>NC_142337.1:27130000-28540000 GCF_054954075.1 Amborella trichopoda | reverse complement strand
GATATGTTGAGTACATGATATTGTTGCTTTAGAATGTTTAAAGAGATTTAGAAATAATTTAAGTATGCAAGTGGACTCATCCGGTTCGCCGGTGAGGTATAAGTGGACCTATCTGGGACGCCGGTAAGGATTAAGTGGACTCATCTGGTACGCCAATGAGGTATAAGTGGACCTGCAGGGATTAAGTGGACCTATCTTGGATGCCGATAGGGATTAAGTGGACCCATCAGGACGCTGATGGGGTATATAGGTGACCTACTTGGGACGCCAGTAGGGTATTTTGTGAAATCCTTTGAATTATGTACTGCCGTTAAAAGTGTTATAAGCATTTCAATTACTCAGATTATACTTAATTATGCATTTATTGAAAGTGAAACTGTTGATGCATTTTTGTTAATAGATCTCATTTTGGAAAATATTGATATCTTTCAATCATGATTATTTTTAGGATTATGATGATCACTTACTGAGTAGCCAAACTCATCAAACTATGGTAAACATTTTTCAGGATAACTGCGGATTCATTTTGAGTGCTAGTCAAGATCAACCTTGGAAGATACTGTTGTTGTGCTAGCTTTCTTTATTTACTTTGTAAGACCTCGCCACTGTAAATTTATCCTATCAATAGATGTATATATGTTTTGTCTGTCACATCTCAGGAATAATAGTATTGTAAATTCTTGGGGTGTGACACTGACACAGTGGCTAGATTGTCATGATAATTGACCTGATGTGGTAGCAAGATGGGCACGGTAACTCAACCGGCACGGCGACAATACTACTTGATGACAGATTCAACACCAACCAGCCTGGCACAATGGCTTACCTGACATGGCAGCAAGATGGGCACGGTAATCCAGGCCGGCACGGCGGCAATACTGCTTGACGATAAGACTACCATGGCAGTGCTAGACTCAGCCTACCTTGGTCCAATAACAGGGAAAGAGCGAAGGAGGAAAGAAAAGAGAGATAAGAGAGAAAAAAGAAAGACAGAGAAAAGAAAAAAAGAAGAGGGAAAAATATGAGGGACTAAAAAGAAAGAAGAAGAAGAGAATAAAAGAGAGGAGAAGGGAGAAGAAGAAGAAGGGAAGAGAAGAGAAGAAAGGAGAGAGGAAAGAAGAAAAGAAGGAAAGAGAAGAGCATAAAGGTAGACAAACAAAGAGAAAAAAGGATGAAAGAGAAAGGAGAGTGAAGGAGAGAGAGTGAAGGAGAGAGAGGGAAGGAAGAGAAGAGAGAAGAAAGAAGAAAGAGAAGGGAAGAAGAGAGTTGAAGGAAGATAGAGAAAGAAGGGAAGAAGATAAGAAACATGGCTGGCGATGGCCTTTCGTCGTTCATGACTGAAGAGAGAGAAGAGAAAGATGCATGGACGATGATGAGCTTCCACCATCCATGACTAAGGAAAGAGAAAAAAGAAAGAAACATGGATAGTGATAGGCTTCCGTCGTCCATGACTGAGGAGAGAAAAAGAAAGAAACATGGACTGTAATAGGCATCTGCCGTCCATGACTAAGGAGAGAGAAGAAGAAAGAAACATGGACGGTGATAGACTTCCGTCATCCATGACTAATAATAGAGAAAAAGAAAGAAACATGGACGGTGATGGGCTTCCACCTTTCATGACTGAGGAGAGAGAAAAAGAAAGAAACATGGACGGTGATAGGCTTCTGCCGTTCTCGATAGGAAAAGGGGGAGTGAGAGAGAAAACATACGGCGATGGAGTTATGTTGTCCGTGACAGAGGAGAAAGAAAAGAGAAGAAATCATGAACGGTGATGAGATCTTGTCGCTCATGATTGAGGAGAGAGAAGAATAAAATAGAATATGAATGACGATGAGGTTTTACCGTCCATGATAGAAAAGGGAGAGAGAAAGAAAACATGGATGGCGATAGGGTTTTGCCATCCATGGCAAGAAAGGAAAGGGGAAAGGGAACATGGACGGCAATGGGGTTCCGCCGTCCATGACAGAAGGAAGGAGATAAGAGAGAGATAGCAGAAGACACAGGCGATGATAGGCATCATTGCACAACATGGAGACAAGGGAATTTGGACAAAGGCCTGGCCCGCAACTCTGGTTAAGGCCTGACTCACTGTGTATGTTCCAAGAGGTGGAGTACATCATGCTCGACGATAGGTTCCACTGTGTATGAATAGAGAAGAGAGAAAAAGAGAGGAACAAGGAGAAAGGAAGAAGAGATATTAAGAAAGAGAGGCAAAAGAAAGGAAGGAAAGAAGAGAGAGAAGGAAAGCGAAGAAAGAAGATCAGGAAAGAGAGAGGAAAGATTAGGAAGGAAAGGGGGGTGATTAAAGAAAGAACAGATAAGAAGAAGAAGGGGATGAAAGACACACATGGTCATGGCCTGTTGCCGCATGTGTTGAGAGAAGAGCGAGAAAGACAGAGGAAGAGAGAGATAGAGAAGGAGAAGAGGAGAGAGACAGAGAGGAGGAGAGAGATAAAGATGAGAGGAGAGAGATAAGATAGAGATGCGAGGAGAGAGAAAGAGAGATGAGATAGAGATGAGAGGAGAGAGAAGAGAGGAGATGAGAGAAATAAAGAGAAGAGAGAAGAGAGGAGGCAAGAGAAAGAGAGAGAAGAGAGGAGGAGAGAGAAAGAGATAAGAGAGGAGGAGAGAGAAACCTTTTTGAGGGTATCAAACTTTTCTTCTCTCTCCTCTCTCTCTAAGACTTGCCACCATCTTAATACTAAAACTCTCAAATTTTGTTCATGAAATTGAAGACTGAGAGAAGCCCTTTATAATTAGGTTTAGCACATATTTATAGAATTGGACCCAAAACATGGGTGGATGCCCAAAATCTATCCTAATTGATAATAATTACAATTTATTTGAATCAAAGAAAATATAAATATTGGGGTAAAATGGCATTTTTACCCTTGCTCAATAACACACATAAATCCAAAACAGTCCCTGCTGCAGCCCTAGAACATGCGTGATCTCCCATGGATGATTCGGGATTGCTCAGGCACCTGTTTAGCAAAAAGATGATTGCTTTCTCCTTGGGCTTGGCATAATGATCGAGTTGGTACCAACTTCTATTCATGGAATGTATTTTTAGGCCTCGATCACAGGACTCGAATTTTGGATGAATCTTGAAAACTTCCGATCGATAATGTACTCATTTCTTGATGTATTTCTTTGATTTCTTAGCTGAATTGTATTGATCATGTCGTCACGATCGTGGTGCAACAAACATAGCTCGATTTCGTGCCCAAACGAAGATTTTACCCTCTTGGGTTTTTGGCTGAAATTTGAATTCTAGCGGTCAGAATTTACAGCAACTTTGTCGGCTTTGTGTACGAAATTCGGCACTTCATCATGTGTGAAATTCGACCCAGATATAGCCTCATACCTTACGTACATGACATAACTGGTTTTGCCTCGATCTGGTATGTGAGCGTCGTGTTACGGCCGCTCGAGTGGGTCATGCTACTGCTGATTTTCCGCAACTGTTTTCAAGAATCGTGGACTTCTCTCTAGTTTTTCTCCCTGCTCGAGCATCGTAATAGGGTGTACCACATATCAAAATGCTTGTCTTGATGAGATGAACACGCTAAAAAAGGTTTGAGAGTGATCCGACTGAAAATTATTGAGATCAAAGTCTCCGAAGTTGCTGCTCGTGACTGAACAAACCAGTCTCCATTAATAGAGATTGGTGCAGGGAGGCTGCAAGAGAATAGTGTGCAGCCTATCCCTTTTTATTGTTTCATCCATAACATTGTCCTGAGGCGTCTTTTTAAGATGAAACTTGACCCTTATGGGTTTTTTATCATATTGGATCCAAGGGCCGTGGTCTCATAACTATTTGATGCATCAAAAATAAGGTTCTAGTTATGACATTTGTTTCAGGGTGCTAGAGGCTGATTTTACCGACTTTGTTTCTTTGGCAGGTGGCTTGTTTAAGTCCTTTGGAAGATTTTAACACGTTCTGAGGCAATTTTGAGACTGTAAAAAATTACACTATATGTCAAGGATTTATTGACCAGCTTCTCTTTTATTCCTCATTGGGGACCCAAGGTGCTGAAAAATTTATTCAAATAATGAGTTCTCATTCACTCATTCTTATTCTATTCTTTCTTCCCTCTCTTTATTATTTCTTTAACTACTCTACCCCCAAAACTAGAACCATTAATCCATAAATTGCATCAAAGAGGAGTATACTATATTTGGATTTCGTTAGCAGTTTTCAAGTGAGAGTCCATTTGAGATATCGAGTTTAGAAAAGGGGGCCGAATTCAAACTGAGCTGCTGGACGGCTGGAGGGATTTCGTTCATTGATCTAAGATAGAAATAACCTGGGCTTATCTCATGAACTCAAACCACAGTGAGGTAGGTTCTGGAGTCCATAACTTCATCGCTTTAGAATCCTATCATAGTTGAACATACCTATCTGTATGTGATGCAAGAGCCGGACATGTGTTCATGAGGTCAAATGGTTGATCGAGAGGGGTCAATAAAACTCGGGTCCCCAAGGGAGCCCGAGCGAGGTAGATCCAGTCCCAACCAACTGGCAATTCCATTGAGGATAGGCCACCTTTTAGTTGGTTCGTCCGCTCTCAAACCGGTATCTCATCTCACTCTTTCTTAAAAATAGCAATTGAGTCTAATTACTCCTCTCTCATCCAAATTGGGGATTTCATTATTCCCACATTTGTGAATGTAACGACGGGAAGTAAGATTCTTCAATTTACTACTCTCATATTTCTTTTGAGTGGTCGCTCTGACCCTACCATCCGAGCTTAGGCTCAGGTAAACTCGAGAAAGGAACCCCAAATCCCTTACTCCCTCTCTACTGGTGTTAAAGGCAAGTCCATTGATGTCAATTGCATGAGCGGTTCTAAAACTGCTGCCCTTCATGTTCACACTGCTACTGGTGGACTCTCTACTAGTCATAGGCTCAAGAGTGGTTCTAAGATCATTCCCTTTTCTCTCACAACTGGTTCTTCTAAGACCATTGCTTCAGTGGATAACCATAAGGGCAACCTGTCACTACTCAACATGGGCACTACTCTTACTGGTATATTGTCCCACACACATCATGCTAGCCAATCCCTCACCAGACCAACTAATTCGAATGGCTCCAAAGCCATCCAACACACACTTACACATGTCATGGCAAATGGCTCTGCCATCACTGTGATGAATCAGGGAATGCAAAAGCTCCTCCAACCACCTCACTTGCTTCGGGTCTCATGGGACCCTGACTAAAAGTGGTTCTCAAGCCACTCATACTGCATTGCATAATATTCACCCAGCTCGGGGCAGTCCAACTATTGCACATAGGAAAGCACACGAGTCGCAACTTGGTGAAAGCTCACAAACAAATATGCGCATGCATGCGAACCAAAGTGGTCCTATGACTGTTGCAATTGCAAAGGTTAACATCCCAAATGCCAGACCACTTGCTGCACTACGGGTTGGCTCTCAAGCCACTCTGAACACCTCTATGGATCGTTCACACACATGCAGGTCCAATGCTGTCCACTTTTGGTCACTGATTCAGGATGGTACTCTTGGGGAAAACCTTTAAGTGCTAAGGCTTGAAGGAGGAGTAGGCAGGAGTAGGGTTGACTAATGAGGAGGCGTAAGTAGAGGGCGAGGTGACGTATGTGATGGTAACGCAAGCGTGCCCCCTTGAAGAAGGATCACGGGTGACTTGGGGGTCAGCCCAGGCTCGAGCTAGTGGTCTGGCCTTAGGAGGCCGAGAACTACTAGCAGGTGTCTATTAGGGAGAAGGTGGAGGCTTGCCCCTTACAGGGTGCACTTGTGTCTACTGAGTAGGAAGGCAAGGAGGTCTTCTCCTATGTACTCGGGTTGGCGTAATGATGGCGTTGCCCGGAGCAGTGAGATGCATGTGATCAGCATGCGCATGACCAGGCCTTAGAAGGTCTGATCCTGGGTGCTAATGTGAGGTAGCACAAGGATTGCTGCATGGTGTGGCTCAAGTGGGTGACCCAGAGCCTTGTGGTATGTGTGAGGGGTGGAGACTGTAGGGCTTTCACCTAGATTTGTTGATCCTTTAGGGATAGAGACTGATGGTGCAGGAATGTGGGGGGTACCCTTGTGGTGACCCACAGAAGTAATAACAACTTGCTTACCTTTTAAAGAAATGGATTAGGCAGCCCTCTAACATACCTCAAGAATATGACCGGCAAGTGACTTGCTGGTGGCTAGGTGCATGTTGTGTGTGGCAACACAAGTGCTGCTGATGCAAGGTGCCTTGGTGGAGTTTCCACGAGAGCGAGGAGATGGGGAGTGAGGGACCATTAAGTCACGCCTCACACCAATCTAGGTTAAGACATGGGAGCTAGATAAGAGGTCTTTGCTCAAAAGAATGGTTGGGAACGAATTTGGAGGAACTTGTTCCCTAGGGACACTCTCGAATGAGAGGATAAGAAAATCCTCGATTTAGATGAATGGGCTACCGAACCTGCAAGCCATGAAATGCGAAGAGATAATGAAAGCAGATAATAAAAGAAGAAACTAGCCAAACAAGAAGGATTAGACTAAGGGGTAGTGTGTCCTCAGTGGAGTCATCAAGCTAATTAAGTGCCTCGATCTTGCCCTCCGGATCTTTGAGGATAGGGCAGCACACATCTCAGGTTTTAGAGGGGGACCCCAGACTTTTGTTATCACTCTCTCAGGAACCTCGTTCGAGATTGAGGGCAGGTATTACCAACCAGTGAGAGAAGAATTTAAAGTGGGCCAGGATTTACTCGGGCTGGCTCATGTGGGCACCCTCTTAGATCATGAAGAAAGCCCTCGCGTAAAAACTAGTTCGAAATTTCCACCCTTGGCTTGTATTCTCTTGTTTTCTGTAATCACACACATCTGGAAAATATTATAACACAGGTGGGTCGACAGACCTCACTCTTTTCCTCTTTGGTGAATGTACACAAGCATGCGCATTCAAAGGAAGAAGAGAAGATGGATGGGGCAAAGAAGAATTTGATTAGGTGGGGAGATCAACACAATGACTAAGCTGATGAATAGTTAGCTTGACGTGGTAGTAAAACAAACTCGGTAACTCAGACCGGCTCACAGGATTACTACTAGACGTCAACACCGATACTGACTAGCTTGGCATGATGGTTAGTCTGTCATGGCAATAAAGTGGGCACAGTAACTTTGGCACAACAACATTACGGCTAGAGGATAGGACTATCATAAGAGGCTAATCTCAACCCTTCTTGATCAAAAGAAAGGATAACAGAAATTTAAATTATAAAGAGAGAGTAAGAAGTAAGAGAATAAGAAAGAGAAGAGAATAGAAAGAGAGGAAGAGAAAGAAAGAAGGAGAAGAGTGTGAGAGAAGAGAGAATGAATGAGAAGAATTTGAGAGACGCAATCGGGGCTAAGCATCGCCGATTGGGTTTGAAGAGGAAGAGAAGGAAAGGGACCATCGACGATAGGCATTGTCGATTGGGTTAGAAGATGAAGAGAGAGAAAGACACAATCAGCGCTAGGCTTCGTCCGCTAGTTTTAAGAAAAGATGAGAGAGAAGCATAGTCAGTGCTGGGCATCATCGGTTGGGTTAAAAAAAGAAGAGAGAGATGGACACAGTCGGTGCTTGGCTTTATTGATTGTGTTATGAAAAGAGGAGAGAGAAGAGAGAAAAGATGCAGTCGATGTTAGGCTTCAATGACTGTATTAGACAGAGAAGAGAGATATATAGATAAGAAGAAGAGAGAGAAGATGTGAGTAAAAGAGAGAGAAAGATAGATAGAGATGAGAAGAAGAGAGAGAAAGAGAGATAGAGATGGGAAGAAGAGAGAGAAGATGTGAGCAAAAGAGAGAGAAAGATAGATAAAGATGAGAAGAAAAGAGAGAAAGAGAGATAGAGATGGGAAGAAGAGAGAGATAGAGACGAGCAAAAGAGCGTTAAAGAGATGGAGATGAAAAGAAGAG
Source organism: Amborella trichopoda (assembly GCF_054954075.1). NCBI lineage: Eukaryota > Viridiplantae > Streptophyta > Magnoliopsida > Amborellales > Amborellaceae > Amborella > Amborella trichopoda. Next base: position 28,532,077 of record NC_142337.1, on the reverse strand, counting down.
AGAGAAAGAGAGATAAAGATGGGAAGAAGAGAGAGATGGAGAGGGATAAGGATGAGAAGAAGAGGAAGATAAAAATAAGGAGAAGAGAGAGAAAGAGAGAGATGAGAAGAAGAGAGAAAGAGAGGAGAGAGAAAGAGGGAGGAGAGAGAAAGAGGGAGATGAGAAGAAGAGAGAAAGAGAGGAGGAGAGAGAAAGAGAGGAGGAGAGAGAAAGAGAGGAGGAGAGAGGAGAGAGAAAGAGGGGAGGAGAGAGAAAATTACCTTTTCGAGGGATACTGGCCCTTTTCTTCTCTCTCCTGTCTCTCTCTCCAAGATGTACCCACAAACTCAAGCAAAAATTGAAGTCTTTATTCAATATTGAAGAATGAACCCAAGGGGTGCTTTACAATGAAGCCTTGCATGTTTATATAGAATTGGGCTAAAGCATGGGTGTACGCCCAAATACTACCTAAAATTAAAGATAATTACAATTTTGTTGAATTAAAAGAAATTCTAAAAATTGGTGTAAAATGACTGTTTTGCCCCTGTCTAACAATGTGTGGAATTAAAAAACAGTCCTCACCGCTGCACGAAAACTTGTGTGATCTTCCATGACTGACTCGAGGTTATTTGGATGCCCTTTTGATCGAAAGATTATTGTTATCTTGTAGGGCTCAACATGGCAATCGTTTTGACACCAACTTTCAGCTATGAATCATGTTTTTGAGCCATGATCATGAGACTTGAATTTTGGATGAATCTTAAAAACATTGGATCTATTGTGTGCTCATTTCTAGATGTTTTTTTTTAGTTTGTTTGCTGAATGACACTGAGTATGCTATCACGATCATGTTGCAACAAATGCAGCTTGATTTCATATCCGAATGAAGATTTCGTCGTCTTGAGTTTTTGACCGGAATCTTGAAATCAGGCAGTCAAAATTTACAGCAACTTCTATGAATTCGTGTGTGAAATCAAATCGTTCATCGTATTGAGGTTGAGACCATAGATAGCCAAAGACGTCAAGCATATAATGCAATTGGTTTCATGTTGATCGGGTATGCCAGCGTCATGATTTGGCCACTTGAGTGAGGGGTGCAGCTGCTGAATTTTCTGCAACTTTCTTCATGGATTAAGAATTTCTTTCTAGTTTTTCTCCCTGCTCAAGCATCATTACGGGGTGTACCACATATCGAATCGCTCGCTTTGATGAGATGAACAAGCTCACCAAATTTGAGAGTGATTCGACTTGGAACAAATGAGATATATGCCTCGAAAGTGACTACCCGTGACTGTGAAAACAACCAACTTTAATGGAGTTTTGGTGCAAGGTGGCCACATGGGCATAGTGTGTAGCCCACCCCTTTTCAGTATTTTACCCATAACTTTGTCCTGAAGTGCCCAATTAAGCCGAAACTATATCCACAAGGGTTTTTTACCATGCCAGATCTTGATCAATTCTGGAGCCATTTTGGTACTGTCGAACATGCACTTATTATGTAGGCTTTATTGAATTGCTTTCTTCTTTATTTCACATCACGGACCAAGGTGTTGAAAAATACGTTCAAACAGTGTCAGGTGGCAAAACATGCTCCAGCCCAAAATGATGATGTCTCCCATGCTTGCTCCCTCTCTCTCCTCATGCATGCCCACTGATGTGCCATTTGTCAATGCATGCTTCCATCTCATGATGATGTCTCCCATGCTTGCCCTTCTTTCTCTCTTCATGCACGCCGTCTTGAATGCCTTGTGGCAATAGCATGCTGCCACACCCAAGCTTACTTATAACCCCTTCTCACCCATCCCTTTGGTTTGCTCTCTCTCTACTCACTGCACTCTCTGACCCACGTTCTACCCCTCTTTCCTTAAGACTTTGAGCTTTGAGATCTTAAACAGCCTTTAGCCCATCCTTTGGAGCTGAGCATTTGAAGTGAAATCTGTGTGGAGCACTTTGGAGTTTCGTTTAGTGCTGTAAGTGAATCTGGTTTTTGCATTTTTATGCTTTAGATTGATGCATGTTTGCATAGCTTATCATAATATGCGATTTAAGTATGAGTATGGGTGTGAAAAGGGGTGCAAGTGCATGTTACTAAAATCCTGCTAGAGTCTGCTCTATTTTCCAGAATTGTGACTCCAGTTAGAGAATTTGTTTGAGTATCCTATATATCTCCTTAGATCATGAAATTTTGTGAAAGCATAGCTTATTGAGTTTTTTTTATCATGTAAAATACCTCTTGTTAATACCCCTTTTTGTTTAAAAGTTATTTATCATTTTCTGAAACATGTCAGATTTGTTAAGTAAAATTCCATGGATTTTAAGTGTTCTTATGTCGAATTGTTCACTAACCAAAGCATATCAAAATGAGTGCAAATCACTTTTAAATGAAATATACATGAGTATATTCTAAAAATGGTTTGAAAGTATAACTGAATTCCTTGTGATTTGAATGTTATTTTCGTTTTCCTCTAGTATGTCATCCTGGATTTTCTGCTTTGAAAAAACGAATTTGTTCAAGAACATGAAATATTTGGACAAACTTCAACCAAAAATTTGGGGTTAACTATTGCTCAAAATTTGTGTTTTCATGAGCATAGATTGTTATAAAAGTGGTCTCAGATCCAAATGATAATTTTATCTTCATATGCCTTTATAAGTGGACTGTTTTCATTGCAAAAAACAAGAAAAATAATCAAAAGATGTCTTTTGAGCTAATGAGCCTGATGTTATGTAATATGCTTTTGGCATATTGTTGTTATGTAGTATACTTTGCAGCATTGTTTCCTGCTGATTAGGTTCCTCGATCTCTCCCTACAGATCTAAATAATTTGGTGCCACGTGTCTCAGGTTTCTAGTGGACCCGGGATTTGAGATTGCTCTCTTGGAACCTTGCTCGAGGACAAGGGCAGGTATACTAACCAATGAGAGAGGTATTCTAGGTGGGTTTGGGACTTACTCGAGCTAGCTCACATGGACACCCTCTTAGATCACAAAGAAAGTCCCCCAGCTGCTTGAGCTGGTTCGAAATTGCCTCCCTTGACCTATAATTCTCTTGTTTTTCTGCACAACACCTCTATGGGTCGAAGGGACCCACCCTTATCTTATGATGATGCACGTTCACATGAGAAGGCGATGAAGTGCAAGGTTAGATGAAAGATAGAAAGAAAAAGATAGATTGACAGAGAGGCGAGATTAGTATGACAATCAGAAGCCACCGATTCGGAGTGGTAGCAAGACGGGCATGGTTCACAGGACCAGCACAACGACAATACTACTCAAAACCGAGGTCGGTGCGTCAGTGATAGGCTAGGTCTACCCTCAGTCACATGAGAAGAGAGAGAGGTGAAGAGGACAGAACAAGACAACAAAGAGAAGGGGATCGCGATGGGCAATGCAAGGAGAGAGCGCATCCCTTGTGGACGGCGTCAACTCCTAACAAGGCACATAGCGATAGTTTCTCCCAGGTCGTGCGACGATATACGTGGGACACAAGGAGAACAATGATGAACACCGAGCACATGAAGGAGGCTCGCGAACAGCGATAGGTGTTGCTTAAAACCCCTAGCAGGCGGTGATAGGCATCGCCATCTACACTAGACACGTGACAGGGAGAGACCCCTATGGGTGGCAACAAACCTTTCCATCTGGACTCTTCACCGAGACGTCAAAGTTACGTCTGTGGGCGGTGATGGACAGCATCATCTACAGACCTCACTTGAAGGAAGAAACAGACAAGTAGAAGGGGAAGGAGAGTCACACCTGGCGCTGCCATCGCCATGCACACCCTGTGAGACCGAGGGAGAGGCATGCATGACACTGCCACTGCCGTGCACGGCCTCTGCAAGAAACTCATATGAGGAAGAGGGTGAAGAGAGGGGAGAAGAGAGAGAAGAAGAAAAGAAAAAGAGAAAAGAGAGAAGGTTTACCGCAACCCCAAGGGTACTGGTCGAAAGTTTCTCTCGCTCAGTCTCTCTCTAAAGCATGACACCACAATGGTAAGAAAGAGAAACTTGTATTAAGTGAAAACTCTCTCTTGCGTGTGTCTATGTATCTGTCCTCGCTCCTCCTTTTCAACGTACAATGATGTTATGTATTTATAAAAGTGTGCCCCACACATGGGTGGATGATCAAAATTATCCCTAATTGGTGTAAATTAAGATCAAATTGAATTAAAAGAATTTAAAAAATAGGGTGTTAAATGACAAATTTGCCCCTTCCTAACAAGTTGTGAAATTCTAGAACAGTCCCTGTATATCTTTAGGACTTGCGTGATCTTGCATGGCTGATCTGGGGTCGTTCTGATGCCCAGTTGATCGTAAGATAATTGTTTTCTTCTAGGGCTCAACATGACGATTGATTTGATACCAACTTCGAGCCATGGATTGTGTTTTTGGTGCATGATCATGCGACTTGAATTATGAGTAGATCTTGAAACATTGAATAGATAGTGTATTCATTACTTGAAGTTTTTTTATGTTTTCGTCGTTGAATCACACTGAGCATGCCGCTACGATCACGGGGCACCAAACGCAACTCGATTACATGAGAGAACGAATATTTTGGAAGTTTGGAATTTTGCTGGAATCAAGGATTCCAACGATGGAATTTGCAGTCTGTTCGTCGGCTTCGTGTACAAAATCCAACTGTTGATCATGTACGAGGTTCGGGTCAGAGGTGCCTGAGACCTTACGCCCGCAATGGAACAGGTCTCGTGTCATTTCAACTCGTGAGTTGCATGATTTGGCCACTCAAGCGAGGCACGACGCTGTTAATTTTCGGCACTTTCTTCACAGATCAGCAACTTCTCTCTAGCTTTTCTTCACACTTGGGTATCGTCATGAGGCATACCACATATCGAATCGTTCGTTTTGACTAAACGAACATGTTCACCAAATTTGAGTATGATCCGACGTCGTATTTTCGAGATATGAGCATCGAAAGTCTCTGGTCATGACTGTCCCTTCAATGCTGTAGTGTTGCAGGATGGCCACACGGGAATAGCATGCTGCTCCCTTTGTTTCACTCTTTCACCTACAACTTCCTCTTGAAATGTCCGTCTGAGGTGAAATTTGACCCCTAGGGGTTTTCAACCATGCTGGATCCAATGGAGACGGTCTCTTAGCAATTTGAGATACAAACAATGTAGCTCTAGTTATAGGGGTCAGTTTTAAGGTGTTAGAGGCCGATTCTACTGGAATTGTTTCTCAATGTGCACTGCCTTAGACTATAAAAATTTCCACTACTCGCTAGGCCTTTATTTAGCGGGGGCCCCATGTTGATGAAAAATACATTCCAAGTTCATGCCCCACCGATTGTTGTGCTTCGAAAGAATTGAGAAGTGCAATCATTCAGGAAGTTTGAGGGATCTTCTCAAAGTCCTCACCCTCAAGGGACTATCCGCGGTTCTGGAGCATGAGGCCATTGTCAAGACCTCCTCGTACAAAACCAGGCCTTTTTTGAAGGTTAAATGCTACGAACCTTCGATTGGTGTTGTTTTCTTGCTACACGTCGGTTTGCTTTTGATGATCAAGGTATCACTTGTAGATCCCGTCTAGTGGGGTCTAGTTGGGGGCTGCTGACCCAACCCGAAGGTCTAGTCTCATGTAGGCTAGGGGTTTGATGAAGACTACCCTAAAGCCTATGGCAGGTTAGACCCTGGCTTCATCAGTTCCTTGCCTTCAGGATGGTTCTTAGCATTTCTTGAGGGATCTTTTGGTCATCGTCCTCACCCTCAAGGGCTCTTGTTTTTGTTGAACTGGGGAGATCTTATGCTGCTCTCACTCCCTGATGAGCCATGAAACTGGGGAGATCTTATAAGGCTCTCACTCCCTGATGAGCCATGAAACCGAGGAGATCTTATGAGGCTCTCACTCCTTGATGAGCCCTCAAACCGGGGAGATCTAATGCGACTCTCACTCCCTGATGAGCCATTGAAATTGAAGTGTTAGCGGAGGCGTGGAAGTTCATCAACCTGCCTTGTCTGTCAAAGCACCCTTTTGTGGGTTTTCACATGGAAAGGAGAAGTGGCATCGTGAAGACGGTTTTTGCCAACTTTTGTTATTTTTAGGCTTTTTTACCCATGACCTTGTGGTCATGTCCACCCTTTTCATCCAGTTTTGGTCACGGCTCCCTTTTGGGGTTTTCACAGTGCCTATGTTTCCTTTTCCACGGAACTCTCTTACTCATGGTTTCATGACCATGCCCGTCCATCATTTTTACTCATGGCATTCCCTTTTCCAGGTGTACAACATGCCCTTTTTTATTTTAGAATGCATGTTTTGGGGTCGTGAATTTGAGACTTATGTGAAGCCTTTTAACATCTTGTGGCCGGGATGTGCGCTATAGTCTAGGGTCATACAGCTAGACCATTGTGGTATTGAATTACAGTTCGTAGAGGCCATAGAGTGAGCTTGGTGATGACTTTGACCCACTTGGGAAGATGACATGAAGTTTCATGAGAAGAGTTTACAGTATATGAATGTTGGGTGAACAATTGTGGCCCACTAACTGATGGCGAATATGTGTCGTTTGGTCAGCATGGGTAAGACTTACTGAGGGAAGATGAAATATGGTGAAGGTGGCCTGCACACATGAATAAGCCAGCTAGGGAAGACGTGCGTGACTCTAGTGGGTCATGCTACTGCTGATTTTCTACAACTGTCTTCACGAATCGTGAACTTCTCTCTAGTTTTTCTTCCTGCTCGGAGATCATCAAAGGGTGTACCACATACCAAAACGCTTATCTTGATGACATGAAAATGCTCAAAAAGGTCTGAGAGTGATCCGACTTGAAAGGATGGAGATTTAAGTCTCTAAAGTTGCTGCTCGTGACTGAATAAACCAGTCTCCTTTAATGGAGATTGGTGCAGGGAGGCTACACGAGAATAGTGTGCAGCCTACCCCTTTTTAATGTTTCACCCATAACATTGTCCTGGGGCGTCGGGCGTCTGTTTAAGATGAAACTTGACCCCTAGGGGTTTTCTATCATATCGGATGCAAGGGTCGTGGTCTCATAACTATTTGATGCACCAAAAATAAGGTTCTAGTTATGACATCTGTTTCAGGGTGCTAGAGGCTGATTTTACCGACATTGTTTCTTTGGCAGGTGGCCTGCTTAAGTCCTTTGGAAGATTCTAATACGTTCTGAGGCAATTTTGAGACTGTAAAACATTACACTATATGTCAAGGCTTTATTGATCAGCTTATCTTTTATTCCTCATCGGGGACCCAAGGTGCTGAAAACTTTATTCAAATAATGAGTTCTCATTCACTCATTCTTATTTTATTCTTTCTTCCCTCTCTTTATTATTTCTTTAACTACTCTACCCCCAAAACTAGAACCATTAATCCATAAATTGCATCAAAGAGGAGTATACTATATTTGGATTTCGTTAACAATTTTCAAGTGAGAGTCCATGTGAGATATCGAGTTTAGAAAAGGGGGCCGAATTCAAACCAAGCTACTGGATTGCTGGAGGGCTTTCGTTCATTGATCTAAGAGGGAAATAATCTGGGCTTATCCCATGAACTCAAACCACGGTGAGGTAGGTTCTTGAGTCCACAACGTCATCGCTATAAAATCCCATAATAGTTGAACATACCTATCCGTATGTGATGCAAGAGCCGGACATGTTCTCATAAGGTCAAATGGTTGTTCGAGAGGGGGTCAATCAACCCCGGGCCCTCGAGGGAGCCAGAGCGAGGTAGATCCAGTCCCAACTAATTGGCAACTCAATTGATGATAGGCCACCCTTTAGTTGGTTTGTCTGCTCTCAAACAGGTATCTCATCTCACTCTTTCTTAAAAAATGCAATGGAGTCTAATTACTCCTCTCTCATCCAAATTGAGGATTTCATTTTTCCCACATTTGTGAATGTAACGACAAGAAGTAAGATTCTTCAATAAGATTCTTCAATCTACTATTCTCAGGTTTCTTTTGAGTGGTCTCTCTGACCCTACCATCCGAGCTAAGGCGTAGGTAAACTCGAGAAAGGGACCCTAAATCCCTTACTCCCTCTGTACTGGCGTTAAAGGCAAGTCCATTGATGTCAATTGCATGAGCGGTTCTAAAACCACTGCCCTTTATGTTCACACTACTACTGGTGGACTTGCCACCAGTCATAGGCTCAAGAGTGGTTCTAAGACCATTCCCTTTTCTCTCGCAGCTGGTTCTTCTAAGACCACTACTTCAGTGGGTAACCATAAGGGCAACCAGTCTCTACTCCACATGGACACTACTTGCTAGCCGATCCCTTGCCAAACCATCTAATTCGATGGCTCCAAAGCCATCCAACACACACTTACACATGTCATGGCAAATGGCTCAGACATCACTGTGATGAATTGGGGCATGCAAAACCTACCTTCAACCACCTCACTTGCTTCAGGTCTCTAAGGACCTAGACTAGAAGTGGTTCTCAAGCCACTCATACTGCATTGCATAATATTTTCCCCGCTCAGGGCAGACCAAATATTGCACATAGGAAAGCACACGGCTCGCAACTTGGTGAAAGGTCACAAACAAGTATGCGCATGCATGCGAACCAAAGTGGTCTTATGACCACTATAACTGCAAAGGTTAACATCCCAAATGCAAAACCAATTGCTACACTACAGGTTGGCTCTCAAGCCACTCTGAACACCTCTATGGATCGTTCACACACATGCAGGTCCAATGCTATCCACTTGCTGTCACTTATTCAGGATGGTACTCTTGGGGAAAACCTTTGAGTGCCAAGCTTGAAGGTGCTTGCTTGAAGGAGGACGTATGTGATGGCGATGCATGTGCGCCCCCTTGAAGGGGTCAGCTCGGGCTCGAGCTAGTGGTCTGGCCTTTGGAGGCCGAGAACTACGAGGAGGTGTCTATTAGGGAACAGGTGGAGGCCTGCCCCTTACAGGGTGCACTTCTGTGTGCTGAGTAGGAAGATGAGGAGGTCGTCTCCTATGTACTCGGGTTGGTGTAATGACGGCGTTGCCTCGAGTAGTGAGATATTGTGATCAGCATGCATAGGACCTGGCCTTAGAAGGTCTGATCCTGAGTGCTAACTCGAGGTAGCACAAGGATTGCCGCAAGGTGTGGCTCGAGTGGGTGACCCAGAGCCTTGTGGTATATGTGGGGGTGGAGACCGTAGGGCTTTGCCTCGATGTGTTGAGCCTCTAGGGATAGAGACAGATGGTGCAGGAATGTTGGGGGCAGCCTCTTGGTGACCTACAGAAGCAATAACAACTTGCTTGCCTTTTACAGAAATGAACTGGGCAGCCTTCTGGCGTACCTCAGGAATTTGATCGGCAAGTGACTTGCTGGTCGCTAGGTGCATGTCGTGTGTGGCAACAGAAGTGCAGCCGATGCAAAATGCCCTGGTGGAGTTTCCACCAGAGTGAGAAGATGGGGAGTGAGGGACCTTTATGTCTTGCCTCACACCGATGCAGGTTAAGATCTGGGAGCTAGATAAGAGGTCTTTGCTCAAAAGGATGGTTGGGAACGAAGTTGGAGGAATTTGTTCCCTAGGGACACTCTCGAATGCGGGGATAAGAAAATCCCCGATTCGGATGAATGGGTTACAGAACCTGAAAGCCATGAAATGTGAAGAGATAATGAAAATAGATAATAAAAGAATAAACTAGCCAAACAAGAACGATCAGACTAAGGGGTAGTGTGTCCCTAGTGGAGTCGCCAAGATTATTATGTGCCTCGATCTTACCCTCCGAATCTTTGAGGATCGGGCAGCACGCGTCTCGGGTTTTAGGGGTGGACCCCGGACTTCTGTGATCACTCTCTCAGGATCCTTGTTCGAGAAAGAGGGCAGGTATTACGAACCCATGAGAAAGGAATTTAAGGTGGGTCAGGATTTACTCGGGTTGGTTCGTGTGGACGCCCTCTTAGATTATGAAGAAAGCCCCCCAGTAAAAACTGGTTCAAAATTTCCTCCCTTTGCTTGTATTTTCCTATTTTCTGCAATCACACACATATGGCAAATATTATAACACAGGTGGGTCGACAAACCTCACTCTTTTCCTCTTTGGTGAATGTACACAAGCATACGCATTCAAAAGAATAAGAGAAGAACGATGGGGGAAAGAAGAATTTGATCAGGAGGGGAGATCGACACAGTGACTAAGCTAGTGAATAATTGGCCTGACATGGTAGTAAAATGGGCTCGGTAACTCAGACCTGCTCACAGGATTACTACTAGACGTCAACACCGATACTGACTACCTAAGCTTGATGGTTAGCACAACAACATTACTGCTAGATGATAAGACTATCATAAGAGGCTAATCTCAACCCTTCTTGATCAAAAGAAAGGATAACATAAATTTAAATCATAAAGAGAGAGTTAGAAGTAAGAGAATAAGAAAGAGAAGAGAATAGAAAGAGAGGAAGAGAAAGAAAGAAGGAGAAGAGTGTGAGAGAAGAGAGAATGAATGAGAAGAATTTGAGAGACACAATCGGTGCTAGGCATCGCCGGTTGGGTTTGAAGATGAAGAGAAGGAAAGGGACAGTCGACGGTAGGCATCACCGGTTAGGTTAGAAGAAGAGAAGAGAGACAAACACAGTCAGCTCTAGGCTTTGTCAGCTATTTTTTAGAAAAGAGGAGAGAGAAGCATAGTCAGTGCTAGGCATCATTGGTTGGGTTAAAAAAAGAAGAGAGAGATGGACACAATCGATGCAAGACGTCATTGACTATGTTTATGAAAAGAGGAGAGAGAAGAGAGAAAAGATGCAGTTGGTGCTAGGCTTCACTGATTGTATTAGACAGAGAAGAGAGATATATTGATAAGAAGAAGAGAGAGAAGATGCAAGCAAAAGAGAGAGAAAGATAAAAAGAGATGAGATGAAGAGAGAAAGAGAGATATAGATGGGAAGAAGAGAGATAACGATGAGCAGAAGAGAGCTGGAGAGATAAAGATCAGAAGAAGAGAGAGAAAGAGAGATATAGATGAGAGGAAGAGAGAGATAGAGAAGGATAAGGATGAGAAGAAGAGAGAGAAAAAAACAAGGAGAAGAGAGAGAAAGAGAGAGATGAGCAGAAGAGAGAAAGAGGAGAGGAGAGAGAAAGAGGGGAGGAGAGAGAAAGAGGGGAGGAGAGAGAAAGAGAGAGAAAGGACGAGAGGAGAGAGAAAGTTACCTTCTCGAGGGATATTAACGCTTTTAATCTCTCTCCTCTCTCTCTCTCCAAGATGTACCCACAAACTCCAGAAAAAATTGAAGTTTTTATTCAATATTGAAGAATGAACCCAAGGGGTTCTTTACAATGAGGCCTTGCATGTTTATATAGAATTGGGCCAAAACATGGGTGTACACCCAAATATTACCTAAAATTGAAGATAATTACAATTTTATTGAATTAAAAGAAAGTCTAAAAGTGGGTGAAAAATGACTATTTTGCCCCTCCTTAACAATGTGTGAAATTTAAAAACAGTCCTTGCCGCTGCCCGAGAACTTGCGTGATCTTCCATGACTGACCCGAGGTTATTCGGATGCCCTTTTAATCAAAAGATTAGTGTTTTCTTGTAGAGCTCAGCATGGCAATCGTTTAGAGCTCAGCATGGCAATCGTTTTACACCAACTTTGAGCTATAAATCATGTTTTTTATCCATGATCATGAGAATTAAATTTTGGATGAATCTTGAAAACTTTGGATCGATTGTGTGCTCATTACTTGATGTTTTTTTTTAGTTTCTTCACTGAATCACACTGAGTATGTCGTCTCGATCATGTTGCAATAAACCGAGCATGATTTCGTGTCTGAATGAAGATTTCGTCGTCTTGAGTTTTTGACCAGAATCTTGAAATCTAGCGGTCGAAATTTACAGCAGCTTCTATGATTTTTTGTGTGAAATCCAATCATTCATTGTACGTAAGGTTGAGACCATAGATAGCCATAGACGTCACGCACATAATGCAATTGGTTTCGTGCTAATAGGGTATGCGAGCGTCATGATTTGGTCAGTTTAGCGAGGGGTGCTGCTGCTGAATTTTCTGCAACTTTCTTCATGGATCAGCAACTTCTTTCTAGTTTTTCTCCCTGCTCAAACATTATTACGGGGCGTACCACATATCGAATCGCTCGATTTGATGAGATGAACAAGCTCATCAAATTTTGGAGCGATTCAAGTTAGAACAAGTGAGATATATGCCCCGAAAGTGACTGCCTGTGACTGTGAAAACAACCAACTTTAATGGTGTTTTGGTGCAGGGTGGCCACATGGGAATAGTATGTAGCCCACCCCTTTTCAGTATTTTACCCATAACTTTATCCTAGAGTGCCCAATTAAGTCAAAACTTGATCCATAAGGGTTTTCAACCATGCCCAAACCAATGACGGTGGTCTCATAACTGTTTGACGCACCAAAAATATAGCTATAGTTAATGGGTCCATTTCAGGGTGCTAGAGGCCAATTTCTCCAAAAGTGTTTCTTTTCGTTCACTACCTTAAACATGTCTGATCGCGATAAAACTTGGTAGATGGTCTTTTGAAGTGTTGATGAAGATCTTGATCAATTCTGAAGCCATTTTTGGACTGTCAAACATGCACTTATTATGTAGGCTTTATTGACTTGCTTTCTTCTTTATTTCACATCAAGGACCAAGGTGTTGAAAAATATGTTCAAACAGTGCCAAGTGGCACAAGCATGCTCCAACCCATAATGATGATGTCTCCCGTGCTTGCTCCCTCTCTCTCCTCATGCATGCCCACTGATGTGCCATTTTTCATTGCATGCTTCCTGCTCATGATGATGTCTCTCATGCTTGCCCTTCTGTCTCTCCTCATGCATGCCCTCGTGGATGCGTTGTGGCAATAGCATGCTGCCACACCCAAGCTTACTTATACCCCCTTCTCACCCATTCCTTTGGTTTTCTCTCTCTCTTCTCACTACAATCTCTCACCCACATTCTACCCCTCTTTCCTTATATCTTTGAGCTTTGAGATCTTAAACAGCCTTTAGCCCATCCTTTGGAGTTAGGCAATTGAAGTGAAATCTGTGTGGAGCACTTTGGAGTTTCTTTTAGTGCTATAAGTGGATATGGTTTTCATATTTTTATGCTTTAGATTGATGCATGTTTGCGTAGCTTATCAAAATATGTGATTTAAGTATGAGTATGGGTGTGAAAATCGGTGCGAGTGCATGTTACTAAAATCCTGCTAAAGTGTGCTATGTTTTCCAAAATTGTGACTCCTGTTTGAGAAATTGTTTGAGTATCTTATATATCTCCTTAGATCATGAAAATTTGTGAAAGCATAGCTTATTGAGTTTATTTTATCATGGAAAATAGCTCTTGTTAATACCATTTTTTGTTTAAAATTTATTTACCATTTTTTGAAACATGTCAGATTTGTGAAATAAAGTTCCATGGATTTTAAGTGTTCTTGTGTCGAATTTTTCACCAACCAAAACATATCAAAATGAGTGAAAATCACTTTTAAATAAAATATACATTAGTATATTCTAAAAATGGTTTGAAAGCATAATTGAGTTCCTTGTGATTTGAAAGTTATGTTCGTTTTCCTCTAAGTATGTCATCCTGGATTTTCTGCTTCGAAAAAAAGAATTTTATTCAAGAACATCAAATATTTTGGCAAATTTCAACCCAAAATTTGGGGTTACCCCCTTCACGAAATTTGTGTTTTCATGAGCATAGATTGTTATCAAAGTGGTCTCAGGTCCAAATGAGAATTTTATCTCTTGATATGCCATTATAAGTGGACTGATTTCATTGCAAAAAACAAGAAAAATAATCAAAAGATGCCTTTTGAGCTAATGAGCCTGATGTTATGTAGTATGCTTTGGGCATATTATTGTTATGTAGTATACTTTGCGGCATTGTTTCATGCTGATTAGGTTCCTCAATCTCTCCCTATTGATCTAGATGATCTGGTGGCATGTGTCTCGAGTTTCTGGTGGACCCGGGATTTGAGATCGCTCTCCTGGAACCTTGCACGAGGGCAAGGGCAGGTATACTAACCAATGAGAGAAGAGTTCTAGGTGGGTTCGGGACTTACTCAGGCTGGCTCACGTGGGCATCCTCTTAGATCATAAAGAAAGCCCCCCAGCTACTTGAGCTGGTTCGAAATCGCCTCCCTTGACCTGTAATGCTCTTATTTTTTTGCACAACACTTCTATGGTATATTTGTAAGACAAGTGGGTCGAAGGGACCCACCCTTGTCTTAGGGTGATGCATGTTCACATGAGAAGGCGATGAAGTGCAAGGTTAGATGAAAGATAGAAAGGCGAAGAGAGATTGACAGAGTGAAAAGACTACCATGACAACTAGAAGCCACCAATTCGGAGTGGTAGCAAGATGGGCATGGTTCACAAGACCAACACAGCGGCAATACTACTCGAAACCGAGGTCGGCACGTCAATGATAAGCTAGGTCTACCCTCAGTCACGTGAGAAGAGAAAGAGGTGAAGAGGAAAGAACAAGACAACAAAGAGAAGGGGAGATCCAGACGTCAGTAGGCATCACGGTGGGCAATGTAAGGAGACAACGCATCCCTTGTGAACGGCGCCAGCTCCTGACGAGGCACATGGCGATAGTTTCTCCCAGGTCGTGTGACGATATATATGGGACACAAGGAGAACAACAACGAGCACAGGGCACATGGAGGAAGCTCGCGAACGGTGATAGGTGTTGCCTAAAACCCCTAGCAGGCGGCGATAAGCATCGCCATCTACACTAGACATGCGACAGGGAGAGACCCTTGTGGGTGGCAACAAACCTTACCGTCTGGGTTCTTCGCCGAGATGTCAAAGTTACGTCTGTGGGCGATGATGGGCAGCGTCATCTACAGACCTTACTTGAAGGAAGAAACAGACGAGTAGAAGGGGAAGGAGACTCACACATGGCACTACCATCGCTATGCACACCCTGTAAGACCAAGGGCGAGGCATGCACGACACTGCCACTACCGTGCACGGCCTCTGCAAGAAACTCAGACGAGGAAGAGGGTGAAATGAGGGGATAAGAGAGAGAAGAAGAAAAGAAAAGAGAAAAGAGAAAAGAAAGAAGGTTTACCTCAACCCCAGGGGTACTGGTCGAAAGTTTCTCTCGCTCAGTCTCTCTCTCAAGCGTGACACCACAATGGTAAGAGAGAGAAACTTGTATTAAGTGAAAACTCTCTCTTGTGTGTGTATGTATTTGTCCTCTCTCCTCTTTTTTTGCATACAATGATGGTATGTATATATAAAATTGTACCCCGAACATGGGTGGATGATCAAAATTATCCCTAATTGTTGTAAATTAAGATTAAATTGAATTAAAAGAATTTAGAAAATAGTAATTTGACTCCCTGGGGATAAAAGTTGCTAAGGCTATACACAAGCAGAGAGCTTTTAGATGAAGATGGTGGCCCTACGAGGAGTGCCAAATGAAAGCGAACTTCACTAGGGATCAGGAGGGCAAGTGTGACTCCCCGGGGCTAATGAGTAATGGTATGCATGTAACTCGACTGAGAATGATAGGTCAAAGAATAGATGAAACCTCACTGGGGGTTGAAAGGATAAGAATGACCCTAACTCCTTGATGATAGTGGATCATAATAAGATGTGACTCCTACTGGGGATATTGGTGTGAAAAAGACCCATCAGGGATTGAAGGGGCAAGGCGGCCCTCTTTTCCTTTTGCATGCACCTAACTCCACTAAGGATGTTTGATGGGATACACCTATCAAAGCAGTGCGCCCATTTAACAATTTAAGTCATGCGTATAGAATATTTGTCACACCGTGCGTTGCAGTTTTAAGGTCTTGTACCTCAAACCATGGCTATGCAGTTTTAAGCCATGCAGCTAGGACGATGCAGTTTAAAGTTGTGCAACTAGACTTCCACTACAGTTTTGAGGTCGTATAGTTTGGACCATGCAATTTAGGGTCGTGCATCTAGACCTTGGCTGTGGTAAGGGAGTGTGACTCCCTTGAGAACAGCACCATAACTGTAGACTCAATTCCTGGGGTGTGATACTGGGGTGCAAGGAAAGAACCCCCTGGGGAGACAGAACGATGGTTCCGATGGGAGTGTCCTAGCATGTGCCCTTGATGAAGGGAACCCGGCGTTAAGCCCTTGTGAAGCACCCGTGGCAATACGTTTTAGTAAAGCGCCGACGATGGCTTTTGGTGAGGCGCGTGCGATGTTAAGTCCTCATGAAGCGCATGGTGATAGCTCCTTAGCGAAGTGCCCGGTGATAATCATTTTGAGTCTCAGGCTAGACCCACCGCGGCTTGGTCTTATTGTCATGTGAAGATGAGGACTGACGCATCATTTTGAATTTGTGAGGGATATTTTGTTGCACGTTGGGTATAAAGGGGGACAACCCCATTTTATTGTTTTAACAGTCGAAGAGAGTGTTTAGAGAGAGAGACAGAGCTTCCATCAAGGCCCTCAAGATTTTTTTGAAGAGCTTGAGCATGTTGTGGCCTTCGCAATGTGCTTGCGAGTGTTTTCGAAGAGTGCTAAGGCATTCTGAGTAGACAACAGGGGCCACTCAAACTTTTGTCGGAGACTTTTCTAGTGAAACTACAAGAGTCGCAGTGGTGCTCTGCTGGAGTTTTAGTGCTTTTCCAGTAGTTTCACGGTTGTTGGCAGCTTGCAAAAGAGTCAGGGGTTCTGACGGTCCTCTGATTATCAAGAGAGAAGGGAGAAGGGAAACCCGCAGGGTCACAGGGGTGCTTTTTACGAAATTTCAGCAGTTTTTTGCTAACTTCATTCTTCATTGGAAAGGTTTCCCAACAAGTAGGAGTAAGTTCCCAATGAAGAGGGGAAATACTAGTGAGATCCCGAGGTGTTGCGAGGCCGTAACAGTCAAGGAGGTGCAGGGTCGTGGGACAGTGAACGGTCACCCTCCGCACGCGTAATGACAGGCCCCGCCGCTGGTGTCAAGTGGCATGCCCAGATTTCAAGGGAAGTGGTGTGCCGCACGTGTGTCATGTGCAGACAGCTAGAACATATGTGTTTCTGCTTTACTTTGGTAGACAACGTTAGCTCCTTCACAGTGAGATGGCGATAACCCATCTTTGGCTATGAGACGATGATTTTCGCCTTTACGCATGGCAATAGCTAGTGCTTTTGGTTTTTTCTTGTGCATAGATAGTGGTTGGATAAAGCCCTTCAATGAATGTCTTCCCGGTGGTCAGTTAAGACCTCTAAAGCTCTCAGAATGCAGGTTTTCTCAAAAGGGTGTCACATTGTGGTAGAGGACAAAGAGCCTCTCATTACTGAGAACGAACTGCATCCCTCTCCTCAACCTCTTGTATCTGAGGGCGAGGGTGAGTTATTGTCTTCTCAAGATAATTCTGGTTCGTGCGACCTGATAGTAATGGGCAACACGATTCCTCTTGCGAGTTTGACAGGGAGCCTTGCACTTTCTGCTCAAAGAGAATTCATCATAGGTTCGACTGTTATAGTCACCTCCTTTTTGAGACAGGTCAGTCATCCTCTCGTCTGGTGCATTTGTGGAGGTTTTGTCATATCATAGGCCATGATGCCTTTACCTATACAAATGACTAGGCTAAATCGTCGTAATGTCTCTGCGGACAATGGACGTGATCTTCTTAGAGCCGCTTATCAACTTTTCAGCCAGGCTGTTTTCTTTCGAGCTGGTCACGTTCGCATTCTTGGTTAGGAGGTTGATAGACAACCTCCTAGACTTCAACGTTCCCTGTGCAGACTTGTTCAAAATGAAGGTGACTGAAATAGCCCAACAGGCTAGGGCGGTTCTAGATTTAAAAGAATCAGCTTCTATTGAGATCTATCCCTCTATTAGGCCTTTACATAAGTTCTTCCCTGGGCCTTTGACTGTCACAAATTCTGTGATGGCACACTTGGGTAACCTTAAAACTAACTTGCTCATGTATCAATTCGTTCACTAGGATTTTGAGATTTTGCCTTCAGAGATTCCTTTGATATTTAAAGAGATCGCATGCTTTGAAAATTAAGATGACATGCCGGCTCAGAACATCAATGATTTGGAAGGCTTGCTTACTATAGCCCATGAGGTAGAAAAAGACTCGTTTTCACCTCAGTTGATACGTGGGGAATATCCTCCTGTGGTTAGAAAGTTTGCTTTAGAAGGTTTGTCTTCGTACACAAATGTTTGGCAATAGAAATAAAACCCCCCTCTTTGCCTTTAATTTCTTTGTATGTTGTTATCTGTGATATTCTATTGCTTTATGGATAAAATTCTTTCTTTTACTTCAGTGTGGTGCGTGGCTCTTTAATTTTTCCTTTTCTTTCTGCTTTATTGCTTCTACCCTTTCATAGTGGGCGACGAAAAAGCATAGCCCACTCCTTGATCCGTCTTTTGATAGCTTGTCACAACTCCAATGACCTATAGCGGGGGAGCAGTTGCTTCCTCACCCCTTAGCGTTTGATTGGACAGGGGCACATAATTCATGGTTCTCATGATTTGGTGAACCTGTTTGCTGTAAATACTCCAATTTGGGGGAGCCTTGGCCTCGATTTGAGGTGCATTGCTTTTGATCTCTTCATAGGTCTTAGTCTCAGCGATGAACTCCTTCAAGTGCTTCGAAGGGACGCGCATAACCTCCAGTTGATTCTGGAGGCTGCGAACCTCACTTCTCAGCTCTACCATGAGGTCTTGTTCCTGAGAGCCAGAGTGATGGCTCTTGTCTACTTGTACTTCTTCGAGATCCTTTGAGAGGTGTAAGACCTCCTTTTGGCTGCTGGTGATCTCCTTGCTCAAGGAGGAAGGGATTTGGAGTACCTTCCTTGGTGGTTGGCATGTCAATTCTGCTTCTAGAACAGCAATGAGGACATGCATGACCTTTTGCTGGTCTGGCGTATAGGTGACCCTCAGTGCTGGAAGGTCCACCTCTAGGGCTTCCTCAGCCTCGGGAGTTACTTCTAGCTCGTTATTTTATTCTAGTGAATTAGAAGTAGAGGGGAAAGCTTCATCTTTGGGAGGGGGCGCCGTGACCTTTGGGAGTGGGTAAGGTATACTTGGACTGATAGGAGTTAAGGGGAGGATCTTGCCTTGTCTTTCCCCCTCTTTGAACATTTCTATAATAATTCACCCCAAATCTTGAACATCATCATGAGACGAGGGTCATGTCTCTCTCACAAAATTCCAATCATCATCCTTTGACTTTTCTGGTCTTGGAAGGTCTGTGAAATAGTACTTAGCATCATCATAGTGAGTCTTGGCTACAGGGAACGGTCTTTTATCAACATAGACTGTGTGATTTCTCCCATCTCGATTGTATTTGAAGCATTGGTGGAGGGTGGAAGGAACCACCCCCTGATCATGAAGCCAAGGGCGGCTAAGGAGGACATTGTAAGATGTACACATGAAACTGAGCATCATTGTTGGGGTCACCGATCTTAAAGGGAAGACGAACCGTCCCAGCCAGCTTTGTTCTTGATTGGTTGAACCCTTGCACAGTAATGTGGGTAGGAGTGAGGTCGTCAAATCCTAATCCGAATCGGGTGAGGATCCTTCTTGGGATTAGGTTGACTGCTGACCCTCCATCCAACATGATCTAAATGATAGGGCAAGTGTGTAGTTCACCATTCACAAAGAGGGGGTGATAGTGAAATTTGCCTCCCAACTGAAGGTCATCTTCGGAAAAGGAGATTGCCAAGCACCCACTCAGAATGGCTGCTCAATACGCTCCACTTCAGTCTCATACACCTCTAAGTTAGAAAGAGCTTAAACCAAGACCATACACTAGTCTCTCGACAGCAGAAGGGCATCATAGATACTTAAAAGGGCTAGAAGCTTTCTCAAATGCCCAATTACATCATATTTCACCTTATCCTCTTTAGTCTTCTGTGTTCCTGATCCAGTCACTAATGTAGATGGTAGGGTAGGTTTAGGAGCAGGTTTTGGTTGAGTTTTTATTTGTTACACTGGCTAACCTTGTTGTTCAGCAGGTGTGGTCTGGGTTGATGGGGAAGTAATAAAGATTTGGATTAAGGATGTAGAGGTTTAGGCTTAAGGAAAAGTAAAGGATCGGGAAATTTGAGTATTTTGAGCTTTTAAGGTGTGGGTTGTAGCTTCTTCCCAGAGCTTAAGCTCATTTTCCCCGTGCTGGATGGTACTTCCAAGATTTGCACCATATGGGAGGCCTCTTTGGAATAAGAGCTTGAAGATGACTCGATCTTGGCTGGGGCATCCAGAGGGTCAAGGACTGACAAGAATCCAACCGCCTAGGCCAACATATTTCTGAAGCACTTTTATTGTGACCTTGTTGAGGTTGGTTCCTCCGAGCTCTCTATTTAGACCGTTGAACTCCGGGCACTGCAGGATCGCACCTACGGAAGAAATAAAAGAGGGCGAGGAAAATAACAGTCAGTATGTTCTAGGTAGCTTTTTAGGTCGTCGTTAGAATTGGACATGTGCAGGGGGTATTTTAGGTCTTGCCACTGCTTTGACCGTTGGGGGGTGCTTTTAGCGCCGTCACCCGTATTGGATGAGTGCCGAGCAGTTGATGACTCAAGGATGTCCACGTGATCGAACGTAGGGATAAGGTGAGCCGCGCCTAAGATGAAGTCCCGTCAGGTCGGCAGTGGAGGAAGAGGCTTGAGAACCTCTTCCTCGACTAGTGGCTGAGGAATGTTGTTCCTTCAGCAGGGCGACCTGGGTGCTCGTCTCCTTTTGGATCCCAGAGGAGGTGTTCAGTCTGCCCTATCGGGCTAGTGAGTAGTCCTATCTTAGTGGACTACCTCATTCTTCAAGGACTTGAGCCTACTTTGCCCATGATAGACTTCCCAGGGCAGAGAAGTCGAGGGCTCTGAAGGGTCCAGTGTATGCTCATAGGGGGCATGAAGTGGGGTTTTATCTTGAATGGGAGTGATTGCTTGAGAGCATTTTGGGAGGACGACACAAACAATGTGGCCTTTCTGGACTTTGTCTGTGACTATAGCTTCGAACCCAAAGCATTCTTTCAGCTCGTGGCCCCATACTTGGTGATATGAACACCAGAGGTTGTCTGTACCCTGGGCAAGACACCTAGGTTGCCTGGCGAGCTTGAGGGTGAGAAGGCCCTGTTGGAGCATTGCCTCCAAGAGGGCTTGTAGAGGATCTAGCTCAGTGCTTCCCTGAGCTTGTGTTGGGAGTTCTTCTTGCGCTAGTGGCAGAGGGACTTGTGGGTTTCCTTCTAGGTTACCATGAACTTCCTAGCCTTGATACATCTTCTTTGCCCAGAGCTCATGGAAGCCAGTGCATTCGCTTAGGTTATGGCCTCGTATCAGGTGATAAGAGCACCAGAGGTTATCAGTTCCAGAGGGCAAGAACTTGGGATGCCCTGTCGGCTTTGGCGTGATGAGTCCTTTTTTGAGCATTATGGAGAATAGTGCATGGAGGATAGCGGGTGCTTCATCATCCTCTTGGATTGTCACTATGTGGGCAGCCTCAGTTGCCCCGAATGCTTTCTTTATCTGACCCTTGTTAATGAGGGCTTCGATAATGTCTTTGACCGTATAGCAGTCTTGAGTGGGGTGGCCTACTCTTAGGTGATAGGTGCAGTACCTCTTGTGTGTCTCCTGCCCGGCCAGCTCTGGGGTTTTAACATTTGGTAGCTAGATCACATTCTGCTCAAGCAATAATCGAAGCAGCGGGGGAACCCACTCCTTCTCAAAGGGGTACACCTTATTCGGGGGCTGGATCCAGTAGTCGCTTTGATTTATATTTATAGGGGGTGGGACCCTATTGTAGGACTGCTGCTTGGCCTCGGTCTGAGACGTCTGTGCCTTGGAGAGATTCAAAGTTTGAGGGGCAGATCTGTTAGTGTCGGTCACAACGACAGCCGCACTAATCACCACTTTTTGCTAGTTGCCTAAACTATTGGATTGGGAATTCGAGCCAGTGGGTTGCTGATGAGATTCACCATGGTGCTTAAACAGACCTTCTATACGAACTTCTTTTGAGATGAGCTCTGAGATGGAGGGTGGATTGGAAGCCTCGACATGCAGGGCGATCTTGGGCAGCATATTTCGTATGCAGGTTTGAACTGCTTTATTTTTAGTCATGTGGTTGGCATGAAAGGTTGCCAACTCTCTCCATCAGGCGATGAACTTGTAAACTGGCTCACCAGGGGTCTTGAGTCAAAGTTAGGAGCTCGATGGTTTACACATTTCTTTGGACTTCGTAGAAGCATTGGTAAAACAATTGTTCCATTTCTTGCCACGTGCGTAGCGGGTTTGGAGGCTGTCAGGCATACCGCTGAAAGGGTGGCCCTTCAAGAGTCTCGACAAACTAACAAAGGAGGAGTCGCCTGTCAGTCGTCGTCTCTTGACAAGCCGCTTAGAAATGAGAACTATGCTGGTTAGGGGATGTAGTGTCATTGAACAGGGGAAGCTTCCCTTTTTGGTAGTTTGGGGGAAACGACACCTGGTCGATGTATGAGGGGTAAGGCTTTTGGTAAAGCGGTGCCTCTTGCATGCCCAGGACCTTGTTCTTGAGACTGTGGGTCACCATAGCATCTATATCAGCTTGCGAAACCATGCGGGAAGTAGAGCTATCTTGGGAGACCGATGGGGGAGTTTGCATGGGAACTGTGTCTTCATCAGACAGGGAATTGGTCTCATGGTGCGAAGAAGGGGACCTGGAGGCTTCTAGGCGATCCATCTTTTCAAGGATGGACTACATCATCACCTTGAACCTGTTCATCTACTCTTATTGGGCGTCGTCCGGCTCATTGATCACCATGACGCTAACTGTTTCTTCTGAAAGGTCAGCACTTGGTGGAGTAGTGAACTGCCAGGGTTGGTGAGTCGTACGAGGCAAGTCAGTCTGTAAGGGCTCAGCATGCCCCAATTGGACTCGAGCCTTGTATGTAGATTTCGTGAGGACCGGTTCTTGACGGTCTTGGGACCATGGCTTCTTGACAGTAATCGCTGAGCAATATTTCCTGAACTTACTCAGGTTTTGAGATTTGAAGAGGGAAAAGGGGATTATGAGGCATGATGTCATCAAAGGTGGTAACTTCTACTTCCTCAAGGGCTTCTTTAATTAGGATATACAGGCCTCTCTTCTGCTTAATCCTGAGACTGTTATGCACTTCACTCCAGAACTGAGCTTAAGATTTGGATTGTCCCGTCTTTCTCAAGCATGCTAGGGTTGTGTCCATTAGTTGCAGCAGAGAATGGGTTCCAAGGACGGAGGGCAGTCTGGGCTGCTGCCTTGGAGTTTGCAGGCGTCTGTCTGACATCAAGCCATTGCCCCGATTTCCCTTGTTGGGTCCGAGTGCGTGCCTGACCTGAGGCGGCTGACTCAAGATGGTACTCTTAGGGAAAACCTTCGAGTACCAGGTCTCGATGTGCTTGCCTAGTGAAAAAAGAGTGACAAATGGAGGAACTAGTTCATGCCTTCGCCTTAGTCAGGATCGCGGAGGAACCTGCAATGCTAGTGCATGTGCACCTTTAGGGTTAGCCGTCAGGGTAAATTGGGGGTCAACCCAGACTTTCTCAGCTAGTTCGACCTTAGGAGGTCGAGACCCACGAGCTTGTGTGTGTGAGGGACTAGGTAGGAGCTTATCTCTCACAGAGTGAGGCTGTGTGTGTTGAGCGGGGGACGACGTGCTCGACCCTCTTGTTTTCGAGCTAGCGCTACATTGGCGCTACCCCGAGTTGTGGAAAGCAAATGCATAGCGAGCGCAGGGTTTGGCCTGAGAAGACCTAGCCTTGAATGCGAACTCGAGGCAGCATGAAAATTGCCCCGAGGTGTGGCTCAAGTGATTGGACCACAATCCTTTAGGTGTGTGCGGGAGGTGGAGGTCGTAGGGTCTCTGCCTAGGTGTGTCGAGCCTCTAGGTAAAGAGGTTCGAGGTGGACCTTGCGTCTAGTCTTAGGGGCGACGACAACTTGTTTGTCGTTCATGAAAGAAAATAGGGCAGCCTTCTGGCATACCACAGCAATATGACTAGCAAGGAACTTGCCAGTAGCAGGGGTGTGTTGTGTGTGATAGCAGTTGTGCTACCAATGCAAGGGACCTTAGTGGAGGGTCCACCAGGGAGAGGAAGCAGGGAGTCAGGGACATTTAAGTCCCTTCCCACACCAATCCAGGAAAGAACCTGGGAGCCAGACTGTGAGTCCTGACTCAAAAGGAGTGTAGGGAAGGAAGCTTGAGTAGTTCGCTTCCCTGGGATAGTCACGAGTGTGGGGATGAGAAAATCCCCAACTTGAATGAGCCAATTGAATAACCCAGGTGCCATAGAAAGTAGTGCAGAAAGTAAAAGATGATACCGATCAAACAAGAGCGAATCGACGAAGCGGTAATAAGTCCCCAGTGGAGTCGTCAAGCTGGTTAGGTGCCTCGATCTCGCCTCCCCGGATGTAGGTGATCGGGTGACACGTGTCTCAGATTCGGAATACTCGAGACCTGAAATCTCTTTCTCAGGAACCTCGTTCACAGAATAAGGGCAGGTGTCTAACTAGTGACAGAGGAATTTTAACGTTAGGTGGGGATCAACCTCACCTAGGTCCGTGACTTACTCAAGCTGACTCACGTGGGCTCCCATTTAGATCACGATGGAAAACCCCTCAGCTTTTTCAGCTGGTTCAGAATTACATCCCTTGACCTGCAATCTCCTTTTTTTCTGCACAACATTATCATGGTTAACTTGCAAGACAAATAGGCCGAAGGACCCACCCTTGTCTTAGGGCAATGCACATTCATAAGTGAGGATGATGAAGTGGAAGGTTTGAATAAAGGCAAAGAAGGGAACTTGATAAGGGGATGAGACGAGCATGACAGCTAGACTAGCGACCGACTCGGAGTGGTAGCAAGATAGGCATGGTACTCAGGACCAACACGACGATAACACTAATTGAAACCGAGGCTGATATGACTGTCTTAATCTAGTGTGGCAGTAAGACGGGCATGGTACTTAAAACCAGCACGATAAGAATATTACTAGACAGCCATACCGCTATGGCAATGCCAACCTGAGTCTACTCTCGGTCAAGTGAGAAGAGAAAAGAATGAGGAGGGAGCGTGAAACGATGAAGAGACAGGGTACCGATGGAATTTAGGCATCACCATTCACAGCCATGGAGTATCAGTGTCACGGCCCTTGGAAGGTGCTAGACACTACTGCTCATGGCTAGAGCGTGAGCAGTGAACTATAGCAGCACTAAGCATCACCATTGGCATCACGAGAAAGCAGCACACCCCTTCGCGGCGGCGATAGCCTCCTGTGAAGCGCACGGCGATAGTCACTTATGAAGCACGTGGAGATAGTCCTTTCTGAGGCACACGACGATAGGCGTGGGATGCAAGAGAAACCTGAGGAAGGCGATGGGCAACAAGCGCACGAAAAGAGGCTTGCGGATGGTGATAGGTGTTCTAGCGACCCTTCGCGGGCGGCAATAGGCATCGTCATCTATGATATGCATGCAATAAGGGAAGACCCCTATGGGCGGTAATAGGCTTCGTCGTTTGTGCCCCTCGTTGAGACATTGAAGACACATATGTGGACAACAATGAGCAGCGCTGTGTACAAGCCTTGCTGAGAGATAGAGATTGACAAAAAGAAGGAGAAAGAAGATCACGCATGGTGCTGCCATCGGCATGAGTGAACTGTGAAACCATAGGAGAAGAAAGAAAGAAAGAGGCATGCACAACACTTCTATTGTCGTGCATGGCCTTTGAGAAAAGCCCAAACGAAGAAGAATAAGAAGAAGAGAGAGAAGAAGAAAGAAAGGAAGAGAAGAGAGAGAAAGATCTACCTTGAGCCTAGTGGTACCGATCCAAAATTTTCTCTCTCCTTCCTCTCTCTCTCAGAACGTGACCCAACAGTAAGAAGAAATAGAGATTTTATTAAGCAAAAGTCTCTTTGGGCAAGGGTCTGCGTACAATGACAGTACATGGTACATATAAAGCGTTGCCCAAACATGGGTGGATGATCAAAATTAAACCTAATTGCTGGAAATTAAGATTTAACTGAATTAAATAAAATAGAAAAATAGGGTGCAAAATGATAGAATTGCCCCTTTCCAACAATTTGTGGAATTTCAAAACAGTCCCTGCTGCTGCTCTAGAATTTGCGTGATCTTTCATGGTTGATCTACGATTTCTTTGGTGCCCATTTGATTGAAAGATGATTGTTTTCTTGTAGGGCTCGGCATGGCGATCGATTTGATATGAACTTCGAGCTATGGATCGTGTTTTAGGCCACTATCATGTGACTTGAATTTTGAATAAATCCTGCAAACTTTGGATCGATAGTGTGCTTGTTCCTTGATGTTTTTCTCTGGTTTCTTCACTATATCAGACTGAGCATTCCTTCATGATCGCGTGGCAACAAACGCAGCTTGATTTTGTGCCTGGACAAAGATTTCACAACTTTTGAGTTTTGGTTGGAATCTAGAATTTCGACGCTGAAATTTACAGTGACTTCATCTGCTTAGTGTGTAAAATTCGATGGTTCATCATACTCGAGGTTTGGATCGGTGATAGCCATGGACCTTACGAACGCGGTGAAACTAGTTTCGTGTTGATCGGGTTTACGAGCACCGTGATTCGACCGCTCGAGCGAGGTGTCGCTGCTGATTTTTTTGCAACTTTCGTCACAGATCAACGACTTCTCTCTAGCTTTTCTTCGCACTCGGGTGTCATTATGGGACGTGACACATATTGAAACACTCATCTCAATGAGATGAACACGTTTCGACTAGTTTGAGCACAATCCAATCTCGGACGAGGGAGATATAAACGTCACAAGTCACGGTTCATGACTGTCCCTTTAATGAAATTTAATTGCACGGGTGGCCGCGTGGGAATAGTGCGAGGCTCCTCTTATTTCGATCTTTCGCCTTTAACGTTTTCCTGGGGTATTCGTTTAAGCTGAAATTCGACCCTTGGGGTTTTCAAAAGTGTCGGATCCAATGGCGGTGGTCCCACGGGTGTTTGATGCTCCGAAAGTAGGGCTCCGATTATAAGGGTCTGTTTCAGGGATTTAGAGGTTGATTCTGCTGGAACTGCTTCTCAGTCTGCACTGCCTTAGACATACCGAAGTGCGACGAAGCTTGGCAAGAGACTTTTAGTAGTCCTTATGGAGATCTTGACCTGGTCTAGGGCCGTTTGAGACTGTTGAAATTTCCATTGTTTTATTAGGCTTTATTGACCGACTTCTCTTTCTTTAATCCGAATGGGGGAACCATGGTGCTACAAAATGTCTTGAAATAGTGAATAGACGATGTGCAACAAAATTTGGAAGGTGACAAAATAATTATGCCTACCTCTCTTTCCCTCTTTTTCTCTTGATAGAATTGTTGTGTGGATGAAGAAGGAGAGAGTTGAGAGAAAGAGAGAGACAATTGGAAAGATAGAACTTTAGAATGAGCCTATTTAGGAAACATGATATTACTTAGAGAATATGAGAGACTGAAATCTAAAGTTTCTAAAATAGTGGGTGGATTGATAAGTAGTGCGTTGAGAGAAAGAGAGAGAGCGGTGATAGAAAGAGAGAAAGATATAAATAAAATGATTGAACTTTAGAGTAAGCTTATCTAGGAAACATGCTCTTTGTCTCTTCCTCTCCAAGGAACTCACTCTATTACCCTCTTAAAGTTTACTCTTCTCTATTTCTATACGTTGAATTTAGAGCAATGGAACAAGCATCTCCAACGAACTTGTTCTATCATCCTCTAAATCTTATATGTTCTCTCCTTCTAAACAATGAACTCTCTCTATCATCTTCTTAAGTTTCTCTCTTTTTTCTCTCTCTATGCAATGAATTGAGTGCATTGGAACATGCATCTCCAATGAGCTTTCTCTATCTTCCCCTTAAATTTCTCTTTTCTCTCTCACCATATAAGAAATTCTCTCAATCATCCTCTTAAGTATCTCTTATCGCTCTCTCTCTATAGGATGAATTTGGATTATTAGATCAGGTTATTTCCCTCTTACTTTGTTCTAATTTGGTGCTTTTTGTTTATTTCCCAATCTCTCCCTCCATTCTCTCTCCCTCATCCCAGTCATACTCTCTCTCTTCATTCTCACTCTCTATCTCTTTGCAAGTAATATTTCTCTCTCCCACAGCCCAACACCATATTTCTCTCCTTCTTTTCTTTCCTTAATTCTCTCATCCAAAATCAAATCTCTTATTCATTAAATCTCCCCCCATATTTATCTCTCTCACTCTCTCTCTTTCCTTCTCAAATGTTATGGAATATATTTTTAAACAAGACTAAATTTAGATGGGACGTGATTAGGAGATGTGCACAAATTTTGGAAGGTGACAAAATAATTAAGCCTCCTTCTCTTTTCCTCTTTCGCTCTTGGAAGAATTGGTGCGTGGAGAGGGAAGGAGGGTGTTGAGAAAAAGAGAGAGATAAATAGAAATGTAGAATTTTAGAAAACATGATATTACTTAGAGAGCATAAGAGAATGAAATCTAAAGTTTCTAAAATGGTGCATGGATTGAGAAGTAGAGCGTTGAGAGAAAGAGAGAGAGATATTTGATAGAAAGAGAGAGATATAAATGGAACAATAAAACTTTAGAATGATCGTATCTCGAAAACATGCTCTTTCTCTCTTCCTCTCCAACAAACTCTCTTTATCATCCTCTTAAATTTCTATCTTCTGACAATCTATACGATGAATTTAGAGCCATGGAACATACACCTCCAACGAAATCACTCTATCATTCTCTAAAATTTCTCTCTTCCCTTCCTCTTAACAACAAACGCTCTCAATCTTCCTCTTAAGTTTCTCTCAGAACATTTCTCCCTGAGTCATAGTTTTGTTGTGTAGGTGTTCTAGGTTCTATGTTCATATAGGTTTATGTGTGCGCAACATAAACTATGTTGTGTGTGTTCTATGACTATGTTGTGCAGCATAAACTACGAACTATTCTTCTCTTCCATGACCTGCACACCTATATGACTTGGACTCAAGCATATAGGTGTGCAGGTTTTGAGCACTCAAACTCATGTTATGCAGGTCTTGTTTTGAGTGCTCTATGTTTTGAGTACATGTTTTGAGTACTCAATGTTTTGAGTGTTGTTCTGAGTACTCAAATATGTTTTGAGTGCTGTTTTGAGTGCTCTAACTGTTGTTTTGAGTGTTGTTTCGAGGCATACGAGGTCATCATACTTCTTCGGCTGTGGATGCTTTCGAGAGCCCGCATACCAACGGCGTGCTGATATTCATAACATGACTCTGAATGCTGGCGTCGCACTAGGGGCCAAAGGTCGACATATTGAGTTGGGCATTCAATTGAGATAGCATTTTGAATGACTGTATCCTCTTGGGAGGACAAACTGAAGAGTTCTGGTGCCATAATCAAATCACTAAACTTCTCGGGTAGGCCCGAAGGCTACCCTTAAAACCTCCTCAACTCCCCTTCGAAGGAGTCCTTCCACTAGTAGATGCCCCAATTCAGGGCACGCTCAAGCCACTGGATGTGGCCAAAACATCTAGCAAATACCTAACAACAAACCTGAGGACCTCTGGCATCTTTGGTTCCTGATATATAATAAGAATTCTGAGGAGGGTATGGATCTTAAATGCCTTATAGATGCCTTACTGCAAATGCTGGCTCACAAATAGGATTGCGATCATAGAAAACCTTCTTTCTTCTTTGACAATACTCTTTGCGAATGCTAGTAGAATGTTGAAGAGAGTATCGAGCTCTTTGCTAAGGCTTGCACTAAAGAGATGCACACAGGATGTGTACACAAAGACTTCCTCTCTCTTCCGCACCATTCCGCCCATTTTCCCTCTTGTTCCCTCCTTCGCTCTACCACCGCTAACTAGAATCTTTCTATTTCCATCAAAGTCAGTGCCGACCACAGATCTGAGACCGCAATCGCATATCCAACTTCTGAACTCGTGACTCTCAACCCATTCCTCTATCAGACAGACTGACCTACTGCCGCCACCGCAAGAATCTATATTTGTGAATCCATGTCTGAAACTGAGACATGTTCCTCAACGGGTAGAGCTTTCTAAGTGCAGTTGCCAATCTTGTCTGTTGTTGGGACGCTCTGCCCTTTCATCCCTCCAATCTAGCATTGACCTACCACTGTAAGACCCATAATCAATATCTAAAACATTCAACCACCGACTGCTCGTAGGTCATGAACCAGTCGAAGCTCGATTGCCTCTCTTTCCTTACCTTACCGATAAGATTGTGCTCCTCCTCCACTCAAGCCATTCCTCTATCGTCAGAAAAACAAGACTACTGATATTGACTGAACACCAAATGGAGCCCGTTTATATAAAGAGAAACATGATCACATGGTCGGTCCACTCTCGTCAACCTAAAAAGTAAGAAGAAACCTCAAAAGAAAGAAGAGAAAGAACTATAACTATACTGTATTTATAGCGCTACCCCCCCTCCCCTATAAAGACCTATCGTATCTATCTCATTCCCCATGCCCTTCTCCAATTAGCTGTTCCCCTCTCCTATGACCACCTTATCCCATTACCGCCTTCTCTGATTCTCGATTCTCTCTTCCTCTGGTTTGCTTGATTATTCATGTTGTTACAACGAGGAATTTCTTGCTTGATTATTTATACATAAAAGAATGCCAGGTTCGTCGTTGTGTCAATTTCATGACCTCAACAAGGCAGCCTGTCCTAAGGACGCTTTTCCCCTGCACAATATTCTTATTCTCATTGATCATAGGGCAGGGTACGAGATGTTTAGTTTCATGGATGAATACAATGCACTTCTTTTTAGATCAATATGGTCCTGAAGACATCAATAAGGAAGACCTCATTCATCATACCAGCTGGCACGTACTAAAATACTGTAATGTCGTTTGGGCTAAAGAATATCAGCGGGCAATGGCGACTATGTTTCATGATCTGATGCACAAAGAGGCCGAAGTATACATTGATGACATGATCATCAAATCGCGAAATAGAGAAGATCATTACTAAATAACCTCCAGAAAGTGTTCGACCTCCTCATAAAGTATAAATTGCGGTTGAATCCTCAAAAGTGTATCTTTGACGCTACATTTGGCAAATTATTAGGATTAATCCTAAGGCAAAGAGGGATCAAGATAGACCCAAAAAAGGCAAAGGCAAAGGCAATTATTGCCTCTGCAAACAGAAAAAGAAGGGGTTTATTATCACACAGGTTGTCTTTGCTTCATCTCACAACTCACGCCCATCTGTGAGACAATCTTCAAACTCCTTAAAAAGGACTCCCCTAAGTAGTGGAATGAGGATTGCCAACAGGCTTTTGATCGAAAAAAAAAAAGATTTTACGAATCCTTCAGTTTCGGGAAGACCCTTACTGCTCTACTTATCCACCATAGAGACGTCAATGGGTTGTGTGCTCGGTCAACATGATGACACAGGCAGAAGAAAACATGCCATATCCTATTTGAGCAAAAAATTGACCGGCTGCGAGTTAAGAGATTCACCATTAGAGAAGACCTGTCTCACTTTGGTTTGGGCTACTCATCGCCTCAGACACTACCTATTGTCTTGTCCGGTACTGCTTCTCGCGTGCATGGACTTGCTCAAGTATCTCTTCAAAAAGCCGATTGTTTTAGGCCGAATTGCTAGGTGGCAAAGTTTGATATCACTTATGTCACCCAGATATCAATGTTGGGACAAGCTATTGCCCTTGGACGTCACCCTTTACCAGGTTACGAGCTTCCCATGATGGATTTTTCGGATGAAGAAGTCTTTTACACTGACATTGAGTATGGAGAATCTGATCCTTTCTGGACCATGTACTTCGATGGGGCTTTGAATGAGATAACACTGGAGAAGGTCCCCAAACATCCGTATGAATTAACTCAAAAAGTCTATTACAATGAACTGATTTGTTGAAAAAAGGTCATTTTCCACCCGGTAGTACATTGATCAAAAACATCTTTTGCAAAACTAGGTAGGTAGAGTCCAAAAAATTCCCTATTCAGCCATGGAATGAAGATGCTGAAAGTTCACGTGTCCAAGTCACTTATGCCATGTGTCGAGAGGTATCGAACAAATAGTAGTAGTAGCCGAATGACTCAAAATTTGCCCCGTGTCAAGAATGTAGATGCCCCCTTTTTCCTTACTCGAACCATTCATCCTCCCGGTCCTGAAATACCTTTTTTAGTTTAAGAAGAAGAAAATAAGGTTGCACTGAAAAAAGGTTCTTGTCAAGATCGGGAACATGAAAAACACTAGGAAGAGAGATAGAGGGAAAGGAAATAAAACTAACTCCTTGAACAGGAACTGAAGCTCCATTAGCCGTTTCTACCAAAAACTATGGCCAAAAAAATTGCCAAGAGAATGGAAGTCCGAGGAAGAGCCCGTCATGTGATGGGAGGCTCCAGAGTTATTCACCCACGAAGATGATGGACGAGAAGTGGAAGTGATACCTGTTGTGCATGCTAAGTGGTGAGAATGAGAATCTGGTTCCTTGGGATTATCCTTCTTATTAGAGAGATAGAACTGAGCAAATTATTCTAACACATCATAGGGGATTTGAGAGGTAACACTTTCCTTCTTTTTAAAATTGATAAGCCTATAAGTTAGTGGGGGGGGGGGCTTTTGGAATTAAGAAGAAGTTAGTCGAGTAGTGCACATGAAGGAATGGTTCCCTATCCGACTGCCTTTATCTATCTCATATGGGGGGCTGCAATGAGAGAAATTCCTTCCCCTTTAGATTAGAGTAAGGTTCCTCCACAACCCATGATCACCTATTCCTTTTAATGCTAACGACTCCCCTCTCAATATTAGAGGGGGATGGTGGCAGAGTCTAGTAAGTCACCACCAATTCCACAAGCAGGCAAGGACAGAAAGAGATATGTGGCCATCTAATCCAAACCATTGGTATGCCAAGAATCAAATCTCTTACTTCTGGAAGGTGTCGTATTGAGAAGTTGTTCAGTTGATCGTCCCATTCACTTGATAGGCGGCCATGGGCAGGCATGTTGGATCGAGAAGATAGGGTGTCTAGGCCCATAAGTTTTTGGGGGTGGGAGATGCAGCTAGCGATAGACTTTCCAATTGAACATGTTGTATTACCTTGGGTTACGCTCCCGTCTCAGGAGTCAGCTTAGTCAAATTGAAAATCAAAGATAGGCTTGGGCACACACTTAAAAGCAAGTCATATGGATCAATCGGGGTTGAGATGACAAGTGGACCATTCAAAGAAAAGTCCCTCTATGAGCCCTCCCCCTTAAAAGCTTCTAAGTAAGAGTCAGAATCATGAAATAGAGCGTCCTTCCTGAATTTGCATCTAAGCGAGCGGCAAAGACCCCCATGCGCAGTAGTTGTGAGTCGCATGATCATGATGAGACCTGTGCCTGTGACACGAAAAATCAGGAATTCCATCTCCGGCTCTTCTAATTGCAAGGGATTGCTATGCGGAATCGAAAAATCAATCAGGATCTTCCTATTTTGCTAAGTAGTTCTTTCTCCCCTCGCCGACTGATACTGAGGGACTGGACACTGAGACCATGGTATCAAAGGCATGTGGCTTGTGGCTTGCTTGACAAGGGAAAAAGAAGACGTCCCTCAAAGCCCGACTAATGATCCCTACGTTTTTCAATTACCAGAAGCTCTTAGCTACTCTACTATAAGGCAAGACGAAGGGGTCTTACTTGCCCTTACTGAACGTTAAGAGCACTCATATTACATGGAGCGTCCCCTTCCTTAATCTGACTTATATACAGGTCTTAATCGACTTAATGAGCACGAATACAAATAGTATATACCTTGGGAGAGGGATGAGAGTAGTGTTATTTAGTTCCATGAGGGTAGCTGGCTATTGCAGGAGTTCCTGACCTAAAGGGACAATGGCAAGCTGCTATTGAATGTGAACAACAAAAGTCAAGGAGTTATTAAATACCTCAACTCAATTGTGGAGAGTCCAGGCATTCTTTAGCCGAACAACATTACATTATTTCAGTATGTGCCAGCTGGTGTGATGAACGAGGTCTTCCTTCTTTATGTCTTCAGGAGCCATCTTAATCTGAAACGAAGCGCTCTGTATCCATCCATGAAACTAAACATCTCGTACCTTGAAGTATGATCAATGAGAATCAGAATATTGGGCAGGGGAAAATCGTCCTTGGGACAGGCCTCCTTGTTGAGGTCATGTAAATCGACACAAAGTCAAATCTGCCCATTCTTTTTCTTTGCCGGCACGACTTTTGCTAACCAATATGGATGCTTCTCAGTTCGGATAAACTTGGCATGGCATCCAATAATTGTTAAACTTATGCCTTAATCTCTATCTCAAGTTCGGGTCTAACCTTCCTAGCAGCTTGTTTCACAGGAATCAAGTTCGGTCCCCTATGGAGTAAGGGGTGGGATGTGTCAATACATCTGAGAGAAAGAGTACAGATGAGATCGCCAACAAAAAATCCCCCCGAGCTAAAGGCAGACATAAGAGTTCCTAGAAAGTACGGGAAGAGAGAAAGACTAATAAAATCATCAACTTCCTCCTATTCAAGACCGTTCGAGTTGAAAGAGCAGACTAAATCGATAGGAGAGGTCGTCAAGCACAAGGGGCACCAGAACCTAAACGTTAGAAATAGGGCACAAAAGAGGGCACAGAGGACCCGGACCCGTACTTCCTTGAGGATAGGGGAGATACGATTGTGAAGTAGGAAGCTTGATGAAAACAGGTAAATGAAACCTAAGGAATTAGACCGTAAATATTAGTTCAGAAGAGGGACAGGAGGAACCAATGAGAGCGAGGTTTTTACCTCAAATCAAACTCAGTCAAACCTAGGATCCTGTTCCAATGGATGGCCCAACTGAGCTCAATCGTTATCTGGCCTCTGTGGCACGGGTAAATAATATAGCCACCGATAACCCCAGAATGATCCCCAATAAAGGTGGCAGGATTTGAACCTATGGTCCTCTATACCCAAAATAGATGCGCTGACTAGACTGCGCTCTACACCTCATATCAACAACCCCCCCTTAGAGAGCACTATAACATTCACTGAGACTATTATCACCTTGTTGCAACCAGAAAATATTTTCATACAGTTCCTACACCCTATAGATGTGTTTGTATGAGCAGTATATTTCGAGTTGCATTCTGGTCTTGATTGGTTTCAAAGTACTACCACCGGTGACCATCTTTCATTAAGCTCTGTGGGCGGTGGGTTACGTTCGATGTCCGCTCAATCACCATAGAGAGTGTTAAGCTCATTAATGGAAGAGACGCGAGGGCTTTCATACTCGATGGAAGCTTATCCTGGCTTGTGTTACGCATATAGCGAGATTTCGCAAGGAGCACACTCGAATTACTTTGCAGACTATATGATAGTAGTTCTCGCTTCTTCGGTCAGGAAAGGGATTCAATCCAGCCACAGGTTCCCCTACGGCTACCTTGTGACGACTTCACCCGTGCCTCTCGGAGCGGCATACCCCACCCTCATCGAGTACATAAGGGTCGCAGGCTCGACTTTTGACCCTTTGACTTAGGATTAGTCAATTTTATTTCTCGATGGGGGCGGGGAAGGGATATAACTCAGCGATAGAGTGTCACCTTGATTAGACGGGGACAAGATTCGAACCTGTAATTCTCAAACCATGATCTTAATGAGTTGACCAATTACTCTACCTCGCTTGTTCTCCTTCTCTTTGTTTCACTATTCCCACCGCTCATTCAATCACTTGCCTTTCCTTCTCCTTTATTATTTCATTGATTCCTTGTTGATTCCTCTTCCCCCTATTATCTTCTTCATCAAAAAGCCCCACCCCCTAAAGAGAAAGTAGTTTCGTTTAGTACGAGATCGAAAGTAGTTTCGTTTAGTACGAGATCACTTCACACCTTGCGGTGCTTACACCTCTCGCCTATCGAAGTTCTGTTAAAAAACCTTGTACAAGAACTTGTATAGAGAATGAT
The DNA here is from genome assembly GCF_054954075.1 of Amborella trichopoda. Lineage (NCBI taxonomy): Eukaryota > Viridiplantae > Streptophyta > Magnoliopsida > Amborellales > Amborellaceae > Amborella > Amborella trichopoda. The sequence goes on along the minus strand of NC_142337.1, from coordinate 28,496,315 downwards.
TTCCAACGTTTAAGACAACGAGTGACTAAACTATCGTAAAATCCTCTTGTTGCTTTGAGAGTGAGCCTATAGCTCTGCTCAGATGTGGTGCAGCAGTTCTTCCATACCAACTTAGCTGCCAGGCGCTGCTATTGGCATAACAACCGGTACACCATAGGTTGGCCCAACCCAATCCTCTCGTACTAGGTTTGGCTCCTTGTAGTCCTCCCTTTAACACCAATGGTAGATAGGAACCGAACTGTCTCATGACGTTCTAAACCCAACTCATGTAACACTTTAATCGGCGAACAACCGAACCATTGGGACCTTCTTCAACCCCAAGATGTGATGAGTCGGCATTGAGGTGCCAAACGACTCCGTCGATAAGAGCTCTTAGGAGTCATCAGCCTGTTATCCCCAGCGTACCTTTGATCCGTTGAGTGAGAGCCCTTCCACACGAGACTCCCGGATCGCTATGGCCAGCTTTCGTCTCTGTTCAACCAGTCAGTCTCACAGTCAGGCACGCTTATACCATTATGCTCACGAGCATAATCTTAGCTTGAGCCTACCATCGCACACCTCCGTTACTCTTTAGGAGGCATCTGCCCTAGATAAACTACCCACCTCATAATGTCCCCCCCCCCCCCCCCCCTCCCCAAATGATCAGTGTGGCGGTTAGGTATCCTTAGACGAACGAGTGGTCTTTTAGGATTGGGAGATTTGTGTCACCACCTCCCACCTATCCTACACATTCAATCAAGGTGCATGGGGTCTTACCGTCTAGCTGTTGGTACTCCACATCTTCATGGACAATTCAATTTCATTGGGTCCATGTCGGAGACAGCGAGGCAGTCGTTACACCATTCGTGCAGATCGCTACTTATGCAACAAGGAATTTTGCTACCTTAGGATAGTTAGATTTACTGTTGCCATTATCGGGGCTTCCATTCAAAGCTTATAAGACATTGCCTTCCTACCTTCCAGCACTAGGCAGGTGTCAGACTCTATACATAGTGTTACCACTAAGCAGAGTCCTGTGTTTTTAATAAATAGTCGCTACCCCATGGTATGTGCCGCCCTCCTAATCAAAAGATAGGAGAGTACCCCTTATCCCTAAGTTACGGGGTCATTTTTTCAAGTTCCTTCGACATGGTTCTCTCGTGACCCCTATTTTAAGACTAAAGGCCCCTACTGAAGATTCAAAAGGAGAGCACTGAAATGAGAAAGGCGTCCGAAGGGTTCACACTAGAAAGTGCTTATAAAGGTGTCAGCAGGTGCACGGAGCCGGAGCTCATCTATGGGAAAGAGAGCCTGTTGGGCTGAGTCTTCGTCTCTCTTCGCTTTAGATAACTCAAAGTGTCTGCCTAGCTCATTCAGTCTACTCCATGTAGCAAGGTCAAACTATTGGCAAGGCGTTTGATGTCAAAAAGCAAATCGCTTATGAGTGCTTTGCTGGGCACTCTCAAACAAGAGCTTTGCTTTTTGCAAAGCCCTCATAAGCGATTTGCTTTGTAGCCAACGAGCCCTAGTGAGTTGAGTCGTTAGCTAAGTCTTTTCAAAGCCCTCTTGAGGGCTTTTTGCTGCTACCCAATAGAGTGCTGCTTTGATGCAATGAGCAAAGCCCCAGTGAGTTCAGTTGTTAGCTCAACGTCAAAGCCCAACCAAACCAAGTACGTAGTAAAGAGCCCTTTTTGCTGCGCGAGTTCAGTCGTTAGGTTAGCTAAGTCTTGTCAAAGCCCAAGTAGTCAAGAGCCCTTTTTTCTTTTGCCCAAAAGCTTGGACCGAGTGCAAAGCAACAGCAAAGCACTCGCTCTAACGAGCGAGTGCTTTGCAAGTGAAAAAAACCAGCAAGCGTAGGCTCAAAAGCAAGAAGCAAGGGCGCTAATGGGCCGCGCGGCTAGTGCATCCGTTTTCTTTCAAGAAGCAAGGGCGCTAACGCTCCGCGAATCCATTTTCTTGCTTGCATTTGTTGGTTTGTTTTTTTCTCAGTAAGAAAACGTATGCGCTACTTCGCAGTAAGAAAACGGATGTGCTAGCGCACTTTCTCGTTGCTTGGTTGCTTAGTATAGTTTTCTTCGTTTCTTCAACAATCGCTTTTTCTAAAAGAAAACCCACCCTCAACAATGAGTGATTTGACATTGCTACTACTGGCTTTGCTCCTTGCTTGCCATGCCACTACCTGAACAGCTGACTTCTTTGTTCTTAGGTCGTCAAACTATGACAAGAGTTTCACCTTTTGAAGCGCCAGTAGCTTAGGGGTCCAGGCACGTCCGCGTCAAGAAGGCTTTGCTGACTCAAGGTTCATCTTAGGGAAAGGAGAGTGAGGGGAAGAGGGGGCAGCCCTCGGCCCGATCATCCAATTGGCTCCAACAGATATGCATGATTCAGCAGTCAAAGCAACTTCATCACTCTCGTGTACCCATCGGACAGCAGCCTTTTCGGGGCTTCCTTAGGGACCGATTCACTCCGCATAGATTGGCTAAATGCAAAAAGCCTTGAACTAACAGGTGATCGTGTTTTTCATAGGATTTCTTGTTACTCATGTCAACATTCTCACTTCTGATATCTCTAGGTGTTGTCACCGAAAACCTTCCCTGTTTGACAGAATTTCCCACTACTGGCACTTGAAAATGCTTTCAAGGTCTCGTCACTTCGGTGAATCACTTGAGCCCTGATACATTTTGGTGCCATGGAGCTAGACTAGTGAGCTATTACGTTTTCTTGAAAGGATGGCTGCTTCCAAGTCCACCTCCTGAGTGTCATCGCTTGATCACTTCCTTTTCCACTAAGTGATTGCTTAGGGACCTTAGCATACGATCTTGGTTGTTTCCCTCTCGACTTTGGATCTAAGCACCCAAAGGGTCTCTCTGTACAAACGATCTAGGCCTGTCTTCGGAGTTTCCCTGGGGTTGGTCAAGCTTTTTGGGGGCCACCCTAGCCCATTGAGTGCTCTACCTTAGGCCATCGACATCATACGCTCTACTAAAATAGATTTCGTAGAAAACCAGCTATATCCGATCTTGGTTGGCCTTTCACCCCTAGCCACAGGTCATCCCCGTATTTTACCACATATGTGGGTTCAGTCCTCCAAGGCCTATTAGAGCTCTCTTCAACCTGCTCATGGCTACATCGTTCGGTTTTGGGTCAAATAGGACCAACTAGAAGATTCAACCTCTAGAAAGCGCCTACACCTAATGGCTTAAGCCGTTGTTCCCATTTCCTCGCTGACCCATCATGCGAAAGGTACGCCATTAGAGTGAGTGCGCCCATCGTTTAACTCTAAGCTCCTCTCCTTCGACTGATTGTTTGCATCGAATCTCAGGTTCTCTATTGCACTCCCTAAATAGGGTTCTTTTCACCTTTCCCTCACGGTATTTGTATGTTATCGGTCATTGAGAAAGACTTAAGCTTAGAGGGTGGTCCCCCTTTCTTGCGTAAAAGATATCAGAATTCGAACACGCCGTGTTTTACTGGGAAGGATCAAACCATGGGAACGAATCTACAAGGCTATCACCTTCTTTGGCTAGGTCTTCCAACCTTTTCACAAATCTCGGACCAACTGTTTTTCCATCATCCAATCCACAACAAATCGAATGAAACCAACGAGAGCGAGTTACGTGAGCTTAATAAGAGCCTATGAAAACTAGTTTGTTAGGCCGATCTAGAACAAGTTACATTTAAACGAGTGCAATTCTACGAAACGAGCCTAATAGGAAAGGAAGCGAAGTGCTTAAGCACTGAGCGAGCAATGAGCGAAGAAAGAGGAATTAGGCTAAGCGGCTCCGCACCTTTGCTTCTTTCCTTTTCGCTGATGAAAGAAGATTGAATTGCTTTGCTTCGCTAGTGCGAAGCAAAGTGGGAAGCTTCGTGTTTCTTTTTCTTCAAAGCCCCAATCCGCTCTCGCTCACAGATACTAATGGGGTCTCGGTTGATTTCCCTTCCTTTTAATTACTCAGATGTTTTAGTTTGCTAAGCTTTCAAAGTCCAAAGAGCATAGACTAGCCACGGAGCCGATCGAAGATCCATGGATCACAGATGGTATCTCCCCATGGCCTTGCGCCTCTTCAAGCGTCCTTCCTTCTCAATGCCCCGGCATCCATCCAATGCATTGGGTACATTAAACACCAACATAATCTCGATGCAAGCAAGGTCGAATGGCTAGGCTGTTTGCTGTTGCGAGACAAAAGCCAGGAGGGCAAGCCAAATCTTGTCAAAGCCAGCAAACTACAGCTCGAAAGCAAGAAGCAAGGGGGCACGTTAGCGCATCCGTTTTCTTGCTTGAGTGCGCTAGTGCCCAGCAAACTACAACTCGAAAGCAAGAAGTAAGGGCGCTAAAGCGCTGCTAGCACTTCTGCTTTCTTACAAGAAGCAAGGGTGCTAAGGTGTCGTGCATCAGTTTTCTTGCTTGTCTTTGGCTCAAAAGCATACGTGCTCGCTAGCGCACTACTTCTTCGCAGCTAGTGCACACTGTAGTTTTCTTCGCAGTTAGCACGCCCAGCAAAAAAACGTATGCGCTACCAAGCAATGGCTTTCGCGCTAGTGCGCTTTTCCATTGCTTGGTGTAGTTTTCTTCGGGCTGTTTTCTTTGCTTCAACAACGAGGGCTTTGAAAGACTTGGCTTGGCCAAACAAAACTCAAAATACATCAACAACCCCTATTCCTGAAGTGAATGGCCGCTTTCTTGGAACTAAGTGGGGGTTCAACAACTACATCCTTGGTTTATAAACATAACTAGACCCAGCGAGTGGAGTGCATAAGCACGGAGCGAGACATGAGTAGCCGCTTTCAGTTCAAGTTCATTATAGAAGGTTGGCTTGTGTTTGTTCAACAACTATACCAAGGGCTTGAAGTTCACCCTATAAGCTCTGAGTGGGCTTGTTTCTTCTACTGAAATACTGAAGGTCACCCATACTTAAGAAGTACAAGTAGTCGTCCTACGAAGTACAAGTGGTCGCCCACCCTTTAAAAGAGTAATCGCCCTTTGTGCCAAAGGCTTGCGACTGATGTAGATACGAGATTGCCTACTCTACTGAGACTTTTGTACCTTGGTCTTTCGGCTTGCATACAAAACTACACTTTCTACTTAGATTGGACGACGTTTTAGTTTTTTAGTTTTTTTTTTTGCTAGCTTAGGGACAAAATTGTATTGTTGTGAAAAGTGGTCCAGATCTCATGAGCGTAGGGAACTGTGCCAGAAAGGGAGGAGTTGATGCTGATCCATACATATCCAGTCCTCAAGAAATTTTATATGACTCAATACATATATACATGGGTACATACATCTATGTGTATATACACATAAATGTATATACATGTGTAAATACATCTACACATCTATACATACATATATGTATATATATATATATATAAATATATATGTACATGTAAATATATATATGTATATACATATATGTACATATATATGGAAAGGTATATATATGTATATACATATATGTACATATATATATATATATATATATATATATATATATATATATATATATATATATATATATATATATATATATATATATATATATATATATATATATATATATATATATGATATATATATATATATATATGTATGTAAATATATATATATGATATATATATGATATATATATGTATATATATATATATATATATATGATATATATATGTATAAACATATATATATATATATATATATATATGTATGCATATATAAATATATGTATATATATATATATATATATATGTGTGTATATATATATATATATATATTTGAGTACATATATGTATATATACATACATATATACATATATGTATATACATATACATATACATTTACTTATGACATCATAAATATACATATATAAATATAAGTGCAAATATTTACATATATTTATATGTAAATATAAAGATATATGTAAATATAAAATATATACATATTTACATATACGTAAATATATATATGATGTCACAATTGTATGTATTTACATGACGTCATATATGTAAATATACTTACATGTATTTACATTTAAATATATTTATATGTAAATACATTTATATATAAATACATGTAAATACATATTTTTACATATTTTTACATATATAAATATATTTGTATTTATGTGTATACATATGTATGCAAGTAAAATACATATATATATACTTGTAAACACATAGGCAGTGGTTTAAAAAGTGGATCGGTGACCCGAATCAGGCATCTCAAAAACCCATCCGGATCGACGAATCGATGATCAGGATCGGGAATCGGGTAAATCGGTTGGATTAAACTTTAAAAAATATCCGAAAAAACTATTAAAATTCATTATAAATGTTGTTTTTTAGGAATTCATTAAGAAATGAGGGTACTCCATTAAGAATTTTCATTTCTTTGCATGAATATGCGAATATTGATATGTTCTTTCCTTGCATGAACTACTATTTATCATTTAATTTACATCACACAAAAGGATAAACCTAGAATTATCATGGATTAAGTATATCATCATACATGGACTACAATAAAGTATATAATTCATAACATACGATCTAAAAATAAAATGACAGACGACGTCGTTCTTCATCTTGGTCACGCTGGTGCCATGGATTGAATTCGCGTGACAATTCATTGACTCGATCTAAAAACGAATCATCCAAATTAGTGGGCACTGACTATACCCAAATCCCTGAGTGTTAGTGTTTTGTTGTGGTCTTAATCCAAAATCCTTGAAGCTTGTCCATCCTTCATGCTCACCTACACTATCGTGCTCATCCCTACCCTCTTATTGTTAGGACTCGATATGTGAATAATTTGGCTGGGATTGAGTGGCCTCAAAATCATCAACTCTCTCATTTTTCGTTAGACCCCCTTCCCACTCTCCCTCATTAGGTGCAATATCACCAACATCTCCATCGAATTGTGGATATGTTGGTAGGTTGCTTCCTCTTTCATGTTGCTCATCACCTTCTTCAAGATCTTCCTCACCGATAGCCTCAAGGAACGCTCTCTTGTGCAACACTAGCTCCTCTTCTTCTACTACCCATTGTTCTACTGTATCTGTGACAAATATTGTGTTCAAGTCTATCGGCCCATAATCTTCAAGCTTCCTTCTTATTTGTAGCTCTCAGAGGTTTAAGTTGTAATGAATGTTGACTAGTTTATGAAGCTTCTCCGAAGCGAGTCGATTCCTCTTAGTAGTGTGCAACCATTGGAATGTACTCTTGTTTCGCTCACAGCCAGTAGCTGAACATGTTTGGAAGAGCACCTTGATTACTATCCTCTTTAGATGAGGTTCATCACTACTATATATCTCCCATCATTCAGCTGGATTAAAATGTAAAAAGCATTATAAGGGCAAGAACAATTCATAAGATTAAATATATGAATGAACAAAATATTAGTTAGGGGATAACTTGGATCCATCTTAGTTCGAGAATTCCTAGCAAGTCTAGTTTCGAAGAATCCTATAGCATCCCTATACATAGCAAGTTAAAACAAAATATTTTGTTTTAGTGCATTATTCCTCACAAATATAACAACTCAATCAAGTTCTTACCCAAATATTAAATAATACCTCTTGTATTGCTACTACCTGGTTTTGATGGCTTCTCTCCAACCTGGCAATAATGTATCTGACCCCTTCCATAATCTTGTGGGGATGTTCAGGTGTCAAATAGAAAAATTTTTGGTTGAAGTAGTAACTTAGAAAATATATAGATAGAGAAATATCATTTAAAATTTCATAAAAAAATAATTTATAATGAAACATTCTAATGATATAAATATATATTTACCTGTATAATGAATTGGACGTCCAAATTTAGTGTTCCACCTTCTTTCTATAATCTCAATCACTTTACTAGCAAAACTACACTTCTCCTCAATAGCTGATTTGGCCCTCTCGATACCTTCATAAAGGATGTCCATGGTAGCTTTCTTGTCAACATCCACCATTCTTAACACCGTGACCAAAGGGGTAGGGGCCTCTACAATACTTGAACATCGAGACTAGAACCTCCTATTTGAGACTATGCCATCCACTTTTAGCCTAATACTAGACTTCGAGAGGCAGTCATTTAACCACTCTTCACTGGTAAACCTTCTCTTTATTGCACCTTCAGATTCCCAAATAGAGTCCACAGCCAAGTAATCTGTCGCAAAGCGGGTTATGGCAGACCTGATTATCTCTTTTTTCTTAGACTGTTCTCTAAACAAAAATAAAATTTTAGAATGGTTATATATAAATCTTGACACCAACCTCGCTTCCTATAGAGTCTCCTTCACAATTTTGATCTCACTGATCTCCTTTAACATAAGACCTATGTTGTGTGCAGCACACTAGGTCCATATTAGATGCTTCCTCTCATCCATCAACTTGCTGCCTGCAGAAACACATGCACGTACATTATCTGTAATAAACTGGACTACATGCTCATCTCCCACCTCCTCCACTATCTGATCATATAATCATACGTAGAAGTTTGCATCCTTCTTTGTCCCTGATACGTCTTTGCTAGACAAAAAAGTTGTACCTTTTTGGGAATAGGCCAAGAAGTTTACAAACTCCTTTTTACTAGCTTTATTCAACCAACCATCTCTGTTCTTGGCCAACTCTGTTTATATTCTTCAATCCACTTTCTAACTTCCTCCACCTCTTCATCCAATATTGGCCCACTGAGCTCATATGCCATCGGGGGTTTTACCCAAGGCTCGGCTCTCTGGATTGTTTTGACCATAGGTGGAAAATATGGGCTATTGGCTGCAACAAAGGGGATCCCTTTATCATAAAACCATTTACCAACATATCTGCCCAACATGTTTCTCGTACCTTTCACCATGCCTTTGAGGGTCACTTGTTTTGACTTAGGCTTTGAGATAAATGGGTCTATACGACCATGACCTGCAATACTGGCACTCCTAGATAAGCTAGAAACAATTTCTTCAACGTCTGATTCCTCTTGATACATATTGTCATCAACTCCTTCATACATATTTGAGCTAGGCCCGTAATACATGTTCAAGCTAGGCTCGCCATGCATGTCTGAGCTAGGCCCACCATGCTTGCCCATGTCATAACCACCAGGTATCTAAACCCGCTTCCCTCTGGGATGTTTCTTATAAACTCATTCTTGTGGCCATCTCCAAGTCATTATTATATTGCTCTTCTGGATCATTCCCGCTTGATGGCATATATAAACTAGCAATCTCTTCATCCATCCTCTGCTTCGTAATTTTTTTACCTTTGGTAGCCTTGAGAAATGCCTACATCTGCTTTCTTACATTATTAGGGACACTATTGCACCCAAAACATCTCCCTTAACCCCCTGCTAAGTGTTGCTTGAACCTATGTACCCCACTACTTATCACTCTTTGACAGTAATTATAAATAATTTTGTCTTTTTTGTTGGGATCAAATCTAACCCCATGTTGCCTTGCAGGGTCTTCCGCAGATCTCACCATGGTTCAACTTTAATACGTAAAAGGTTAAAAATTAACATGACAGTTCAACATAAAAAATAATCACCATGTGTAGTGATAATATGTAGGGGTAGTTCATGAAGTTATATTTGTTATTAATGCAAAATAATTCTATTGACAAAAATATTTTAATTCTTACTGGGAAAAATAATTTATTTATGCAACATTATAGATAAAAATAGCCTATATCAGCCACTACATGTAGAACAAAAAATTTACATTGACATAGTATTAATAAAAAATACATTTACAATGGTATAGTAATTCACAATGCCAATACATATGGACTTGTCACAAATCTTCATTTCGACAAACATGAATTAGTTCCTACTGAGAAAAAAAAAATATTTATTCAATATTATAGATAAAAAAAAGTCTGTATAAGTCTCACTTAGAATCAAGAAAAAAATTACATTAATACAGTCATCCATAATACCACTACACGTATATTTGACACAAAAAATATTTACAATGATATAGTCATTCACAATGCCACAAATAAAATTTACAATGATATAGTGGGCACAATCCCAACTCGATTGAAATGATCACAAATAGTTGTACATCTCAATTACAAATATGCAAGATAATATACTAAAAAATACAAGATCCAAACATGGCTACAACTCAATTATCAAGAACATACATTTTTTGCATTAAAAATTTAATAATAAAATTGAAATATGCAAGATAATATAATTATCATACATGCCACGATCTTTTTACAATGATATTCACTTTAATTCCTCATGATAATACAGTTTAACAACATGTATTTTTTGCATTAAAAATTTAAAAAATTAAAAATACATTTTTAATGCAAAGCTGCATTAAAAATATAATACAGTTTAACATGTATTTGTTAATGTATTTTTTTGCATTAACAACAAATTAAAAAATACAGTTTTGCATTAAAAATATAATAACATGTATTCTTTTGCATAAATAATCTATCAACATGTAAATTTTTTAACTAGAAATTTAACAATAAAAATTAAAAATATTGTTTAATTCCTCATGATAATCAAAATCTGGTCACAATTTTTCGAAAAATCACGATTTTCAAAAAAATTGATCATGAATTAAAAAAACAAAAAAAATGCAGTTCTTCATAGACCCACCTAACATCAGTCATTCCAACTCAAAAGCCTGCCTCAAATCGAATAAATTACATCAAATTAAATACATGTTTTGATAAATAATACTATAAGGAAACAAAGCCCTATAATATTAACACCTTATTATCAAAATATTAAATAAAATCGATTGAATTGAGGAAAAAAAAAAAAAACACAGTTCTTCACAGACATCAGTCATTCAATCTCAAAAATCAAGCTCAAATTAAATAAATCTGATCAAATTGAATACATGTGATGATAAACAACACTATAACGAATCAAAACCCTATAAATTTAACACATTCTTTGCAAAATATTTAGTGAAATTTAGAGAATGGCGGAAAAAAAAAAACTCAGTTCATTTTTTTTTCACAGACATCAGTCTTTTTTTCTCAAAAATCCAACTCAAATAGAATAAATATAATCAAATTGAATACATGTGATGATAAACAACACTATAACGAATTAAAAGCTTATAAATTTAACATATTATTTGTAAAATATTGAGTGAATTTGATAGAATGGCGGGGAAAAAAAAAAAAACACAGTTCTTACCGGTTTTTCGTGCACCCGTGCCTTCAAATTAAAAATTGATATGTATTCCTCCAAAATAATCACAAATTATGAACAAAAACTTCTGAAAAACACTCTTACGATTAATCACCCTGAAATTTTACAAAAAAATGATGCCCTTTTTCACTTGAAATCAGTGAAATGGTGGAAACCCTAAAACTCACTCTTCGATCCAAATTTTTTTAATCAAAATCGGTGATTTTTACTACCTTTTATTGACTGAAATGGCCGAAAATTTTCAATTAAAGCTTGCAATACTCGATTATAAGGCTGAAAAAAATGAAAAATGATAAGAAAATGACAAAAAAAGATGAAATTAGTGAAGAACACTATCCAGTCCATGTTCTTGGGCGAGACTCGACGATTCACTATTGGGAATCGCTCGGTTCTCTCTGGACACGGGCGATTCCCTGTATTGTAGTGGAACCGACACGGTGTCTGCCGATTCTCGAGTCGAACAGGGCGAGTCCTGTTCGACTCGTCAAGTTTTCAAACCCTAGGTATACACATATATACATATACACCTATATACATATATATGTGTCTATGTGCCCTATATACATATATATGTGTCAATGTGCATACAAATACACATATATACACATATACACATATATATATACACATATATGTACTCAAATATATATAGATAGACATATGTATATATACATATATTTGAGTATATATATGTATACATACATATATAAACGTATATATGCATATCTGTACATACATATACATATAGATATATTTATGAAGTCATAAATATACATATATATATATATGTACATATATTTACATATATTTATATCTATATATAAATATATATTTATATCTATATATAAATATATATTTATATTTACATATAAATATATATTTAAATATATCTAAATATATGTATATAACATCATATAAGTAAGTATTTACATGACGTCATATATGTAAATATATTTACATGTATTTACATATAAATATATTTATATGTAAATATATTAATATATAAATACATATATTTATATTACTATTTAAATACATATAAATACATATATTTACATATATAAGTATATTTTTACATATTTAAATATATTTAGATTAATATACATGCATATAAATTTATATGTAAATACATGTATGTAAATTTATGTATTTACACGTATACATGTAAATATATGTATTTATGTATTCCCATAAATAGAAATACATATACATATATGTATATGTATACATATATGTAAGTGTATATATGCAATTATATACGTGTGTATATATATAATATATATATATATATATATATATATATATATATATATATATATATATATATATATATATATATATATATATATATATATATATATATATATATATACTACATGTATATGTATATATGTATACAAAATATACATAAATGTATACATATACAAATACATATATATATATACAAACATGTATACACATATATACATAAATATATGTATTTATATGTATTTACATATTTACATATAAATTTACATACATGTATATTTACGTATATTTATCTGTAAAAATATTTAAATATGTATAAATATATTTACATATGTAAAAATACGTAAATATAACTATTTACATGTATACATAAAGATATATGTATACACATAAATATATATGTATTCACATATATGTAAATAGCGTATATGTAAATATATATGTGTGTACACGTAAATACACATAAATATATGTATTTACAAGTAATTATGTGTATACATGTCTATATACCTGTGTATACATGTATATAAACATGTATACATATATGTATATGTATATATATATTCACAAACAAGTAGTATGTATACACATACACGTATACATATATACATGTATGTATACATCTATGTATCTATATATATATATGTATATATATATATATATATATATATATATATACACATATACAAATATATATATACATACATCTATACACATATATACATAAAGTATATATGTGTATATCTATATATGTGTATATATACATACATATATATGCATATGTGTATACGCATATAAATATACAAATATACATATATGTATACACATGTATATACAATAATGCACCAATATGTAAATATATACAAATGTGTATACACATATGTAAATATATACATATGTATATGTATATACACATATACACATATATGTGTATAGGTATTTGTATATATGTGAATTTGTATATGTGTATTTACATATATGTATATATATACATGTGTATATGTGTACATATATACACATATACACAAATATATACATATATATATGTGTATACATATGTGTATACTTGTATATATACATGTATTTATACTTGTATACACATGTATATACATTAATACATGCAGATACATATATTTATGTGTCTTTACATTTACACATATATACATATATGTGAATACATAAATACATATTTCTCCATGAATACCAGTAAATACATAAATTCACATATATGTATTTACATATAAATTTACGTACATGTATATTTACTTATATTTGTAAGTTAATATATTTAAATATGTATAAATATTATTAGATATGTAAAAATATGTAATTTACATATGTAAATGTATGCATTTACATGTATTTATATATAAATATATTTACATATAAATATATTTAGTAGTAAATACATGTAAATATACTAACATATTTGACGTCATGTAAATACATACATATATGATGCCATATACATATATGTAAATATATATATATTTACATATATATTTATATTTACATAAAAATATATATAAATATACGTACATATATTTATATATGTACATTTATGAACATATACACATCTATACATATATATATGTATATATATATACATACATATATGACGTCATAAACATATGTATGTATATATATATATATATATACTCAAATATATGTATATATGTACATATACATATACATATATTTATAACGTCATAATATACATATATAAATATATGTACATATATTTACATATATTTATGTGTATATACATATACAAATCTATACATACAAATACATATATATATGTATATATACATATATGTATGTATAGATGTGTATATGTATATACACATGTATACACATACATGTGGATATACACATATATGTATATGCACAAGTATATATGTATTGGGTCATATATGTATATATACGTATATCTGTAAGTATATACATATATATGTATGTTTATACATATATATGTACATAAGCATATACTTATACATATACATACATGTATATATACTCAATACATATGTATATATACTCAATACATATGTATATATATATATACATATAGGGAAAATATAGAATTTAGCCCACTAGCTCATATTAAAATATGAGCCCAACGTCTCAAATTGATTCTAGGTAGATCTAACAATTACAGATGTCCGACGGTGTTTGAGTTTTAGTTTTTTTTTTCTACAAATCCAAATCACTTGAAACTTTAGACGTGTGTTCATCAAAAATAGGTGAATCTCTAAAATTATCAAACAAATATTTTACCTGAAATAAATTAACCAAAATACCCCCGAAAAGTTTTGGGTGGTATTTGGTCATTTTATTTTTCATGGATAACTTTTTTTGTATTCTTATTAGGTGTGCCTTGATGAGAAGAACACACATCTAAAATTTCAAGTGATTTGGATTTGAAGCTTCACCAGACATCCGTGATCGTCGCATCAGCCCAGATTCAGTCTAGGCCGTTTGGGCTCATATGTTCATATGAGCTAATGGGGTAATCCCATCTTTTTCCATATATATATATATATATATATATATATATATATATATATATATATATATATATGTATATATATATATATATGTATATATATATATACATTCATGTATGTATATATATATACATATGTATACATGTATATATATACATATATACATATATACACATATGTATATACATATGTGTATATATGTATATACATGTATATACATATATCTATATACATATATGTATATAAGTACATATATATATATATATATATATATATATATATATATGTATATAGATACAAATATGTATATACAATATGTATGTATATATATATTGTATATATATATATATATATATACATATATATATATATATATACATATATATATATATACTTATAAGATATATATGAATACATACAAATATATACATATATATATGTATCTATACAATATGTATATATATATATATATATATATATATATACATATATATATATATATATATATATATATATATACATATATATATATATATATATATATATATATATATATATATATATATTAGTACATATATGTATATATACATATATATATTGTATATATATGTATATGTATTTGTACATATGTGTATTTGTTTATATGTGTATAGACATATATGTATATATATTCATGTGTATATGTGTATATATGTATATATGTGTACACACACACAGACACATATATATATATACATAGACATATTTGTATACATGTATATATGTATGTATTTACACTTGTATACCCATGTATACACATAAATACATGTAAATAGATATATTTATGTGTATTTACATATACACAATACATAGACACATACACATATATAAATGTATGTGAATAGATATGTATTTATGTATATACATGTAATACATTTACATGTATACATGTAAATACATAAATTTGCATATATGTATTTTCATATTTACATGTACTTACATATAAATTTACATACATGTATATTTTCATATGTAAATATTTGTAAATATATGTATGTACATATGTATATACATGCATGTATGTATATACAAATACATACGTATGTACTCATATGTATATGTATATACATATACCAAACTCATATGTATATATATTTGAGCACATATGTATGAGTACATATGAGTACTCATGTACATACAAAACTCATATGTATATACATATGAGTTCTGTATATACATATATATATATGTACTCATATACATATAAAACTCATATACAAAACTTAAATCAGTACATATATCAGTACTCAAAACTCAAAACTATATGTACTCATAGAATACTCAGGAGTACATAGAGTACTCAAAACTCAAAACTCTATGAGTACTCATGAATACTCATGGAGTTTTGAGTACTCATGAGTGCTTATAAAGTTCATGAGTTTTTGAGTACTCATAGAGTTTTTAGTACTCTATGAGTACTCATTCAGTACTCTATGAGTACTCAATCAGTACTCTATGAGTTTTGAGTTTTGACTACTTAAAACTCTATGAGTTTTTAGTACTCAAAACTCTATGAGTACTAAAAAACTCATAGAGTTTTGAGAACTCATTTTTTAGATTTGAGTATTCAAAAACTCAAAAATGAGTACTAAAAAATGAGTACTCAAAATGAGTACTGTATTTTTTAGTACAAAAAAATTCATAGAGTTTTGAGTACTCAAAACTCGAAACTTAATTGAGTTTTGAGTATTCAAAAAAACTCGTAGAGTACTCATATGAGTTTATGAGTACTCAAAACTCATTGATTTTTTTTTTTGAGTACTCAAAAAACTCATAGAGTTTTGAGTACTATATGAGTTTCTTTTTAGTACTCAAAAAACTCAAAACTCTAAAGTACTCAAAATATTTTTTAAGTACTCAAAACTCAAAACATATTTTGAGTTTTTGAGTACTTTATGAGTACTCAAAATGTGTTTTGAGTACTCTAAACACATTGAGTGTTTGAGTACTCTTAGAGTACTCATAGAGTACTCAAAAATATTTTTGAGTACTCAAAAACTCAAAACATGTTTTGAGTACTAAAAATATTTTGAGTACCCTAAACTACACAGACTCAGTCCGTGCTGCACGACCCTAAACTATACAACCTCAATCTGTGCTACACGACCCTAAACTGCATAGCCTCGGTTTGTGCTGCACGACCCTAAACTGCACAGCTTTGGTCCGTGCAGCATGACCCTATACTGCACAGCCTCGATCCATGCTGCATGACCCTAAACTGCATAGTCCAAACTATATGACCTTAAACTGTAGCGGTGGTCTGTGCTGCATGACCTTAAACTGCACAACACCACCTTAAACTGCACATCATCATGGTACATACTATACGACCTTGAACTATAGCAGTGGTATGTGCTGTATGATCTTAAACTACACAACACCATGGTCCAAACCATATGACTTTAAACTGTAGCAGAGGTCTAGTTGCACGACCTTAAACTGCATGGTCCTAGTCGTATGACTTTAAACTACATAACCACAATCTAGTTGTGTGACCTTATACCATAACACCCATCCTAGCCGCATGATGTTAAAAGGCTCAACAACCACGGTCCAGCTGTATGACCTTAAACCATAGTGCACATCTTGCTGGCATGACGATAAGCTGCTTTGCCCAGGTCACAGAGGCATGACCATAAATGCGCCCCCACATACACGCACACGCCTTTACGTGCACTTTCACGCAAGCCTTTCCTAACCTACCTGATAGTATGTGTGCACCACCTTCATTGCCTCGCCAGTGAGTTCATTCATTTCATCATCATACAGCATTCCCCAGTGAGTGTCACCCATGCTTACAAACGACGAACCATCCTGCCATCCATACTCGTTGTAAGTTAGTGGGTCACCATCGTCCACTCACATTTCATACATCGTCCATCTCTCATAGGTAGCCTCGAGCCATCTCCCCAAGTGAGCCAAACCACCACCATACTCACTCCATGGCCTTCATAGACTGCCATCCATCACCAACACGATTCAACTGTATGACCTTAAACCATAGTGCACATCCAAGCCGCATGACGTTAAACTATTTCCCACAGGTCCCGGAGGCGTGACCTTAAACATGCCTTCACAAAGAAAAAGAGAGAGAATAACGGGCATAGTTTATACCTGAACAAGGGAATGCTGTGAGTAAAAATGACAGACGTGCATGGTCACGAAATCATGAGTAAAAGAGTTCTGTGAATAAAAAAATCGGGTACGGTGAAAACCTGAAAGGGCATCGTGAGCAAGGATAAAAAAAAAAGGGTGGACATGACCAAAAGGTCATGGGTAAAAGAACCTCATAAAAGGAAGTTGGTGAAAACTGTCTCTACGACGTCACTTCCCAAGACCAAGCGAAAATCCGCAGAGGACGCTTGGATCAATAAATAGGTTGATACAACACTCGCCTCAATAGGCAACTTCAATCCTAACACAAAATAAGAAAATCCCTGGTGACATAAAAGCAGGAACCCAAAAACATGAGCTTCATTGAAAAGATTCTGACAGTCTGAGTCTAGTTGCAAAAGGACTTGAAAGACAGAAGACTCGCCAAGACGGCTAAACAAGTCTCATAAGGAAGAACATTATTCTCATAAGGTCACAATTACACTCTAAGAAAACAACATTACAAAGGCAAGAAACTAACAAAGCAAGGGGAGAACCTGCCAGAAACTTCAACTCGCCTAACCGATAGGCCCAGACCTTCGGGATTGGCTAACATTGCCCCCAACTGGATCCCGTAGTCGAGACCCCAAAGTGGTACTCTAAACATCAAAAGCAAACATGGTGTAGCAGCAAATAGCACCTACTAAAGTAAACCAACGAACCCAGACCAAATGGGAACAATGCCCTTCGCCATCGCACTCAATTGCCAGATGGGCCCGATTCTGACTGATGAGGTCCGTACAAAATCCTCAAATTCAGAATCACAAACAGTCCGCATGAGGGTGAGGACTTCGAAAAGATCCCTCAAAAAATTCTCTTCTCCCCTTAAAGTCTCCACGGACAGACCCACGATCAATGCATCCCTATGTCTAAGCAGCCTAGTTACACCATTGCGTGAATCTCCTCGGCGTTCACGTGATCCTGTGACTAGGAACAAAAAAATTAAAGGCCAAAGGAAACATTCCGAATAATTGTCCTTCTAGCTTCTCTTGAAGCACAACATTCGGCTGGGCAAGCTGTTTGAACGTATTTTTCAACAACTTGGTCCCTGGTAGGAAGCAGGTCAATAAAGCTTACAAAACAGTGAAAATTCCTAATAGTTTCAGAATGGCCCCAAACCTGGTCAAGATATTTATCAGTACTTCAAAAGACCACCTGCCAAGTTTCATCGTGATTAGACATGTCTAAGGCAATGAACACAAAGGAACATTTTTCAAAAAAAATGGCCTTTAGCACCTTGAAACAGACCCTACAACTGGAACTATATTTTTGGCATCTCAAATCACTATGGGACCAACCATTAGAACCGACATGGTCGAAAACCCTTATGGGCCAAGTTTCGGCTTAATCAGACACTCTAGAACAAAGATATGAGCAAAACATTAAAACAGGAGGGGCCTCACACTATTCCCCGTATGGCATCACTGCACCAAATCAGGAAGCTCCGGCAAAAACTCAAAAGTTGCAAAATGTTCATATGGGCTCAATGCATCCCATTTATTACCACGCGATGGTAATGGCATGTTTAGTGCACTACGACCAAAAAATTATAGAAAAACATCAAGGAACGAGTGCACTCTTGATCCGAAGTTTCCAAGATTCAAACAAATTTCAAGTCTCGTGATCATGACCCAAAAACATGATCCATGGCTCAAAGTTGGTATCAAAATGATCGTCATGTAGAGCCCTACAAGAAAAAAATAATCTTTCGATCAAACGGGCATCAGAGCAACCTCGGATCAGCCACAGAAGATCACGCAAGTTCTCGGGCAGTAGTAGGGACTGTACTTGAATTTTACATATTGTTAGGCAGAGGCAAAACAGTCCTTTTGCATTCATTTTTAGAATTTTTGATTTAATTAAATCTTAATTTTCAGTAATTACGCCTAATTTTGATCAATCCACTCATGTTTGGGCACAATTCTATATGAACAGGCACTGCCTCATTGTAAAAGGGACCCTCGGCCTTCAGTTGATGGTTTGAAGATTGAATAAAAATTTTGATTCATTGCTTGAGCCTATGAGAGGAGAGAGAAGAAAAGGGCTGGTACCCTTCGAGTAGGGAACTTTCTCTCTCCCCCTCTCTTCTTCTTTCCTCTCTTTTACTCTCTTCTCTCTCTTTCTCTCTTCTCTTTCTTTCTCTCTTTCTCTCTCTTCTCTCTTTCTCTCTCTTCTTTCTCTTTCTCTCTTCTCTCTCTTTCTGATGCCATAGGCGAGGCTTAGCATCGGTTGGTTTCTCTCTCTTCTCTCTCTTTCTCTCTCTTTCTCTCTCTTTCTCTCTTCTATCTCTTTCTGATGCAATCGATGAGGCTTAGCACCGGTTGGTCTCCTTTCTCCCGCTTCTCTCTCTTTCTCTCTCTCTCTTTTGTCCATCTTCTCCTCTCATCTTTATCTCCATTTGTCCCCTTTTGATGCAATCGGTGAGGCTTACAGCCAGTTGGTTTTCTCTCTCTTCCTCTGTCAGTCGGTGAGACCTCATGCTGGCTGATTTTCTCTCTCCCTCTGTCAGTCGACAAGACTTAGCACAGACTCGATTTCTCTCTCTTCCTCTATCAGTTCGACGAGACCTAGCATCGACTGGTCTTCTCTCCCTTCCTCTATCAGTCAATGAGACTTAACGTCGATTGGGTTTTTTCCTCTTCCTCTGTTAGTCGGCAAGGCCTAGCGTCGACTGGCTTTCTCTCTCTTCCTCTGTCAGTCGGCAAGACCTTGCACCGACTAGGTTTCTCTCTTTCTTTGTTAGTCGGCAAGACTTAGCGTCAACTAGGTTTCTCTCTCTTCCTTTATCAATCGGCGAGACCTAACGTTGACTGGGTTTCTCTCTCTTCCTCAATCAGTCAGTGAGACCTAGTGTCGATTGGGTTTCTCTCGCTTCCTCTATCAGTCGGCCAAACCTAACACCGATTGGTTTTCTCCCTCTTCCTCTGATAGTCAACGAGACTTAGCACCTATAGCTTCCTCCCCCTCTCATCTCCTGAAATAGTCTGCAATGTCTAGTGCAGACTGTATCTTCTCTCCTTTCTTCTCCCTCCTCTCTTCCTTCTTCTCTCTCCTTTTTTCTCCCTCCTCTCTTCCTTCTTCTCTCTCCTTTTGTCTATGCCCTTCTTCTCTTCAAACCGTTCCTCTGCTACTCTTATGTTTGACCAAGAAGGATTGAGGTTAGCAGCTCATGGCAGGCTTGTCGTCTAGCCATAATGTTGTTGCGTCAGGATCACTTGGCCCACTTTACTACCACAACAGACCGACCATCGTGCTTAGCTGGTCGATATTGGTAATAACGTCTAGTGGTGATCTTGTGAGCCGGTCTTCATTATCGAGCCCATTTGGCTACCACGTTATGTCAATTATCAACCAGCCACTATCGATCATCTTATTGATCTCTACGTTGCGTGTTGCAGGAGAAGTCTCGGTTCCCTGGACACGCTCCTTCAGTTTCAGCACCATTTGAGTCTCCTCTACCATCGCCATAGTTACCGACTCTATTGTGCCATTGAGTTTGAACAAATCTTCAATCAATGAGGCCTCCATGGCCCTCCTTTAAACCATCTCCGTCTCAAGGCCCACGAAATCCGGTCTCAGTATTCGCATCTCTTCTTTGATTTCGATCATTCTCTTAAAGCTTCCTTGCGCCTCCATCATGAGATCCTGCTGACGGTCAGTTATCGTGGCCTTCTTCTCGATGCAAGAATCAATCTCCTCACGATGGCGCAAGATCGACTCTTCCAAGAATGCTAGCCTACTAGTTTCTTCCTCATGATGTAGCACCCCCAACAGCTCTCCAACTCGTTTAGAGTTGCATTAAAATGGGAAAGAACTTCTGGTGCACTCTCAATTGTGGTGGTCGTAGCAAACTCTTTCAATCTTGCCAAAGCTTCGCCTAGCTCATTGAAAGGCAACTTCCTTAAGCCCTGAAGGCCTGCTCGAAGCATGTCTGCAATCATGTTAAAAACCGCGCTGAAAATGGGCCTAGATGGTGTTCCTGGGATCTACTTCTGAAGAAGCCTCAACCTGCCCCGGTTCTTCAGTGTCAGCCTCCCTGCCTTGACCTTCTCCCATAGGGACCTCTACTTTTGTCCCAGCAGGTTCTGAAGAAACTTGTTCCCCTTACTCTTCATCTTCCTGAACTGCCACTTCACCATTAGCAAGTTCAAGAACCGCCTCCTCTCCAACCAATTCAGCTCTAGCCACGACTTCTTCCATTTGGCTTGCACCTTCAACAGCCAGAACCTTGGCCACGAAGAGCTCAGTTCCCTCATCTTCATGACCTAGGACAGGCAGCAACCTCTTGGTGCCCAGACGCATCATCAATTACGGGCTTTTCTTCTTGAGTCATAGTCCCTGCCTCGGTCAGGGCACTGAGCTCCTGATGCACAAAGACCACATCATCATCAAATTCCCTTCTTGGAGCAGTTTCTTCGGGACCTGTAGCCTCATCAGTACTCGTTCAAGCTGCCTCCAACTTAAGGACTACCCTTGTATTTACTGTCACAAGATCCGGAGTCACCTCCCAATCAGAAACATTGACAACGGGCTCAGAGTGACCAGAGTCGTCTGCCTCAGTTTCTAAAGAAAAAGAAGACGATTCAAGTGAAGCAGAAGGTGGTCCACATAGCACAGAGGGTGATACTGGGGGAGTTCCTAAAAGATTAGAAGAGGAAGAGCTACCTGCTGGTTCTAACATCATAGGAAGGTTGGCACTCTTACACCTTCGAGTACGCTCACTAACACACCTTTGAGTACGCTCACTGACTAAAGACGGTGCACGAGTATCAGTAGCGGTCGAGCGCTTTCTCTTTTTCTCCCCTGCTGGAGTAGTAGGGGCCGCTTCAGATCCACCTACCTGAGAAGGCTTTCCAGCCAATTTACTGTGGGGACCACTCCCTGTTAGGGCTTTCAGGTCTTATGGGGGACGCGTTTCATAACTAGGGACTTGCTGCCCCTTCATCCCATTCGAAGATGGAACTAAGATTATCGAAGACACTCCCAGTCTTCATCTTCATTACAAGAAATTCTAACGATGCCTCATTAGCTGCTATCTCACGTAGAATCCCTAAAGGTCGCCAATTAGAGGGATAATCTAAGACAAATACCGCATCAGAAGCAGGAGCATCCGCCAGTCTCCTTTGCCTGGTATCCTGACACCAGTTACCATTCGCCCCTTTCCAAGGGTGATCTTTATCCCAATATCCCTTGTTGGTGATTCTCCACCAGTTCACATAGGCCTTAGTCGTTCGTACCCTCATGCCATAGTGAAGTAATACATATTGGTTTCTATCATCACCTGACACATAGACCAAGCAATTCATATATGCTCTAACAGCCAGCACTCACGGAAAGTTCCAAACTCTTCCATCTTCCCCTTGTTCACCTTACTCTGGCGCTTTTCAAAAAACACCGAGAAGGGGCAGCCTTGATCAAGCCCATGCTGACGGGCAAAGTGGTGGGGGAAATACCCCTCTAACCTGGCATTGTGCGGAGTATGTTAAGGTAGAACTCCCCCTCTGATGCTTAGGATGGACATGAGCTCCTTAATGGTTGTCGAAGCGTCGTCTAGCTTTGTCCCTAACTCATCAACGAAAGCACAGTCGGTGAAGCTCCCTACCGGGAAGGGGACGCACCTCATGTTAAAAGAGTCATTCCCAAATAGACCCCGAGCCTTCCTTGGGATATGAATGATAGCCCTCTGGTTGGAAATCCTCATCAAGAATGACCACAGTTTATTTCCTAAGCATTGATGCTGGACATAGGTGTCAGGGACATAGGCCCCTAGCCACCTGTATACGTAATGGATAGGGAATGGAGTTTTAAAATCCCCAGGAAATGCCTCTCCTCCTACAATGTCATTCCCTCCCTCTTTGCCCTTGTAGGCCTTTCCATGGGAGATGGCCCCCAAGCCATGGTAAATGTTACACAAGACTGGCTGAGCAAGGGCATACTCCTGCCCTCTGGCCATATCACATTCCACATATAGTATGCTTGGACGAATGTCATCCCCCCAGCCAGGGAGTACTAATTTGCAAAAAAATATATGTGGCCAAGAAGACATGATCGTCGTCGGTCTCAAGTTGATATACAGGAGGCATCTCCTTCGCAACGTCCTTCCCCTTCCCATTCGGAGTGCCCTGACCACCCTCAGGAAAATCCACAAAAGAATTTCACCCATTCTGTGAAGGTGACCCTGTCATTGCTAGACCGGATGGCAATCAACTGATAAGCCTCAAGCATCTTTTGAAGACTGGCAAGCAGCTCTTCACCCCCCAAGTAGGCGCCACCGAAGATGACCGAGTTCAAGGGCACAAACTCGTCATACATGCCCTCGATCATTGGGAGACCTCCAATAAAATGAAGATCTAGTAAAGAGATTCCTGCTTCTCCATCACCAAGAAGCTAGGTATTGCTAACAAGGCTTCACACTCCAGTAACACATTTACTGTGTTGGAGCAACGGTCAAAGTAGCCTCTCGAACACTGGACCGCTACTAATAGTGAAGCACGTTCAAGAGTATTTTTGTACAACCCCAATACCTTGATAGTCCAGGAAGAGTATCCCTTCAAGTATTAGTGCTCCCCTTAAATTCAAAGGCCTTTTGCTGACCACAATAATAGTCCCTTTTCTTGTATCATTCATTTTCGTAAGGTAGGAAAGTTCTCTCCAGAAGCTATGTTCTGATGCATACAGTGAAGAAGTGCCACCCCTTCTTCAGAATTGATGTTGCCATCATTTCCCTCGCGTACTTCAAAACAAACGAGGCAAGTAATGAAAGTGACACTGAGGGGCCACTCTGGTTCACATACTGGATGGGTCTGCCAAATGGGCTCACCCCTTGATAAAACCTCGCCTGTGAAATCACAGGTGCCGATTTCTCCCTCTCTTGGAAGCCTCTGTACATCAGGAATTTGATAAGAAGAACCAGACATTATAAAAAGCTTAGTGATGTACTCTCAAAAAGTTGCTAAGAACTGATCAGTGTCAGCTGTGTCCGCTAATACCTAGGGCCGGCTGTGTCTGCCAACCCTCAACGTCAGTTGAGCTTATCGATGCCCAGCGTCGGTTGCACGCTAATACCTAGCACCGGCTGCGTCTGCCAACCCACAGCGTCGGTTGAGCTTATCGATGCCCAACACCGGTTGCATGCCAATGACTAGCGCCGGCTGAGTCGGATGACACTCAGCACCGGCTGAGTCAGATGACACTCAACGCCGATTGAGCTTATTGATGCCTAGTGTTGGTTGCGTGCCAATGGCTAGCGTCAGCTGAGTCTATCAACACTCAGCGCCGGTTGAGATTGCCAAGGCTCAATGTCAGTTGTGTCCTCCAAAGGCCAGCGTCAGTTGTGATTGGATCTCTCACACGTGCCACGCCTCGAACTCAGCTGAGCTGACTGACGACTGTCGCACGTCCTTCAACGCCGCCTGACACACTAGCGAAGGCCAACCTTCACCACGTCTCCTGTAACTGCACGATTTCCAAGGGCGATGGTTCACCAGGACAACCTTCACCACATCTCTTGTAACTGCACGATTTCCAAGGGCGATGGTTCACCTCCCACAACTGTTCACCTTCCCTGCAACTGTTTGTCCCTTTGATACCCCGTCGAAATTTCTTCTACACGGTTGGAAAAACCCACTAAAAGACTTCCCCTGCCAGTGTTTTTGGCTGGGAAGTCACTGAAACCTCTGCAAAATTACAACACTCGAAAAACTCACTTAGAGATTTTTCCACTGCCGTGTTTTTTGGCCAGGAAGTCACCAAAACCTCTGAAAAATCACTACAACCCCCGAGAAACCCCTTAAAAGTCCACAAAACATTCCCAAGACTTGTGAAAATGCCTACCACTGCACTTCTCGCCTTTTCACCTTCAAAATACCCATGTCGGAGTTTTGCTGTTCCCAGAAAGCCCCTTGTGCTAACCACAAAACTCTTGCAAATCCTCGACAAAGTCTTGCTTTCCAGAAAACCTTCCCGCAAAAACCTTTGCTTACTGAAACCTTCCCTAAAAGGTTTCCTGAAACACTCGACCTCTTGCCGGAATCTCACTTGCCACTTGTCGGACACCCTTTACTCACCGTTAAAATTTTTCTCAAGTTTTTACCTTTGGTGAAAAGTGAGGGAAAACGGGGTCTTAGCCCCCTTATGTAGCTTGCACTACCCTCGAACACTCCTCACAAACTGGGAATCCCAATCATATCCAAGGGAAGCCAAACGTCGATGAGCCGGGATGAGCTTTGACTCGAGGCCCTAGTCAACACTCATCGTCGCCTATCAAATTCCAACGAATGGGCCGAAATAGGTCAGGCTCGGGTCATGACTCAAGTATCAATCCATGCCCAGAGGTGGTTACTAGATTGAGTGACTTCACGCTGGGTGAATTTCAAACAACCCTAGAGCCGGTTGACTTGGCGCCAAGTGAATTTCAAACGACCTTAGTGCTAGTTGACTTAGAGCTGGTTGTGTTCAAACAATTTCACGACTCGTTCATAGCGCCAGCTGAGTTTTAACAACCCAGCACCGGTTGTGTTTTTTAGAACTCAGAGC
Organism: Amborella trichopoda; assembly: GCF_054954075.1. Classification (NCBI taxonomy): domain Eukaryota; kingdom Viridiplantae; phylum Streptophyta; class Magnoliopsida; order Amborellales; family Amborellaceae; genus Amborella; species Amborella trichopoda. The sequence goes on along the minus strand of NC_142337.1, from coordinate 28,469,693 downwards.
TGGTTGAACACTTGCAAGAAACAATTATTGCTACACCTGGCGTTGGCTGTATTTCAAGCCGTCTATTGTCGCCTAATTCCAGCTGAAGCCTTGCATGACTTGTCATCCCCAGTGGAGTTGCACCCAGGTCGTTGCCCCCAAGCCTTGACCTATTATCCCCAATGGAGTAAGGAGCGGGCCACTGTGCCTCATCCCCCAGTAGAAGTCACACTCATACTGTAAGCCTATTATCCCTAGTGGAGTTAGGGTCATTCTTACCTCTTCAATTCTCGATGGGTCTGTTTCACACCAAGCTTTCTTATCTCCAAGGAGTCAGGTTACCTGTCATAAGCCAATTCTCCATAGAGTCTCATCTTTCACGCAAGGGAGCCATGCTTGCCCCCCTAAGCCCTAGTGAAGTTCGCTTTTGTTGGCCATTCTTTATCAGGTCACCATTTCCATCTAAGCCCTCAGTTTGTGAATGGCCTTAACCATTTTATCCCCAGGGAGTCGGATTGTCATCCACATACCTATTCCCTATGGAGCTCCTCCTAAATGGTGACCAAACTGCATGGTCCGAGCTGCATGACCCTAAACTGCACAGCCTCGATTTGTGCTGCATAGCCTTGGTCCGAGCTACATGACTTTTACCGCACAGCCTCGGTCCGTGCTGCATGAGCCTAAACAACGTAGCCTTAGTCCGACATTCATGACCCTAAACAACACCGCCTCGGTCCATGCTGCACGACCCTAAACTACACAGCCTCGGTATATGTATACATATATGTATGTCTATACAATATGTACAATACATTGTACATATTGTATATACATACATATATGTATGTACACTTATATATGTATTGTATATATATATATATGTATATACCTATATATATGTATATATATGTATATGTACATGTATATATGTACATATATATATATATGTACATATATATATATATATATATATATATATATATATATATATATATATATATATATATATATATATATATATATATATATACATATATGAACATATATATATACATATATACACATATGTGTCTATATATACACATATATACATATATAGGTATGTATATATATATATATACATACATATATACATATATATATATATATGTATATATGTATACATTATATAGAGTACTCTATACTCTATAGAGTACTCTTTTCTCCTAGTTAGATTTTGTTTTTTAATTGTATTTTAAGCTTAAGGTCAGTACAAATTTCTAAACCTGTAGCACAAACTTCAGCAGATAATTCTCCAAGAGTATAGAGGTCGTAATTTAATTCTCCAATATTTTTATCTTTCAACTTATTTTTTACCTTTTCAGCAAATAATCTTAGAAGGCCAACAATAAATTGACCCGTTCAATACCCAGCTCTACAGTCTTCAACTGTCAGAAGCCTAGAAGTAAATGTATCCTTATACCATTTATAATGAGAAAGGATAGGACATCTAAGATTTTGCAAAAGGTCTGACTGTCTTTGAGTCAGAATGCTGGTATTTCCTATAAAATGTAGAGTAATAGTATAAATAAGAGTATTAACACATTCATCTTTAGTAAGTTGAATAGTTTGTATTTGATCTGACTGTATTGGTCTGGTTGTGGTGTATTGCTTTTTAGCAGTCATGATGTAATTTTTTTCTGTCTCAGTGAGATAATTGTCCCACCTACCTCTTAATTGTCCTGTAAAACCTACTATGATTATTTTAGCTACATCTGGATCTTGATTTCCATTATTAATGTTAGTAGTAGCATACATCATCATGTGTCTAAACAGGGTAAGTATTTGATATTCACTTAGGGTTTCAAGATTCCATTGTACTACTGCCTTTCCATCATACATTGCTGATCCCATTAAAATATCTTCTTCATGTTGAATGTCAACAGGAGACGGCCTTGGGTAATACATTTCAGCTTGATGAAAAGTTTGTATGCAAGAGAGGTCCACAGGATAATGTCATGAGCTATGTCAATGAAGATGAGAATTTTGTTAGTTGTAGTAACACACCAAGTGGACGTAACCATTGCCACAATGTCCTTGAGCCTCCACGAGCATGGACAAAGGGATGACCGACCACTAAAAGATTGAAAGCTCGTTCTGAGGGATGGAAGCCCAAGACAAAAAAAAGGAAATGCGCAGTATACAATGGTAGCGGACATGACAAAAGGAACTGCCCGTCATTCGTTTGTGAAAGGTAAAACTACATACCTTTACATTATTTTGATTTACAATTGTATTATCCTCATTATTGTTGATCTATTTGATTTACAATTGTATTAGCTTCAATTGGAATACTAACATATGAATTTATCTTTCTCTTACAGGGCTAAGGACAAAACATGTAATAAGCATGATGGTTTTGTAGAGCCCATCTTAAGCAAGGAGGTCAAGTGACAGCAGATATGCATTGATGGTATGGACAAAACACGTCGTAAAGCACTTTTGTAATAATCTACATGCAAATCACTAGACCTAAGGTTATCTCGCATATAGCTGCTTGCATGCAATTTATTATTGCATTTCCATGCAAAATATGGAAATTGTGACAGTGTTGTATGATTTTCCTTACATGATAATATGTTCATTTTGCTCTGTTTTCAGCTCAAGAACACTATTAGTGAACCTAGGACTAGGAATGCTCTGAAATAGTGTATGTTATTTCCTTCTTTGTGACATAGGGCATTTTATTCATACAGGTGGATATTAGACAATAAAAAATGAATGATTGTTCACTGCTTTCATCTCCTAGATTATGAAGTTGTATTTTGTGATTGTGCTTACAATGAAAAATGTATGATTGTTCACTGCTTTCATTTGCTAGATTCTGAAGTTTTATTTTGTAATTGTGCTTACAAGGAAAATTGTATGATTATTCAATCTTAGCCCACCGTCGTGTAGTCAACAAGTGCATGATTGTTCAATCTTTGTGACATAGGGCATTTTATTCATACAGGTGGATCATAGACCCTCCATTGATGATTGTTGTTCCTGCTAAATGCACATCGTGGCTTGATGCACCCCCTGAACTTGTATCGAGCGAGAGAGAAAGTGGGATCAGAGACCATGCTGAGAAGCAAATTTGTACTCGATTGTAGATGGAGTATTAGGACAATAAGCAAATTTTTATTCAATATATTATGTTTTAGCATGGAGAAATTTCATATTAGTTCCATCAAATTTAGGTCATGAACTGCTATGTAGTATCCTCATTGGCTATGAAGAATGTTCTTTTACATCATTTTACTTTTTATGATTCTTATATTGGTGTATATGATTTAAATTATTTATGTTGAATGGTTCCATTGCAAGTTTGAACTTCTATATGGAGTGAAAGATAGACTCGTGATCTTAATGGTGATTTCTCAGATTGTTTTTATGTTGCTGGAATCTTATAGCATCCTCCTTACAGTTGTTGTCTTCTGCGTTTAGAAAAAAATACAGCCTAGGTTTTGAAGGAAAAAAACACACTATTGCTCTTTGTGACCACAAAAAGTAGGGGTTAAATTATTGTTTAATTTCTGGTCAAAAGTTAACATTCTGTTAATCCCTTTTATTATGAGTGGTTTAATTTGTGGTCAAAAGTTAACATTCCGTTTATCCCTTTTTATTATGAGTGGTTCAAAAGTGCATGCCTCCTAAGGTCTCGGCTAAGGTTTTATAGCAACATTACATTATTGAAACCACTACAGTGAAGCCAAAAGTTTTATGCTCCCGAGGGTACACACTCCTCTGTGGGTACACGCTCCTTTGGAGTAAAAACTCTATCTTGGAGTACTTATAGGATTCCAATTTGGGATGTAAACTGCTCTACATGGCAACAAATTGTGAAGAGAAATCCTATGCATCTGTAGTTGCATGAAGTAATGTCGAAAGTCATCTAGTATTTGGACCATCTGATCTAAGGGTGGTTTTCTTTTTCTTTTTTTCTTTTTTTTTTTTTTTTTGGGGGGAAACTCAATGGGAACATGGCACCTACCCATTTTTTAAAATAGTTAGGTTTTCAAAGCTGTCAATCAGATTGGATAGCACAATATGCGACTAAGGTTTTAGATAGAAAAAATATAGATGAAGGCAAGGAGAATTTTTGTGTTGAGCAATATAGTGTAGTGTAAATTGTATTAGTGTAAGAGATGGTTAATTATTAGATAGAAAAAAGGTATAAGAACTAGTTGGTAGGAGCTAATTTGAATGTCAAACCCTTTCATATGAAAGTTGAGAAAAACTGAAGTTGTTTTTCCACTCTTACATAGCTGATTGGGCCTTCTAAAAATCATTTTTCTGGTATCCCTCACGACCCTATCGAGAGAGCGAGATGCCACTGAATCTGATTCTTCAAGTAAACAATGGCCCATTGAAAATCCAAACAAAATTGGTAAGAAGAATTTGACCCAAGCGATCTACAGCCTTTTCATGTTCCACTACTGTTATGACAATGGTGCCCTTTGCAGACAATACTTTTAGAGAGAGAAACACAATAGTAGCTTTAGACAGGAACGAGTTGGAGATTGGCCATAGAAAGAAATAAGGTAGAGAGCAAATTTAGAGAGAGAAACAAGATGAATTCGAGCAGCAAGCAGTGCAAATATGTGGTTTTCAATTATCCGATCCAATTATCCCTGGTCTCCTACACTCAAATTATAACCGATTCAATTTATGAAAATATTCAAGCCACAAAACCACCAAAAACTCAATACCATGTACTATTAAAAAATAAATTATTCACCACTCAAACCACTTACAATATCTGATGGAAAAATAAATTATTCCCCACTCAAACCACTTAAGAATATCTGATGCTTGAGAGAGAGAGAGAGATTCAAACTACTTAAGAATAGTTCCAATTTACATTAATGTACAAAATATACTGAACTGAACATTGTTTTTCCATAGAAGATAGAGAAATATAAGTGTATACAACTATAAGTATATAGATACCATAATACATATACCCATTCTTTTTACAAAAAAAAAGAGGGCAAACATCAATATCATAAATAAAATTACACATATGAGAGTAATTTTTGAATGTTTGCTTTCTCAGTGACCATTGCAATAGTTTTGTGTTTCTATTTTTCTGATAAAGCTGCATCTACTCCATCAACAACACTGGCATCTGACCTCTAAGATACGAACCTTTTAACCATTCCTATCTTCACCTAATATTTCAACACGCCACTCTAGATAACCGCATCCAGTCTCTTTCTAGTAGTTAACACAATAAGATAAATGTGTGTTACAAATATGCTTACAAATGAACACTAAAATACTTTGAAATTATATTAATGAATGAATACTACATACCTTCCAGTTAGAGCATTTATAGAAATGCCTATTATAGTTATCGTGTGTCTTTGATATAAACACGCGCATCCAACCACATCTTGGTTTGCTTTTACAAATCCTTGGAGGGAATTGATTGTCGAGATCCATTCTATAAAGAAGTCACAAAGAATATATTACAAACTTCGTCATAACTATTCTTAATCCATTTACCTTATTTAAGATGGTTAACAATGGGTAGTGCACCTGATAGAAATCATAAAATTCATCCATATCATAATAGTTATTGTGTGCATAACAATTTTAATAAATACAGGCATTTAAAATTGGTACCCACTTCAAAGCAATCCTAATCTTACCAGTTCATATAAACAAGATGCTATAAATGTAGAAAGGCAAACAAAAGAAAAATCTCCTTTAGTTAACAGCTCCTTGTAAAAAAAAATTTATACGTTGAGGTTCACAATAGAAGAATGGCAAATAAGTAACTAACAATTCTATCCCATATAGGCATATTCAGGAGTGGGGGATGAATTACAGTTGATGACAGATCCTGCAACCAATTCATAATTTCATAGCAAAATATACATGCGGTTTTCTGCATAATGAATGCATGATTTTTAATCAGAAAGGTGGTGTTTGCAAATTTAGCACTTATGAGAGATTGAACAGGACATTCCCAAGAGTTTATTTCAGATCATATCTATATGCTCATAATATGAGCTTTGGTAAGATTTCCAACTCGCATGGCTCAGTATCCTAATAAACCTATCAGCTACATGCAGATCAATATATATGAATAAAGTCTATATCACTGTTAAGAATCTTCTCCAAGGTGTTTCTTTTTTTCTTTTGATTTTATGGGCAACCTTATTAGTATTTTTATAGGAAATATGCATGTGCAAGAAGTTTTTAATTAATGTTAAAAGAATATTTAAGCTCCATGCAATAATAATATCTTAAGCAGCAACCGTATGCTTAAACAAAATGTTCTATACAAGGTCAGAATGAACAAGTCTATGTTTAGAAAAGAGACAACGGGCTACTTCTATAAGCAATAATAATATATGCTTGAACCTAAAACATTCCCAATTTATATTTTTGTTTATTATTGAGATAAATTTTAAAGATTTTGAATTGCCTTAGAAATTCACCCTGCTGGTAAAGTCTGGATTTGATTAAACTATTAGAGTTCAATTGAAGTTCATTACAAAGTTTTTAATGCCATAAAATTTTAAATTATTCTTCTGAACATATGGACCTACAAGCATAGAGTATTCCTAAACCAATTGTTTGGTTGGTTATAAAATTACCTAGTAGTTAAAAGATAACTTGAGGTCAAAAAGGCTTAATCATTGTCAAAAAGCAGGTGTCTCTACCACAAAATACAGAGCAAAAATCTATTAAACAAACCTATTTTTTATCAATAAGGATCCAAATCATAGGTTGGATATAAAATACCAAACTATCAAATGGATCCAAAGTGACCAAAGCACATGAATTGGTCTAAACTGATGATTTAGAGGAAAAAAGTATGCAACATGCAAAATTTTATATATTCACCATTATGTGGCTACTAGGAAAAGGGCATGGCAATAAAACTATCAACCAATAAGAACTATGTGCCAAAAACCTCTCATAGAACCAACTGAAAAGCTATTACAAAAGTCCATTCAATTATAACCAAATAAGTGGAATAAATAGATAACCACTTATCTGGGGAAAAAAAAAACGTCGAAAATAAAACACCGTAAGACTCACATCCTAGCTGAACCAACACAAGTGATATAGCAAAAATCCAACTTTTCTTCAAAAAAATAAGAAGTGTCAATTTAGTAAAATTGCACTATTTGTGAAAGCATTTACCACTATTCATTTTCAATTTTTAGTAAAATCCAATCATTTACCAATAAATTAAACTTACCCAACTTATTGAGCCTCCAAATATCAGCATAAATATTAATTAACCTCAGCCATCTCTTTCATTCTATCCAATTTTGAGAAAGATCATCTTGAAAATAACAATAAAAAAACAATAGATAGGGTATGAATGGAAAAAAAGAATCCCAACCTCATGAAGTTGAATTGTGTGAGGCGAATTAACCCAAATCAAGTTTTAAATAGAGTGGTCTTTTGAACTTCGTGCAAGCAAAATGGAAGGGGTAAAAAAAGAAACCTTCAACTGTCCATTCTTTCACTACTGAACAGAAGATTTAGTAAAAAGTTACGTGGTTGGAAATTTGCTATACGGGCAGAGAATATATGAACACCAAATGTAAATCACAAACTAATCTACTTTCTAAAAAGTCCAAGCACAAATATTCCTCTAGTAGAAGTCAAGTCATGGAAGACTACAAAAAGCTAAATATATCCTCTTAAGCCTTTGTATGTCCAATTAAGACCACACTAAGGTATTGTAAGCCATATCAAAAAATAGAAAGAAGTGGTACAATCATCAATTCACCAAAAGTTAAGAATCTCAAAATTTAATCAGAAAATGGAAAGAAGTGGTACAATCATCAATTGACCAAAAGTTAAGAATCTCAAAATTTACACATAACTCGTTGGGGAACATTATAGACATTAGAATATGCAGATCAGGCAATCTATGCAGGTGAGGCAATGCTCTGCCAACAAGTGGAGCATGAGACATACAAATGACTATATGCATCAAAATCAATGACAAAAATACCATGCTAATTAACCAGCTTTATGTTTCAAGTCTCAACAATAGTCTTGTTGAACTTATAAAAAAAAAACGTAGAAAATCAAACACCATAAGACCCACATCCTAGCTGAACCAACACAAGTGATATAGCAAAAATCCAGTTTTTCTTCTAAAAAATAAGAAGTACCAATTTAGTCAAATTGCACCATTTGTGAAAGCATTTACACTCTTCATTTTCAATTTTTAGTAAAATCCAATCATTTACCAATAATTTAAACTTACCTAACTTATGGAGCCTCTAAATATCAACATAAATATCAATTAACCTCAGCCATATCTTTCGTTCTATCCAATTTTGAGAAAGATCATATTGAAAATAACAATAAAAAAACAATAAAAGATATGGTATGAAAGGAAAAAACGAATCCCAACCTCAGAGAAAATAGAAAATCAAATGAAGCTCCATCTATGCATTTCAGAACAAAAATTGTAGAATCAATAGTAGACAAGAAATACAGAGAAAAAAAGAATTCTCAAAGAAAACAGAAAATGAAATGAAGCTCCATCTATGCATTTTCAGGGAAAAAATTGTAGAATCAATAGTAGAAAAGAAATATAGAGAAAAAAGGATTTATCCGAGAAAACAGAAAATCAAATGAAGCTCCATCTATGCATTTTCAGGATAAAAATTGTAAAATCAATAGTAGACAAGAAATACAGAGAAAAAAAGATTTATCAGAGAAAACAGAAAATCAAATGAAGTTCCGTCTATGCATTTTCAAGGCAAAAATTGTAGAATCAATAGTAGACAAGAAATACAGAGAAAAAAAGATTGGGGTTTTTGCATTACTATAAATCTCAGACAAATACAGAGATATTGAGGTTTTTACAATACTATAAATCTCAGACAAATACAGGGAGAGAGAGAACCTTTACAGATTGGGTGGGCTGCAGAGAGACATAGTGAAGAGAGCAAAAAGTGGTTTCTTTCAACGAGCAGCAAGAGGGCGGGAGAGGGCGACAGCAGGAACAACAACAGGCACAAGCAGAGAGAAAGACTTTGGCCCGAGTAGAGGAGAGAGAGGGCATCTATAAATTAAGGGAAGTAAAAGAGTGAGAGAGAGAAAAATCGATGCTCTAATAGAGAGAGAGAGCGTGAGGGAGAGAGAGGAAAAGAGAGAAACCATTCTATTTTTTAGGAAGTAAGAGAGAGAGAAAATCCGGGAGAGAGAGAGCAAAAGGCGCCCTTTTTAAGATGCTATCATCACAGCGTACTTGCTGGTGACCAGAATTTTCAAATGTACAGACCTTTTTTTGTAAAATGGGCAACCCGTTCCAACAACCGTTGGATTTTCATTTTTTCATCACAGCCATTCGGCTCATCTCAAAGGGGTAAGCGAGAGAGCTAACCCCATACGTTCCTCTATATATATATATATATATATATATATATATATATGTCATATGTATATGTATATATACTCATATATGTATATAAATGTATGTATGTATACACTATATATACATATATATGTATACATATGTACTCATATATATATACACATATACATGTACATATGTATATAAATGTACATATATACATATGTATATATGTACATAGCTACATATATATATGCATACATATATACATATGTACATATATTCAAATGTACATATATATATGTATACATATATATGTACATAAGTACATACTTATATGTACATATATGTATATACATTTGTAAGTACATATATGTATACAAATGTATATACAAATATACATATATTCGTATATACATACAAATATGTGAGTATATACATTTGAGTTTTGAGTATATATATATATATATAGGGAAAAAATGAGATTAGCTCACTAGCTCATATGAACATATGAGCCCAACGTCTCAGATTGAATCTGGTCCGATCTAACGATTACGGATGTTCGGTAGTATTTAAATTTTAGTTTTTTAGGCGTGTATTCACCAAAATAAGTGAATCTTCAAAAAATATCAAAAAAATATTTTACATGAAATGAATTGATCAAAACACCCCCAATAATTTTTTGGGGGTATTTTGCTTATTTTATTAGGTGCGCCTTGATGAGAAGAACACACAACTAAAATTTCAAGTCATTTGGATTTATAGAAATAAAATAAAATTTAATTACTACCAAACATTAGTGATCGTCAGATCGGCTCAAATTAAATCTAGACCGTTGAGCTTATATGTTCATATGAGCTAGTGGGCTAATCCCATCTTTTCCTATATATGTGTATGTGTATGTGTATGTGTATGTGTATGTATATATATATATGTATATATATATATATATATATATAAATATTGTATATATATGTACAATTTATAAATATATATACATATATATGTGCAAATATATGTATATATATGTGTATACATATATTTTTGTGTGTGTGTGTGTATATATATTTATATATATATGTGTGTGTGCGTGTGTGTGTGTATGTGTACACATAGGTGTTATACACATGTGTATAAACATATATGTACTCATATAACATATACATATATATGTATATATGTATGTGTACATATGCACAAATATATATACATATATGTATACATATACATGTGTATACATATATACATATGTATACGCATATGTATATATTTATTAATAGACATATGTATACATATATACATATATGTACATAAATACATATATACATATATCTGTATATGTATATATATATATATATGTACATAAATACATATATACATATATCTATATATGTATATATATATATATATGTATATATATATATATATATATATATATATATATATATAGATATATGTATATATGTATTTATGTATATATATATATATATATATATATATATATATATATATATATATATATACATATATATATATTTATGTACATATATGTGCTTCTATATATAGATATAGTTATATTTATACACATGTGTAATATGTACTCATGTATACATATGTACATATGTACTCATATATATATATATACATATGTATACATGTACTCATATATATATATATACATATGTATACATGTATTTATGTACATACATGTACATATATATGCATATGTATGTATACATATATATGCATATGTGCATGTATATATGTATACATACATACATGTAGACATCATTCATTATTTTCTGAAATTCTGATGGAGCATTTTTCAAACCAAATGGCATTACATTCCATTCATATTGTCTAAATGGTACATTAAATGTTGTTTTATATTTATCTTGTTCTTGGATTTGTATCTGCCAATATCCAGATTTCATATCGAATTTGGAAAAGATACAAGCATTGGCTATTCTATCTAATAAATCTTTCTTATTTGGGATAGGGTATCGAATCCATCTTAAAACTTTATTAAGAGGTTTATAGTTTATGACTAATCGAGGGACGCCTCTTTCTTTTTCAGCATTTTTATTTACATAAAAAACTGCACAACTCCAAGGTGAAGAGCTTGGTCGTATTAACTTTTTTAATTGAAGTTCATTTATTTCTTTTCTACACATGTCTAATAAGGTAGTATTCATTTGTAATGGTCTAGCTTTTGTAAGTATTTGTTTTTCATCAAATCCTTGTTCATATGGTAGACTAATACTATGCTTTTTCCTTTCCCAAAAAGCATTGGGATGTTCACTACATATAGAGGTTTCTATTTGTTGTTGAATTGATTGAATCTTTTGTTGAATCAAAGGTTCTTGTATTTGTTCTTCTATATACTTATATTTAATTTCTTGTTTTAAAGTACAGAGAGATTTTTCTTTATTTTGTAACTGACTTTTTACATTATTAATTTCTTTTAGTTTTGGTTTATGAATGAATTCAAAGTGTATTGGGACATTTTGATAATTCGAAGATATGTATATATATGTATACATACATACATGTACACATGTACATATATACATATGAAGACTCATATGTACATATGAGTAGATATAGTACATAGTACTCATGAGTATATAAAGGACATATGTACTCAAGAGCATTATATGAGTACTCAAATCTCTATATACTCGTGAGTACATAAAGTGCATCAGTACATAGAGTACATGGAGTACTCATAAAGTACTCTAATGTTTTGAGTATTCATAGAGTACATCGAGTACTCATTGAGTACATTTGAGTAATCTATGAGTACTCAAGTGTATTTTATGAGTTTTGAGTACTCATAGAGTACATAGAGTACATACATGAGTACATATGAGTACTCAAATGTACTTAAAACTCATATGTACTCTAAATAAATGTACATATGTACATTTGAGTACATAAAGTTATATACATATGTACATAACTCATATACATATTACTCAAAGTATATGTACATATAAGTTTTGAGTAGTCATATGAGTACTCATATGTACATATGTGTATATACATATACAAATATATGTGGATACACATATACATATATGTACATAGATGTGTATACAATTATACATATACAAATTTATATACACATAAATGCATATATGTATGTAAACATATATATGTATTTATATACATATATGTATACATGTACATACATGTAGACATATATATCTATGTATACATATGTATATATGCATATACATATGTATATACATAAATATATGCATACATATGTGTATACATATACATATATGTACACATATGTATACATATACACATATACACATTTGTAGATGTATACATATATATATATATATATATAAGATGCTAGGGTGAGCCCACTAGCTCTCAGAATAATATAAGCCCAAAGGCCCAGATTGAATTTGCGCCAATCTGACGATCAAGAGTGTTTGAATTTTAATATTTTTTTTACAAATCTAAATCACTTTAAATTTTAGGTAAATATTCTTCTCATCAAGATGCATACACATGCATATATGTGTATATATATATACATATATTTATATATGTACACATACATATATACATATATATATGTATATGTACACATATATGTACATACACATATATATACAAATATGTATACACATATATATATGTATATATATGTACATATGCATATAAGTATATACATATTTATATGGATATATACATATGTATACATATATGTATATATATATATATACATATATATATACATGTGTATAAATATATGTATATTTGTATATATACATGTGTATACCTATATGTATATATGTACATATACATATATATACAAATATGTATACATTTATATATATGTATGCAAAAAAATGAGTATACATTACATATATGTATATATACATGTATATACATATATGTGTATATATGTATTGAGTCGTTTATGTATACATACATATATAAGTATGTAAACAAATATATATGTATATATATAAATGTATATATATACGTATATGTATGTATATACATGTATATATGCATATATGTATATACTTGTATAAATGTATATATGTGTATATATATACATATATGTATATAACATATATAGTGTATACATATATATATGTAAATATATATATATACGTACACGTTTGTAAATGTACATATGTACATGTATATATATATATATACACATTTATGTGTATACATATATATATATACATATAAGGATGTATATGTATATGCATATGTACATATGGATATATATATATAAATGTATATACATATATATGTACATGTATATGTATATACATATATGTATACATACATATATACACACATGGAGAAACATATACGTGTATATGCACATATATGTATATTTACATGTATATATGTATTGAGTCAATAAGTACATAAATGTACATATATATACATATATGTATATACATATACACATATATACATATATGTGTATACATAGAGATATACATTTATATGTAGATATACATATATACATATGTATATACATATCTGCCCATATACACATATATGTATACATACATATATGTATATACAAGTGTATATGCATGTTCACATCTATACATTCATATATTTAGATATATATATATAAGTGCATCTATATACATATATACATATATAAATGTATACACATAAATGTATATACATATATGTATACATGTACATATATATACATATAATATGTATGCATTTTTTTATGTATATATGTATGTATTTGTATATACATATATGTATACATGTATATATATATATATGAATTTATAGATATATTCATGTATATTTATATATATATATATATATATATATATATATATATATATATATATATATATATATATATATATCTGTGTGTGTGTATGACTCAATACATATATGCGTATATACATATACACATCTATACATTCATATATGTATATATACATGTATAAACGTATATGTATATATGCGTATATATATATACATATCCATATATATACATGTACATATATATGTACATGTAGATATATATATACTTATATATATTTACATATAAATTTATTTTTATGTAAATAAATGTAGATATATTTACATATATGACGTGATGTAAATGCATACATATATGATGTCTCATATACATATTTACATACATGTAAATATGTATATATTTCCATACATATTTACATTCACATATAAATTTATGTAAATATATATACATATAAATATATATTTATATATTTTAACATATGTAAATATTTTTTTAAATATTTAAATATATTCATGTGTAAATTTTTATTTAATTATAAATACATATATGTAAATTTATGTATTTACATGAATACATGTAAATATATGTATTTATGTATACACATAAACATATATGTATTTACAATTTTGTATATATGTGTATATGTATATATATATATATTTGTATATGTAAATATACATAAATATTTGTACTTACATATATTTATGTGTAGACCTGTGTATATACATGTATATACAAATGTCAATACACGTACATATACATGTATACACATGTACATATACACATACATATATATGTGTACACATATACACATATACAAACATATACGCATGTATATAGATACACATATGTATGTGCACATATATTCAAATACACATATATACAAATACATATACACATATGTGTGTTTGTGTATATACATATAAATATGTATATATTTACATGTGTATACATGTGTATTTGTATATGTACATATGTATACACATATATATTTATGTATATATGTGTATATACTTATATATATATATGTATATACATGTATGTATATATATATGTATTTGTATACGTGGATATATATATATATATATATATGTAACATATATACATTATACATATGTATATATATATAAATATATGTGTATATATATATGTATATGCACATATATACATGTATAAACTCACATATATGTATATATATGTATATAAATTTATATGTGCATACATATATATAGATACGTGTATATATATTCATATATATCTACATATATATGTATTTATACATATACATACATACATAAGTGACTCCATACATATATACATGTGTATATATATATATATGTGCATATACACATATATGTAAAAACATGTGTATTACATGTACCCATTTATACATACATATATGTACATATATATATGTATATGCTTATATGTATATATATATGTTCATGTATATATACATATATATATATATGTATATCCATATATTTACTTACTCAAATATATGTATATATATATGTATATACATACATATACATATATTCGAGTACATATTTGTATGTATATATACATATATTTATGACGTCATATTTATACATATATTAATATAAGTACATATATTTACATTTATTTATATGTAAATATAAATATTTATGTAAATATATGTATATGACATCATATATGTACGTATTTACATGATGTCATATATGTAAATACATATTTTTACATATGTAAATATATTTATTCATATTTAAATATATTTACATATAAATATGTAAATATACATGTATGTTAATACATGTAAATATGTAAATACATATATGGAAATATATATATGTAAATTTATTGTTTTACATGTATGAATGTAAATATATGTATTTATGTATACACATAAATATTTTTGTATTCACATATATGTATATATGTATTAATATGTATACATGTGTATACAAGTATGAATGCATGTATATGTACATGTATACACACACACACACAGATATATATATATTCGTGGGTGTGTGTCTGTGTACACATATACACTAGTATATATTTACATATTTATATAAACACATATGTATATATATATGTGTGTATAAGTATATATATGTGTATGTGTAACATATACACATATATATCTATATATGTATGTATGTATACACATACGTGTATATATATATATACATGTATTTATGTGTGTACATGTTATTTATACTTGAATACACATGTATGTACACATAAATACATGTAAATAGATATATTTATGTGTATTTACATATACACGTGTATACATATACATATAAACATATATACATATATGTGAATTGATATATATTTGTGTGTACATAAATACCAATATTTACATGTAAACAGGTAAAAACATAAATTTACATATATGTATTTACATATTTACATGTGTTTATGCATTAATTTATATACATGTATATTTATATATATTTATATGTAAATATATTTAAATATGTATAAATATATTTACATATGTAAAAATATGTAAATAGATGCATTTATATGTATTTACATATAAATCTATTTACATATATGATGTCATGTAAATACATACATATATGACGTCATATACATATATTTACATATATATTGATATTTACATATAAATATATGTACATATATTTATATATGTATATTTATGGAGTCATATATATATATATATATATATATATATATATATATATATATATATATATATATAAATGTACTCAAACATATATATATAAATATGTACTCAAATATATATATATATATATATATGTGTGTGTGTGTGTGTGTGTGTGTATGTGTGTAGATACGCATAAATATACATGTATTGAGTCATATCTGTATATATACATATATATGTATGGGGAATAGATGGGATTAGCCCACTAGCTTATATGAACATATGAGTTTAACGGCCTAGATTGAATTTGGACCGATTTGATGATCACGAATATCCAGTAGTGCTTGAATTGTATTTTTTTCTATATATCCAATCACTTGAAATTTTAGGTGTGTGTTCTTCTCATCACGGTACATCTAATAAAGATATATAAAAAAATTATTTATTAAAAAAAGACTAAAAAACCACCTGAAACTTTTGGGTTGTATTTTGGACAATTTATTTCATGTAAAATATTTTTTTGATATTTTTGGAAGATTCACCTATTTTTTATGAACACACACCTAAAATTTTAAGCTATTTGGATTTGAAAAAAAAAAAAACTAAAATTTAAACACTATCAAACATATGTGATCGTCATATCAGCCCAAAATCAATCAGGGACGTTGGGCTCATATGTTCATATAAGCCAGTGGGCTAATCTCTCATTTTTTGTCATACGTGTATATATATATATATATATATATATATATATATATATATATATATATATATATATATATATATATATATATATATATATGTATTTAGTATATTTACATATATACACATGTGTATACACATGTTTATATACATATATACATATAATTACATGAATATATTTACGTACATGTATGTATATACATATATATATATATATATACATGTAGTATGTATACATATACATAAACATATATACAAATATATATATATATATATATATACATACACTTACATATGTGTATATGTATATATGTGTATACATATTTTTGAATATATATACATATATGTATATACAAATAAACATATGCAAATACACATGTCTGTACACATATCCATGAATATGTACATACATAAATGTGTATACAATGTAAATATATACATAAGAATATATATATACGCACATTTGTATATATGTGTATTTGCATATATGTGTATATATAAATATGTAAATATATACTAGTGTATATGTGTATATGTGTATACACACACACATACACGAATATATATATATATATATATGTGTGTGTGTGTGTGTGTGTGTATACATATGTGTATACATGTACTTATACATGCATTCATACTTGTATACACATGTATACATATTAATACCTATATTTTTGGTATTTACATATAGACATGTACATATAGACATATATGTGAATACAAAAATAGTTAAATGTATACATAAATACATATATTTACATGCATACATGTAAAAACATAAATTTACAAATATATATTTCCATAAATGTATTTACATATTTACATGTATTAACATATAAATTTACATACATCTACATTTACATATTTATATGTAAATATATTTAACTATGAATAAATATATTTACATATGTAAATATATGTATTTACATATATGATATCATGTAAATACGTACATATATGATGTCATATACATATATTTAAATATAAAATATATGTAAATATATATATATTTACATATATTTATATTTACAGATAAATATATGTAAATATATGTACATATATTTATAATTATGAAGTCATAAATATATGTATATATACATACATACATGTATATATACATATATGTACTCAAATATATGTATATATATATATATATTTACATATATTTTGAGTACATATATTTATGTATGTACATATATATATATATACATGTACATATATATATATACATATAAGCATATACATATATATATACATATATGTATGTATAAATGTGTATATGTATAAACACATGTATTTACATATATGTGTATATACACATATGTATATACACATGTATATATGTATTGAGTCAGATATGTATGTATGTATATGTATAAATACATATATGTATATGTAAATATATATGAATATACATACATGTATATACATATATGTATACACATATATAAATTTATATACATATATATACATATATGTGTGTTTATACATGTATATATGTGTATATGCATATTGATATACACGTATATTTATATATATATATACATATGTATACATGTATATACATATATGTATATATATATATATATATATATATATATATATATATATATATATATATGTATACATGTATATACATATATGTGTATATATATATATATATATATATATATATATATATATATATCCACATATACGAATACATATATATATAAATATATGTATACACATATAAACATAAATATATACACATATATACATAAATATATGTGTATACATATGGGTGTATATACATACAAATATGTGTATACATCTGTACTTATACAAATACACATGTATACACATGTAAATATATACATAGTTATGTGTATATACATAAACACACTTATATGTGTATATATATTTGCATATATGTGTATTTGTATATAGGTGCATATACATATGTTTATCTATATACATGCGTATATGTGCGTATATCTGTATATGTGTACTCATATATATGTATGTGTATATGTACATATGTGTATGCATGTATATATACATGTATTTACACATGTATACACTTGTATATACACAAGTCTACATATAAATATATGTAAGTACATATATTTATGTGTATTTACAAATACAAATATATATATATATATATATATATATATATATATATATATATATATACATATATACAAATATGTAAATACGTATATCTTTATGTGTATACATAAATACATATATTTACATGTATTCATGTAAATACATAAATTTACATATATGTATTACAATTAAATCAAAATTTACATGTGAATATATTTAAGTATGTAAAACAATATTTACATATGTTAAAATATATAAATATATGTATATGTATATATATTTACATAAATTTATATGTGAATATAAAAATATATGGAAATATATACATATTTAAATGTATGTAAATATGTATATAAGACATCATATACGTATGTATTTACATCACGTCATATATGTAAATATATCTAAATTTATTTACATAAAAATATATTTACAGATAATTATATATAAGTATATATATATATCTATATGTACATATATATGTACATGTATATATACAGATATGTATACATATATATATATACATGTACATATATATATACATATACGTTTATACATATATATATATATATATATATATATATATATATATATATATATATATACATATATGAATGTAAAGATTTTTATATGTATATACACATATATATGTATTGAGGCATACACAAACATATATATATATATATATATATATATATATATATATATATATATATATATATATATATATATATATATATTTATATATATATATATATATATTGATATATATGTATATAAATATACATGAATATATATGTATATAAATATACATGAATATATATATAAATTCATATATATATATACATGTATACATATATGTATATACACGTATATACATATATACATACAAAAATGCATACACATTATATGTATACACATTTATGTGTATACATTTATATATTTATATATGTATATACATGCACTTATATATATATAAATATATATATATATATATATATATATAAATATATATATATATATATATATATAAATATATGAATGTATAGATGTGAACATGCATATACATTTATGTGTGTATACATATGTGTATATGCGCAGATATGTATATACACATGTATATATGTATTGAGTCATATATGTATATATACATATATATGTATATCTTTACGTACATACATACACGTATATATGTGTATATGTATATACATATACGATATATATGTACATTTATGTACTTATTTACTCAATACATATATACATGTAAATATACATATATGTGCATATACACATATATGTTTGTCCATGTGTGTATATATATATATGTATACATATACGTGCATAAACACATATATGTATACATATATGTATATACATATACATGTACATATATATGTATATACATTTACATATATATACACATATGTATATATGCATATACATGTACATCCATATATGTATATATGTATATATATGTATACACATAAATGTGTATATATATATATTCATGTATATAGGTATGTATATATATACATATATACATATGTATATTTACAAACGTGTACGTATATATACATATTTACATATATATATATATATGTATATACTATATATGTATATACATATATGTACATATATACACATATATACATATGCGTATATATATACACATAATTGCATAGATACATGTATATACGTATATATATATATATATATATATATATATATATATATACACACATATATATAAATTTACAAACATATATATGTGTGTATACATAAACGACTCGATACCTATATATATGTATATACATGTATATTACATATATGTAATGTGTATTCAGTTTTATGTATACATTTATATAAATATATACATAAATGTATATATATGCATATGTACATATATACATATATGTATACACATGTATACATACAAATAAACATATATTTATACACATGTATATATGCATATGTACATATATGTATACAGATGTATATATCCATATACATATGTATATACATATATACATACATACATATATACATATATATATGTGTATACATATTTTTATATATATGTATGTGTACATATATGTGTACATTTATATATATATATATATATATATATGTATATTTACATATATAAATATATGTATATTTACATATTAAAATACATGTATATTTACATATATAAATATATGTACACAAGTGTAAATACATGTATATATATATGCATACACATAAATACATATACACATACATATATATGTGTTCACATATGCACACATATACGCATGTATATAGATACACATATGTATATGCACATATATACAAACACACATATATGCAAATACATATACACATATACGTGTGTTTATATATATACATATAAATATGTATATATTTACATGTGTATACATATGTATATTTGTATATGTACATATGTATACCCATATTTGTATGTATATACACCCACATGTATACACATATATATTATGTATATATGTGTATATATTTATGTATATATGTGTATACATGTATGTATATATATATATATGTATTTGTATATGTGGATATATATATATATATATACATATATATATACAGTTATACATATGTATATATATATATGTATATACACATACATGTATATTTCTGTATATAAATTTATATATGTAACTACATGTACGTAGATTCTTATATATCTATATATATATATATATATATATATATATATATATATATATATGTATTTATACATATACATACATACATATGTGACTCAATACATATATACATGTGTATATACATATATGTGTATATACACATATATGTAAATACATGTGTATATTCATATACACATTTATACATACATATATATATATATATATGTGCTTGTATGTATATATATGTACATGTATATATATATATATATATATGTATATATATATATATATACATGTACATATCATATGTACATATATTTGAGTACATATATGTATCTATACATATGTGTATGTATATATACATATATTTATGACGTCATAATTATACATATATAAATATATGTACATATATTTACATATTTTTATATGTAATTATAAATTTATATGTAAATATATACTTATTTACATATATTTTATATGTAAATATATGTATATGACATCATATATGTATGTATTTACATGATGTCATATATGTAAATACATATATGGACGTATTTTTACATATGTAAATATATTTATTCATGTTTTAAAATATTTACATATAAATATGTAAATATACATGTATGTAAATTTATATGTTAATTCACGTAAATAGGTAAATACATATATGGAAGTATATATATGTAAATTTATGTTTTTACATGTATGCATGTAAATATATGTATTTATGTATGAACATAAATATTTTTGTATTCACATATATGTATATATGTCTATATGTATATGTGTGTGTGTGTGTGTGTACACATATACACATATACACTAGTATATATTTACATTGTATACACATTTATATATATATACATATTCATGGATATGTGTATATACATGTGTATTTGTATATGTATATATGTATACACATATATGTATAAATATACAAACATATGTACACACATATATACATATACACATATGTATTTATGTATATATATGTGTATATATATATATATATATATTTGTACTTGTACATTTATGTATACATATATATATATATTTGTATATATGTATATGTATACGTACTACATGTATTTATCATATATATGTATACACATACATGTACGTATACATGTACATATAAATATATGTATATATATATATATACATGTGTATACACATATGTATATATGTATATATTTATATATATGTAAACATATAATTGTGTATACATATATATGTATATATATATATACATATGTATATATGTATATATATATGTATGTATACATGTATATATATATATGTATGTATATACTTACATATGTATACATGTATATATAGGTACGCATACATGTATATATATATATCTATGTATATACATACATACATACATATATATATGTATATTTGTATATATATATGTATATATACTAAATACATGTATGTGTATATATATATATATATATATATATATATATATATATATATATATATATATATATATATATACGTATGACAAAATATGAGAGATTAGCCCACTAGCTCATATGAACATATAAGCCCAACGTCTCAGATTGATTCTGGGCCGATTTGACGATCACATATGTTTGACAGTGTTTGAATTTTAGTTTTTATTATTTACAAATTCAGATCGCTTAAAATTTTAGGCGTGTGTTCATAAAAAATAGGTGAATCTTCCAAAAATATCAAAAAAATATTTTACATGAAATAAATTGACCACAATACCACCCAAAAGTTTCAGGTGGTTTTTTAGTCATTTTTTTCACAAATGATTTTTTTATATATTTTTATATGATGCACCTTGATGAGAAGAACACACACCTAAAATTTTAAGTGATTTAGATATGTAGAAAAAAGTAAAATTCAAGCACTACTGAATATACGTGATCGTCAAATGGTCCAACAAATTCAATCTGGGCCGTTGAGCTCATATGTTCATATGAGCTAGTGCGCTAATCCCATTTATTCCCCATCCATATATATGTATATATACAGATATGACTCAATACATATATATTTATGCGTATATACACACACACACACATTTATATATATGTATATATATATATATATATATATATATATATATATCTATATATATGACGGCATAAATATACATATATAAATCTATGTACATATATTTATATGTAAATATCAATATATATGTAAATATATACATATTTACATATATGTAAATATATGTATATGACGTCATATATGTATGTATTTACATGACATCATATATGTAAATATATTTATATATAAATACATGTAAATACATTTACTTACATATTTTTACATATGTAAATATATTTATACATATTTAAATATATTTACATATAAATATATATAAATATACATGTATATAAATTAATATATAAATACATGTAAATATGTAAATACATATATGTAAATTTATGTTTTTACCTGTTTACATGTAAATATAGGTATTTATGTATACACATAAATATATATGGATTCACATATCTGTATATATGTGTATATGTATATGTATATATGTGTATATGTAAAAACACATAAATATATCTATTTACATGTATTTATGTGTATACATGTGTATATACATGTGTATTCAAGTATAAATAACATGTATACACATAAATACATGTATATATGTATATACATATATGTGTACACATATATACATATATAGATATATATATGTGTATATGTTATACATATACACATATATATACTTATACACATGTATATATATACATATATGTATATACACATAAATACAAATACACATATATACAAATACATATACACGTATATGTGTAAATGTATATAGACAAATACATATGTATATATTTACATATGTGTATACACATTTGTATATATATACATAAATATATATGTGTATATGTATATATGTCTATATATATGTGTGTATATACATACATATATATGTATCTTATACACATATATGTATGTATATACACACATATGTATAGACATATATACATATACACATATATATTTATGTATAAATGTGTATTCATGTATGTATATATATATATATATATACATATATACGTATACATATATACATATACATATATGTATATATGTATATATATGTCTACACATAAATGTGTATACATATATGTATATATATATACACACACATATATGTGTACATTTATATATCTATACATGTATATATTTATGTATATATATACATATATATTTATGTATATATATACATATATATTTATGTATATATATACATATGTATACATACATATATGTTTATATATACATGTATATATATATTATATATATACATGTATATATATTATATAAATACACGTATATATTATATATATATATATATATATATATATATATATATATATATATATATATATATATATATATATATATATATATATAGGTCAGACTATAAGTGATTTTTTACAGTTTGGTGAATTGGTTGAAATCAGCTCATAGTTTTTGATGTATTTGAAAGCTAGATTTACGTGAACGTTTCTAACCTTGTTGTAAGCAACGAGCGAAGCCAGTGGTAGCAAGGTCAAACTATTAGCTGGGCTTTTTGCTCTTGGGAAGCACAGGTCTGAGAGTGTTTCGCAAGAGTAAAAAGCCCTCGTTGTTGAGGGCTTTGAGAAGACTTAGCTCTCATGAGCGATTTGAAGTGTAGCCTATGCGAAGTAAGCTAGTAGAGGCAACGAGCAAGCCCCAAGCGATTTGATGTTCCGCATAGGCTACCCATTAAATCACTCTGCATGGTAGCGAAGTCTTGTCAAAGCCCAAGCTGAAGGTGAAAAAGATGAAGTCACACGAATATCTTATGTAGTTAGTCCATTTTCATCACCGAACTGTGGGAGCGAGAAGTATGTGATATGTCCAGTGTTTCTCCCATCAATCATTCGGATCTACACCTTATATCAATAGATCATGGTTTCGAGGGTCATCCATTACAAAAAGACCTTCCCCTAAGTGGATATGTGGAAGTACACCATGATGATCCAGAAAAAAGTGTGGTTTCTGAACCAATTAAGATGACTTAAGAATTTCGCTATTTCGATTCTGCTAGTCCTTGGGAACAACATAGCGACGAATAATTAAGAATCAGAATAAGTCCAGTGTAGGGGACAAATTAATAGGAAATGTTATTTGCTTCGTCAGAAGAAGAATGGACTTCTATGAAATGAAAGAGTTTAACGGGAATTGTCTTGATCGTTGGATATAACTGAGAAGTAGGAAGAAATAAGTGTTATCAATTCCTGTTATTCTTCCCTATATGGAATGAGTCAAGAATCAAGCTACAAGTCTCGATCTATACGAAACACACATGGTCTTTTGTGTTTCTTTCGGTTTCTTTTTGTGTTTCTTTCGATTTGTTGATAGCAGAAGAGTACGTGCGCTAGCCTTTTGAAGCAGCAAGCTAAAACAGTCAAGAAAGCAACCTGACAGCAGCACGTCAAGTTGTTTAAGAGAAGCGAGCCTTATAGAAAAGCCATTGCGTGTTAGCAGCAAGCAACGACAGAAAAGCAGGGCAGGGGTGGAGCGAACATCTTGCAGCATTGGCGCAAGTATCCCCTGCATGACTTGCTTCAAGATCATTCAAAGCAGTTGTTCACGCTCGAGATAGACTGTTGCTTGAGCCGGATGCAAGCAACTGAAGAAAGTCTTCAACAGTTCTCCTGACTAAGGAAAAGCAGACTGTGGTAAATTCTTGGATGATCCAGTAAAAAAAAAAAAATCCAATTGGAAGTCAAAGTTTTGGAGAAAAAAAGAGACCCAGACCAGCTGCCCAGAGATTAGAAGAAAGGTTTAGAAGAAGAAGAATTTCAGTTGCATTCTTCTAATGGGACGGGTCCTCGTGGGATCAATAGCATTTTGTCGGAATAAATACAGTCTCTGAAAAATCTCGATCAGAACTTGAGAACGTGTATAGGCGGAAACCATAACAAAAAAAGGTAGGTCATAGAGGTCTCTAGTCTATTTTCATGTTCTTATCGCTCCATTTTCTGTAACCTACGAGTGGATATCTAACGACTGATTCATGAGATATCCTTTGCCCCTTAGCTCCTTAGTGCCTTAGCGTTCGGTGAAAATCTCTCTAATTAGAAAAGAGAGTTTCCATCTGTCATGCCGTGACTCTCCGTCCAAAGGAGTGACAAATTGAGTCGATCAGTTAGATATCCCCGATTCAGTCTTCCTTAGTAATGGAAGAACTTTCGAATTCGAAATAGATAGATCCGGTCTCTTCGATTTATGACAGAAAGTGCATGAATTCCTTTTTAATCTTTCTGCTTTTCTAAAAGCATATTTTCAGATTGGGGGCTTTCACCGTATCCAGTTCCTTATGCTTGAATGGCCCAGCCCACTCGGTGGGGGTGAGCCCTTCGGTCGGGTCTATTCCTAGGGGAAAGAATCTGTTTGTAAGGGCAAGTGCGACCCTCCTTATCTATAGGCAAACGACTTCTTACGATTGAATCTTTATAGCCAAACCAACGAGTTTCTCATAAGAATCCTTACAACGGTAAGAGTGGGCTTTCTGGTGCCACTCTCAGCTCCTTATGAGAAGCAAGTGAGCAGAGCGAACGATATTAGGAGAAATAGAGGAACAGTACTGCCTTGAAGTGCGTCCCTCGATCTTAAGGAGGGACTCAGCTTGCCTGATTCGATCAGTTATCGAGGGGAGGCCCCAATTCTTTTTTATAATGAATGAATTCTTATGAGGCATTAGGCAAGGCTGGCCTCGAAGGAATCCATCAACTTTGACTCGGAAGATCTTAAGGTGAACGATTCATGCAAAATGGATCGAGGGACAAGGGACTTGGCCTTTACCTTTATCAATAGTAGTTCCTGCTAAAGCAATAATGGCAGCTTCGGCAGGGAAAAAATGAGATTGTCTAAGTCAAGTCGTACGAGACCTCCCGAGAAGGTGAACGATCTCTTTTCTATTTCATCTATTGAAAACTAAAACGATTAGGATATACTGTGTAAGTCAAGTCTTTCCTTTCACTGGGAAAGCAAACGATTCATTCTCAAAGGAGTCTTCTATAGAAAGAGAAGAAGAATCCTGTGGGGATGGGGAGATCTATGTTAGTTAGTTACAGAAGCGCTTTCCATAATCAAACCAACCCTTCCGTTTTCTCTTAGTATTTGATGAGAGTCTGGCTCGGCTCCCCGAGGAGGTCAGGGGAGGAAACGTTCCGCTACGAAATTTCATTATGGGATTGAGATAGCAAAGCTGTTAATCTAGATTCATCCTGCATCTTTGTCTATGTAGATGTTGTCCATTTAGAGCAGCATCGGCTGTCTTCGAGGAATGAATCGGTAGCATTTTCTATTGATTCGTCTCTGTCACAGTGACCTTGAGGTCACCGTCCTGTCCTTTTCGGATGACAGTCCTTTCCTCCTATTGTATTGAATCTGCTTTTCTCATTGAATAGTGCCACTAAAGACTGGCAGGAAGTCACACAAGAACCAGCAGGTGCCCCCGTAGGAATTAAGAATGACCACGGCTGGTCCATGACAGCTTCGTTCGTCTTACAGGGTGAGTGTCCCCAGTGTGAGACTGCACCCAAGACCATTACTGGTTAGACACTACTTATTGATCAGTGGGACTCCCGTTTCTAACGAGCAGCTCGCTTCCACGTGCTACCGCAGGCGCTTCTGGATGGCCTCCCTTCGACCTACCTCGTCCTTCTCTACACGAGCTGCTCAAGGCTTAACTCCGTTTGGAGTGGAACACGAAGGGATCTCGTGCCGGGATGGAACCGGAAGGAGGAAAGAAAGAAAAATTGAATGAACTGCCTTCCTCGACCGGGCTTCTACTTTCGCAAGTTAAAGGGCGTGACCGAATGCAAGTTGAAGAACAAATATGACGGTAAATGAGTTTTGCCTTTTTCGACTCTTTCACCGTGTTTCGTATCAGAGTAGCTGTAGGGAAACCTATGGCTAGATTGAATCCTTCCTTCCCCCCCTAGCAGTACCAGGTAGCTGCTTTCGGGGGAAAGACCCTCCCCTTACGGATAGAGAAGTAGAAGCAATGTTCATATGAAATTCTTCCCTCCCTCGCATCCAATCTGGCAGTAGGAGATCCAATCATTTCTGGCCAGGCAAGGTCAGACAGAGATCTATTTTTCATAGCAGGAGGAAAGCCATCGCTCAATCTGAGGCATCGGTTTACGACATCGGCATAAAAGGGAAATGGGAAGTAAGGATCGTAGGATCCCTACTACCTATGGAAAGCTATTCAACCTTTATCCTTATTAGCTGCCCCTGCTTCTCGTACTTCCGAAATTCCTTTTGAAACTCCTTATCAAAGAATGCAAATGAATACTGTCTTGGAGGAAAAATGGCCACTCGACTGATTGATATCTCCTCTCTTGTCCCTAAATGCTCTTGCAACTCCCCTAACGGTTTGCCCATCGACTCGTGAAAATGAAAAGATTTCTTATTTATGAACCCTGACAAACATCCATTCCCTTCAAACTTACCAGCACTCCTCCCAACCAAGCATAAGTATAACCCCTCTTTCCCATACAGATAAAGGTTCTATTCCCGTGAATGGAGGGTCGTTAGACAAGCTTGAGCAATTGATTGTCCTCTAAGCATAGATAATCGTTTCGATCGAGATGGTCCCCCAAACACTAATCCTGGAACAGGCTACAGAGCTGCTTTCCATTAGCAAACAGATGGCGGATGCTCTGCCAGAGGCATCTACTCCCACACCAACAAAAAATCAAATCCTGATAGGCTGAATCGTGTAGATTCACCAGGCAAGTATATGGAAGGACTTTGAGGGGGACACAATCGCCCAATAAATTGCTGCAAGCCCTACTCACTGCTGGTAAAATGGAGATCGACAAATGTTGCAACCGCCTATTGGTGGATTCTGGAGCTTAGGAGTGACGCCTATCGAAGTTGTCGAACGGGAATATCAATAAGGGGTGCCCGCCACCAATGTTATCAAATTTATTCTAGTCAAGTCGAAGTGGTGAGTGAAATGAAGGATAAATAGGATTTTCATATTAGCCTGATAAGAAGATAATGACTTATGTACTGATAGTAGCTATGCCAATAACTTATGGGATTAAGCTAGGTAGCAAATTGACCTCTGACATTGATGGCTTGATCTCATTATCATGGGTATATGCCTAAATGAATACCGGAAGGATGGCGGAATACAAAGTCAGGGCTAAGCCGATCTTGATGAAAAAGGAAGCAATGGTGTGTGGACATACTAGAATGGGTATCTCTTCAGTCTTTGCTACTCGTGTGAGACATAATTTTGTACTAAACCACATTGACAAAGGTTTATTTTGATGGCAGCTCTTGCGGAGAAGGCAATGGTGGCGGAGTGGTCCTGATATTACCAGAGTCATTTCCATTTTCATATTTGTTCAAACCTGTTGTTGAATATATAAAAAGCACTTCATTGTGACTTATGCCCTGGGATCCAACATCTAATTTGTTTTGGTGATGCGGAGCTGGTGATTAATCAAGTCGAAGAGGAAATAGTTGCTTGAACAAGTGAAACCCTCAAGAAGCAGCTCATCATGTCCTAATTTTGGTCTTTCAATATTGGAAACAACAAAATGAGACTTTCTGAGCTTCAGATGTGAAAGAAAGTGATCTGACGCTCAAGCATCCGCTGACCTCATATATAAGCTAACTTTGCCCTCGAAGAAATTTGATGTTACACTGTTTGAGTGTCCATCGGATTCAAAGACTGTAACATACTCTTAATTTTAGGGTGGGTCAGTGAGCCAGCTACTAAAACCTGCTTTATTAGCTATTGATCCTAAATATATTGAGCAGGGGTCAAGGGAGTTGTTTCTATTGATTCGGCACCAACGACAGCAAAGACTAAATTCCCTATTCCAGATCAAAACCCAGAAGCAGATCCAGTAGGATGGACTTGTTCATGTTGTTGATGGAACAACTAATTCTGTTTCTCTTTTGTCCTATTGAAAGCACCTCACCCAGCATCCCTTCGCCTAGTTTCGAACCAGAACGAGCACCAGATAGAGCAAGTCAGGATCCAGAGCAACCAGATGGATGAGAATGCTTTGATATATTCGATTGCAATGCAAGACAAGTAGGAACCACAACCAACAACTGCCAAGCTCTGTTGTCGACAGGCGAGGCAAAACTGCCTTTCCCTTTCATGGAGGTAAATAAATCTCCTTCCTATGCGATTCACTAGGGCTTAACACAAACCTGCTAAAGAAAACACACATTAACGAATATATTTATATTTGAACTCATCTATAGGGCAGGGCAGGCCTCACAAAGATTGGAGATAGGATAGGTTCACATCTCACAAGAGAGAGATGCGAGAGATGGAATTTGAGTTGATGGGGGGGCAAAGCGGTGGGCCACCCCCCATGCACATTAGAAGAGGAGATGGAGTTGAAAGGGAGGAGATGCATCAAGCTGAGCCAACTCCATCCCAGATGAGGTAACCCTCGCCTGACTCCTATCGTCCAGACGTTGGTCTTACGATCCGAACTAGATCTAACCGGTCGTATGATCCCACACTAGAAAAACTACCCCCTCCTCCACATTCTTGACAGCCCGCCCGCCCTACCCTGCCTCGCTTAAAGGGCAGGACCGGGGGAATGACTGCGTGTAATCGATAATTCTCGAGCTAGGCGATCAAACAAACTTTTAGCTCCTCCAATATTACACTAGGTGTGGGAACATACCAGCACTAAGCAGGCGAAAAGCCCCTGCCGAAAACTCACAAGAGAACCAATACGCTCCTTAATGGCGGGAGACTTGTATCCAAACCACGGCCTACAAACGCGCACGCAAGATCATAGAAGAAAAAGGAATGGAATAAGAAGAGGGAACTAGATGAAGAGGCCAACAAGAAAGGGAAGTAGGACGCTAGCAAATTGAACGAGTGCGCAAAGGCCTCCCAACCAAAGTGAACATATTGAAGAAGATGAACGTGACGTATATGTATATTTTACCTTTATGGTCAAATGGAACTACCAAGACAAGAAGGGTCAAACGATACATGAGCAATCGAATGAAAGCTCTCTGCGTTCATTGGCCTTTCTCAACAAGATCACAAACTTAAAGCCACCAAGGCCTAATCTTGTTAGCTCGTATAATAAACTGAAGCAGCCTACTTACTCCATTTCAATATTGAAACGAATCCCTTAAGCGTGGGAGTGTAGCAGTCCAGCCAAAGGGTTCCCACTTTTGTAGAGGTTTGCAAGTAGTGGCATAGGAAGCCTTTTTCTCTATACCTCACCGACTCTCGCAAAACAACTTGATGCATGATAGGGGAGGGCTTTGCCTACTAATAGCAATTGCCGAGCTAGTCTTAGATTTGAATTCTCCCCCGTTCCTTCCCTTCGATTTTTTCATTTCCCTCAATATGTTGAGTGGCATCATTTCTTTATTACTTACGAGCGTTGCGTTGCTCTGACCGACTCTATCATGCCATGTCGTCCGCTATGCACCTCCATCATAAGATGAGAGAGTCGGCTTACACTCCTGAATCAAAGAAAGCCAGCAGCCCTCTCTTCGCTGCTTCTCCTTGTAGAGCAAAGCAAATTCTAGCCCAAAGATCGAGGCCCTTCACTATGGCTACACTCTCTTAGCAAGCCAAGTAACATGGCGGTCGAACTGAACGAGCCCTGGGACTCAGCATCAGATCCGGAGTGTTCGTTTTGTATGTAAGACACACCTATCCTGCTATATCACTAACAATCAAACACAAACCTCCCTTATTTGTAAGGATGAGGAAGATGTGGTTTTTTACAACGACATCAACATATAGAAATGATGAAGAATTCACTACTTTAGAAAGTATATAGAATTTCTAATAACAGTTGAGTAGTGAAGAAGCGGGGGAAATATCTCACCGGTCACGAGAGAGCTTCAACCTAAAGAGCTCCTTCTTGGAAAGAAGGGTATCATACCTAGCCCCCACCCACTGTACAATAGAACAACCGTTCACCAAGTCACTTGATTCGTGCTCGAGGACCTTAACCTTCAGTATCGTACTATACGAGAGCAGAAAGGGGTAAAGTGATGAATCGGATTCCCCGTAGCCTAAAGGAAAGGGTCTTTGAGAGAGCTGAGCTAGCAATGTCTTGCTAGCAAGCTATGCATAGCAAAGCTGCAGTAGCGATCTCCCACTGACTAGTACATGGGCTGGGCCACTGTTTCATTTAGTGGACCGACCTTCTCATTCCAAGGGGGGCTATGACATCAAATTCATATTCGTTTTGGGAGGAACACAAATCGTGCACCTGGCAACACTATCTCCATTGGCATCCTCAGGACCAAAGAGGAGTTGATCGAAGCCACTTCACTGAAAGGGATCTTTTATGAACATCACCGGGCACTACCAGTCAAATCAACAACTTTCAGTTGGTTATTCTCTCTCTATGAAAAGGTAGGAGGAAGACTAAAGGTTCACCATCTTATAAACATGGGAGTCAGGACAACCAGCTTTCTCCTATATCTTCTCACCAGATTTGCTTTTGAGTCTCGTTCCGGCAGTGGGGGACTTGGCAACGCATGCTCAAACTTCGACCCACTCATAGTAGGGCGCAGGGGATAAGCCGTAAAGCTCGTGTAGATACTGACCATTCATAGAATTGTCCCGCTAGCTCACCAACCGATCTACTTGAATAGGGATGAGTGCCTCTTGGACAAATGGCCTGCTCCCCCAGGTCAAACCGATTCATCACTTAGGACGGCAAGTGTCACTAGGGAGAGACCAAATCAAATGACTGGAGCTGTTTTAGCTAAGATCCACCACTTCTAACGGATCATCCAACAAAAGGGAACCGAGCGGGTGAGTTGAAACTGGATACCATGAGTCTTTAGCCAAGTGTCTCTGTATGATGATGCAAAGAGAACACTCCCTTAGAAGCTGCAGTAATATCATCGAAATTGATTGAGAAATGAGTGTCATCATATCCCACCATGCTTTGCGTAGGCGCCATCTATGATGTGAGAAGGTGATCTTTGCATTGTAGGCCCGTGACAAGGGGCACATAGAGTGCGACACTAGTGTAGGGTAAATAGCTTGTAAACTCCGCTCTGTCACGGATAGAGCGGGGACTTCTGTTGTGAGTGGTCCATGAAAGCATAGTATATGTCAAGAAAAGCTTCCAAGTACCTTTGGCGATGTAATATGGAGCCCGTTCGATTGTCGAAATCTGGGTGCATTCCCGAATGATGAGAACTGGAAGAATAGACCTCCAAAGTTGCTCCCTCGGGGTGGATATAAATTGTGGAGAGTCCAGGCATCTTGACAGAAATCTGGCACAGTCAGCCAGTTAGGCTTTTGCAAATCACAATATGATGAGAGACCCAGCTATTGCCGATGTCCATCTTCCAAATTCTTACAGGCTTCTGCCAGCAAAAGGAAATGGCTCTGTTGAGAGGCTTGTGATAGAGAGTGGGAGATCGAACGGATCTCCAAAGCAAAGGGGTAGACAGCCTGAAATTCTTTAATGAGGCACCTTTTATCATCGCTTGGCTTCGTCGATTCATTGTAAAAGTTTATAATTCCCCTTAGATTGATGATCCGCCTCTAGGCAGACGAGGTCATCGTACTTCTCCCGCTGGGATGCTTTCGAGAGCCCGCATACCAACGATGCGTGCTAATATTCATAACACGACTTTGAATGCTGGCATCGCAATAGGGGCCAAAGGTCAACGCATCAAGTTGAGCATTCGATTGAGATAGCATTCTGAATGACTGTATCCTCTTGGGAGGACAAACTGAAGAGTTATGGTGCCATACTTGAATCACTGAACTTCTCAGGTAGGCCCGAAGGCTACCCTTAAAACCTCCTCGACTCCCCTTAGAAGGAGTCCTTCCGCTAGTAGACGCCCCTAATTCAGGGCATGCTCAAGCCACCAGATGTGGCCAAAACATATAGCAAATACCTAACAGCAAACATGAGGACCTCTGGCATCTTTGGTTCCTGATATATAATAAGAATTGCGAGGAGGGTATAGATCTTAAATACCTTACAGATGCTTTATTGCAAATGCTGGCTCGCAAATAGGATTGCGATCATAGAAAACCTTCTTTCTTCTTTGACAATACTCCCTGCGAATGCTAGCAGAATGCTGAAGAGGGTATCGAGCTCTTTGCCAAGGCTTGTACTGAAGAGATGCACATAGGATGTGTACATAAAGACTTCCTCTCTCTTCCGCACCATTCCACCCATTTTTCCCTCTTGTTCCCTCCTTCCCTCTATCACCGCTAGCTAGAATCTTTCTATTTCCATCAAAGACGGTGCCAACCACAGACCTGAGATCGCAATCGCATATCCAAACTCGTGACTCTCAACCAATTCCTCTACCTGACAGACTGACCTACCGTCGCCATTGCAAGAATCTATATTTGTGAATCCATGTCTGAGACTGAGACCGGTTCCTCAACGGGCAGAGCTTTCTAAGTGCAGTTGCCAATCTTGTTTATTGTTGGAACGCTCTACCCTTTCATCCCTCCAATCTAGCACCGACCTACCACCGCAAGAGCTATAATCAATATCTTAAAAATTCGACCACCGACTACTCGCAGGTTACGCCCCGGTCGAAGCTCTATTACCACTCTTTCCTTACCTTACCGATAAGACCTTGCTCCTCCTCCACTCAAACCATTCCTCTATCGTAGGGAAAACAAGACTACTGATATTGACTGAACACCAAACGGAGCCCGTCTATATAAAGAGAAACATGATCACATGGTTGGTCCACTCACTTCAAACTGAAAAGAAAGAAGAAACCTCAAAAGAAAGAAGAGAAAGGACTATAACTATATTGTATTCATAACGGTACCCCCCTCCCCTATAAAGACCTGCCCTATCTATCTCATTAGCCATGCGCTTCTCTAGTTAGCTGTTCCCCTCTCCTATGAGCACCTTATCCCATTGCCGCCTTCTCCGATTCTCTATTTTCTCTTCCTCTGGTTTGCTCAATTATTCATGCTGTTAGAGGGAGGACTTTCTTGCTCGATTATTGATACATAAAAGAATGGGCAGATTGGTCTTTGTGTCGATTTTCGTGACCTCAACAAAGTGGCCTGTCCCAAGGATGAGTTTCCCCAGCTCAATATTCTGATTCTCATTGATCATACGGCAGGGTACAAGATGTTTAGTTTCATGGATGGAGACAATGAGCTTCGTTTCAGATCAAGATGGCTCCTGAAGACATAAATAAGGAAGACCTCGATCATCACACCAGCTGGCACGTACTGAAATATTGTAATGACGTTCGGGCTAAAGAATGTTGGTGCCACTTATCAGCGGGCAATGACAACTCTGTTTCATGAACTGATGCACAAAGAGGCGGAAGTGTACGTTGATGCATGATCGTCAAATCGTGAAATAGAGAAGATTACTAAACAACCTCCAAAAAGTGTTCGACCGCCTCAGAAAGTACAAATTGCAGTTGAATCCTCAAAAGTGTATCTCGGGCGCTACATCCAGCAAGTTATTAGGATGAATCATAAGTCAAAGAGGGATCGAGCTAGACCTGGAAAAGGCAAAGGTGATTATTGCCTCTGTAAACGGAAAAAGAAGGGGTTTATTACCACACAGGTTGTCTTCACTTCATCTCACAACTCACGCCCATCTGTGGGCCGATATTCAAACTCCTTAAAAAGGACTCCCCTAAGCAGGGGAATGAGGATTGCCAATGGGCTTTTGATCGAAAAAAAAAAGATTTTACGAATCCTCCAATTCCGCGAAGACCCTTACTGCTCTACTTATCCACCACATAGACGTCCATGGGATGTGTGCTCGGTCAACATGACGACACAGGCAGAAGAAAACAGGCCATATAGTATTTGAGCAAAAAATTAATTGACTGCGAGTCCAGATATTCACCATTAGAGAAGACCTGCCTCACTTTGGTTTGAGCTACTCAACGCCTCAGACACTACCTATTGTCTTATCCGGTACTGCTTCTCGTGTTCATGGACCCGCTCAAGTATCTCTTCAGAAGGCCGATTGTTTTAGGCCGAATTGCTAGGTGGCAAAGTTTGATATCACTTATGTCACCCAGATATCATTGTTGGGACAAGCTATTGCCCTTGGACTTCACCCTTTACCATGTTACGAGCTGCCCATGATGGATTTTTCGGATGAAGAAGTCTTTTACACTGACATTGAGTATGGAGAATCTGATCCTTTCCGAACCATGTTCTTCAATGGAGCTTTGAATGAGATAATACGGAAGCAGGTCCCCAAACATCCGTATGAATTAACTCAAAAGGTCTATTACAATGAACTGATTTGTTGGAAAAAGGTTATTTTCCACCCGGTAGTACATTGATAAAAATCATCTTTTGCAAAACTAGGTAGGTAGAGTCTAAAAAAGTCCCTATTAAGCCATGGAATAAAGACGTCAAAAGTTCACGTGTCCAAGTCGCTTATGCTATGTGTCGAGAGGTATCAAACAAACAGTAGTAGTAGCCGAGTGACTCAAAATTTGCCCCTTGTAAAGAATGTAGATGCCCATTTTTCGTTACCCCAATCATTCATCCTCCTGGTCCTGAAACACGTTTTTTAGTTTAAGGAGAAGAAAATAAGGTTGCACTGCAATTAAGAGCCTTACACAGTTGATTAACTGAAAAAAGGTTCTTGTCAAGACCAGGAACATGAAAAACACTAGGAAGAGAGATAGAGGGAAAGGAAATAGAACCAACTCCTAGAACAGAAACTGAAGCTCCATTAGCCGTTCCTACAAAAAACTATGGCTAGAAAAATTGCCAAGAGAATGGAAGTCTGAGGAGATGATGGACGAGAAGTGGAAGTGATACTTGCTGTGCATGCCGAGTGGTGAGACTGAGAATCTGGTTCCTTGGGACTATCCTTCTTCTTAGAGAGATAGAACTGAGCAAATTATTCTAACACATCAGAGGGGATTTGAGAGGTAACACTTTCCTTCTTTACAAAATTGATAAGCTTATAAGTTAGTGGGAGGGGGGGGGGGGGGGGGGGGGGGTTTGAATAAGAAAGAAGTTAGTCGGGTAGGGAGCATGAAGTAATAGTTCCCTATCCGGTTGCCTTTATCTATCTCAGATGGGGGACCGTAATGAGAGAAATTCCTTCCCCTTTAAATTAGAGTAAGGTTCCTCCACGGCCCATGATCACCTAATCCTTTTAATGCTAACGACTCCCCTCTCAATAATAGAGGGGGATGGTAACAGAGTCTAGTAAGTCACCTCCCACTTCAACAAGCGGGTAGGGACAGAAAGAGATATGGGACCATCTAATCCAAACTATTAGTATACCAAGAATCAAATCTCTTACTCCCGGAAGGAGTCGTATTGAGAAGTTGTTCAGACGATCGTCCCATTCATTTGATAAGCGGCCATGGGTCGGCATGTTGGATCGAGAAGATAGGGCGTCAGGGCCTATCTTCTACATATAGTTGCTATATATA
Source organism: Amborella trichopoda (assembly GCF_054954075.1). Classification (NCBI taxonomy): domain Eukaryota; kingdom Viridiplantae; phylum Streptophyta; class Magnoliopsida; order Amborellales; family Amborellaceae; genus Amborella; species Amborella trichopoda. The sequence goes on along the minus strand of NC_142337.1, from coordinate 28,431,012 downwards.
TGTTTACAATATATATATATATATATATATATATATATATATATATATATATATATATATATATATATTGTAAATATAAATATATATATTTACAATATATATATGTATATATATTGTAAACATATATATATATATATATATATATATATATATTATATTAACATATATATATGTTACAATATATATAATAACATATATATGTTACAATATATATAGTAACATATATATAGTTACAATATATTGTTATAAAATAATATAGTTACAATATATGTAACTATATTGTAACTAGATTGTTACATATATGTAACTATATTGTAATTATATTTTGTAACGATATATAATTACAATATATATTGTTACAATATAGTTACAATATAGTTACAATATATAGTTGCATATTGTAACTATATTGTAACAGTTACAATATAGTTTGTAACTATACTGTAACATATATGTAACTATATTATAACTATATATGTTACATAAATGTAACAATATATGTAATTGTTATATATATTATTACTTATAGTTTGTAACAAACAATATAGTTACATTTATGTAACAGTTACACATATGTAATTGTCCTAACATATAGTTTGTAATTGTTACAAACTATTATACACATAATTTGTAACATATCCTAACCTGTCCTATCCAAACTTTGTAACCTGTTAGGATAGTTTGTAATCTGTCCAAACAAAGTTTGTAACCTGTCCCTGTACAAAGTTTGTAACCTGTCCTAACTTTGTCCCTGTACAAAGTTAAGATAAAGTTAGGATAGGTTACACTGTCCAAACTTTGTAACCTGGTACACTATCCTGTCTTGGACAGTGTAACAAGTTACATTTTCTCCTAACTTTGTCTTGGACAGTGTAACCTGGGGTCTTTGTCCTTGAGGGACATAGTCTTGAGAACCCTCAACTAAAGAGAGTCTTTGAGGGGGAGAGTGGTATCATGCACATATACATACACATATATGTATGTATATATACACAAATTGTATACACACACATATATATATATATATATATACACATTTATATTTATGTATTATGTGTATATATGTATGTATAAATATATATATGTATTTGTATATGTTTATATATATATATATATATATATATATATATATATATATATATATATATATATATATATACATTTATATTTATGTATTTATGTGTATATATGTATTTATATATATATATGTATTTGTATATGTTTATATGTATACATATATGTAAACATATACATATATACATACTACATGTATGTGTATATATGTATACACATATATTTATGTATATGTGTAAACATATACATGTATATACATATGTGTATATGTATACATACGTATACATATATGTATATATATATAAATATAAATGTATATATATGTAAATGTATACACATCTACATATATATATATGCATATGTATATACATATATACAGATGTATACATATATTTTATATGTATGTATACATGTGTATACATATATGCATATATGTATATATGTGTACATATACGTATATATATATGTATACATGTATATATATATATACATATATACAATTATACATATAAAAATGTATAAATATATTTGTGTACATATATATACATATAAGCATACATTTATGTGTATACATATATAAACCTATATAAAATATAGATATATTTAATCATATATATTCATATATATATATCTATATGTATATATATGTTTAAATATATATATATATTTTATATATGTATATTTACATATATTTATATGTAAATATAAATATATGTATATTTATATAAAAATACAAATATATGTATTTACATTAATACAAATGTATGTATTTATATGTAAATACATATTTTACATGAAAAAATGAACATATAAATATATTTACATGTATACATAAATATGTAAATATACATAAATTTACATATTTACATATATTTATGTATACGTGCAAATATTTATATATACATAAATACATGTATTTATGTGTTTATGTATATATTTATGTGTATACAATTATATATTATGTGTATATATTTATTTATATCTACATACATATGTATTACATATATATATACATATATACATATGTGTATATCTGTATGCGTGTATATATATGTATATATGTATATGTATATGTGTGAACATAAATATGTATACACATATACACATATATGTGTATATGCACATATATATATGCATATATGTATATGTATGCGTATACATATGTGTATTTGTATATAAGTGTATACACATACATACAAATATGTATATATGTGTATACACATATATACACATATATACATATACATATGTGTGTATACACATATACATGTATGTACATGTATAAATTTGGATTAATTTGTATATGTATATACATATAAGTATACATGTGTCTATGAATATATATATATGTATACATATATATATATGTATAAATATATACATATATACATGTATGTATACATATATATACATGTAGGTATACCTATACGTATATAAATGTGTATACATATATATATACATATATGTATATATATACATGTATGTATATGTACATAAATATACACATATATGTGTACATATATATACATATATAAACATATATATATATATATATATATGTATATATTTGTATGCTTTTATATATATGTATATGTATATATATATACAAATATGTATATGTATATATATATACAAATATGTATATGTATATACACATATATGTATACATATATATACATGTATACATATACAAATATATATATATATATATATATGTATATGTGTATAAACATATAAGTATGTATATATATATATATATATATACATATACATAGATGTATATATGTACATATATATTTATGTATACATATACGTATATGTATACATATATGTATGCATATATATACATCTATGTATATGTGTATATGTATACATATATGTATACACATATGTATACACAAATGTGTATATGTATATACACATATACACATATATGCACGTATGTATATTTGTATATATGTATACATTTATATATATATATATATATATATATATCTATATATATATATATACATATACACCTGTATACATATATTTATGTGTATATATTTATCTGTATACATGTATATGTGGACACATATACATGTATATAAATGCCTAAAAATATAAATATGTATAAATATATATTAGTACATAAATGCATAAATATTTACGTAAATATACATGTATAGTTTCTAGCAAGCCACTCTGACATCAATTTCATTATATATATGTCTGTATAGATATATATATATATTTATATATAAATACATTTACATGTTTACATATAAAAATATAAATATTTATATTTATATGTAAAGATAATATTTATACTTGCAAATAAATACATATGTAAATATATTTACATATATTTATAATTAAATATGTAAATATCAATGTAAATACATTTATATTTTTATTTAAACATATTAACTTAAATTTTTAAATATGTAAAAATGTAAATGCACAAAAATAAATAAATATATATATATATATATATATATATATATATATTTAAATACATTTACATATATACATATAAAAATATACATATATATATATATATATATATATATATGTAAATACGTTTACATAATTACATATAAAAATATACATATATATATATATTTATATAAATATAAATATAAATATGAATATATATTTACATGTAAAATATATGTAAATATATGTAAATATAAATAAATATAAATGTATTACATATATATTTAAATATATATGTAAACATATATATGCATATATTTAAATAGATATATTTATGTAAATGCATATATTTATATATGTATTTACATGATATCGTATATGTAAATATATTCCTATGTACACATGTAAATATATGAAAACATTTACATGTATATGACGTCATATACGTATATGTAAACAGATGTTCATCTATTTATATGTATTTACATATATGTAAATATGTATATATGTATAAATACATATATGTATATTTATATGTATATATACATATACATACCTATATACATATTTACATATATATAAATATATATACATATATTTATGATGTCATATATGTAAATGTATACATGTATATGTATATGTATACATGTACGTGTAAACACCTATATGTATTTACATATATATATGTATATATGTACATATACATATATGTAAAAGTATACATATATATACATATATATATACATATATATATATATATATATATATATATATACATGTATATGTATATACAAATGTATGTATATATGTATATACATATATACGTATATTTGTATATAAATACATATATGTATATATGTATATATATATACATATATATATGTATGTAAATATATCTACAGATATACGTAGATTTATATATATATATACATATATGTATATGTATAGATGTATATACATACATATATACATATATATATGTACGCTTATATGTATACGTACATATACGTGTACACACATATATGTGTATATACATATATGTATACACATACATATTTTTATGCACATATATACATGTACATATGTATGTGTATATGTGTATATGTATATACGCATATATCCATATATATCGATATGTATATATGTATATACGTATATATGTATACATGTTTATATATATGCATATACACTTGTATACATGTATTTATGTGTTTATATTTTTGTGTATACATGTATATGTGCATGTATATAAATATATAAATACATTTATGTAAATATACATGTATAAATACATATATATAAATAAATATATATGTAAATACATGTAAATATATTTACATATATTTATATGTGAATATGTTAATATAAATGTGCATGCATTTATATTTGTATTTAAATATATTTACATAAATTTATAAATATATATATATATATATATATATATATATATATATATATATATATATATATATATATATATATATACATTAACATATTTACATATAAATATATATATATATATATATGTAAATATATTGAGATATAAATATATATATATATATATTTATTTTTATATATATTTATATGTTAATATAATAGTTATACATGTAAATAAATATATATGTAAATATATTTACATTTATTTATATGTAAATATGTAAATAGAAATGTAAATACATTTATATTTATATTTAAACATATGTACATAAATTTATAAATATGTAAATATATATATTTAAATACATTTACATATTTACATATAAAAATACACATATATATGTTTATGTAAATATAAGTATAAATATATATTTACATATAAAAATATATGTAATTATTTGTAAATATAAATAAATGTAAATGTGTTACATATATATTTAAATATATTTGCAAACATATATATAGTGTGCTCGTTTCTTTAAAATTGGATGAATCTTGAAAGCTTTGGATTGATAGTATGCTTGTTTCTTGATGGCTATCTGTGATTTCTTCTTTGGATCACACTAATAATGCTGTCACGATCGTGTGACAACAAATGCAGCTCGATTTCATGCCAAGACGAACATTTCACAACTTTGGAGTTTTTACTAGAATTTGGAATTTCGACGTCAAAATTTGCAGTCATTTTATTGGCTTCGAGTCCAAAATTAGACCATTCACCATGTGCGGAGTTCGGACCAGAGATAGGCCTAGACCTTACGCATACTATGGAACCAGTCTCCCGTCAATCCGTTGCACGAGCGCCGTGATTTGACCGCTGAAGCGAGGCATGTCGCTGGTGATTTTTCTACAACTTTCTTCACGGATCGACAACTTCTCTCTAGATTTTCTCCTTGTTCGGGAATCATCAAGGGGCGTTCCACATATCAAAATGCTTGTCCTGACGAACACGCTCACGAAATTTGAGCATGATTCGACTCGGAACGAGTGAGATATGGCCCCGAAAGTCACTGCCTGAGACTGTAAAAACAACCACCTTTAATGGTGATTTGGTGCAGGGAGTGCACACGGGAATAGTGTGCGGCCTACCCCTTTTTGGTCTTTTACCCATAAATTTATCTTAGAGTGCCCGATTAAGCCGAAACTTGACCCATAGGGGTTTTCTATCTTGCTGGATCTAATGGAAGTGGTCCAATAGCAATTTGACGCACCGGAAATAGAGCTCTAGTTACAGGGTCCATTTTAGGGTGCTAGAGACTGATTTTTCTGAAATTCTTTCTTTGTTGGCACTGCCTTAGACATGTCAAATTGCAACGAAACATGGCAGGTTGCCTTTTGAAGTGCTTAAGAACATTATGACTTGTTTTGGGACAATTATGAGATTATCGAGAATTCCACTATAATTCAGGCTTATTGACCGGCTTCTCTTTTTATTTTGCATCGGGGACTAAGGTGCTAAAAAATGTGTTCAAACAATGGTCCTTCAGCGTGGGACCTGACTTGCCGCCTTGGTGATTCTTCTGACTTTCGGGTCCTTTCGTGAAGGACTCAAACGGTCAGATTCTTCTTGAAGCTCATATTTTAGGGTCCTGATATCAAGGGATCCTGACACCAGTGATTTTTCTTTGGAATGCGGGCTGAAGCCATTTAAGAGGTGTGTGCTGCATCAACCTGCTTATTAGTCCAAGTGCCCTTTGTGGGTTTCCCTTGAACTTGGGAAGTGGAGTTGTAGGGACAAATTTCACCAACCTCCTTTTATTCGGGGCTCTTTTACTTACGACCTTTCTGCCACATCCACCCTTTTCTTTAATTTTTACTCACGGTTCCCTTTCGGGTTTTTACCATGCCTGGGTTTTTATTTTCACAAAACTCTCTTACGCATGGTTTCGCGACCATGCCCATCTGTCATTTTTACTCATTGTGTTCCCTTGACTAGGTGTAGACCATGCTCGTTATTCATTATTTTTTTGTTTTGTAAAGGCATGTTTAGGGTCATGCCTTCGGGACCTATGTGAAGCCTTTTAATGTCTTGCAATCAAGATGTGCACTATAGTTTTAAGGTCATACAGTTGGACCGTTGTGGAGATGGATGACAGTCTCTGGAGACCATGAAGTGAGTATGGTGGTGGTTTGACTCACTTTGGGGGATGACACGAGGCTGCCTATGAAAGATGGATGGTGTTGGTATGGAAGGTGGATAGTGGTAACCCACTAGCTGACGGTGAGTATGGATGGCAGGATGGTTCGCCATTTTTTGAGTGTGGGTGAAACTCACTGGGGAATGTTGATGGTAATGAAGAAAGATGGATTTAATGGGGGTTTGATGAAGATGGTTCGCGCACATGATCGGGTCGGTTAGGGAAGACGTGCGTGAAGACTCATGTAAAGGGCATGTGCGCGTGTGTGGAGGCACATTTAAGGTCATGCCTCTAGGACCTGTGCAAAGCATTTAGCGTCATGCCACCAGAATGTGCACTATAGTTTACGGTCATATATCTTGGACCGTGGCTATGCAGTTTAAAGTCATGCAGCATGGACCATACAATTTTAAGGTCATACAACTAAACCTTCGCTACAGTTTAAGGTCATATAGTTCGGACCGTGATGCTAAGCCTTTTAACGTCATGTAAGCAGGACATGCACTATGGTTTAAGGTCATACAGCTGGACAATGCAGTTTAAGGTCCTGTCACTAGACCTCCGCTATAGTTTAAGGTTGTATAGTTTAGACCATGCAATTTAGGGTGCACTTAGACCATGATGTGGGTTGCCATGTAGGCATAGCTCCATGGGGAATAGAACAATCCAACTCCCTGGGGATCCAATGATTAAGGCAATATATAAGCAGAGGGCTTAAATGGAGATGCTAAGCGGAAGCAAACTTCACTAGGGATTGGGGGACAAGTATGACTCCTTGGGGGTGAAAAATGAGACTCCATAGAGAATAGGCTTATGGAAGGTAATCTGACTCCTTGGGGATAAAATACCAGAGGAATAAGGACTTGGTAGGAAACAGACCCACTGAGGATTGAAGAGGTAATAATGACCCTAACCTAACTTCATTGGGGATAATGGGCTGCAACATGGGTGTGACTCGTACTGACGATAAGGGACTGTGGCTTGGTCCTGACACCATTAGGGATGATAGGTCATGGCTTGGATGCAAATTCACTAGGGATAATAGTAGGCCACACACGGCAGTAACCAGGTGCTAGCACATGTGGAGAGTTAGCATGGGGAGCGCAACACACACGACAGTAACCAGGTGCTAACACACGCGGGGCGTTAGCATGGGGAGAGCAACGCACACAGCGGTTGACTTGAACGATAGTAACATTGACATGTACGGCATCAGTACATGCAGAGGTAACATACGCAACGCTAGCGTGCACAGTGGCAACACGCACGACGATAGATTTGAGAACACAGCCGATGCTGGGCATAGCCAGTGCTAGCTTTTGAGAACACAGCCGGCGCTAGGCCTTTGAGAACACAGCCGAGACTGGGCATAGATTACGAAGACGGCACTGGTCACAAGTTACACAGACGGCACTAGTCACAAGTTACACAGACGATGCTGGTCACAAGTTACACAGACAACACAGACGACAGTGACTTGTGTTCGGGCCTCAAGCCTGAGCGTGACCCAGTCCTGGTCTCTAATGCATGAGGTTTCATGGGCGGTGATAAACTACGTTTAGGCCTCGGGCTTGAGCCTGACCTAGTCTGGCCCATCGTCGTTTAGTCCTTAGGGACCTGACTTGCATTCCTGATTTGTTAGGGGCACTTCGGGGAAGATTCACCTATATAAAGGGGTAAACCTCATTTTTACCATTTTATCGAAGGTAAAATGGCTAAGGCATTCTTAGTAGCATGAAAGAGAGAGCTCTCAGAGAAAATTCCTACAAGAACGCAGAGCTTACAAGCGATGGTTGTGGGGAGTGTGACAAAGACACAGAGATTTCCTGTGATAACTCTGGTGCGAACGCAGGGTACGTCCGGCAAGGTTTGCTATTTGCTAGAATTGGGAAGTAGGGAGTTTTATTGGGGCCTACAGAGATTCTGGTAGTGATTTCAGGAGTTTCGGAGAAGAAGGAGAGGGGGGTGGAAGTTGCGACAGGGGAGTGCCGGTGAACTTCCGCTAGCTTTCGCGGGTTTTCCGGTGGTGTTCTACCATTGGGAAGAAGACGAGATGGTCCACCAGTGGATTTATGGTGAGCGGAGGGTGGGTTTCTCGTGGGAAGCCGAAAGGTCGTGGGGGAATGAACAGTCACTGACAGCAAATGGCCATCGGGAGGTGAATGGTCATGGGGTGACAAAAGTCCATAGGTAGCGAACATGCATCAGAAGGTGAACAGTCACGGGGAGTTGAAGGGTCTTGAAGAGTTGAAAGGTCACTTGGAGCTGAAGGGACACGAAGGGTCTTAAGGATGCTAGATGATCATCATCGCTAGCAATCAAAGAGTCACGAGCAAACACGCGCGGCGATAGAAAACACAGTCGGCGTTAGCTTTAGCGGGTGTTAGCTCTTTGTTAGACACAAGCGACGCTAGTCCTTGAAGACACAGCCGACGTTAGCCCTCAGGAAACTCAGCCTACGCTGGGCCTTAAAAACATAATTGGCGTTAGTATTTTGTAGACGCAACCGACATTAGCCCTCAAAAAATGTAGCTAGCACAGGGCCTTAGAAACACAGCCGACGTTGAGCCCTGTGCGACGATGATTTTGCACGGCTATGAATTGGGTAGGCAAAGCGTGCTGACCAATGGTAAGGCCTGGCTTATAAAACTTGTTGAAGGCCAAGTCCTCAAGCACAATTGTGAACTCCATGTTGTTTTGTGGAAGAACCCTCGCTGTGAACAAGGTATGCTCTCCATCATAGGACAATTCCTTATCAGAGAAGTCTAATTTGTATGTTTGATATACTCGATCAAAGTGCTTCCACCTTCTTCTAATGTGAGAGAGAATATTGGCCTGTAACCGTCCTCTCCTCAGATGCAAAAGCAACGCTGAGGTCAGCCGTTCTCTTTTCTTCTGATGCAAGGGATATTTTTGGCCTGTAATCGTCCTCTTTTCCTCAGATGCAAGAGCAACACTGGGGTCAGCCGTTCTCTTTTCCTCAGATGCAAGAGCAATGCTTTGACACAACTATGCAATGCTGTGTAATATATGTGTAACCTCCCTAATAATGGGTTTTTTGGCTTGTAACCCCTTCTAATGCAATAAAAGAGGTTTAATTTCGTTCGAACTGTCTTGCTCCTCTCCTTTCCCTCTTTTTTTCTTTCTTTTTATTCGTATTTCCTTCTTGCCATGTCTTTTGAAAGTGTATCAATGATACTACTTCTTTAGGAATCACCCATTGATAGAGGGCATCGCCTCCTCTCCGTTAGGGTACGCCAATATGTAATCCCCATTTGGCGAGACCTTTTTTATAAAGGGGCCATCCCATTTAGGTTCAAACTTCCCTTCGCGCCGCCCATGCATAACAATCGGCCTCTTAACAGCTAGAACAAGATCCTCACGGGTAAATGAACGGACCTTGACTGACTTATCAAAAGCCCTCTTCATCCTCCCCTAGTTGAGCTCGGGATTCTGCTAAGCTTCTAGTCTCTTTCCATCGAGTGCATACAACACTTGATAACGAAGCTTGACTCTCTCGTCTTCGGTCAATCCTTGAAGCATGGCAACACGTAGCGAGGGAAGTTGAATCTTAAGGGGTAACTGCTTCACCCCCATAGACCAAGGAATAAGGAGTGAAATCAGTGGCATTTCACGTGGTAGTGCGATAAGTCCACATCGTTTCAGGAAGCTTCTCATGCCAGTTCTTTTTCATCTTTGATACTGACTTCCTTAGAACACTGCATAGAGTCTTAGTGAAAGCCTCGGATAAGCCATTCGCTCTAGGGTAGTACATAGTTGAATACTTCCACTCGAAACCAAACTGGCTAACTAAGCGATCAGTGTGATGACTTCTGAATTTAGGGCAGTTGTTAGATGTAATCCGGTCAGGCACCCCAAACCGGTATATGATGTGATGCCACACGAAGTTAGCCACTGTAGCCCCAGAACTTGCTTGAGTGGGACCGCTTCAGCCTATTTTGAGAAATAATCTGTAACCGCTGGAATAAAGACATGGCCCATTGTAGATGGAGGATCTATAGGTCCTACAATGCTCGTTCCCCATTATGAAAAGGGCCACGATGTCACTATAGTATGTACAGGCTTCGGAGGTTTATGAATAAGGCTTGAGTGCATTTGGCACACCTGGCACCTCTTGGCATAGTTCAAGGAGTCGGCAACTATTGAAGGCCAATAGTACCCCAATCTATGTATCTGTTCATAAATCTTAGGGCCGGATTGATGCAATCCACATATGCCATCAAAAGACCGACGGAAGAGAGTATCCCCTTTAAGGAGGGTGTACTTGGTAGACATATGGTGCACATTATTGCGTTCGGCATGAACTTCAGGTAGTCTACCATTCTTTATGAAATTGATGATTGACTCTCTCCAATCTTCGACCTGCTCAATTTCTACACATATTGGATCGAAGAAGTATAATTCCTATTTTTGAATATCTGCTCCTTGACTTTGTGCCATTTCCTGTTCAGCTTGAATAACCTCTGTGGCTGATAAGAGTTCCTCAAATGGATAAGGCAGGCACTCGGGAAAGAGGACTCTTTCTTCATCAGCATCAACCTCAGTTCTCAGTTCAATGTATCTCCACTCTACCACCCAGATAGGTGTGGGCCCTGGTAAGGACAATTGAATTGTAGCTCCGAGCTTTGCGAGTGCATCAACCTGCAAGTTTAATCTCCTGGGGATATGAGTCAAAGATACATCATCAAAATGGGCCATATACGATTTTACAGTATCGTGATAAGGCTTGAGAGTGTCTTTTCTTACGTCATAGATCCCCTTAAGCTACTAAATAACCAACTCAGAATCGCCATAGATATTGAGCTGCTCCAAGTCTAAATCAAAGCTTATTTCCAACCCAATTATAAGGGCCTAATTTTTGCCTCGATATGAGAACCGACTTCTGTGAGAGAGAAGGATAGAGGAAGTATCCCTCCTTTCATAGTCATGAATACCACTCTAGCACCTCCACGATCAGATTGAAAGGATCTGTCAAAGTACATCCCCCACGAATGAGTAAGTTATGCACATAATATTGCTTCATCAAGGAGGTCACTTGTTAAAGGAGACTCTGACGGTACAGGATGTGCTGCAAGAAAATCAGCCAGGGCTTGACCCTTGGTAGCCTTTTGTGGTACATATGTGATGTTAAATTCCATAAGCAATAATGCCCACTTAGCAAGGCATCTCGACAAGAATGGGCATGTCATAAGAAACTTTATAGGGTCTGCTTTTGATATAAGCTTCACTTCATGACCGAGCAAGTAGTGGTGGAGTTTTTGTATTGCGAAGATTAGGGCCATACACATTTTTTTATTAGGGGGATAATTCTTCTCAGCCCCTTACATCCTGTGGTTGAGATAGTCTAGTGCGGGCCCTTTCCCTTCGTCGTTGTTTTGTGCTAATAATGCCCTGAGTGACTTATCAAGGGCGGTCACGTATAGGATGAGGAGTTTCCCAACACCGGTGTAGAGAGCACTGGAGTGTTGAGTAAGTATCGCTTGATGTCATCAAGCATGCTTCATCCCACGCGATCGGGGTATCCTTCTTTAACAAGTGTGTAAAGGGTTTATAGCGACCTGAGAAGTTCGAGATGAACATGCGGATATAAGTCAGCTACCCTTGAAGGGAGTGTAGCTCTCGCAATGTAGTTGTTGGAAGCATTTCCTGGATAGCCTTGATCTTAACTGCCTCAACTTCCAGCCCTCGGTGTCTAACAATGAATCTCAAGAACTTTCCTTAGCTTGTATTCTCCTGTTTCTGCAATCACACACACATGGTTAATTTTACAAGAGAAGTGGGCTGAAAGAGACCCCACCTTGTCTTTGAGCGAATGTACATGAACATGCACATCAAAAAGAAGAAAAGGGTAAGTAAAAGAAGAAAAAGAGGTAGATCAGAGGAATTTTGACTTGGTGACGAGAGTAACGAAGGAGCTAGATCAAAAAGTGATTATCCCAGTGTGGTAGCAAGATGAGCACGGTAACTAGATCGGCACAACATAAATACTACTAGACGTCAAAACGATTATTGGCCAGCTTGGCACAATGACTAATAAAGAGTAAGGTGGGCATGATAACTAAGACCGGCTCAACGACAATAATGTTAGATGACAAGACTACCATGGTAATGTTTGCCTCAGCCTCTCTTGGTCAAATGAGACAGAGAGGAGAAAGAAGAGAGAGAAAGAGAAACATGCACAGTACTACTGATGTCGTGCATGTGAGAAGAAGACGAGATGAGCAATGAGGGAGAAAGTAAAAAGTGAAAGAGGACAGAGAGAAGGAAAAGAATGAAGAAGAAAGAGAGAGAAGAGAGAAAGGGAACATGGGCAGCGATTAGAGAAAAGATAAGAAAGAACATGGACGGCGATGAGCTCCCGCAGTCCATGATAGAAGGGTAAGAAGAGAGAGACAGAGCGGCAATGAGCCTTCGCTGCCCATGACAAAGGAACAAGAAGAGAGAGAAAACACGAGCGGCAATGAGCTTCTGCCGACCATTACAAAGAAACAAGAAAGGAGAGAAAACATGGACAACGATGAGCTTCCGCCGTCCATGATAGAGGAATAAGAAGAGAGAGAAAACACGGGCATATTGAGCTTCTGCCGCCCATGATAGAGAACAAGAAGAGAGAGAAAACATGGACAATGATGTGCTTCTACCGTCCATGACAGAAGATTAAGAGGAGAGAGAGAACATGGACGACGTTGTGCTTCTATCGTTCATGATAGAAGGGAAGACAAGGAGACTTTGACAGAGGCCCGACTAGCCACTCGGGTTAAGGCACGGCTTGTTGTTCGTGTCTCTGAAGCAAGAAAACATCATGCTAGGTGATAGACTTCTCCATGCATGAATAGAGAAGAAAGAGAGAGAGAGCAAAGAGAGAATGGGATAGAGAAGAAAGAGAAAGGAAAGATAAAGAAAAAGAAGGAAAGTGGATAAAGAAGATCAAAGAAGAAATAGGAAAGAAAGATTGACGAGTGGAGAGAGAAAATGATGGATAGTGATGAGGATTGAGAAACAGACATAGAGATGAGGATAGAGAAAGAGAGATATGAGAGGAGGAGAGAGAAAGAGAGAGATGAGAGGAGAGAAAAAATTACCTTCATCAAAGGGTACCAAACCTTTTCTTCTCTCTCCTCTCTCACTCCAAGGCGTTCCCACAATTTGAACGTGAACTCTCAACTTTTATTGATGAGTATTGAATAATCAACGGTCTTTAACAATTATGTTTAACATATACTTATAGAATTGGGCTCAAACATGGGTGGATGCTCAAAAACTACCTAAATTGATGATAATTATAATTTAATTAAATTAAAAAAAATTTTAAAATTGGGTGCAAAAGGACTTTTTTACCCCTTCCCAACAATGTGTGAAATTTAAAAACAATTCCTACTGCTGCCTTAAAACTTGCGTGATCTTTCGTGGATGATCTGGGGTTACTCTGGTGCCTGTTTGACCGAAAGATGATTGTTTTCTTGTAGGGCTCGACATGGCGATCGATTTGATACTAACTTCGAGCTATGGATCAGTTTTTTAGGCCACGATCATGGGACTCAAAATTTGGATGAATCTTGCAAACTTCGGATCGATAGTGTGCTTATTTCTTGATGTTTTTCTTTAGTTTCTTCGTTGAATCACACTGAGTATGTCGTCTTGCTCGCATGGCAACAAACACTGTTTGATTTCATGTCTGGACGAAGATTTTGTCGACTTGGGTTTTTAGCCAAAATTTTCAGTAGCTTTGATACCTCCATGTGTGAAGTCAAACCATTCATCGTACGCAGGGTTCGGCCCAGAGATAGCCTCAAACCTTACACATATAATGCAATTGGTTTCGTGTTGATCAGGTACGTGAGCGTCGTGATTTGGCCGCTCGAGCAAGGCGTGCTGCTGCTGAATTTTCTACAACTATCTTCACGAATCATCAACTTCTCTCTCGTTTTTCTCTCTGCTCGGGTGTCGTCCTGGGTCGTGCCACATATCAAAACACTCGTCTTGATGAAACGAACGCTCTTACCAAATTTAAGAGTGATTCGACTTTGATCGAGTGAAATACAGGCCTTTGAAGTTGCTGCTCGGGACTATGCACGTTAGCCTCCTTTAATGGAGATTGGGGTAGGGAGGCCGCGCAGGAATAGCGTGCGGCCTATCCCTTTTTGGCCTTGAGAGTGGGTTCCTAACTATTGAAATGCGGCTTGGCTTATATGTGTGTATATGGGCATTCCAGGCCACAGTTATCGCTTCTTCAGGACCCATAACTTTGTCTTGGAATGTGTATCATACAGTCATAACTTTGTCCTGGAATGCCCGATTAAGATGAAACTGGACTCATAGGGGTTCTAGACCGTGTTAGATCCAATGGTAGTAGTCCCACTGCTATTTGACTCACCAAAAATATACTTCTAGTTATGGGGGTTCGTTTCAGGGTGCTAGAGGCTGATTTTTTTGAAATTGTTTCTTTTATCTGTACTACCTTTGACATGTCAGATTGAGACAAAACTTGGCAGGTCACCTTTTGGAGTGCTTAGGAAGATTCTGACCATTATCAAGCAATTATGAGACTATTGAGAATTTCAATGTATGTTAAGACTTTATTAACTAACTTCTTCTTTATTCTGCATCAAGGACCAAGGTGTTGAAAAATGTCTTCAAATAGCTTGCCCTGCCCAATGTTTGTGCTTCGAGAGAAGCGAAAAGGACAACATTCGAAAAATTTCCTTCAGCTTTATTACTTTTTTCTTCCTAGCCACAGGACCACGTGAATGCCGAGGAAATTCACACAACACTGCAACTCGGATGCTTAGACGTTTGGATGTAATGTACAGGTCCATCCATAGAGACTTTAGGGGGAGAAGAGACTTTTATGTGGGATCCTGTCGAAGTCACCCTCAAGGGACTAATTGTGATTCTGATAGCTAAGGATTTTCTACGGACCTCGTTAGTCAGAATTAAGCCCATCTGACAGTTGAGTGCCATGTTGAAGGGCATTTTTTCCCATTTAATCTGAGTTTTTGTATCATCTGGTGTCGATCCAAGTTTCAAGGATTTTGTTTCGTTTATTTTGGATGGTCTGCTGAAGGGAGTTCTGTTGGTGTTGTCTGCATTGTGCACCAGATATTCCTTGGCGGGCAGGGTACCTCAGTTTATTGAGGTGACCGGCTTTGGGTATAACACCTACCCACTGCTTTGACAATTAGGATACCTCTCTTCTTTGTCTGAGACAACCCCTAAGGATTCAATCCTAATTGCTGCATCACAGGACCAAAGTCATAGCTGACTTATCCTTCTTTAGGAACCTTTTAGCATTTTGGAGTGTGTTAGCGACCTTGTGGGAATAATGCTCTTCTTCATCAGACTTGTATTGCCTCTTCGGTGAGTTTTCTGTCATTTGAGTCCTTTTTGTGAATGGACTCAGGTTATCGGAATCCTTTCCTTGAAGCTCGTATTTTTAGAGTCCTGATATTGTGACACCAGGGATCTTTTCTCTTTTGAGTGGGGGCTAAAGCCGCCTGTTGAGGCTAGTGCTGCATCAACTTGTTTATTGGTCCAAGCACCCTTTGTGGGTTTTCACTTGAACTTGGGAAGCGGCATCGTAGAGATGGTTTTCACCGTCTTCCTTTTATTTGGGGTCTTTTAACCCATGACCTTTCGGCCATGTCCATCCTTATTTTTTCATATTTACTCATGGTGCCCTTTCGGGGTTTTCACCATGCCCGGGTTTTTATTTACGGAACTCTCTTACTCATGGTTTCATGACCATCCCCGTCCGTCAGTTTTACTCATGGCGTTCCCTTGTCAAGTATACACAATTTAATTTTTGTTTTTAGGCTAGACGATAAGGGTTACGAAATAAGGTTTAGATCTAATCAGGTCGCCATTGGTGAACATTCTCAAGCATTGTTGTATGATACTAAAGTTGACAATTTGTACCAATTGAACATTAATAGATATTCATCTTGTTATATCGATGCTTCTTGTGATTCTTATGTGAGTGAGGATGATTCATAGTTATGATACTTAAGATTATGACATAAGTAAAAATAAAATAAACAAAATAGTTAAAAGAGACTTGCTCCCCAACTTGGGAAAAATTGTACTCAAAACATGCGAGCTTGTATTTCTGGTAAATTAAATAAGAAGCATTTTCTTAAATGAAAAAGTCTACTAAATTACGTAGCATTATTCACTTTGATACATGTGGCTCATTAAATGCATAGAGGTATGAAATATTTTATAAAATTTATAGATGATGATTCTCATTATGGATATGTATACTTAATTAGTAGAAAGCCACATGCATTAAAAACATTTAAAGAATATAAAGCTGAGGTAGAAAACCACCTAGGGAGACATATTAAAATTCTTAGAACAAATAGAGGAGGTGAATATTACTCCGACTTATTTACCGAATTTTGTAAGGAGCATAGTATAATTCACTAAATCATCATGCCATATACACCACAACAAAATGATGTCCTTGAAATAATAAATAGAACTCTAATAGACATTGTTAGGCTTATGATGAGCAGTTTAGATTTATCGCCTCATTTTTGGGGTGAGGGTCTCAACACTGCAATGCATATTATTAATTGTGTTCCAATTAAATCCATAGACTTGACCCCCTATGAATTATGGATTGGTAGGAAACCTAACATTACTATCTTGAAAGTTTGGGGTTCTTGAGTACATGTTCTTATGCCGCCACAAAATAAAGAAACTACAAAGTAAAACTATCAAATGCTCTTTTATAGGTTAATCAAAAAACTCTAATGGCTATAGATTTTATAACCATGATACACTCGTGATGCTCATTTCCTAAAAAATATATATGATGAACGCATTTTAAGTAAGCTTATTAACTTACACGAAACCGATAAAGATAACGGTCTCGAAAACCCAATTTCTCAGTCTTCCTTTATAATTAGTAAGAATCATTCAATTGAACCTTGTCTACCAAATTAGCCCCACCTACCACTATAAACGAAATTTACGTATCTATGAATGAAGACAATTATTTTTCCATGAGTGAGGATACAATAGATGAACCTCAAAGCTAAACGGAAGCTCTACTAACTCACATGAGTGGACTCAAGCTATAGATGACAAACTTGATTCTATTTAAAGGAACCAAGGTTTGGTTGATCTCCCTAAAGATAGAAAATTCATTAGTTGCAAATGGGTCCTAAAAAAACAAATGCAAATGAATAAATACAAAGCTAGGTTGGTAGCTAAATGATTTACCCAAACGAAGGGTATATATTATGTAGAGACTTATTCTCCAGTAGCAAAATTTTGATCGATTAGGATCATCCTAACAATAATTGTATATTTTGATCTAGAATTATTTCAAATGAATGTTAAAACAACTTTCTTAAATGAAAAATTAAAACAAGATATATACATGAAACGACCTAAAGGATATATAATTAAAAGCCAAGAAACCAGTATACAAACTTAAGAAATCTTTGTATGGTCCAAAACATTCTTTTAGGCAACGATACTTCACCTTTCATAATGCAATTACTGAAATTTGTTATGCAGCCAATAGATTAAACCGTTGTATATATGTTTGAAATAATGGGTGCACTTTTATTATTTTTTCATTATATGTAGATGATATTTTACTAGTTGATAATAATATTGACATAATTAACCATACTAAATCACGGCTAAGTTCCTACTTTAAGATGAAAGATATGAGAGAAGCATCATATGTACTAGACATTAAGATAACCAAATATAAAAGTTCGAGGCTCCTATTTTTATATCAAGAAAATTATTTAGAAATTATTTTAAAAAGATTTAAAATGAAAAATTGTAAGCCCATAGATACACTCGTTTGTAAAAGATTAAAATTGTCAGATAAAATGTGTCCATCAAATGACAATGATAAAGCTAAAATGGAAAGAGTTCCATATAAATTATGTTATGTTGTGTACAAGACTTGATTTGAGTCATGCATATAATCTCGTGAGTAGAATTTAAAATAATAATGAGATGATTCATTAGCAAGCCGTAAAAAAAATACTATGGTGCATTCATAAAACTAAAAACTACAAATTGTACTACTAAGCTAATAATTTTGAAGTTACTTGGTACTCTGATGCAAACTTTGCAATAGACCAAGATGATAGAAAACCAACCGTTAGACTTGTATTCCTCTTTGGAGGTGGATGTGTTTTTTGGTCCAGAAAGAAAAAAAGTTGTATAACTCAATATACTATGGAAGCGAAAGCCAAATATATTGTTTGTAGCATTGCTACAACTTATGCCACCTAGATTAAAACACTTCATAAATTATGTGAAACAAGATATAGTCAGACCAGTTAAAATTGTGTTAATCAACTGCCATCTCATCAATTAAAAATGGAGCCGATAGTTCTAAAGGTAAACACATTGAAATTTATTATCATTATATTTATGATATTAATAAAAAAAATGAAATAATTGTGAGTTATTTGCCATCATTTTTTTAAGTAGTTATTTACCATCATTAGATATAATTACAGACCCTTTGGCAAATGAATTAAGTGCAGAAATCTTTTCGAAATATATACCTTTGATGGGACTTAAAAACATCTAACTAAGAAACTCCCAAAAATGATACTTTTCTTCGATGTTTTGGCCATAAGAAAAAAAGCCACATTAGCATTAGAAACTTCATGACGTGATTTTGGACGTTGTGTAGTGAAATACATAACCACACTAACATGAAAAACTTCATAACAAAGATATACTTATAAAAGTTAAACCCACTAAGTGGTACAGATTTTATGATATATTGATATATTTATCCCTTATGACCAAATACGAGATGATACATGTGTAACCATGGAACCACACATGTGCCACATTTTTTTAATCTAATTAATATTTTTCTTAAAAATATTATGTATTAATTAGTATATATCTTTACAAGGATTTTAGAAAGAAAAAATCATTTTTTCAACACAGGACAACTCCCCATCTCGCAGGTATTAAAAGCCACTTCTCAAAGATTACAAGAAAAAAAGTCAAACGTCACACCCCTCTATAAGTTCAGATTTCTTGACCATAAAAAAATACATATAAAATAATAAATAAATAAATAATTCTCAATTATTCTTTAAGATTTACAATCCAACAATGCTTCCTTTTAATACCTAAGATTTTTTACAGATTCATCTCCTCTCCTTTGAAGTTAAACAAAAACATGCTTCATGCACACTAATAATAATAATAATAATAGATATCTCATAATCACAAATCTTCCTCTCTCAACATTGAAATACCCCTCTCGTGCAGAACTTGGCCCCCACCCAAGCCAAATAACTCAAGCAAGTCCAACTGGATCAGGCCTGAGTAACATATATACATAAAAATGCCTTAAAATGTAGAGATAAATAAAATAAAATAAAAAATAAAAAAATAAAAAATAAAAAGAAAAAGATAAAAGAAGAAAAAGGTACACACACAAAAATGCCTTTAAAAAAGTGGAAAAAAAAAAACGAGATAAAAGGAAAAAAGGGATATAGAGAGAGAGAATATGAAAAGGGAGGTAGAGTTCTGCCCCTTCTAGAGGAAAAAAAGAGATGAGAGAAGGGGGACGAATTTCTGCCCAGAGATGCAAAAGGGGGACAAACTTGCCCCTCTTTTATAGAGAGCAAAAAGAATGAGAAAGGGAATAAACAATCAGCTCCCCCTCATTTTTCTACATTTCAGTAATAGTACACAGGCAAGCACCTCAGGGGCCCGCCTGAGTACTGCAGCACTCGGGCAAAATTCACCCTATGGTTGTCCATCAAAAATTGAAAACTTAGCCATCTAACAATTTTGCAATTTTGACACCAACAAAAGGACATAGAACCGGGTCTATGTTATGACACTAAAAAGCAAATAGACATTAAGAAATGCCCACACTTGTTCATGAGAATGCAAGATAATGGGCATTAGAAGCCCAATATTTTACTGCACAGGACTCGCGCCATCCTATCCAAGACTTTCCAAGTGCAGGTCAACAAGCACTAAGAGCCCCATTCCGTTTTTGCTTCATAAAGAAAGAAGCAAAGTGAAGTTTGAGACCATTTTCTTATTCCTAGCACCGAAACATAGGCTCCAATCATCATTATTAGATACAATACAACACGGAAATCAAACAAACCTCATCATTTTCAAAGGGACCGAAGAATGATATCAAAAATCAGGGACTCTTATTTAACAATGATGATGATCGGAAACCAATTCATTCTTTATTGGTTACCACTGTTGATCAGATTGCGTATAACGAAGGGAAGGATACCACCATGATTGAAGTAAGCCAACTCCACCTGCCACCCATACAGAAAAACAGAGTCATCGACATTATCCTGGGCAATCATAATTAAGTGAAGAATGAAAATGACCCACTTTTCTATGATACCATTTAATTTGTAATATAGTAATCCATATTTCAATAAAAAGAAAAACCAAAAAGAGAAGTGCCCAGTTTAAATGACAGTGGAGGATGATGAGTGGTATAGCCAATGCACCTAGTAAACATACATCAGCTGCTATCAGAAAACATTCAAACCTAATAATCAGATAGTTCATTGGAGCTAAGAAACTTGAGAGTTTATTGACAAAAACATAACCTGAAGGGTCACCGGTTCCTGCTTTGGAGTATCACAAGATATGCATCAGTCACTTCAACCATAGGTTTTGTTACTCATTGATGATGCCAAAAGCTGAATTTTGATGCAAACTACTTTTTTCTCTATGAGAGAGTGCCCTCAATTCACTCGAGATACCAACTCTCAACCACCAAGGCCAAAGCAAAATCACAACTTGAAATCAATGGATAACAGAAGGCATTTTCTTTTTGTTTTTTTGTAGAATTTGTGTCTCTGGGTTGGTGGGTGGGTTGTTTACTCTTTTTTCTTTGTTCTTTTTTTTCCGGGCCGGGGGTGTGTTGCGTCGGGGGAGTTGAGAGGGAACTAAAACCTGCCTAATAAACTGTCATGCGGTTTCCCTTTTTCTTTTGCTTTTGTTTTAACGTTTTACTTTTTCATGCACACATTGCAGTGATTGCACAAACCCACTATAGAAATCAACCTGATTCATGGACATTTGTAGTTAACAGTTCTAATTTTGGCAAATGCATAAATTCATCATCATCATCATCATCATAGCCTTTCCCAATTAATTGGGGTCGCTGGCAAACGCATAAATTATTAACTATTATTTATGTCTCCATGATGAACCAAGGGAATCCTGAAAATTTTAACCTCAATCAACACTGGTAAAAAAGGGTCACAATCTTCTGCTTTTCAGTAAAAATAATTCAGGATAGCCACTTCATTTACCATATCATCCTGAAACCAAATAATTGAAACCATTCCTTTCCAAAAATATGTTGCAGCCACTAGCAAGAAAATTGGGAAATCTTATCAACTTACAAGGAACTATGATATTTGCAAGTCTAATGCTCTAATAGACAAAGATGACAAGGAAACTATACCTCAGTATCAAATCGAGCTGTACAGGTGAAAGATTTGCCACTGTCAGTAACAACACTAATGTCTTGTCCAGGCCTTATCTCGCTAATGTTGCTTGGCAAGTTGATGGTGTACCGCTCGTGACCTGTTAATCCCAATGTATCAGCATCTTCTCCGGCTTTGAAGCACAATGGAATAATACCCATCCCCACTAGATTGCTTCGATGGATGCGCTCAAAGCTCTTGGCAATCACAGCCTTGACACCCTGATTTGCCCATAACAAACATCACAAAGTTTAATCAGTCAGGAGATAGAAAAGAACAAACTACAGATAAGGGACAGCTCACAAACCAGTAGCATAGGTCCCTTGGCAGCCCAATCACGAGAACTTCCACTACCATATTCAGCTCCAGCCAGGACAATGGTGTCGTGCCCATCCTCCTTGTATCTCTGAAAATCACATCACAACATCAATCAGGCTAAGCTTTTATGCCCATTAGTATTTTGTGAATTCATTTTCCCTTATCCATGCTGCTGCTGCTGTAGCTGTGCCTGCCATTTCATGTATGAATGACAGACAAAGGGAAGCCTAACTGACCTGCCTGTGTGGTTACTACTTTTGTTAAAAGAAGAAATAAGACGGCATACTATCCAGTATTTACTAGTTCAACAAAACGTTTTCATTAAAAGAACATATGGGAACCAAGACATTAAAATATTTGTAGACATCTTTTTCTTTTAGTAGATACAATATCCATGTGAATGGTTGTGTTGCCGCGGTCAATTTTAAAAAATGCCAATAGTAATTTGACCTTTGTTCAAATAATATCCAGTATCAATATCTCGTTGCTTCGGGAAAGTATTCATAAATTTGTAGTATTTAAGTTATAACTAAAAAATATTTTTGGGGGGCAAAATGAGAGACTGGACAATGCAGGCACAGGAACTGATTTTCTTTTAGATAATTAAAGAACAGACTAAATCGGCCAAAGGAAACTCACCATGGCTGCATCAAACACATAGAGTTCCTCTCCTGTTGGAACATGGATCGTCTTGGGGCCAACCTCCCCCTTCAAGAGCTTGTTGACAAGGCGTATATTGGCAAATGTACCCCTCGCCATGACCTCATCATTGCCTCGGCGGCTTCCGTATGAGTTGAAGTCCTTGCGCTCCACCCCTCTCTCAAGCAAGTACCTAGCAGCAGGGCTGTCCTTGTGAATGCTACCAGCGGGAGAAATGTGGTCAGTTGTGATGCTGTCACCGAAGTTGAGCAAACAGTAGGCATTTTTCACACTGTGAGGGCCTGGGGGTGACATTGTCATTCCCATGAAATATGGAGGTTCATGGATGTAGGTTGACTTGGGATCCCATGAATAGAGGGTGCTTGTTGGCACCGATAGCTGGTTCCACATAGGATTGCCCGTTGTGATAGCCTCATATGTGCTCTTAAACATGTCTGGCAGAACGCTTGATTGCACAACCTGAATTCACAAACAATTCTCATACTATCTAATCCTAAGATACTAGAAATTTAATAAAAAATACAAAAATAACATGTACATAATCACGTACTAGTGAGGGAACACACTAGAAAATAAAAATGGAGATTTGTTCCAAAATGTGTATAAAGCAATGAATACTTTGCAATGGCTACCTCTGCTACTTCGTCCTTTGATGGCCAGATATCCTTAAAGTAAACATCATTCCCATCCTTTCCAGTCCCAATAGGTTCAGCCTCAAAATCGATGTCAACCTGCACATATTTATTTCCATGGTAATTGCTCAGCCCTTGCGCAGCAACTGCAAGTGTGAGTAATCTAAAGTTGAATAAAAGTAATACATTAGAGGCACTGTGGAATCATTATGCAAATGCTGTCTAACAGAAAATGATCAGCGATACCCCAAGCCCAAATAGCCAGCAGAAATAGGGGAAGGACATTAAGAAACCACAAAATTTGCATAAGGTAAATTATAATTAAATCTAAAAGGCCATTCAAGTTTCCGCATTAAGTAACAATATGAAGGTACACTCAGTGGCTCCGGTTTCTGGATGCGGTCATTGTGGAATGCGAATCAAATGAGACTTGACCTAGTACTGCCAATATATGTCCTGGATAAATTTTGCAGCACTAAAAAATATTAAAATTAATAGTAGCTGTTTCTAGTTATCTTTCTCCATTGAAAGCATCCGACCACAGAGACAAGCATCTTGTGGTCAACTTTTAGGAAGTGACGTGCAGGGGTATTGTTGTAAATTTTCCTTCAATGTAATGTGAAAGGGTATGTAAGAGGGGTATTCATGTAATTTATACCCCGAGTAGTAACAAATACACGCCCGCATGCATGTACGCAAGCACACACAGACACGCATCAAATAAAGCTTGAGTTCCCTGCAGAACCATGCGTCAAATGAATCAAGGCATCAGAGGTCAAAATAGGCCAGCCTAAAATGTTTTAATTATGGGGATACTGCAAGAGTATAGTGTATGCTTGGTTTCCTCCATCTTCCCCATAATCCACCTCGTGAGAGACTGAGGAACTGGTTCCTAATCTCCTAAATTGATAATGGGTTGAGCATAGAGTTTCCCTCTCTCCCTCTCTCCCTCTCTCTTCTTATCTATTTCCTTTCTCTCTCTACATTCTCTCTCCTATTCCATCTTCAAAAGAAATTTTCTCTCAGATTGACCTGGTGCTCTCTCTCTAACCCCTCTATCCATGACCCTTGATCAAGTTCTTGAACTTTAAGGGCCAACCTATCCTCAAAAGAAACTCCATTTCTGACCTTCAAAAACTCGTTTGTTGCTTTTCCTCTCTTCTTTCTCGCTTGTCCTTTCAAAACACGCATCTCTCTCTTTCTATGTTGCTTCATTAACTCGCTTCCACTTCAATAATAGAAAATTTTGAATTAAAAAGTATGGCGAAATTCTGAGTGATATTAACGATAAGGAAAAGAAAGATTCATTACGAGCAAATTTTTCTATATTTGAATTTCAATACTTGCATGACATAATTTTGTAACTCTGGATAGCGTTTCTGATTTCAAGCTAATTTCTTGATGGTTATGTAGTTTCTTTGTCTTTTTGGGCAGTTGGTTAATGCAATTGTTTTGCTTGTAGAACTCTCTCTCTTTCTCTCAACATTACTAGGCTGTTTCTAGGCTATTTCTATGAGCTATTTTCCATTTAATATGATCTCTACGGTCATCATAACCATGATGAGGTTGCTAAACTGTTTTAAATGGTGACCAAGGGGAAGTAGGGATGTAAAGTTTAATTAGTTGAATAAATGACAAAAATCATTCCCCTTCATCACTGTCTAACCCATTGATCAAACGGAGATGAACTACACTCATATAATGTTTTTTCTTCTATAATCTTGCAGTCATGCACTATACTTATATAGGTTTTTTTATTCTATTACTACGGTGTTGAGTTGTACTCGTATAATTGTTTTTTGTCTAAATCTTGGTCAATACTGAATACGCTAAGACCTTCCAGCTATATTGGTTTGAATTATTGAATCTTTCTCAATATCTTTATTAGAACACAGTTTCAGTAATCCATTTTCCATAATTCATAGGATATCATAACTCCATGACTATGAAATTAACATTGTATACAACCCTATCTAGGAGCATTTGAAAAAATAAAATGTTATGCACACTATGTGTGTGGAAGAAATAACATCCGAAGACTGAAAGAGACTAACATTGACATATAACCAAAAAAGAAAAGAAAAATAAGACTAAGGTGCTTTCAACTTATGTTGCAATAAAATAAATGTTAGCCACCAATATGGTATTTTGTGGGTCACGTGGCTCCAACTCGAAAGGCCTTTTTCCACCATCTATCCTAATTTCTCATCACTGTCACATAAGGTCCAACATTCTCAAAAAGAAATGTAGGGCTTGTTTGTGAAGCTCATATGATGCTAACCCACAAATGATCGCTATCCGTGACGTAAGGCCCAACTTAACAATACATGCCAATTAAAGCAGAGTCCAACATACCTAAGTTTAAGCTCTTTTTCTCTACACAGGCATGAATCCACAAGCCCAATCAGCTAATCCTAGAGCTTCAAGGCTTGCACACAAGGAGATCACACCAAACATTGTTACCTTAGTAGGTCTCTCCATCTCATAATAAAGTGCAAGGCCCTCTTGGCTGTATCCTGCTTGTGCTAGCCTACGAAACATTATGTTCCTTGAATCACATTCCTTGATGTCATCTTCTTGAACAAATCTCTAGCTACTTCCAACCTTTCCATGCTTCTGATACTAGGAAATCATTGGGTTAAAGCAAACTATACTTCTCGGAGAAACTTCAGCAAACATTTTGTGTGCCAGGTCTGGGCTACTGATGCAGCTGTGGCCACCAGCAACCAATAACCAGCAGTAAAACCACGTCTAGAGAGAAAATCGATTGGGAAGAAAAAAGCATAAAAAGGCACAATCAAGGAGAATTGAGACATCCACCACATTACCACCAAGAGAAACACAAAGAGAAGAAGCCCTCTCTCTCTCTCTCTCTCTAAATTAAAGTTTTCTTTCACTCACCAAGTAAAAGCCACCTTTTACAACAGATGTCCACCCCTTTTATAAGGGTTCTCTTTCTTTTCTTTTTTTTAAAAAAAAGGGACCTATTCCATGTTCTCTTATCCAAACGATAAGAGTGGCCTTTTCAACCCATAGAAATTTTTTTAATAAAAGATAACTCAAAAAAAAAAAAAAAAGAGCTTTCTTTTCCTTTTCTAGCGATAAGCCTACTAAAAAAAAAAGATTATTATTATTGACTCTTACCTTGTTTTCCTTTTTTTTAAATAACTTCAAAAAATAAATATTTCCTAGAAAGAAAAAAATAATAAAAAATATGATAATTTCTCATGAATGCTTCTTATTCCGGTCCCAATATGATCGCTCCAAATAATCCAGCGCAATCATTTCAAGTGAATCAGCTATCGCATTTGACAGCCATGAACATTAGTGAGTTGCAGGCAAACGAAACTATCTACATGCCATGCTTCCTTTGAGCGAATGGACCTGTCATACCAAAACCCAAGCCCTGTAATCTTCCACAAATTAAGAGAACCATAGTCAAAGTTGCTTAGGACCCACTGTACACACTCTCAAACAAAGGTAAGGATTCATTAAGTACCCATTAATCATGCAGTCCATAAACAACCTCTGGTTGATTAGTTTCCTCAGAATCTTGGCATGCAGAGCTTATCAATCCTCCATGCGTGTTAAGTTCGATCAAGGAGCTCGTAACAAACTGGTTTGTTTCAAACCCACTTTTTATCACAGGAAAATTGAATTCCCATATTTTAGCTTTGGATTTGAAGTGCATCCCTTGATCATGAGTGTGAGCATGTAGCTATCAGGGGAGAATCCAGAATTTAGCAATTATTTGTAGAGAGAAAGAATGGGCACTGAGGGACCATGGGCTTGAAGATTTGATCATGGTGTTGTAGGTGAAGAGAGAGGGGACTTGGTAAGACATAAGAGATAATGGCCTTGATTTGGTTCATACAATGCATAGAATTGTCTCAGTCTAGAGAGAAAATAGAGGAGAGAGAGAGGTGAGAGTCGACACTCAAACGCTAGAAAGAGAAAGGTAAAGTATTTCTTGTCGAAGATCAACGATGTAGGATTTTGGAATGGAGAAAATGGAAAGAGAAGACGAGCTAGGGCTGACTCTTAAGATATCCATTGGAAGAAGTTTCAGGAAATCACTGGCGAAGGTTGGGCTTAATGGAGCTTGTAGGTCAGATCCTAATATTCTAGAGGCTAAAGAGAGAGAGTGTGGTTATCCACAGGCCGGGGCGGGGGGGGGTGGGGGTGGGGTTGGGGGGCGAAACTGGCGTCCAAGTGGGTTATTTGTGTTTTGTGCTTTTGACTTTTGAGAATAGAGAATATATTATGAAACAAGGGAATAAGTCGTGCCTTCAATCAAAAAGGTGGAAAAGACTTGCTGCCCCAAGTTGAGTTACCCTTTCCTACAACCTTTATTTCTTACATGATATCAGAGCAGGAGAAAGATATAGGTAACCCTAATTCTGTCTCTTTTCTGCTTCTCATATTTGCCTATTTCTTTCTTTACTTCCTTTTGTCAAACTTCGTTTAATCATCTTCCCTAAACCCTAATTCCATCACTTCTCATCTCAAATCTGATTACCTACTTACTTTTCTCAATCTTCCATATATTCCCTTCCATAAATTCTTTCACACAAGCACGCACTCAAACGGGCATGCACACACGCACGCACGCACTCACACACTCTTGTAATAACTCTTTTTTAGTACAGGAATGAAAGTGTCTTTTATTTTTGTTGCGAAGTATGGACTAACGTTTATTCATGTTTGCCATCCTATGGTAACATTTTTGGCAAGGGCAAGCCAATACTTCCCCTTTTCCCTTTAACTTCAGATCCTATCTATACCTTAGACCTTGAGGACAAACTGATTACATGGATGGAACTTTTTATCTCACATTCTAGAACATCCTGAATTTTGGGATGGAGGTCTTAACCATGTTCATGTTCGATTAGAGTCCAAAGCAGAAACTTTCGGATATAAATGGCAGCTACCTTTCCACATTGGACTCCCTAGACATTCGTGAGGCTGGACTATGCCCCATCGTTTCCACAACTATAAATGGGCGGTTTATTTCAGCTATAAATATCTCCGACCGCTCCTCTACTGTAGTGAAACCTTCTTGGAACATTGGTGTGAAGAGACTAACTCGACATTCTTTGATGAAGGGGAGGGTGGTATATCCCTCCTGGATGCTCAGCACAATGGTGTTTCCCCCCATGTTTGGCGAATATTATGATGAATTCACTCCTTCAAACGAGGAAATTTTGGGAAGGATGACTGTCGATAGTATAGAATGCCCTGATGGCTTTTCCTTTTTTTTGAAAGTGTTTAACCGTTAATAAGAGAATGAAAGAGTACAAGAGACCTTGGCAATCCACAGTGAGGATGGATGCTCAAGGGAGGAGAAGGTCAAAAGTGGAAACAAAATCCTCTTTTAAGAGCTTACAGTGAGACAGGGAAACCTAGAAAAACTGATCAGTCCACTGTAATGGGTCCAAAATATGAGAGTAAAAACTAAAAAGGCCAAAAAGGTCTAGTGGTCTGCCATTGCTGCTGCTTCTTTGGCAAGGGAGTCAGCTGCTTGGTTTCCTTCCTCCATTTATGCATCCACGCGATGGACATATTCCTACAAAGGTGTTCAATTTCGTCAAACAAATGATTCAGATGCCAAGGGGGGTGGGAGGAAGGAAGATTCTGCACCCTAAGAGATGGTGTTCTTTGAATTTCCCTCGACGAGGAGGGAATGTAGGTGGAAGGGTTGGATCAGAGTGCCGTCACTTCGGCCTCCATGGACTCAGCGTGGCCAATGTGTTTGGAGACTGTTGCCACAGTCGCGCCGAGGTGGTCTCTGAGGATGGCTCCAATGCCTGAAGGACCAGGGTTACTGAGAGAACAGCCGTCAAAGTTGAGCTTAAGCTTCCCCTCAGGTGGAGGTTTCCATCTTGAATACCTTGATGGCTTTACATTCTAGCTTTGCACATTGGCTTGCCCATTTCTTTTGGATCAAACAAAGGATGGGATTATAATTACAGCAACCTGAGGAGAGGACCTACCATGACGTTTTGGTGTTTCATGAGCCCAAGAGAGGTGGGCAAGTAACCTTAGTCACATTCTTCCCCCTTTTCCTCTATAAGTTCACCCTCTTGAGTCCAAGAGGGTTGTTAATAAGGCCAAAGCACCTTCTATTGCTTGTAAAATGGCAAATGGAAAAAACTGGTGTTGGCTCAGCCGATGCTGCCAAGCATTTACCATGCCTTGAGTGCAATTGCCAAGGATCATGGTCTAGTCCTTAGGACAAGAACGTCGAAGAGTACAGAGGAATTGGTGACTTCAACGAAGGTTTTCCTGCCCATTATGTTGGGGTTGGATGACGGCATATTGCCCTACAACGTACAACACTAATCGTGAAAATAAAGCCGACATCAAGTTCTCTTGTTTAAGGTATGACAGGCTGTACTGCTGTTCGGTTCACAAAGGATGATGTGTTGTGTTTTGTAGCCATTTAAAGGCCATTGCCTCTTGGTTGTTTCATGTACCCTGGTTCCCAATTTTGGTGAGAATACTAGCCTGTGTAATTTAGAGTGGTATGTGACATGTCATGATGAGAGGGCTCAATCAACAACTCCATGAGATTTAAAGGGGCCTGCCAAAGTGCATAGTGCACTATGGAACTCCAGGCATAGTTTTGCAATCTAGGGTTGAGGATTGTGGAGTTGGATCCGCACCACAGTATTGGTGTGAGTTTTGGCCCCAAGAATCATCTGCCAGAGCCGGTACACTCATACCCCATTGAGGCAGGTTGTGTCCAGCAGTGGTTAAAGTTTATCAGCCAAAGGATGTACAAGCAACCACAGTGTGAAAAATGGGCTTTGCAAGGAAAAGGGCCTCAACCACGACACTAGAATTCTTCATGCATACATGCATGACTTATGCATTGACCGGTTATTGATCAGAATTCTAGATTTTGAATGTGTCTGTATATGCTGAAGAAAGACCCTTTACCACCAATATTGGTACCTGAGATTGATAGGCAATAGCCATTGTCGGAATCAATAGGATGGATATGACTTGTCCTTGAAGGGCAGTAGGGCACACGTACGATCTTAGGTGAGCATGCAACCCTATCTACCTCTTGGCTGGCTTCAATGGGCCAACCATGAGCCCCTTGCATGAGAGTACTTGTGGGTCACAGGTTCATTAGATTAGTTTGAAGGTAGGTAGTGATTATGAGTGTATCTACGGCTATCTAGTGGAAAAGGATTTTTCTTCCGAAGGCATGCTCAATTCTCCAATGCGATCTTTCACATCTTTTCTTTCAGGTTTTTCAAAGAAAGAAGAACATTCTCAGTCACCTCAATCTTGGTGTTTTTAATTTTTAAATACGCAAAGGACTTTTCTGAAAATAGAAATTGGTTTCTCAGAAAGAACTTTTCTGGAAATTTAAATTTTTTTATTAAGTTTTGGTGTTTAGCAAATAAGTGGGCAATCTAGCAATAATTTGACAGATGTGGGCCACACTGGGACCACACATGTGGAACACGTAGGGCCCACTCTGGTCGATGGCATGTGGCAACTCAAGCCCTAGATGGCTAGATGCATGGATGCAAGTCGAACCCCCATGGTAGACAACTCTAAATTCAAATAAGAAACCAAATTTAAATAAAATAATTCCACTAGAAATAGAAAAGATTAATAGAGTCCATCTATCTTTGGATTATATCATACTTTCCCTTTCATAATATCATAAACTCGTAGTATAGAAGTACTCCAGCATTAAACATACCAACCAACTGAAAATTTCGAAGTTAACTTGGAGGAAATCAAGAAGCAGATGTCCAAAGAATATAAGATCCAATCTTGTATGCATCTCTACATCCGGATCATTAGATTTGGGGAGCAGACCCACGAATTCCAGCTCAATTTTTCAGAAAGAAAAGTAATAAAGAAAGATTGGAGTTCCAAACATTTGAGGAAGAGGTTCTTCCTCAGATGAAGTTCATTACCTCATTTAAACAATCAGTTCATTTTAAATTTTTGCGTTCGTGTTGTCATACTACTTTGAATTTCCAGAAGCAAGTGACGGCTTGTTCAAGCAAAGATTCTTAGTTTTATTTTTCATCGTTTGACCCAAAGGATGTGAACATACCGTCCCAGCAAGAGCATAAGCAACAACAAGAGGAGGTGAAGCAAGATAATTCGCTCGAGTCAAAGGATGTACTCGCCCTTCAAAATTCCTATTACCAGAAAGCACGGCTGAAGCAACGAGGTCTGCAAATGCAAAGCAGATTTGTCAAGATTTCCGAAATTGAGTTTGATTTTTTGAGGCATTGGATGACAATATTACCATTGTCTGCAATCGCCGAAGCAACAGACTCATCAAGTTCTCCAGAATTTCCTATACATGTAGTGCAGCCATAGCCAACAATATGGAAGCCTTGCTGGTCTAGGTACTTCTGCAATCCACTACATAGACCAAATGGAAATGACAATTCAGAGGGTATAAGCATCAAAACTTGGTTCCTTCAATTTATGCTGATGTTGTCTGATAACCAACATAATATTTTTTTACCTCTGGAGCAAATATTTAGTCACGACTCCAGAGCCTGGTGCAAGGCTTGTCTTAATCCATGGTTTGACCTGAAATAAAATC
Source organism: Amborella trichopoda (assembly GCF_054954075.1). Classification (NCBI taxonomy): domain Eukaryota; kingdom Viridiplantae; phylum Streptophyta; class Magnoliopsida; order Amborellales; family Amborellaceae; genus Amborella; species Amborella trichopoda. The sequence continues at coordinate 28,398,239 of NC_142337.1, read as the reverse complement.
AATTTCCATCCTCATTTATTAGTTACGACTCCAAGTATGAGAGTTGACCCAACCCCAGGTCCACAACATACACCAGAAATCTTGTTGGGTTACAAAAAAAAATTTACAAAGGAAATTTTGAGAAATGGAAAAAGTCCCATTTGAAAAACAGAATCTAACCTCGAGACCCAACTCACAGGCCTTTTTTGCAGACAGAGCAGCTCCAAGCATAACACTGGGATTCGAGGTATTTGTACAACTTGTGATAGCTGCTATTACAACACTCCCATGCTTGATCTCTGCAGGCTTCCCATGGAAAGAAAACTTTACAACCTTGTCCTGTGATTCCTTGGGTACAGCAAAGCCCTGGTGTATCGAAGTTCATGCCTTCAGTAAGAAAACATATGCCGCAGTGTATTTGATGACAGAAGGATTATCAATGCACTTCCACCAAGCAACTTGGTGCAGAAAACTTGAGATGGTAGTCGTTTCTTTTCTTTCTTTTTTTTAAGGGAATATCACAAGAGATGGTTTTTTCAAGCAGCTCAAAACCATGAATTCTCCAGTCAGAAAATCCAGGGTTCTTATGAGCCATATCCAAAACAAGTACCTGAATGTGTAATATTCTTCCATACTCCACACAGAAAAGATTTTCCTTCTCTATTTTATTAAGGAAAACGAAAAACAACACACATAGCATAATTATTATTATGCTAAGTTCAACAAATATTTGTTCACAGATTTCATTGTATCAAATAATTACTTTGCAATTGCCACTAGATCTTCATTGATATCATCTATTCTGAATAACAAAAGAAAAATCAGCAAAAGCAAAGTCAAGCATTGACAAAACACAGACGAGTGGAGCTCAAAGACAGGCCAAACAGAATACACACTGACGAATCTACTAAGAACAGCACTAAGCATTGGTCTTCATCTCACCTTGAATCCAACCTTGTTGTCCAGACAAGAATGCCAATCTGCTTTCATTTCTTTCAGAGGAACTCGATCATGCGGTCTGTCATTTCCAATGCAATACAAAAAATTGTGAGCAAAAGAGAAAAACTGAATTTCACTAGGAAGAGAAAAGCAGATCACCGTTTTGGTCCCGAAAGACATGTTTCAACATCTGCGAGATCCAACTGAAGATAGGACGAGTACACTCGCTCTGTTTGAGGCTGCACATGCACGCGAATTCAGTTTCTGGCTTATGTTAAAATACTGGCTCACAAGAATGAAATAGAAGAGAAATCTAAGGTTTACCTCCTTGTAGTCAACAAACATTTTGTTTGCTCGTAAGTATGCCTCTATCATAGACACCTATTTCATTAGTGAACAGACCAAAACTATTCAAACTATGGCAATAATATTTAATCCAAAAAACTTCTAACAGTGAAATACTCAAATCCACTTACAGTTTCATCACTTCTCCCAGTCAATTTAAGATACTGTAAAGTTACATGATCAACAGGGAAGAAGCCCATTGTTGCTCCATATTCAGGTGACATATTGGCAATAGTGGCTCTATCAGCCAATGACAATTCGCCCATTCCCTCACCTGTATGAAAACAACAGAACTTCATAACCAACCAGGGAATGTCATTCATCATAGAACAACAGAAAAAAAGTTGTATTTCTGAAATGATGTGACCCAATTGAATTAATCTTAAATAATTTTATGTTGAGAAAGCTTACCATAAAACTCAACAAACTTGCCAACAACACCATGCTTCCTCAGCATTTGGGTGACAGTCAAAACCAAATCAGTAGCTGTTACACCATCGCGCAGTCTCCCTGATAACTTAAACCCAACAACACCCGGCAGTACCATGCTCATGGGCTACAAAACATATGAAAGCATCAACAATTGAAGCATGCACATAAGGGTGGACTTATGCATGGGTGAAGCTTATGAATGAATACAAAGATGTGCATGCAGCTCAAGCCAACCACAAGGAGTATGAAAGTAACAATATTACTTTTGACAAGCGTAATTACAGCGATACTTGTCAATTATCAAACACCCAACCTTCCTCTTTTAAATAATAAAACTACTCAAAATGTTCCATTTTTAAGTCACAGATGTTAGGAAACTTTCTTCTGTATCTCTTCGGTCACTTGGCAGTACTTCATGAAGTCAAAATGGATTTTACAATAATTAATTTTCTGAGAAAACAGAATTTACAAACAGACAAATGCCATTATACCCCATGAACATCAGTACTTGGTATCTATGAACTTAATATTATATAATCAAGACTATTAATAGCATGAAATATCTCCTGTTAATGGACATAATGTAAATATCATCATGAAGTAATAAAGACCATAAAAACAAGTAACTAACTATTTATCAAGGATGAAAAGAGGAGAACAAAGGCTAACAAACCATTTAACCATATTGTCAAGCTCACATCATAATCAATTCTTTCCTGGCAATCTCTTCTAAATGTATCACTGACATCTTGTCCACAATCACCTTTGAAGTACATATGAATCTTGCTCATAGCACTGACTCAAGAAACATCAAACCAGACCCACTTAAAAGCCAGTATCAATCATAAATACCATTTTAGCTATATTTTGGTTGGTAGGTAGTTAACCTTCAGAATAAAACCAATCAACCCATGGTATTTTCGCTATACTTCGAAAACCAACATTGAATTCTCAATGCATTTGGCACCTATTTCATGCTTCAAGATGTTCAGAGAAATACATTTTCACATTTCCTTACCTGACCAAGCATTGCAGCCTCTGCTTCAATGCCTCCAACCCCCCAACCAGCTACACCTAGCCCATCAATCATAGTTGTGTGGGAATCAGTCCCAACCACACTGTCAGGATAGAGTACACCATTGGTGTTGAAGACAACCCGACCAAGGTACTCCAAGTTTACCTGAAATTTTACCAGAACATTTATGCATAATACAACATTAGACCTTGCAAATGCGTACATAACATTTTATGGATACAGATCTATATAAACACTATTTAATGTTTTCTGAAATTCAAAAGAGAATTATCTTGTCACTCCGTGTGACCAATGTAAAATGCAGATACCTGATGCACGATACCAGATCCTGGAGGGACAACAAGCATGTTATGAAAAGCATTAGAACCCCACTTGAGAAAACCAAATCTTTCCTTATTCCGCTGGAATTCCAGCTCCATATTGGCCTGCACGGCATTTTCTGATCTTGCTACATCAACCTGAACTGAATGGTCAATGACTAGATCCACAGGCACCTGCATCCACAGTGGTGGATTAATCAATTACAAGCAACAAAACAACTTCTGGGAAACAGCTAGAAGGATGGCGCAAAAGAAGAAACAGTTAGAAGGATGGCCCAAACGAAGAGAGCATTGGATTCAGTTATACATAACTAAATGAAAAAGGACAATAGCGAAACAAGGGAAATGGCTGAGATTGAGTTCTTTATCTGAGATGATATAAATCTAAATATACATGTTCAAGGACATAAAAGAGGTCCTAATTGTTTCTACTTTGATATGCTTATAAGACCCATATATTGTGGAAGTAGATGGGACATTCCAATCAATGGTAACATTCTTGATTCTTGAGTCCAATCTTCAGAAGTTATTTTGCAAAATATATAGTACAGAAAACTCTCCAGTATACTCTTGATAACGTAACTTGCTATGATTTGCGATGCTATTAATCTAGAATTTGGATGATCTGATGGAACTTGCAAATTTGAAAAGTCTGGAATTTCTAGAACACAATTCTCTCATATTATTCAATTTCATGTAATATGTACTAATCATTCCTTCTTGATAAATTATTTAAATATTTAAGCAGTAGGCAAGTGAAAAATATTACATCTTAAAACAAATATTACATTAAAAATGAAGATTGAAAAACATAAAAGTTGTTGACTTGTTCATCATCAAAAAAATACAAATAAAAAGTTGATGACTTGTGCTCTGCAAACAAAGGGTATTCTATAGAAAAACCGATGCACTGTCATCCATCACCTTATACACTAGCGTCACATTCCTCTCTGTGTCTGAACTCAGTGGAATGTTAAGCACGGGTCATCGTCTAAGGAAGAACAACACACCAGATCCAGCTTTGCCATGCAAAAGGAAATCCCCATCCCATTAAATTCGTGTGCATGCATTAAAACTGATGTTCTCTTCACATACCTAATCTTTATCTCCCCATTTCTATTCCTTTCTAGCTTCAGTATTGTCACATATGTGGAAGCGGACATCTCAGCATGCTAGATCAGATTGTAGAGTTCAGAGCAAGCTTACAGCAACAGTTACCACATGCAAAACAACAGTTTGAAGGGGTGATATCTTTAAACATGGACCTATGAAGCCCTCTCTACCTTTCTATAAAATTAACAATCCCTTAGGACCTGCTTACTCGATGAATGTGTTTCAAAAACAAATCAAGCCCAAGAGTAACCACGGCAATTCAATAGAACTAGTCATAATATTATGGAAGTGAACACATAACTTTAAGGAATGCAAGGAAGAATGCCGGGGAAGCGCCCTGGACTACAAACATAAAATTAAGAAGTTCCACGTGGAAATTCAAATTATAACGCAAAAGATGATCAGTAGTAGTCACCCGCAAAAATGATAGTACCGGAATCCTATTTTACTGAATAAATATCAATACTGTACGTAAATATGAATTCAACAATTTTCAATACATCAGTCCAGCATCACTGATGTCAATAAGCAAGCAAATTCTTATGAAATAGATAATATCATATTCGTCTTCCTCAGAATACAACATTGAGAAGAACTTGAAAAGGTAGGAATTAGCATGCTTGTCACAAACAGGATAATACTGACCAAAGGATTAATCTTGTTAGCATCACTGCGAAGATTGTTCATAGCATCCCTCATGCAAGCAAGATCAACCACAGCAGGGACACCAGTGAAATCCTGGAGAAAAGTTAATGATGGGAAATCCCAAAGGTTAAATAAAGTACACATATCCACCAAGAAAACTGCAAAGAGTCATGCAAATTATATAGTAGTGAGCAATCGTTACCTGAAGAAGAACACGAGCAGGTTTGAAAGGTATCTCAACTTGCTTTGGGGAAGTATTTTCCCAATCAATAATCTTCTCAACATCATCCTTTGTGACCTGGAAGTTGTCACAATTACGAATCGCAGACTCAAGGAGAATTCTGATTGAGTAGGGAAGCTTGTCTGCATCAGAAAAAGAGGGAGTGTATATAAAACATCTCATTCAAATCCAAATTCAAAATAACAGAATAAAAAAACCAAGTCAAACTGAACAAGCAATGTCCTATAACAAAATTCAAGGGACAGAATTTCTGATCATCAGAAAAGTGAAACCAAAGGGTGCCAAAATTAAGTTGAACACCAACATATTTAAGGTTTCAATTTGATAAAGTTGATTCAGTAAAAGCCCTAATAGATCCAACAATCTTGCACGATAGATCCAACAACCTTGCATACGATTACAAAACTCCAAGGACACATAAGTTGCCATCCCCAAGATACGACGACCCTCAAGAGAATCATAAGGAAACATGAGATATAAAAATCCATCGATCGAAATATCATAAAATCAAAAATATTTCTGAGGTAAGCTTTCAAATAAGAATTAAGGCCACATCAGAAACAATTGAGATTCTGATCAAAGAACAGCCACAAAAAAGTGATGCAATCCTGCTGATGCCATGCTAACATCATCTCAAATACTTAATTCCCCTTTTTTTTTTTTTTTTTTTTTTTTTTTTGAGAGAGAAACTTTTTATTTATTTTTTATTATGAACTTAGTTAAGGTTCATGGGTTACTATTCATGGGTATTGTTCATAGATTACTATTTTCTGGAATTTTTAATATCGTTTAGGGGTGGTGTGAAGTTTTTAAGAATTATTTGGCATTTATTAATTAATAGGGGCAGTTTGGTGCATTGTTGCTGGAACCTTGTAGGAAAGGTCACAGACCCACTCCGGAACCTCGATTCCCACAGTTCCAGCTAGGAATCTTGGATAGAACGTGGATCCAATATAGGGATCCGCATTCCCAGCAAGTTCGAACCACGATTCTCAAGTGTATGACACAGTGCATATGATTTTTTCTCTATTTGGCACTGACTCATATGCAATGATTCAGTTTTGTGCCCAATGGGACTGTGAACGCACACATCATTCTTGATCCCTTAAAACATACTATTGTGATTCCTTCCCCATGGAATCGTGCTTCCCTGTGACAAGGATCGCACTCCCTTGATATAGGATCATACGAACAACGATCCCAACCACAAGGAGCTTCCAACAATCCACGGTTCATTCTCAATGGCTTGGCCTCTTTTTATAAACCTCCAACCTTCCCTCTCAACCCAACTTCTGTCCTTTCCAAGGTCTGGTCTACCATTGCACCACCAAAAGTGCAGGCCTTCAATTGGATTGCTTGCTCTGAAATAGCACTCACTGTAGACCATCTCCAAAAGAAAGGGACACCCATTCCCAATAGGTGCGTCATGTGTCTATGTGAGGAAGAGACGAACTCTCATCTCTTCATTCATTGCAACCTCCCTCTTGGCCTCTGGAGTCAAATTATCCGGCTCTCTGGCCTCTCATGGGTTACCCCAGCCTCCCTCTTGACTCTCATCTCATCTTCTCTTGACTTTCATTGGCCGAAGGCGCGCAGAATACTTTGGACTCCATTGCAGCAACCATCTGGGTACTTTGGATCGAAAGCAATTCCAGGATCTTCCGAGGTCTTAAATGCGAAGTTTCAACTCTCTTCCACAAGATTACTTCTCTAGTAATCTTTTGGGCCTTGAATCACAAGGCTTTTGGCGGAGTCTCGACAGCTACTTTCCTTCGTGACTGGGAAAATATCCTCCACCTTGAACCCCATCAGGTCTCAAGAGCTAACAACTGGTTGCCTCCCCCAAATAGTATCATCAAGCTTAATTTCGACAAATGCTCCCTCGGCAACCCAGGCCCAGCAGGTGCTCGAGGGGACTTTCGAGACCACAACGGCAATATTTGGCTTCTTTCTCAGAGCACTAAGGCCATGTAGACTCTCAACTTGCAGAGTCTATGGCACTCTTATTGGGCCTAAAAAGGTTCGACCAATCATGGGGATCTCAGATGTTCGTCAAGGGGGACGCCAAAAACATAATCTCTTGGGCTTCTGAAAATGCCCCCCTCCCTGGTACCTCGCCTCTATTTTTGAAATTGCGCATATTTGCAGGGATGTAGTCTCCTGGATGCATACCTAGAGGACGTCAAACAGCTTGGAAGACCTACTGGCTAAGGATGGTGCTCAGGCCCAAGATGAAGCCCCCGCATAGCCGCAACGTTTTGATGAGCTGCTTCGACTATAGTTTTGTCGTTGGTCCATCTCTTTTTTTGCTCTGGACCTCTGCGGGCACATCTTTTTTCCTTGTGCTCTGTACATCTCTTGCAATTGGGCATCTCCTATAAGCCCCTTTATTTTTTGTACAGGGCCACTGTTAAGTGGCCTATTTTTTGGTTGAGAGACACGGCCTGTGGGTACTTTCGACATTTACTTATGTATACCTTTCTTTTATAGTAATACAATTGTTAACTTCTCAAAACACAAAAAAAGTATTTCATTTCACCTTGGGAAAACCCCCACTTAATACAAACTATTACAATAGTCTTCAACACTATGCCCTTATAATACGAGCATAGTTTCTTACAATCTAGATGAAACAAAATAAAATACAACAAAGACTAAAGTAAAAATGTGCATGAGCTTAAAGTATCCATGGGAAGCCAATTTCACAACAATCACCGTGCGAAAACCGCAACGGTATAAGTACCACCCTTGACTATCACTCTCTCGATAGCGAAAGAGTGTTCGGTTTCGATCTAATCTCGGAAAGCAAATCACTTACCACCACATGACAAAGCTCTCATCTCATATACATCCCAAAATCATCTCCAGATTGGGCATAAGACCAATTAAAACAAATAAGGAGAAAACGGGGCTCAAACGGGCTCGAAACACACTAGTTTCAGCCTTAGGGTTTGGCTCAAGGTCCTAACCACTATAGGATCAAAAGGGACCTTTTTCCTTGCATAGAGCTATGGGAAAGTTCATTGTTATGCTTGTATGTTAACATTTCCAGCAACATAGAAGTCCCAATAGTTTGCATAGGATGGCATGAAAACTATGCCAACAAGACAACAAGCAATGAGCCCTTACAACCCTAACGTTTAACTACTTCAAAAGGGATACTTGTGAATAAAATGCTCACTGTTTTGCACAAATTACAGCAGCCAAAACAATCATAAAATAGTGGAGAAAAACTGAATGGAAGTACGAGATGAGGTTATGAACAATATACCTCCATCTTGGGTGCAACATTTGTAAAAAGCAACTCCATCTATGTCCTTGGATATGGTATTACAAAGAAGTCAATATAATTTCCAGCAATACTTTTAAACATAACCGAAGCCAAAACCTTGCTCAACAACAACCATCAAACAATTGATGGTGTGTGGGACAAAGAGCTTCATCAAGGGAGAAAAGCATGGAGAGGGTGACACCATTTGTGATCTCGAGAGGGTGTATCAAAGTGGTTTATGGAAAATTTCCAGCAAGGTTTTCTAGGCATAACAGCACCCTAACAATGCTCAACGGCACCCATCAAACAATAGATGGTGCGTGATGAAGGTTGGAATCCAAGGGCTTCATCATGGGAGAAAAGCTTAACAGGAATCAAAGGTGTGCAACACTTTCAAGTGTGAAGAACATAAGCCTAAGAGTGGGGCGTGGAACCCCTTTAGAGATGAGATTAGAGTTTGAAATTATGAACTCACACAAACTTCAACTCAAGCGGGAAGTGATCCTATTATAGACTTTTCATGTGGGGTTCATTTCATACTCAACCTCCCATAGAGCGATCCAAGGGTTGAGGGAGGCTAAAAGTCTTAGCCTACCTAATCACCAATATTCAAAAGTGTGGATTCGGGCACCTAGGCGTTTTGGGTGCCTGGCCACCTAGGCGCCCGCCCAGAGACAAGGTGCCTTCACCAAAATTGAACCCCCCCCCCCCCCCCCCTCCCCCACCCCACCCCACCCCACGCCACGCCACGCCACCCCACCCCAGCCCCTACCCCTGCCCCTGCCCCTGCCCCTGCCCCAACCAAAAAAACAGGAGAGTTCTTAGGGCATGGTTTTAAGTCTTTGGGAGTTTTTAGGGCAATTTTAGAGCCCCAAACTCCTCGTGAAATAAACGAAAATGAAATAGTACAATCACATAACAAATTTAAGGATACAAGTCTCAAAGATAATGTAACTTGTAAGACATTAAAATACCTGAAATCCCAAATATCATTGTAGGAAACTAGAAGTCTAGACTAGAAACGATACACAAAGTCAACAAGGAAAAATCAAAAAACAAGTACATCAAGTCATCATCCAAACATGTAAATATATCGTAAAAGAAAAAAAAAGGTAAAAAGAAAAACACATGATTCACAACATTATATGTTGTAGCAAAATAAAATCAAAACCCTCTTTCAAATATGATAATACTTTAAAAATATCATAATCAAATCGATGTCGGTGCAAACTTCATCTATTGGGTCACCAAAAATCCTCAAAATCAACTACTAGAAGCTCTAAATCCACCTATGAACTATTGTCTTTGTTTTGGGAAGAAATCACAAAAATCAAAACTTTATCGATCTTTCGATAATCACAAAAGAGTAGTTTTTTTAGGAGTTTTTCTCACCCTAAAAGCCACGGTTTTTGTTTTAGCGGTATAGAATACTCCCCAAAACTCTTTTCCCCCCATTTTAGTGGGAAAAAATGAAACCTTTTTTACCCCCGCCAAGCGTTTTTTTCGCCCTTCTGCAAACTGTCACTAAGCGGCGCCTAGGTGGGCGCCCAAGCTGTAACACCTATGCGGGCGCCAACGCTGTAGCGCCTAGGTGGCGCCATGCCCACTTAGGCAGGCGCCCGAAGACAGGCCGCAATATCCACCGCACAGATAGCGTCTGGGCTTTTTTTGAAATATTTCGCCTAGATGAGCTCTCGGAGACAGGTCACATAAGTCCACCGCCCAAACAACGCCTAGGTGTTTTTGAAATTTTTCGCCTAGGCAGTCGGGCGGCCGAATTTTCGAACACTGTTAATCACCATTGATGGCTATCACATGGATAGTGATTAATGATCACACCCTTATCACCATACCCACATACCACCTTAACTTGCTTTCAACAATATCAAATGTGCCCTCAATAATTTTCAAAAACATTGAATCTCCGCCATTCATTTCACCATCATTAAATCACCACCATCACATAAAAATCTCAAATTCAAATTTAAAGAGAGTGGCGTGCCACTCAATCCATATTGGGTTGGACTTGCTTCATGCTTACACAAGCTCCATGTCGAGCGAAGCATCCTCTAAAGAAATGTCACTTTCAAAGGTGAGGGACAGGTCATAACTTGTCCCCTTATCACCTTCATACCAATGAGAAGCCACCATTTCAAATTTCTAAGGTGTGAATCATAAAATTGGAAATTTAATTAAATCATGAAATGAGAAATCCCTACACTTACACATGTGAACACACAGATGCCACCACACATGTGCTTCACATATGTGATATAAATCACTTTACACTTACCCATGTTATGTCTTATATCCAAACAATGTCCTACACCAAGTTTTAGGCTTTCCATGTCATGCCCCATAAGGCGATGACGTGGCTGCCCTATAGGATGCATGTGTGGCACACATAGACCATTTGTGTGCCACATGCCACATGTACAGAAGTTCTTAATTGGAATTAGTACACAACACATTTATCAAAGCATTTTTCTCTAAAAATAAAATTCCCAAAAATCATATAAAATAATGATAAATCATATTTTTATCATTTCTTATCAAAACATTTCGGTCTGGCACTTCCAATAAATCCAAGTGGAAAACCCTGATTCTACAAGCAGTTAGTTGTATGATACTCCACTGAGCTAGACCAAAAATCTAATCCAATATCTCAAACCAACCCAATAGGCGCCTATTCGTCACAGGCTTCAGTTCAAACATGAGCGGACCTATAAAATCTGGCCAATAGTTGGATGGACCCTAAGGTTGTTCAGTGGATTACATGTGTCTCCTAAGTATATGCACTCTTGCGGATGTGGGGGTCCTCTCTCAACACGCGTGCACAATTCTGATAGGTAGATCTTACCATATCAGAACTGCTTTCCAAAATGCGACTGTCTGTGCAGCGGAGGGCTTGGCTTAAAGTATTCATTTGAATTGGCATTTCCCATAGAATCTCTGCGACTTTCCTAGCCACTATGGTTTTGTTTAGTCCTCTTCTTTGTCTGAAAATAGGTTTGATTTGCTTCACCTATGAGAAATTGTACCAATCTTCACCACGCTGTGAGCAAGCTACACGTCTCGGGGATTTTGGGCTTATGTCCTCTTACAGCCCAGCTCTGCTCACCAGTGATTCAAAAGTGCTAGGCGGCACCTAGGCGGTCGGGGGGTTCCAGGCTGCCCAGCACCTACGCGGGCGCCAAGAACCTGGGCGGTCTAATAATTTTTTTTTTGGGTTTTTTCTCTTTAAAATAGTCTCTAATGGGTTTAGGTTTCAAATGAACCTAAAACCCACAATTTTGCTCCTTTAGTATTTAAAAATGACCCAAAAATACCCTCAAAGAGTTGCATTTCCGCCCCTGGGTGGGGTGCTTTTTGAAACAATGCTGCTCACACAAGGCTTATACAAAACAAACAAACAAAACAAACAAAACAAACAAACAAACAAACACACACAAACACATCCCCAAACCCTGGCTCACACGACATGAAGCGAAACTAATCTTACCGACCTTAACTAAAGGAAAAACCCTAAAACCTTCCGATTCACAAGATGCTCCATGAACGTCCCCTCAATCTAAATGGGGTTATTTTGGCCTATCCGGATCCCAGTACACAATTTATTCCAGTTGAAACTAAACATGTTTCTAGTTTTTATCAAAATCCTAAAATACCCAATGAGATTTATGAAGAACTAAACGAGGTATGGAAAAACCATATTCGCGAAACATATCAAAATTTCGAAAGCATATGGGAAAATTGTCAGACCTGATAGCAAATCAGAGTCTAGACCTAAAAGCATATAGGAAGTACATCTTGTTACTTTCCAAGCCTCTAGAAATAACATATATTTCAATGATCAACGATTCTTAAACAAAAGATTGAGTTTTCATAAACCTAGAAATATCATTGAATGAAAAAGACTAAGTTTTGATCAAATAGATCAAAAGTAGAAATCCCTAATGATCCCCAAAACCCTTGGGCTTCAAAAATATTCATATACCTATTTTTCCAGGATCCTCTTCAAAAAATCTGAAAGAAGAAACGGATAAACAATAAGAAATGCAGTAATCTCTTAACTGTTTCTAGGATAAAACTCGAACAAGATGAAATTTTTTTTTCCCATAACCAGAACAGAAAAAGATATTTATTTGTTTTGGGTGAATTTAATTTTTTAGGATATAAACCATATCATTTGGATATTTTAATGGATACAGGAGCAACAACATGTGCCTGTAGTCCAACTACCCTACCATTTGAAAAATGGGAAAAAAAGAATACTCTTATACAGGCCACTGGAATTGATGGTAATAATACTCAGATAGAGTATAAAGCCAAAAATGTTTCAGTCAAGTTAGGAAACAAAAAATTTCTTATTTCAAAAATTTTATGTTTTCCTTTCATGCATGGTGATTTTATTTTGGGAAACAATTTCCTTCAAAATTACTATCCAATAGAAATCCATGACGACAAATTGGTCATTACTCAAAAAGGTAAAAAGATATCAATTCATATACTTTTAGAACACAACTATCGTTGTCAAATAGGATTCTCGTTGCAAAAGCGTGGTGATTTTATCAAAAAAAATCAATGAAATAAAAGAACTTAATGAAAATCACTGGGTATATAAAACTCTTGAACCAAATTTCAGTGATAATCCTCGAAAGCTATGGTCTAGAAACCCAATATACTGTAGCCTAAGACTCTGTAATCTAAACAAGATTATTAGAGTTAAGCCTATGGTCTATACTACAAAAGATATAGACGAATTATCTATACAAATAAAAGAACTTTTAGAAAATATGATTTATAAAAACCAACTACAAGTCCACATTCTAGCACTGCTTTTATGGTAAGAAACCATAATGAAGAAAAAAGAGGTAAAGTCGGAATGGTTATAAACTACCAAAGACTAAATCAAAACCTAAACTTTGATGGATATTTTATACCTAGAAAAGATGTATTGATCCATCAAACAAAAAATTCCAAATATTATAGTAAGTTTGATTGTAAATCATTTGGCAAATTATGTTAACAAAAGAGTCAAATCCATTGACTGCTTTTAGTGCACTCTACAGTCATTACCAGTGGAAGGTTATGCCTTTTGGATTGTGTAATACTCCTCAGATATTCCAAAGATGGATAGAAAAAATCTTTTCAGACCTGAATGATTTGTGTAGTTTACATTAATGATGTTTTGGTATTTTCTAAAACACTAGTACATCATAAAAAGCATCTAAAAATAATATGCGATAAATTCCTAGACAATGGAATTATTTTAAGTCCCAAAAAGATTGAAGTTAAAAAAATGTCAATTGAATTTTTAGGAATAATTTGAGACCAGAAAGGTATAAGATTACAAGAGCATATTGTTGGCAAAATCAAAAATTTTCCTGACAAACTTGTGGATAAAAAACATTTGCAAAGTTTCCTAGGAATTCTAAACTACAGGAGATATTTTATGCCAAATCTATCTAACAAGGAGAAACCTTTATTTCAAAAAAGATAAAGAATTCACTTGGGACACTAAAGACTCAGAAATAGTCAGAAAAATTAAAGTTGATCTTGAAAATGTACCAACTGTTTATTTTTCTAAAGAAGGGGATAAACTTATACTTGAAACTGATGCTTCAAATGAAAATTGGGAGGCAATTTTGAAAGTTGTGGTGAATAAAGAAGAATTTATATGTGGATATAATTCAGGTAAATTTAAACGAAATGAGAAAAACTGTATCACATATGAAAATGAACTTCTGGCAGTTCTTAGAGGAATAAAGAGATTTCACATATATTTGGCACCAGAAGAATTTATTATCAGAACAAATAATAAAGCGGTAAAATATTTTCTCACAAATAAAGAAGGGGAAGATAATCCCAAAAGAATTTGACGGTCTAATCAAAACCCATTATAACTTTTAGGTCGAATATATTAAAAGCACTAAGCTCTTGCAGATTTTTTCAGCATGAATACAGAAGACCAGCCAAATGGACAAAAGCAAGAAGCCACTCCTAGGCAACGAGAAAAAGGAGGAATTCCGCTTTATTATCTGTTTTGATAATAAATTCTTCTGGTGCCAAATATATGTATTCCTCTAAGAACTGCCAAAAGTTCTTTTTCATATCATTGTTTCATTTAGCCAAGAAATTTGTTCCTTGGCATATGATCATTCTTTCAAAATTGGTGATGAAAGAAGTTTATTTGTCACATCTTTGCCAACAAGCCACTGTCCTACTGCTAAACAAGTAAGAGAGACAGAATAATTTATGACCCTATGTGAAAGGCCTGCAAGGCTAGACCTGCCACTTGAGCTTATCATGGAAGCAAATGATATTTTTGAGGAAGAATTTGATGCTTATTGTGAATGGCAAGCACGTGGTTCACAAGATAATTTAAGTGATTGTACTTTTGATAGTATTGGAGAATCCAATATTCAAAACATGATGAAAGGAAAGAAGCGTAGTGGGACCACGCCACTAAAACTTACTAGACAAATAAGGATACTGGACAGATCGACTGCAGGTTTATTCAGCCACGTGTTCATGCAAAAGAAGATGACTGTACAAGAATCTACTTTTAATGTGTTGCCGACAGTATGAAAAGAATCAACTTTTCACTGTTAAAACAACTTTTCACTATTCCACAGTAAATAAGAACTTCTGGCAGTTCTTAGGTTTAGAATTCAAAATCACCATTTCTATATCCTCTTGGATATGATAGAATTCAACTCTAAAATGTCTCAAAATTCTTATGAACCTTGCCTCTTTTGCCCTTGCAATTTCAACACAATTATCACACATCATTTTAACAGTTTCACAGACCTCAATGGCTTATATCTGAGATGGTTGAGGAAATCATTACCTCCTTTAGCAGTCAGACAGGTTGCCACACATCATGAATCCATTAACGATATTGTTCATAAATGAACAAATATCTAGAGGCAGCTTTTCACTTATCTGGATTCCCTTGGTAATCAAAATATCCATGCATAACCAGTGTCCAAATCATCCCATAATTTTTCAAAATCTCAAAATTCTCTTAACAGCTTTTCCAATGCCCTTCTCTCTGAGATCCACTAATCTCACTCTGGGAAGAAATTAAATCTAGCCTGGTTCCTTGGGTAAGGAACATTGAGGATCCCATAAAATCCCGTAGGGAACTCTCTCCTTATATCGTCTTTTATCTTTGGAAAACATCTTGGTTTGACCCTCCTACCCACTGATAGGTTATCTAAATCCTTTTGATACTTTCTTTCAATACGAAACGATCACACTGATTTGTTTCTGATAATCTCGATTATGATACTTTCTCTCAGAATATCCTTTGTCTCTTACACCGGTCCTAGCGAGTTATTGGCAATATTTGTCCACATATAGTTTTAAGCGTACTATATTACTCCCACTGACTTTAACATTCATACACTTATCATCCTTAAAAATTCTCATTTGGTCAGTCTATCATGAAATCACATAAATCACCTTCTTGATGCTTGTTTCAAGTCATGGAGAGACTTTGAACAACATCTACACCACATTTTCCTTTCATTTCAACTTGAAATCCATCAGGCTTCTCTTGAGCAAGCAAAAACTTTTCTTTCAATTTCCTTTTACACACCCACTTTGATCCGCTCGTCTTGCGATACGGAAAAAGACAGAACATCTCCACACTTTGCTATCATTGATTGAGTGTGTATGGCTTCCTACCATTGCATGTTTTTAAGACATCATATGGCTTTCTAGAAGGTTCATCATTTTCCATCTCACTACCTTTTTCACAGACTTCACTTAAGCAGGTAAGGAAAAATGGGGGGGTCATCTCACTCTGGGTTTTTTGAGTTTCAAGGTGGGTAGAGGGCACTAGTCCTTAATCTCAAGTAAAGCAAGTTTGTCATGGGTCACTCTTTCTTCAAGAATTCATTTTAAGAAAACATGCATCTAGACACTCAACGACTATTCCATTGAACAAGTCATAGAATCTTAAGCACTTAACATGGTTCTTGGGAATGAAATCAAATTTGGAGTTCAACATGGTATTGTTTGAGATGTGATTAGGATAGAGGATAAACAACCTGAAACTTTGAGACGAGACTAAGATGGAGGTTTTGAGGTGACAAACATTTTCTTATATCAAGTATATTAGAGTGGACTATTATCCAAAGCCAGAAAACTCTATGGACCTTTCCTATGAGAGACCTTAATCATTTTCCTCCGAAATATTCTTCACACAAGATTTGGAAATTATCATCAATATCTTATGAAGACTTTTCATCATTTCACTACTTATGTGGCCTAATCATTTTTTGCCTCTCAACTGGGGATTTGATATCTATTGGGAAATAGACCATTTTCTAGATAGCTCACTAAATGTTTGGACCAATGAGGTCCTTACACAACCAAAAACCTCACATGAACAAAAACGGGCAACCAGGACATAAAGCTAAAAGCAAAGATGAGGTTCTCATGCAACCCAAGTGCGTATTGAGTATCCTTAACATAATCTGAATTCCTAATTCTAGTTCATCCTGATTTCCCCTATGCAAATCTTAGTTACTTCCTAGACTAAGTTTGGAAACATATTTCTTGATTGGTGACGTGCATGGTTGCCCCATAGTCCAAGGAACTTGTAGTTGTCCCATCACCAACGAGTATCTTCTTTTGGAGCAACGAATTCCTCCTAATTTTCTCTCATATTTAGATGATGAAAACCCTAGGTGGGGTTCTAA
The DNA here is from genome assembly GCF_054954075.1 of Amborella trichopoda. Taxonomy (NCBI): domain Eukaryota; kingdom Viridiplantae; phylum Streptophyta; class Magnoliopsida; order Amborellales; family Amborellaceae; genus Amborella; species Amborella trichopoda. Next base: position 28,381,204 of record NC_142337.1, on the reverse strand, counting down.
GAAGAACAACAATAACAATAAATAGTTTGGGTTTCTTTTTAGTTTTTTTAAGGCTATTTCAAATGTTCTTTCTATTTTATTTCATTGCTAGACCAGTTAGGAACTTTTTAGACATTTTAATTAAAGTTAAGAAGCTTAGTTTCAATTTATACTTAAGTTAGGACCTTTTAGTCAAAAGTTAAGTGTATGGACAAATATTGTCCAAAACAATAATTTTCCAATATAAATAAGGGCATGGATGGGCTGGAGAGTCATTCATGTATTCCCCTCTAAGAAAAACAAAAGACTTTGTCTTGTAAAAGAAGCCTAAAGCTTAGCCTTAAGTAGGGGAAAGACTTAGGGTTTCTCCAAAATTGCTTGTGTCAAGGTGCTTATTGCTGATTGTTCTAAGCTTCTTCAAGTTCTCCTACATCACTCAACCACCAATAGAATTTGGTAAACCCCGGATTTATTGGAAGTGTCAGACCTTAATGCTTTGATAAGAAATGATGAAAATTGATTTATTATTATTTTAGATGATTTTTGGACATTTTATTTCAAAGAAAAATGCTTTGATAAATTTTGCTGTGTACTAATTCTAATTAAGGACGTCTGCACATGTGGCATGTGGCACACAGATGGCCAATGTGGGCCACAGATGCATCCTATAAGGTAGCCACATCATCACCCTATGGGGCATGACATGGAAAGCTTAAAACTGGGTGTATGACCTTGTTTGGATATAAGACATAACATGGATATGTTATAAGTAATTTATGGCACATGTGTGAAGCACATGTGTGGTGGCATGTGTGTGTTCACATGTGTAAGTGTAGAGATTTCTCATTCTCATGATTTAATTAAAATTCCCAATTTTATGATTTGCTCACACCTTAGAAATTTGAAATGGGGACCTTTTATTGGTGTGAAGGTGATAACGGGACAAGTTATGACATGTCCCCCACCTTTGAAAGTCACATTTCATATTTACTCCACATAGAGCTTGAGTAAGCATGAAACAAGTCCAAGTAAGTGACATTTTTAGAGTCAAAGTAACATTTGAAAGTGATACTTCTAGAGTGATGTTCCCCATGTCTAGATCTTTTGTCACTGTCATCATCACTCGACTCCCCACACAGAGCACAAAAGTCAAAAGGTTTGTACTTGAGATCCTCTTGGCCTAAAAGATCACCCGTCTTATTGAAGCTTGCGAACTTCTGCACCAGCTGCTTTACTTGCCTTTTAAGTTCCTTAATTCGGTCATCTATGAGATCATGGAGTGGATCTATGAAAATCTCCCTTTTATGGCCCCTTCTCGCTGCCATGAGTTTGCCAAAATCACAAATCCTAGGCAAATAATCAACAAAATTAGTTGAAATCAATAAGATCTAGGTTGTTTCGACATAACTTTAGCCAAAATCAGCAAACTCTAAACCCCACTATAACTTCCCCCTCATTGTTGTTGATCTAAGACACCAAAAAAAGTGGTGTTACAGTAACTCCGTACGTGCTACAGTAACTTCCGTGTAGATCAAGAGCTCTGATACCACTTGATGTAGGGAAATTTGAGGGAACAATAAAATCAGCAAGAAACAAAACTACACACAAGCATAAGTCGAAGAAACCACAGGTTTCTTCTCCAAACCGAAGCTGGAGTTGCAAAAGCCTAAGCTTTTCTCTCTCTCAATATCTAAAAATCATGTGGAATTTGACGTTTTCAAGGCCCCACACATCTCGTATATGTTATAATTCAATGTTCAAAGACATTACATGTCTATATAATGATTAAAATGCTCTATATATCCTAACTTAAACTTAAATTTTGAAATGACAATTTTACCCCTATGAATGATACCTCGAACAGTACTCATGAAATAAATAAAAAAACTATAAAAACCCTAGAATTCTAAAAGTATAAAAATAAATAAATTCTAAAAGTATAACTATATTATGCATCCTTTGAAATTGAATAAAAATAAAAAATAAGATTATGCCCTCCATCATCGGGCTGTATGATACTTCTAGGCTAGACCCGAAAATCTAATCCAATTTCTCAAACCAGCCCAACAGGCGCCTATTCATCACAAACTTAGTCTGAACATGAGTAAACCTGTCAAAGTTGGCCCAAGGTTGTTCAGTAGATTACAGGTGTCCCCCAAGGACATGCACTCTTGCAGATGCCGGGGTCCTCTCTCAGCACGTGTGCACAGTTCTGATAGGCGGATCTTACCATATCAAAATGGCTTCACAAAATGCGACTGTCTGTGCACATGCTGCAAGCAAGCTACACATATCTGAGATTTTGGGCTTATGTCCTCTTACGGCCCAGCTCTGCTCACACAAGGCTTATATAACACACACACACGCATGCATGCACGCACACACACAGATATATGTGTATATATATATATCACAAACCAAGATCCACACACACACACAAATATATGTGTATATGTATATATGTCACAAACCAAGATCCATTGATCCCCAAGCCTTGGCTCACACGACATGAAGCAAAACTAATCCTACCGACCCTGACTAGAGGAAAAACTCCAAAGATGGGGTTATTTTGACCTATACAATTCCCAGTACGCAAAGAGTTCGATAGTCAATGGTCACTCCCGCTGTGACTCATTACATTGCTGGCATCGCATATAAGGCCTTGAAAGGCCACATATCCAACAGATAAGGGAGAGGGGAAGGAGTGACAGAGGAAGGAACATTAGAGGTAGGGGCAAGAGAGCAAGGAAGGGGGGGCTCTGTGGGGGTGGAGGAGATGGGCATGATGAGCCATGGCTGTGTACTAAAATCTTTCACACAAGATGCGCTATGCAAAGCAAGGTATGCATGGTCATTGTTGACAACAAAAGCGGCTGAACATGGTTTGTCAAGAAATGGTGAATAAATTGAAGTCAAATAAAGAGAAGCATCTGCAATCCTATAATGGTACAAACAAGGTAATTAAGTTCCTAATGGTTTTGCTTAATCTCTTTTTCTATTGGTAAATGGTATAACAAATCTGTATGGTGTGACGTATTACCAATGGACGCATGTCCCTTGTTGTTAGGATGTCCTTGGCAGTACGAAAGTCTTGTGATCCATAATTACATAAACATGTAATTGTTTACCAAGGATGGTGTGAACGAGAAATTACACCCCCTAAGATATGATGATAAAGAGAGGGTTAAGGTAGAAAAGAACGTAGTTTTGCCCCGACATTTTTTAGCTGAAAGTAGCGAAAAGAAGTTGGGTTTGCCTTAATAATGAAGGATAACGATGGTGTTGAGGTGGGCAATGAGGTAGTTAAGACGCTTTTAGATCAATTCAAGGATTTGATGCTTAAAGAATTACCAAGTGGAATATCTCCCATCAGAGATATCCACTATTGCATAGACTTAGTTTTGGGAGCTAGTTTATAAAATCTACCACACTACAGCATGAGTCCTCACAAACATGACGAGCAATATAGAAAGTTTCAAACCTATTAGATAAGGGGATGATTTGTGAGAGTCTAAGTCCTAGTGTTGTCCTAGAATAGTTGACTCCCAAGAAAGATGGCACTTGGAGACAAGGCGACGAACATGATCACTATCAAGTTTAGATTCCTCATACCCTGTTTAGATGATATCAAGATCTAAGGTGTTTTCGAAGATCAACTTATTAAGTGGGTCTCATAACATCAGAATTAGACCTGGAGATGAATGGACAACAACATTTAAGGCTCGAGAAGGGTTATATAAATTGTTGGTGATGTCGTTTGGCTTGTCTAACGCACCCAATACTTGTATCAAGTTATGAATTAGGTATTCAAACCATTCATAGGGAAGTTTATTGTGGTATATTTTGATGTATATTTTGATTTACAGCAGTATAGTTGAGGAACATTTGGTTCATTTGAGGCAAATTATGGAAACATTACAAGCTGAAAAGTTATGCATCAATTTTAAGAAGGGTTCTTTCTTGACAAATGGTCTTATTTTCTTGGGATATGTAGTATCTGCTAAGGCAAATAGAGTGGATCAGATTAAGGTTCAAGCAATCATTGGCTGGCTGACATCGACTTGTATTCATGGGCTAACTACGTTTGAACGGTGGTTTATTAAAAATTTCAACAGCTTGGTAGCTCCCATTATAGATTGTATGCGAAAAACCAACTTTGTTTAGACAACATGCAGCCAATGATAGCTTCCAATTGATTAAAGAAAAGATTACATGGGCACCTGGCTTAGCTCTATCAAATTTTGCCACAGTTTTTCAAGTGGATTGTGATGCATCCCATGTTTGGTTTGGTGCTATTTTGAGCCAAGAGAATACACCCGTTCCTTTCTTCAATGAGAAGAATGATTCTAAGTTGTGATATTCGGCATACGATTTAGAGTTCTATGCCCTGGAGGAACTATTTGATTCAGCAGGAGTTTCTATTTTATTCTGATCATGAGGCCTTGAGGTTCCTAAGTACTAAAAGAAGTTTGAATAAAAGGCATGCCAAATGAGTTTCATACTTGCAAGAATTCAATTTTTGATCATGCATAAGGCTGGAAGTCAAAATTGAGTAGCAGATCCATTGAGCAGGAGTCCATGGCTGAGTGTTCTATCAACATTAGTTCTGGGCATTGAAATAGTTTATCAACAATATGCTAGTGACCGATATTTTGCAGAAATTATTGAATAGGTAGAGCAAGGAGACTCAAAAACTACTAAACATTATGTTTTACAAGAAGGTTTTCTTTTTAGAAGGAATTGCCTCTGCATACCAAATGGTTCCTTGAGGTCGGAGATACTTTCTGAATTGCATGGTGAAGGACTAGGAGGTCACTTTTGCAGAGACTTACTTTAAAATTGGTGTAGGACAAGTACTTTTGGCCGCGAAGGAGAGATTTTGGGATGTATGTATACAGATATCATATATGCCAGCTCACAAAAGGAAGGACTCAAAGCACCAGGTTGTACATTCCATTACGGTACCATGATAGCCGGTGTAAGATATATGGATTTTGTGATGGGATTGCTGCAAACACTATCTTCGTAGTAGTTTATTGTTCGCATTTCATAGCTTGCTGAAACACTTTGGATGCCACGTAGACAGCCAATTTGTATTTCAGAGATGTTTGGCTTCACGATGTTCCCAAAACTATCACTTCAGATCGAGATACATGCATTATGAGCCACTTTTGGAGGACCTTGTGGCAAAAGATGGGGAAGAAGTTGTAGTTCAGCAGAGCATACCATCTTCAAACAGATGGTTAGATAGAGAAAGTTAACAGGAGTTCGGGTATTCTTTTGTTCTATTTGACAAAAGGATGACCGCAGTAATGGGATTTATTCCTGCTGATAATGCCGGAAATAAAACCTTTCGAAGTAGTTTATGGCAAGAACCCCAAGTAAGTACTGGATCTAGGGAAAATTTGCCTAATATGGAACAAGTTAGCAATGATGCAGAGGCTTGGGTGAAACACATTCGAGATATCCAGCCAACACTGGTAGAAAAGCTTAAGAGGAACACAACGCGTTACAAAGAGGGTGTTGATTGACACAAGCGCTGAAAAATGAGGGTGATTTGGTTATGGTCTACCCGTGGAAGGTGAGATTTCTCGGCTACCTTGTTGAGTTCTGAAGAGATCGGGAGATAGAGTGGAGCATCTAGCAAGTTATGATATTTTGCCACTATTCAACATTGTTGATCTCATGGTGAGAACGACAAAGATCGATTGGTGAGCCGCAGGAGCAACTGCCAGAGTTCGAGGCCAAGGTGATTGATTTTGTGCTTGATACCAGGACAATTACCACAAAGCATGGATCATATAACTAATATCTTGTACACTAGAAAGATAAATGTAACGCAGAAGATTTGTGGATCTCGAATATGGAGTTCAAATGGGTAGATCCTAACAGGTGGAAGCAATATATTGATTAGAACTCGAGGGCGGATTCTTCTTCAAATAAGGGGGGTTCAGGCAATGTTGTTGATGGCATACTGAAATCATCTCTAATACTTAATGGGATAATCTATAATTTACAACCCTTCAAATTACAAAGGTTAATGTTCGAGTGAGTTGAGAAAGGTGGATTCACTAACTATGTGATTTCTTTTTTTAAACAAAATTACTTTTGTGATATCTTACTCATCAAGTAAGGACTTTATGTAAATATCACCAAAAGAAAAAGGGTATTTTTGTTTTTTTATAAGAGGTAAAGTTGAAATTTTTACCAAATGACAAGGGTACTCTACAAATATAGTTCCAAGGCACTAACTTCCCAAATACACAAATACCATTGTACTTTGTGAAAATTTCAAATTTGGCATTACTTAATGATTAAGTTACCTATTAAAGTAATTTTGAACAAAAATTATTTATTTTTTGATAAATACACCCATCACAACTCATTGTAACATTACCTTTTGTATTTTGAGGGGTTGTTAACTCTAGACAAACCCATAATTACTGTTCTATTTATAGAGGTATAACTGTTCAGAAGTACTGCTCACAAGGGTGTTTCTGAAATTTAAAATATTATTTAGGTGCGAAGTTTTGAGAATAATTTGGAATTTATTAATCCTTGAAGAGTGACTTTTCTCCATTGAAACCTCTTGAGCTTCACTTTTAGTGAGTCTGTTAAATTTCCAGCCATATTTTCTCTTTAATCCTGTCCATCAACACTCTAGTTGCATCAAAAATCGCCCAAGGAAGGTAGAGTAAAACTTTCATAATGTTTTTTTGGATTGGTGAAATCTTTCCAAGTGATTCATTAAAAAATTAATCGTAAAGAATTTTAGTGATTAATCTGGCACCATGAAAAATAACACAAACTAAATTTAAGACTGATCCCATTCAATTACACAACTGGAAGTAAACTAAAACATATACGTACCAATCCTTCGGTCATTAAGAGCAGGCAAACTGTAGTACTTTCCATATTCACCACCCCCAGGCTTCGGAAGACCAGTCAAGATGCCCTTAAAAGCATTCTCAGATGCTGAAGCAGAAAAAAAATCAAATAAATGCATTGAGTTATAGCATGTGGTGCTATAAAGTTTGGTTAAAAAAAACAGTAGCTAATAAAACCACAAAAATTTAGTGAAACAGAAACATAAAATCACCGCCATTGACAGAACAAATAACAGCTAAATGAATAAAACTATTTGCAGCAAGAATCTCCAACCGAAAGGAAACGGGCACACATTAAGAAGCTACAAACTGACAAGATCCACAAGCATGGACATGGCAGTCACTCTTCTAAGCAAACCACTGCAATCAAATAATAAAACCAAAAAAAATGACATGAGAAAGAAAATGCAGGGACACACAAAGCAAAAAAATACACAGAATGCAAAATTGCCACAAGGAATTTTTGATTCAACTCAATCAACGGAAATCAAGCAACAAGGTATTTCAAGGATATTTAAGAACTGAACATGAACTGAACCATCTAAACAAGGGGAAATTTCGTTTAGAATGAAACAAATATAAAGAACCGCAACATATACAATTGCACATCCAGTGCCAGTCCCAAGCAGGCCATAAGACAGGGCATGACGGAAAATAATAGAATCACCACAGTGAGAAAAAATTTAATAACGAGAATTATTCTGAGGTGCTAATTAAACAATGAGAAAGTTGAACAACAATGTAAATTGAACAGCAATATGCATGCTCGGAGTCAAACAAAAACATCAAAAGATTAGAAAAATGCAAGCACGAGAACATACTAAAACTTCCCAAGCAAAGAGCATATAGAACTAAAATAAAAAGGCAATTTGGCAGACTTACAAATATAAAACGCAGAAGCAAAAAGCCAAACATAATCAGATCTGGAATAAAAACGTGTACCAGCAAACACATTCTTCAACTGGGACTAAGTGCCACCACCACAAACAAGTAAAACAAACTAAAAGTAAAACACCATATCAGAACTAAATAACGAATTCAAATTTTAAATAGGTAGGGACACCCAAAGGCTTTCAAAACCTGAGACTCTCCAACATATTCTGACACACAAATTCACTCAAACAAAAATCAAGAAGTGCAAAATAGCTAGGTCAAAAGAAGAAAAAAAAGAGACTTACGGAATATATACCGTGCATACATTACGAATAAACTCAAGTTCATTTTCTACACTACAGCGCTATCCACACTAAAATTATAAAAATAAAATAAAAAGAAAGAATTATCAAGGGAGGGCTCAATCCGTCAGTTTCAAACTCAGATGCCACTTCTGGAATAATCTTGCCAGCTAATTAGAGATAGAACAAACAATCTCATTTATCGTGAAAGAAAAACATCAGGGGACAGAACCTACAGATTGAATTGGAATCAAAACCACTTCCTTTCCTGCCAAATGCAACAAAGTTAAACTCAAAAGAAGGAACTAAAGTTTTGATGATTATAAGAGCTTATCAGCTCACAAACAGGGAAACGCAATCATCATGATACATAATCCACACCCCGTATTACAATTCAATCATTTCCATTTCTAAATTCTAATGAATGAGACAAGGTGAAAAGCTACACAGTAAATAGCTAGAAACATTTCCTATCCTCCAACAAACAAGGGCTTGTACCCATGGAGGAGAACTTCCTCTGAAACCGTTCGATCACAGCAGCTGAGCTCCTGATCTGAGCTCGCAAGCTAACAGGCGAGCGCCAATCGTAAAAGGCCTTAGAAAACCACTGAGAAGAAGTCCTCAATGGGTTCGAGAAGCCATTAACGGTCGCAGAGAAGCTTAGGGTTTGAGAATGGAGGAAAGCAGAGAGGGAGGGAGAAGAGGGAGTGGGCGATGATCTTCTAGCAAGAAAGGAGAGGGAGGAAGCCCTAGATGCTCTGAGGAGGCCGGTAGAACCGCTTATATACATGATCAGCAGGAAGAAACCCAAGGAAATTTGATCGCGTCTGCAACTGAAACGGCAGAGCAATGGGTGAGTGATGAATATTTGTTTGCGAGTTAAATGGGAAATTGTTTAGTTGCCGGAGAGAGAAAGAGGTTGTCTAGTGGACTAACGATGCTTAGGGTCCCGTGCCCCTTTTGTCAGGGTGATGATCCCTAGGACCACAAATTTGACTCGGTCGTTTTTATTTATGGTATTATACTTTGGAATTGTTTGGAGAGAAACTATTTTCGTGGGACCAATGATTTCCATTCATTGGATGTTAAATACGATGGCTTGGGATGAGTCAAGTCTGAGAATATATTTTTTTAACTTTTTATCTCATGATTACTTATTTTGAAATTTAAAAGACACGAATTATCGTGATTTTTATGTACTAAAAATAAATAATCTCCCTATAAATAACCTATTATACCTTTATAATAAACAGCTACTGACATTTATTTACCTATAAAAAAAAGCATGCTGACATCCATATTTGTTATATCTTGAGGTTGTTTGGGTGTCTAGAAATACATTATGTGGCGCAATATGTTATCTTGGAAAATTGATATTTATTGTTTGAGTAGTATTTAGATGTAATTTGAGAGATACATTTCAAATTTAGTTGGAAAAAGATTTTGAAGATGATGATGATGTGAGATACATTTCCAGTATTTGGTAGGGGTGGCAATAGGCCTAGACCCGGTAAGGGTCCGGGTATAAGTCCAACTGATTTGGTCGAGGATTAAATCTTGGAAACAAACACTATTCGGGTCTAGTTCTGGGCCCATGATATAATATTTAAATAATAATGTATATATTTAACATAATATTAGATTATATTTAAATATTCTTTTTCTTTTCTTTTTTTATTGGGTCTGATAGGATCCGAGTCCAGGTCTGGGTCTAATAACTTCGAGTCCGGTCAGGTTTGGGTCTCATAACTTTTTTAAGGTATGAGTCTGGGTCAGACAGATCCGATCCAACCTTTTTGCCACCCCTAGTGTTTCGCACATCTAGAATAAACATTTTAAAGAAGTTCTTAGATTCCTACATTAATTACCATCATACTTGCAAGGTTGAATCTCATGTACTTTATTAAATCATTATGATGTGACTTTTAAATTTTCTTTTGGTTATATTTTACCTTTCTTTAGATTGAAATATATAAAGAGATAAGAGATTAGAAATATTTATATTTTTTATTTTATGCCTTCTACATGTAATTATTTATACTCAAAATTGTGGGTAGGGGACTACACCCCTGCTTTCATTCTGGGTGCAAACAATCGATAAGTTGGTAGAGTATGAGTCACGTCAAATTACATTCCGAAGGAGAACCTAAGACCTTATCTCTTTAAGATTGCCAACAAAACTTGCTTCCCTTTCATCTCAACTTTGGAACTTGACCAAGAAGATTTAGGAAAAAGTTTGAAGATAAGAGGAATATTTTAAGAAAATTGATGTAAAAAGAGAACAAAAGCATAAAACCATAAGTAAGCAACTAAACTAGGAAGCTACAAATAAACATGGGTGAAGAATCTAAGTACTAGATACAAGAATAATAAGAAATTGAAGAGCATGGAGGCAAAAAAATAAGACTAATCTAAATATGCATAACATAGGACAAAGGAGAGAGATAATACCATGGCGATGTGGGCATGATTGCGAAGAAGCAAGATGATGAGGTCCTCGTCGACGAGGCACAGAGATATGAGTATGAGATACGAATAAAGATAATAATATAACATGAAAAAAAAAAAAAAAAAAGAAGAAGAAGAAGAAGAGAGGAGAGTAGAAGATAGTAAATACTAATAAATAATACGCAATAAAAATAACAAGACTAAATAAAATAAAGAAATGAAAGAAAATAGCATAAGAAATAGAGTTAGGGTGAAAGAGACAGAGAGAAGGAGAGAATGATGCATTAGAAAATGGATAATTGAATAAGTACATAGTATGTACTAACAAAAAGTAATAAAAGGGCGAGAAAGTGATATATAACTAGGAGAAGATGAAGACGACTGACATATTGAACAACAGATAGGGGAAAAAGATAAAATAAATACAAAAGGGGGCAGAACATGAGAGAGGTGAAGTAGACGATGTCGAAGTCATAAGATAACCCGAAAGAAAAGAGATTAAAGCAACATATTCCTAACTAAGGCGGAAAAGCATAATAAGGGAAAACCAACTAACATTCAAGTAGAATGCACAGGAGACGGGAGAGATCCATATCCTCATACTAATAAAGAAGGGGAAGAAGCGCAAACACAATCAGCAAAAGAAATGGGTGGAGCTAGGCATAAAAAAACTATTAGCAAATAGAGAAGATGAAAAATCAAAGGGAAGATATAGAATCTATACTAAGAAATGTGGAAAAACAAGAAGAGACTCCGATACTACAAACCAACAAGAATACATGTTGTAAAAGGAAATTAAATCATAATTTGATGAAAAAGAGAAGCAGGAGAGAGATCTACCCCATCATTATTAATAGTAAAGAGAGAAAGATGAATAAACACAAAGATCCTAATTAGAAATAAATGCTCTCAAGAAAGGAATGAAGATTACTTAATGATGAGAGTGAGAGATAAAAGAGGTTTGTTGAGAAGAGATCTACGTCATTGGAGGAATATGGAGAAGTAATAAATGCCAAAACAAAGAAATAAATACAAATCAACAAAAGGGAAAATGAGAGTAAATATAACTAACTTAGCACAATAAATACTACATTAAATAAGAGAGCATTAAAAGTAGGTAAAAACATGACGAAATAAAGAAAAGCGAGCAAGTCTAACTAAAAAAGATAAAGAGAACTTTATCAAGGAATGAAGAAGAGAAAAAAAATCATAAGTGTGAATGATAAATGAAAATAAATCTTAGGAAACAAATAAATGGAAGAAGAGAGGGGAAAATGACATAAATGCCAGGCCCGACACCCAGAGTCGGCACCAATTCAGATAGTAAATTTACACAATCAACCCGAACTTTCTCGGTTTTTAACGTGGCAAGTAGAAATAGGAAGAAGGAGGCCCAGAAGGTTTGATTATCTGGACCGCCTTGGGTTGAAGTGTAACATGAAGGGGTTTGTATTTGCAGCTTTGGATTGAAGGGTTTGGTAGGATGGGGTTGCTCAAAGGGGGTCTTCTCTCAAACTCTAGCCTAGGTTCAAAATCTAGAGATTTTTAAGCATAGTCTAGGCAAAAAAATATCAAGGTCCCAGACCCTTTTCTTGAGGTGAAGGGGGTTTCTTATTAGCAAAATGAACCCATAACAGCCTGTATCCACTATTGTGTGAAATTTGGTGTCAGCAGAGCATTGACGCCATTTGGAATGATGCTAACGCTGGTTGGACTGACACCAAATCATTATTGCTAGCCATAATGACAGTCAGATGAAATTAATTGCTCATGAATGCTGGTTTGTACGATCTGTCCGAGTTTGGTGCCATTGGCAATGGTGTTGGCAGCATTCCGAGTGCCACCCAGCACTTTTCAGGACACATGGCTGGTCGGACCTGATTTTTCTTCTTGCAGACGGCGGGAAAAATCCTCTCTCAAACAACCACAGAGGGTTCACATGTGTTACACGTGTGCTCTCCTATGTGCAGATAGGAACCAACAAAGAGAGATTTTATGACACGGGCATTTCAACGCTTACATCGTTGTTTTGGGGTTCGGAACACACTCGGGCAGTTTTGCCCTCTTAGAACAATTACGAAGCCCTCCGGCTGTCTGCCAGTGCGGCTTGGATACAAACTCTCCTCAGGCTTTTCAACTAGCTGCTTCGTTCTCTCTGATTAAAAACTATATTATGGACTCGGTTCTACTCCTCTACAGTGGCTCGCTCAAATGAGGGTTGGCTAACAAAAGGAGGGGACGAGGGAGAGAGGTGATGAAGATCCCCTCTCCGTGCGAACATTGTGCGCTCGGGTGATTAGAGTAATCAAAGGTTTAGAACCCTCTTGATTTTTTGACTCAGGAAGACTCCTCCTGAGCGACTGAGGGACAGAGCGTATGCGTCTCCAACAACTCAACCCGACTGTACAGAGAAGAAGTTAGAGCGATGATCTAAGGGTTGGAATCGTTAGGTTGACTCTGAGGGGTATTGGTTCGAGCATGTGTAGGATAGCAGGGGTGCTATATGTTACCGCAGGTTTTTTCTGCGTTTGTGCTAGAGATACGAGGGGAGAGAGACACGACCGTGCATTCTCCGCTGGCACAGGTTACTGTGCGGGGCAAGTAACAAGTAGAAGAGAGAGAAGAAATAAAGAATATGAAGAGAGGATTAGAACCGCGTGACTAGCAAAGGTTAGGGGTAGTTTCTCTCTCTGAAAAGTTCTTTCTCTCTTCGGTGCTAGATCCAAGGGTTAGGAGCAAGAGACAAGTGGAAACAAGCTTATCGCCTCTATTTCATTATTGAATGATTCGGCCCTTTTACAATTGCCCTAGGTTTATATTTATAGAGGATCCACAAAATAAGGGTGGATACTCAAAACTAAACCTAATTACAATTAAAATAAATTATAATAAAATCTTGAATTTAAGAATAAAGACAAAAATGCCCGTTAAACCTTTATGCAAATGGCGAAACCATCCCTCTTTGAGGGGCCTTTCAACATTACCAGATCTTGGAAGCTTTTTCGAATAGTTGTGATAATGTTTGCAACGATCAATCATCGTAGTCTTGATACTTGTTTGTGTCACGACCCCGCCCCCAAACGCTTTACCGTACACGACAGATGGTGCCCGAGCGCGGGTCCGTGACCCAGAGGTAGTGTTTGCCACTCAGGTCGAAGCGAACTCAACGCCTTTATCTCGGTAATCAAAGAAAACCATGGGAAAAACTAAATTGATAACTTCAAGTACATGTGAATACTTAAACACTTAGGGAACCCATTCATCCAAAAAGGCACTTCATAACATTTCTTCCAAAAATGACAATTGGGTTTGGGGCACCAGGGCCCAATAATACATATTTTTCAAAAATATATAAAATTCAAGGCTAACCGCCCAACCACATACAAGATCTAGACTTCTCCTTCAGAGTAACTAGCTTCGACCCCCAACTGCAAGCCCATGCTTCTGACTCTAGATCTGTCGCTATTAGTCTACAAGGAGGGAAAAAAAACAGGGGGATGAGCTCTATAGCTCAATAAGTGGATCTAGTTACTATACATCATTAATGAGTTCACTCATGCATCATAAGCAGTTCATTCAACTATAAGAAGTTATAGTGCAGCAATCATGTAAATCAATAATCAGGCCAATACATCAATTATAGGAATTATATCCAAATGTCTATTATCACTTGATCATCAAAATCATTAGCATGCATATTTACCATTCAAATTTACCTACTCACTCCTTAATTCACCTACTCCCGAAGTAGAAGCTCTATCCATCAGGCTAAGCCAATTCCATTGTTTAGGACCTCTACCATCTCTCAGGAGGGAGAGAAGTGACAAGTGGGGAAATCCACTTCGTAATGCCCTCGTACTCACACAAACGGACCCCAACACACTTTGGGGGGGTCGATAGGCACTTACCTTGCAATGCGTCGGTCACTAGTCTCATCTCATGAATCTTGGGGGGGGGGGGGGCTGCGACCCTCCCTTTTTACTTCCCTTAACTCCATCCTATCATTCAGCAAATTTGGGGACATAGCCGGTGTCACTTTTCTCAGTATAGCAGTCCCTACTGTTGATGGGTGTCCCATTACGTAGCGGGCAGTACCAGTAAAGCAGTATACACTACCTATGGGTGCCCCATCTCGTAGTGGCCAGTATCACAGTATCATAATAAAACAGTACCCACTACTGATGGGCATCCCATAGCGTAGTGGTCAGTATCACAGTATCATAACATGCTCAAGCATTAAATCTACTTATACTGAATCGGTGTCTTATGACAAATAATCCAAATTTTCATTATGTAAAAGTTGAATCTTACTCAGAGTTATCCAGCAGTCACGTACCATTATGACACTTATCATATAGCACTCGTCATGGAATTATCACATTAACATGACATTATCGATTTTCACATAACTCATAGCTACATAACATCGTCCACATAACACTCTAGCATTTAGTATTCATCACATGAAAATTAACACAGCACTCACGCTCATCACTTATCAAAGATGATACATTGCTACTGGAATTGCTTAGTGAGTAATTCAGAAAAAGGGTAATAGAAAACGAGCATAACACAAATTTTTGTGACGTGCGATAGTGATGCACCCCTCTTCTCGGGGGCGTAACTCCCAATTTAAGGAGAATTTCAAAGTGCCTTAAGCCTGCGAATTTAAGTTTACACACGGAACTTTAAAATAGCAGTGATCTGAAGAGATTTGGGTGTCATTTGATAGGTCAAAACCTTGGCACACAAACAAAGATAGTTGCTGGAATTTTTCTGCAACAGTGAATAGTGACCTGCCCGCCCGCATATTTCGAGGCATAACTTTTAATCTAAGGGGAATTTCAAAATCCTCCAAACATGTGGTTTTAAGATCATTCATAGATCTTTCAAATGGTGGTGGTTTGAAAGTATTTAGACATAATTTTATTGGTCAAAAGCTTGGTGCAAAATAAGTTACAATTGCTAGAATTTCAGTGATTGCAGACAGCGACCTACCCCCACATTTTGGGGCATATCTTTTGATCCACACAAAATTTGAACATGATGTAAAAGGAAAACTTAGATGCTTGTCTGTCATTTAAAACTGATTTGAGCTCATTTGGACCCCGTTTAGTCACTGAAGAGTTCATTGTAACATCCCCCATAGTTCCTGGAAATTGTCCCTTTTTCAAATTGTAGCATGCTTCCAAGTGAAATGCACCATTTCACAAGCCAATGTAAACTCTGATGCAATACATTATTTATATTGAGCAAATTTTGCAAGGAAACTTATTCCATACATATATCAAGTTCATTATCAATATTCAATCACTCATTTAAGAGTATTTTAATTCATCAACATTCCTACATCCCATTCTATCATCTCACCCATCATATTTACTCAAGTTTGATCTCTATCAATTTAAGTGATGGATGGCACTAAACCAACTTACCTGGTTCTTCACGGTGTCTCCAAAGTCCACTCACATGCCTCCTCAAGCTCCAAGCGAAGGCTTCTCCATGGGCAGCAGTTCACCCTGCCACTTGCTTCTTAGAGAGCGAGAGAAGGTATGAGGCAAGTGAGGCAAATGAGGGGAAACGATGTTGAAAAAGAGGAGGGGAGAGGCTTAAGTATTCACGGTTGGTGGGATTCATTGTGGCTGACGGGTAGGTGAAAGTCATTGTGGCTGACTGTGGGCAGCGCTGACACATACGGTTTGACCGAGCACTCATGGTGCTGCCCTTTATTCAAGCATGATGTTGCTCATCCTTTGCCTTCACAGACGGCGATAGTTCTCATGCGCGCTGCGTTGGTCCAACTCACGCACGGCGATACTCCCTTGTTTTACATGTGGCGATGCCCAAACGGCACTACTCGATTTCATGTGTGACATTACCTATTTCACGCCCAGCGATACCACCATTCACGCACAACAATGGCCTCTTACACGTGCAACAATAAGTCTCCTTTCTTAGCGTTGGGCACGTGCCTCTTCTTCTACATACACAGCGTTGCCCCTCTACTGACTCCATCGTCATGCATGTCTCATGACTGGGAAAATTTTTGATCCTTACATCATCCCCCCTTAAAAAGGATTTTGTCCTCAAAATCATGTTTGTGCCAATAAAAAAGGTGGGGGTACTTTTCCCAAATTTCATCCTCCCGTTCCCATGTTGATTCTTCTCTTGAGTGATATTGCCATTGTACCTGGATGAGGGGAATTTATTTATTGTGTAACACTTGTTTTCTTCGGTCTAATATCCCAATTGGGGGTTCAACATAAGTCAAGTCCGATCGGTTCGTACTCCAAACCATGGGACTGGAGCAGCGATACATGAAAAACATTGTGAATGCTGGCCAACTTAGGAGGTAGGGCAAACCGGTATGCCATGTTTCCAACTCTTTCAAGAATTTCAATAGGCCCAATGAATCGTGGGCTTAATTTTCCTTTTCTACCAAATCTCGTAATACCCTTGGTTGGCAATACCTACAGGAAGACGATCACCCAATTCAAATTTGAGGTCTCTCCTGCAGTTATCGGCGTAACTCTTCTGCCGACTTTGGACTGCCCTAAGCCTCTCTCAAATTAAGGAAACTTTCTCAAAAGCATCTGAACTATTTCGGGCCCCAATAATTTCCTTTCGCTCACTTCATCCCAACAGATTAGCGACCTACACTTTCTTCCATACAGGGCCTCAAAAGGCGTCATTTGAATACTGACTTGGAATCTATTGTTGTAAGCAAACTCTATCAAGGCAAGTTGTCCTCCTAGTTTCCCTTAAAATCAATGACACACGCCCTAACCATGTCTTCCAATGTATGAATGGTTATATTTGATTGTCCATCTGTTTGGGGGTGAAAGGCGGTGCTAAAGGCAAGTCGGGTCCCCAAAGCTGATTGCAGACTTGCCCAAAATCTAGAGGTGAACCTGGTGTCCCTGTCTGATACAATACTGATAGGCACCCTGTGTAATCTCATAATTTCTCTGATGTACAATTGGGCCAGCTTATCCAGGGTATAGGTCATGCGAATCGATAGGAAGTGAGCTACCTTAGTTAATCAATCTACCACAACCCAAATACTGTCACACCTTGCACTTGACCTTAGCAATCCTGAGACAAAATCCATCGTGATGTGTTCCCATTTCCATTCCAGTATGGTTAATGATTGTAGTAGTCCGGTGGGTTTTTGATGTTTCGCCTTCACTTGCTGACATATCAAGCACTTAATGACAAATTGGGCCACATCCTGTTTCATGTTGTTCCACCAGAAGACCCTCTTCAGATCCTGGTACATCTTTGTACTTCCCGGGTGCACCGTGTAGCAGGAGTGGTGTGCTTCTTCTAGAACAACCCTTTTTACACTCTCGTCATTAGGAACACATACTTGGTCCTTGAATCTCAACAACTCATCACCATCTATAGAGAAGTCCTCTTTTTCCTCCATTTTTATTTTTTCACGGACCTTCATAAATTGAGGATCTTCTTTTTGCGCTACTTGGATCTGTTGAAAAAGTTGGGGCTCCATTCTCAGACACGAAAACATTCCTACCCCATCACTAAGGGACCGAGATGGGTGCCATTCCACCACATCTTCTAATAGTTTCATCTCTCGAACCATCAGATGTGCCACTGAGACGACAACTTTCCAGCTTAAAGCGTCGGCTACTACGTTAGTCTTGCTTGGATGGTAATCGATTGTACAATCGTAATCATGCAATAGGTCCATCCATCTTCTTTGTCTCATATTCAACTCATTCTGAGAAAATAGGTACTTAAGACTCTTGTAGTGTGTGAACACCTTAAATTAGGCCCCATAGAGGTAGTGTCTCTAGATCCTTAATGCAAATACTACTACCGCCTGCTCCAAGTCATGAGTTGGGTAGTTTTGCTCATACGACTTCAATTATATGGAGGCATAAGCAATGACCTTACCTCTCTGTATGAGTACACCTCCAAGCCCTTTATGAGATGCATTTGTATAAACTACGAAGTCTTCATTCCTTTCGCGCAAGGTTAGTATTGGGGTTGTGGTTAGTCTCTTCTGAAGTTCCTGGAAGCTTCTCTCACAGTCCTCTGACCATACAAATCTCACGTTCTTCTGGGTCACCCGAGTTAGGGGAAGCGCTATCCTTGAGAATCCCTCTACAAAGCGCCTGTAGTATCCTGCCAACCCCATAAAACTATGAACTTTGGTCACATTCGTTGGTCTCTCCCACTTAAGCATTGCTTCAATCTTGGAGGGGTCAACCGTGTTCCCATCCTTAGAAACGATGTGACTTAGGAAGGCTACGCTAGGGAGCAAAAACTCACTCTTGCTTAACTTAGCATACAGTCTCTTCGCCTCCAAAGTTTGCAAGACAACTCTCATATGCTTTTGATGTAGTTCTCAGCTTTTCAATTATACCAAAATATCATCGATGAAGACCACTACGAAATCATCCAAGAAGGGTCGAAACACACTATTCATCAAATCCATGAACACATCAGGGGCATTGGTTAACCCGAACAGCATGACAAGGAACTCATAATGACCATATCGAGTTCTGAAAAGTGGTCTTTGGGATGTCTCCCTACTTGACTTGCAATTGGTGACATCTCGATCGGAGGTCAATCTTCGAAAACACTTGGGCCCCTTAGAGCTGGTCGAAAAGGTCATCGATCCTACGCAGGGGATACTTATTCTTCATTGTTACTTGGTTCAACTGCTTATAATCAATACACAGTCTCAGGGACCCGTCTTTCATTTTCACAAACAGGACCGGTGCACCTCAGGGCAACACACTAGGTCGAATGAACCCCTTATTCAATAATTCTTGCAACTGCTCTTTCAGCTCCTTCAACTCTGATGAAGCCATTCTATACGGAGCTTTGGAGATGGGAACAGTGCCAATGACAACATCTATCTCAAATTCAATTTCCCTCACAGGAGGTAGGGATGACAACTCTTCTAGAAATATCTCAGGTTCCTCTCTTACTATAGGTTTCCCCTCTAGCTGGGACTAGACGTCCTGATTCTCTACTACATAAGCTAAATGCCAGCCACACTTCTTAGCCAGGAGGCGAGAGGCCCGAAGGGAAGAGATAAAGTGCAGAGGGGAAGTGTCCCTAGTGCCCACAAAGTGTAGCTTTGCTTGGTCAGGACGTCTAAATGTTACCATCTTTTCATGGCAATTGACGGTGGCATGGTGGGTGTACAACCAGTCCATGCCTAGAATAACATCAAAGTCCTGAATATCTAGGTGAATCAGATCTACTGGTAAGTCACACCCATCAATTGTAATTTTACACTGTCTATATACCCTATCAGTTTCCATAGAATCTCCCACAGGTGAGCATACCACTGAGGTATAATTGAGACATGCAGGTGTAACATTCAAATGCCAAGCAAAATGAGGGGTAACAAAAGAGTGAGAGGAACCAGGATCAATCAGAGCTCTAACCATAATACCACAAATAGAGAGCACACCTCTGATCATTGAGGTAGACACCTTAGCTTCTTATTCGGTGAGGGCAAACACTCGTCCTTGTGTCTTCGGTTGATCCTCTGCCTTCGCCATAGGGAAATCCCTAACCCAGTGATCGGGCTTGCCACACCGGAGGCACACGTTCCGCTTCCTGCAACACTCGGCAGCAGTGTGGTTATCCTTCCCACAATGAGTACAGACCAGGCGTCAATCATTCTCCATGTTGCCCGGGAGATTCTTCTGAGCCCTCTGGTTAAGTTGGTAAGGCTTTCCCCTAACATCTCTCCTTGGGAATTGTTGGGGTTTCTTCCCAAACTTTCCCAATGGTACGACCTTCATATTTCCTTCCTTCCTTGATATGTGGTCCTCGTAGTCTGTTTCGATCTTTAGGGTGAGGTCTACCAAGGGGGGGTACGACTTCAAATTGGACGACAATACTCTTCTTCTAATATCCTGCCGAAGGCCCCTCTTGAATTTAACCGCCTTTCGCGCCTCAGTGTTAATAATGTGGGGCGCGTACCTAAAGAGTTATGCAAATCTGGTGGCGTATTGCTCCAATGTCAAACCTCCTCGCTGGAGTTCAATAAATTCTACTTCTTTTCTCTCCTCGATTGAATGTGGGAAGTACTTCTTATTGAAGGCTGTTAGGAAATTTTCCCATGTGATCTCGGTCTCAAACACCCTCCAAGATTGCTTCACCATCCCACCAATGCTTGGCTTCTCCCTCCAGCATGGAGGCTCCCAACCTAACTTTCTGCTCATCCGAGTAGTGCAACACTTTTAGGATCTTTCTATCTGCCTCTTCCACCTTTTGGCCTTTTCTACTCCTCCTTGCCCCAAAAAGGTTGGGGGCGCCAGCCTTCTAAACCTCTCTATTAGGCCATTGTCATTCTGCTTCGGGGTAGGAGTAGATTGGGCTGGCATCGACTCCATCATTGGGGCCATAGCCCCCAGAGTCCTATAGAACCCACCGAGCACCTCGGTGTTCTCATTGCTGGAACTTGCATTGTGAGTAGGAGCCCTCAGCATCTTCAACCTAGTCACAAGAACACCCAATCACTAATCTATCCTAAAACTATTCTAAAGACTCCTCTAAAACTTCTTAGGCCAAGAATCCTATCTTGGCTGCTCTGATACACCACCCCGCCCCCGACCCCTTTACCGTACACGACAGAGGGTGCCCGAGTGCAGGTTTGTGACCCAGAGGTAGCGTTTGCCACTTAGATCGAAGCAAACTCAACGCCTTTATCTCAGTAATCAAAGCAAACCATGGAAACAACTAAATTAATAACTTCAAGTACAGGTGAATAATTAAAAACTTGGGGAACCCATTCATCAAAAAAGGCACTTCATAACATTCCTTCCAAAAATTACAATTGAGTCTGGGCACTAGGGCCCAATAATACATATTTTCCAAAAATATATAAAACTCAAGGCCAACCGCCCAACCACATACAAGATATGGACTTCTCCTTCAGGGTAACTGGCCTCAACCCCTAGCTGCAAGCCCATGCTTCCAACTCTAGATCTATCGTTATCAGTCTGCAAGGAGGGAAAAAAAACAGGGGGATGAGCTCTAAAGCCTAGTAAGTGGATCTAGGTACTATACATCATTAATGAGTCCACTCATGTATCATAAGTAGTTTATTCAACTATAAGAGTTTATTCAACTATAAGGAGTTATAGTGCAGCAATCATGTAAATCAGTAATTAAGCCAATACATCAATTACAGGCATTATATCCAAATGTCTATTATCACTCGATCATCAAATCATCAGCATGCTGATTTATCATTCAAATATTACCCACTCATTCCTTCGTTCACCTACTCCCGAAGTAGAAGCCCTATCCATCGTGCTAAGCCAATCCCATTGTTTAAGACCTCTATTATCTCTCAGGAGGGAGAGTAATGACAAGTGGGGAAATCCACTTCGTAATGCCCTCATACCCACACACACGGTCCCTAGCACGCTTTGGGGGTTTTGATAGGCACTTACCTTGCAAGGCGTCAGTCGCTAGTCTCATCTCATAAATCTTGAGGGGGTGAGACCCTCCCTTTTTACTTCACTTAACTCCATCTTATCATTCAGCAAGCTAGGGAATATAGCCGGCGTCACTTTTCTCAGTATAGAAGTCCCCACTACCGATGGGTGTCCCATTGCTTAAAGGGTAGTACCAGTAAAACAATATCCACTACTGCGTAGTGGCCAGTATCACAATATCATAACAGAGTAGTACCCACTACTGATGGGTATCCCATCGTGTAGTGATCAGTATCACAGTATCATAACATGCTCAAGCATTGAATCTACTCCTATTGAATCAGTGCCTTATGATAGATAATCCAAATATTCATTATGCAAAAGTTGAATTTTGCTCAGAGTTATCCAGTAGTCACGTACCATTATGACACTTATCATATAACACTCAATCATGGAATTATCACATTAACATGACATTTATCGATTTTCACATAACTGACAGCTTCATAACACCATCCACATAACACTATGGCATTCAGTATTCATCAGTTGAAAATTAACGCATGCACTCACGCTCATCACTTATCAAAGATAATACATTGCTACTTGATTTTCTTAGTGAGTAATTCAGAAAAAGAGTAACAGAAGACAGGCATAACACAAATTTCTGTGACATGCGACAGTGATGTAACCCTCTTCTCGGGGGCGTAACTCCCAATCTAGAGAGAATTTCAAAGTGCTTTAAGCATGCGACTTTAAGTTTACACACGAAACTTTAAAATGGCAGTGATCTGAAGGGATTTGGGAGTGATAGGTCAAAACCTCGGCATACAGAGAGAGATAGTTGCTGGAAACAACAGTGAACAGTGACCTGGCCACATATTTCGGGCATAACTTTTAATCTAAGGGGAATTTCAAAATCCTCCAAACACGCAGTTTTAAGTTCATTCATAAATATTTCAAATGGTGGTGGTTTAAAAGTATTTGAACATAATTTGATAGGTCACAATCTTGGCACAAAATAAGTTATAGTTGCTGGAAATTTCAATGCATGTAGGCAACAACCTACCTTGACATTTTGGAGCATATCTTTTGATCCACACGAAATTTGAACATGATATAAAAAGAAAACTTAGACTAGTTACACGTATCTTTCATTGAAGACTAATTTGAGCCCATTTGGACCCCGTTTAGTTACTGGAAAGTTCATTGTAACAACCCCCACAGTTCCTGGAAATTGTCCCTTTTTCAAATTGTAGCATGTTTCCAAGTGGAATGTACCATTTCACAAGCCAATGTAAACTCTAATGCAATATCTTATTTATATTGAGAAAATTTTAAAAGGAAACTTATTCCATACATATATCAAGTTCATTATCAATATTCAATCACTCATTTAAGATTATTTTAATCATCAACACTTCTACACCCCATTCTATCATCTCACCCATCATATTTACTCAAATTTGATCCCTATCAATTTAAGTGATGCATGACACTAAACCCACTTACCTCGTTCTTCACTATGTCTCCAAACTCCACTCACAGGTGTCCTCAAGCTCCAAGCGAAGGCTTCTCCACGGGCAGCAGTTCACCCTCCCACTTGCTTCTTAGAGAGAGAGAGGGTATGAGGCAAGTGAGGCAAATGAGGGGAAACGATGTTGAAAAAGGGAAGGGGAGAGGCTTTTGTACCCACGGTTGGTGGGATTCCTTATGGCTGACGGGTACGTTAAAGTCACTGTGGGTGACTGTGGGCGGCACTGACATGTACGGTGACCGTATGGTTTGACCGAACACTCATTGCATTACCCTTTATTCATGCACACCATTGCTCATCATTTGCCTTCACAGACAACAATAGTCCTCATGCACGCGACGTTGGTCCAGCTCACGCACGACAATACTCTCTTGTTTCACGGCGGCGATGTCCAAATGGTGCTACTCGATTTTTTGCGCGGCGTTACCCATTTCACGCTCGGTGATACCTCCATTCACGCATGGCGCTGGCCTCTTACACATGCGACGATAAGTCTTCTCTCTTAACAACGGGCGCGTGCCTCCTCTTCTACACACACAGCGCTACCCCTCTACTGACTCTATCGCCGTGTGTGTCTCATGACTGGGAAAATTTTTGGTCCTTACAGTTTGATTCTTAAGATTTTGATGTCTGTTGATCGTCATGCGACAAACGCTTTCTTGGGCAGCGAAAATCTGGCTAGATCATGATCTTTTGGCCGTCGCTGCAAAACAATCTATGGTGTTTCGAGTTTTTATTTTGATTGCAAATTAAAGAGGAGACTTCCACTGTCGTTTTGCACGAATTTTTATCCGTTTTGTCTTTGCTTGAAGTACTTTTTGTTTTCGAGAAATCACCGGAAAAAGGGATTCCAGCGATTGGGCGGTCTGTAGTTTCTTCTTCCTTGAATTTTGTGGTTTTATCTGACCTTGGATTGAATGTAACAGTTACACCAGTTTGTAGCCCTTCGTGATACAGTATCATCGGGCCTATCTTTTTGATGATTGAATGTACATTTCTTGAGTTTAGTGCTTTACGAAGTTCGATATGCCTTTTTCTTCAAAAGATCTATTTTTCATGATTTTGGGCTCATCTTCTCTCTAGAAAAACTTTAATTTCGAGTCTTGTGATGATGCATGCCATATATCAAAATGATCGGGTCATCGAGACCTATATCGTGTTTGAATTTGAGCTTGATCTGACTTCAATCGAGCTATGTGTGGATGTTTGCAGGTCATCTCGAGAGGTGAAGATCACAGTCTCCATGATTGGGGACTGATTTTGGTGAGGTCCCACTGGTTAGATGCCTCAATCTCGCCCTTGGATCTAGACGATCTGGTGGCACGTGTCGTGGGTTTCAAGAAAAACCTGGGACTTGAGACTGCACTCTCGACAATCTTATTAAAAAACAAGGGTAAGTACACCAACCAGTGAGAGAGGAATTTGATATGAGGCGTAACACACATCACTTGGGTCTGTGACTCACTCGGGCTATCTCGCACGAGCGCCCTCTTAGATCAAAGCAAAAAGCCCCCCAGTCCTACAACTGGTTCGAAATCGCCATCTGTACTCTCTTGTTTCTACAATCACATGCGCACGGTTAATTTACAAGACAAGTGGGCCAAGTGACCCCACCTTGTCTTTGGGGGAATGCACACATGTGTGCACATTCAAAAGAGGAAAGGAAAGAATAATGAGATGAAGATTGAGGTGATAAAGGGAGAAGGAAAAAATAGAATAGAGGAAAGAGATGAGAAGAAATAGAAATTTGATCAAGTGGCTAGATTGACACAGTAGCTTGACCAATATGGTGACTGACTTGACACGGAAGCAAGACGGGCACAATGACTTAGACAAACACGATGGCTTAACTACTCGATGACAAAATCACTACCGACGCCTAACACAATGTCTAATCTAACATGGCAGCAAGATAAGCACGGTAACTTTGACCGGCATGATGACTAAACTTCTCGATGACAAGACCATCATGACAGTGCTAGACGTAGCCTATCCCTTAGTCAAACTAGAGGAGGAGGGAGAGAAGGAGAAGAGAAGGAGAAAGAGAAGGAGAAAAGAATGAAAGAAAAATAAAGAAGAAAGATAAAGATTAGAAGAAAAGAGAAGAGCAGAGAAGAGGAAAGAGAGAAGGGAAGAGAGAGGACAGAAGAGAGAAAGAGAAGAGCAGAAACAAAGAGAAGAGAAGAAAGAAGAGAGAGAAGAAAGAAAAGAGAGAAAACTGAAGAAATAAGAGATAGAAGAGAGAAGAAAGAAGAGAGAAGAGACAAGAAAGAAGAGAGAGAAGTAAGAAGAGAGAAGAGAGAAGAGAGAAGAAGAGAAGAGGTAAACATAATAGAGAGAAAAGGAAGAGAAGAAGGAATAGTGACAAGAGAAGAAAGGAGAAGAGAGAGAAGAAAGAAAGAGAGATGAAGAATAAGAGAAAAGAAACATGGACGACGATGAGGTTCTCCGGTCCATGACAAAGGAAAGAGAAAAGGGAAAGAAGTGTGGACGACGATGGGGTTCTGCCGTCCATGACAAAAGAGAGAGAAAGGGAAAGAAGCATGGACAATGATAGGGTGTCATTGTCCATGACAGAGGAGAGAAAGAGGACAGGGGGAAGAAACATGGACGACGATGAGTTCTGCCATCCATGATAGAAGAGAGAGAACATAGACAGCGATGGGTTTCACTGCCATCCAAGATAGAGGAGAGAGATAAGAGAGAGAAAAGAAAGGACACACATGGCTTTAGGCATCGCCATGTGTCTCAAAAGAGACTCAGACACGACCCAGCCCGCCACTTGAAAAAGGGCCCAGTTATGTGCCTTTGTTAGAGGTGAAGAGAGGAAATGTCAAGCTCAGCGGCGAGGAACGCCATGCACGACATGGGAAAGAGAAACTTATACAGAGGCTTGGCCCGCCAGTCGGGTTAAGGCCTGGCTCACTGTGTCCATTCCAAAAGATAAGAAAGGAAGGGGGATGTCATGCACAGCGATGGGTAATGCCGTGCATGACTGGGAGAGTGAGAAAAGACAGAATAGAGTGAGAATAGGAAAGAAGAGAGAGAAAAGAAAGGAAATAGAGAGAGAAGAAAGGAAAGTAGAGAGAGAAAGAAAGAGAGTTTAGGAAAGAGAGAGAAGAAAGGAAAGTAGAGAGAGGAAGAAAGAGAGATAAGGAAAGAGAGAGAAGAAAAAAGTAGAGAGAGAAAGAAAGAGAGAGTTTAAGAAAGAGGGAGAAGATAGGAAAGTAGAGAGAGAAAGAAAGAGTGTTTAAGAAAAAAGATTAAGAAAAGAGAGGGAAAATTAGGAAAGAGAGAGAAGAGATTAGGAAAGAGAGAGGGAAGACACAGAAGGAGAGGAAAAAGAGGCATGCAAGGCGCTGCCACTGTCGTGCATGTCAAGAAAGAGGAAGATAGAGAGAGAAAAGCATGCACGACACTGCCATTGTCGTGCATGTTAAGAGAGGGAAGAAGAGAGAGAAGGAGATAAAGAGAAGGATGCACGGTGATGCCATTGTCGTGCATGTCAAGAGAGAGAAGAAGAGAGAGAAAGAGACAAAAGAAGTATGCATGGCACTGCCACTGCTGTGCATGTTGAGAGTGAGCGGAGAGAGACAGAGAGTAGAGAAAGAGAGTAGAGAGAAAGAGAGTAGAGAAAGAAAGAAGCAGAGGTGAGAAAAGAAGGAAAAAGAAGAGAGAGAAAGAAGGAGAGGGAGAAAGAGAAAGAGAAGCATACATGACACTGCCATTATCGTGCATGTCGGGTGAGAGAAGAGAGAGAGAAAGGGAGAGAGAGAAAGGTAGAGAGAGAAAGATAGACATGCATAACTATGCATATCAATAGAGAAGAAGAGAGAGAAGAAAAGAGAAGGAAGAAGAAGAAAGAGAAAGAAAGAAGAAGAGAAGAGAAAGGAAGAAAGAAAAGAGAGAAAGAAAGAGAATAAAAGGAAATGGAAGAGAGGAGGAGAGAGAATTAGCTTGACCTAGGGGCATCGGGCATGTTCTTCTCTCTCCTCTCTCTCTCTCTCTCTCTCTCTCTTCTAGATGTGGCCCTCAACCTCAAAACTTAACTCTAATTTTTATTAATCCAATTGAATGTCCTTTACAATGAGACATAACATGTATTTATAGAGTTGGGCCACAAAAATGGGTGGATGGTCAAAACTTATCCTAATTGCTAAAAAATACAATTTATTTGAATTAAAATAAAATCTAAAAATGGGTGTAAAATTACGGTTTTGCCCCTGCTCAACATTGCACGAAAATACAAAACAGTTCCTATTGCAACCATGGAACGTGTTTGATTTTCTTAGGATGATTTGGGGTTGCTCCGGTGCCCGCATGGCCAAAATATTATTACTTTCTCGTTGGGATCGGCATGACGATCAATTTGATATTAACTTCGAGCCATGAATCACACATTTAAGCCATGATCATGCAACGTGAAATTTGTACGAAACTTGAAAACTTTCGATCTATAGTGCACTTGTTTCTTGATTTATTTCCTTGGTTTCTTCACTGAATTGCACTGAGCATGCCATCACGATTATGTTGCAACAAACGTAGCTTGATTTCGTGCCCGAACGAAGATTTTACAAATTTGGGTTTTTGGCTGAAATTTGGATTCCGGCTGCCGAAATTCTGCAGCAACTTTAATATCGTCGTACATGAAATCCCAAAAACGACTGGTCATGACTGTGAAAACCAGTCCCCTTTAATGGAGACTGGTGCAGGGAAGGCGCACAGGAATAGCGTGCGGTATATCCCTCTTCAATCTTTCACCCATAACTTCGTTCTGGTGTGTCCGTTTAAGCTAAAACTTGACCCCTGGGGGTTTTCAACTGTTTTTGATCCAATAGAAATGGTCCCACAGCCATTTGAAACTTCAAAAATGGGGTTCCAGTTATAGGGTCCGTTTCAGGGCGCTAGAGGCTGATTTTTTCGAAATTATTTATTTGCCTGCACTGCCTTAGACACATTGGATTGTGATGAAACTTGACAGGTGGTAGTTTGGGGTTTTTAGGAAGATTCTAACCCATTTTGGGGTAATTCTTAGACTGTAAAAAATTCCACTGTAAGTCAGGGCTTTATTGACCGACTTCTCTTTTATTCTGTATCGGGGATCCAAGGTGCTGAAAAATGTCTTCAAATAGCTTACCCTGCTGAATTTTGTGCTTCGACAGAAGCAAGAAGGACAACATTCAGAAAATTTCCTTCAGCTTTATTACTTTTTTCTTCCTAGCCACATGACCACGTGAACGCCGAGGAGATATCCACGTAATGCTATAACTAGGATGCTCAGACATTTGGATGCATTTATCCCAGATCCATTCGTGGAGACTTTGGGGGAGAAGAGACTATTGAGGGATCTTGTCGAAGTCCTTCCCCTCAAGGGACTATTTGTGATTTGGAGGGATTAGTTTTTTACGTCCTCACCCTATTGGACGGTACATGTGATGGCCTTGTGATAATGACTGGGATACGTGTCACCCAGCTCTGAAGAAGGCTGTTGACTGGGCCACCACTTGTTTACCCAGCTTTGAAGAAGAGATGTCGACTGGGCTCCGTGTTCACCCTGCACTAAAGAAGGATGTTGGCTGGGCTACGTGTTCACTCAGCTTTGAAGAAGAGATGTCAACTGAGCTACGTGTTCACCCAGCACTGAAGAAGGATGTTGACTGAGCTACGTGTTCACCTAGCACCAAATAAGAGTTGTATCACCCAGCATTGAAGAGGGCTGTTGACTGGGCTACGTGTTGACCCAACACTGAACAAGGATGTTGACTGAGTATGTGTTCACCCAGCACCAAAGAAGGGATGTCGACTGGGCTATGTGTTCACCCAGTACTGAATAAGGGATGTCGACTGGGCTACATGTTCACCTGGCATTGAAGAAGGATGTTGACTGGATTACGTGTTGATCCAGCATCAAAGAAGGGATGTTGATTGGGCTACGTGTTCACCAAGTACTAAAGAAGGGATGTCGACTGCACTAGGTATTCACCCAGGACTGAAGAAAGATGTTCATTGGGCTACGTGTTCACCCAGCACTGAAGAGGGAAGTTGATTGGGCTATGTGTTCACTCAGCACTGAAGAAGAGATGTCAACTGAGCTATGTGTTCACCCAGTACTTAAGAAGGGATGTCAACTGGGCTACGTGTTCACCCAGGACTAAAAACGATGTTGACTAGGTTACGTGTTCACCCAGCATCGAAGAGGGATGTTGACTGGGCTATATGTTCACCCAGCACTGAAGAAGAGATGTCGACTGGGCTATGTGTTCACCCAGCACTGAAGGAAGATGTTGATTGGGCTACATGTTCATTCAGCACTGAAGAAGGATGTTGACTAGGCTACATGTTCACCAAGCACTGAAGAAGGATGTTGACTGGGCTATGTGTTCACCCAGCACTGAAGAAGGATGTTGATTGGGCTACGTGTTCACCTAGGACTGAAGAAGGATGTTGACTGGGCTATGTATTCACCCAGCACTGAAGAAGGATGTTGACTGGGCTACGTGTTCACCCAACACCGAAGAGGGATGTTGACTGGGCTACGTGTTCACCCAAGACTGAAGAAGGATGTTGATTGGGTTATATGTTCACCAAGCACTAAAGAGGGATGTTGACTGAGCTACGTGTTCACCCAGCATTGAAGAAGGGAGAAAGAGACGAAGGAGGAAAAAAGAGAGAGATAGATGAAGATATAGAAAGGAGAGAGAAAGAGAGAGAAAGGGAGGCATGCACGGTGTTGCCACTACCATGCATGTCAGAAGAGAGAAGAAGAGAAAGAGGGGCATGCGCGGCGCTGCCACTGCAATGCATAACAGAGAAAGAGAGACATGCACGACGCTGCCACTGCCATGCATGTCAAGAGAAAAGAAGAGGAGAAAAAGAGAGGCATGCACAGTGCTGCCACTATTGTGCACGTTAAGAGAGAAAAGAAGAGAAGAAGAGAGAGAAAGAAAAAAAGAGAGGCATGCACGACACTGCCACTGTCGTGCATGTTAAGAGAGAGAAGAGAAAGAGAGGCAGGAAAAAAAAAGAGATAGAGAAAGGAAGAAATAGGGGAGGAAAGTGAAAGATAGAAGAGAGAAAAGGAGAGAGAGAAAGGAGGATGTTAAGGGATGCTTTTTAAGTTCACTCACCCTGTTGGACGATATTTTTTATGATGAAGGATGCTTTTAAAGTCTGCTCACCCTATTGGATGATAATTGTGATGTTGAAGGCTCTTCTTTTCTGGTCCCGACATCAGGCGATTCTAGTATCAGGATTTTTCTTTTGGAGTGCTGGCTGAAGCCGCTTACGGAGGCGAGCATTGCATCAACCTGCTCTCTTGGTCCAAGCGCCCTTTGCGAGTTTGCACTTGGACTTGGGAAGTGGCACCGTAGAGATGGTTTTCGCCAATCCCCTTTTTATTTGGGGCTTTTTTACTTATGACTTTGTGGCCACGCCCATCCTTTTCTTTTCCATTTTTACTCACAGTGCCCTTTCAGGTTCTCACCGTGCCAGGGTTTTTATTTATAGAACTCTTTTACTCATGATTTCGTGACCATGCCCGTCCGTCATTTTTATTCATGGCGTTCCCTTGTTCAGGTATACACCATATTCATTATTCTTTTTTTTTTGTTGTGAAGGCATGTTTAGGGCCATGACTTTGGGACCTGTGCAAAGACTTTTAATGTTATGCAGCTAGGATGTGTACTATAATTTATGGTCATACAGCTGAACAGTGGTGGTGATGGATGACAGTCTGCAGAGGCCATGAAGTGAGTATGGTGTTGGTATGGAGGATGTATAGTGGTGACCCACTAGCTGACGGCGAGTGTGGAGGGCGGGATGGCTCGCCGTTTGTGAGCGTGGGTAAGACTCACTGGGAAATGAGGAATGGTAATGAAGTGAATGGATTCACTAAGGAGTTGATGAAGGTGGTATACGCAAAAGGTGTTGTGCACGTATGTGGAGGCGTATTTAAAGTCTTGCCTCCGGGATTGGTGTGAACCAGTTTAATGTCATGCGGATAGGACGTGCACTACAGCTTTTGCAAGGACCACAATTTTCTCCCAGTTCAGAGATGCGCACGACGAGGAAGGGTGAAACAGAAGCTTAGCGCTATTTGAAGCATCGTTGCGCGTGTATAAAATCTTAGCGTCGTTTGTGATGAAGAAGCTGAGAGGGAGAGAGAAGATGCATCGCTGCACGTGAAAAGTCAACACCGTGCATGAAGATAGGGAGGAGCATCATCGTGTGTATAATGAGCATCGCTGTCTGTGGAAGAGGCCTAACGCCGACTGTGAAGGAAGAGAAGGAAAGACATCATTGTGAGTGAAAATTAAAGCATCGCCGCCCGTGTAGGTGGCTATTGCTGCCTGTGGAGGCAACAATTGAGCAACGCCATGCATGAGCTGGGGGTAGCACCGTGAGTGTCTCGGTCAAGCGTACAGTTGTTGGAAGATATTCTTCATCATCATGAGGCTCCCTATCAATAAAAGCCTAGCAAATAGTTGAAATTTTGACAGTCCCAGAATGGCCCCATAACTGGTCAAGATCTTCATGAAGACTCTCAAAAGTCTCCTGCCAAGTTTCATCTCATTTCGACATGTCTAAGGCAGTACAGACTGAGAAACAGTTTTGGCAGAATCAGCCTCTAGCACCCTAAAACGGACCCTATAACTAGAACTATATTTTCGGTGTCTCAATTTTCTATGGGACCACCGCCATTAGATCTGACATGGTTGAAAACCCCCAGGGACAAATTTTGGAGAGAGAGAGTAAGGAGAGAGAAACTTTTGGATCGGTACCCCTAGGCTCAAGGTAAATTTCCTCTCTCTTCTTTTCTTTCTTCTTCTTCTTCGTCTGAGCCTCCCTCAAAAGCCATGCGCGGTAGTGGCAGTGCTATGCATGCCTCTTACTTTTCCTTTTCTCCCTCCTGTGGGTTCATAGGTCGTGCATAGAGATGGCAGCGCCACTCCTTTCTCTCTCATGTTTGTGCGTCTCTATCCCTCAACAAGATTTGCAGACGACATTGCTCATCATCATTCACAGATGTATCCTCGACGCCTCGAGCGAGGAATGTGGCTAACGAAGCTTATTGCCGTCCGCAGGGGCTTCACCCTATCATGTGACTATTACAGGTGGCGATGTTCATCACCGTCCTCGAAGGGTCACGACAATACCCATCACCGTCTGCAAGCTTCTCTTTTGCACTCGGTGCCTGTCACCGTATGCAGGCTTTGCCAACAACGATGCTTATTGCCATCCACGAGTTTCTCTCGTGTTCCACGTCTAGCGTCGTGTGTCTCAAGGGGAGCTATCGTCGTGAGCCTCACTAGAAGCCATCATAGCCTGCATGGGACATAGTGTCTTCTCATGATGCCAACGGTGATGCCCATCGTCTAGGTTCTTCCTCTCTCCGCCATCTCACTCTCTTTCTCTTTGTTCCATGTTCTTCTCTCCATTCTTTTCTCTTCTCACTGGACTGAGGGTAGACTTAACATAGCACTGCCATAGCGGTCTAGCTGTCGAGTAGTATTGCCGTCGTGCTGGTCTTGAGTACCATGTCTATCTTGCTACCACATCAGATTGGGATAGTCCTATCAGCATCGGTTTCGAGTAGTATTGCCGTCGCGCTGGTCTTGACTACCGTGACCGTCTTGCTACCACTCCGAGTTGGTAACTTTCCAACTGTCATGCTAGTCTCGCCCCTTCATCACGTTCTCTTCTCTTTTCTATCTTTATTTGAACCTTCCACTTCATCACTCTCTCAAATGAAGGTACATTGTCCTAAGACAAGGGTGGGTCCCTTTGGCCCACTTGTTTTGCAAATTAACCATAGTAGTGTTGTGCAGAAAACAAGGAGATTGCAGGTCAAGGGGAGGCAACTCCGAACCAGCTAAAGCAGCTGGGGGGCTATCCGTCGTGATCTAAGTGGGTGCCCACATGAGCCAGCCCGAGTAAGTTACGGACCCAAGTGAGGTTGGTCCCCACCTCACATTCAAAATTCCTCTCTCACTAGTTGGATTCTTGCCCTTGTTCTTGAACGAGGTTCCCGAGAGAGCGATCTCAAGTCCCGAGTTTTTTGAACCCGAGACACGTGTCACCTAATCACCTAAATCTGGGGAGACGAGATCGAGGCCTATAGGAGAAATTTTGACGCTTTCTTTCTCTCTTTCTCTCTTGCTCAATCTGTTTCTCATAATGAAGCAGAATATCAAGCCTCTATAATCAGACTTGAGATAGCTTTTGATCTCGACTTGGAGCATCTCAAGATCTACGACGACTTCGAGTTGGTTATCCGATAGCTCAAAGGGATTTATGATGTAAGAAAAGACACCCTCAAGCCTTATCACGATACTGCAAAACCATATATCGCCCAATTTGGGTGGTGGAATGGAGACACATCTAGCTAAGAATTGAAGTCCATGCGGATGACGAGAGAAATATCTTCTCTGAGTGTCCTCCTTATCCATTTGGAGCACTTCTAGCATACAAAGAAGTAATCTAGACCGAATAAGAAATAACATAGAGTCATGGAGCTAAGGGTCGAAATCAAGAACCACAATTCTTTGACCCAATATGCATAGAAATTGAGCACGTCAAATATTGGAGAGACCCCATCGCTAGCTTCCTAAAACAGGGCAGGATCTCAGAAGATCGTGCTGATCATAATAGTATATGTCGAATGTCCACCAAGTATACCATCCTTGAAGGTGATGTTCTCTTTAGATGGTCATTTGACCGAATTTTTCTCAGATGTGTCGAGATCCAAGAGGCAAATAAGGTATTAGAAGAAGTCCACTCAGGCATTTGTGAGCAGCACCAGTCCGGTCTTAAGCTCTATGAATGAATACGCAGGCTAGGATACTATTGGCCTTCTATGATCGTTGATTCCTTATGATCGTTGATTCCTTATGATCGTTGATTCCTTGAGCTACACTAAAAAATGCCAGGTATGCCAAATCACTCCATCCTGGTTCACCAACATTCAGAGCCCTTACACCATACGGTTGCTTCATGGCCCTTATCATAATGGGGTATGGATATCGTGGGGCCCATTGACCCCCCTTCCTCAATAGGCCATATTTTCATCCTAGCTGCAACAGATTATTTCTCTATGTGGGCTGAAGTCGTCCCCCTTAAGCAAGTTCCTGGGACAACGATGGCCTACTTTGTTCGACATCATATTATATACCGCTTCGGAGTGCCCGACCAGGTCATATCTAACAATGGCCCTCAATTTAGGAGTCATCACATTGATCGCTTAGTTAACCAGTTCAGTTTCAAATGGAGGTACTCAAACATGTACCACCCTCGGGCGATGGATTAGCTAAGGCTTTCAATAAGACTCTATGCAATGTCCTAAGAAATTCAGTATAAAAACAAGGAAGAACTGGCATGAGAAGCTTCCCGAAGAATAGTGGGCTTATCGCACTACTATATGAAATACTACTAATTCCACTCTTTATTCTCTGGTATATGAGGGTGAAGCAGTTTTACCTCTCAAATACAAATCCCTTCATTGCGAGTATCTATTCACCAGGGAATAACAGAAGATGAGAGAGTCAAGCTCCGGTATCAAGAATTGGAAGCACTCGATGGAAAGAAACTACAGGCTCAGTACAACAATGAACTCAACCAAGGGAGAATGAAGGGGGCTTTTGATAAGTTTGTCAAGATCCGCTCATTCACCCGTGGTGATTTATTCTTAGCCGTCAAGAGGCCTATTGTTGTGCATGGCCGGCATAAAGGGAAGTTTGAGCCTAAGTGGGAATGTCCTTATATAGTAAATATGGTCTCGCCTAACGGAGCCTACAAACTAAAACATCCTGGTGGAGAAGAGGCAATGCCCCCTATCAATGGGCGATACGTAAAGAACTACTATCTGTGATGTGTATTCAAGCAAGATAGTCCAAACAAAATGCTAACGTTTTTCTTTTATATTGCAGTAAAAATGAGTTACAAGTTACAAGAACCCATTATTAGGGAGGTTACAAGTCTCTTGCATCTGAGGATAAGAGGACGGCTACAAACCAAAACTTTTGCTTTTTCTCTTGCATTTGAGAGTAAGAGGACAGTTACAGGCAAAACATATTCCTGTCCCATGACGAAGAAGCAAACCCACAAAAGGAAGGACCTCCTCATGAAGAAGAAGTGAAACCACTTGGAGAGTGAGCTTTAATTCGTCTGACGAGTAAGAGGATGGTTACAGGCCAAAAGACAAAGTAGAGCCACTCCAAGAAGTTAGCCTCAGTCCATCCGACGTGTATGTCAAACATACAAGCCAGATACCTCATCTGACGTGTATGTTAAACATATGACATAGGATCCATTCGACGTGTATATCAAACATACAAGAGGGGCTGCCCTGGCAAGAAGCTGGCCTATGATGAAAAGCATGCCCAATTCACAGTGGATGCCCTTCCACAGAACAACATCGACCTCATTGTTATTCTGGAGGATTTGGCTTCCAACAGGTACCACAAGCCACGCCCCATCCTTCGCCACTTTTTCTCGGCCCATGGACATCACCATATGTAGCTCATCGTCAAGCGCCGTGAATCCGACACGTGACTTACCGACATATGTGAGTGTCAGTCTTTGCATCATGATAAGCCACACATCTTGATCAACCCCAATTGAAGCCAACGCCGGTTGGGTCCTCTAAAGGCCAGCACCGGTTGCGTGCCTAAGCCCTAGCGCCAGCTGTTTTGCTTGAGGTTCGGTGCCGGTTGTATCAGCACTCCTAATCATCGAGGCTTATTACCTTAGCGCCAGGTGGACTTCTGTTAGCGCCGACCCTGTCGCGACTGTTTGCCTCCCGAGACTCCTCATTTTTGCACCTCCTTAAATGGTCACAGGATTTCCAAGGATGACGGTTCACCTCTAGCATCGGTACACCTTTTTCATGATGATTCACCTCCAGCGACCATACGCCTTCCCCATGATGTTTCACCTCCCATGGCCATTCGTCTTCTACCGGAATTGATCCCACACGGTCAAAAACTCACTGGAAAAACTTCCCACCTATCGTTTTAGCCTGGACTTCACCAGAATCACACTAGAAGGGTTTTACAGACTGCCCTTGAGTCACCGAAAACCTCTACTACACCACGAAAGTGTTGAAAAACTTCCACAATTGCCAGGAAACCCCTTAAAAAATCCTTGAAAAGCCATCAAGACATGCGAAACTACTCACTGATGTGTTTCCCGCCTCTTCCCGAAAGAAAAAACGATAGCCGGAGCCTCCACTACTTCCCAAAAAGATTATCGAAAAGTTCTCCTTTCCCTACTACTGTCTCCGCAAACTCACCGAATCCTTAGCGAGGTTTGTTCAACAAAGGTCTTCTAAGTAGGATTGAATGGAAGCCTGCTGTCTGTCGAAGAACCTTCCCTGTAGAGACTGTTGCTGAAATCCCACTGCTCGCTGGAAACTTCAACCGAGCACTCTCTCCTCGCGGTTAAAGAAAACTTGCTTAAGTTTTACCCTTGGTGATAAACTAGACTGCCCTCGAATGTCCCTCACAAATTGGTAAGTCCAGTTGAATCCAAGGGAAGCCAAGCGACAACAAGCCGGGTCGAGCTTTACACTAGGTCTCAGGTAACTCTCATCAATCCATCGTCAGGGCCTGTTGACGCAACACCTGGTGGATTTCCAAAACAACCCTCATGCCGGTTGACTTATCGCCAGGTGTATTTCCAAAGACAATCTTAGCGCCAGTTGACTTAGCGTGGGGTGTGTTTCCAAATACGATCCTAGCCCCGGTTGACTTAACGACGATTGTGTTTTCAAATAAAACCTTAGAGCCAGTTGACTTAATGTTGAGTATGTCTCCAAAATTACCCCAACATGGGTTAACTCAATGTCGGTTGCCTTTAGATAATACTACGGGACGTCACAACACCAGCTGAACAGCGCCGGTTGTGTTTTTAGAACTCAGCGCCGGTTGAATATTCGTAATAAACCATCATCGCTACTCGTGTCGACGATCATATTTCAAGCAATGTATGCCCTACCACTATCCTTAGTGGAGTTGTGTACCCAAGCCAGGACATGTCATCCCTAATGGACTTGCACCCGGGCCGTTGCACCTAAATTGTTACTTCCCCAATGGAGTCAGGAGTTGTCCCTTGTCTAGCACTAGGAGTCACACCCTCACTGTGGCTCATCATCCCCAGTGAAGTTGGGTCATTCTTACCTCCCCAATACCCTATGGTTCAACTTCACACGATGCTACCCTATCCCGAGGGAGTCGGTGTTTGAATATATTTTTCATCACCTTGGTCCCTGGTAGTAAGAAGGTCAATACAGCAAAACAGTGGAAAATTCCCTATAGTCTCAGAATGGCCCTTGAGTTGCTCAAGATCATCATCAGTACTTTAAAATATCACCTGCCAAGTTTCATCATGATCAGACATGTTTAAGGCAGTGAACACAAAGAAACAGTTTTCGAAAAATTGGCTTCTTCCACCCTGAAATGGACCCTAGAACTGGAGTGACATTTTTGATATCTCAAATCACTATGGGACAACAGCCATTAGATCTGTCACGGTCAAAAACCCCTATGGGCCAAGTTTCAACTTGATCAGACATTTCAAAACAAAGATATGAGTAAAATATTGAAACGGGAGACGCCGCACACTATTCCCATACGGCCTCACTGCACTAAAATAGCAGTAAAGGTGGCTATTTTTATAGTAACGGGCAGTCACTTTCTGGGCCCGTAACTCACTCATTTCAAGTCAAATCGCTCCCAAATTTGGTGAGCGTATTCGTCTCATCAAGATGAACAATTCGATATGTGGCATGCGTTGAGACGATATCCGAGGAGCGCAAAACGCTAGAGAGAAGTTGTCGATCCATGAAGAAGTTGCAAAAAATTCTGCAGCAACATGCCTCTCTTGATGAACCCAATCATGACGCTTGCGCAATGGATCGATGCAAAACCAATTCCATTGTGTGCGTAAGGTTCAGGGTTATCATTGGATTGAACCACGTACATGTTGGATGGCTATATTTCATGCATGAAGCAGATGAAGTTACTGAAATTCCAGCCGCTGGATTCCAGATTCCAACCAAAACTCAAAAGTTGTGAAATCTTTGTTCTGGCTCCAAATCACGTTCCGTTTGTTGCTACGCAATCGTGACGACATGCTTAGTGTGCTATGATAAAGAAATCACAGAAAAACATTAAGGAAAGACTGCACTATCGATCTAAAGTTTTCACGATTCAAACAAATTTCAAGTCTCGTGATCATGACTCAAAAACATGATTCATGACTCGAAGTTGGTAGCAAAAAAATCGCCATGTCGAGCTCTCCAAGAAAACAATAATCTTTCGATGAAATGGGCTTCAAAACAACCCCGGGTCAGCCATAGAAGATCACGCAAGTTCTCGGGCAGCCACAAGGACTGTTTTGGAATTCCACATATTGTTATGCAAGGGTAAAACTGTCATTTTGTACCCATTTTTAGAATTTATTTTAATTCAATTTAATCTTAATTTTCAGCAATTAGGTCTGATTTTTATCAATCCACCCATGTTTGGGCACAACTCTATATAAATAGGCACTGCCTCATTGTAAAAGGACCCCACAAAAATCTTCGGCCTTCAGTTGATTTTTGAGAAGATTGAAAAAAAAATTTGATTCCTTGCTTGAGCATGTGAGTAAGTCTTGGATAGAGAGTGAGGAGAGAGAAGAAAAGGGCCAGTACCCTTCGGGCATGCAACTTTCTTTCTCCTTCTCTCTCTTCTTTCTCTCTATTCTTGTCTCTCTTTCTCTCTACTTTATCTCTCTTCTCTCTTTCTCTCTCTTCTTCTCCCCCTTCATCTATTAGTCGACGAGACCTAGTTTCGATTGGTTTTCTCTCTCTTCCTCTGTCAGTCGGTGAGACCTAGCATCGGTTGTCTTTTCTCTCTCTACCAGTCGACGAGGCCTAACACTGATTGCTCTATTCCCTCTCTTCTTTTGTCATGTGGCGAGATTAAGCTCTAGTTGCTTCCCTTCCTCTGTTCTCATCTGACACAATCAATGAAGCCTAGCGCCAATTGCTTCCTTACTCTCCCATCTCCTGAAATAGTCTATGATGTCTAGCGCCGACTGCATCTCTTCTTCCTTCTTCTC
Organism: Amborella trichopoda; assembly: GCF_054954075.1. Taxonomy (NCBI): domain Eukaryota; kingdom Viridiplantae; phylum Streptophyta; class Magnoliopsida; order Amborellales; family Amborellaceae; genus Amborella; species Amborella trichopoda. The sequence goes on along the minus strand of NC_142337.1, from coordinate 28,341,645 downwards.
TCTCCTTATGTTTGTTCCCTTCTTCTTTTTAACCCCTACTCTCTACACTTTTGTTTGACTAAAAGGGATTGAGGTTAGCCTCTCATGGTAGTCCTATCGTCTAACCGTAATGTTATTGTGTCAGGATCTCTTGGCCTGCTTTGCTGCCACAACAGATCGACCATCGTGCCTAGCTAGTTGATATTGGTAATAACGTTTAGTAGTTATCCCGTGAGCCAGTCTTCGTTACCGAGCCCATTTTGCTACGACGTTAGGCCAATTATCCATTAGTCTAGTCATTGCTCTGATCCTCTCGCTTGGTCGAATTCTTTTCTCCCATCGTCTTTCTTTGTTCTTCTTGAATGCGCATGCTTGTATACGTTCATCAGAGAGGAAAAGGGTGAGGTCTGACCCACCTATCCTGTAACCTTTGCCATATATGTTTGTGATTGCAAAAAAGAAGAACATAAAAAGAATACGAGCCAAGGGAGGCGATTTCGAACTAGCTTTATTACTGGGGAGCTTTCTTTGTGATTTAAGAGGGTTGTAACACCCCCCCATTTTTTAACGAGGTTCTCGAGAGAGCGACCTCACAAATTTATCCGGTCTTCCCCGAAATCCAAGACGCGTGCCCCCTGATCCCCCAGAGATTCGGAGGGAGAGATCGAGGTACCTAACCAGCTTGGCGACTCCACTGGGGACTTACTACCCCTTAGTTGGACCATTCTTGATTGGCTAGTTTCTTCTTTATCTATTTTCATTCTCTTTTCACATTCAGTTATGGCTGCTAGGTTCTGAAACCCATTTATCCGGATTGAGGATTTTCTTATCCCCTTATTCGAGAGTTTCCCTAGGGAACAAGGGCCTTCGACTTTGTTCCCGACCATCCGCTTGAGCAAAGACCCCATGTCTAGCTCCTAAGTCCTAACCTGGACCGGAGTGAGGAGGGACTTGAAGGTACCTCATTCCCCATCTATTCGCTCTAGTGGAAACTCTACCAAAGTGCTTGCATGGGTGGCACTTATGTTGCCCCACACAGCATGCACCGAGCCCAACCCTGTCGAGCCCATTTGTTGGGATTTTACTAGCGGTGAAGAGAGTTTCTTCGGGTCTTGAGTCAAAGCCCGATCCGGCTCATCGTCGTTTGGCTTTCCTTGAATGCGGCTAGGATTCTTAGTCAGTGAGGGGCATTTAAGCCGGGTAAAACCCCATCTTCTCCATTTTTCATTGAAGGAAAAAAAAACTTAAACAAAATTTTAACGGTGACCAGAGAGTTCCTATAGAAGCTCCGGCAAGAAGGGAGATTTCGGCAAGAGATCAAGTGTTTCCGAAAATCTTACACGGAAGGTTTCCGTAAGATTGTCAAGGGATTCTCGGAGAAGGAGAAGTTGTAAGAGTTTTGGCAAGAAAAACTCTGTAGGAATTTGCAGAAGTTTTTTGGTTAGCACAGGCGACTTTCTAGGAGCACTTTAGCAGAGGTATTTTGAGGGTAGTAGAGGAGGGAAGTGCAGCAGTGGGCATTTCTGCAAGTCTTGGGAAATTTTTCGAGCGCTTAAGTGGTTTTCTGGTGTCGTAAGAGGGTTACCGAGGATTTCCCAATAACTTAGGGAAACTTGTAGAGGTTTTCAGTGAGGTTTTGTTTACTTCTCGGCCAAGGCGTAGGCAGGGAAAGTCTCTCAGTGTGTTTCTAGCCATGTAGGAGAAGTTCCGGTGAGAAGTCGGAGGGTCAAGACAAACGGAACGGTCGCCGAAGGTGGACTGTCACAAGGAAGGCAAACGGTTGTGGGAGGTGGACCGTCACGGGGAAGGTGAACGGTTGGGGGAACCAAATAGTCACAGGAGGTGAACCGTCGCAGGTGGTGGTCGGTTGCCCTTGAAAATTGCTCGACACTTAAGCAGGTAAAGAGACTCGGGCTTTGAAAACGAGAAGTCTCGAGAGACAAATAGTGACGACAGAGCCGACACTAACCGAAGTGCAACTGGCACTGATGCAACCAGTGTTGATGGTTAGAGGCATAACCGGTGCTGTCACAGATGGAGCTGCTCCTCAAAAAAGGCAGCCGATGCTAGGAGTTGGGAGTGCATCCGACGTTGGCCTTTGGAGGATGCAGCCAGTGTTGGCTTTAGACAGCGGTCATCAGCACATGTGGCACGTCATGATGTGCATAGTGCTGCTCACTGTGGCAATAAGTTACATGCGGGGATTGCGACATTTGACGATGACCTACGTGCGGCAATGTTCATGTGTGGCGCTGACATGGGCAGACAAAAGGTGGTGAATGATGGTAAGGCATGGATTGCGATACCAGTTGGAAGCAAAATCCTCCAGGACAACTGTGAAGTCCATGTTGTTTTATGGAAGGGCATCCACTATAAACAGGGTATGCTCTCCATCATAGACAGTTCCTTGTTAGGGCAGCCTGCTTTGTATGATTGACACACACGTCGAATGAATTCTGCCTTGTATGTTTGATGTACATGTCAGATGAGATCTTTGACTTGTATGTTTGATATACACATCGGATGAACTAAAGCTAACTTCTTCGAGTGGTTTTGCTTCGCCTCTTGGCCTGTAACCATCCTCTGGCTCGTCAAATGAATTGAAGCTGACTCAAAAATGGTTGGCTTCTTCTTTTGTCTTGTAACCATTCTCTCTGGTGGTACTCGTCAGTTGGTTTTTCTTCTTTGCTTCTTCTTCATGGGGCAGACATTTTTTTTTGACCTGTTACCGTCTTCTTATCCTCAAATGCAAAAGTAATATTACAGGTTTTGGTTTGTAACCGTCCTCTTATCCCTAGATGCTAGAGGACCACCTTTGGTGTTAGATGTTTTCTTTTCCTCAGATGCAAGAGACTTGTAATCTCCCTAATAATGGGCTTTTTTTACTGCAATAAAAAGAATTAGAATTTGTTTGGACTATCTTGCATGCTTTGCGTTGAGTCATTTACTTTTGCATATGTATCACAAATAGTACTTCTTTAGGTATCACCCGTTGATAGGGGGCATTGCCTCCTCTCCATCAAGATGGGCCAGAATGTAGGCTCCATTTGGGGAGACCTTTTTTACTATAAAGGACCCTCCCATGAAGGCTCAAACTTCCCTTTACGCCTGCCATGCATGACAATAGGCCTCTTGACAGCTATAACTAGATCACCACGAACAAATGAGCGGATCTTGATAGACTTGTAAAAAGCCCTCTTCATTCTCCCTTGGTTGGGTTCGAGGTTCTACTGAGCCTCTAGCCTCTCTTCATCAAGCACATCCAATCCTTGACACCGGAGCTTGACTCTCTCGTCTTCGGTTATTTCTTGGTGCATAGCAACTCGTAGTGAATTTGAATTTCGAGAGGTAAAACCGCTTCACCCGCATAGACCAAAGAATAAGGAGTGGAATCAGTAGATGTTCTCATAGCAATATGATAAGCCCATAATACTTCAGGAAGCTTCTCATGCCAGTTCTTCTTCGTCTTTGATATCTACCTTCTTAAAACATTGCACAAGGTCTTATTGAAGGCCTCGGCTAAGCCATTCGCTCGAGGGTGATACATAGTTAAGTACTTCAACTCAAAACCAAACTGATTGACCAAACGTCGATGTGGTGGCTCAGAAACAGGGGACCATTATCGAAGATAATTCAGTCAGGGACCCCAAATCAGTATATAATATTATGTTGAATGAAGTTGACGACTGTTGTCCCAAGAACTGTCTTAAGGGGGACAGCTTGGCGCACTTAAAAAAGTAATCTGTTGTGGCTAAAATGAAGACAAGACCCATTACTGAGGGAGGATCAATAGGTCCTACGATGTCCATACCCCATTATGAGAAGGGCCATGATGCCACTGTAGGGTGTAAGGTCTGGAGGTTGAGGAACAAGGCTTGAATGGATCTAGCACACTTGACATTTCTTATCATAGTTTAAGGAGTTGACAATCATCAAAGGCCAATAGTATCCTAACCTGCGTATTCATTCTTAGAGCTTAGGACAAGACTAGTGTAGTCTGCAAATGCCAGAGTGTACTTCTTCTAACACCTTATTTGCTTCTTTTACGTCCACACATCTAAGAAGAATACCGTCAAATGACTGTTTAAAGAGAGTATCTCCTTCAAGGAGGGTATACTTGGTATACATTCGACGTAAGTTGTTGCGTCGGCACGGTCCTCTAGGAGCCTATCGTGTTTTAGAAAACTAGTGAGGCGTTACTTCCAATCTTCTACCTGTTCGATTTCTACACATATTGGGTCAAAGAATTCTTGTTCCTAGTTTAGAACCTTAGCCCCTTGATTCCGTGTCATTTCTCATTTAGTTTAATTACTTCCTTAGCTGATAGAAGTGCTCCAAATGGATAAGGAGGGCACTCCGAGATGATATTCCTCTCGTCGTCCGTGTTGACCTCGGTTTCAATGTGTCTCCATTCGGCCACCTAGAAGAGCGTAGGTCTTGATGTAGACAACTGAATTGTAGCACCGAGTTTTGCAAATCCATCAACCAGCAAGTTTAGCCTTCTGGGGATGTGACTCAGGGATACGTCCTAAAACTGGGCCATATGTGATTTTGTAGTATCGTGATATGGCTTGAGAGTTTCGTTTCTCACATCATAGATCCCTTTGAGCTTTTGGATAACCAACTCAGAGTTGTCATAGAACTTGAGCTGCTCCAAGTCTAGATCGAAGGCTATCTCCAACCCAATTATGAGGGCTTGATATCCTGCCTCATTATGAGAACCGATCTTGGCGAGAGAGAAAGAAAGTGGCAATGTTCCTCCTTTTGGGGTTAAGAAGACCACTCTAGCTCCTCCTCGATCTGATTGGAAGGCTCCGACGAAGTATAACTCCCACGGGTAAGCAAGTTCAGTACAAAATACTTCTTCATCAGGGAGGTCACTTGATAACGGAAATCCGCCAACATGGGGTGTGCTGCGAGAAAATCAGCCAGGGCTTGACCCTTGACGGCCTTTTGTGAGACATATGTGATGTCAAATTCCATCAACAGTAATGCCCACTTAGCAAGACATCCAGAAAGTCACGAGCATGTCATGAGAAACTTTATAGGATCTGCTTTTTATATAAGTTTCACTTCATGAAGTAGTGGTGGAGTTTTGGACTGCGAAGATTAAGGCCAAGCACGTCTACTCTATAGGGGGATAATTCTTTTTGGCCCCTTGCATCCTACGGATGAGATAGTATAATGCTGTTTCTTTTCCCTCTTCATTTTTTTGTGCCAACAATGTCTCGAGTAACTCGTCCAGAGCGGTCACGTGTAGGATAAAAGGTTTTCCCAACACAGGTGTCGAGAATATGGGATGATTGAGCAAATATTGTTTGATGTCATCAAGAGCTGCTTGACATGCTTCATCCCAGATGAATGGAGTATCCTTCTTTAACATGTGTGTAAAGGGTTTACAGCGACCAGAAAGATTTGAGATGAACCGACGAATGTACGTTAGCTACCCTTAAAGAGAGCGCATTTCTCGTAATGTAGTTGGTGACGAAATTTCTTGGAGTGCCTTGATCTTGACTTGCTCAACTTCAAGTCCTCGATGTCAGAAAATGAACCCCAAGAACTTTCCCAAATGGACGCCAAAGGTGCATTTCAGCGGGTTCATTTTAAGTTGATGAAGGCGTAGTCGCTTGAATTCCTTTTCAAGGTGTCTCATGTGAGAATATTTCTCTTCAGATTTTACCACCAAATCATCTACATTACACTCCACCTCTTTGTGCATCATGTCTTTCAGATGGTTGTCATCGCTCTCTAGTATGTGGCACCAGCATTCTTTAATCCAAAAGGCATCATTGTGTAATAGAAGACCCCTTTTAGCATTAGAAATGCAGTGGCCTCCTCATCTTTAGGTGCCATCTGTATCTGGTTATACCCGGAGTACCCATCCATGAAGGAAAAGATTTGACAATGAGCTGTTGAGTCGATGAGCATCTCAGTGAATGGCAAAAGGAAGTCATCCTTGGGACAAGCGGTATTGAGATCGCAGAAGTCCATGCAAACCCTAATTTGACTGTTCTTCTTCGTGATTTGAATATTTGCTAGCCATTTCGGGTACTTGACTTCACAAATGAAACTTGCTTACTTGAGCTTGGTTACTTTGGCATCTTTTTCCATTTCGAGGTCAGACCTGAACATCCTTGACTTTTGCTTGACGGGTTTGACAGCCGGATCGATGCCCAAACAATGAACGAGAACTTGAGGATCTAAACTGGGCATGTCATGGTAGTGCCAAGCAAAGACATCTCGGTTTGCTCGCAAGAATGTAGTGAAATTTTCTTTCTCATCTGAAGACATGTTGGCTAAGATAAAAGTAGGCCTAGGGTTGGCTTCATCTCCCAGATTTATTTCTTCGAGCTCATCAGCAGTAGCTTGACTGCCTTCGTCCCATTCTTTGGGAGGTTATTGCAACTCTTCCTTATTGTTTCCAGAGGTTTTGTCATCAATCGCGAGTGTAGATTCCCATGATCCTGACATCTCGACTTCGAGTAGGGCTTCAGAGTAGCTTATGGTTTATGTGCCTTTCTCGAATCGAGGGACGGAAGGGTCGACCTCAAATGTGAAAGGCCTATCGAGATACAGGGGCTTATCTTGAAAGTTAAGGGGGATTTGAGATTCAACGATCATGAGGGAAGAATTGTCTTCGTATGGATCATACGGTATTTGCACGTGTGCCTCTTAGACTTGTATCTTGTGTAAAGCTTCCTGAGAATAAAAACTCTGCCCCCTTGATCTCTCAGTCTCTGCTCAAAGTCGGGCTCAGGGGGCCACTGGGGTTTCTTTGGATTTGAATTTTTGTGCTTTTTCAAGGAGGATGGCTGTGCTTTGGCTTGAGCTGCTAGGGCATCAACGACTGTCAAGAATCCTGCTTTTTGGGCTAACATCTTCTTCAACCGCTTTAGTTGCATCTTGGTTATGTTTGATCCTTCAAGTTCTCTGTCAAGAGCCTCGAAGTCGGGACATATCAAGATCGTACTCACAAGATACGAAAAAGAGGAAGGATTAGGAGTAGAAGAAGAAGGAGAAAGGTTAGAAGGTCGGGGACTTTTAATGTCGTTCCCCTCATCAGACCGATCAGAGAAATTTTTACGTCATCACTAGGTTTGGACATGTTCTGAGTAGAAGGATGAGTAGGTCGTCTCCTATGTCATCGGGTTAACGCAATGACGGCATTGCCTCGAGCAATGAGATGCATGTGAGCAATGTGTGTAGGACCTGGCCTTGGGTGGTTTGATCTTGGGCGCTGACTCAAGGTAACACAAGGGTTGCCCCGAGGTGTGACTCGAGTGGGTGACCTACGAGGCATAAGGTGTGTGTGAGGGGTGGAGGCCGCAAGGTCTCCACCTCTATATGTTGAGTCTCTAGGGATAGAGACTCGCTGTGGTACAGGAATGTGGGGGAAAGCCTTACGGCGACCCACAGAAGCAATGACAACTTGCTTGCCTTTTGTAAAAAGGGAATGGGCAGCCTTCCTCATAACCAAGGACCTGTCGCCCCTCATCCCATTCAAAGATTGAGCTAAGATTTTTGAAGACACTGTCAGTCATCGTCTCCATCGCAAGGAACTCTTACGAGGCCTCGTCAACTGCTATCTCATGCGGAAGCCTTAAACCCCGCCAATTGGAGGGATAGTACAAGACAAATACCTCACCAGGAGCAGGAGCATCTGCCATCCTCCTTTGGCGGGTGTCCTGGTTTCAAGTGCCATTCACTCCTTTCCAAGGGTGGTGTTCCTCCCAATAACCCTTACTGGTGATTCTCCACCAGTTCGCATATGTCTTGGTTGTTCGGACTCTCCTACCGAAGTGAGGTAGCACGTATTTGCTAGTCTCTGTCATTTCAAGTCACATGGACCAAGCAGTTCGTATATGTTCCAGCAGCCAACACTCCTGAAAAGTTCCAAGCTCCTCTGACCTCCCCTTATACACCTTACTCTGGTGCTTCTCGAAGAATACTGAGAGCAGGCAACTTTGGTCAAGCCCATCCCGACGGGAAACGCGGTGGGGGATATATCCGTCTAGCCTGACACTTTGTGGAGTCCGATAAGGTAACACTCTCCCTCTGATGCTCATCATGAAAATGAGTTCCTTAATCATTGTCGAGGCACCGTCAAGCTCCTTCCCCAACTCATCGACAAAAGCACGGCTGGTGAAGCTCCCGACAGAAAAAGGGACTCTCCTCATGTTCAAAGAATCATTTTCGAATAGACCCTGAGCTTCCCCTAGGATATGGAAGATGGCCCTCTGGTTCGCTATCTCCATTAAGAAAGGCCACTACTTATTTCGTAAGCACTGATGCTTGACGTAGGTGTCAAGAACCACCTGTACACGTAATGCACAGGGAATGGGGTTTTAACATCCCCAGGAAAAGCTTCTCCACCTATGATGTCGTTCCCTCCCTCCTTGCCCTTATAAGCCTTTCCATGAGAGATGGCCCCGAAGCCATGGTATATGTTGCACAGGACTGGCTGAGCAAGGGCATACTCAAGCCCTCTGGCCATGTTGCATGCCACATATAAAACCCCTAGGTGAATGTCGTCCCCCCAGCTAGGAAGCACGAACTTGCACAAGAATAAGGCCAGGTAGGCGGCTAGAGATGGTCATCATCAACCTCGAGCTGATATATAGGAGGCATCTCCTTTGCAACTGCCTTCCCTTTCCCCTTTGGAGTACGCTGACCGCCCTCAGAATAGTCCCCGTAAAAGAATTCCACCCAATCTGTGAAGGTGACCCTACCATTGCTAGATCAGTCGACAATTGACTGATAGGCCTTAAAGATCTTGTAAAACTGGCCGATGGCTCTTCACCCCATAAGTGAACACCACCAAAGATGACTGAGTTTGATGGCACAAACTCGTCATATATAGCCCCGAGCATCGAGAGACCATAAAATAAAGTGAAGATCCAGTAAGGAGATTCCTACTTCACCATGACCAAGAAGCCAAGTATTGCCCACATGGCTCGACGTATCTAGCAATACCATCATTGTATTAGAGCAACAAACGTAGTAGCTTCCTGAACACTGGACGATCGTTAATAGCGAAGCACGCTCAAGAACTCTTCCATATGAAGGCAATACCTTGACAGTCCAGAAAGCGTATCCCTTCAGGTATTGGTGCTCTCCTTGAATTCGGAGGCCTTTTGCCAACCACCTCAGTAATCCCTTCGCATGGACCATTCGCTTCCCCAAGGTGGGCAAGTTCTCCCCGGAAGCTATGTTTCGATGCATACAGTGAAGAAGCGTCATCCCTTCTTCAGTACGGACATTGTCATCACTGCCCTCTCGCACTTCAAATCATACTGGATCAGTAATAAAAGTGATGCTAAGAGGCCACTCTGGCTCGTACGCTGGCCGGGTTAGCCAAATGGGTTCGCCTCTTGATAAAACTTCACCCGTAAAATCACAAGCACTGACCCTTGGGAGCCTCTTCGCATCAAGGATTTGGTAAGAAGAACCAGCCATTACAAAGGACTTAGTGGTTCACTCCTAAAAAGTTGCCAAGGCACTAGAACAATGCCGGTTGAGTCTGTCCAACACTCAGTGTCGGCTGATCCTCTCCAAACACTTAGCGCCGGGTGAACATCTCAATGCTCCATGCCAGTCGAGCTTCTCAATACCCAACATCGGTTGAATACTAAGAACTAATGCTGGTTGACTCTTTCAGCACGTAGAGCCAGTTGAATGCCATTAACTAGTGCCGGTTGAGTCTTTCAGCACTCAGCGTCAGTTGAATGCCAACACCCCAGCACCGGTTGAGCTTGTCTAAGGCCAGCGCTGGCTGAAGGTGAATCTCTCACACTTGCCACTAATCCTAGATGTGACACCCCAATATCAGTCGTGTCGACCGACAACCGTCGCCACGTCCTTCGGCACCACCTCACACACATGTGATTGATTATCGTACGGGATGAAGGCCAACCGTCACCATGTCTTCGATGATCATACGCCTTCCCCACAACTTTTCACCTCTTGTAGCTGTACTGCCCACCTCCGATATTCGTTCGTCTTCTGCTGAAATTGCTCCCACACGGTCGAAAACTCATAGAAAAATTTCTCGCATACCTTTTTGTTCTGGACTTCACCAGAACCTCACCAGGAAACCTCTGCGACACCACGAAAGTTCTGGAAAACTTCCACAATTGTCTTACAAACCACAAAAAAGCCCTCAAGACGTGCGTAAATACTCACTAATGTGTTTCCCCCCTCTTCCTGAAAGAAAAATGATAGCCGGAGCCTCCTTTGTTTCCCAGAAATATTCCTGGAAAGACCTCCTTTCCCTGCTACTCTCTCTACAACTATGACAAATTCTAAGCAAAGTACGCACGCCGAAGGTCATCTCAGCAAAACCCTTATCGGAATCCTGCTGCTTGCCAAAGAACCTGCCCTGTAGATACTGTTGCTGAAGTCCCACTACTCGCTGAAAACTTCAATCGAGCACTCTCTCCTCTCTGTTAAAGAAAATCTGCTTAAGTTTTTATCCATGGTGAAAAGTAAGGGAGAAACAGGGTTTTACCCCCTTATATAGACAACACTGCCCTTGAAGGCTCTTCACAAACTGGGAATACCAGTTGCGTCCAAGGGAAGCCAAGCGACAACGGGCTGGGCTGGGATTCGATACGAGGCCTGAGGAACTGTCATCAATCCTACCCTTGCGCCGGTTGATGCAACATTAGGTAAATTTCTAAACAAACCAAGCGCAAGCTGACGTAGCGCCGGGTATGTTTTCAAATACAACCTAGTGTCAGTTGACATAACACCGGGTGTATTTTCAAATACAACCTATTTCCAATTGACTTAGCGCCAGGTGTGTTTTCAAATACAACCTTAGCGCCGGTTGACTTAGCACCGGGTGTGTCTCCGAAAAGACCCTAGCGTCAGTTGACTTCAGATGATATCACGAGTCATTCACAACGCCAGCTGAACAACACCGTTGTGTTAGAACGCAGCGCCGGTTGTGTTGGGAGAACTCAGTTCCGGTTGTGTTATGAGAATTCAGTGCCGGTTGTGTTGGGAGAACTTAACACCGGTTGAATATTCGCAATAAACCATCAGTGCTACATATGGTGCCGGCTGTATTTCAAACAGTGTATGCCCTACCACTATCTCTGGTGGAGTTGTGTAACCAAGCCCGAACACGTCATCCTTAGTGGACTTGCACCCAGGCCATTGCACCTAAACTGTGACTTCCTCAATGGAGTTAGGAGCTGTCTCTCGTCCCCCACTAGGAGTCACACTCATCCTGCAACCCATCTTCATCAGTGAAGTTGGGGTCATTCTTACATCAAAAATACCTAGTGGGTCAGCTTCACACTAAGCTACCTTATCCTTAGGGAGTTAGGTTACAGGTCATAACGTCTCATCTTTCACCTCAGAGAGTGCCTTCCGGGTGACTTGGGGGTCAGCCCAGGCTCGAACAGGTGTTCTGGCCTTAGAAGGCCAAGAACTGCGAGCATGTGTCTGTAAGGGAACAGGTGAGAGCCTGCCCCTTACAGGGAGCACAAGTGTGTGCTGAGTGGAAGGATGAAGTGGTCATCTCCCGTGTGCTTGGGTTGGAGTAGCAATGGCGTTGCCTCAAGAAGTGAGATGTAGATGCATGCGCATAGGTTTCGGCCCAAGGGGGCTTGATCCTGAACACTTACTCGAGGTAGCACAAGGGCTGCCCCGAGGTTGACTTGAGTGAATGACCCATGAGCCTTAGTGTGTGTGCATGAGGTGGAGGCCACAAAGTCTCCTCCTCGTTGTGTTGAGTCTCTAATCATAGAGACTCGAGGTAGTGCAGGAATAGGGAGGGTGGCCTTACAACAACCTACAGAAGCATTGACAATGTCCTTGCCTTTTGTAGAAAGAGATTGGGCAGCCTTCTAGTGTACCCTGGCAATACGACCAACATGTGACTTGTCGATGACTGGGTGCATGCTGTGAGAGGCAACAGACATGCTACCAATGCAGGGCGCCTTGGTGAAAGTTCTACCAGGGCAAAGATATGGGGAGTTAGGGACCTTTAAGTTTTTCCTCACAACTATCCAGGTTAAGACCTGGGATCTAGACACTAGGTCTTTGCTCCAAAAGAAGGTTGGGAACCAAGTTCGAGGAACTTGTTCTCAAGGGAAGTTGGTGAATGTGATGATCAGAAAATCCTCGATTTGAATAAATAGGTTAGAGAACTCATAAGCCATGTGGTGTGTGAAAACAAAAAAATAAAGGAGAAACTAGCCAAATAAGGACGATTCTACGAAGGGGTAGTAAGTCCCCATTGGAGTCGCCAAGCTGGTTAGGTAGCTCAATCTCGCCCTTCGAATCCGGATGATCTGGCAGCACGCATCTCGGGTTATGAGGGAATCCAAGACTTTGAGATCGCTATCTCGGGAACCTCGCTCCGAAGCGAGGGCAGGTATACCAACCGATGAGAGAGGAATTTAAGGTGGGTTTGGGACTTACTCGATCTTGCTCATGTGGGCACCGTCTTAGATCACGAAGAAGCCCCCCTGTTCCACAACTGGTTCGGAATCACCTCCCCTGGCCTGCATTCTCTTTTTTTTGCAATCACACATACATGGTTAATTTTACATGACAAGTGGGCCGAGTGACCCCACCATGTCTTTGGGTGAATGTACACAGGGCGTGCACATTCAAAGGAGAAAAGAGAAGAAATGATGAGATGAGGGTTGGGAGAAGGAAGAAGAGAGGAGAAAAAGGAAAGAAAGAGACATTTGACCAGGTGACTAGCCTAGCACAGTGGCTAGATTGACATGATGATTGACCTGATGTGGTAGCAAGATGGGCGTGATAACGTGAGCGGCAATACTACTTGATGATAGGACACCCACATCGACCAGCTTGGCACCACAGCTAGTTCGACGTGGCAACCAGACGAGCACGGTAATTCAGACTGGCACGACAACAATACTAGTCGACAATGAGACTATCGTGACAGTGCTAGACTTTTCCCTTGGTCAAATGAGAGAGGAAGAAGAAGATGAAAGACAAAGATAAGGTATAAGAAAAGCAAAGAAAGAAAGAGAGAAGAAGATAAAAGAGATGAGAGAGAAGAGAAGATATAAAATGAAGAGAGAAAGATGAGAGAAAAGAAAAGAGAGAAAGAAGAGAGAGAAGAGCAGAGAGAAAGAAGAGAGAGAAGAGCAGAGAGAAAGAAGAGAGAGAAAAGCATGGACGCGATAGACTTCTAGTGTCCATGACAGAGAAATAGGAGAGAGAAATATGACAATGAGCATCACCATGCACCTCATGAGAAAGGGGAAATTTGGATAGAGGCCCAGCCCACCACTCGGCGTTGCCATCACCATGTGTGTGAGATAGAGAAAATAAGGAGAGAGGTTTGTGCCTGACACTATCATTGCCATGCACATTCAGTCAAAGAGGAGCAAAGAGAAAGATCGAGAAGAAGAAGAAAGAGAGAAAATGAGACACAGAAAGTGCTACCATGGTCGTGTGGGTTAGAGGAAGAGAAGGAAGAAGATGACATGAACGGCTCTGCCATAACCGTGCATGTTCACAGAGAAGAAGAGAGAAAAGCCGAGAAAAGAAGAGGGAAGATAAAAAGAGAGGAAGAAAGAGAGAGAATAAAGAGAGGGAGAAAGAAATAGAGAGGAGAGGAGAGAGAAAATTACCTTATCGAAGGGTATTGGGCCTTTTCTTCTCTCTCCTCTCACTCACCAAGATGCACCCACGAATTCAAAGAAGAAACCCGAACTTTATTGATCAATTGAAAGTCTGAGGGGGAATTAAGCCAACCCTTTATAGTTAGGAAGGACTGGTTAGGTGCCTCGATCTCACCTGCCAGATCTAAATGAAATAGCGGCACGTATCTCTGATGAACCTGAGATTCAAGATCGCTCTCTCGGAACCTTGCTCGAGAGCAAGGGCAGGTATACCAATCAATGTGAGAGGAATTGAAGGTGGGTTTGGGACTTACTCAAGTTGTGGATAGCAACTTGACTCAATGGGGATAAAGATAGTTAAGGCTATACCCAAGAGAAAGGTTTAGGGAGAGATGGCGGCACCCGAGGAGTGGCAAACCGATGTGACCTCATTGGGGATTAGGTGGGCCAATGTGACCTCTTGAGAGCAATGAGAAATGACATGTATGTTGCTCTGCTGAGGATGATAGGCCAGAGCATCGATGAATCTCATAAGGATTGATAAGATAAGAAGGGCCCTAAACTCCCTAGGGATAGTGGGTCGTAGTAAGATGTGACTCTCACTCGGATGTTGGTGTGAAACAAACCCATCAAGGTTTAAAGGGGTAGGTATGACTCTTGCACACATCTAACTCCACTGGGGATGTTGATGAAATACCTTTTTAGTGAAGAGATGGTCTATCTCTCAATTAGAGTTGTGCGTATAGACCATTTGTCGTGCCGTGTGTTACAGTTTTAAGGTCTTGTAGCTCGGAACATGGCTATGCAATTTAAAGTCATGGGGCGAGGAGCATGCAGTTTAAGGTAGTGCAACTAGATCTTTACTACAATTTAAGGTCATATAGTTCAGATCGTGGTCGTACAGTTTTTAGTCGTGCAATAAGGACTATGTAGTTTGCAACTAGACCACCGCTACAGTTTAAGGTCATACAGTTTAAACCATGGCTATGCAGTTTATGGTCATGCAGCATGGACCACAGTTTAAGGTCGTGCAACTAGTACCACCACTACAGTTTAAGGTCATATAGTTCGGACATTGCAGTTTAGGATCGTGCATCTAGACCGTAGCGTGGTGAGGGAATTGACTCCATGAGGAACAAAGCCATCACCGGAGGCTGGAATCCCCGAGTAGTGAGGCTGTGGTGTAGGGGATGAACTTCTAGAGAGTACATGATGATGGTTCAGCTGAGTGCCATGGCATGCGCGTGGCACTAAGTGTCGGATGCGCACGTGGCCTTAGGCCCCTTTGTGAAGAATGCAGTTGTGCCCCTTAGCCAAACGCGCAACGATAATTCTTTCGATGAGGCATGCGACGATGGCCCCAGACGAAGGCTAGCGGTGATGACCCTTGACAAAGGCGCATGGTGATAGACCTCTGGCGAAGGTGCGAGGCGATGGCCCTCTCGAGACTCGGGCTTGACCCGCCTCTGCTTGGTCTTATTGCCACCAAGAACTGGGGACTGGAGCATCATTTCACGTTTGTCGAGGGCATTTTGCAGCACTGCTGGGTATAAATGGAGGAAAACCCCACTTTACCATTTTATCGATGGGTAAGATAGTAGAAGGGTTTTTAGAGAGAGAGAGCCAAAGCTTTTGGCGAAGGTTTTCCAACGGGAACTTCCCAACTAAACTTGTAGAGACAGGCGGTTAGGAGATTTTTTGACGAGTTTCAAGAGGTCATAAAGCTTCGTGATGTGATTGAGAACCTTTTTGAGAAGTGTCGAGGCTTTCAGAGCAAGGAACAGGGCTACTCAAGGCCTTAACAGGATTTACGAAGGTGCTCTATCAAGATTTGAACGCTTCTCTAGTCGTCCTGTTGCTAAGGGGAGATTGCAGTGTGTTCAGAGGGCTCTATAGGTCCTCTTGTTATCCGAAGAGAAGAAGGGAGAATCAGTAGTGGGCTGACCGAAAACTCAGTAGAGTTTCGGTGAGTTTTTGGTGAACTGGCCAAAGTGGGAAGAGAAGGGGGAAGGGAGATCTGCAGGGTCTCAGGGAAGACTTCTGGGAATTGTAATGGTTTTCTACTAACTCTAGTAGTGAGTGGAAGGCGGGTCAGTGTTTTCTCGATGGACGAGAATGGATTCCCGGTGAAGAGGGAATACGACGATAAGGAACCCGAAGGGTTGGGGGATCGTAACGGTCGAAGAGATGAAGGGTCGTGGGATGGAGAACGATCGCCCACCATATGCGCGGTGACAGGCCACGTCGAAAGTGTCAAGCGGCATGCCCAGATTTCAAGGGACACACGTACGACGCGTGCTGACAGCTAGAGAGAGTCATTAATAAGCCTTGGTCATGGGATGGCGATAAGCCTCAGTTGATTACGAGGCGGCAGTTCCCTCCTAGTGGCAGACAGGGATAGTCATGCCTTTGGCGATAATTAGTGTCCTTCGACAAATTTCTCCTCGATGATCAATTAAGGCTTCTAAAGCTGTCAGGTGGCAAGCTTCTTCAAGTAGGGACCTTATGGTTATTGAGGATAAGGAGCCTCTTATTACTGAGAATGAACCTCATCCCTCTCCTCAACCTCCTGTCTCTGAAGGTGAGAGCGAGTATGACCTGATAATCATGGGCAACAAGGCGATTCCTCTTGTCACCTTGAGGGGGAGTCGTTCATCTTCTGCTCGAAGGAAGCCTATCATAGGCTCAGCTTTTGTAGTCACCTCCTTTTCAGGACAAGTTTTTCATCCTTCTATCTGGTGCATTCGGGGAGGCTTTGTTGTTTCGCAGGCCATGATTCCTTTGCATGCACAACTCACCAGGCTTAATCATCGTAATGTTTCTGCAAACAACAGACGTGATCTTCTTAGAGAAGCTTATCAACTTTTTAGTTAGGCTTCTCTTTGAGCTAATCTTGTACCCCAATTTGGTAAAGAGGCTGATAGACAACCTTTTAGACTTCGAGGTTCCTTGTGCAAACTTGTTTAAAAAGAAGGTGACTGAAATGGCTCAACAGGCTCGAAAAGTTTTATCTTTAGAAGATCAGCTTCTATTGAGAAATATCCCTCTATTAGGAGTTTACTTAAGTTCTTTCCTGGGCCTTTCACTGTCACCAATTCCATGGCGGCACACTTGGTTGACCTTAGAACCAACTTACTAATGCATCAATTCGTTCACCCAGATTTCGAGATTTTGCCTTCGGAGGTTCCTTCGATTGTTAAAGAAATCGCATGTTTTGAAAATGAGAATGACATGGCGATTCTTGAATGTAACATCAACGATTTGAAAGGCTTGCTTACTGTTGCTCGTGACGTAGGAAAAAACCCATTTTCTCCTCAGTTGGTATGTGGGGAATACCCTCCTTTGGTCAGAAAGTTTGCCCTCCTTTAGGAGGCAGCCCTGAAGGATTGAATCAAGTGGACACAACAAGACCATGATAGGCTTAGTCTTGAGGCTTGAGTGAACAATCTTGTTTATAACTCTTCATACACCAATTCTTGGTATTCATAATGTTGACGATTGTATGAATTTTTGGTTTTATGAATGAATGTCCCTTTTTTTTTTGCTTAGAGTGTTGTGCGACATGTCTTTTTCTCTTCTGTCTTCTTCTGTTTTATCGCTTTCATCCTTTGTTAATGTGAGACGGAAAAGAATATCCCATGCTTTGCCTTGCGGCAACTTGCTATGGATTCAATGACCACGAATGGGGGAGCAGTGGCTTCCTCACCCCTTAGTGTTTGATTGGAGAGGGGCTTATAATTCATGGTTCTCATGATTAAATGATCCTGCTTGTTGTAACTGCTCCAGTCTGGGGCAGCATTGGTTTTGATTCGAGGTGCATTTGTCTTGAGTTCGTCATAATTCTTGGTCTCAGGGACAAACTCCTTTAAATTCTTTAAAGTGATGCGCATGATCTCCAATTGGCTCTAGAGATTACGAACCTTGCTTCTTAGCTCTGCCATGGGGTCTTTTTCCTGAGAGTTAGAGGGATGACACTTGTTTGCCTGTACATCTTCAACAACCCCTGAGAAGTGTAGGATTCTCTTTTGGCTGCTGATGCTCCCCTTGTTCAAGGAGGCCGAAACTTGGAGCACCTTCCTTGGTGGTTGGTATGCCAGTTCTGCCTCTAAAAGAGTGATGGGGACATGCAGGACCTTTTGCAGGTCTAATGTATAGGTTACCCTTGGTGCTGAAAGGTCTACCTCGGGGGCTTCCACAGGCTCGGGGGTTGCTTCTAGCTCGCCATTTTTTTTTGGCGAGCTACAAGTAGAGGGGGAACCTTTGTCTTTGGGAAAGGATACGATGACCTCGGAGAGGTGGAAAGGTATGCTTGGGTGGATAAGGGTCAAAGGGAGGGTCTTGCCCTATCTCTCCTCCTCTTTGAACATTTCCATGATCATTCACCTTAGATCCTCAACATCATCATGAGATAAAGGTCATGTCTCTCCCACATGCTTCCATTCGTCATCCCTTGACTTCTATGACGATGGAAGTTATGTGAAATAGTTCTTGGCATAGGCATAGTCCGTCTTAGCTACGGGGAACAATCTTTTATCAGTGTAGACCGTATGTTGCCTTCCATCTCGGTAGTACTTGAAGCATTGGTGGAGTATGGAAGGAACCACCCCTTGGTCATGAAGCCAAGGATGACCAAGCAGGATGTTGTAGGAAGTATTAGTGTCGATTACATGGAATTGGGCATAATCGTTGAGATCACCGATCTTGAGATGAAGGCGCACTGTGCCAGATGGCATTTCTCTTGACTGGTTAAACCCTTGTACAATGATGTGGGTAGGAGTGAGGTCGTCAAACACTAATCCCAATCGGGTGAGGATCCTTCTTAGGATCAGGTTGACTGCTGACCTTCCGTCAAGCATGACCCGATTGAGAGGGTAGGCGTGAAGTTCACCATTCACGAAGAGGGGGCGATTGTGGAATTTGCCTCCCAACTGATGGTCATCTTTGAAAAAAGAGATTGGCAAGTACCCACTCAGGATGGCCAGGTTCCACTTCAGTCTCGTACACCTCCGAGTTAGAAAGAGCTTGAATTAGAGCCATACGGTAATCCCTAGACAGCAGGAGGGCATCATAACTACTTAGAAGGGCTGAAAGCTTTCTGGAGTTTCCAATTACGTCGTATGTCACTTTATCCTCATTAGTCTTCTATGTTCTTGATCCTGTCAGTGGTGTGGATGGTAGGGTAAGCTTAGGAATATGCTTTGGTTGGGTTTTGGTTTGCGACACCAGCTTGCTTTGTTGTTCAGCAGGTGCAGTTTGGGTTGATGAGAAAGTAATAGAAGATCGTATTAGGTATGTAGAGGTTTGAGGTTGACGTTTAGCGGAAAGCAGAGAATCAGGAAACTTGAGCGCCTTGGGCTTTTGAGGTGTGGGTTGTACCTTCTTTACCGATCTTAGACCCATTTGCATCGTGCTAGCGGGTACTTCCAAGATCTGCATCATGTGGGAGTCTTCTTTGGAACAGGAGCCTGAAGATGACTTGGTTTTTGTTATAATTGACAGGGCATCGGCGGCTGTCAAGAATCCAGTCGCCTGAGTTAGCATCTCTCTGAGGCGCTCTTGTTGTGGCTAGGTGAGGTTAGTGTCTCTGAACTCTTTGTTTAGAGTGTCGAAGTCTAGATACCGTCAAGCTGCACCTGTGCATAAAATAGAAGATGAGGGAGGAGAAGAAGAGTTAGAACATTCCAGACAGCTTTTTACGTCGTCACCGAAATTGGACATGCCCGGCGGATATTATAGGTCTTACCCCATGTTTGACTGTTGTGGGGTGCTTTTAACGTCATCACCCATATTGGGGGAACCCTGGGTTATTGGTTTTTCGGGGATGTCCTCCTAATTAGACGAAAGGATGAGGCGAGCTGTGCCTGGGATAAAGTCTTGCAAGGTCAGCAGTAGAGGAAGGGGCCTGAGGAATTCCTCCTTGACTGGTGGCTGAGGAGGACGATTCCTTTGGTGGGTCGACCTAGGTGCCTGCCGTCTCCTTTAGGATTCTTGAGGGGGTGTCTAGACCGCCTTATCAGGCTGGTGAGTAGCCCTTGCAAGGTAGACTACCTCACGTTTCAAGGATTTGAGCCTACTACGTCCATAGTAGACTTCCAAGGCTGAGAGGACGAAGGCTTTGAAGGGTCTAGCGTTTACTCAGGCGGGGCTGATAGTGTGGCTTCCTTTGAAATGAGAGTGATAGCCTGGACGCGTTTCGGGAGAACCACACAAACAATGTGGCCCTGCTGGACTTTCTCTTCGACTATAGCTTTGAACCCAATGCATTGATTGAGTTCGTGGCACCATATTTGGTGATATGGGCACCAAAGCTTTTCCGTGCCTGGGCAAGATGTCGCAGCTGCCTGGCGGGCTTGGGAGTGACTAGGCTTTGTCGGAGCATTGCTTCGAAGAGGGCCTGCAAATGGTCTTGCACAATATTTTGCTGTCCTTGAGCCAGGAGGCTTTCTTGCACAGGCAGCAGAGGGACTTGAGGCTGTCCTTTTGGGTTGCCTTGAGCTTCCTAACACTGCTGCATCTTCTCTGCCAAGAGCTTATGGAAGGCAATGCATTCGCTGATGTCATGGCCTCGTACTTGGTGATACGCACACCAAAGGTTCTCGGTTCCTAGAGACAGGAACTTGGGCTGCCTTGCTGGCTTGGGAGTGACAAGCCCTTCTTCGAGTATTATGGAGAAAAATGCACAAAGGATAGTCGGTGCCCCATCGTCTTCTTGGATCGTGACTATGTGAGAAACCTCTGTTGCCCCGAATGCTTTCTTCAACTCTTCCAGCTTTACCTGACCCTTGTTGATAAGGGCTTCGATCATGTCTTTAAGCTTATAGCAGTCGTAAGTGGGGTGGCATACCCTCCTATGATTTGTGCAATACTTCTCATTTGCCTCTTGCCCATCCGATTCTACTATATTAGCCTCCGGCAATTGTATGATGTTCTGTTCTAGCAGCAATCAAAGTAGGGCAAGCGTCCACTCTGTGTTGAAGGAGTAAACCTTATTATGGTGCTGGGCCCAGTAGTCGTTTCGATTAAAAATTTTAGAAGGTGGGACATTGTTGTAGGACTGTTGCTTGCCCCCAACCGGAGACACCTGTGCCTTGGAAAGGTCGAGGGTTTGAGGAATCGCGCCTTTGGTATCAGCCATGGTGATGGCCACACTCCTTTGGACTTCGTTGAAACATTGATAGAACAAGTGCTCCGTCTCTTTCCATGTGTGTACCGAGTAGGGAGGCAGCCAAGCATACCACTGGAAGGCTGGCCCTTCAAGAGTTTCGGCGAACTGACGGAGGAGGAGTCATCTATCAGTTGTCGTCCCTCGACAGGCTGCCTGAAAGTGAGTAGTATGCTGGTGCAGAGACGTTGTACCATTGAACAGGGGGAGCTTCCCCTTCTGATAGTTTGAAGGGAAGGGTACTTGGTCTATGTAGGAAGGGTACGAATTTTGATAAAGCGGAGTCTCCTGCATGCTTGGGACCTTGTTCTTGAGGCTATGAGCCACCATAACATCTATGTCGATTTAAGAGACCCTGCGGGACATAGAACTGTCTTGGGAGGTTGATGGTGGAGTTTGCTTAGAAACTGTGTCCTCAAAAGTCAGGGAATCGATCTAAGGAGGGGACCTAAAGGCCTCTAGGAGTTCCATCTTTGCATGGATGGCCTGCATCATTTCCTCAAACTTGTTCATTCACTCTTCTAGAGCATCGTCCGGGTCATTGATCACCATGATGTTGACCGTCTCTTATGGAGGGTCAAAGCCTGACGGGATAGTGGACTGCCGAGATCAACGAGTGGTGCATGGCAAGTCGGTCTGGAGGGGTTCAGCCTACCCCGAGTGGACTTGAGCCTTGTATGCTAATCTTGTGAGGACCAACTCTTGACGGTCTTAGGATCATGGTTTTTGAGTAGTGATGAGCAAGCAATACTCTTGAACTCCCTCAGGCTCTATAGTTTGGAGAGGGAAAAAGGGGTTACGAGGTAGGAGGTCATCAAAGGTGGTGACCTCGACTGCCTTGGAGGCTTCTTTGGTCCGGATCTGAAGACCCCTTTTCTACTTAACCTTGAGACGGCTATGGACTTTACTCCAGAACCAAGCCTGAGATCTGGACTGTCCCGCCTTCTTCAAACATACAAGGGCCATGTCTATGAGCAGGATCAGGGAGTGGGGTCGGAGGATGAAAGGCAGCCTAGGTTTTTGCCTTGGAGGCTGGAGACCTCTGCCTGACATCTGGTCGTTGCCCCAAGTTCCTTTGTGGGGCCTATGTGCAGGACTGACCTGAGATTGGGTCAAGATGATACTCTTAGGGAAGACCTTTGAGTACCATATGAAGGAGCTGGTTCACGAATTCGTCTGGGTTGAGATCAAGAAGGAACCTATCAAGACTGTGCATGTGCACCTTAAGAATTAGCTGTCCGGGTGACTTGGGGGTCAACCCGAGCTCGGTCAATGAGTCCGACTAGCGGAGGTTGAGACCCAGGAGCTTGTGTCCGTGAGTGCTGAGGAAGAAGCCCATCTCTCACAGGGTGAAGCTATGTGTGCTGGGAGAGAAGATGGGGTGGTCGACCCTCATGTGCTCGAGGTGATGCAGAGCTAGCACTGCCTTTGATATTGAAAAGTAAATGCACGGCGCATGCAGGATTCGGCCTGAGAAGGGCTAGCCCTGGATGCTAGCATAAGGCAACGTGAGGGTTGCCCCGTGGTGCGGCTCGAGTAGATGGACCACGAGCCCTTGGGTGTGTGCGAGGGGTGAAGATCTCAAGACCTCAGCCTCTATGTGCCGACTCTCCAAGTGTGGAGATTCGGGTTGGTGAAGGAGCATAAGGGGTTGCCTTTCGGCGAACCTCAAGAGCGACGAGAACTTGCTCACCTTTCGTGAGACGGATAGGGGTAGCCTTCCGGCATTCCTCAACAATATGACTAGCAGTAGACTTGCCAGCAATAGGGTGCGCAGTAGCAGGTGTGCTACCCGTCCAAGGAGCCTTGTAGGAGAGTCCACTAGGTCGAGAAAGCGGGGAGGTAGGGACCTTTAAGTCCCCTCTTGCACCGATCCAGGTGAGAACCTGAGCCAGACCGTGAGTTCTAATTCAGAACGAGAATTGGTTAGGAAGCTTGAGAAGTTCGCTTCCCCGAGACAGTCATGAGTGCAGGGATAAGGAAGTCCCCTACTCGGATGAATGGGTTGAACAACCTAGGTGCCATAGAAGTAAAAGTGGATACCGGTCAAACAAGACTGAGCGGAATAAGGGGTAGTAAGTACCCAATGGAGTTGCCAAGCTAGTTAAGTCCCTCAATCTCGCCTTTCAAATCTATGTGATTTGGCGGCACAAATCCTGGGTTTCTGATGAACCCGAGATTTGAGATCACTCTCTCAGAACCTTGCTCAAGAGCAAGGGCAGGTATACCAACCAATGAGAGAGTAATTGAAGGTGCATTCGGAACTTACCAGGGCTAGCTCAAGTGGGTGCTCTCTTAGATCACGAAGAAAGTCCCCCAACTATTTTAACTGGTTCGAATCGCCTTCCTTGACCTGCAATCCTCACAAAACTTCTACAGTTAATTTGCAAGACAAGTGGGTCAAAGAGACCCACCCTTGTCTTAGGGCATTGTACATTCACACGAGAGGGCGATGCAGCATAAGGTTCAAATAAATATAGAAAAGTGAAGAAAAATCGACGTAGAGGTGAGACTTGAATTGCATCTGGGAAGTCATTGACTCGGAATGGTAGCAAGACGGGCATGGTTCTTAGAACCAGCACAATGGCAATACTACTCGAAGTCAAGACCGACATGGCAGTGCTAGACTAAGTCTACTCTCAATCAAGAGAGAAGAGAAAAGAGAATGAAAAGAAGAGATTAGACGGAAGAGAGATGAGGTCCCCATGGTGCTAGGAGTTGCCTCACGACCGTGGAGTAGCAGTGTCGTGGTCCTTGGGCGACGCTCGACACTACTGCTCATGCCTAGAGAGTGAGGAATGAACTACGGACGGTGCTAGGCATCGTCATTAGAAACATAAGAAAACAACACGCCCTCGTGCGGACGACGATAGTTTCTGATGAAGCGTGCGACGATTGTTCATTCATGCAGCGCGCGACGATGAGCGTGGGATGCACGAAGGACGACGATGAATGCCGAACAAGTGAAGGGAGCATGCGGACGGTGGTAGACATTGCTGAGGCCTATAGCGGCTGGCAATGGGTATCTGCATCTACTAAAGACGTGCAACAGAGAAGGACCCTTACCAGCAGCAACAGGTTTCACCGTCTAGGTTCTTCACTAAGACGTCCAAGCTACGTATGTGGACAGCGATGGGCAGCACCGTCTACAGGCCCCACTAGATGAAAGAGATAGAAGGAAAGAAGGAGAAGTAGGTTCACGCATGGCGCTGCCATAGTCATGCACGACCTGTGTGACCTTAGGAGCGTCTGCATGGCACTGCCACTGTCGTGCTTGGCCCTTGTGAGGAGCTTAGGCGGGAAGAGGGAGAAGAGAGGAAAGAAGAGAGAGAGAGAAGAAGAAAAAGAAAAGAAAAGAGAGAAGATTTATCTTGAACCTGGGGGTACCGATCAAAAGTTTATCTCACCTCACTCTATCTCTCAAATGTGACCCCACAATGAGAATAAAGAGAAACTTGTATAAAGTAAAAACTTTCTCTCTTTTGTGAAAGGTTCAGTCCTTGATGCGTATAATGCTGGTACGTATATATAGAGTTGGCTCCAAACATGAGTAGATGATCAAAAGTAACCCTAATTATTGGAAATTAAGATTAAATTGTATTAAAAGAAATTAGAAAATAGGGTGCAAAATGAAATATTTTCCCCTTTCTAACAATTCGTGGAATTTCAAAACAGTCCTTGTGTTGCCTTAGAACTTGCGTGATCTTACATGGCTGATCCGGGGTCCTTTTGATACTTGATTGACCATAAGATGCTTTTTTTCTTGTAGGACTCGACATGGCGATTGTTTTGATACCAACTATGAGCCATGGATTGTGTTTTTAACGCATGATCATGTGACTTCAAACTTGAATGGATCTTCAAACTTCGGATCGATAGTGTACTCATTCGTTGATTTTTTTTGGTGATTTCTTCGTTGAATTGCACTGAGCATGCCGTTAAAATCGTGGGGTAACAAACGCAGCTCGATTTCATGCCCCAACGAAGATTTTGCAACTTTGGAATTTTGACCGAAATTTGGAACTCCGGCAACAGATTTTGCAGTCGCTTCGTCAGCTTCGTGTGCAGAACTTGGCCGTTCATCACGTACGGGGTTCGGATCAGAGGTAACCCGAGACCTTACGCACACGATGGATTTGATCTCACGTCGATTTGGCTCATGAGGGGCGTGATTTGGATGCTCGAGCAAGGCATGATGCTGCTTAATTTCTACACTTTCTTCATGGATCAGCATCTTCTCTCGAGCCTTTCTTTGTGCTCGAGTGTCATCATGAGGCGTGCCACATATCGAATCTCTCATCTTTACTAAACGAACATGCACACCAAATTTGAGCACGATCCGACTTGGGACGAGTGAGATATAAGCATCGACACTCACTAGTTGTGACTGTCCCTTCCATGGCATGGAGTTGTAGGGTGGCTGCACTGATATAGCATGCGACCCCTCCTGTTTCACTCTTTTGCCTATAACGTCTTCCTGGAGCGTCCGTTTGGGATGAAATTTGACCCCTAGGGGTTTTCAACCTTGTCGAGATCAATGGTAGTTGTTAGATAGACATTCGAGACACCAAAAATGTAGCTCTAGTTATAGGGGTCATTTTGAGGTGCTATCGCCCGATTCTGAGGGAACTATTTTTGAGTCTGCACTGGCTTAGGCATGTCGGAATACGAATAAACTTGGCAGGAGACTTTCGTGAGACCTCATGAAGATTTTGGCGGATTCCTGGGCTATTCTGAGACTGCCAGAATTTGCACTGTTTGCTAGGATTTATTGAGCGGGGGCCCCATGTTGATGAAAAATACCTTCCAACAAGGAACTCTCTTTACAATTAGGTTTAGCATGTATTTATAGAATTGGGCCCAAACATGGGTGCATACCAAAAAAAAATGTTAATTGATCAAAATTACATTGTAATTGAAGTAAAATAAATTCTAAAAATGGGTGCAAAAGGACTGTTTTGCCCCTACCTAACAATTCATGGAATTCCAGAACAATCCCTACTACCGCCTTAGAACATACGTGATCTTTTGTGGAAGATCCGGGGTTGCTCCGATGCCCATTTATCTGCAAG
Organism: Amborella trichopoda; assembly: GCF_054954075.1. Taxonomy (NCBI): domain Eukaryota; kingdom Viridiplantae; phylum Streptophyta; class Magnoliopsida; order Amborellales; family Amborellaceae; genus Amborella; species Amborella trichopoda. Next base: position 28,315,819 of record NC_142337.1, on the reverse strand, counting down.
ATGATTATTTTCTTGTAGGGCTCGACACGTCGATCAATTTGATATCAACATCAAGCCATGGATCATGTTATTAAGCCACGATCATGCGACATGAAATTTGGATGAATCTTGAAAACTTTGGATCGATAGTGTGCTTATTTCTTGATGTTTTTCTATGATTTTTAGCTGGATCACATGAGCAAGCCGTCACAATCATGTGGCAACAAAAGCAGCTCGATTTAGTGCTCGAACAAAGATTCTGCAACTTTTGAGTTTTGGTCGAAATTTGGAATTTCGGCACTGCAATTTACTGTCAATTTATTGGCTTCATGTACAAAATCCCACCGTTCATCATGTACAAGGATTGGACCAGAGATATCCCTAGACCTAACTCACGCGAACCGATCTCGTATCAACCTGATGTGCAAGCACGATGATTTAACCGCTCGAGCGAGGAGTGTCGCTGCTGATCGGTAACTTTCTTCACAGATTGGCAACTTCTCTTTAGCTTTTTTCCTTGTTCCGGCGTCATAATGGGGCATGCCACATATCAAAATGCTAGCCTTGACGATACGAACATGCTCACAAAATTTGAGCGTGATCTGATTCAGGACAAGTGACATATGACCCTCGGAAGTCACTGCTCAAGATTGTAAAAACAATCATCTTTAATGGTGATTTGGTGCAAGGGGGACATACGGGATAGTGTGTGGCCTACGCCCCCTTTTTGGTATTTTACCCCTAACTTAGTCCTAGAGTGCCCGATTAAGCTGAAACATAACCCATAAGGGGTTTCGACCGTGTTGGATCCAAAGGCCATGGTTCTATAGCAATTTGACGCATAGGAAATAGGGCTCTTGTTACATGGTCTGTTTCAGGGTTTTAGAGACTGATTTTTTCAAATTTTTTTCTTTGTCTGCACTACCGTAGACATGTCTAATTGCGATGAGACTTCGCAGGTGCCTTTTTAAAGTGTTTAGGACGATTTCCATCTGTTTTAGGGCAATTCGAGGACAGTCGAGAATTCCATTGTATGTCATGGATTTATTGACTGACTTCTCTTGTTGTTCCACATCAGGGACAAAGGTGCTGAAAAATGTCTTCAAACAGACCATTGCTAAACTTGGAATGAAGCAGCTAGTAAATCTCTAAAAACTTTTGAAGACTAGTAGGTGGTTCCTTTTCCGCTTAGTGAGCACAACAAAAGATGATCGAGTTCTAAGGCACGAACTCATCATACATTGCTTCGATCAGCGGAAGGCTGCCATTGAAATCAAGTTCCAATAAGGAGATTCTTGCCTCCCCCTTCACAAGGAGCCATGTGTTGTTAGCATGACTCCATGTCTCTAGCAGTCCATAGCAGTATTGGAGCACCGATCATAATAGCCTTCTAAGCACTGAATCGCTGCTAGCAAAGAAGCATGCTCAAGAATTCTTGTAAGGACAACAATTTTTCTCCCAAATCCAATGACATGCATGGCGAGGGAGAGTGAGATAGAGGCCTAGTGCCATTTGGAGTAACATCGATCATGTAAGGAAGATGCAACCCAAGCTGTATAAGGAAGATGCAGCGCCGACTGTGTAAGGAAGACATAGCATCGGCAATGTAAGGAAGACGCAGCATCGGTTGTCCAAGGAAGACGTAGCACCGGCTGTGTAAAGAGACCCATCGCTGTCTGAGAACTCAAGATGTAGCGCCTCCTGAATAAAAGAGAGAAAGAAGAGTATTACCACGCATGCGAGAGGCAGCGCCGGCTATGTAAGTGACCATCATTGGCTGTGTAAGTGAGAATCGCTGGTTGTGTATGGGAGCATCGCCGTGTGTGTTTGGTCAAATCGTACAGTTGTCACTAATCAGCGCCACTCCGTACGTGTCAGAGCCACATGCGATTTCGTCAGCAACATGTTTTTCCAACTACCCTCTCCTTTTTAAGCCTTTTCCTCCTTTGGGCAGCATCGTCTCTCCCATTTTCTCAACTTTTTCTCTCTCTCTTGAAGTTCACTGTTGCTCCTTGAAGACAGCCCACTAGTGGAGCAAGGGGGAAGCTCGTGAAGGTAGTGAGTGGGGATTTGAGATTCCGTGGGAGTCAAGATAAGTGGGTTTAACTTCTATACATTCATGGTTTATGTAAAGAACAAGTATTTAGAATGGGTAAGATGATAGAATGAAAAGTGTGAAGCATGACTAGGTTAACGTTGAAACTTCGGGTTTGTGCTTTTAAATGCCATGATTGTTTTTACCATATATATGATCCTTTTATGTATGGAAACTCATGAAATTGCACAATGTGAGACTCCATATCATGAACAAGGTTCCAAGCCCAAAGTGTAGCTTGGCTAGGAAATATTAAGTGTTCTTTAAAAGCATGTTAACTTGAGAATAAGAATTTCCAAAACTATGATTGTTTTTGTATCAAAATGTTTGATGGCCAAATGGCATCCAAATGGGACTAAATCGGCTCCAATTGAAAGACATATATGACCCCAAGTTTAATTTTTATTCCATGATAAAGGTGTGCATGGATTAAAAGATATGGCCGAAATGTCAAGACACGACACAACTCACAGTTACTGCTAATTTCAGCAACTGTGGCCCTCTTTGGGCAGTGCTTTTGACCCAGCAAATGGTGTCCTAACATTCAAATTTCTACCGTTGGGAAGTTATGTGAATGTACTCAAAGTTGCATGTTTTAAGGTTTTTGAAATTCCCCACGGATTTTGAATTATGCTCGAAATGCGCGAACATGGCATTACCCAATGTTGCTCGGAAGAGTTCCAGCAACTAATGCTCACCTTATGCTAAGTTATAGACCCATCAAATGACACCCAAATTCTTTCAAATTACTATCTTTGTAATGATCTAGGGGTAAGCTTAAAGTTTCATGTTTGAGGCATTCTGAAACTCCCCTTAGATTGGGAGTTATGCCCTCGCATGAGGGGCATGTCACTATTACATGTCACTGCACCAGTTTTATATCCATGCTATACTAAGCTTTCTTGAAATGTGATAAATGTGAATACCATATGATGAATTTCATGTGAATGCCATAAAGATATGTGAATCATGTCTTATGACTACAGTATGTGAGAAAAAGGGACCACGAGCACAATAGTGATGAAATGAATTAATAATGAATACCAATTTCTACTGAGAAGACTTACGTGTAAATGCCCTGTGAAAGTTTATGAAATAAATAACTTTTGCTAAATGATATGATGATATGATGGAATGTGATTCATCTGTATGAGGCATTGAATGATATGAATGAATTGAATGCTTGAACATGATGGATGGCCACTGCTTATATTGATATTGACCATTGCGCGGTGGGACACTCACCGGTAATGGATACTATTATGAAATTGTGTTGGATGGCCACTGCTTATAATGATATTGACCATTACGCGGTGGGACACTCACTGGTAATGGATACTGTTATGATCTTATGATAGATGGCCATTGCTTATATTTATATTGACCATTATGTTGTGGGACACTCACTGATAATGGATACTATTTCGATATTGTGATGGCTGGCCACTACTTATATTGATGTTGACCATTATGCGGTGGGACACTCGCCAGTAATGGATATTGTTATGATATTGTCATGAATGGTCACTTCTTGTATTGATATTGACCATTACTAGGTGGGACACTCACCGATAGTGGATACTGTTACGGTATCGCATGCTACGCCATGAAACACTCATCAATAGTAAGGAAAGTGATGCCGACATATTCCCTAACCTGCATAATGATGGGAACGGTTTACGAGAAATGACAGAGGGTCACATTCTAGATTCATGAAATGAAATGAAATGATTGATGCCTTGCAAGGTAAGGGCATATCGAACTCCCATTGCACGTTTGGGACTGTGTGAGTGTGTTGAGGCTATTACGAAGTAGATTACCCCGCTTGTCATTAGCTTCCCTCCTATATGATGGTAGAGGTCTTAAGCAATAGGATTCGCTTAGCCTGATAGATAGGTCCTCTACTACGACAGTAGGTGATTTAGGGAGTGAGTGGGTAATGATCGAATTTCTGAATAAGGAATGTTTAGGATTGCACTGATTGAATGTTAATGATTTCACTGATTCAATGCTCAGGATCGCACTAATTTAATGATAACTATTGTGTAATGAGATTCCATTAGGGCGTTTTCATATCAATGACTGAAGATTCATTGAGCTTGTAATGAGGAACTGCTTTTGTCTTCCATAGAGCATCTACTCGTGGAACAACCCGTTCTATCAAATGAGAAATGAAACTCTTGCAATGACGATGAGACTTGGAATCATAATGAATATAAAAATCTAAAAAATAAGAGAATCGGAGTCGTGGGGCGATGTCCGATCAGACTCCGATCACTTCTTACATGACTTGGTTTGAAATGAATGATCTTCTATAAGTATAAGATCATTTTCCTCTAAAGAATAAGCACTTTAGTGGAAGTCCCGTTTGAATGTTTGACTCGAGATGTTAGTGGGCCGACAGTAAATGAAATGTTCATACTCACTGTCTTGATCTAATATTCATATGTGCTAAACTATGATTTTATATTGATGGATTGAACTGTTATCACACACAAAAAGAATCACTATAGATGCATAACGATAGATCTACTTATTGGGTTGTATAGCTCATTCCATTATTTCTCCTCTCCTTGTTGATTGATAGCGACAGGTTTAGCACTTGGAGCTCGTGTTTTGCTGTGGGAAGTTGAAGTTAGATTCTGCAAAGAAGGCACTTAGATCTTGTTTATGTCTTGGTTGTTTGACCTTGGGTTTTTGTTCTTTGTTGATATATGTAATATTGGGCCTAAATGCCCTGAACTGAATGTAACATTTTGAAATAGATTTATATAGATAATGGATTTTTGGTGTTTGGGATTGTTGATGTTCACCCGCTAGTTGAGTTATTCTTGAGTTTCTTTTCCATGGTTTGCTCGATTATGGAAAATAAATGCTTTGAGTTCACTCCTTCTTGAGTGACAAATGTTACATTGGATCACGAACCCACGCTCGGTCGCTCCTCATTGTGTAAGGTACGGTGATCGGGGGTGGGGTCATGACAGATATGGTATCAAAAGCAGCCAGGATAGGATTCTTGGCCTAGGGAGTTTAGGAGAGTCCTTAGATTAGTTTTGGGGTAGACAAGTGACTGGGTGTTCTTGGGACTAGGTTAAGGATGCCGAGAGCTCGTACCCACAATGCGAGTTCCAGTAATGACAATACCGAGGCACTCGACAAGTTTTATAGAACTCTAGGGGGGCTATCACCCAAATGATGAAGGAATCGATGCCAACCCAGTCTACCCCTACACCAGTGCAAAATGGCAGTAGCCTCATGGAGAGGTTTAGGAGAATGTCACCCCAACCTTTTTTAGGCATGGTGGAGTGGAGAAGGCTGAGAGGTGGAAGAAACAAATAGAGAAGATTTTAAAGGTGTTACACTATTCGGATGAGTAAAATGTCAGGCTAGGCGCCTTTATGCTGGAAGGAGAAGTAGAGCATTGGTGGGATTCGATAAAGCAGACTTGGAGGGAGTTAGGCAGTGAGGTCACCTAGGAAAACTTCTTGGAAGCATTTGATGAGAAGTACTTCCCCGATTTAATCAAGGACATGAAGGGGGTAGAATTTATTGAACTTCAGCAAGGAGGTATGACGGTGGAACAATATGCCGCTCGATATGCAAATCTTTCTAGGTATGCGCCTCACATCATAAATACTGAGGTGCGAAAGACCGCTAAATTTTGAACGGGCTTGCTATCGGATATTAGGACTAGAGTGATGTCGGCCAATATAAAGTCGTATGCCCCAATGGTAGACCATGCCCTGAAGATGGAAAAAGACTGTGAGGATCACCGGTTAAGGAAGGAAGGACAAATGAATACAGTGCTGTTGGGGAAGTTTGGGAAGAAACCCAACAGTTTTCTAGGAGAAACACTAAAGGGAAGCCCTTCCCACCTAACCCGAGGATCCTGAAGAATCTTCCAGGAAATATGGGTATTGACCTCCGATCGGGTTATCATCAATTGCGGGTCAAGGAAGGAGACATCCCAAAGACCTCTTTCAAAACTCGATATAGTCACTACGAGTTTCTTGTGATGTCGTTCGGGTTAACCAATGCTCTGGCTGTATTCATGAATTTGATGAATAAGGTGTTTAGGCCCTTCCTAAATGACTTTGTAGTGGTTTTTATCGATGATATCTTGATATATTCTAAGAGTCGGGATTTGCACGAACAACATCTAAGAACTGTCTTGCAAACTTTGAAGTAAAAAAGATTGTATGCTAAGTTGAGAAAGAGCAAGTTTTTGCTCCCCAGTGTGGCCTTCCTTGGGCACATTATTTCTAAGGATGGAGTCAAGGTTCACCCCTCTAAGATTGAAGACATACTTAAGTAGGAAAGGCCAACAAATGTGACCAAGGTTCCTAGGTTTCTAGGATTGACAGGGCACTACAGGCGCTTTGTAGAAAGATTCTCAAAGATAGCGCTTCCTTTGACTCGATTGACTCAGAAGAACATAAAATTTATATGGTCAGAGGAGTGTGAGAGGAGTTTTCAAGAATTTAAGAAGAGACTAGTCACAGCCCCGATACTGGCCTTGCCCGAGGGGAATGAAGACTTTGTGGTTTACACCGATGCATCTCATAAAGGGCTCTGAAGTGTACTCATGAAGAGAGGTAAAGTCATTGCTTATGCCTCTAGACAGTAGTGCTCACGTTAAAAAGCGGGAGGCACTACCTCTATAGGGCCTAGTTTAAAGTGTTCACGGACCACAAGAGCCTCAAGTACATATTTTCCCAGAAAGAGTTAACTATGAGGCAAAGAAGATGGATGGACTTATTGAATGATTATGACTGTACAATTGATTGCCAACCAAGCATGACTAATGTAGTAGCCGACGCCTTAAGTTAAAAAGTTGTGATCTCCGTCGCACATTTGATGGTTTGAGAAATGAAGCTATTAGAGGATGTGGTGGAGTGGCACCATCTTAGCCCCGTAGTGAGGGAGAAGGAATGCTATCGTGTCTGAGGATGGAACCCCAACTCTTTCAACAAATCAAAACGGCTCAAAAAGGAGATCCCCAACTGGTAAAAATTCTTAAAAGAACTTAAAATGGAAGGAAAAGAATACTTCTTTATGGCAGTGATGACTTGTTAAGGTTTAAGAATCGAGTGTGTGTTCTTAATGATGAGAATATAAAAAGGGCTGTTCTAGAGGAAGCTCACCACTCCCGCTACACGGTACACCCAGGGAGTATGAAGATGTACCTGGATTTGAAAGAGACCTTTTAATGGAACAACATGAAGCATGATGTGGCAAAGTTTGTCGTTAACTGTTTGACCGCCATGCGTGAATGGAAAAAGAGAAGAAATGAAAGAGAGACATGATACACTAGGGGAGGAAGAGAGGGAAAGTGATAAAGAGGAGAAAAGGGAGAGAGAAAGAGAGACATATGAGAAAATAGGAGAGAGAAAGAGGGGAGGAAAGGAAAGAGGAGAGGAGAGAGAAGAGAGAGAGAGGGGAGGAGAGAGAAAAGAGGAGAGAGAGAAAGTTACCTTATCGAGGGGTATCAGCCCTTTTCTTCTCTCTCCTCTCTCTCTCTCCAAGATGTACCCACGAACTCAAGAAAAAATTGAATCTTTATTGAATGAATCGAAGGTCCTGTGTTGTTTTTTTCACATTTTGACTTTGCATGTTTACATAGTATTGGGTCCAAACATGGGTGGATGCCGAAAAACTACCTAAAATTGAAGATAATTACAATTAATTGAATTAAAAGAAATTCTAAAAATGGGTGCAAAAGACTGTTTTTCCGTTGACTAACAATGTGTGAGATTTCAGAACCATCCCTGACTTGAAATTTGGATGAATCTTGAAAATTTCTGATTGATAAGTGTGCTCGTTCCTTGATGTTTTTCTTTTGTTTCTTCACTGAATCACACTGATCATCCCTTCATGATTACGTTACAACAAACGCAACTCAATTTCATGTCCGGATAAATAATTTGTCGTCTTAGATTTTTTACTAGAATCTTGAAATTTGGCGGTCGAAATTTACAGTAGCATCATCGCCTTCGTGTGTGAAATCCAACGATTCATCGTATACGAAGTTCAGGCCATAGATAGCCTCGGACCTTACCCACATAATGCAATTATTTTCATGTCGATCGGGTACGCGAGCGTCGTGATTTGGCAGCTCGAACGAGGTGTGCTGCTGTTGATTTTTCTGTAATTTTCTTCACAGATAAAAAACTTCTCTCTAATTTTTCTCTTTCCTCGGGCATCGTCACGGGGTGTACCACATATCAAAATTCTTTTTTTGATGAGATAAACATGCTCATAAAATTTGAAAATGATCCGACTTGGAATGAGTGAGATATGGGCCCCGAAAATGACTGCCCGTGATTGTGAAAATAGCCACTTTTAATGGTGTTTTGGTGCATGGTGGCCACACAGGAATAGTGTGCGACCTACCCCTTTTCGATATTTTACGCATAACTTTGTCTCAGAGTAACCGACTAAGCCAAAACATGACTCATAAGGCCCGGATCTGGTGGTAGTGACCCACAACTGTTTGACAAACCGAAAATATAGCTCTAGTTACAGGATCCATTTCAAGGTGCGAGAGGCCGATTTTACCGAAATTGTTTCTTTGTGTTCACTGCCTTAGATATATCTGATTGTGGTGAAACTTGGTAGGGGGACCTTTTAAAGTGCTTATGAAGATCTTGACTAGTTTTGGGGCCATTCTGAGACTGTCAAAATTTCCACTGTTTTGTTGGCTTTATTGACCTGCATCCTCTTTATTCCTCATCATGGACCAAGGTGCTAAAAAATGTGTTCAAACAGTTTGCCACAATGAATGTTGTTCTTCGAGAGAAGAGAGAAGGACAACATTCAGAAAATTTCCTTCAGCTTTTTTACTTTTTTTTCCTAGCCACAGGACCACGTGAACGCCAAAAAGATTCATGCGATGCTGCAACTAGGATGCTCAGACGTTTTGAATGTAATGTACAGGTCCATCCATGGAGACTTTAGGGGGAGAAGAGACCTTTCTTAGGGATCTTGTGGAAGTCCTAACCCTGTTTATGATTCTGAAGCTGAGGATTTTGTACTGACCTCGTTAGTCAGAATCAAGCCCGTTTGGCAGTCGAATGCCAGGCTGAAGGGCATTTTTCCCATTTGGCCTGGGTTTCTTTTTCTTGGATAGACAATAAAAGAGCCTTTGGTCGGTGATTGTTTGCATTGTGCACCAGTTGTTCCTTGGCGCGCAGGGTACCTCAATTTATTAAGATGACTGGCTTTGAGTATAACCCCTACCCACTGTTAGCAGTCTCGCATAACAGGTTCAAAGTCATGGCTGACTTAAGCCTTCTTGGGGCATCTTTGGTTTCTCGGGGTGACTTACTGCTTGTTTGTTTTAGATGGTTTGCTGAAGAGCCTTCAGTCAATGATCATCTAGGTCGTGCACCAGTTATTCCTTGTTGAGTAGGGTACCTTAGTTTATTGAGGTGACCAACTTTGGTTATAACCCCTATCCACTGTTAGTAGTCTCGCGTAACAGGTCCAAGGTCATGGCTGACTTAGCCTTCTTAGGGCGTCTCCAGCATCGTTGGAGTACGTTTAGTAACCTCATGGGAATGAAGCTTCTTCCTCATGAGACTTTTCTTGCCTTCTTAGTGACTCTTCTTTCTCTCAAGTCCTTTTTGTTGATAGACTCAAGCTGTTGGAATCTTTTCCTTGAAGCTCGTTTTTTTTTGTCCTGGTATTGTAACACCAGGGATTTTTTTTTAATGTGAGCTGAAGCTGCATGTTGAGATGAACGCTGCATCAACCTGTTTATTGGTTTAAGCGACTTAAACTTGGGAAGCGGCAGTGTAGAGACGGTTTTCACCAACTTCCTTTTTATTTGGGCCTCTTTTACCCATGACCTTTCGGCCATGTCCACCCTTGTGTTCTATTTTTACTTACAATGCCCTTTTGGGATTTTACCATGCTCAGGTTTTTTTTATTCACGAAACTCTTTTACTCATGGTTTCAAGACCATGCCCGTTCATCATTTTTACTCATGGCGTTCCCTTGTTCAGGTATACACCATGCGCATTATTTTTTGTAAGGCATGTTTAGGGTCATGCCTTCGGGACCTGTGCGAAGCCTTTTAACGTCATGCAACCAGGACATGCACTACAGTTTAAGGTCATACAGCTGGACTGTGATGGTGATGAATTGCAGTCTGTGGAGGCCATGAGTATGGTGGTGGTTTTAGCTCACTTTGGGAACATGGCACAAGGCTACTTATAAAAGGTGGAAGATGTATGAATGGAAAGTGAAACATGGAGACCCACTAGCTTACGATGAGTATAAGTGGCGGGATGGTTCGCCATTTTGTGAGCATGGGTGAGACTCATTGGGGAATAATGAATGGTAATGAAGTCAATGGACTCACTGAGGAGGTAATGAAGGTGGTGCGTGCACACGAACGGTACATGAAAATGCACATAAAAGGTGTGTGCACATATGTGGGGGTGCGTTTTAAGGTCATGCCTCAGAGATCTGTGCAAAGTAGGTTAACGTCATGCGGTCGGGGCATGCAAAGCAGTTTAACATCATGCGGTCAGGACCTGCACTATGGTTTTAAGTCATATAGCATGGACCGTGGTTATGCAGTTTAGAGTCGTGCAACTGGAACCATGCAGTTTAAGGTCGTGTAGCTAGACCTCCACTACAATTATGGTCATATAGTTTGGACCATGACACTAAGCCTTTTCACGTCATACGACTAGGATGTATACTATAGTTTAGGATCATATAGTTTAAACCGTGGCACTAAGCGTTTTAACATCATACGACTAGGATGTATACTATAGTTTAGAGTCATATAGTTTGGACTGTGTAGTTTAAGATCGTGCAGCTAGACCTCCGTTATAGTTTAAGGTCATACAATTTGGACCAAGCAGTTTAGGGTCATTCACCTAGACCAACGCTGTGTAGTTTAAGGTCATGCAGCGCGGACCATAGCCATGAAATTTTAAGGTCATGCAGCGTGGACAATAGCCATGCAGTTTAAGGTCATGCAGCGAGGACCATAGCCATGCAGTTTAAGGTCATGCAATGCAGACCATAGCCATGCAGCTTAAGGTCATGCAACATGGACCATAGCCACGAAGTTTAAGGTCATGCAGCACAGACTATAACCATGAAGTTTAAGGTCATGCAGCACGGACCATAGCCACACAGTTTAAGGTCATGCAGCGCAGACCATGGTGTGGGTCGCCATGTAGGTGAAGCTCCATGGGGAATAAGTCTATAGATGGAAATCTGACTCCCTAGGGATAAAATGGTTAAAGCCAGCAAAGGGGTTCACATGGGAAGTCCGACTTCATTGGGATAGGATAGCTACATGTGAAGCAGACTCACTGGTGGTTGCAGTGCTAAAATGTTCCTTAACTCCACTGGGGATATTGCAGTATGAGTATGACTCCTACTGGGGCTGAGAGGGTATAACATGGGTATGACTCCCACTGGGGATTAGGAGTGATAACCTGGGTGGAATGACCGAGGTACAACTCCACTGGGATTGATAGGTCACGGTCAAGGTGTAACTTCACTGGGGATAATAGTAGTAAGATACGCACAGCTTGAGCATGAAGAGTGTGGCGAAGGATTGTTTAGAACATAGCCAGCACTAAGAACGAACAACACTGCTTCTTGAACACTCAGCTGGTGCTGAACCTTTTGAAAATGCGGTCAACATTGAGAACAACCAACCACTATCTCTTGAATACCCAAACGATGCTGAGGTTTAAAATGTAGGCGACTAAGGGTGGTCGTGCTAACTCTTAAACACTGCCGAAGCTGGATTGTTGAGAATGCAGCCGGCACTGGGGTTACTAAAAACACGGTCGGCACTGGAGTTACTGAAAACACAGCTGGTGCTGGGTAGTTTCGACAACATAGTTAGCACTGATTGTGGGTTAGTGTTCGGGCCTTGATCCGAGCTCGACCCGGTCTAGCCCATTGGCGTTTGGCCTCTTCCCAATTTGCGAGGGGCATTTGTTGAAATCATCGGCTATAAAAGGGGGTAAACACCATTTTCACTATTTTTTACAGAAGGGTAAAAATACTTAGGGTGAAAACTTGGTTTTAATGGTGAGAAGGAGCTTCAAAAAACTGAAAGTATTCCAACAAGGGTTAGCGGAAGCTTGTCATCAAGCAGGGGAGGTGTCGATCGAGCAAGGAGACCCCTGCGGGATAAGAGGCAGGATCAGTTGAAGTTGCAAGAGTTTCGCGACCGGCACATAGGGTTTCCGGAGAAACAAGAAACTCCAGCCATGGTTTTGTGGATTCCAGCGAATGGAAGAAGCGGTGAAAGTGACAGTAGTGGGCTGCTTAGGGCTTTCCACTGATCTTGGTGATTTTTTCGATGAGCATAGGTGGTGTCCCAGCAACTTGCGGAAGGGTCGTAGAGGGTTTCTTGCTGTGGAGGGGAGTTTCCGACGGGAAACCAAAAGGTGTAGGGAAACGGGCCATCGCTGAAGCTGGACTGTTGCAGGAAGGAGAACGGATGCCAATCCGCATGTGTGAAGACCTGTGCCAGGGAAGGACGTGAAAGTTGGGCAGCGTGACAGAGTTCGAGGTGACGCCTACAGAATATATAGGACATGTGGGAGATTTGAACCCAACCGGCAATTGTGTTTGAGAACATCGTCGGCGTTGCATTAGGATACGAAGCCGACACTAAACATTGAGTGCACAGCCAGCGCTGGACCTCTTGGAGATACTGACGGCGTTGGACCCTTGGAGATACAACTGACGCTAAGCGTCCTTAAACTTAGCTGGCACTAAGCTTCCTTAAACTCATCTGGCGCTAGGGTCCTGAAGATACGGCCAGCAATATGCCTTTGAAAACACAGTCGGTGCCAACTGAGGATACACAGCCGACACTGGCCCATTGGAGACACAGCTGGTGCTAAGCTTCCGTATATGCAACCGGCGCTGGTCCTCTGAAGATGTAGCCGATGCTTGACAGGTGATTTAGTAATATTCATTCAGCTGCAAATCCTTGAATCCCTTTTCATAATGGCTGAGTCTGCTTACCAAATTCCTGAGATAAAGAACCTTCCAAGTGGAGGAGAGGTCGATACCCATTAATTTACCGGTGAGGATTTAGTAATGGGCGAGCCTATTTGGATGACAGAGTCGGTATGCAAACCAGAGTGGCCTCTCAATGTCACTTTTATCACTGACCCAGTTTGTTTAGCAGTCCTAGAGGATAATGACGGCAATGTCAGTATTCAAGAAGGGGTGGCGCTCCTTTATTGTATGCACCAGAATATAGCTTTTGGGGAGAACTTACACACCCTAGGAAAGTATATGGTGCAGAAAAAGGAAATAATATGGTCAGGAAGAGGCTTTCAAGTACAGGGGGAGCACCAATATTTAAAAGGATACTCTTCCTGGATTGCCAGGGTGTTGGTGTCGCAGAACAGTATTCTTGAACGTGTTTCCCTATTGGCAGCGGTTCAGTGCTCGGCCAACTACTATGATTGGTGTTCCAATATGGTCAAGGTACTGCTGGAGACGTGGAGCCATGTTAGCAACACCGGGCTTCTTGGGCACCGGGAAGCAAGAATCTCTTTACTAGATCTTCATTTTATTGGGGGTCTTCCCCTGATCGGGGCCATGTACAATGAGTTCGTGCCTTAGAATTCAATCATTTTTTGTGGTGTTAGCTTGGGAGAAGAGGGGCCACTAGTCTTCAAAATATTTTCAAGGTTTACCAATTGCTCCATGACCGGTCTAGCAATGGTCGGGTAACCTTCACCAAATGGGTGAAATTCTTTTGTGGGTGTTTGAACACATTTTTCAGCACCTTGGTCCCTAATGCGGAATAAATATGAAGCAGGTCAATAAAGCCTACAAAATAAGTGGAAATTCCAACAGTCTCAAAATTTCCCCAGAACTGGATAAGATCTTCATCTACACTTTGAGAGACCACCAGCCAAGTTTCATCACGATCAGGCATGTCCAAGGCAGTGAACACAACGAAACAATTTTGGAAAAATCAGCCTCTAGCACCCTGAAATGGACCATATATTTTGGGGCGTCAAACAGCTATGGGAACATCACCATTGGATCTGACATGGTGGAAAACCCCTATGGGTCAAGTTTCGACTTAATTGAGCACTCCGGGACAAAGTTATGAGAAAACACTTAAAAGGTGTAGGCCACACACTATTCCCGTGTGGGCACCTTACACTAAAACACCCTTAAAAGTGGTTGTTTTTACCGTCCTGAGTAATCACTTTTGGGGCTTATATCTCACTCATTCCAAGTCAGATCGTGCTTAAATTTGGTGAGCATATTCATCTCATCAAGATGAGTGATTAGATGTGTCGTACGCCCCATGATGGTGCCCTGGCAGGGAGAAAAACTAGAGAGAAGTTGTTGATCCGTGAAGAAAGTTACAGAACAATCAGCAGCAGCACGCCTCACTCCGGTGGCCAAATCACGACGCTCGCATACATGATTGACACGAAACCAAGTGCATTATGTGCGTAAGTTTTGTGGCCATTTATGGCTCGAACATCATGTATGATGAAAAATTGGATTTCAATCATGGAGGTATCAAAGTTACTATAAATTTCGGCCACCGGATTTCAAGATTCTGGCCATGGAATCTTCATCCAGACACGTAATCAAGCTGTGTTTGTTGCAACGTGATCGTGACGGCAGGCTCAGTGTGATTCAGTAAAGAAACCATGAAGAAACATCAAGGAATGAGCACACAATCGATCTGAAATTTTCAAGATTCATTCAAAATTCAAGTCTCATGATTATGGTTTAAAAACATGATTCATGGCATGAAGTTGGTATCAAATCGATCGCAATGTCGAGCCCCATAAGAAACAAATTGTATTTCGATCAAATGGGCATCAGAACAACCCTAGATCAGTCATGGAAGATCATGCAAGTTCTCGGGCAGTAGTAGGGACTGTTTTGGAATTCCACACATTGTTAGACAGGGGCACAACAGTCCTTTTGCCCACATTTTTTGAATTTATTTTAATTCAATTAAATTGTAATTATCTTCAATTCTAGGTAGTTTTGGGCATACACTCATGTTTTAGCCCAATTCTATATAAACAGGCAATGCCTCATTATAAAAAGAGGGCAAATTCATTTTTCTTGGATTAATCAATAATGTTCTAAATTTTGCTTGAGCTCGCGGCTATTTCATGGATAGAGAGACGAGAGAGAAGAAAAGGGCTGGTACCATTCGATAAGGTAATTTTCTCTCTCCTCTCCTCTTTCTCTCCTCCTCTCTTTCTCTCTCCACCTCTCTTTCTCTCTCCATTATTTTTCTCATCTTTATCTATTTCTCTCTCTTATTCTCATCTTTGTCTATCTTTCTCTCTCTTCTTCTCATCCTTATTTCTTCTTCTCTCTCTTCTCTTCTTTTGACACAATCGAGCAAGCCTAATGGTGACCGCATCTTCTCTTTTCTCTTCTTTTGACATAGTTGACGAAGCTTAGCACCGACTGCGTCTTCCATCTCCTCTTCTTCTAACACAGTTGGTGAAGCCTAGCACTGACTACATCTTCTCTCTCTTCTTTTGACACAGTCGATGAAGCCTAATGTTGACTGCATCTTCTCTGTCTTCTTCTGACACAGTTGTCGAAGCCTAATATGGACTACATCTTTTGTGTCTTTAATCTAACACAGTCGGTGAAGCCTAGCATAGATTGTGTCTTCTCTCTCTTCTCTTTAACACTGTTGGTGAAGCCTAGCACTGACTGCATCTTCTCCCTCTTCTTTCTAATGTAGTCGGTGAAGCCTATTGCTAACTACATCTTCTCTCTCTTCTGTCTAACACAATCAGTGAAGCCTAATGCCGACTGCGTCTTCTCTCTCGTCTGTTTATCACAGTCGGTGTAGCCTAATGACAACTGTATCTTCTCTCTCTTCTGTCTAACATAGTCAGAAAAGCCTAGCACTAATTGTGTCTTCTCTTTCTTTTCTATCTAATACAGTCGGTGAAGCCTAGCGTTGACTGCATCTTCTTTCTCTTCTCTATCCAATACAGTCTGTGAAACATAGCACCGACTCCTCTCTCTCTTCTCTATCCAATCTAGTTGGCAAAGCTTAGCACCGACTGCATCTTTTCTCTCTCTTCTCCTTCCAACCCAGCCAGCAATGCCCAGCACCAATTGTGTCTTGTCTCTCCTCACTTTTTAAATACAATCGATGAAGCTTAGCACCGACTGTGTCTATTTCTCTCTTCTCTTTCCAACCCAATCGGCGATGCCTAGCGCCGCCTGTGTCTTTCACCCTCGTTTCTCCTTCCTTCTCTCTTCTCTCACACTCTTCTCCTTCTTTCTCTCTTCCTTTCTTTCTTTCTCTTCTCTTTTTTGTTCTCTTACTTCTTACTCTCTCTTTATGACTTTCGTTCTTTCCATTATGCTTTCATTTGATTAAGAAGGGTTGAGATTAGCCTCTTATGGTAGTCTTGTGGTCTAGCCGTAATGTTGTTGTGCCAAAATTATTGTACCTGCTTTATTGCCATGACAAACTAACCATCATGCCATGCTAGTCAATGTCGGTATTGATGTCCAGTCGTAATCTTGTGAGACGGTCTGAGTTACTTAACCTATTTTATTACTACGTCATCCCAATTATTCACAAGCTTAGTCACTGCGCTGATTTCCCCGCTAAGTCGAATTCTTTTCTCCCTCATCTTTCTTCTCTTATTCTTCTCTTCTTCTTTTGAATGCGCATGCTTGTGTAGGTTCACCAAACAAGAAAAGGTTAGGTTTGACCCACATGTCTTATAACCTTTGCCATATGTGTGTGTGATTGCAGAAAACAAGAGAATACATGCCAAGGGAGGCAATTTCGAACCAGTTTTATTACTTGGGGGACTTTCTTCATGATCTAAGAGGGTGCCCATGCGAGCCAGCCCGAGTAAGTCTCGAACCCACCTTAAGTTCCTCTCTCACCGGTTAGTAACACCTGCCCTCGTCTCAAACGAGGTTCCGAGAGAGCGATCTCACAAAGTCCTAGGTCTCCCCGAGACGCGTTCTACCAGATCCTCAAGAGATTTGGAGGGAGAGATTGACGCACCTAACCAGCTTGGCGACTCCACTGGGGAGAAACTACCCCTTAGTCGGATCGTTCTTGTTTGGCTAGTTTCTTCTTTTAGTATCTGCTTTCATTATCTCTTCACACTTTATGTCTTGATGATTCTCTAACCGATTCATTCGAATCGAGGATTTTCTTATCCTCGCATTCGCGACTGTCCCCAAGGAATCTGTTCCTCCAACTTCATCCTGAACCATCCTTTTGAGCAAAGACCCTTTTCTAACTCCCAGGTCTTAACCTAGACCGGTGTGAGGCGGGACTTAAAGATCCCTCACTCCCCATCTCCTCGCTCTGTTGGAACCTCCACCAAGACACCCTGCATATGTGGCTCACACACCACCACTCGCAACATGCACCCAGCCACTGGCAAGTCACTTGTCAGTCGTATTCCCAAGGTATGTCGGAAGGATGCCCAGTCCCTTTCTGTAAAATACAACAAAGTTGCCATTGCTTCTGTGGGTAACTGTAAGGCTACTCCCAACATTCCTTCACCACCAGTCTCTATCCCTAGAGGCTCAACACATCTGGGCGGAAGCCCTACGGTCTCAACCCATCTCGCACACCATAAGGCTCGTGGGTCACCCACTCAAGCCACACCTCGGGGCAGCCCTTGTGCTACCTCGAGTCAGCATCCAGGATCAGACCTTCTAAGGTCAGGTTCTATGCACGCTGATTACATGCATCTCACTGCTCGGGGCAACACCGTCGTTGTGCTAACCCTAGCACACAAGAGCCGATCTTCTCGTCCTCCTACTCTGCACACACATGCACACCATGTAAGGGGCGGGTATCCACCTATTCTCTTACAGACACTTGCTCGCAGTTCTCCACCTCCTAAGGCCACCTGTGATCCGAGATCCCTCTTCAAGGGGTGCACTTGCGTCACCATCATAGACGTCCCCTTGTCCTCGACTTAGGCCTCCTCATGAGTCAACCCTACTCCAGCCTACTCCTCCTTCTTCGAGCAAGCATCTTTAGCCTTGGTACACGAAGGTTTTCCCCAAGAGTACCATCTTAAACCAGCCTCGTCACTTTGGTCGTGTCTCTGAAGCCCATAAGAGAGCTCGGGGCAATGACCTGATGGAAGATCGAGTCCTTCATCCTCCTTGGCCCAAGATGACTCCAGTCCCTGGCCCTCATCCATTGTCACATCTGATGGAGACAGCTCTCTCTTGAGTAAGACGAGCTGACCAGCCACAACCCAGATCGCAGTTTTGGCATGAGGTCCATCAAGACCTCAAGGCTAAATGTGATAGAGGTCTGTGAATTATGACCATCAAGGCAACCCGCTTTGAGGACCCTCTTCGCCTGAAACCTGATGAAGAAGTCCATGAGCCCTGCACTGTGGTTAGTATCGTGGAAGATGACCCAGCCACTTGGACCGTCAAGAACTGATCCTCAAGCGATAGGCATACAAGAGCCGGGTCCAGTCAGGGCATGCTGACCCCTGATGACTGATTTACCGTGCACGACTCTTCAAGTTCGCAAGCCCGCAGTTGCAACTAACACTAACTCCATAAAGAAACCATCATTGTGATGGATGTAAGCGAGCCTGGTGACGCGTAGGAAGAGCGCATGAACAAATTTGAGGAGATGGTGAGCGCGATGATGGAAAACATTGATAGTATAGATGCCACACGCCAGTCAGCTGACCATGAGATCAATTCTCATCACTTTGATGGTACACCTCCAAGGCAGCCCCCTCCCTCTTCCTCACAAGATAATTCACCCCCTCATCCTGTCTCTCAGGTAGACATTGATTCTATGGTGACCCATAGCCTAAAGAACAGAAAAATTCTGGGGATACAGGGTGCAATGTCTTATCAAAGGCCTTACCGTTCATACATTGACCAGGTCCCGTTTCCCTTAGTTTATAAGAAAGGAAAATTCCCTTTATTCAACGGAACCACATCCCCGAACCAGCATGTTGCCCACTTGCAGGCAGCAAGTCGAGAAACAGCGACTGACAGAAGACTTCTTCTCCATCAGTTCGTTGAGACCTTTGATGGCCCAACTTTTCAAAGGTATCCTACGTGGGAGGAAATGGATAAATTTTTCTATTAGCCCTTTTATGAGGTCAAGAGAGAGGCTCAAACCATCGAACTTCTCACCTTGACTCAAGGCCCCGATGAGCTCGTGAACCAGTTCATATTAAGATGGAGAAATTTGGCTTCTCTCCATCCCAATCCTATGCTCGAGAAGGAAGCAGTCCAAACATCTGTGCGGAATATGCGACCCGAGATCATCCTACATGTCGAGGCCTCTAATCCGACCTCCATGTCAGAATTAATCTCTAAATCAGTCTGCATAGAAAGTCTATTACACCACCACGATGGGTCACGACAATCGTCTGCTGGCTCAGCCCACAACCGAGGCAATGCTAGCTCTCGGAATAACACATGGGGCAGCTAACAGAAAGGAGTAATCAGTGCAGCTGTCACAATCACTGATACAAAGAAGGCTCCCTCCCAAACTCTAGACCTCTCTAAAGGGGTAAGCACAACAAAGACAACTCCTCAGGAAGGCAAGCAACAACAGTCGTGCAACAGAGTATCCCCGTTAGCCAACCTTGATCGGGATGATTATTTCGCCAAGCATAAGAACAAGGTCTAACCATATGAGAAGGAATGGGTCCCTGCACTACTCCTGTTATTATTGGAACATAATATGATCCAGCTTCCAAAAGCCAAGTTCCCTGAGCAAGCGGGCCTTGACACTCAAGCGAATTATTGTGCCTACGATCAGAGGATCATACATCCACATATGATTGCTACACGCTGAAAGATATTATCGAGGCCATGATTCATAAGGGTCAGATAAATCTTGAAGACTTAAGGAAGTCCTTCTGGGCAGTCGAGGCCTCCCATGCAGTAACCATCCAAGAGGAAGATGAAATGCCCAGTATCCTTGAAAAGCCAAACGACTATGGGCCGGGTCGGGCTTTGACCGGAGGCCCGAAGCAACTCTCATCACTGCCTGAAAAATTTCAACAAGTGAGCTAGACTGGGTCAGGCTTAGGTCATGGCATCTGCTGTGTCTTAAGAACTCAGCACTAGCTATGTGTTCGACAACTCAGTGCCGGTTGCATTCTTAAACAACTCAGCACTGGCTGTGTTCCATCATGTACCATCCTCAGTGCCGGTTAACTAGTCAGAAAGCAGTGCTGACCGTCTTTAGAACCAGTTACATTTCTGAAGACTCATCACTGGCTAAGTTGCAACAACCCTTAGCGAGGTTGACTTAGTGTCGACTATGATCAAACGATATCACGGGTCGTTCATAGTGCTGGCTATGTATTTCACAAACCACAGCGCCGCCGGGATGCTCGACAACTTATCACTAGCGGCCTCCAGGAGATAGCACAGTGCCTGCTATGTGTTTAGCAACTCGATGCCGATCTCATTTTTAATCTAGTGCTGGCTGACTCGTTAAAAAGCAGTGGTGGCCATCTTCAGCGCCAGTTGTAAAGACTCATCAGCAGCTGAGCACTCTCAAGAAACAATGGCTACTGCACTTGACTCCAACAGTATTTTAAGCAGCCTAGGCTGAAGTCGTGAGTGTCCTATCACTATCCCCAATGCGGCTGCACCTTGACCCCGACTTGTTGCCCCAAGCAAAATGGAACCCAGGTCGACTAAACTCAGGCCATGACTTCTCATCCCCAGTAAGAAAACCATTCTCGTACTATTATCCCAGAACCCGAGTGGTTTGCCTCATGCATATTTAAATTGACCCATATTTGTCACCTCTGCCCAATAAAGTCAACTTTCCTATCTGGACCCCTCATTGGTCCGACCTATCTTATCCTCAGGGAATCTGACTGCTACCCACCGACCTATTTCCCATGAAGTCTCACTTACATGGTGACCCTAAACTCCATGGTCCGCACTGCATGACCTTAAACTGCACGGCCTTGGTCGAGTTGCACGACCTTAAACTACATAGTCCACCTTACATGACCTTAAACTGCATGACCTTGGTCTAGTTGTATGACCTTAAACTGCATGGTCCAAACTGCATGGCCTTAAACTGCAAGGCCTTGGTCTAGGTGCATGACCTTAAGCTGCATGGTCCACCCTGCACGACCTTAAACTGCATGGTCCACGCTACATGACCTTAAACTGCATGGCCTTAGTCTAGTTTCACGACCTTAAACTACATGGTACATCGTGCATGACCTTAAACTGCACAGCCATGATCTAATTGTATGACCTTAAACTGCATGGTTTGTGTTGCATGACATTAAACTGCACAACCTTGGTCTAGTTGCATGACCTTAAACTGCATGGTCCGTCCTGCATGACCGTAAACTACATAGCCTTGGTCTAGTTGCACAAACCTAAAAACTGCATGGTCCAAACTATATGACCATAAACTGTAGCGGAGGTCTAGCTGCATGACCTTAAACTGCACGGTCTAAGCTATATGACCTTAAACCACATAGAACATGTCCTGGTCGGATGACGTTAAAAGGCTCTGCATTATGATCCAAACTATATGACCTTAAACTTTAGCGGAGGTCTAGTTGCACGACCTTCAACTGTATGGTCCTAGTTGTATAACTTTAAACTGCATAACCACGGTCCAGCTGTATGACCTTAAACTATAGTGCACGTCCTAGATGCATGATGTTAAACTACTTTGCACAAGTCTCGGAGGCATGACCTTAAAACTCACCCCAACATACGCGCACATACCTTCTACGTGTATCTACACGCACATCTTCCCTAACTAATCCGACCATGTGTGCGCATCACCTGCACTATCTCCCCAATGAGTTCTTTCCCATCTCTACATCATTCCCCAGTGAGTCTCGCCCATTCTCACAAAATGGTGAACCATCCCGTCACCTATACTCATCGTAAGATAGTGGGTCACCATTTTCCACTCACCTCACATATGTCATCCATCTGTCATAAGTAGCTTCATGCAATCTCCCCAAAAGTGAGCTAAAATCATTACCATACTCACTCCATGGCCTCTATAGACTGCCATTCATCATCATCATGGTCCAGTTGTATGACCTTAAACTAGAATGCATGTCCTGGCTGCATGATTTTAAAAGGCGTTGCACAGGTCCCGGAGACTTGACCTTAAACATAACTTCACAATGAAATAACAGGCATGGTGTATACCTTAGTAAGGGAACGCCAAGAGTAAAAATGATGGACGGGCATGGTCATGAAACCAAGAGTAAAAATGTTATGTGAAAATAGAAAAATCGGGCACAGTGGAAACCCGAAAGAGGATAGTGACTAAAAATAGAAAATAATGGTGAACATGGCTATAAGGTCGTGGGTAAAATATCCCCAAATAAAAAGAAGTTGGTGAAAACCGTCTCTATGGTGCCACTTCCCAGGTCCAAATGAAAATCCACAAAGGACGCTTAGATCAATAAAACAGGTTGATGCAACATTCGTCTCTATAGGCGGCTTCAGCTCTAACTTAAAAGAAGAAAATCCTTGGTGTCACAATGTCAGGGCTCCAAAAATATGAGCTCTAAGGAAAATATTCTGACAGCTTGAGTCCATTTGCAAAAAGGACTCGAATGACAAAAGATTCGCAAAGACGGCAAGACAAGTCTCATGAGAAAGAACACTATTCCCACAAGGTAACAAACACACTCTAAAAATGCTAATGACCACTATGAAGATAAGAAGCTAACAAAGCCAGGGCAACTTGCCAGAGACTTTAGCTCGCCTCGTCGATAGGCCCAGACCGTCGGTACCGGCTAACAAAACTTCCCCCAACTAGACCCGACAGACAAGACCTATAGCAATATTCTGACTGTGAAAAGTAAACTTAGTGTAGCGGAAAACAGCACCAACCAAAGGTTCTTTAGAAAACAAATAAGGAAATCATCCCGAAAAACCAAAAGATACCTTAAGAAGGCTAAGTCAGCCATGACTTTGGACCTGCTATGTAACAAGCTACACAACAGTGGGTAGGGTGTTTGTACCCAAAGCTAGTCACCTCAATAAACTGAGGTACCCTACCCTTCACGGAACAACTGGTACAAGACGTAGACGAATTCCAACCAAAGGCTCTTTTGTTGTCTATCCAAGACAAAGAAACCCAGACCAAATAGGAACAATGCCCTTCCACATGACACTCAAGTGTCAGACGAGCCTTATTCTGATTGACGAGGTTCATACAAAATCCTCATCTTCAAAGTCACAAACAGTCCACAAGAGGGTGCGAAATTTGATAAGATCCATCCAACTTTTCTCCCCCTAAATTCTCCATGGACGGACCGCAAACAATGCATCCGTACGTTTGAGCAGCCTAGTTGCACCATCTGTACATCTCGACATTCACGTGGTCATGTGACTAGGAAGAAAAAAAGTAAAAGTCGAAGGAAATTTTCTGAATGTTGTCCTTCTCGCTTCTCTCGAAGCACAACATCTGGTGGAGCAAGCTGTTTGAACGCATTTTTCAGCACTTTGGTCCCTGATGCTGAATAAATCAGAAGTAGGTCAATAAAGCCTACAAAATAAGTGGAAATTCCAACAATCTCAAAATTACCCCAAAACTGGTTAAGATCTTCATTTGCACTTCGAGAGACTATCTACCAAGTTTCATCGCAATCAGACATATCCAAGGCAGTGAACATAAAGAAACAATTTTGGCAAATCGACCTCTAGCACCCTGAAATGGACCCTGTAACTAGAGTTATATTTTTGGTACATCAAACAGTAGTGTGACCACCGCCGTTAGATCTGGCATGGTCTAAAACCCCCATGGGTCAAGTTTCAGCTTAATCACGTGCTTCGGGACAAAGTTATGAGAAAAATACTAAAAAGGGATAGGTCGCACACTATTCCCGTGTGGCCACCTTACACCAAAACACCATTAAAAGTGGATGCTATTACAGTCATGGGCAGTCACTTTCAGGGCCTATATCTCACTCGTTCCACATCGGATCGTGCTCAAATTTGGTGAGCATGTTCGTCTCATCAAGACGAGCGATTCCATATGTGGTATGCCCCGTGACGATGCTCGAGTAGGGAGAAAAACGAGAAGGAAGCTGCTGATCCATGAAGAAAGTTGCAGAAAATTCAGTACTAGCATGCCTCACTCCGGTTGCCAAATCACGATTCTCGCGTACCCGATCGGCACGAAACCAATTGCATTATGTGCGTAAGGTTTTTAGCTATTTCTAGCCCGAACCTCATGTACGATGAACAGTTGGATTTCACACATGGAGGTGTCAAAGCTGCTGTAAATTTTGATCGTTGGATTTCAAGATTTCGATCAAAAACTCAAGACGACGGAATCTTCATCCAGACACAGAATAAAGCTGTATTTGTTGCAAAGTGATTGTGATGGCAGACTCATTGTGATTCAATGAAGAAACCTTGAAGAAACATTAAGGAACGACCACACAATCGATCCAAAGTTTTCAAGATTCATCCAAAATTCAAGTCTCATGATCACGGTCTAAAAACATGATTCATGACTCGAAGTTGGTATCAAATCGATCGCCATGCCAACCCTCGCAAGAAAACAATTATCTTTCGATTAAACGGGCATCAGAACAACCCCGAATCAGTCATGGAAGATCACACAAGTTCTTGAGCAGCAGCAGGGACTGTTCTGAAATTCCACACATTGTTAAGCAGGGGCAAAACAATCCTTTTGCACCAATTTTTAGAATTTCTTTTAATTTAATTGAATTGCAATTATCTTTAATTCTAGGTAGTGTTTGGGCGTACACCCACGTTTTAGCTCAATTCTATATAAACAGACAATGCCTCATTATAAAAAGAGGGCCGATTCATTTTTCTTGGATCATTGAATAAAGTTCTGAATTTTTCTTGAGCTCGTGGGTACGTCTTAGAGAGAGAGAGAGAGAGGAGAGAGAAGAAAAGGGTCGGTACCCTTCAATAAGGTAACTTTCTCTCTGCTCCCCTCTTTCTCTACTCCTATCTTTCTCTCTCCTTCTCTTTTTCTCTCTTCAACCTTATTTTTCTCATTTTTATCTATTTCTCTCTCTTCTTCTCATCTCTATTTCTCTTTCTCTCTCTTCTTCTCATCCTTATCTCTTTTTCTCTCATCTCTTCTTTTGACACAGTCGATGAAGCTTAGCACTGACTGTGTCTTCTCTCTCCTCTTCTTCTGACACAGTCGGTGAAGCTTAGCACCGACTGCATTTCCCTCTCCTATTCTTTTGACACAATTGGTAAAGCCTAGCACTGACTATGTCTTCTCTCTCTTCTTCTGATATAGTCGGTGAAGCCTAGCACCAACTGCATCTTCTCTCTCTTCTGTCTAACACAGTCAGTGAAGCCTAGCACCGACTACGTCTTCTCCCTCTTCAGTCTAACACAGTCAGTGAAGCCTAGCGCCGACTACGTCTTTTCTCTCTTTAGCACAGTCGGTGAAGCCTAGCATCGACTGCGTCTTCTCCCTCTTCAGTCTGACACAGTCGGTGAAGCCTAGCATCGACACATCTTCTCTCTCTTTTGTCTAACACAGTTGGTGAAGCCTAGCACCGACTGCATCTTCTCTCTTCTGTCTAACACTGTCAGCGAAGCCAAACACCGACTATGTCTTCTCTCTTCGGTCTAACACAGTTGGTGAAACCTAACAGGGGCTGCATCTTCTCTCTCTTTTGTCTAACACAGTTGGTGAAGCCCAGCATTGATTATGTCTTTTCTCTCTTATTAGTGTAATACAATCAAAGAAGCTTAACACTGACTACATCTTCTCACTCTTCTCTGTCCAATATAGTCGATGAAGCCTAGCACCGTCTGCATCCTCTCTCTCTTCTGTGTCCAATACAGTTGATGAAGCCTACACCGACTGTATCTTTTCTCTCTCTTCTCCTTCCAACCGAGCGGGCGATACCCGGCACCAACTGCCTCTTCTCTCTCTTAACTTCTTAGACACAGTCGACAAAGCCTAGCACCGGCTGTGTCCGTTTCTCTCGTCATTTTACAACCCAACATGAGATGCTTAGCTCCAACTGTGTCTTTCACTCTCTTTTTTCCTTCCTTCTCTCTTCTCTCACACTCTTCTCCTTCTTTCTCTCTTCCTCTCTTTCTTTCTCTTCTCTTTCTTATTCTCTTACTTCTTACTCTCCCTTTATGACTTTCATTCTTTTTGTAATCCTTTCGTTTGATTAAGAAGGGTTGAGATTAGCCTCTTATGGTAGTCTTATCGTCTAGCTGTAATGTTGTTGTGCCAGAATTTCTATGCCCGCTTTATTGCCATGACAGACTAACCATCATGCCTAGCTAGTCAATATCGGTATTGAATGTCTAGTAGTAATCATGTGAGCCGGTTTGAGTTACCGAGCTCATTCTATTACCACGTCAAGCCAATTATTCACCAGCTTAGTCACTGTGCTGATCTCCTCGCTTAGTCGAAGTCTTCTCTCCCCCATCTTTCTTCTCTTATTCTTCTCTTCTTCTTTTGAATGCGGATGCTTGTGTGTGTTCACCAAAGAGGAAAAGGTTAGGTCTGAGCCACCTATCTTATAACCTTTACCATATGTGTGTGATTGTATAAAATAAGAGAATACAAGCCAAGGGAGGTGATTCCGAATCAGTTTTATTACTGGGGGGCTTTCTTCGTGATCTGAGGGCGTCCTCGCGAGCCAGCCTGAGTAAGTCCTGACCCCACCTTAAATTACTCTCTCACCGGTTGGTAACACCTGCCCTCATTCTCAAATGAGGTTCCCGAGAGAGCAATCTCAAAAAGTCCCAGGTATCCCTGAAACCCGAGACGCATTCCGTCCGATCTTCAAAAGATCCGGAGGACGAGATCGAGGCACCTAACTAGTGGGACCTACCCTGAAGGGGGTCGAGGTACTTTAAGGGGGAAAGGGATGGCAGTTGTAAAGGGGACACCTCTCGTTTCTCAATCCAAGACCAATAATGACTGCGTCTTCTTGGCCACATATTTGGCCTTATTTTTATGCAAGCTCGTGCTCCCAGAAGCGGCGGATGACATTCGTTCAGGCACTTTATATGTAGACTGTGACATGGCAAGAGGGCATGGGTATGCCCTTGCTCAACATGTTTTGTGCAATATATACCATGACTTAGGGGCCATCTCCAGTGGAAAGACTTACAAAGGTAAAGACAGAGGGAATGTCATTGTCAGAGGAGAGGCATTTCCTGGCGACTTTAAGACTCCATTCCCCTAAAAAGGAGAGAACGGAAACTGGCGCTAAGAGACTAGACAGAGGAGAGTGGTGGATCCTCCTGCTCCTGGTGAGGTCTTTGTTTTGGGGTATCCCTCGAACTGGCAAGCTTTAGGGATTCCCTGAGAGATAGCGGTCGATGAGACCTTGCCGCAATTCCTCACCGTGAAACAGAGAACATGGAACATCTTTGATAAGCTTAGTTCTGTATTTGAATGGAGTGAGGGTCGAAAGGTCCCAGGTCATGAGGAGCATCCCATTCAGAACTTGAATGTGCTGAGCGGGAGTGGTCCTCATAGTAGACTGGTTGGAGGCCTTTCTTAAGGAGGGAGTTCTGAAGCGGCTGCTCCTCATCCGACAGGGAGAAAGAAAAGGAAACAATCCACCCCTACCGGCACTCTTGCACTGGCTCAAGTTGATGGGCATACTCGAAGACATAGGGGTGTCAAACTTCCTGTGATCTCGGAACCAGAAGGTAGCCCTTCATCCTTTGATCATTTACGAACTCCCTCAATGTCACTTCTGCATTTTATCCAACATCTTCTATCTCTCCTAAATTGTTATCTTCTTCTTTAGAGACTGAACCAAACGACTTCGATCCTTCTGAGCCCATTATTATTGCTTTTGACCGGGAAATGACTCCAAAACTTAGGGAGGTGCCCCTAAGTCCAAGGGTAGTTCCTGAGTCAGACCCAGTTCCCACGGAGACCAGCGAGGCTGAAGGCCCTGAAGCAGCTGCTCTAGGAAGGGAATCTGATGCTAACATGACCTCTGTGCTTCAAGGGTTTAGTGCCCCAACTGAGGCAAGGATGATGATTCAAGAAGAAGGGCCTATGGTTAGTGATGCCTCTGAGTGTTAAGAGGCTGCTGCCCCCGAGGGCACAGATAATGAAGATGAAGGGGTTGAGCATTTTGTGATCGAGGTTTTGGCTGTTGAGGACACAGGCCAAATGGAAGGAACAATGGCTGAGGCAGGATTGGCGATCGATGAAAGCCAAAGGGAAGAGGCAATTCCTAAACTTGCCAAGCTGATGTGGCAGTTCAGGAAGGTGTGAAAAAAGGGAAGGAAGCTTCTTTGGAGAATGCTGGGACAGAAGTTGAGGCCCCCATGGGCACAGAAGAAGGTGACGAGGCTGGTATTGAAGAATATAAGCAGGTCGAGGCCGGGGCTGCCTCTAAGTCTGAAGTGCACGATGCTCAGGAGCTTGTCGTCATTTCAGAAGAGCAGGTAGCTCAGATGGCTATCACTTCAACAAGCCCGGTCCTTGCCGAAATATCTTCAGCACTAGCAATCACAGCAGCATCATCCAGGTCCATTTTTAGGAAGGTTTCTGGTATGATTGCAGGCACGCTTCGTGCAGGCCTTCAGGGTTTAAGGGAGCTTCCTTTCAATGAGCTGGGAGAGGCTTTGGCCAAGCTTAAGAAATTTTCTATCATGACTATTGTGGTTAGGAGTGCGCCAAAGTCCTTTCCCATTTTGATGCACCCCTAAATGAGCTGGAGAGCTAGCGGTCAGGGATACTGCATCATGAGGCAGAAATCAATAGGCTATCCTCATTGGAGGAGCCAATCTTTCATCATCGCGAGGAGATAGATTCCTGCACTGAGAAGAAGGCCACCATGACTGGCCGTCAGCTAGATCTCAAGAGGGAGGCGCAACGTTGCTACAAGAGGATGATCAAAATAAGAGAGGAGATGCGAATATTAAGGCAGGAATTTGCTGAACTTGAGAAGGAGATCATTCAAAGAAGGGCAGGCCTCCTTGGTTGTAGATTTGTCCGAACTCACTCGCACCATTGAGTCCAAAACTGTGGCAATGGAGGAGGACATTTGAATGGTGGCTGAACTGAAGGAACGTATCCAAGACACCGAGACTTCTTCCATAACATGCAGAGCTGAGATCAATAAGATAACTGATCATTTCTGAAAATGTCTTTTCTTTTGCCGTCACTTGTAAGAAGTTTGAACTCATGAATAAAATGCTTCTTTCTCTTCTTCTGGCTGACTTTGCTATATGATTTCATTCTGCTTTTACTCATGTGCTCTCTTTGGGTTTTAAACGCCTCTGGAAATGTTTTTTTTTTCAAAAGGGGATAATAACCTAGGCCTTGTTTAGTCCCATGACCGGCTATCGTGGCTTGGATAGCTTCGAAATGGGGATTCATTGCATTTTCTTTTCTTAATGTTTGATTAGTCAAGGGATCATAATTCATTTTCCACATCGTTTGGTGAGCCTGTTCACTATAGATAGTCCAATCAGGAGGGGCTTTGGCCTCCATTAGTGGTGCATTCACTTCAAAACCATCATAGTTTTTGGTCTCAAGCATGAACTCCTTGAGATGTTTTGAAGCAATATGCATGACCTCCAATCGGCTCTGAAGACTGTGAACTTTGCTTCATAACTCAAGTGTGTGAAAGGATCCTACTCTTGAGGGTATGAAGACTGCCCTTTCACACACTGCTCTCCTCCTGCTAAACCAGGGAAGTGTAGAACTTGTGGCTGGTCACTAGTCCGAGGAGCATCCTCTATGCTTATAGCAACAGGATTTTGAAAAATCTTTCGCAGTGGTTGGCGCGCTACTTCTGCTTTCAAAAGTGCAATGGGGATATGCAGGAATTTTTGTTGATCTGACGTATAGATGATCTTTGGAGCTGCGAAATCTATCCCCATGACTTGCTCAATCTCAGGAATGACCTCTGGTTCATCTTTTGGTGAAATTGGTTTAGAACTGGGGGCAGAGGGTGAGAATTCCTCTTCGAGTGAAGGCGGAGTTTCTTCAGGGATGATAGTTGGGATGCTAGAATGAATGGGGGTTAAAGGGAGAATTCTACCTTGCCTTTCTTTTTCTTTGAACATTTTTACCAATGCTCTCCCCACATCCTCAACATCTTTGTGAGGCGAAGATGTTATGTTGATTGTAGACTTGTGATCCCCCTCATTCAGCTTTTGAGGCGACACCAGATTTGTGAAGTAATACTTTGCATCAGCATAGTGAATTTCGGCTATAAGAAATGGTCTTTTATCAGCATAGACTGTATGCTATCTCCTATCTCAACTATACATGAAGCACTAGTGCAATGTCGATGGAACCACTCCCTGGTCATGGAGCCATAGCCAATCGAGGAGAATGTTGTAAGAAGTGTCAGTGTCAATTACATGAAACCGAGCATAATCGTTCAGCTTGTCGATCTTAAAATGAATGCGACCTGTGCCAGCTCGCTTCTCTCCTGACTGGTTGAACCCTTGAACTGTGATATGGGTCGGAGTAAGATCTTCGGTCCCTAACCCCAGTCGAGTAAGAATCCTCCTTGGAATAAGGCTGACTGCCGACCCTCCATCCAACATAATTCGGTTGATGGGGCATGCATGTAATTCACCTGTCACAAAGAGAGGGTGATTATGAAAATTTTCTACCAATTGCAAATCGTCCTCTGAAAAGGTGATTGGCGGACATCCTCCTAAAATCGTTGGGTCCACCTCAATGGGTTCTACCTTGGTCTCATACACCTCTGGGTTAGAGAGAGCCTGAACCAAAGCCATCAGATAATCCTTTGAGAGCATGAAGGCATCGTAAATGCTGAGAAGGGCTAGAAGCTTCCTTAGATGTCCTATCACATCATATTTCACCTTTTCTTGGTCAACGCTTTATGCTCCTAGTCCCGCCATGGGTTTGGGTGGTATGTTGGGTTGAGGAGTATGTTTTGGTGGAAGAGGTTTATTTTGACCTGCTAGCTGACTTAATTACTTAGCGGGCTTGGTTTGAGTGATGGACGTTTGAGGTTTTAGAAGTAATTGTGTCAGAGGTGTCCCATGGAATTGGAGAATAGGTGGGTTGTTTGGAGTATTTGGTGAGCCCAAGGTGCTGTAGGATAGGTAAATTGGTATTTAGATTAGGGAGAAGCGATGTACTAGGAAACTTCAAAGTGCCTAACTTTTGCGGTGGAGGTTGTAATGTCTTCCCTGACCTGATGCTCATTTTCCCCGTGCTGGGTGATGCTCCTAGGATTTGCAACATATGATAAGCCTCTTGAGAATAGAAGCTCTTCCCTCTTGATTCTCTCAATCTTTGCTTGAAGTCGAGCTCAGTAAGCCTCTTGAGAGTAGAAGTTCTTCCCTCTTGATTCTCTCAATCTCTGTTTGAAGTCGAGCTCACTGTGGTTTCTTTGGCTTTGAATTTTTGTGCTTCTTTAAAGAAGGTGGCTCTGCTTTGGCTTTAGTTGCTAGGTCATCAGTAACTGTTAAGAATCCAGCAGCCCGGGCCACGGTTCTTTTCAACCGCTTCTGTTGTGTCCTGCTTATGTTGATTCCTTCAAATTCCTATCAAGAGCCTCAAAGTCTGGAAATTTCAAGGTTGTACTTGCAGGAGACATTAGGGAAGAAGGATTAGAAGCAGAAGAAGAAGAAGGAGAAGGGTCAGAAGGTGGGGAACTTTTAAGGTCATTCCCCTCATCATACCGATCTGAGGAGCTTTTTACGTCATCACCAAGGTTGGACGTGGGTAAGGAATCTTTTAGGTCTTTCCCTTGATTAGACCATTGGGGAGTGTTTTTAACGTCGTCACCCTCATTGGACATGCTCTGAGGAGAAGATGACTCGGGGATGTTCTCTTGATGGGATGAGGAAGCAAGGAGGATCGTGCCAAGGATGAAATCCATTTAAGTTCGAAGTCGGAGGAAGGGGCCTGAGAAATTCCTGCTCTATTGGCGGTTGTGCCATCTTGTTTCTCCAGCGAGCGGCCCTTGATGCTCGTCTCCTTCTGGTTTTCTGTGGTGGTGCTTGATTCGTCTCGCTAGGCTTGTGAACAACCCTAGCTTGACAAACTATTTCTTGCTTGAAGGACTTGAGTTTACTTCGCCCATGGTGGACTATCCATGGCTGGGAAGCCGAGGGTTCAGTAGGCTCTGAATCATTATTACGCGAGTCTTGTGCTAAGAGGCCCTCTTGCACCAGTGGAGTAGTGACTTGGGGAGCACTTACTGGGATGTCGTAGGACTCCTGACATTCCCATATTTTCTTTGCAAACATATTATGGAAATTGGTGTATTCCCACAAGTAGTGGCCCTATATCTGGTGATATGGGCACCAACGGTCTTCAGTTCCCTTGGCAAGGCATTGGGCCTGCCTTGCCGGCTTCGGTGTGATCAACCCTTCCTGAAGCATTATAACATAAAAGGCGTGAAGGATACCAGGGGCTTCGTCTTCTTCTTGGACGGTTATTGCGTGGGAGGCTTCTACTGCCCCGATTGCCTTCTTTATGTCCTCAAGCTTTATCTGACCTTTCTGAATCAAGGCATCAATGATATCCTCTAGCGTGAAGCAATCAGCTGTGGGGTGATTGATCCTTCGATGGTAAGCACAGTAATTCACCTGAGTATCGAGCCCAGCTTGCTCAGGGAACTTAGCCTCTAGAAGCTCGATCATGTTATGTTTCAATAATAATTGGAATAGTGCAGGGACCCATTCCTTCCCAATGGGGTAGACTTTATTCCTACGCCTGGCCCAATAGTCATCCTGATTGAAATTCGCAAGTGGGGGTACTCGGTTGTACGTCTGTTGTTGCTTGCCTGCCTGAGGCGTTGTCTTTGTTGCGCTCACCCCATTGGAGAGGTCCAAAGTTTGGGAGAGAGCCTTCTTTGGGTCACTGACCGTGAGGACTGTACTGATTACTCCTTTTTGTTGGCTGCCCCAAGTGTTAGTTCATGAGCTACCATTGCCCCAGTTGTTCCTCGAGCTTGCAGACGGTTGTCGTGACTCGTCGTGGTGGCGTGCTAAGCTTTCTATACGGACCGATTTGGAGATCAGCTCTAACATGGAAATCAGATTAGAGGCCTAAACATGTAGAGCGATTTTAGGTCGCATGTTCTGAGCACAAGTTTGAACTGCTTCCTTCTTAGGCATGGGATTGGGATCCCAAGCAGCCAAATTTCTCCATCTTGATATGAACTCATCCACGGGCTCATCGAGGTCTTCAGTCAGGGTGAGAATCTCGATGGTTTGAACCTCTCCCTCTACCTCATAAAAATGCTGTTGGATCAGCTTCTCCATTTCCTCCTAAGTATGCACTGAGTTTGGGGGAAGTCGAGCATACCACTGAAAAGCCCATCCGTCAAGGGTTTCAACAAACTGATGGAGGAGAAGTCTCCCATCAGTAGTTGTTTCTCGACGTGCTACTTAAAAGTGGGCGATATGCTAGTTTGGGGACGTGGTTCCATTGAATAGGGGAAACTTCCCGTTCTTTTAATCTGAGGGAAGCGATACCTGGCCAATGTATGAAGGGTACGGCCTTTGATAAGGCATTGCACCCTGTATCCTTGAAATTTGTCTGTTCTTTAAGCTATGGGTAACCATAGCATCGATGTCTACTTGTGAGACAGGGTGAGCAACTGTCACGACCCCTCCCCCGACTATCGTACCTTACATGGTAAGGGACGATTGAGGGAGGGTCCGTGATCTAATGTAATGTTTGTCACTCAGGACGGGGTAGACTTAAAACTTTTATTATCAGTGATGAGGCAAACCAAAGAAAAGAACTAAAGCAACTACTCCACTAGCAGAAAACATAAAGAAATACCAAACATCAAAAATCTATTACATTAAATGCTTCTCAAAATATTACATTCAGTTTGGGGCATTAAGGCCCAATATTACACATCAACAACACAACAATAAACAAAACCTCGGGCCAAACCGTCCAGATATAAACAAAGTCTAAACACCTTCTTCGAGAAGTCCCACTCCGACATTCCACAGCAAAATTCGAGCCCCAAATCTTGACCTTGCCACTATCAAAGTACAAGGAGAGGAGAAAAATAATGGGATGAGCTATAAAGTCCAATAAGCAAGTTTAGTGTTATGCATCTATGGTGATTCTGTCCATGTGTGATAACAATTCAGTTCATCAATATACAGTCATAGTTTGGCATATATGAATATCAGATCAAGGTGGCGAATAAGAACATTCTTCCAAGCAACAGTCACCATCAAATTAATATAATCATGAACATTCTATCAGGGAAACCATTAATCATTCAATCATTCCAATTCCAACATACCATACACAGAGATTCAATTATTAACCACGCACTCTCAAGATCACATATTCCCGTAGTAGAGGCTTTATCCATTAGGCTAAGCCAATCCCATTGCTTAAGGCCTCTATCATCACACAGGAGGGAGAGTAATGATAAGTGGGGTAGTCCACTTCGTAATACCCTCAACACACGCACACAGTCCCTAGCGCGCATTCGGGGTCCGACAGGCTGTCACCTTCTAAGGCATCCAATCAAATCTCATATCTTATCACATAAATCTTAGGGAGCGATTTTGTTTCCCCCCTAACCCGTTCCTATCATTGTGTAGGCCGAGGAGTATGTCGACATCACATTCCTTTCTACCAATGATTGTCCCATCGCATAGCATGCAATATCACAACAATACCCACTACCAGTGAGTGTCCAACTGCGTAGTGGCCAATATTCTCATCAATGTTTTAGTGAACCTAGCTTTCACAATCAATGGGCTTGGGTCCCACCACGTAGCAGCCAATGTTCTCATCAAGTCCAGTATCCACCACCAAAGGGCTCGAGTCCCAATGCATAGTGATCAACCATCTCATCCATATAGCAATCTAACATCCACTAACACTGAGCTGGAGTCCCAGTAGCAGTTTCTACTACCGGTTAGTGTCCCTCCACGTAGTGGTCAACATGAAAATAAACAATAACCATTCATCACAATGTCATAATAATGTCCACTACCAGTGAGTGTCCCACCGCGTAGTGGCCAATATTAAAATAAACAGTGGCCATTCATCACAGTATGACTCATGCAGATGCATTATTTTTCATCATAGTGTTAGAACATTTACAAGAGACATTTATTGCATAAGATTACACAAGTCATTCAGGGAAGGTGTGCATGAAGATGCACGTAAAGGACGTGTGCACTTATGTAGACTCACTGGGGAGAAAATGGAGGTGGTGTGCACACACGAACGGGTCGGTTAGGGAGGACATGTGTGAAGATGCATGTAAAGGGCATGTGAACGTATGTGGGGGTGTCTTTAAAGTCATGCCTCCTAGACCTAGGCAAAGAAGTTTAACATCATGCCGCCAAGACGTGCGTTATGGTTTAGGGTCATATAGCTTGGACCGTGGTTATGCAGTTTAAAGTCATGCAACGAGGACCATGCAGTTTAAAGTCGTGCAATTAGACCTCCACTACAGTTTAAGGTCATATAGTTTGGACCATAGATGAGCAGTTTAAGGTCATGCAGCATGGACCAGGGCTATGCAGGTTAAGGTCATGCAACACGGACCAAGGCTATGCAGTTTAAGGTCATGCAGCACGGACCAGTGTGTTGGTCGTCATGTAGGTAAAGCTACATGGGGGATGGGTTGTGGATAACAATCTGACTCCCTGAGGATAAAGATAGTTCAGGCTATACATGAGCAAAGAAGTTAAGGTAGAGATGGCGGGACTCGAGAAGTGCCAGATGGACATGGCTTCACTGTGGATTAGGAGGTCCAGTGTGACCTCTCAGGGATAATGAGCAATGCCATATATGTGACTCTAC
Source organism: Amborella trichopoda (assembly GCF_054954075.1). Classification (NCBI taxonomy): domain Eukaryota; kingdom Viridiplantae; phylum Streptophyta; class Magnoliopsida; order Amborellales; family Amborellaceae; genus Amborella; species Amborella trichopoda. The sequence continues at coordinate 28,279,958 of NC_142337.1, read as the reverse complement.
TGAGGATAACATGATAGTTGGTCATCGTAAGATGTGACTTTCACTGGGATGTTGGTGTGAAACAAACCCATTAGGGGTTAAAAGGGGTAGGTATGACTCTTGGGATGTTGATGAAATACCCTTTTAGCGAGGAGGTGGTCTATCTCTCGGTTGGAGTTGTGCGTATGGACCATTTGTCGTGCTGTGCGTTACAGTTTTAGGGTCTTGTAGCTCGGACCATGGCTATGCAGTTTAAAGTCGTGGGGCTAGGACCATGCAGTTTAGGGTTGTGCAACTAGACCTTCGCTACAGTTTAAGGTCGTATAGTTTGGACCACAGTGCTAAGCCTCTTAACGTCATGTGGCCAGGATGTGCACTATGGTTTAAGGTCACACAGTCGGACCATGGTCGTGCAGTTTTGAGTCGTGCAACAAGGACTATATAGTTTAAGGTCGTGCAACTAGACCACCGCTGCAGTTTAGTGTCATACAGTTCCGACCGTGGCTATGCAGTTTAAGGTCATGCAGCACGGACCGTGGTCATATAGTTTTGAGTCATGAGACATGGACTATGCAGTTTAAGGTCATGCAACTAGACCACCACTACAGTTTAAGGTCATATAGTTTGGACCATGTAGTTTAGGGTCGTGCATGAGAAGGTGGACGGTGGAAGGTGGACAAGGTTTTTTCGGTGGCGGTGAAGTACTTTTGTCAAGGAAAGGCAATGTCGGTAGGGGAAAGAATAGGATCAGATGGGGTTTTCCGATTGTCATGGAGTGGTCCCGGCTAAACCCGAAGGGTTATAGAGGAGATGAAAGGTCATGAGAACGTGGACGGTCGCTGCGAGTAGGTAGTTGGGGAAACCGAGGAAGCACAAGGGTTAGTGCCCTCTAGGAATTGGGGATGGTGGGAATCGAGGTACAACAAGGGCATGTGCGACATTAATTTGTATGCGGCACTGCCTTCGCATGTCCCTAGGCCACGTATGATGAGAGCCACATTTAGGAGAATGCTGGCTGCGGCGATGGTCTCGCACGTCATTGGCTTTCCCGTGGTGATGGTAGAACACAACATTGTGTTGCTCACGGCGATGGCTGCGCATGGTGTTAAGTCACGCTCGGCGATGATCATGGATGGCGATGTCTCACGGGGGTCAAGAGTGATGGCAAAGGAGAAGGTTGTGCCGCCGCGATTTGTTGGAAGCCAAATCCTAGCTCAGCCGTGAAGTCCATGTTGTTCCATCATGGGCCGGTCCCTTGGAAGCTATCCATGCCTCGTCAGATAGATGAAAGCTGACTCAGAAGTGGTTGGCTCCTTCTTTTGGCCTGTAACCATCCTTTTTGGTAGCACTGAAGCTAACTTCTCCAAGTGGTTTTTCTTCTTCTTCATGAGGAGAGAATCTCTTTGGTGGGTTTGCTTCTTCTTGAGGAGGAAGACATTTCTTTCGTGGGTTTGCTTCTTCTTCATGAGGAGAGTGTTTCTTCTTGGTCTGTAGCCGTCTTCTTATCCTCAAATGCAAGAGCTTTGTAACTTCTCTAGTAATGGGCTTTTGATTGTAACTTGTAACTCTTTTTAATGCAATGAAAGAAATGAGATTCTTTTGAACTGGCTTAATGTTCTTCTTTTCCATTTCCTTCTTTACCTTACTGCGTACACCAGATTTTTGGGGATACATCAAGGATAGTACTTCTTTAGGTATCCCTCATTGATAGGAGCATTGCCTCTCCTCCATCCGAGTTTGCCAGTACATAGGCCCCGTTTGGTGTGACCTTTTTTACTATGAATGAACCTTCCCACTTGGGCTCGAATTTTCCTTTGTGACACGCATTCATGATAATCGGTCTCTTGATGTTTAAGACTAGATCGCCCAGAGCGAATGAGCGAACCTTGTCAGAATTGTCAAAGGCTCTTTTCATTCTTCCTTAATTGTGCTCGAGGGTCTACTGGGCCTCTAGCCTCTTTTTGTCAAGGGCATCAAACTCTTGGTAATGGAGCTTGACCCTCTCATCTTCAGTCAGTCCTTGATGTATAGCAACACGGAGTGAGAGTATTTGAACCTCAAGGGGTAAGATCGCCTCACCTCCATAAACCAAGGATTGAGGAGTGGACTTTGTAGCATTCCGAATGGTGGTGCGATAAGCCCACAGAGCTTTAAGCAGATTCTCGTGCCAATTCTTCTTTGACTTCCAAACTGACTTCTGGAGCACCCCGCATAGAGTTTTGTTGAACGCCTCAGCCAAACCGTTGGCTTGAAGCTAGTACATAGTCGAGTACTTCTACTCGAAGCCGAACTAGTTGGCTAGGCGATCAACAAGATGGCTTCTGAACTTGGGGCCATTATCAGAGATAATCCGGTCCGAAACTTCGAATTGGTAGATGATGTGATGACGCATGAAGTTGGCTACCGTGATCCTTGGAACCTGCTTGAGAGGGATCGCTTCAGCCCACTTAGAACAGTAGTCTGTCACTGTCAGAATGAAGGCAAGACCCAAGGAGGAAGGGGGATCGATGGGTTGTACATTGTCCATACCCCATTGGGAAAAGGGTCAGGATGTCACTGTAGGGTGGAGAGGCTCCGGGGGTTGATGAATGAGGCTTGAGTGGATCTGGCACACCTGGTAGCTTTTGGCATAGTTTTGGGCATCAGTCACCATGGAAGGCCAGTAATAGCCGAGTCTACGTATGCCTTCGTAGAGCTTAGGGCCGGACTGATGCATCCCGCAGATACTCGAGTGCACTTCTTCGAGTACTTTGCTTGACTCTTGTGTATCGACGCATCTAAGGAGAATTCCGTCAAATGATCGACGAAAGAGGACATCTCCATCCAGAAGGGTGTACTTAGTGGACATCCATCGTATGCCGTTGCGTTCCGCCCGATCCTGAGGTAGCCTTCCATGCGTTATGAAGTCCATGATAGGCTTTCTCCAGTCCTCTACTTGTTCAACCTCCGCACACATTGGGTCGAACAATTCGGGCTGCTGCTCCTTGACCTTGGTCTTTTCCTTGGGACATTTCTTGCTCTGCCTCAATGACATCCTTAGCTACGAGGAGTGCCCCGAATGGGTAAGGCGGGCATTCAAGGAAGACATCCCTCTCATCATCTGCATCGACTTTGGCTCTCAGGTCAACGTATCTCCATTAGGTTACCCAGACTAGAGTGGGCCCTGATGAAGACAATTGAATGGTGGCACCGATCTTTGAGAGTGCATTAGCCTGCGAGTTTAGCCTTCTAGGGATATGACTCAGGGAGAAATCATCATCGCCACATTTGTTGTGTATATGTGTGCTCACCAAGGCTATGACTAAGGGAGAAACGTGCTGCATGTGCGTATATGGAACTTTATGTTCAGGTGTTCCAGGTCTATCTATTTTTAGGGTCGTGCATCACGGTCCTATGACTTAGTTCATAGTGCACATAAACTATGAATGCACGAGCAGTCGTCCAACTCGACGACTTAGGGTCCAATTCATATAGGTGTGCAGGTCCTGTTTTGAGCACTCAAACATGTGCTCCTTTTTTGAGTGTGTTGTGCAGCAAGTTTTGAGCACATGTTTTGAGTGCTCAAAACATAGAGCACTCATGTTTTGAGTACTCATAGAACACTCAAAACAGCGACATGTTTTGAGTACTCAAAACATGTTTTGAGTACTCATACAAAACTCAAAACATATTTTTTGAGTGCTCAAAATATATGCTTGAGTTTTGAGAACTCTATGTTTTGAGCACTCAAAACTGAGTTTTGAGCACTCAAAACTCAAAACTCAAAATATTTTGAGTACTCAAAACTCAATGACTACTCAAAAAAACTCTTAGAGTACTCATAAACTCATTTAGTACTCATAAACGCATTGAGTTTTTCATCAATGACCTTATGTTTGACTTCTTCTTTTAAATGAAAGAGGAATTTTTCTTTTGTCAATATTTTATTTTTTAATATTATTTATTACATGGACTTTTGGTTCATCAATAAAGTCAAATTTTATTTCATGGCCTTCAATGTCTACTTTTATTCTAGTGTTATCAAGTTTAATAGGATAAAAGCATATTTAAGAAGGGAGTTCCAAGTATAACAGGTTGACTTAATCCTTTAACCATTATGAAGGGAAATTTAAAGCATTCACCATTATTACAGACCGATGCATCACACAGTTTATAATTTATTAACATCTTGCTACCATCAGTAGTGCTTAAAACCTGTGTGGTTTTGCTAAAATATTTTGTTGGAACTAGTCCTTCATTTATACAATTTAAATTTGCTCCTGAATCTATAAGAGCAGTAGTTTGAAAGGTATATTCTTTTTGGACAAATATTTTAACAATGGTAAACCATCTCTGAGTTATTACCTTGTCCAAGAGGTTAACATATTTACAGTCTTGTATTTTCTATAACATGTTACATTTGGTTGAAGTTTCAGGGTCATCTAGAATTTTTTGAAGAGTATCTTCATCCTCAAGTGGTAGCAGATAATGATTATAATCACGCATTAAATTATTAAATTCTTCTTCAATATTTTCATTCCCATTTTCTTTAAAAGTAGGGTTAGCCATTTCTAATATTTGAACTCTAGCTTTCAGAGTTACTAGCTCACTGCGAACCTCATTTATCTCATTTTTTAACTTAGGACTCGAAGGTTCCCTTTGAATTTGTGTTTTATTTTGAACTCTTTTCAAAATATCAGTAAAACTACAATCTTCCTTAGTTGGTATGAGGGAAAGTTTAGGGGTAGCAGAGCTAGTGGGTTCTTTGGCCATATTAATGTATTGTATTAAGGCATCCTTTTTAGCCTCTGGGTCACTTATTATGTCAATTAATTTTATAACAAAATTTTCTTCTTTTGTTAGAGTATTTAAGTTTAAACCATTCATATCCATAGTGGCCACTAAGAAATTACAGTGGCAGTTGTCATCAGGCACATTATCAAAGTCTGAATCAGAGTCTGAACTTGTAAAAACTATTTCTTAATCATTTATTTCTCCAATGAGCATTTCACTATCGGAGTTAGAAGACACTTCTGAGTCATCTCATTTTATTAACAGAATATTAAATAATTGTTTTTTAATTTCGAGGTCAACTTCAAGAGCATTAATTTTCTTTTTTATTTTGCATTTATTTTTATAATGACCTACCTTCCTACAGTTATAGCAAACTGGTATTTCTCTTTTTCTCCTTTATTTAAAAGAGTGATCTTGTAAAACAATTTTAGGAAAAGTATTTTTCTTTCCTTTTGAATATTTAGACTTTGTTTTACGTGGGTCTTTATATTTTTGTTTATGGGTAGGATTGGAAGTGGGCAAAGTATTATACCCGAATTGTTTGCAAAAATCTCCTACTTCCTTTTTCCCAATCATCCTTTGTTTTTCTAATTGTCTTCTTAGTTTTAGGTATGTGCATAACGTAAGATCTTCAGCACAGATTTCGGCTGAGAGTTCTCCGAGTATAAAGATAGTAAGGAATCATTCCCACCCATGTTTATTTTTTATTTGTTTTTACCTTTTCGACAAACAGATGGGGAAGTCCAGCAATAAATTTTTCTTTCCAATGGTCAGACTTACTATCCTCCCTAAAAAGTAATTTGGAGTAAAACACATCTTTATACTATTTAAAATGTGAAATAGTTGGACATCTTAAATTTGAAAGTAAATCCTTAAATCTAGCTGATAAGAGGGTTGAACTTCCCACAAAATGAAGTGTGATGATATAAATTAAAGTATTTACTGCATCTCCTCAGTAACTATATTTTTTAGGACCTGTACTGGTCTAATTTCAGTTTTGACTTCCCATTGCTTGGTGGCATTTAAAATTTGATCTTTAGCTTCTTCTTCCATATGGAAATCCCAACAGCCTTTGAGCCACGCTGTTAAACCACATATAATGGCTTTGGCAATCTCATGGTCTTTATTCTCACTTGCTTTACAAGTTGTGGCATACATAGTCGTATGTTTCATGAGGTCAAAGATTTGGTTTTCAGACATACCATCTATATTCCAATTTACAATAGATCTTCCTGAATAGGATACCGAACTAGTAATCAAGTCTTCTTCAATCTGAAATTCTACAGGAGTCAGTCTAGGATAATACATTCTGGTAGGAGCTTCAGGTCTAGTTTTTCTCCCATAATTAATTCGATTAATATCTAAGCTCTCTGGTTTAAAAGCTTCTTCTATTTCTTCTATTTCTTTATTTGTAATATTTGGTTTCTTTGAAGAACTTGTACATTTCCACTTGTTCTCCTTTAGCATCTATGTTTAATTTTTCGAGCCTTTTTACCAGTTCATCCACCAATTCTTTGTTATCTTCTTTCTTCTTGATTCCTTGCAGGCTAAACTTTTCTGCTGCTATACTTGGTGGTGGTTTAAATAAGATTGCTTCTTTATCTTTTTCATCCTTCTTCTCTTGTTGTTGAGGCTTTATTTTATTTAGAACATTTTCTATTCTATTAGTTTGCTTCCTTATAATCTGTAGGAAGAAATTTGTATAATTATTTTGTTCTATTATATGAGGTACTGCCTCAAGTTTGGCCATATGATTATCAGATTCTTTAGGCCCCAAGTTTATAAGGCGAAGCTTTTACTTCATGTTTTTACCTTTTTAATTGTAAACTTGATTCAGGAGGATGGATAACTTCAATCGTTTCGCCTTTGACTGTATGATGAAAAACACTTTGAACTTTATTTATATCATCTTCTGGATATTTTATTCCTTCCTTTTTAAGAATATATTTAAGCCATTTAAATAATTTTACATTTGTTTTGTGTTGTATCATAATTTTATTAAACTTTATATGAAATATATTTCTCAATTCTTCTTTGAACTCTTGGAAGAACCAATTTCTTATTTGTTTGTTCTCATCAGAGAGAAAGTCCTTTTTAATCCATTCCTTAACAATAACAAACTCATCTTGTTTCTGAAGTGTAGGAACTTCGAAATCGAATTCGAAAATGGTTGGTTCTTCGGTTTCAGTTTGTGAAGAACTAGAAGTATCTACTTTGTAGAATGGGTGTTGGACTTGGTTTGGATTTCTTCTAAGTCCTTCAAGAACAATCTTGTCATTATGGGCTTTTTCATAATCGATTTGAGGAATAGAAGAAGTTGAGGTTCTACACGGAATTTTAGGAACGATATTTTAAATATTTAGCCATGTTCTCCTAGAAGATGGAAATTATATTTCTATTTCTCCATTAAGATATTCCATAATTTGTTTCGATTCCCTATTTTCAGGAGCTGTTATCTGGGTTTCAGACTGGAGAGACCATCTTTCAGGGTAATTTTACCTATTTCTAAGATACGGACTTAGGTATAAGAAGATTAGATTTATCCATATTTGTTTGAAAGAAGATAGTTTGTCTTTTAGTATCCATTTTCTTAGCATTTGGACATAGAGTGTTCATGACTTTATAGCATATTCTATAAATGAATGCTAGATTTTGAGATCCAGGATCCATATCAAAACCTTGAGTTTTGAGGTTAAGGGTTAAAACTTTTAACAGATTTGGATCTAATAATGCTATTGAGAAATTCAGAAACCAGTTAAACTATATAGGTCCATTGCAAAGAGTAGATTCAACGATCCCTAAAAGAGAGTCGTTAAACCTCCAGTGTCTGCTATCTCTTAAGCAAAGTAAAATCGAATTATTTAAACTAGTTCTAGTTAAAGGTTTTACAGTTATTAGAACAAAACCAATATGAAGATAGTTAAATTCTTTCTTTTTATGCTCTTTTATCATTCTAGATGAAAGAAGTTGGAAACGATCTTGGTTTTACAGAAATAGTTTCTTCAATAGTTTTATTTGAAAAACTACTCTTAAATTCAAAAGTTCCTTCTTTATAAACATCAGTTGTAGGAACCTTAGGAATATTCTAGTTTTGGATTTGTTTTTCTATATTATCTATAATAATTTATTCTCTATTATTAAAACGTAGAGTATTACTAGAACTAGAAGTAGCTCTATTTGATAATGTTCTGAATAAGTTTGCGATTTTAATCTTGGTATTACCCCTGAGTCAATTGGAAATAGTCCCTACACCTTACTACCCTTCTGGCTTGGTAGTCTTTGGGTAACAATGACTTTAGCAATTTTGACAAGATTTTAATGGACAAAATTGTTCAGTTCACCACGGAATAATCCTAGCTCTGATACCAAAGTAGCGGAAGAGACTAACAATAAGATAGAAAGCACATAACAAAGAAGGCAAAGACATAGAAAGCACATAGAACAATTACTTGATAATTAACAAAGTTAGGCACTTACATAGATAGAATAGACGATATAGTATAACACCAGTGTGGTTCCTCTTCTTTAGAAGACTAGGACAGAAGACACAGAAGACTCAAGCAAAGCTCACAATAGATAGACTAGAAGAGATAGTATAACACCAGTGTGGTTCCTCTTCTTCAAAAGACTCAGACATAAGACACAGAAGACTCAAGCAAAGCTCACACTTAACAAATGATTCAAAACCAAACACTCAGAAAACATTAAAAACTAAAGGTAGAAAACTAGACAAAAAACTCTCAAGATTTCTCCTCCCTCTTCCCTTTGGGTCTCGCCTCTTTATATAGAGGAGGGGAGGTCGGACTCCAAATGATTACAAATCCGCACCTAAAGTAAGATGCCCTTTCAATAAAGCAAAAGTTAAAGTTTTGAGAAAAGTAAGATTCCTCTACAGTGATTGGTGATGATAATGCTCCTTTTTAGTGTAGATGATTGATTGACCTGTGCCAATAGTGCTACTTTTGTCGGTGGTAATTTTGATTTTGGCACACGTGTTCTGAATGAGGTTTTGGAGTCATACTGTCCCTTATTTTTACCCTCAATTTAGTGGGGAGAAGGTAATCCCTGCACAGTTATCGTCGCCTAGCAAACTATAGTCTTATATTTCTTCGTCTTTTGATGGAGTAGGTAGTTTGTATACACACTATGTAGATATACACTTATATACATATATATAGATATACACAGATATGTGTATGTGTATATGTGTATATACATACACACACATATATATATATACATATACACATATATGCATGTGTATACATATATATACAAATATATACATGTGTATAGATATATATGTATACGTATTTGTATATATGTGTCTATACATATATACACATATATGTATATTTGTATATATATGTATACATATATGTATACATTTATACACACATATGTATACATGTATGTGTATACATATATGTGTATTCTATGAGCCAATTGGCTCGTAAAAAAAAATGAGCCTAATGGCCCAGATTGAATCTGGGCTGATCTACAGATGCCCGATAATGTTTGATTTTTAACTATTTTTTATAAATCCAAATCAGTTAAAATTTTAGACGTGTGTTGATAAAAAAATAGGCGAATATGAAAAAAATATGAAAAAAAAATATTTTATATGTAAAAATGATAAAAATACCCCCATAAATTTTCCAGAGTAATTTATCCATTTTTAATTTTTCAGATTATGTTTTTTATATTTTTATTAGGTGCATCTTGATGAGAAGAATATTTACCTAAAATTCAAGTGATTTTGAATTATAGAAAAAATATTAAAATTCAAACACTGTCGCTCGTCAGATCGGCCCAAATTTAATCTGGGCCCTTGGGGTTATATTATTCTAAGAGCTAGTGGGCTCACCCTAGCATCTTCTATATATGTATATATGTATACATATACAAATGTGTATATGTGTATATGGATACATTTGTGTACATATATGTAAAATGTATACACATGTATGCATATATGGATATGTATATGCATATATACATATCTATACATAGATACATATGTATACATATGTGTACACATATGTACATATATACATATATGTATATACATATACATATATACATACATGTATGTGTCTACATACATATATGTGTTTATGTGTATATAAATTTGTATATGTATAATTGTATACACATATATATTAACATATATGTATATGTGTATATGTGTATACACATATATTTGTATATGTATATACACATATGTACATATGAGTTATGTATAAATGTATATATGTACATAACTCTATGTACTCAAATGTACATATGTACATTTGTTTTGAGTACATATGAGTTTTAAGTACATTTGAGAACTCAAAATGTTTTGAGTACTCATTTGTACTCATGTATGTACTCTACGTACTCTATGAGTACTCAAATGTTTTGAGTACTCAAAACTCATAGAGTACACTTGAGTACTCATAGAGTACTCAAATGTACTCAATGTAATCTATGAATACTCAAAACATTAGAGTACTTTATGAACTCCATGTACTCTAGGTACTCATGCACTTTATGTACTCATGAGTACATAGAGATTTGAGTACTAATATAGTGCTCTTGAATACATATGTACTTTATGTACTCATGAGTACTATATATTATTATAGGTACTCATATGTACATTTGAGTATTCATATGTATATATGTACATATGTACATATGTACATATGTACATATACATATACACATGTACATATGTATATATATGTATACATACATACATATATATGTACATGTATATATATATATTTATATATATATATATGAGTACATGTATACATATGTATATATATATATATATGAGTACATATGTACATATGTACATATCTATGTAGAAATATGTATACATGAGTACATATTATACATCTGTATATATAAGTATATATATATATATATATATATATATATATATATATATACAAATATATATATACGTGTATATGTATATATGTATTTATGTACATATATGTATATATGTATATATATACATATATATATATGAATATATATATACACATATACATATACGTATACATATGTATATATGCATACACATGTATATGTATACATATATGTATATATGTATACATATATACATATATGTATATGTGTATATATATGTATATATGTAAATATGTATGTGTATATGTATACATACATATATACATATATATGTATATGTTATATGAGTACATATATGTGTATACATATATGTATACACACACACATACACACACACGCACACACACATATATGTATATATATATATATACACACAAATATATGTATACAAATATATGTATACATATATGTGTATATATATGTATATATATGTCTATATACATATATATACATATATGTATATATATTTACATATATGTATGCGCGTCAAACCTTATGGCGATATATACAGAAAAGTATATTTGCATATACGTATATATACATATGTGTATATGTATATATGTATACATTTATGTTTATATGTATATTTATCTATATACATATATACACATATCTATACATATACATATATGTACACATATGTATATACATATATATATATATATAAATATATATATGTACATATGTATATGTACATATGTGTATATATATATATATATATATATATATATATATATATATATATATATACACATGTGTATATATAGATATATACACATATGTGTATACATAAATACATATATATACATATGTACATATATCTATATGTATATGTACTATATGTATATTTATATGTATGTATATCTATATGTATATAGAGTATATATATGCATATATATGTATATGTATACATATATATATATATATATATATATATAGATATCTATATATATAAGTATGTATGTATACATATATACATAGATACTTATATATATATATGTGTATATACTTATACATATATATATGTGTGTACATTATGCGCAGCACTAAGAAGTTCATGATAACTCAGAAGGACGTCCTCAGGTCTCTGCTCCACCAGTGCAAGAAGATCTCCTGACACAAGTTCAGGGAAAGGCTGAGCTAGACCATCTGCAAGCTATCTTTGAGGCGATGCTCCAACAGGGTCTTGTCACTCCCAAGCCTACTAGACAGCCTAAGCATCTTGCCCAGGGTACGAAAAATCTCTAGTACCCATATCACTTGGTATGGGCCATGAGCTTGCGGAATGCTCTAGGTTCGAAGCTATAGTTACCGAGAAGGTACAAAAAGGCCAAATTGTTTTCGTCGTTTTCCCTGAACACTCCCAAGCCATCGCTCCTGTTCAAGAGGAAATCCCATTGCAGGTCCCCTATGAGCCTGCACTGTCAGCTCTGGGAAGTCTACCACAGATGAAGTAGGTTCAAGTCCTTGAAATGTGAGGCAGTCCATGAAGCTAGGGCTACTCATCAACTCGATAGGATGGTCCAAACACCCGCCAAGGGATCCAGAAAGCGACGACCACTTAGGTCAACTCACCAAAGGAATCATATTCCTCAGCCATCAGTTGAGAAAGAATTCCTTAGACCCCTTCCTCCATTGTCGACCTTACGAGACTTCATCCCAGGTGTAGCTTGCCTTATCCTTTCATCCGATCAAGTGGACGTCCCTGAGTCATCAGCTGCTCGAGACCCATCCAATATGGCTGACGACACAAAAAGAACCCCCCAATGGTTAGAGGAGGGGTAAGACCTAAAACACTCCCTGCACACATCCAATTCTTGTGACGACGTAAAAAGTAGCCCAGGAAATTATAACTCCACTTCTTATCTTCCTTACTCCTTTATGTCTTTTACAGGTGCAGGTCAGTAGTGCTCAGACTTCGACACTCTAAACAAAGAGCTTGAAGGCACCAACATCAACAGATCGCAGCGGAAGTGTCTAAGAAAGATGTTGGCCCAAGATGCAGGATTTTTTAACCGTTGCTAGTGCCTTGACTGCCCAAGTCAAGACCGAGCCCTCTTCATGTTCTTGTTCCAAGGAGGCCTCCCATATGGTGCAAATCTTGAAATTACCATCCAGAATGGGGCAAATGCGCCTAAGATCCGGGAAGAAGCTACAACCCACACCTTAAAAGTTCAAGGTCCTCAAGTTTTATGATCCTTCACTTTTCCTTAAACCTCAGCCTAAAACCTCTACATCCCTAATACAAATCCCTATTACCTCCCCATCAACCCAGACCGCACTGGTCGAACAACAAAGTCAGCCAGTGTCACAAACCAAAACTCAACCAAAATCTATTCTTAAACCTACCCTGCCACCCAAACTAGTGACTGGATCGGGGACACGGAAGGTTAACAAGGATAAGGTGAAATATGACGTAATTGGGAATTTGAAAAAGCTTCCAGCCCTTCTAAGTATCTATGACCCCTTGTGCTATCTAGAGATTACTGTATGGCCTTGGTTCAAGCCCTTTCTAATCCAGAAGTGTACGAGACTGAAGTGGAGCCTATTGAGGTAGACCCAACCATCCTGGGTGGGTGCTTGGCAATCACCTTTTCCGAAGATGACCTATAGTTGAGAGGAAAATTTCACACTCACCCCCTCTTCGTAAATGGTGAATTACACGCCTGCCCTATCAACCAGATTATTCTAAATGAGTCAACTTAATCTCAAGAAGGATCCTCACCCAACTGGGATTAGGATATGGCGACCTCACTCCTACCCACATCACTGTGTAAGGGTTCAACCAATCAGTAGAAAAGCGAGCTAGGATAGTTCATCTTCATCGCAAGATCGTTGGCCTAAATGATTACGCCCAGTTTCACGTAATTGACACCGATACATCTTACAATATCGTGCTCGGCCACCCTTGGCTTCATGATCATGGGGTGGTCCCTTCCATGCTCCACCAATGCTTCAAGTTCAATTGAGATGGGAGACAGTACATGGTCTATGCTGATAAGAGAGCGTTCCCCATAGCTGAGACTCACTATGCTGATGCTAATTACTATTTCACAGACCTTCCAGCATCAGAAAGGTCAAAAGATGATGATTGGAAGCCTGTGAGACAGATAGAACCCTCGTCTCATGAGGATGTTGAAAACATTAGGCGAATGATTATAGACATGTTCAAAGAGGAGGAAAGACAAGGCAAGATCCTCCCCTTAACTACTATCTGTCCAAGTATACCTTGCCACATCTCTGAAGTCATGGTGCCCTCTCTCGAAGATGAAGCTTTCCCCTCTACTTCTAATTCGCCTGAACAAAATGATGAGCTAAAAGCAACTCCTGAGACTGAGGAAGCCCTAGTGGTAGACCTTCCAGTACTGAGGGTCACCTATACACCAGACCAGTAAAAGGTCCTGCATGTCCCCATCACCCTCTTGGAAGCAGAATTGACATACCAACCACCAAGGAAGGTACTCCAAATCCCGTCCTCCTTGAGCAAGGAGATCACCAGCAGCCAAAAGGAGGTCTTACACTTCTCAGAGGCTCTCGAAGAAGTACAGGTGGACAAGAGTTAGCCCTCCGGCTCTCAAGAACAAGACCCCATGACAGAGCTGAGAAGTGAGATTGATAGCCTCCAGAATCAGTTGGAGGTTATGCGCGTCACTTCAAGCGCTCGGAAGAGTTTGTCCCTGAGACTAAGACCTATGACGAGCTCAAAAGAAATGCATCTCGAATCGAAGTCAAGGCTCCACCATATTAGAGTATTTATAGCGAACGGGCTCACCAAATCATGAGAACCATGAATTATGAGCCCCTGTCCAATCAAACACTAAGGGGCGAGGAAGCAACTGCTCCCCCATTCTACGTCATTAGAGCAACAACAAGCTGTCATAAGACCAAGCAAGGAGTGGGCTACTCTCTTTCATCTCACACTCTAGGGCGGAAACAATGAAGCAAAAAAAAAGGGGAGAATAAAAAATGCCTCACACAGAAAAATAAAAGAACTATTTCATCCATAAATCAAGAGGACATTACAAGTGTTCTTTTTGTTACAATGGATGAAATCAAAAGTGGTCAATGATTTCATTGACCTTTCTCTTGCACTCTTCGACCAAGGCCCTCGCTAGCTCAATGTCCGCTCTCAGTTCGACCACCAGCCCAGCCTCATGCTCCACTAGAGTTAGTTTCTCGCCCAAAGAGTACTCGAGGTCCAACAGATTCTGACCCAATGCCTTATCTTTGGCTTCCCAAGCTGCCGCCTCCTTCTCCAACCTTTCGAGCTCTTGTGCTCACTTTGCAATCTTTGGCTTTAAGGTCTTCACCTTGTTATGGCACGTTATAGCCTTCTCGGCAAGGGTAGACTTTTAGGAGACGATAGTTTCCCTCTCCCCTACTTGGGCCTTTGCGGGCTGTGTGTCAGAGAAGCCTCTAATGACTCTAGCTGTGAGCCTCCTAGTCACGCTGCAGTCACTTTTGCCTGCAGTACCTTCACCCTCCATCCCTCCAGCTCGTTGGTGAGGCCGTCAAAGTAAGGGAGGACTTCCAGCACACTCCCTAAGGTGATCCTCTCAGTTGTAGGATTGTTGTTCTAAGATCTTCGAGGGGCAGCTCCTTCAGCTTCTAGAAGCCCACTCGACATCCTGCTGAAAATGGGCCTGGGCAATGCAGTAGGTGCGACCGCAACAAACGAATCCTCAACTGCAGCCACGAGATCTACTAAAACCTCAGCTAGAGTCATCCAATGTATCTCTGGGGAAACCTCAATTTCAAAAGGCATGACCTCAGTGGCTGGATCTACCATTGTGTCTTTGCCTTCGATGGCTTCGACTCTCATGGGGCTGGCTTCTGCCTCGACAATCGAGGAAACTTCAGCTAAATCCCCATCCTGGGCCATCACCTCACTATCCCTCTCACTTAAGGCAGCCTCTTATTCATGTCCTCCCTTTTCTTGAACCTCCGCCACCTCCTCGGCCGGTTCGGTTCCTCTTTCTTCTTCTTCTATGCCCTTGTCCTCCTCTTGGGCAGTCGGTTCAGCCATGGGCTCTTTTGCAGGGCCCTCCTCTTCTACTGCCCTAGAGGATTCGCCTACTTGAAGCACTAGCCTCAACCTCAGAAGAACTTGAAGCTGGTTCAACACCAAGGAAGAAAGCGCCCCTAAAGGAAGCCCCTCCAGTATTTGAGCTGTGGAAGGAGAATGGGAATACCTTCCTCGCAGCTTACTTGGTACTTTTCTTATGGGGCTGACATCATTTGTCCAAGCACGTTCCAAGCACGTTCTATGGGGCTGACATTATTTGTCCAAACACGTTCTATATGAGAGGTTACAAAGTCAAGACTTTTGCAAGGCCCTCCTGGTTGAAAGCAATTTCAATCGGTGCGGCTAAATTTGAAGCACTAGCCTCAACCTCAGAAGAACTTGAACAGGGCCAAGGAGACGAAGTAGGTGAATCCTCTAGGGCAGAGGGTGAGTCTGAAATGATCGGAGACACATAGCACTTTGAAGAAGCTGAGTGTGAGGAACCGTCCTCTGGCTCGCGGATAGCTGAGATATTAGGCCCTTTGCGTTTTGGAGCCTTGATTGCCTTCTTAGCTAGAGTGTAGGAAGCCACTAAGGTAGCCCGCTTTTTCTTCTTTCCTTTCACCTGCTTAGGTGCAATAGCCTTGGAAGTGCACGTTTTAAAGGAACTGTGGCCAGCTTGTTGTGCAAACCGCTCCTTATGAGTTCGTTCGGGTCCTGGACCGGGAGCGTCTCGAACCCGGGAACATTGTGACCCTCCTTACATTGGAAGATCGCAGAGAGATTGTTAAAAATACTCTTTGTCTCATTCTCAATAATGAAAAATCTGGGCATGGACTTGTCTCTAGCAATCCAATGCGGTCGCCCAATCTCGTGTCAATCATGGAGGAAGCTTAGAGTGAATATCTCGTTCAAGGGAGGAGTTTTCGCCATCTTCCGCTGCCTTGTATCTTGACTTTAGCGGCTACTCTCCCCCTTCCAAAGGCAGTCCACATCCCAATACCCCTTACTGATGATCTGCCACCAGCGTTGATGGGCTTCTGTCTCCAACAATGTTCTGCTAAAATGGGGCAACACATACTTGTTAGTCTAAGTGGCCTCCAAGCATGTGGCCCAAGCAGTGTGAATATGCCTCAGGAGCCAAGTCTCCTAGTGGATTCCCAATTGGTCCTTCTTCTAGCGAGTAGCCTTGCTATGTCACTTCTTGAAGAACACTAAGAACTTGCATCCTTGATCTAGCCCATGCTGTCGGGCAAATCGATGAGGGAAGTATCCCTCAAGCTTCGTGCTATGGATGGTGCGGTAGGCAAGGACTCCGACCCTGATGCTCTGCATAAACATCAGGTCTTTCTGGCTGGTGAAATCACCATCTAAGTGGTGGCCCAGCTCGTCAATGAATGCATACTCTGTAAGGCCTCCGACTGGGAATGCAACTCGGGTCATGTGAAAAATGGTCATTATGGAACAAGATGCGAGCATGGCCAGGTGTGTGGAAAATTGCCTTATGACCGGCAATCTTCAAAAGGAATGGGCACATGGTACCTTCCAACATCCTGTTTTTTAGATAGGTGTCGAGGAAGTAAGCTCCAAGTCAACCATAAATATAATGGATTGGGAAAGGGATTTTGAAATCTCCTGGGAAGGCCTCACCATCTACTATGCCTTTCCCTCCTTCTGCTCCTTGATACAGTCCCCCTTATAAATGGCTCCCAGGCCATAATAGATGCTGCATAGAACTGGTTGTGCGAGTGCATACTCTTTTCCCCGCTCCATGTCACAGGCCACATAGAACGTGCTTGGACAAATGATGTCAGCCCCATAAGAAAAGTACCAAGTAAGCTGCGAGGAAGGTATTCCCATTCTCCTTCCACAACTCAAATACTGGAGGGGCTTCCTTTAGGGGCGCTTTCTTCCTTGGTGTTGAACCAGCTTCATTTGTGCAATCACCATAGAGATATGTTATCCATTCGACAAAGGAGACCCGTCCACTTTTGGGCTCACTCTAAAGTCACTGGTAGATCCCAAATAGCTCCTAAAGCCAAGCCGGTGCAGCTTCTTTCTCGACTCTTTCCCTTTCAAAAACGGCTGAGTTCGGGGGTACAAACTCGTCATACATATCACCGAGGAGTGGAAACCCACCAATGAAGTGCAGGTCCATCAGAGATATTCCTACCTCCCCATGACCAAGCAGCCACATATTGCTGACAAGGCTCCAAGTTTCTAGCAATACTTTGATTGTGTTTGAGCAATGGTCATAATAGCCCACCAAGCATTGGATGGCGGCTAGAAGGCAAGCCCATCTCAAAATAGCTCTGAAATGGCTCAGCACCCTCAAAGTCCATGATGAGTAGCCCTTCAAATACTGGTGCTCCCCTTGCACCCGCAGGCCAGCGGAGGACCATTTCATGCTTGGGGTTTTTACCATCCTCGTACTTAAAGTCGACAAGTCCCCGCTCGAGTCTATATTCTGGTGTAGGCAATGCAAGAGGCCTACCCCTTTCTCTACCCTCACGTTGCCATCACTGTCTTCTCTCAGCCCCAACCGGACGGGGTTGCTCACAAAGGTGACACTCAAAGGCCACCTTGGTTCACACAAAGCCTCAGTGAGCCAGATTGGCTCACCCCTCACCAAGCTTTCGCCGGTGAATTCATTGGAGTCAAGCTCCCCTACTCGCAGGAGGTTCTTCACATTTGGGATGGCACCTAAAAGCTGGGCCACGAAGTTAAGACAAAGGCTTCACTGCCTAGCACACAGCCAAAGGTGGGCTATCATCATCTAGCGACCAAAGATGGGCTATCGCCGTCTCGCAACCAAAGGATGACTATCGTCGTCTCACAATCAAAGATGGTCTAATGCTGTCTGCTGAGTCAAAACGCAATGCCGAGGGGTTAGCGTCATCTACATCTAACACCTGCACTCTAGTTGTTCTCACGCATCACATGCGCGGCACACCGTGTCCCTTGAAATCCGGGCACGCTTCCTGACACCCACGATGTGGCTTGGCACTACGCGTGCAAAAAATGACCATTCACCATCCCATGGCCCTTTGCCTCCTCGACTGCTACAGGGTTGCAATGCTTGGGGTTCTTACCGACACTTTTTGTCCTCACCGGGAACTCACTCCTACTCACCGAAAAACCATTCCCTGTCTATTCCCTCTCTTCCATCAGTGAAGGTAGCTAATGAAAAGCCACCAAAATTCTTGAAAAATCTCCCCTGTGACCCTGCGGGTTTCCCTTCTCCCTTCCTCGCACTCCTCTATCTGTCGAAAATATCGTAGAGTTTCTGGCAGAGACCCTGCTACTCCTCCTTCTCTTCCAATAACTAAAAGACCCTTTGGAAACTTGCCAACAATCACAGAACTACCAGAAAAGCAGTAGAATTCCAGCAGTGTACCACTGCGACTCTCGCAATTTTGCCAGAGTCTCAGTGAAGCCCTGAGAAGTTCCATGTTCCCTGCTCAGAATTCTCTGAAGAAGTTCGCAAGCACTCTGTGAAGAGCCACTACCTACTCAAGCTCACTGGAAATCTCCTGACACCCTACACGCTGCGAGTTTTGGCCGGGAAACTCTTGCCGGTAGTCTCTTGACAGAAGCTCTGGCTCTCTCTCTAAAAAGCTCTCTTCACTGTTTTACCTTTCGGTATAATGGTAACCCCCTTTTTATATTCAATAGTGCCATGAAGTGCCCCTCATAAGTTCGAAATGATGCTCCAGTCCTCTTCTTTAGATGGTGATAGGTCCAGGTCGGGGGGGGGTCAAGCCCGAGTCCCGAATGCAAGTCATCACCGCTTGTGCCTCATGAACCCGTTGTTATTGTCATGCCTTATGACCACATGCTTCACAAAGGACTATCATTGCAGCCTTCACCAAAAGCTATCTCCGCGTGCTTCGCATAGAGGCTATCATTGCATGCTTCACATGAGGTTATCACCGCACGCTTCACAGGAGGCTATCGTCGTGCGCTTCACAGAGGCTATCGTCATGCGCTTCACAGAGGCAATCACTGTGCACTTCATAGGAAGACATCGTCGCGAGCTTCACCATGGCCTAATGTCATGCGCGTGTCATCTAAAACTTAATTCCATGCGCATGCTATAGCACTGTCGACTGTGGATTTTTCCCACTTTCCCCATAACATAACCCGTCATCCCCACAGGCGGGCCGCCACTTTGTATCCCCAGAGAGTCAAGTCTCTAGTTACGACCCTGTTCCCCATGGAGTCACATTCACTTCCCACATAAAGAGGTCTAGTTCCATGACCTTAAACTGCATGGTCCTAGCTGCAGGACTTTAAATTGCATAGTAATGGTCCAAACTATATGACCTTAAAATGTAGCAGAGGTCTAGTTGAACGACCTTAAAATGCATGGTCCTAGCTGCAGGACTTTAAATTGCATAGCCATGGTCCAAACTATATGACCTTAAACTGTAGTGAAGGTCTAATTACACAACCCTAAACAGCATGGTCCTAGCTGCAGGACTTTAAACTGCATAGCTATTGTCCAAACTATATGACCTTAAACTGTAGCGGAGGTCTAGATGCACGACCCTAAACTGCATGGTTCTAGCTGCATGACTGTAAACTGTGTAGCCATG
Source organism: Amborella trichopoda (assembly GCF_054954075.1). Lineage (NCBI taxonomy): Eukaryota > Viridiplantae > Streptophyta > Magnoliopsida > Amborellales > Amborellaceae > Amborella > Amborella trichopoda. Next base: position 28,259,678 of record NC_142337.1, on the reverse strand, counting down.
GTCCAAACTATATGACCTTAAACTACAGTGGAAGTCTAGTTGCATGACCCTAAACTGAAAGGTCTTAGCTGCAGGATTTTAAACTGCATAGCCATGGTCCAAACTATATGAACTTAAACTATAACAGAGGTCTAGTTGCACGACCTTAAACTGCATGGTCCTAGCTGCATGAATTTAATTTGCATAGTAATCCAAACTATATGACCTTAAACTGTAGCAGAGGTCTAGTTGCATAACCCTAATATGCATGGTACTAGCTGCAGGTCTTTAAACTATGTAGCTATGGTCCAAACTATATCACCTTAAACTGTAGCAGAGGTCTAGTTGCGTGACCTTAAACTGCGTGGTCCTTGTTGCATGATTCCAAACTGCATAACCACGGTCCAACTGTTTGACCTTAAACTCTCGTGCACATCCTGACCACATAACATTAAAAGGCTTAGCACCATGGTCCAAACTATATAACCTTAAACTGCATGGTCTTAGCTACAGCACTTTAAACTGCATAGCTATGGTCCAAGCTACAAAGACCTTAAAACTATGCACATAGTCCACTCACATGACTTTAAGCATGAAATGGACATCACTATCCCCAATGGGGTTACACCTCTACTCCCGACTGTAGTTCCCAATAGAGCTGCATGCAGGCCACTATCCCTCATCCCCAGTAGGAGTCATATCCCTATTGCAGCCCATTATCCCTAGGAAGTTGCGGTCATTCTTATCTTTTCAATCCCTAGTGGGGTTGCATATGTGCTCCAGCTTGCCATTCTTAGCGGAGTCACACACATACCATTACCTATTATCCCACTGGAGTCATGCTTACCCCTTTAATCCCATGTGGGCTAGTCACACACTAAGCTATCCCTAAGAGTTGGGTTACTTTCCCATGAGCCATGGAGTTCCATCTTTCACCTTAGGGAGTCATACTTGGCCCCTAATCCCCAGTGAGGTCTGCTTCTCCATCTAAACCTCCTGTTGGTTTTAACCATCATTATCCCCAAGGGAGTTGAATTGCTATCCACAGACCTATTCCCCATGGAGCTTCACCTACATGGCAATCAACCTAAAGCGGTCTAGGTGCACGACCCTAAACTGTATGATCCAAACTATATGCCCATAAACTGTTGTGGAAGTCTAGTTGCATGACCTTAAACTACATGGTCCTAGTTGCATGACTTTAAACTACATAACCACGGTCCAAGCTATATGACTTTAAACCATAACGCACGTCCTGACTACATGATGTTAAAATGCTTTTCTTAGGTTCTAGAGGCATGACCTTAAACTCGACCCCACATACCCGCACACCCCCTTTACGTGCATTTTCATGCACGCTTTCCCTAACCAACCCATTCGTGTGCGCGCACCACCTTCACTACTTACCCAGTTAACCCATTCACTTCACTATCATCATCCATCATTCCTTAGTGAATCTCACCCATGCTCACAAAATGGCGAACCATCCCGCCATCCATACTCGTCGTAAGCTAGTGGGTCACCATTTTTTACCCACCATTCATACATCATCCATCTCTCATAGGTAGCCTTGTGCCATCTCCCTAAAGTGAGTCAAAACCACCACCATACTCACTCCATGGCCTCCACAGACTGCCATTCATCACCACTACAGTCCAGCTGTATGACCCTAAACTATAGTGCATGTCCTGGCTGCATGACGATAATGGCTTCGCACAGGTCCCGAAGGCATGACCTTAAACACGCCTTCATAAAAAAGAATGAGCATGATGTATACCTGGATAAGGGAACGCCATGAGTAAAAATGACGGACAGACATGGTCACGAAGCCATGAGTAAAAGAGTTCCATGAAAACAAAAACCCAGGCACCATAAAAGGGCACCATGAGAAAAAACAGATGAAAAGGATGGACATGGCCACAAGGTCATGGGTAAAAGAACCCTAAAATAAAGGAGGCTGTTGAAAATCGTCTTTACGATGCCACTTTCCCAATCCAAGTGAAAACCCGCAAAGGGAACTTTTGACAAGCAAAAAGCAGGTTAACCAGCATCATAGTCTCAGCCGGCACCCAATTGCCTTACAGGCACAATTCTGGATAGCAAGGTCCACACAAAATTCTCTACTACCAGCATCCAATCACAACAAAAAATGGCTCACCTGGGAGTGAGAGCCTCATAGGATCTCCCACACTTCAACACCAAAAACAAAATGAGTCCCTGAGGGTGCAGGCGATGAATAATAAATCCCTAAAAAACAAAACGAGTCCCTGAGGGTGCGGGCGATGAACAATAAATCCCTCAAAATGCTAAAGATGCTTACGAAGGTAAGAAACTGACAAAGCCATGGGAGAACCTTCCAGAGACTTTAAGGTGATGCCTCGCCATGAGGCCACTTCGTCAAAATCCCTCCCTAGCCAATAGGCCCAGACCTTCAGGACCGGCCAACAAAAAGCCCCATACTGGACTCCAGAAGATGAGGGCCCACAGAGGTATCTTGAATGTCAAAATAAAACCTGGTGTAGCAGCAAACAATGCCAATCGAAAGCTCATAGCACTTGGCCGCCAGATAGGCCCGATTCTGGCCAACGAGGTCCACACAAAAGCCTCAGCGGTCAGAATCTCAAATAGTCCTTTGAGGATGAGGACTTCAACAGATCCTTCAAAAGTCTCTTCTCCCCCTAAATTCTCCACGGATGGACCTGTACATTGCATCCAAACATCTGAGCATCCTAGTTACAACATTATGTGGATCTCCTTGGTGTTCACGTGGACCTGTGGCTAGGAAGAAAAAAGAAATAAAACCAGAAGAAATTTGTTGAATGTTGTCCTTTTTGCTTCTCTGGAAGCACAACATTCCGTAGGGCATGTTGTTTGAAGACATTTTTCAGCACCATGAGTCCCTGATGCGGAATAAAAAGAGTAGCCGGTCAATAAAGCCTAACAAACAGTGGAAATTTTGACAATATTAGAATAGCCTCAGAACTAGTCAAGATCGTCATAAGGACTCCAAAAAGTCTCTTGTCAATTTTTGTCGCATTTCAACAGGTCTAAGGTAGTGTAGACTGAGAAACAGTTTTGGTCGAATAAGCCTCTAGCACTCTGAAATAGACCCTTATAATTGGAATTCTACTTTTGATGTGTCAAATTGTTATGGGATCACTACCATTGAAATCAGAACGATCGAAAACCCCTATGGGTCAAATTTCAGCTTAATTGAGCACTCTAGGACAAAGTTATGGGATTTCAGCTTAATCGAGCACTCAAGGAAAAAGTTATGGGTAAAAGACCAAAACAGGAAAATTCGCACACTATTCTCGTGTGGCCACCTTGCATCTAAACACCATTAAAGGGGTAGTCATGAATAGTGACTTGCAACACTCATATCTCACTCGCCAGAGGTACGGCAAGCTCAAATTTAGTGAGCGTGTTCGTCTCGTCAAGACGAGCGTTTTAATATGTGTCACGCCCCGTAACGACGCCCGAGTGTGAAGAAACACTAGAGAGAAATTGCGGATTTATGAAAAACGTTGCAGGAAAATCAGCAGCACCACGCCTCGCTCGAATGGCGAAATCATGGCACTCGCGGGCCTAATCAATGTGAAACCACCTGCATCGCGTGCATAAGGCACATGGCTCTCGCTGATCCAAACCTCAAACATGATGAACGGCCAGATCTCATGCACAAAGCGGATGAGTGACTGCAAATTGTGGCGTTGAAATTCCAGATTCTGGTCAAAACTCAAAAGTTACGAAATCTTCGTTCGAGCACGAAATCGGGCTGCGTTTGTTGCCACGGGACTGATTCAACAAGGAAATCATGAAAGAAAATCAAGAAACGAGCACACTATCGATATGAAGTTTGTAAGATTCATCCAAATTTCAAGTCACATGATCGTGGCTTAAAAACACGATCCCTGGCTCGAAGTTGGTATCAATTCAGTCGTCATGCCGAGCCCTACAAGAAAGCAATAATATTTCGTACAAATAAGCACTAGAGCAACCCTAGATCATCCATGAAAGATCACACACGTTCTAGGGCAGTAGCAGGGACTCTTTTAAAATTTCTACAATTATTAAGAAGGAGCAAATCTATCGTTTTGCACCCTATTTTCTTATTTTATTTAATTAAATTAAATCCTAATTTTCAGCAATTATATTTAATTTTGATCAATCCATTGGGCAAAACTTTATATATATCATGTCCTCTCATTGTACATGGATCGAACTTTGCTTAATAAAATCTCCATCTTTTCTCATTATTGGGTCACAGCTTGAGAGAGAGAGGAACGAGAGAGAAACTTTTGGGACGGTACCCCTTGGCTTAAGGTAAATATTTTTCTCTCTCCTCTCTTCTTTCCTCTCTTCTTCTCTTTTTCTTTTGTCTAAGCTTCTCTCAGAGGCCATGCATGACAGTGTTAGTGCCGTGCGTGCCTCTCTCTCTCTTCTCTCTCCTGTAGTTTCACAGGTCGTGCATGGCAATACCAGCGCCATGCGCGAGCAACTTTCTCATTCTTTTCATTCATCTCTATCTCTCAACGACATTCGTAGATGGCATTGCTCATCATCATACGCAGATGTATCCTCGACATCTTGCGGATGCCAGATGACGATACCTATTCCCACCAGCAAGGGTCTCACCCTATTGCGTGCCTATCGCAGACGGTGATGCCTATCACCGCCTATGAAGGGTCGCGATAATACCTATCATTGTCTGTGAGCTCCCTTCGTGTGCTCGGGGCCTATCATCGTGCGCTAGCTTCTTTCATGCTCTCGGTGCTTATCGTCGTCTACAAGCTTCTTTTGTACGCTCAGTGCCTATCGCCGTACGCGAGCTTCCTTCGTGCGCTCGGTGCCTATCACCGTCCATAGGCTTCTCTTACGTCCCAAACCTAACACCGTGTGCTTTGTCAAGGAACTATCGTCACACGCTTTACAAGAGGCTATCATCGTGCGCTTCACAAGCCATCGCCACCCACGAAGGGGTGTACTGCCTTCTCATGTTGCCAATGGCGATGCCTCACTCCATCTGTAGTTCACTACTCACCCTTTAACCGTGAGCAATAGTGTCCAGCACCATTCAAGGGCCGCAACACTGTTACTCCACGGCTGACGGTAGCAATGTTAAACACCGTTGGGACCCCCATATCTTCGTCGTCTTATGCCTTCTCTTTATTCTATTCTCTTCTCACTTAATTGAGGGTCGACTCAGTCTAATAGTGCCATAGCAGTCTAGATGTCGAGCAGTATTGTCGTCGTGCTAGTCCTAAGTACCATGCTCGTCTTGCTGCCACACCAGATTAGGACAGTCATATCGGCCTTGCTTTTGAGTAGTATTGTCGTCATGCTGGTCCTGAGTACCATGCCCATCTTTCTACCACTCCGAGTCGGTGACTAGTTCAGCTATCTTGCTAGTCTCGTCCCTTCATCAAGTCCTCTTCCCTTTTCTCTCTTTATTCAAACTCTCTTCTTCATCACCCTAACTTCTTAGGAATGTGCATTGCCCTAAGACAAGGGTGGGTCCTTCAGCCCACCCATTTGTTAACCATGAAAGTGTAGTGCAAAAAACAAGGAGATTGCAGGTCAAGGGAGGCGATTTTGAACCAATTGAAGCAGTTGGGAGGCTTTCCGTCGTGATCTAAGTGGGCTCCCGCTCAAGGCTGCCCGAGTAAGTCACAGACCCAGGTGAGGTTTGTCCCCACCTCACATTCAATTCCTCTCTCACCAGTTGAACACCTTCCCTTGTTTTGTGAATGAGGTTCTCGAGAGAGCGATCTCAAGTCCGGGGTCTTCCGAACCTGAGACACTTGTCACCTGATCACCTATATCCGGGGAGGTGAGATCGAGGCACATAACCAACTACATCCCTACACTAACATATCACTCACTTCCAAGCAACTTGTCAAGAGATGGCAACTGACAGGCGACTCCTCCTTCATCAGTTCGTTGAGGCTCTCGAAGCGCCAGTCTTCCAGTGGTATGCTCGGCTACCTCCATGCTCAGTGCACACATGGCAAGAAATGGAGCAATTGTTTTACCAGCACTTCTATGAAATCCAGAGAAATGTGAAAACTATCAAGCTCATCACTCTGACCCAAGAGCCTGGTGAGCCAGTCAATAAGTTCATCGCCCGATAGAGAGAGTTGACAATCTATCATGCCACTCCCATGACTGAAAGAGAAGCAGTTTAGACCTGCATAAGAAATATGCTGCCTAAAATTGCCCTACATGTTGAGACATCCAATCCACCATCCATGTCAGAGCTCAGTTCTAAATAGGTTTGTATATAAGGTATGTCCAAGCACTACGGTGGATCTCCTCAACAGCCCTTCAGCTTAGGAAATAACTAGGGGATTGCAATTCTCACTCCAACAATAGCAGCAACTAGCTAAAAGGGGTGATTAGTGTGGTTGTCACCGTGACTGACACCAAGAAAGCCAACCCTCAAACCGTGGACCTCTCAAAAGGGGTAGTCACAACCAAGGCAAAGACAACACAGTAGTCCTATAACAAGGTCCCGCCCCCTAAAAATATAAATCAAAGTGACTAATGGATCCTGCGCCAAAACAAGGTGTACCCCTTTCGAGAAGGAGTGAGTTCCTGCACTGCTTTAGTTATTACTAGAGCAAAACATGATCCAACTTCCGGAGGCCAAATCCCCAGAACAAGTTGGACAGGAGACACATGAGAGACATTGCACATGTCACGTAGGCCACCCCACTCAAAAGTGTTATATGCTCCAAGACATTATCGAATCCCTTATTAACAACAGATAAAGCTCCAAGAGCTAAAGAAAGCATTCGGGGCAACTGAGGCTTCCCACATAGTAACAATCCAAGAGGATGACGAGGCACCCGCTGTCCTCCATGCACTATTCTCTATATTGCTCGAAGAAGGACTCATCACTTCGAAGTCGACAAGGCCGCTCGAGTGCCTGCCTCCAAGAACTGAGAACCTCTAGTGTCTGTATCATTTGATATGAGGCCATGAACTGAGAGAATGCACTGGCTTCCATGAGCTCTTGGCAAAGAAGATGTAGCAGCACCAAGAAGTTCATGGTAACCTAGAAGGACACTCTCAAGTCCCTGCTCCACCAGTGCAAGAAGACCTCTCGCCACAAGCCTAGGGAAGTGCCGAGCTAGATCCTCTGTAGGCCCTCTTTGAGGCAATGCTCCAACAGTGTCTTGTCACTCTCAAGCCCGCCAGGCAGCCTAGGCGTCTTGCTTAGGGTACCGAAAATCTTTGGTGCCCATATCACCAGGTATGGGGTCATGAGCTGGCAAAATGCTATGCGTTCCAAGTTATAGTCGTAGATAAAGTACATAAGGGCCACATTGTTTGCGTCGTTCTCCCAAAACGCTTCCAAGCTGTCACTCCCATTCAAGAGGAATCCCACTACAGGTTCCCTATGAACCTAAACTAGACCCAGCAGAGCCCTCGACTTCTCAGCCCTCGAAAGTCTACCATGGACGAAGTAGGCTCAAGTCCTTGAAGCGTGAGGTAGTCCGCCAAGTCATGGCTACTCATCAGCCTGATAGGATAGACCAAACACCTTTCATAGGATCCAAATAGAGACGAGCACCTAAGTTATCTCACTGAAGGAATCATATTCGTCAGCCAGCAGTCAAGGAAGAATTTCTTAGGCCCCTTCCTCCACTCCCGACCTTATAAGACTTAATCCTAGGCGCAACTCGCCTGATCCCTTCATCCAATCAGGTGGATGTCCCTAGGTCATCAATTGCTCTGGACTTGTCCAATATGGGTGACAATGTTAAAAGCAACCCTTAGAGGTCAGAGTCGGGGCAAGACCTAAAATACCCCCTGCACGCGTCCAATTCTTACGATGACAAAAAAAGCAGGCCAGAACACTCTAACTCCATTTCTTCTCCTCCTCCTACTTTTATCTCTTTCACATATGCAATTTGGCAGTGCCAAGACTTTGACAGAGAGCTCAAAGGCACCAACATAAGCAAGTCGCATCGGAAGCACCTAAGAAAGATGTTGGCCCAAACGGCTGGATTCTTGACAGTCGCTGACACCCTGGCAACCCAAGCCAAGTCCAAGCCATCTTCGAGCTCTTATTCCCATGAGGTCAGTCACATGGTTCAAGTTCATGAAGCACCACCCATCTCGGGGTAAATACTGAGTGACCTCCGTCACAATGCCATGGATTTCATGTTTGATGTTGACCCTTTCATTCCCTGGTTTGGCCAGTGATCGAAAATTGTCTCAAACACTAGGACCCTCCTAGAAGCAAAAATGTCAGAATCATGGGTCTCTGCACTCGATATTGATCAAAACCATCTTGAATCCCTAGAGAAAGAGTTGTAAGAAGCTCCGAAAGAGTGGGAAGAAGGTGGTCAAGCCACAGTTGACGAGCTTGAAGAGATAAACTGAGGGGATGAGACCGACCTAAGGCTAACTTTCATCTCGATAAAAATGTCCCCAGAAGAGAAAGAAAGTTATATTTCCCTCCTCCGAGGAAATCGGGATGTATTCCCCTAGCATTTATCATGAGATGCCCAGTCTAGACCCTCAAATCGTTGTCCATCATCTCGGTATTGATCTGTCCATCAAACCCATAAAGCAGAGATCAAGAAGGTTTAAACCCGACCTCGAAATGCTGATTGATGCTAAGGTGAACAAGCTCAAACAAGCTGGATTCTTATGTGAAGTCCAATTCCCAAGATGTCTAGAAAATGTTGTCCCAGTCAAGAAGAAAAATGGCCAAATCAAGGTCTGTATTGACTTTCGCAACCTGAACACTGCCTGCCTCAAGGATAACTTCTCCCTACTATTCACCAAGATGCTTGTTGATTCCACGGCTCATTTCCAAACCTTCTCCTTCATGGATGGATATTCTGGTTACAATCAGATCAGGATGGAACCAAAGGATGAAGAGGCCATTACATTCTTGACCCCAAAAGGTGTCTTTTGCTACACTGTGATGCCTTTCGGGTTAAAGAATGTTGGTCCCACATATCAAGGAGCCATGACGATAATCTTCAAAGACATGATGCACAAGGAGGTTGAGTGCTATGTGGATGACTTGGTGGTGAAGTCTGAAACAAAGGATGCTCACATGAAGGACCTTAAAAAGGTATTTGAGTGGCTGAGGTGTCACCAACTCTAGATGAACCCCTTGAAATGTGCTTTTGTAGTACGCTCAGGAAAGTTCTCAGGGTTCATCATGAGGTATCATGGGCTTGAGATTGAATCGGACAAAATTAAGGCGATCCAGGACATGCAACCGCCTACAACCCTGCGTGAGCTTCAGTCTCTCCAAGGGCAGTTGACGTACATTTGAAGGTTCATCTCGAACCTCTCAAGACAATGCAAGCCCTTTTTACACCTCCTGAAGAAAGTCACTCCCTTCATATGGGATGAGGCGTGCCAAGCTGCACTCGATGATATCCAGCAGTACTTGTTAAATCCTTTGGTACTCTCCACGCCGGTGTTAGGAAGGCCTCTCATCCTATACGAGACTGCTCTTGATGAGTCACTTGGGGAACTCCTAGCACAGAAAAATGATACAGGGAAAGAAACAGTGCTCTATTATCTCAGTTGCAGGATGCAAGGTGCCGAGAAGAATTACCCTCCCATCGAACAGATGTGTCTAGCCTTAATCTTTGAGCTACAAAAGCTTCGTCATTACTTGCTCGACCACGAAGTCAAGCTAATCTCAAAGGCGGACCCGGTCATGTTCCTTATGACCTAACCATGCCTGTCAGGACGCTTGGCCAAGTGGCCATTATTGCTTATGGAGTTCGACATCATTTATGTACCACCAAAAGTTGTTAAAGGTCAAGCCTTAGCAGATTTTCTCGTGTCGCAGCCAGTCCCTTCAAAATCTCCCCTGTCAAGTGATCTTCCAGATGAAGAAGTTTTATGTACGATACTGACTCGGCCATGGGAGATGTACTTCGATGGAGCATTCCAGTCTGATAGAGGGGTGCCGGAGTGGTGTTCTTAACTCTCAATGGTGGAATGATTCCCCTATCCTTCTCACTCGCAGAGGAATTTTCTCATAATGAGGCTGAATATCAAGCCCTCATAATCGGATTGGAGATCACCCATGAGCTAGAACTAGAGCAGCTAAACATCTTCAGCGACTCTGAGCTGATCATCCTGTAGCTTAAGGTGATTTATGATGAAAGATACTCTCAAGCCTTATCATGACATGGCCAAATCTTATATGGCCTAGTTCGACGATTTCTCCCTAAGTCATATCCCTAGAAGGCTAAACTCGCCGGCTGATGAGCTCTCAAAGCTCGGGGCCACCATTCAATTGTCCTCTCTAAGTCCCATGCCTGTTTGGGTAAAAGAATGGAGAGATGTTGACTTGAGTACTGAAGTAGATGCAAATGATGAGAGAGATGTCTTCCCTGAATGCCCACCTTATCCATTAAGAGCACTCCTTGCTGCCAAGGATGTCATCTAGGCAAAGTAGGAAGTATCCCGAGGTAAAGAATCCAAGGCTGAGAAGCAAGAGCCGGAATTCTTCAACCCAATATGTGTAAAGGTTGAACAAGTGGAAGACTGGAGGGAGCCTATCATGAACTTCATAAAGCATGGAAGGCTACCTGAGGATCGGGCGGAATGCAACAGTATACGACGAGTGTCTACCAAGTACACCCTTCTCGATGGGGATGTTCTCTTTCACCGATCATTTGACGAAATTCTCTTTAGATGCATCGATGCAAGAGAAGCAGATAAAGTACTGGAAGAAGTGCATTTGGGTATCTATGGGCTGCATCAATCCGGCCCAAAGCTCTACGAGTGCATACGTAGACTCGACTATTATTGGCCTTCAATGGTAGCTGATGCCCAAAACTATGTTAAAAGATGCCATGTGTGCCAAATGCACTCAAGCCTCATTCATCAACTCCTGGAACCTCTCCATCCTACAGTGACATCATGGCCCTTTTCCCAGTGGGGTACGGACATTGTAGGACCCATCGACCCTCCTTCTGTCTTGGGTCATGCCTTCATCTTAGCAGCGACAGATTACTTTTCCACGTGGGCTGAAGCAGTCCCTCTCAAGCAAGTTCCAGGGACTGTTGTGGCCAACTTCTTGCATCACCATATCATATACCGGTTCGGGGATTTGGACCAAATAATCTCTGATAATGGCCCCCACTTCAGAATCCATCTCATTGATCACCTAGTTAACTAGTTCGGTTTTGAGTGGAAATAATCAATCATAGATCACCCTTGAGCTAATGGTTTAGCTGACGCATTCAATAAAACCTTGTGCGGGGTGCTCCGGAAGTCAATTTCGAAGTCAAAGAAGAATTGGCATGAGAGGCTGCTTGAGGCTCTGTGGGCCTATCGCACCACCACTTGAAATGCTACAAACGCTAGTCCCTATTCCTTAGTTTATAGAGGTGAGGCAGTTTTACCCCTCAAGGTTCAAATACCCTCACTCTATGATGCAATACATCAAGGACTGACTGAAGATGAGAGGGTCATGTTATAAGGAGTTGGATGCTCTTGATGAAAAAAGACTAGAGGCCTAACAAAACCTTGAGCTCAATCAAGAGAGAATGAAGAGAGCCTTTGAAAAGTCTGTCAAGGTTCGCTCATTTGCTCTTGAAGATCTAGTTTTAGCAGTCAAGAGACCGATTATCATGCATGGACGTTGTAAAGGAAAGTTTGAACCCAAGTGGTAAGGGCCCTTCATAGTAAAAAAAGGCCACACTAAATGGGGCCTATTTACTGGCAAACTCTGATGAAGAAGAAACAATTATCCCTATCAATGGGTGATAACTAAAGAAGTACTATCCCTGATGTGCTCTTAAAATGCAATGCAGGCAGTAAAAAGAAAGGAATGGAAAAAAAAAAAGTAGTAACCCAACTCAAAAGAACTTCATTTCTTTTATTACAAAACCCATTATCAGGGAGGTTACAGATATAGTATCAACAGTTGCTCTTGCTTCAGAGGAAAAGAGGATGTTCGCACTGAAGTGTTACTCTTACTTCTAAGAAGGACCAACGATTTCCGAGTCAACTTCAATTCATCTTAGGAAGTATGGCTGGTTTCCAAGAGAGGGAAGAATTACTCGGATAGAGTCTATCAGACATATGAAGCGGACATCCCTGGCAAGGAGCTGGCCTATGATGAACGCCTTTCCTCTAAACAACATGGACTTCACTATTGTGCTGGAGGACTTGGCTTCCAACAGACCACAATGGCCGGGCCTTCTCATTTGCCATCACTGTTGAACCCCACAAGGCATCACCATCCATGGTCATCACCGCACGTAACTCAACGCCATGGGTGACCATCGCCTTGGACAGTCCAACGCCACGAGCGACCATTGCAGTGCACAGCATACTGCCGAGGGTGGTTGTCTCTGTGCACAGCTTAGCACCATGCGAAGGCAGCGTTGCATGCGACTTAATGCCACGCATGGCTTTGTGAGGCCACATATCCCACCATTCCCAATTCCCAGGGAGCATTAACTCGTGCCTCTTCCGTTTCCCCAATCGTCGCCTCTCGGTGACGGTCAACCTTCTCATGACCATTCGCCTCCCCTGCAACCCTTCAGATTTCACCGGAAACACTTCTCCACCCACTAGGGACCCTTGTCTGACCCTTTTCTTTCCCCTTATCCGGCAACCAATTCTACCTAGAAACCATCGGAAACTCTCCAAAAATCTCCCTGCGGTTTCCTTCTCCCTTCTTTGCACTCTCCTAGTCACCAAAAAAATAACAGAACTTCTGACATAACCATTGTTCAAGCTCCGTTCTGCCTGATAGTAATCGCAAAGAAGTCGGAAAGTCATCGGAAAGCCCTGTGCAAGTGTCAGCAGTTCATATTCTCCTCCTTAGCGTCCCTGAGGCCTCTGCAACCTGCTAGTGACCGCAAAACAGCCAGAAGTCCACCAAATAGTCCATGTGCACATTGAAAATAGTATCACAACATGATCGCACAATTGTTTCTCTCACAGAAGCTCCAATGGCTATTGTTCTTCACCAGAAATGTCTCGGTGGATCCCCGTAAAGCAACTATTGCCCTCTGTAGAAGTTGCGGCACTCTCAAAAAATATTCGCTAGTACTCTGCAAATACCTTCAAACTCATTGAAGTGTTGCCAATGAAGTCTCTGCGCACTATGATTCTCGTCATAAGCTCTTTTCGGGAGTCCTCTCTCGCTCTAAAACTCTCACACTATTTTATCGAAGGTAAAACAGTAAAATGAGGTTTTACCTTTTTTTTTTTATAAGCAAGGGTTATGTGAACTGCCCCTCACAAGTTCAAAATGACACTCCCATCCTCGTCTCCAAACGGTGATAAGTCCAAGCCGGGGCAGGTGAAAAGTGTAGACATAGCCCTGCAAGGTCATGGGTAAAAGAGCCCAATAATAAAGGAGGTTGTTGAAAACCGCTTTTATGGTGCCACTTTCCCAGTCCAGGTGAAAACCCACAAAGGGTGCTTGGATCAATAAAGCAGGTTGACGCAGCATCACAGCCTTAGCCGACACCCAATTGCCAAACAGGCATACTTCTGGCTAACGAGGTCCACACAAAATCCTTAGCTACCAAGATCCAATCAAAAACACAAGATGGCTCACCCGGGAGTGAGAGCCTTCAAGATATCCCAAACATTAAAACAAAAGAGAGTCCTTGAGGGTGAGGATGTTGATCGAAAGATCCCTTCAAAAGAAAAGAGAGTCCTTGAGGGTGAGGACGTTGACCAAAGATCCCTCCAAAAACAAAAGAGAGTCCTTGAGGGTGAGGACATTGACCGAAATATCCCTCCAAAAAAATAAGAGAGTCCTTGAGGGTGAGGACGATGACCAAAAGATCCCTCCAAAAACAAAGAGAGTCCTTGAGAGTGAGAACGATGACCAAATGATCCCTCCTAAAACAAGAAGAGTCCTTGAGGGTGAGGACAATGACCGAAAGTTCCCTCCAAAACACAAAATGGCCCTCAAGGGTACTGTCCGATAGGGTGAGGACATTAAATACCAATCTCTCCATGTCGCAAACTCGTATGATAGGGAGAAGACATTTAAAACTAACCCCTACTGTCTCGTGAGGGCTGACAAGATCCCTCAAAGTCTATTTTCCCCTTAAAGTCTCTACGGATGGACCTATACATTTTATCCAAACGTCTGAGCATCTTAGTTACAACATTGTGTGAATCTTCTCGGCGTTCACGTGGTCCTGTGGCTAGGGGAAAAAAAGAAATAAAGCCAGAGGAAATTCTTTGAATGTTGTCTTTCTCACTTCTCTCGAAGCTCAACATGCAGTGGGGCATGCTGTTTGAAGACATTTTTCAGCACCATGGGTCCTCAATGCGGAATAGAAGGGAGAAGCTGGTCAATAAAGCGTGCCAAACAGTAGAAATTTTGATAGTCTCAGAATGGATTCAGAACTAGCAAAGATCTTCATAAGGGCTGCAAAAAGCCTCTTGTCAAGTTTCGTCTCATTCCAACATCTCTAAGGCAGTACAAGACTAAGAAACATTTTTGACAGAATCAGCCTCTAGTACTCTGAAATGGACCCCTATGACTGGAACCCTACTCTCGGAGCATCAAATGGACGTGGGACCATTATCATTGGATCCGACATGCTTGAAAACCCTCAAGGGTCAAATTTCAGCGTAAACAAACACTCAAAGAAGAAGTTATGGGTAAAAGGCCGAAACACGAGAGGTCGCACACTATTCCCGTGCAGACTGCAAGTAGTCTCCATTAAAGGGACAGTCACGAACAGTGACTTTTGCGGTCCATTTCTCATTCATCCCGGGTCAAATCATGCTTAAATTTTGTGAGCATGTTCATCTCGTCAAGACGAGCATTTCGATATGTGGCATGCCCCGTGACGACGCCTGAGCAAGAGAAAACCTGGAGAGAAGTTGCTGATCCGTGAATAAAAATGCAAGAAAATCAGCAGCAACACGCCCTGCTCGAGCGGCCAAATTATGCTCATGCATCAGATTGACACAAGACTAGTTCAATCATATGTGTAAGGTCTAAGGCTATCTCTGGTTCGATACATGATGAACGGTAAGATTTTGCACATGAAGCAAATAAACTGACTAAAAATTTCGACACCAAAATTCTAGATTCTGGCCAAAACTCCAAAGTTGCGAAATCTTCATCCGAGTACGAAATCGATCTGCGTTTGTTGCCATGCGATCGTGACCACATGCTCAATGTGATCCCGCAAAGAAATCACGGAAAAGCATCAAGAAATGAGCACACTATCGATCCGAAGTTTTCAAGCTTCATCCAAATTTCAAGTCGCATGATTGTGGCTTAAAAATACGATCCATGGCTTGAAGTTGGTATCAAATCGATTGTTATGACGAGGCCTACAAGAAAACAATCATCTTTCAGACAAAAGGGCACCAGAGTAACCTCGGATCATCCATGGAAGATCATGCACGTTCTAAGGTAGCAGCAATGACTGTTTTGGAATTCTACAAATTGTTCGGTAGGGGAAAATCAGTCATTTTACACCCTATTTTCTTATTTCTTTTAATTTAAATAAACCTTGATTATCGTCAATTAGGGTTAGTTTTGGGTGATCCACCCACATTTTAGCCCTAGCATATAAATAGACGCTACCTCTCATTGAGAAGAGGCTGAAAAATCATTGTAAAGGGCCCCCTTTCATTCTCTACGTTGAGTAATAAAATTTGAGATTCTTCCTTGAATTCGTGAATGCGTCTTGGAGAGAGGGAGGAGAGAGAAAATTTAGAGCAGTACCCCCTACCTTCAAGGTATCTTCTCTCTCTTCCCTTCTTCTTTCTCTGGTTTTATTTTCCTCTCTTCTTCTCTCTCTTCTTCTCTTTCCTCTTCGTCTCCTTTGTTGAGTCTTTCTCAAGGCCATGCATGGCAGTGGCAGTGTCGTGCATGCCTCTTTCCCTCTTCCTCCTCCTATGACTTCGAAGGTCATGCATGGCCATGGCAGTGCCATGCGTGAACAGCTCTCTCTCTCTCTTCATTTGTTTCTTTTCTTCAACATAGTTCGTGCATGACGTTAGTCGTCGTTGTGCATAATGTCGTTTGAAGGAGCACACGGTGAGCCGGGTCCCGCTCAAGCAACGGGTCGGGCTCCTGTTTCGGTTCCAAAATTGACGTCACGCACGATGATGTGTTTCGCCGACGACAGACTATCTCTCGTCCTCTTATGGGGTCACAGACAGTGATGCCTATCGCCGCTTGGTAGGTTCTCACCCATTCTTCTCATCCATTGCAGATGGCGATGCCTATCGCCGCCCTCGAAGGGTCGCGGCGATGCGTAATGCTGTCCTCAGACTTATCTTATGATCTGTGCCTATCGCAGATGGCAATGTTTATCGCTGCCCGTGAAGGGTCACAGCGATGCGTAACACCGTCTGCAGGCTTCTCTTGCGCCCGGTGCCTATCGCAAACGGCAATGCCTATCACCGCCCGTGAAGGGTCGCAGCGATGCGTAATGCCGTCCACAAGCTTCTCTTGCACCTTATGCGTATTGCAAATGGCAATGCCTATCGCCGCCAATGAAGGGTCACGACAATGACTATCGTCACACGCAAGATTCTTTTGTGCGCTTTGTGCCTATCATAGACAGCAATACCTATTGCCACCCATGAATGCTCGTGTCACCAATGGCAATAGCTAACGCCGTCTATAGTTCACTGCTCGCCCTTTTGCAGCAAGCAGCAGTGCCCAACGCTACCTTGGGCCATAACACTATTATTCCACGGCTGTGCACAGCGATGCCTAATGTCGTCTGGAACCTTCTCTCTACTTCGTGTAGCGTCTTCTCTTCACTCTCTTCTCATTTCTTCTCTTCTCGATTGACTGAAGATAGACTCAGTCTAGTACTGTTATAGTGGTCTGGCTATCGAGCAGTATTACCATCGTGCAGGTCCAGAGTATCATGCCCATCTTGCTACCACACCAGATTAGGACAGTCATATCGGCCTTGGTTTCGAGTAGTATTGTCACCGTACCGATCTAATTTATCGTGTCGATCTTTCTACCACTCCGAGTCGGTCACTGTATTTGTCCAGCTATCATGCTAGTCTCGTCCCCTTGTCAAGTCCCCTTCTCTTTTCTCCTTTTATTCATCACCCTAATTTCTCAACTTCTCATTCCATATGAATGTGCATTGTCCTAAGACAAGGGTGGGTCCTTCGGTCCACTTGTCTTGCAAATTAACTATGTTAATGTTGTGCAAAAAACAAGGAGATTATAGGTCAAGGAAGGTCAGTCTGAACCGGTTGAAGCAGCTGGGGGGCTTTCCATCGTGATCTAAGAGGGTGCCCGTGTGAGCCGGCCCGAGTAAGTCACAAACCGAGATGTGGTTGGTCCGCACCTCACGTTCAAAATTCCTCTCTCACCAGTTCAGCATCTGCCCTTGTTTTGTGAACAAGGTTCACGAGAGAGCGGTCTGAGGTCCCGGGTCTTCCAAACTCGAGACACGTGTCACCCAATCACCTAGATCCGGGGAGGCGAGATCGAGGCATCCGACCATATAACCTAATCAGGTATTTCCATTGAGTTTTTCTTCACACTTTTATGATATGTTAGCTGCTATAATTTGTGAAAAACAATGAGCTTGGTTCATTCATCCTTTTTGCTTTTAATTTATTAAAATTTTGGGTTGAAAAGGACATTCTCATCGTGTTGTTTTGGCATAGTTTCTACACCCTTGTTGTGCAAACTGTTGAGATTTTTATGTTCACATTTCTTTGTTGTGCAAACTGTTGAGATTTATATGTTGCTAGAAATGCTAGCATAAAAGCATAACAATGAGTTATAGAGTATCTCCTTGCACCAATGATGGACCCTTTTGGTCTAATACAGGTTAGGACCCAAAGTCTAGGGTCGAAACTAGTGTGTTTCGAGCCCATTTGAGCCCCATTTGAGCCTTGACTTCTCCCCATTTTTTAGAGTTGGTCCTATATTAAGATGTTTTTGGGATAAATATGAGATGAGAACTTTGTCATGTGGTGGTAAGAGTTTGCTTCCCGAGATTAGAGCAAAACTAGATCCTCTTGCGCTATCAAGAGTGGGTGATAATCATAGGTCGTACCTTATACCATAACGGTTTTCACATAGTGCTTTTTGTGAAATTGACTTCCCAATGTTACTTTATGCTCATGCACATTTACTTTGGACTTTATATGTTGTGTTTTGTTTCATTCAAATTTTAAGACACTATGCTCGATTTATAAGGGCATAAATCGTTATTGAAGACTATTGTATTTATTTGTTGTAATAGTTTGTAGTGAGTGGGGGGTTTCCAAAAATGAAATGTTATGAAAGTCATTTACAAACATTTTGTGTTTTACATAACTTTTGTGATACCCTCTATATTACTTCAAGAGTATTCTCCACCCCTATCGGTTTTAAGGACTTTTATCTTTTTGTTGGTTTGATTCTCTACCTCGGCTTTGAACTCCCTATATCGGTCTAGGGCTTTGGATTTTGGGTGGCTTTGTATTTTGAGTGCAATACGTAAATATGGCCATATCCCGAGTGGTTGTCAATGAAAGTGATAAAGTATCTTTTACGGTTTTTAGTTGCCACATTCATAGGACCACATATATCTCTAGGGATGATTTCTAAACTATTAAAAGCTCTTTGTACCCTGGTAGATGTTTTCCTTATCATTTTTCCTTGCACACACGATTCACACACTTGGATAAATCCCCATTGTAATTTTCTAAACGACCATCTTTCCTAAATATTTTTATTCTTTTGTAACTTATGTACCCTAAATGCATGTGCTATAAATAAGCACCATTCTCATGAGTAGGATATGAGACATAAGCAACTTCTTCTTTCATTTCAATAATAAAGAGTTCGTTCTTGAGGAGTTCTGTCATAATAGTTTCACCACAGTTCTTGACTGTCATCTTATTAATAGAGAAGATGGTGACATACCCAGCCTTAGCCAACTTAGGGACCGCTACCAAACACTTCCTCATTTCAAGAGCACAATGTGTTTGTTTTAGAACCATAGTTTTCTCATTCTTCATTTCTAATACATAGAACCCAGCCTATCGCCACCTGTGTTTCTCTCTCTTTCTTCCCTTCTTTCACAGCCGCTGGAAGCCATCGCCATCTGAGTTTTCCTTCTCCTCTTTTTCTGACAACTAGCACAAGCCCATTGCTGCTAGCATTCTTTATTTCTCTTCTTTCTTTATTTCACAGACGGTGGAAGCCATCGTCGTCTGAGTTTTCTCACTCCTCTCATTCCTGTGTTCTCCTCCTCCTTTCCTTTCTTTTCTTTCCTCTTCTCCTCTCATGGTTTTCTCTCATACTCTTTTTTTCTTCTGTTTTATCTTCTTCTCTTCGTCTTCCTCTCTTCTCCCTCTCTGTTCTTTTTCTTTCTTTCTCTTACTCACTCGTTTGACAAAGAAGGGTTGAGACAAGCCATTGTGTCTAGCTAGTCAGTATTTAGTACAGTCATCTAGTAGTAACTCTATTGAGCCGGTCTGAGCTACCAAACCCGTTTTACTATCATGACAGGTCAATTACCTACTTGTCAGGTCACTGTATCAGTCTCACCACTAGATCAAATTCTTCTCACTCAAATCTTCATCCTCCATTCTCTTCCTCTTTTTGAATGTGCACGCCTGTGTATATTCACCAAAGGAAGGTGGGGTCCCTTGACCCACTTGTCTTATAACATTTTCCATATGTGTGTAATTGCAGAAAAAGGAGAATACAAGCCAAGGGAGGCGATTCCGAACCAGTTTTAAGACTGGGGGCTTTCTTCGTGATCTAAGAGGGCGTCCACGCTAGCCAGCCCGAGGAAGTCCTGAACCTAATTTAAATTCCTCTCTCATCGGTTGGTCCACCTGGCCTTGTTTTCTAGCAAGGTTCCCGAGAAAGCGAGATCGAGGCATCTAACCAACTTTATGTAAAAATTGTTTAATATAATGGGGTCCCATAATACATTAGGGCCTACCATATTAGGCCCACCATTATTGGGGCATGGGGCATAGTATAAACTGCATAAGTAGGGCACCCCATACGGAAGTGGCTTGTGCAATAAGCCACATAATTGATTTAAAATGTGAAATGGGATGTTTTGTGAAAAACATGAATTGATTTCAAAAAAGGAATATGTATATTGCTTGAAAGTAAAACAAAATCGATAATATATTTCTCTACATAAGATATTTGATGGGATTCGATTAAAGAAACTGAGGGATAAGATTTTAGGACCTTTCACTAGATCATGATGGCTGATCTATAGATTATATGATTAAAATCTTTGACCCCACATGTTAACTATGATTAATGATTTGGATCGAATCTCCATAACCCTAAAACCTTAACCCTAGCAATACTACAATTAAACATCTCAATGGGGGTCATTTCAACATACCCTTAGTCTAGAGCACTCTATAAGAAAAAGGAGCATGCCCCACATAGTTGGAGAAGAAAGATCCCATCTTCCTGTGCATGCTTTTATGTAGCAAATTCCATTTAGAGGTTATCTTTAGATACATTGTCTTGTTTTATGCTTCTTGTATTTTTTTGCTCCTTGTATTTTTTTGCTCCCAATCTCAATTGATGTAATTTTGATTGTGTAAGGTTTTGAAGAGTGGTAGCAACTGAGAATCCATATTTTTTTTCCTTCATTTATTCAAGTTTTTATTGTAATTCTTAGACATATATAAGTGTTCTAACTGGTATCGTAAAAGAAAAATTTTAACTACATAGTGTAGACACGCCACTTAAATCTGGCAAGTTATGTGGTTTTCTCAGACCCTTAGGATCAAATTGGCCTAGTAAATCCAAAATCCATAGGTCACACAACTTACCCTGTGAGCCGGGACCATTATGCCAGCCCAGAACCCAGTAGATGCCTGTTTTGACCCGAAATTCAGTAAACACACTTTTTTAAGGAAAAAATCATTAAAAATAATAAAACACTCTGTTTTGACTCAAATGTTTTCTGAGAGCTTCACAAGACACATCTTTACAAGTACCAATAAAAAAATGGTTTTAGAATCGTTGGATCTGAGCTAGGCGTGTCGCCTGGGAGTCACTACCTGTGTCGCTCAGTTGTGTTTGACCCAAGCATTTTTTGAGTATTTTTTTTACGTTTTGTGATTATATTTTGGGTGATTTGGCCGCATGATACTATCTGCGTTGGTCAAATCCAAATTTTAAAAATTAAAAGATTGGTTTGACGGAAGGCTTTGTTGGTTACGGAATAACTCTGCCACAAGAAATCCCTCGCTCATATCAAGCCATTTAGAGGACCATAAAAGGGAGAGAGAGAGTTAGAAATTGAAGAGGGACAAGACTTTTAGAAACTTTAGGATGGAAGAGAAACCCTAGGAGAAGCAGAAAAGATAAATATGAGATATATAACCCTAGACTACCTGAGAGTAGAGAGACCTTCCCTGAGAGAAACCCTAGATTTACACTATCATTAGGGAACAAGCACCCAACTACCATAGAGATTTTCTGATAAATAGTCAATCAGAAGGGCAAAAGGAACCGGTTCTGAAAGGGGTGAGCCCTCGAGGGCTCGAGAATCTCTGGCCAACCGGCCCGGTCTGATAATTTCTCTTCTCTTCTTCCTTTTCTGCTTTAACTGTTCTCATATCACTTGCTTTGGATCATGCTGGCTCCAGCACCGATCTGAGAGAAGATCTACTCGTTTTTTAGCAGATTTGATCGCATATCTGAATTCGATTGTTCCCACTTTCTCTACCATTGCTTTTTTCATTTCATTTTTATCTGTTTAAAGTGTTAGATCAGAGTGATCTACATTGTTAGATCACTCGATTCTGCGCTATAAACACATAGACCGTGCTAGTTCATATTGTCCACTTTCATTAGTATCGGAGCAAGGATTTCTTATTACTATTATTTTATTTTCTTTATTATTTTTGAAATTTTTAGGTCAAGAAAACACGAAAAAAAAAAAAATTTATTGCAGAAATTTTAAAGACCTAGAGATTCGATTAAACAAATTATGCCTCACGGAAGAGCGAAAGTGGCTATGTATTCTATAATGAATCTTTGCATAATATCCTCACTGACGCTCGACTATCTCATCCTAAAGGGAAAACATATTATCTTACAAGAGATTCCTGTGCTGAGTGGGAGCGCAATAATATACTTATAAGGCTTGTCGCTATGACAACTTGTACCCATCAGAGTACGAGACCATCTAGACCGCAAATAGAATGCATGAAAGGCTCGAGAAAGAATTTTTTGATCCGTCACTTGTGAGAAAGACTCTTATCATGAAAAGATGCAACAATTTAAAGATGCCCGAAGGTGGGAAGATAGTAGAGCATGTGCACATTTTCAGAGCCTTGGTTTGTGAATTGGAGGTAATCGACATGCGACCGAATGAACCTATGCATGTGGTTTACCTTATTTTCCCACATCATGGGTGGTATTTGTGCCCTCTCTTGCTACTAGAGAGACTGCTTCAAGGTTAGAGGAGCTTGTGACCTTACTAAAGCTGAAGAGGAGAGAAAGAATGTGCGCGATGCACTAGCACCGAAAGATTTAGTGCACATGGTAAACTCTAGACCCTATTTCAAACCAAACAAGGGCCAAGATAAATTCAATAATAAAAGGAAGAATGAAGAAAAGAGAAGGGGAGAGATAGAATAAGAAAATAATAAGGATAAAAAAGAGAAGAGGCTATGTTTTTTTTGCAAGAAGGTCGGTCACATTGTAAAGAACTGTTGGTTTAATAAAAACAATACCAGTAATAGGGTCTATGCATGTGTAGGCTTTAAGAGAATGCTAGCTGACTCTGAGGGTGAATCTTGGTGTTTTCACTCTGGAGTTACAATTCATGTGTCAAACATCAAAGATGGTTGCCACAACTTTAAACTTATGGGGCCAGGCGAGCAACACCTCTTCAAGGAAGGAAACCAAAAGACTAAAGTTTTGGGCTAAGGCCTGACTCACTAATCATGTCTCAGGAGCAGTAAGGCATCACACCAAACGATAGGTCCGCCATGCATGAATGGAGAAAGAGGAGCAAAGAAAGAGAGATATGAGATACCAGAGGAGGAAAAGGGAGAAAGAGATAAAGATGCAAGCAGGAAAGAGAGGGAGAGATGAGAGAGAAAGAAGAGATAGAGATGGGAAAAGAAGGTGAGAGAGAAAAGAGGAGAAAGAGAGAAAAAAGGAGAGGGAAAGAGGAGGGAAGAGACAAAGAGGAGAGGAGAGGGAAAAATGAGAGGAGAGAGAAAAAGAGATAGAGACGAGAAAAGAGAAAAGAGAAAAGAGGAGAGAGAAAGAGTGGAGGATAGAGAAAGTTAACTTATCGAGGGGTACCGACCCTTTTTTTCTCTCTCCTCTCTCTCGCACCCAGATGCACTCACGAGCTTAAGCCAGAATTGAGAATTTTATTGAAATGATGAAGAATGAACTCTTACCCTTTTTTACAATTTACCTTTACATGTTTATATAGAATTGGGCCCAAACATGGGTGGATGCCAAAAAACTACCTAAAATTGAAGATAATTATAATTTAATTGAATTAAAAGAAATTCTTAAAATGGGTACAAAAGGGTTGTTTTTCCTCTGCCTAATAATGTGTAGAATTCCAGAACAGTCCCTGTTGCTGCTCAAGAACTTGCATGATCTTCCACGACTGATCCGGCGTTGCTCTGATGCCCGTTTGATCGACAAATGATTGTTTTCTTGAGTTTTTGACCGAAATCTTGAAATCCATCAGCCGAAATTTACAGTAGTTTCGACATCGCCATGTGTGAAATCCAACCATTTATCATACGTGAGGTTCGGACCAGAGCTAGCCTTGGATCTTACGCACATAATGAAATTGGCTTCGCATTGATCGGGTATGTGAGCATCGTGATTTGGCCGACGGAGCGAGGCGTGCTGTTGTTAAATTTTTTGTAACTTTCTTTACGGATCAACAACTTCTCTCTAGTTTTTCTCCTTGCACAGGCATCGTCACGAGGCGTACCACCTATCAAAATGCTCGTCTCGATGAGACGAACATGCTCACAAAATTTGAGCACGATCCAGCTTGGAGTAAGTGACATATAGGCCCTGAAAGTCACTGCCCATGACTTTGAAAACAGCCACCTTTAATGGTGTTTGGGTGCAGGGTGGCCACATGGGAATAGTGTGTGGCCTACCCTTTTTTCGTATTTTACCCATAACTTTGTCCTGGAGTACCCGATTAAGCTAAAACTTGACCTTTCAACCATGCCGAATCCAATGGTTGTGGTCCCATAGTTGTTTGACGTGCCGAAAATATAGTTCTAGCTACAAAGTCCAATTTAGGGTGCTAGAGGCCGATTCTGTCGAAATTGTTTCTTTGTGCTCACTGCCTTAAACATGTTTGATTAGGATGAAACATAGTAGCTGCCCTTTTGAAGTGCTTAGGAAGATCTTGACCAGTTCTGGGGCCATTCTGAGACTATCAAAATTTCCTCTTTATGTTGAGGATTTATTTACCTGCTTCCTCTTTTTTCCACATCATGGACCAAGGTGCTGAAAAATGTGTTCAAAACAAAGTTAAATGATTTTTAGAAACACTTAACTATTTTATTTTCTTCTTTACATATTTGAATACATAAAATTTCAGTTTTAGCCAATTTAAAAATCAATCTTTGATAAAATAAAATATCCAGTGACTTCTAAAAATTTATTTTAACATCCTAAAAATCAGTTAAAATATAATTAATAATTTTAACTTTTAATTCGATGGGAATCGGATCCAACTTCGTTAAGAAAAATGTGAAAATACTAAAGCACTCCATCTCTACTAATGACTATGTCTCACACTCATTTTCTCAAACTGACCCAGTAGTTCCCATGACCTACAGTTGACTGCAGGTGTTCATAATTGGACTATCAAATCTAGCTAATAGGTGATGAGAATACAATCTTAGTTAATGGACTAAAGGTTCCCCCTAAAAACAAACTTAGGTCAAACAGACCTGTGCAAATTCATCGCAATTTGTGCATGAGGATTATTTCTCATATGTATACATATAACACCCTCAATGATGTCTACTTCCTAATATAACTATCATATATACATGTTGTGTGTGGTCAATATGAGGATTTGGCCATTGTCCCCTATGGCCTACCAATCACATACACAAAAATCACTAAGTCCCTTGGTCAACTACCATGGGCCACTCTCCAACGTCATCATGGGGTAACCCTACAAATCTTTATCAAATATTCTCTATGTTCAAGTGTCAAAAGGTTTTAGAACTTAACTCGATCAAGCTCTTAGAGCCTAGTTTGAGAATTGGTGTCACGACCCCGTCCTCTGACCCCTACCGTACCAGTCAGAGGGCGAAAGAGTGTGGGATCGTGACCAGTTGCGAACGTCACTCAGGTGGGAGTGGCTCAATGCATTTTGAAATGCGGAATCAAAGAAAACCACGAAAGAAAATAGAAACTCATTCATCAAGCCACATAATATCGCACAAATTAAAATAATTAAGTACACATAAAATCTCCAAAGGTTCTTTAATTTTATGTCCAAGACACTACCGTCTTGACATAAATAAGACAATATTACATCAAAACAACAATGTGGCATAGCCACCCGACACCTACTATCAAACGTTCCTTGATCAGTCTCGAGCTTCAGCAGCCTGCCACCACTGTCTAGTTGCCCCCTTAAGGATGGTTGGTTATCACTCTACACAGATGGGAAAATAAGAAGAATGAGCAAAAATCCCAGTAAGTAGATCAGTGCCCTTGCATTCCCACCTACATGCATATACATAATAACATGGTCTATAGTTCAACAGAAATCATATTGGCATCACATAGTAGGATCGTGCATCATAATATATATATTTGTCGTACATAAAGAGAGTAACATTCAGATATCAGAATATCCATTGTTCTTGAAATGATAGATACATCTATGCTTATTACAGTTAAAGTCAGATGTTCACATGAAATGGCTAAGTCAGATAGGAAAAACATATCCATTTACTTCTGAAGTGGAAGCCACATCGAATAGGCTAAGTCAATCCTTTAGCTTGGAACTTCTACCCTCATTTAGAAGGGAGGACAATGAAAAATGGAGGTCCCAATTTGTAATGTCCTCACTCACTCACACAATCCCCAACGTGCTTTGAGGTTTTCGATAGGCTGAGGCCTTGCAAGACACGACCATCTCCTTACGCCTTCCGACGAGAGGGCGTTACACTACCATTAGAGGGCCCAATGCGTAGTGCCCATAACAATTTGGGGGTGCGACCCACTCTATTATTCACAGTCACCCCTCGACTCCACTCCTATCATAAGAGTGAGGTATAGTATACCCAACTACCAATGGGGGACCCATTACGTAGTGATCATATCACAGATATTAGCTTTCAGTATAGCAGAATCATAAATCCAAATACCAATGGAGGACCCATTGTGTAGCGGTCAGAGCACACATAACAGACTCACATATAACAAAATCACAATAACCAATACCAAAGGAGGACCCATTACGTATCGATCATGGCACATATAACCGAATCACATATAACAGAATCACAGTATCTACTACCAATGTAGGACCCATTGTGTAGCGGTCATGGCACGTAGAACAGAATCATAGTATCCATTACCAATGGAGGACCCATTGCGTAGCGGTCATGGCACATATAACAGAATCACATATAACAAAATCATAGTATCCACTACCAATGGAGGACCCATTGCATAGCGTTCATGGCACATATAACAGAATCATAGTATCCACTACCAATGGAGGACCCATTACGTAGCGGTCATGGCACATATAACAGAATCACAGTATCCACTACCAATGGAGGACGCATTGCGTAGCAGTCATGACACATATAACAGAATCACTTATAATAGAATCATAATATCTACTACCAATGGAGGACCCATTACGTAGCGGTCATGGCACATATAACAAAATCACAGTATCCACTACCAATGGTTGACCCATTAAGTAGCGGTCATGGCACATATAGCAGAATCACAATATCCACTACCAATGGAGGACCCATTGCATAGCGGTCATAGAACATATAACAGAATCACAGTACCCACTATCAATGGCAGACCCATTGAGTAGCGGTCATGACACATATAACAAAATCACAATATCCACTACCAATGGAGGACCCATTGCATAGCGGTCATGGCACATATAACAAAATCACATATAACATAATCACAATATTCACTACCAATGGAGGACCCATTGCGTAGCCGTCATGACGCATATAACAGATTCACATATAACAGAATCACAGTATCCACTACTAATAGAGGACTCATTTCATAGCGGTCATGGTACATATAACAGAGTCACATATAACAGAATCACAGTATCCTATTTTTCTGCAATTTCAGATAGTGATGTCCTATCACAAACAAGGTCATAATGCTCAATCCATTTGGAATTCAAAAATGGTTCCAAAACAAAATTTTCACTAGACATGTGTATCTTTCAAATAGGGGTGGTTTGAAAGAGTTTGGGCTCTGTTTGGCCATTCAAAATCTCATTAGAGTGGAGGCATCCTGTCTGAAACCAGTTGTGCAGTTGGGACAGTGACATGTGCCACTTAGCACATTTATTGCTTTCAATCTATAAGGAATTTTGAAGTGTTTCAAAAACTAAAATTCAAGAAAAAATATGTATCTTTCAAACAAGGACAGTTTGAGAATATTTGGATTCCATTTAGACATTCAAAAGTTCGTGACAACCAAAGTAATGGTTTTTTATTTTTATAATATTTGTCCATAGTGACATATCTTCACAACAATTGTATAAATCTCAATCGAGAAGAAATTTCAAAATTTGTTCAATATGTGATTTCAAGAATACTCTTAGATCTTTCAAAATGGTAGTGATTTAAAAGAAAACGGATTCCATTTGGTCAGTCAAAATTAGTGACAACAGAGACATCAGTTATGAAATTTTACTAAATCTGTCAACAGTGACCTACTTGCACATTTTGAAGCATAACTCTTCATGCATAAAGAATTTGAGCAAGATTCAAACATGAAATTGAGGAGCTTGAGGAGTGAGTTGTGGGAGGAAATCTGGAAACACCATTGCACACACAAGGTAAGTGGGTCAACTATCTTGTAGGTCCTTAAGCATGGATTTAGCACGAATAAAGTTTAAGAATAAGCATGAGTAGATGCATGAATGATGGATGTATATGTACACTGTTGTACCATGATTTCTAGCACTTTAGCTTGCCTTTGCATGTCCAAAATTAGTATCAAATCTTTCTTGATTTCCATGAAAACCTGTGATTAAGTGCTTATATTTATCTAATGATCAATAAAAAGGTTTTATGTTAAGATGTAGCATAATTTGGGATTAATTGGTTGTCATTTTTTATAATGCTACAACTGCACTGTAATTTCTAAGAAGGTTCTATGTTTTTGTAATCTAATTTTGACCTACCAAATGTAGTCTAAATGACCTTAAATCACTACCATTGGAAAGATATCTACGTTAATCCCCGTAACTGCTCTTTCAACTCCTTCAACTCTGTTGGAGCCATTCTATATGGGGCTTTAGAAATGGGAACAATGCCAAGGACTACATCTATCTCAAAGTCAACCTCCCTTATTGGCGGTAGGGATGGCAACTCTTCCGGGAAGACCTTGGGGTATTCTCTCACTACTGGTATCCCTTCTAGCTGCATCTGAACGTCCCAATTTTCAACCACATAGGCCAGATGGCCTTCACATCTCTTAGTGAGGAGACGAGAGGGCCGAAGAGCAGAGGTGAAGTGCAGAGGGGGAGTATCCCCGGTACCCTCAAAGTGTAGCTCAGCTTGGTCAGGGTGTTTAAAGGTTACCATCTTCTCATGGAAATGGACGGTGGCATGGTGTGTTTACAACCAATCCATGCCCAGAATAACATCAAAATCCTAAATCTCTACGAGGATCAAATCTACGGGCAGGTAACACATATCAGGTGTAATTCCACATTGTTTATACACTCTATCAGTTTCCATAGAATCCCCTACAGGCGTGCACTATACCAATGTATAATCAAGACATGTAGGTTCAACATTTATATAGTACGCAAACCGAGGTGCAACAAAAGAGTGAGAGGAACCAGGATCAATCAGAGCTCTAGCTTTAATTCCACAAATAGAGAGCGTACCTCTATCACCAAGGTAGACGCCTTAGCTTCTTGTTCAGTGAGGGCAAACACTAGCCCTTGTGTCTTCGGTCGATCCTCTACCTTTACCGTAGGGCAATCCTTAACCAAGTGACCGGGTCTGCCACACCGGAGGCATACGTTCCGCTTCTGGTAACACTTGGCAGCAGTATGGTTATCCTTTCAACATTGAGGGCAGAACGGGTGTCAATCATTCTCTCTGTTGCCCAAAAAACTTCTCTGGGCCCTCTGGCCATGCTAGTAAGGCCCTCCTCTAACATCCCTTCTTGGGAATTGTCGGTGCTTCTTCCCAAACTTTCTCGATGGTACGGCCTTCATCTTTCCTTCCTTCCTTGATTTGTGGTCTTCACGAACCCTTTCAATCTTTAGGGCCAGGTCTACTAAGGCGGAGTACGACTTCAAATTGGTCGACAGCACTCTCCCTCTAATGTCCGCCTGAAGGCCCCTCTCAAATTTGGTTGTCTTCCGTGCCTCGATGTTGATAATGTGAGGTGTGTGTCTAGACACCTCCGCAAACTTAACGGCGTACTGCTCCACTGTCATGCCCCCTTACAGAAGGTCAAAAACTTCTACTTCCTTCCTCTCCCTGATGGAGACTGGGAAGTACTTCTCGTCGAATGCTGTCAAGAAGTTGTCCCAAGCTAACCTTCTACCCATCTGAGTAGTGCAGCACCTCTATAATCTTTTCTATCTATCTCTTCCACCTCTCAGCCTTCAGCCTTCTAAATCTTTCTATCAGGTCACTGTCGTTTTGCTCTAGGGTAGGTGCAGACAGAGATGGCATCGACTCCTTCATCATTGGCATCATTACCCCCGGAGTCCTATAAAACTCACCAAGTGTTTCGGTGTTCTCATTGCTGGAACTCACATTGTTGGTATGAGCCATCTGCATCTTCAACCCAACACAGGAGCACCCAGTCACTGGTCTATCCTAAAACTATCGTAAGGACTCTTCTAAAATCCCCCTAGGCCAAAGATCCTATCTTGGCTGCTCTGATACCATAACTATCATGACCCCGCCCCCGACCCCAATTCCGTACTCAAAGGAGGATGATCGAGAGCGGGTTTGTGGTCCAGAGGTAGCGCATGTCACTTAGGTCAGGGTTGACTCAATGTCGTTATATCAGTAATCAAAGCAAACCATAGTAAAGACCTAAATCAATGATTCCAAATGCAAATAAACATTTAAAATTTCGAGAAATCCATTCATCATTAAAAATGCAATACATAACACTTCTTCCAAAAAATATTACACTTACGTCTAGGGCAACCAAGCCCAAACGTACATCTTTTCAAAATAAACAAAATTCAGGACTAACTACCCAATTACATACAGTATCAAAATTCCTTCTTAGCAGAGCACAACCCCAACTTCCAATCGTGAACCTCTCACTTCGGACCTTTGACCTGCTTGCTATCAATCTACAAGATGGCAGATATAATGGGATTAGTTATAAAGCCCAATAAATTGATCTAAGTGTCTTGCATCATTAGTGAGTTTATTCATGCATCCTAAACAGTTCTTCCAATTATGAAAAGTCTTAATACAGCGGTCGTAAATGTCAGAAATCAGAACAGAACATCAATATCAAGCATCGTATTCAATGTCATTTATCATTCCACCATTACAATTGTCAACATTTCACAATCATAATTCAATCATTACCTACACACTCCTTAGTTCACCTACTCCCGAAGTAGAGGCCCTACCCCTTAGGGTAAGCCAATCCCATTGCTTAGTACCTCAACAACCTCTCTGGCGGGAGGGCAATGACAAGTGGGTAAATCCACTTCATAATGCTCTTATACTCACACACACGGTCCTCTGAGCGCATTGGGGTTTTCGATAGGCACTTACCTTGCAAGGCATCAGTTACTAGTCTCATTTCATGAATCTTTGGGGGGGATGACCCTCCCATTTTACTTCCCTTAACTCCATCCTATCATTCACCAAGTTAGGGGACATATTCTCAATGTATCAGTATCCACTACCGATGTGTATCCCATTGCGTAATAGTCAGTATCAGTATTATAATAGAACAGTACTCACTACCAATGGGTATCCCATTGCATAGTGGTCATGATTATGGCATCATATTACATTCAAGCATTCAATTCATTCATGCCGAATTAGTACCTTATGACAGATAATTCAATTCTCATTATGCAAAATATGAGTCTCACTCAGAACTATCCATCATTCACATAACAATATGACATCTATCACGTAATACCCATTATATGAGCTATCATGTTGCATTTACGCTTAGAATTATGGCACTTGTCATGTAACATACGTCATGGAACTATCACAGTAGTAGGTCATTCACCAATTTTCACATAACGCATAGCTGCATAGTATCCTTCACAAAACATGATGGCAATTAATATTCATCACATGAAATTTATCATTTTCGTCATTGCACAAGCGGCATTACACGCACCATGTTGCACAAGCGGCAATACACGTGCGACATTGCACAAGCAGTAATACATGCACGGTGTTACACAAGAAGCAATACACGCATGGCATTGCACAAGCAGCAATACATGTATGGCGTTGCACAAGCGAAAATAAGCGTGTGGCGTTGCAAAGCGGCAATACATGCACGGTGTTGCACGAGTGGCAATACACGCACGGTGTTACAATGCAAAGTGAGTGACAAATGGCTGAAACTTCCATCTATTGTAACAGTGGTAGTGGTTTACTCCCACACTTGGGCATAACTCTAAATCTATGCAAGGTTTTACCATGGTATAATAGACAAACATATTTCTCATTCGAGATCTGTTTGAGCCCATTTGACATCGTTTGGTCGCCGAAAGATTCGGTGCAAAAACCCTCACAATTCTTGGAAACGTACTTTTAAAGTTTAGCATGCTTCAATTAGAATGCAAAATTTCATAAACCAAGATAAGATTTGATGCGAATCCTTATTCACGTTAAACAAATTTTCCAAGTGGACTACTACATAAACTCAACAAGTTCATTGGCAAAACTACAACAATCATTCAATCTCATTTTTATTTAACTACATTCATACTCTTTATTCCATTGTTTTCTTCATCTTTAATCCTTGAAATCTGTTACTAACAAGTTAATTGATGCATGAACCCTAAACCCACTTACCGATGCTCACGGTGCCTTCAACCTCCCACTTGCAGGGTACCTCGAGCTCCAAGAATGTTTTCCTCCAAGGACAGTTGGTCTGGTTCTAAAGAGAGAGAGAGAGAGAGAGTAAGTGAGGGAAAGAAAAGGAATTGCAGTGGAGAGGAAGAGAAAATGGTTAAAGTATTCAAGGTAGGTAAAGGTCACTATAGATGACATGTGCGGTACTAACATGTGCGGCGCTAACATGTGCGACATTGTCAATGATCACATCTTCTTTTTACTCACTACGTTGCCTTCTCTTCTCGCCTGGCAATAGTCCCTTACACGTGCGGCGTTACTCTCATTCACGGGCGGCGGTACCCCACTTCACAAGCAGTGATACCCCACTTCACGTGCAACGTTACTCTTTTTTTTAGCGCATCATTCTTTTATTTCTTCCCAAACGGTGCTAGGCCCTTACCACACACATGTCGCTAAGCATCTCTTCTTCCATGTGTTCTGCCATACAGGTCTCACTCTCACCGCCGTGCGCACTTTTTCTTCTTCTTCTCTCTTCACCGTTGTGCACACTCTCAACGCCATGCGCACTTTCTCTTCTTCTTCTCTCTTCACCATCGTGCGCACTCTCTCACCGTCGTGCTCACTTTCTCCTGTTCTTCTCTCTTCACCATCATGCGCACTTTCTCTTCTTCTTCTTTCTTCACCATTGTGCACACTCTCTCACCACCGTGCGAACTATCTCTTCTGCTTCTCTCTTCACCATCGTGCGCACTCTCTCACCATTGTGAGCACTTTCTCTTTTCGGGAAATTCTGGGTCGTTACATCATCCCCCATTAAATAGGATTAGTTAGTCAAATAATTGGGGTTACTTATCTCGGATTTCATCTTCTCATTCCCATATCGATTCTTCCTTTGAGTGATACTGCCATAACACACAAACCCGAGGAATTCCTTGGAGTGATACCATAACTGTCACGGCCCCGCACCCTGACCCCTACCTTACCAGTCGGAGGGCAACAGAGTGCGGGATCGCGACCAGAGGAATTTCTTTATTATGTAACACCTGCACTCTCTTATCCAATATTTCAATAGGTCATTCAATATAAGTCAAGTCTTTTCTTATTGGAATTGTTTCAAAACTCAGAACATGGGACGGGTACGGCTGATATTTCCTTAATAGTGACACATGAAATACGTCATGAATATTCGTCAACTCAAGTGGTAGGGCAAGTGAATAAGCCATATTCCCAACTCCTTCCAGAATTTCGAAAGGTCCAATAAATAGTGGGCTCAAGTTTCCTTTCTTTCTGAATCTCATAATACCTTTAGTTGGCGATACCTTTAAGAAAATTCGATCACCCACGTCAAACTCGAGGTCCGTCCTTCAATTATCAGCATAACTCTTCTGTCGACTCTAAGGAGTCTTGAGTCTCTCTCGAATCAAGGAAATTTTGTTTGAGGTTGCTTGAATAATTTCTGGCCCTAACAGCCTCCTTTCACTAACCTCATCTCAACATATAGGTGATCTACGCTTCCTCCCATATAAGGCATCAGGCTTGGAAGGTGTTGTTTTAAGCAAATTCTGTCATAAGCAAATGGTCATCCTAGCTTCCTTTGATATCAGTAACACAAGCCCTTAACATGTCCTCCAGGGTTTCAATAGTCCTTTCTGACTGCCCATCAGTCTGGGGGTGGAAAGCAGTGCTAAAAATGAGTCGTGCCCCTAAAGCTGATTGCAGACTATTCCAAAATCTTGAAGTAAACCTAGTGTCCCTGTCGGACATGATGCTGACAAGTATTCTGTGCAACCTTACAATTTCTTGAATGTATAACTGGGCCAATTTATTCGAAGTATAAGTTGTGCAAATCGGTAAGAAGTGAGCAGCTTAGCTAGTCGGTCCACAATGACCCAAATGCTATCATGCCCAACACCTGTTCTAGGCAATCCAGAGACAAAATCCATAGTGATGTGTTCTCATTTCCACTCTGGCACGGGCAAGGGTTGTAACAATCAGATGGGTTTCTGATGTTCAGTTTTTACTTGTTGACACGTCAAGCACATAGAGACAAACTGTGCCACTTCCTTTTTCATATCATTTCACCAGAAAGTCTTCTTCAGGTCCTAATACATCTTAGTACTCTCTGGGTGTACAGTATAACGGGAGTTGTGTGCTTCCTCCAAAATAGCTCGCTTCACACTCTCATCATTCGGAACACATACCCAATCTTTAAATCTTAACAGATCATCACTGCTCACAAATAAATCATCATTTCTTTCCAGATTTATTTCTTCTAGGATTTTCATGAGTTGGGGGATCTTCCTTTTGTGCCATTCAAATCTGTTGAAAGATTTGGGGGTACATCCTCATACAAGCAGTCATTCTTACCCCATCACTAAGGGATAGGGTTGGGTGCCACTCCACTGCATCTTCTAATAGTTTCATCTCTCGAACCATCAGATGTGCCATTGATACCATGGGCTTTCGGCTCACAGCATCTGCTACTACATTAGTTTTGCTCGATTTGTAATTTGATGGTACATTCATAATCATTCAGTAGGTCCATCCATCTTCTTTGCCTCATGTTTAACTCCTGTTGAGAAAATAGATACTTGAGGCTCTTGTGATCTGTATATATCTTGAACTGGGCCCCATAAGGGTAATGTCTCAATATTTTCAAGGCAAACACTACAGCCGAGAGTTCCAAGTCATGAGTTGGGTAATTTTTCTCCTACGGCTTTAACTGTTTGGAGGCATACGCTATGACTTTTTCTCACTGCATCAGCACAAATCCAAGCCCTTTATGAGAGGCATCAATATAGACCACAAAATCCTTGTTCCCTTTAGGTAAGGCCAGTAGTGGGGCTATAGTCAGTCTCTTTTTCAGTTCTTGAAAACTTATTTCACAATCATCTATCCACACAAACTTCACTTCTTTCTAAGTTAGGCGAGTCAGGGGGAGCGCTATCTTTGATAATCCTTGTACGAAGCACCTATAATATACTGTCAGTCTTAGAAAACTGCGGACCTCAGTCACATTTGTCGATCTTCCCCACTGAAGTATAACTTCATTTTTACAAGGGTCGACTGCGACCCCGTCCTTAGATAAAACATGCCCAAGGAAGGCCATGCTCGAAAGCCAAAATTCACTCTTTTGCAATTTAACGTATAACTTCTCTGTCTTTAGAGTCCGAAGGACCATTCTTAAGTGTTGCCCATGCTCTTCCAGATTCCTTGAATATACCAAAATATAATCAATAAAGACCACCACAAAATCATCCAGAAATGGTCTAAAAGCTTTATTCATCAAATCGATAAAGACAGCTGGAGCATTGGTCAACCTGAACAAAAATACCAAGAATTCATAGTGTCCATATCGTGTCTTGAATGCAGTCTTAGGGACATCTTCTTCCTTGACCTGTAGTTGATGATAGCCTGACCGAAGGTCAATCTTAGAAAACACTTGGGCCCTTGAAGTTAGTCAAAAAGGTCATCAATTCTAGGCGAGAGATACTTATTCTTTACAGTGACCTAGTTCAACTGTCTATAGTCTATACAATGACTTAAAGACCCATCTTTCTTTTTCACAAATAAGACTGGTGCACCCCAAGGTGACACACTGGGTCAAATGAACCCCTTTTCCATCAACTCTTGCAATTTTTCTTTTAGCTCCTTTAATTCAGCTGAGGCCATCCTTTAAGGGGCTTTAGAGATGGGAGCAGTGTCTAGAACCACATCTATCTCAAATTCTACCTCCCTGACTAAAGGCAAAGAGGTCAACTCCTCAAGAAAAACTTTGAAATATTCCCTCACCACTAGTATCTCTTCTAACTTGGATTGGACATCCTGATTCTCTACTACATAGGCCAAAAACCCAACACATCTTTTGACCAACAGCTGAGAAGCCTGAAGGGCCAAAATAAGGTGCAGAGGGGAACCATCCTTAATGCCTACAAAGTTCAACTCAGGCTGATTTGGGTTTTTAAAGGTTACAATTTTATCATAGCAATTTACTGTAGCATAATATGTGGACTATCAGTCCATGCCCAAAATAACATCAAAATCTTGAATGTCTAACAATATCAAGTCTATAAGTAAGACACATCCTTCAAGCAAGACTCCACAGTGTTTATAAACAATATCAGTGTCTAAATATTCCCCCATAGGTGTGCATACTAGCAAAGTCCAGTCAAGAAGTGCAGGTCTAGCATTCATGTGGCATGCAAAGTGAGGTGCACCAAAAGAGTGTGAATATCCATGGTCAATCAGAATTTTAGCTTCCATATCATAAACAAATAGCATACCTCGGATTATAGAGGCAGACACTTTGGCTTCTCATTCTGAGAGAGCAAATACTCAACCTTGAGCCTTCGGTCGGTTTTCTGACCCCTTTACCGAACAGTCTTTGATAAGGTGGCCAGGCTTGCCACAATTGAAACATGCTCCTGACCTTCTGTTCATTCATAGAATGCAATACCTCAAATATATTTTCTACTTGTCTTCTCCATCATTCTGCTTTCTCTACTCCCCTAAGCCCCAAGAAAGTCGGAGGAGCCAGCCTTCTAAGCTTCTCTATCAAACTATTATCATTTAGGTCAGCGGTGGGGGTAAACGGGGCCGGCATTGCTTCTTTCATCATTTGTGTCATGGCCCCTAAGGTTCTGACAAATTCATCGTGAGCCTCGGTGTTTTCATTACTGGAGCTTGCATTATTGGCTCGCGTCCTTGGCATCTTCAACCTAAGATATAAACACTCACTTACTAATCTACCCAAAACTATTCCAAAGATACTTCTAAAACTTCTTAGGCCAAGAATCCTTTCCTAACTACTCTGATACCATAACTGGCACGACCCTGCCCCCTGACCCCTACCGTACTAGCCGGTAGGCGAAAGAGTGCGGGATCGCAATCAGAGGTTGCGAACGTCACTCAGGTGGGAGTGGCTCACGTGTTTAGAAATGTGGAATTAAAGAAAACCACGAAAGAAAATAAAAACTCATTTATCAAGCCACATAATACCGCACAAATTAAAACCATTAAGTACATATAAAATCTCCAAAGGTTCTTTACAATTCTGTCCAAGGCACTACCAGCCTGACATAAACAAGACTGTATTACATCAAAACAACATTGTGGCACAGCCACCCAATACCTACTATCAAAAAGTTCCTTGATCAGTCCCGAGCTTCAGCCACTTACCACCACTGTCCAGTTGGCCCCTCAAGGATGGTCGGTTATCACTCTACACAGATGGGAAAATAAGAAGAATGAGCTAAAATCCCAGTAAGTAGATCAGTGCCCTTGCATTCCCACCTACATGCATATACATAATAACATTGTCTATGGTTCAACAAGGCATCATAGAGTAGGATCGTGCATCAGAATATATATATTTGTTGTATATAAAGATAGTAACATTTAGATATCAGAGTATCCATTGTTCTTAAGATGGCAGATACATCTATGCTTATTACAGTTAAAGTCGGATGTTCAAATGGAATGATTAAGTCAAACAGGTAGAACATATCTATTTACTCCCGAAGTTGAAACCGCATCGATTAGGCTAAGTCAATCCCATAACTTAGAACTTCTACCCTCATTCATGAGGGAGGGCAATGACAAATGGAGGTCACATTTCTTAATGTTCTCACTCACACACAGAATCCCCAGTGTGCTTTGGGGTTTCCGATAGGCTGAGGCCTTGTAAGACATGGCCCTCTCCTTACACCTTCAAGAGAGGGTGTTACACTATCATTAAAGGGCCCAATGAGTAGTGCCCGTAACTATTTGGGGGGCGTGACCCACCTTGTTATTCACAGTCACTCCTCGACTCCACTCATATGATAAAAGTTGAGGTAAAGTATACCTAACTACCAATGGGGGACCCATTGCATAGTGATCATATCACAGATATAAGTTTTCATTATAGCAGAATCACAAATCCAACTACCAATGGAGGACCCATTACATAGCGATCATGGCATATAACAGAATCACAGTATCCACTACCAATGGAGGACCCATTATGCAGCAGTCATGACACATATAACAGAATCACAGTATCCCTTGCCAATGGAGGACCCATTGCACAGTGGTCGTGGCACATATAACATAATCACATATAACAAAATCACAGTATCCACTACCAATGGAGGACCCATTGCGTAGCAGTCATGGCACATATAACATAATCACATATAACAGAATCACAGTATCCACTACCAATGGAGGACCCATTGTGTAGCGGTCATAGCATATATAACAGAATGACAGTATCCACTACCAAAGGAGGACCCATTGTGTAGAGGTCATGGCACATATAACAGAATCACATTATCCACTACCAATGGAGGACCCATTGTGTAGTGGTCATGGTACATACAACAGAATCACATATAACAGAATCACAGTATCCACTACCAATGGAGGATCTCTTACGTAACGGTCATGGCACATATAACAGAATCACAGTATCCACTACCAATGGAAGACCCATTGCGTAGCAGACATCACACATATTACAGAATCACATATAACAGAATCACAGTATCCACTGCCAATGGCAGACCCATTGCATAGCGGTCATGGCACATATAACATAATCACAGTATTCATTACCAATGAAGGACCCATTATGTAGCGGTCATGGCATATATAACAAAATCACATATAACATAATCACAGTATCCACTACCAATGGAGGACCCATTACGAACTGTAATGGCACATATAACAGAGTCACATATAATAGAATCACACCATCCTATTTTTTTGCAATTTCAGATAGTGACATCCTATCACAAACAGGGCCATAATGATCAATCCATTTGGAATTCGGAAATAATTACAAAACCAAATTTTCACTAGACATGTGTATCTTTCAAATGGATTGGTTTGAAAGCATTTGGGCCCCATTTGGCCCTTCAAAATCTCATTAGAAAGGAGCCATCCCATTTGAAACCTGTTGTGCAGTTAGGAGAATGACATGTCGTACTTAGCACAGTTCTAACTTTCAATCCATAAGGCATTTTGAAGTGTTTCATAAACCAAATTTTGCGTAAAAACATGTATCTTGCAAACAAGGACAGTTTGAGAACATTTCAATTCCATTTGGGTATTCAAAATTTCCTGACAACCAAAGTAATGGTTCTTGATTTTTATGATATCTGTCCACAGTGACATATCTTCGTAAATAATTCTATTTGTATAACTCTTAATCTAGGAGGAATTTTGAAATGTGTTCAGCATGTGATTTCAAGAATACTCATAGATCTTTCAAATGGCTGTAATTTAAAAGAAAACATACTCTATTTGGTTAGTCAAACTTCGTGACAACAAAGACATTAGTTCTGAAATTTTACTAAATCTGTCAACAGTGACCTACTTGCACATTTTGAAGCATAACTCTTCATGCATAAAGAATATGAGCAAGATTGAAACATAAATATTTTAGTAGACCTAGATATCTTTCCTATAGCAGTTATGTAAGGTCATTTGAACCTGATTTGATAGGTTAAAAGTAGATTAAAAAAGTATCGAACCTTTTTGAAAATTACAGAGCAGTTGTAGCATTATAAAAAATAACAACCAATTAATCCCAAATCATTCTACATCTTAACATAAAACCTTTTTATTTACCATTAGATATATATAAGAACTTAATCACAGGTTTTCCATGGAAATCATGGAAGATTTGATACTCATTTTGGGCATAAGGCAAGCTAAAGTGCTGGATATCATAGTATCACAGTGTACACATACATCCATTATTCATGCATCTACTCATGCTCATTCTTATACTTAATACATGTTAAATCCATGCTTAAGGACCTACAAGATAGTTCACCCACTTACCTTGTTTGTGCAATGGTGTTCCCAAATTTTCTTCCACGACTCAGTCCTCAAGCTCCTCAATTTGGGCTCCAACAAAGGTTAGAAAAGGGGGCTGCAAATGCTAAGTGCATTGGCTTGTAAGAGTGAGAACATGGCGTGAGGGAAAGAGAGAGAGACTTATGTACTCCAAAAGTGTGAGGTGGCAGCTTGGGGTTGTTATGTGGCAGTTCAGTGACATGCAGTTTGACAGGTGGCAGCTATGGCAATATGCAGTAGGCAAGTGGCATGATTGAGTCATGCACAGGCTCGGCGGTGTAGCACACTTTCTCTTCTTCTTCTCACTTTCTTTTCTTCTTCTCTCTTCACCGTCATGCGTACTTTCTCTCATCGAAAAAGTCTGGGTCGTTACACTTGACGTCAATATTGCCAGCTTCAGCTCCTCTAAACTACGCTCTCACTAGAGTTCGTTATTACACTATTATAAAATTTTATTACATGTTATCGTAAGGCCTTTAAATAGCGACAAAAACCAACAGAAGATCACATCTGTCATTGTTTGAGGAGACCAAGTGTGGGATGTACAAAGTCCTTAGGGGTAACCTAAGACTAGTATTTCACAATTCTAATGGCTCCATACTCCTTGATTCTTCATGCATTGTGCTTTTATATGGATTGTAAAGAATTGTTGACTTGCAAAAGATGATCCAAGGTTTATTATGATTTATTTAATATTTATATGAATTGTAAATAATTGAAATGACTTATTGCAAAAGATGATTCCAGGTTTACTAGGATTTATTTAATGAATAAAGTTTTAATTTTGAATGCCTGTAAGTGTTCTAGCCCGTATGAATTAGAGAACAATTTTTATTGTTTATACTTAGCTAGATCACAGGTCAAAGTGGCGCAATCGTTTAATAATGCGGTAAACAAAGCAAACCTTGGAAAAACTAAAATAGCAACTCTAAATGCAAAAATAGAAAACCATACTCCAAAAATCTACTATATATTATTTATCAAAATCGTTACAAATCAGTTCAAGGAATCAGGGCCCGATAGTACACACAACCCACAATAAACAATAATTAGGGAAAATGTGTCCATAAAACCCATAATAAAAAAAAATTATCATCGACAGCTTCGAGTCCCAAACGCCAACAGCTTCCACTAGGCCAATCTTCTTTCATCAGTGACTATTGCTCTACAAAGATGGTAAAAATGATAGAATGAGCTATACAGCCCAGTAAGTAAGTCTAGATACTAAGCATCAACAATGGATACATCTAGGTATTATAAACTACATTTCTCACTTATAAACTATCACAGTATGAACATCACATAGATCAAAAATCTCCTTGGTAAATCTATCATGATCATTATTTCAAGTATCATAATTCTCATCCACTCAATACAATAATCATTATTCAAATTCACCATGCAGATAATAAGTATCATAAGAAGTAGCAATCCAGAAAGCCCTCCGTTAACGAACACTAACATGAAACATATAGTCATGCACTTCACAATATCATTCATTTATCCATAACCGAACACATTTCACAATGTATGCTCTTATCTTCACAAAACTGGTATCAATCACATAAGCAGTATGTAACAATCACCGGGTCAGGTCATGTAATATGTTCAAAGCACGCACCTAACCGTTATCAATCACATAAGCAATCTGTAGCAATCATTAGGTCAGGTCATGCAATATGCGCAAAGCATGCACTTAACTAGTATCAATCACATAAGCAGTCTGTAATAATTACTAGGTCAGGCCATGCACTATGCTCAAAGCACGCACCTAACAGGTGTCAATCACAATCACATAAGTAGGCCTTGTAGTACTCTCGAAAGAGACACCCCTCAATCTCACTCCTAACCATGCAATACACACAAAGAAGGACTTCTCATAACGCTAATCACATCAGTCCCATTACCAGTGGGTAGCACATTGCGTAGCGGTTAGTATAACTTTATAACTGGCATATACACCATACTTCCTTGCATGAGGCATTCATCAAAAGGGTTATCTCAAGGCACTTATACTTCGTCAATTAGCATTCATACTCTTTGGTCGCATGCAATTACATGCATCACAAAGCCATCACAGGGTATTAGCAGTTATCATATCGTCACTCATTATATGGTTGTATAACAACGTGCTCATAACTCCATGACAGTTAACATATGACAATCATTACAGGAACACTATGCTATAGCATAGATGTATATCAATTTGCACACATAACACGCTTTCACTTAATTGATCAGCGAAAGATTCGAGAAAAAAGAGTATATTGATCAACTCCATAACTGTGACCTTCTTGTAGAAAAAGGAGTACAATTGTCGAGCAGTGCCGGGTTTTAGTGTGATTTGAAGCCGATTTTAAAACAGATTTATTTAAAGCTCACATGAAGGTGATTTGAATACACTTGGTCGGAGTTGAGAGCAAAACCATGTAACAGGCACAATTTTGAAAGTCATTGTGTTGTGTGGCATGGACATACCCCTCCTCTCAAGGCATAACTCCCAATCTAGGGAGAATAATAAAATAATTAAAACATGGAATTTCAAGCCCACACAATAATATTCAAAATGAAAATAGTTTAAACGCATTCGAAAATCATTTGACGGATCAAAATCTTGACACGAGTCACATGACAGTTGCTAGAAATTTTCGACCACAGCAACATGCCCCTGCATTTCAGGGCGTACCTCACAAACCTCGGGGATTTTTTGAAATTCTCAAACATAAAACATTAAGTTTACTCAGAGATCTTTCAAATGACGAAAGTTTGAAAACATTTGGGTGTCATTAGGTGGGTCAAAGGCTCTATGCAATACATGCAACAGTATCTGGAAAATTCCAGCCATAGTGATAGTGACACATGCACATATCTAGGGGCGTACTTCTTAAACCGTGCATAGATTCAAGATGGTGTAAAAATTAAAATAAAATAGATAGGCATGTCTCTCATTCTAGACAGATTTTGGCTCATTTGGACATCGTTCGACCACCGAAAAGTGCGTCGCAAAAATAGTCATAGTTCTGGAAAATCTCAATACCAAGCTTATTACACATTCAAGATCATTCAATACTTTATTAACTAAGATAAAACCTCATATAAAATCTCATTCATATAAAAATATCCTTACAAGAGAGCTATGCAACAACTTTTCACAACCCCAAGTTCATTTCCATCGCTCAAACAATCATGGCGTAGTGACACGCAGCTATCATTCTCAACCCAAGTCAAACTCATTCACACTTACAATTTTCACCCCAACATTAACCCACTAACAATATTCAAAACCCATTTCCTACTATTATTGATGCGAAGAAGCTAGACCCACTTACATGTGGTCACGGTGCTCCA
Organism: Amborella trichopoda; assembly: GCF_054954075.1. Taxonomy (NCBI): domain Eukaryota; kingdom Viridiplantae; phylum Streptophyta; class Magnoliopsida; order Amborellales; family Amborellaceae; genus Amborella; species Amborella trichopoda. Next base: position 28,216,253 of record NC_142337.1, on the reverse strand, counting down.
CACTCCATGTGCAGGTCACCTCCTTACTCCCAGTGATAGCCTCCCAACGACAGCAGGATCATCAGCAAAGAGTTCACGCTTGAGCTCAAGAGAGAGAAAGTTGAGAGAAGATGAAGGGAAAGAAGAGCAAACGGTGTTGAGGTGAAGAGGGGCGTGACTTAAAAGCCTGTAGGTAGGTGAGATCTATTGTGACTGACATCGCGGGGTGGTTGGGGAATAGGGCTGTAGCTGGTGTCACTTGCACGTCGCGGCGTTGTCCTTGTCAGTGGTTGTACAAGGCTTGACCGAACGTGCGTGGCGTTACCCTCTTTTCGCCGGTGGTGTTTCCCTCACGGCAATGATGCTCGCCGCATTGCTTATTTTTGTCTTCACACACAGCGTTGGTCACTCTTTCACACGGCGTCCCTTCATTACACGCACGGTGTTACTCCCAAATACACATGTGGCGATACTCAGTTTTATGCACGGCGATGCTACAGCTTCTTCTCTCTCTTCAATTTACAGAAGGCGCTACATCTTATCACACAGCCGACGCTGGGTCTCCATGCACAGTCAGCGCTAGTCCTTGAGTTCACAGATGGCACTGCCTCATGCCGTGCATGGTATTACTCTTTACTCCCGCGGCGTTGCCTCATGTCGTGCGTGGTATTACTCTTTACTCTCGCGGCTATGCCTCCATTCACATGCGGTGTTATCTCTTACGATCGCGGCAATGCTCTCATTCGTGTGCGGTGTTGCCTCTTATGCTCGCGGTGATGCTCCTTGTTCACACGCGGCATTACCAGTTTATGCACGGCGTTTCCTCTCTATACTCACGGTGATGCCTTCAAGAATCACAGACGGCACTAAATCTTCTCCCTTAGCATCGGGCGTGTACTCCCTTCTCTCGACTACCGTGAGTGTCTATGTCTCTATTGACGTGAGTTCTTTAAGTCCAAAAAATTATGGTCCTTACACCATCCCCCCCTAAAAAAATATTTTGTCCCCAAAATCATACATATGAAATTCCAATAATCGGGGGAGGGCACCCACACATCCACTACTATCTCACACAGCTGTCTATGTCCTCATCTCCAGTAATCACATAGTCTATACTTTGTACTTCACACACAATGTCGTGCACTAATCATTTAGATACCTCAACAATTCAGACACCTGATCAGTCCAACCAGTCAACAATAACAAGTTGATACACACAATTCAAATCAAGCCATTCAACTCCAATCATTCTCAACCAGTCCAGCCACTACTAGCTGGCTATTGGTATCAGTCTCTATATAAGGTCCAGCATTACTCACAAGGCGACACCTTACAAGCATCGATCATATAATACACTCAAAACACACACCATAGATCACAGTCACAAAACTAGGCCCTACAATATGCCCAAAGCAGGCACCTCACTACTATCAATCATAAGGTCAGGCCATACCACAAGCTCAGAGCAGGCTTCTCATCAGTATCAGTCACAAAGTCGGACCCTACAGTATGCTCAAAGTAGGCACCCCAGTATAATCACAATATCACAGTATGGTCATGCAACACACTCACAGCACGCCAATCAATCTCGTATCACAATATGGTCATGCAATACGCTCAAAGCACGCACCACAGAATCACATGGTCAGGCCCTACAATAAGCTCAAAGTAGGCACCTTAGTGCAATCACAATATCGGTCCTGCAATACGCTCAAAGCAGTCACCCTACAAGCATAAGTCATGGTCATGCAATACGCTCAAAGCATGCACCACAGAATCACATGGTCAGGCCCTACAATACACTCAAAGTGGGCACCTTACCGGTATGAAGGTACCCAGCCTCAATTTCTGCTCATCTGAGCACTGCAAAACTCTGAAAATATTTTCCACTTGCATTTGCCATCTCTCTGCTTTCTGCACACCTCCTTGCCCTAGGAAAATTGGGGGTGCTAGCGTCTTAAACTTCTCTATCAGATTACCATCTCTCTGCTTTAGGGCAGAGGTAGATAGGGTCGGCATTGACTCTTTCATTATTTGGGTCATGGCTCCCAGAGTCTTACAAAATTCGTCAACGGCTTCAGTGTCATAGTTACTAGTACTCCCATGGTAGCCACGAGCTCTCGACATCTTCAACCTAACCACAGTAACACCCAGTTACCATTCTATCCACCCACTACTCTACTCTAAAAGCACTCTACGGATACTCCTAAACCCCCTAAGCCAAGGAACCTAACCTGGCTGCTATGATACCATATTGTTACGTCCCTGTCCCCGTCCCCGTCCCCCTCTACCGTACTCGCCGGAAGGCGGCCGAGAGAAGGTCCATGAACCGGAGGTAGCGAATGCCATTCAGGTCAGAGTGGCTCAACACTTTAATAATGCAGTAAACAAAGCAAATAATGGAAAAACTAAAATAGCAACTATGAATGCAGAAACAAAAAACCATACTCCAAAAATCCACTGTATATCATTTATCAAAATCATTACATATCAGTTCGAGGCATCAGGCCCCGATAGTACACACAACCCACAATAAACATTAATTAAGGCCAAAGTGTCCATAAAACCCATGATAAAAAACAATTATCTTCGAGTCTCAAACGCCAACAGCTTCCACTAGGCTAATCTTCTTTCACCTATGACAGTTGCTCTACAGAGATGGTAAAAATGATAGAATGAGTTATACAGACCAGTAAGTAAGCCTAGATACTAAGCATAAAAAATGGATACATCCAGGTATTATAAACTGCATTACTCACTTATAAACTATCACAGTATAAACATTACATAGATCATAAATCTCCTTGGAATATCTATCATGATCATTATTTATCAAAATTCTCATCTATTCAATACAATAATCATTATCCAAATTTGCCATGCATATAATAACTATTATAAGAAGTTACAATCCAAAAAGCCTTCCTTTAATGAACACTATCATGAAACATACAGTCATGCACTTCACGGTATCATTCATTTATCCATAATGGGACACGTTTCACAATGTACGTTATTATCATAACAAAACTCATTCTTACTTTATCAATGAGCACATTTCATTCCACAGTAAGCACTTGGTCAGGTCATACAATACGCTCAAAGCATTCGCCTAACTGGTATCAATCACATAAGCAGTCTATAACAATCACTAGGTCAGGTCATGCAATACGCTCAAAGCACGCTCCTAACCGGTATCAATCACATAAGCAGTTTATAACATTCACTTGGTCAGGTCATGCAATACGCTCAAAGCACACACCTAACCAATATCAATCACATAAGCAGTCTGTAACAGGTCATACAATACGCTCAAAGCACACACCTAACCGGTATCAATCACATAAGCAGTCTATAGCAATCACTGGGTCAGGTCATGCAATATGTTCAAAGCACGCACCTAACCGATATCAATCACATAAGCAGTCTGTAATAATCCCTAGGTCAGATCATGAATTACTCTCAAAGCATATACCTAACCGGTATCAATCACAATCACATAAGTAGGCTCTGTAGTATTCTCAAAACAAGCACCCCTCAATCTCACTCCTAGCAATGCAATATGCACCAAGAATGTCAGTGTCTTCTCATATTGCTAATCACATCAGTCCCGTTACCAGTGAGTAGCCCATAGCGTAGCGATCATCATAACTATATAACTGGCATGTATATCATGCTTCCTAGCATGGAGCATTCATAATAAGGGTTATCTCAAGGCACTTATACTTTTTCAATTAGCATTCATACCCTATTGTCGCATTCAATTACATGCGTCACATAGCCATCACTGGGTATTAGTAGTTATCATATAATCACTCATTGTATGGTCGTTTAACATTGTGCTCATAACTCCATGGCAGTTAACATATGACAATCATTACAGCAAGACTATTATATAGCATAGCGTATATCAATTCGCACACATAACACCCTGTCCCTTAATTGATCAGCGAAAGATTCAAGCAAAAAGAGTATATTTATCAACCCCATAACTGTGACCTTCTTGTAGGAAAAGGAGTACAATTGTCGACCAGTGGCGGGTTTTAGTGTTATTTAGAGCCGATTTTAAAATAGATTATTCAAATCTCACATGAAGGTGACTTGAATGCACTTGGTCGGAGTTGAGCGCAAAACCATGTAATAGGCACAATTTTGAAAGTCTCTATGTTGTGTGGCATGGACGTACCCCTCCTCTCGGGGCATAACTCCCAATCTAGGAAGAATAATAAAATAATCAAAACATGGAATTTCAATGCCACACAATAATCTTCGAAATGACAATAGTTTAAAGGCATTCGGAAATTTTTTGACGGATCAAAAGCTTGACACAAATCACACGGCAGTTGCTGGAAATTTCTCGCCACAGCAACATGCCACCGCATTTCGGGGCGTACCTCACAAACCTCAAGGATTTTTTAAATTCTCAAAACCTGCGACTTTAAGTTGACTCAAATATCTTTCAAATGGAGGAAGTTTGAAAACATTTGGGCATCATTATGTAGGTGAAAATCTCGATGCAATACAGGCAACATGCTAGAAAATTCCAGCCATAGTGACAGTGACACATGCTCATACTTAGAGGCGTATTTCTTAAACCGTGCACAATTTCAAGATGGTGTAAAAAGCGCAATAAATTAAACAGGCATATCTCTCATTCCAGACTAATTTGGGCTTGTTTAGACATCGTTCTGTTTGAAAAGTGTGTCGCAAGAATAGTCACAGTTCTGGAAAATCTCAATACCAAGCTTATTACACATTCAAGATCATTCAATACTTGAATAACTAAGATAAAACCTCATACAAACTCTCATTCATATAAAACTAGCCTTACAAGAGAGCTATGCAACAACTTTTCACAACCCCAAGTTTATTTCCATAGCTCAAATAATCATGGCGTAGTGACACGCAGCTATTATTCTCAACCCCACTCAAAGTCTTTCACACTCACAATTTTCACCCTGTCATTAACCCACTAACAATATTCAAAACACATTTCCTACTATTATTGATGCGAAGAAGCTAGACCCACTTAGCTGTGGTCACGGTGCTCCAAACTCCAAATGTAGGTCACCTCCTTGCTCCCAGTGACAGCCTCCCAATGACAGTAGCAGCAACAAAGAGCTCACACTTGAGCTCAAGAGAGAGAAAGTTGAGAGAAGAGGAAGGGAAAAAAAAGCAAACGGCGTTGAGGTGGAGAGAGGCATGACTTAAAAGCCCGTAGGTAGGTGAGATCTATTGTGGCTGACAACTCGGGGTGGTTGGGGAAAGGGCTGTAGCTGGCGTCACTTGCACGGTGCGGCCTTGTCCCTGTCGGCGGTCGTACAAGGCTTGATCAAACGCGCGCGGAGTTACCCTCTTGTCGCCCGTGGTGTTGCCCTCATGGCAATGATGTTCGCGGCGTTGCCCATTTTTGTTTTCACACATGGCGTTGGTCACTCGTTCACGTGGCGTCCCTTCATTTTCACGCACGGCATTACTCCTAAATTCACGCACGATGATACTCAGTTTCATACGCGGTGTTGCTCCACACGATGATGCTACAACTTCTTCTCTCTCTTCAATTTATAAACGGCGCTACGTCCCATCACATAGCTGGCACTGGTCTCCATGCCCCGTCGGCACTAGCCCTTGAGTTCACAGACGAGGCTGCCTCATGTCATGCACGGTGCTACTCTTTACGCTCGCGGCGATGCCTCCATTCACGCGTGGTGTTGCCTCTTGCGCTCACAGCGATGCTCTCATTCACACGCAGCGTTGCCTCTTACGGCCAAGGCTTCGCAGCGTTGTGGTCCTTACACATTTGCCCACTTTCTCCAGCCAACCAACCAAACATATGCCCCACAGTTTTACGAAGGGGAATGTAGGGGGTTATTTAGCTAACCCAATAGATGGCCTTGATTTTCGGATGTTCAGCGATCTACAGGTGCACCCCCAATGACGTGCACTCTAGTGGATGCAGAGATGTTCTCTCTAACACATGAGCATAGCTCAAATAAAAAAGAGCAACTTTATCAGAGTGGCTTCCCATTTGAGACTGTCCTTTGTACATGCTGTTAGTAAACTGATTTTCTAGGGATTTAGGCTCATGTCGTCTCAAAGCCTAGTCTACTAACACAGGGCTCAATCTTACATGTTAGCTCTTAACATATCTGATTCTCCAATCTTATCTCTTATGACTTGGCTCACACACTTATGAGACATTCTTACACTGACCCTAACTAAAGAAGACCCTCAAACCTCTCGATTGTGATGGGGCCCTCCAGTCATTCCTAATGACTCGGGGTATTTTGACTTTTTGGATCCCAATTCGCTAAAATTTAGCAAGTGCAACATTCTTGTTCACTCCCACTATGACTAGGAACTATCATGAAATGGCAAAGATGAAGCCTTGAAAAGCCATAACTCCAACGAAGAGCTATCACAGAATGGTGAATAGGCCTTGAAAGGCCATAACTCCAACAAAGACAATCCAATCTTGCAAGGAAATCAACCTTCTATGTATTTTTAATACCGGCTACGAATCACATCAAAAGTAATGGAAAATAAGCAAATGACTAAACTAAACTAAATAACACAAAAATAAATAAAATATGCATTAAACTTACATAAAATAAATTTCCCTATCAACTGACAAACCTGCCAGCCTGGCATCTAGAGTAGGAGCCTTGATCAAAGCTAATGAATGATTGAATTGCCATTTTATTCTTTAAAAAAATGCTTCCTCAAACTTGAATGCAATATGGAGTGAAGGCTCCCAAGCACTAGGGATTGGCTATGAAAATGAAATGAATTGTTTTTCGTGCTCTGATGGCCATGAATGATCATGAGTTGAAGGGAGATTAGTGTCTACTCTAGAATAGGGTTAGGGTTTCACTAAGGTTCCTAAATGAAAATTAGGGTTTATGAGAATCAGGGTTTCCTAAGGATCATTCCTAGGCTTCAAAGGTCTCTTAAGGTTTCAATGTTCTCTGGTAAGTTTCGAAGGTCTTACCAGCAAAAGGTCAGGGACATGGTCTATTTGATTATGGGCTAATCACATGGATTTAGAAATAAAGCCAATTTCAAGTTGGGTGTCTACAAAAATCTAGTATCAAATCCTTGATTATTTGGGATTGAATCCGGTATAGGTTTGTGGAGCGTTATGAGATCATTGCCACACCAAATTGTAACCAAAAAATAAATCCAAAATGGGACCCATGGATTTAGAAATAAAGTCAATTTTAAGTCGGGTGTCTACAAAAATCTAGTATCAAGTCCTTGATTATTTGGCAGTGAATCCGGTATAGGTTTGTGGAGCGTTATGATATCATTGCCACACCAAATTGTTATGGACATGTCCTACCCCCAAAAGGTCAGGGACATCGTATGCCACACCAAATCGTTATGAGCGTTATGGACATCGTATGCTTAGGACCCATGGATTTAAAAATAAAGTCAATTTCAAGTTGGGTGTCTACAAAAATCTAGTATCAAATCCTTGATTATTTGGCATTGAATCCAGTATAGGTTTGTGGAGCTTTATGAGATAATTGCCACACCAAATTGTAACCAAAAAATAAATGTCATGAATTAGAAATCACTCACTACGCTTCATTTCAAAAGTTCGGTCAAATGAGTGCCAAGTAGCATGAAATGTTCAGGGTGGTTTCCAAAGGCTTTAGTTTGAAGTTTTGCATAGTTTGGTGCTAATTTGAAATTATTTGCTTCAAAAGCTAGCGTGCAGTTAGTATGAGCAACACAAGTGATAGAAGGGACATCGACCCTTGATTACAATGCCCTTGAAATGGGTCAAACTGTTTCCAAATGATTCTATTTGAAAGAAAAAGTGTTTCATGTGGGCTGGACCGCATTTCGACATGTACGGTCCAGAAAGTGTAAAGCATCCTTTTTAAAGATGGATGCAAGTAAGCATTCCATCTAAACACAATGAAAACTAAGGGTCCAAATATTTTCTTTCTAGAATTGTTATTTCTAGTCTTTAAAATTTATTTAGTTTTTCATATTCATGATCTCCATGTTAGAGCTCACATGGCCTTAAAAATTAAGTTTTAAAATCTATCTCAAAAATAGATTTATTAAAAGGTCCACATTTCTATATATGCAGGTTTGGCTGCATAAAAACCGATTCCTATTCAAAATATACATTAAATTAAACTTCCTCCCACTTTTTAGCCAAAGATTTACGTGGTTTATCTTGGCCCTAGTGGCCTAGTCATTTAGAGGACACAACCTCTTAATTTTTGGTAATGAGGTCTCTTTTGGCATTTCTATGAAGTCTTCAATCTCTATCTCGTTTAAGGAGGTCAAGTGCAAAGGCTCCCTTCCTTTTCGGCGGCCTCGTTTATAACCAGTTGCATGTTCGATAGGCAACCGTTCTTTGAAGATGGTGGGTCACCATGCATGCCATCAAGGTCAAGGCTCCTCCTCTTTTTTTTCTTTTTTTTTCGTTCTTTTTTTCTATTTTAAGAGACATGATGGCAACACGGCTTATTGGGCGGTAAGGGTTGTGACGTCCTCCATGCTTGAAAATTTTGTACTCGTGGTAAAGCATTAGTTCCGCGAGAATACTTGATGTAATACCCAACATAAATTCAGCAAAAATTTGTTTCACTATGAAAGAATCACAATGGAAAAATCCAAGAGTTTTGAATTTTCATGCATGAAAACATCAAAAATAGAAAAATTGAAGTATTTTATTTCAAGATTATCTATAAAGAGACTATTTATTTTTTGTACATAGTACGTGAATGAGTGTCGCCTCCATGTACAAAAGCCAATCCCTTTTTCTCCACTAAATTTCCAATTCTTTTACCCCCAACAAATAAATCGCATGTAAAACAGTGCAAGGTGTCAAGTGCGATAAATAAAAGGAAAAATTATAAATAACCCTCAAGACTAGACTTTCTATGCAAGTTACCCCTAACTAAACTTTTTTTCTCACTGTTTACCCCAAAATAGACTTCTTAACAAATACCAAAATTAAAAAAAAAAGTCTAAACTACCCTTCCTTAGTTTTACCCACGCCGCTCTCTCCTATTTTTTCTCACTTTTTGCGCCAAAATAGACTTCTTAGCAAATTCCTCCCAACTCAAAAAAAAATTAAAAAAAAGTCTAAACTACCATCCCTCAATTTTACCCACGCCTTTCTCTCCTCTTTTTTCTCACTTTTTACCCCAAAACATACTTCTTAGCAAATACCCCCTAACTCAAAAAAAAATTAAAAAAAATCTAAACTACCCTCCCTTAGTTTTACCCACGCCTCTCTCTCCTCTTTCCCACAAAAAGACGGTCTGGTGTATTCTTAAGGCGGTTCGATAATGTAATATCGGTTTAGTAAATACAAGTGGCGATTCGGTAGTACAAGTGGCAGTCCGGCACTGACAAAAAACGGTCCCGTAACACTGTAAAAAAGCGGTCTGGTATTTGGCACATGCGGTCCAGCGCTGCCAAAAAGCGGTCCAACAATAGGTCAATGCAGTCTGGCAGCAGGTCCAAAGTGCGGTCCGGCAACAGGTCCAAAGTGTGGTCCAACAAAGTCAAAAAACGGTCCGGTACTTTTTTATTTTATTGAGGTTGTGGAGTAACATCACTTGAGCCTCACTAACCTGTCTAGGTTTCCATTCCCATCGACACATTTGAAAACTGCTAGTTATATCTTAAAACGGGTAGGGGTCTGCATTCCCCACTGATTTACCAAAAAAGGGGTCTGCCAATGCCAAAGAGCGGTTCGACAGCCCATGTAAGTCATGTGAATGTCCGATCAAAATTAATTTTTTGTATATACAAAAAGGAATTTTAATAAAAAAAAATATACCATTTTCTATTTGGAGGTATTCGCTAGAAAAATATATTTTAAAAAAAAAAAGTGAGAAAAAAAAAAAATGGTTGGGATAACCTGCACATAAAGTCTAGTTATTTATAATTTTCCCGAAATAAAAAGAACGAACGCAAGCGAATCGAGGCGCGTTCGGAACAAGAGCGAGAGGGGACTTGATTTGCGGCGCGCAAGCGAGCGGCTGCCTCCCCGTCCCAGTCACGCGCCGAGAAAACGTGTGAGATCGACAAATGCCGCCTATAATGTCAACATGCCGGTTGAGGTGGTCCTCCTTGCCCAACACGGAACCCGCGCTTCTCCTCTTAACACCGCCGTCCCACGCGTGGAGCGCCAGGAAAGCGCCACGTGGGTCCACTCGCCTCCCAACAATAATGTGCCGCCACCCTCCGGGCCCAGGCGGCGCTAAAGGCCCCGTCATTCCGCTCCTTGACTGCGCCCTCTTTCCTTCATTTCACTTTCAACGCAACATCGTCCCCCCTCCTCACGTCTTTGTACCGCCCCCCGCCCCACCCCAACCCCTCCCCCTCCCCCTCCCCCTCCCCCTCATTTATAAAACAAACCTCCGCCCCCAAACCCATTCAACCATCGATCCCTCTTAACTCTCCCATATCATCCTCCTTATTGAAGAAGATCAGGCATGGCTCCCAAAAACAGGGGTAACAGCAACCACCAAGGGAGTTCGGCGAAGGAGAATCATTTTAGGGGCGTGAGGAAGCGGCCGTGGGGGAGGTATGCGGCGGAGATTAGAGATCCCGTTAGGAAGAGTCGTGTGTGGCTAGGGACCTTCGACACGGCGGAGGAGGCTGCCAAGGCATACGATGCTGCAGCCAGAGAATTCAGGGGCTCCAAAGCCAAGACCAACTTCCCCCCTCCTCACCAACACCATGACGATGGTGCCATTACTGCGGGTCATCAGAGCCCCAGCAGTCATAGCAGTAGTACTGTGGAGTCGTCAAGCCGTGAGGCTGTTCCCCTGCTCGATCTTGACAGCAGCTGCTGCCGCCCGCATCTCTCCACCACCTCATGCTTTCCTTCTTTTCAGAGGCTTCCATGTCCGATCCCTGTTACCCAGCCCCTTTTCTTTATCAGATCCGACAAGATGATGATGGGTAGTGGGTACGGAGGTGGGGTTGTTGAGTACTGCCATGGCGACCCTGGAACAGCAGCGGCGCAGAGTGATTCAGATTCATCTTCTGTGGTTATGGACTTGCACCACCACCTGTCTCCTCCCTCCTCTTATGGGAGGATGATTCTTGATTTCGACCTCAACCACCCTCCGCCCACTGAAATTCACTAACTCTCCAGCTCTTCCTTTTTTCTTTTTTCTTTTTCTTGAGCTTACGGGCCCGTGTCTTGTGGAGGTTGGTTTTGTAGATATTTTCCCCTTCCCTTATTTATTTTTATTTTTATGGCACTGGGATGCCCGGAAGAACTATTTGCGGTTGTGGTTTGTTATTGTAAGGACAGTAACTCGGATCGAGTCGATTGGAAATCAAAATCGATAAGAGATTTCTCCGTGGTTTGTGATTCCTCTTGCCTTTTCCATTGCTTTTTTTTGTCTGTATTGTAACGTCTGTGAGCTTCGCGTATCGTGATTTTCCATTCTGCACAACTGTACCACGTAACATGATAGAGAGAGGCCGAGTCCGACGGCGACACGATATGTTAGGTCAAAGTTTGAAAGTTTGGCGATCAAATCTGAATTCCCATAATTCGGATTGAAAATTGATGGTAGCCATTTCTCTCGAACTGAATTCCCATAAATCTGAATTGAAAATCGTTGGTGATCCATTTCCCTCCATATATTCCCATAATTCGGATTAAAATTAGATGGTGATCCGTTTCCCTCCTTGGGAACTGAATTCCCCTAATTCGGATTGAAATAGATGGTGATCCTTTTCCCTCCATATATTGGGAATGGAAGGCCGTTCTAATCCAAACTATGTTCTTAAAATACAGGGCAGCATAAACTCGTAGTTTAATCTCATTACCATGGCTTCACTTCACGCATGAATGAGGAACAACTCATTATGTGTAAGCTAGCATTAACGAGGTGTGTAAGTTCCTAGCATCGAGGATCGAGTGTGTAGCCTTTATTAAGGTTTTGCAAGCTTAAAATTTTTGGATGCGGGATAAAACTTCCTCTCTCGTCCTTTGCAATCACGAAAGCTGAAATTTAAGTCCCTCTGTGTCTCAAATTTGGAGCCTCTCTCTCTCAATCACGAGTGAGGTAAGTTAGGCATACCACATTGCTGGTTATCGACTATGTCTCACTTCAATATATCATTGAGTATTGGTTCAAGTAATTTTGTACTAGGAGAGTGCATTCTAGCCAGAAAGATATGCATATTTGGATAAAATACAATGTCTCGGGCCTTACCATCCATCTAAGCCTCTTCCAATAATTGATCCACTTAAGAATTCTCATATAATTATTCCTTTAGAGAAAAGTGCCATTTAGGAATATTTTCTTGATCCACTTAAGAATCCCCATATAATTATTTCCAGAAAATGGAATTTGGATTCTATAACATTTAAATATGTCTGTCCGAAGATCAGTCTAAGTTCATTTTTAGGACATTAGTTTTTTTCAAGCTTACATAATGTATTATTTTTTGTTATAGTTAAACATAGGAATAAGATTTTATTATAAGACAGTTTAAATTTATTTTTATTTGTATAGTAAAATAATTATAAAATATAAGATAATAATTCCAATTTTATTATATCGTATTATAGTTGGTTAAATTGTGATAATTTTGGATGCGTAAAGAGAATTAACAAATATTTGATGTGATACTAATTTCACTTAGTAAGGAAAATTATTATTTTTAATCTTATAATATGGAACTATTTTTTGGTATTTTTAATCATATTTAATGCAACATCATAATATTATGTTATATTTACTTATTATAAAGACATCCAAATAGGGAAAATGTCTCAATATTCGCATATTTTTGCAAAATAACAAAAGCACATAATATAACACCAATGTTTTTTTGAAACTCAGAAAACACTATTGTTAGAGTTTTTTTGTATTTTTTTGAAGCCACAATCTGCCGATTCTCTGATCCGAATCACCGATCCACTAATCCGACACAATAATTAAAGTGGCCAATCCAAGTCACCAGTCTGCTTTTTTAAACCTTGTATAAGGGTAATAGAATAAAGGAAAATGTTCTAATAGAGGTGCAGTCTTATTAAAATAAGCAAAGTCTCGCCTCAAAACTCTCTGAAAATTATAGTTTTAATGCCGGCAAACCTTCATATCGATCATCTTAACTTTGAATATTGTGGTTGGAAAAAAAAAAAAGAAAAAGGATTTTAAGCTCTAGAACTAATGCATATTATAACACATTTTCTAGACCGTCTATTTTTTCCTTGAAATAAATGTTTATGGATCTACAAGACTTGTACTAAGTTTTTAGCTTCAAAACTCAAAATCGGTGCTGGAAATTGATTACAGAGACATAATGGAGATTTCAGATGCCCAAGTACTTTTCAAGTGAGGATTCAAGTCATAATCGGTGTTGGAAATTGATTATAGAGACATAATAGAGATTTTAGATGCCCAAGTACTTTTCGGATGAGGATTCAAGTTGTGCCTTTACTTTATTTTCATTAGGGCTGCCAATGGGCTTGGCCGGCATTCCAGGCCACTTCCGAGCTTAATTCGGGCCTGTTAGGGCTTCGGGCTGGGCTCGAGCTAGGCCGCAATAAAGACACGATTTACCTGGCTTGTTACAGCCTTTGGGATGGCCCATTAACGGGACAATCCGAAATGACTTGAAAAAGCAAACAATGTTGCCACTGGGTCGGGCTGGCCTAGTAAACTTGGAAATATTTTGGCCCGACCCATTTAGAAGCCTTTATAAATAAATAAATAAGACAAACAAAACTCTTCACTGTTCAATCTTTTTTTGTTTGTTGTAAACCAAAAAGTAAATAAATAAATAGAGGCTAAAATACTTTTCAGAAAAGTTAAAACTCATTCTCTCTCTAAAAACCTAATCTCTATTTTTTTCTAAAAATCCATTCTCTCTTTCTGGAAATCCAATCTCTTTTTCTCTCTGTAAGAGGCCACTCTCTCTCTCTCTCTAAAAACCAATTCTCTCTCTAAAAATCCATTATTTCTCTAAAAACTTAAATCACTCTATCTAAAACCCATTATCTCTCTATCTATAAACCTAATCTCTCTTTCTCTCTCTAAAAATCCATTCTCTCTCTTTAGAGACCCAATCTCTTTCTTCAAACCTATTCTCTCTTCTCTCTCTAAAAATTTAATCTCTCTTTCTCATTCTGAATACTTATTCTCTCTTTAGAAACCCAATCTATCTCTCACTAAAAACCCAATCTCTCTTTCTCTCTCTAAAAACATGTTCTCTCTCTAAAAACCTAATCTCTCTCTTTAAAATCCCATGTTCTATCTAGAAACACAATATCTCTTTCTCTCTCTTAAAACCATTATTTCTCTAGAAACTCAATATCTCTCTCTCTAAAAACCCATTCTCGCTAAAAACCCAATCTCTCTTTCTCTCACTAAAGCCCAATCTCTCTCTAGAAATCTATTCTCTTTTCTCTCTCTAAAAACCAATTTCTCTCACTCTATAAACCCAATCTTTTTCTCTCTTTTAAAAAACCCAATCTCTCTCTAAACCCAATTTCTCTCTCTCTAGAAATTCAATCTTTCTTTCTCTCTAAGAACCCATTCTTTCTTTAAAAAGTTATTCTCTCTCTAAAACCCAATCTCTCTTTCTCTCTTTAAAACTTCATTGTCTCACCTATTATCTTTCTCTTTCTAAAAACTCATTATCTCTCTAGAAACTCAATCTCTCTGTCTCTCTCTAAAAACCAATCTCTCTCTCTCTCTCTAAAAAGTAGAAACCCAATCTCTCTTTCTGTCTAAAAACGCATTCTCTCTCCAGGAGATGGTGGATGGAAGAGAGAGCGTTCAGGCGGGGGGAAGTAGGGATGACAATGGTCGGGGTCAAATACCACATACTTTTTTGTTTGTTGATACCACAATTACAATGATTGGACCGTTCTAGGCTCGTTCAAAGTAGTTTCCGGCTTTATCGGCCCACACGGGCTGGCAACCCTAGTTTTCATACAGCCATGACATTATAGAAACTAAATCCTAGAGTAAATATTTGAACAAGTACACAAAGAAACCATTTATTTTTTATACAAAGTGATCACAATTGATTTTTTACTATTGGATGTGAAATTAGATGGTTGCATTTATTCTACTGACCAAGCTCAAACTTCATAAGAAATTTTACCTAACTTTGTGACACACCGAAGCTATCAAAATTTATATAGGATGGTTGTGAGTAATTTTGAGCTCCTATTACAAAGATAAATTATCCCCCTGTATACGATCCTTAAATATATTGCGTCCCAAAGCGAAAAAAGAAACTCTAATCGTCAACCTCACTGCATACAAGGAAAAAGTTTATATAAGGATGCTACCTTATAATGTAGAACTATAGATGCCATTAAAAAATCCATCAAAAAAAGTAGTTTTAATGTTGAAAAAGCCTTTGATTGATCATCTTGACATCGACATGAATGACTATGAAAAATAAAAAGATTTTAGGTATCAGGAATAATGCATTTTACAACATATTATCTACACCGTCCATTTTCAAGATTTTCATATGCTTATAGATCTACTTGATTTTAACCATTTTTGAAATTTAAAGTTTTATAATTAGATATTAAAACAGATTTTGAGATAATCTTAAAAATATTTTACATTAAAATTATGAGAAATGACCATGTGAGACCTTCCCACACTCGTGTGTGTCCAACCCCAAAAGATCACCATTAAATTTGATACAGATCTCTAAAAAAGTTAAGTCTCACACTTATATAACAACTTTTCTAAAAATCTGTATTAAATTTAATAGTGATCTTTTAAAGTTCTACACACATTAGTGTAGGAGGTTCTTATAGGAGCATAGCTCCAAAATTATATACCATGATAAAATTTAACGGTGCACCTTACCTCTATACCTACATATGCATCCGTATACAAACAGCACCCTAACATACAATACCGAAATATTTGAGTATGAAAACTTTAAAAAACCACTTTGTCTGTCTTGACGATGTACCTCACGCGGTGACTCACGGCTTCCTTTATTATATATATATATCATAGCGGCGACTCACGGCTTCCTTTATTATATATATTTCATGATCGTACGTGGCGCGGACTGGATGGCCAGATAGCGCCCCCCTGTGGGCTCTTTTTCTTTTTGCCCTAAACACGACACCGTGGGCTCGCTTCCCATTTCCGTGTTTATGAAATGGACGGTGCATGGACGCGGTTGGGTGTATACTATAAACGCAAGTCCTGTGAGATGTAATTATAGCAAGCCCGAACCAAAGAACTTACGAGTTAGATTTTTTTTGCTTTTTTTTTTTTTTTAGCAACGTTTGACATTTCTAGCAAATACCCCAAATAAAAAAAGTCATTTTTTTTTTATGAAATACCTATAATTTCATACAGCCCCTATTTTGTATCAGATTGCACGTTCAAAGTGCTAGACTGCCTCTATTTGTGCCGACCGTATGCTTTTCATAAACCCAAAGTGTCTGACCACTCGTATTTTATGTCGGACCTCATGCCCAAAGTGTCGGACTGCACCCCTATTTTGTGCTGGATTGCATGCTTTTGAGAAGCAAAGTGTCGGACTGCACCCCTATTTTGTGCTGGACTGCATGCTTTCGAGAAGTAAAGTGTCGGACTGCACCCCTATTTTATGCTGGATTGCATGCCCAAAGTACCAGACCACCCCTATTTGGTGCCGTATCGCATGCTTTCCAGAAACAAAGTGCCGGACCAGCCCCATTTTGTGCTAGACCACATATTTTCTAGAGGATATTTTGATCTTCATTTTATCTTTTTTGTAACTTGGGGGTATTTACGAAAAAAGTTAAATTTGAGGTAAAAACTAAAGGAAAAAAAAAAAAAAAAAGTTTGGGGAGAAGTTGCAAAAGACGCCTATTCTTGAGAGTTATTTGTAATTTTGCTATTTTTTATGCTCTTCGGCGCATTTGCCAAATGTTTCTCCTATAAGTTTCATAGAAGATGGTTAAATTTTGCTCGGATAATACCGGGATATTGCTTTGAATTTCTATATTTTTGGACCGACTGGAAGATATTTTTTTTAGAAGGGTGCATATACTATGATCCCGTCGGGGAATAGTTTGTATCTACTCTTTCTCTCAAAACACCTATTTAGAAAGATTTACACCTATTTAGAAAGATTTATTTAGTCTAAAATTTTGCAAACCATCTAATAATTACTAGATGACTATTTTGAAAGGAAACAATTAAGATTTTTGAGTCTTGTGATACATATCTAGCCCTTTCAAAATTTGACAGTCTCTATTTAACCTTGAGGCATTTAGTTTTTTTAGTGCATAGAGAATCTATTTCAAAAATAAATTTATCTATGTGTTGTAAATATTACATCCTCAAAATTTGAGATCTAAAAACATCCGTAGCATGTGTTCTGACTGAGGGAGTAAATGTATAGTATACACTCATGGGAATAGGAAATCTTTTGAGTTTACGGAATGTCACAATTTTTATTGTGATTTTCACCAAATACCAACGGTGTTTTCCATTTTCGTGTGTGCGAATATGCGACACCAAATATTTATATAGAGGGTTTGCCGAGGTTACATGTTTGTGGAACTAATATTTTCTCTATGACATTTTCATGAATGAGGCAATTAGTATAGCAAATGGGTGCCCGTGTTGAACGGCCCTGATGGTCTCCCACACAGAGCATAGATGCAACACATATGACTTGAAATAAAGTAAAAAACAAACCACATGGAAAGAGATATATAGAGAGAGTGTGTCAATTTTATAGAGAGAGAAAAAGAAGGGTTTTTGGCTGGGGTGAGAGAGGAGAGTGGGAGAACCAAATACAGTAGAAACTATAGAGAGAAGGTGGGAGAGAGGTAGAGAGAGTGGCTTTTACAGAGGGACAAAGGGAAGCTGGTGTGAGAGAGGAGAGTGGGAGTGCCGAATGCAGTAGAAAATCTAGAGAGAGGATGGGAGAGAGGTAGAGAGAGTGGGTTTTATAGAGGGACATAGGGAAGGAATTGTTGCTGGTTTGAAAGAGAAGGAAAGTGGGAGAGCCATATGCAGTAGGAAATCTAGAGAGAGGGTGAGGGAGAGAGGTAGAGAGAGGGTTTTATAGAAAGAGAAAGGGAATGATTTCTTGTTGGTTAGAGAGAGGAGGAAGTGAGAGCCGTATGTAGCAGGAACTCTAGAGAGAAGGTGAGGGAGAGAGGTAGAGAGAGTGTGGGTTTTTTATGTAAATTAGGGTTGTTTTTCTACAAAATCAGCACCTTCAGTTGTAGAGGGATATCTAGAGAGCAAAATCAGTAAATTAATTCGGAGAGAGATCTCTAGAGAACAATCCTTAAATGGAATAAGAATAGAAACAAAAGAAAGAAATATCACAAACCAAGAAAAATCCACCTCCCAAAGTTTATTCGCCAATTGTTTTCTGTAAAATAACAATCTAACTCCCCTAAACCCTTCAATAACAAGTATTTAAATAACTCGTAACCCTAAAAAATTCCTACGAAATCCTAGCCATCCATCTTATTTAATCATAACCACCCATTATTAACTTAAAAATAAATGACTAAACTTGCCCTAAAGAAATAAAGAAGTAACAATTAAAATAAACCCAAATAATATCTCTTATTACATCATTGCCCCTTTCTTTCCCTCTTGGGTCCTACGACCCTTCTTGGCCCAGCCACGTACTATCGATTGGGGCATGGCTTCATCATTCCCCCCTAGTTGAAAGGAACTTGACTTCGGCGAGTTGGCTTAAGTATAGATGCAATATAAGTCTATATCCACCCTTTTGAACTCTTGCTCAGAAGTCTACGTGCTATAAGAGTTTGGTCTTCCCTTCTATTTGACTCGATATTGGCGATAAGAACTCTTTCGGGTTTGAAAGCTTCTAGTCTCTTCAAAACTTGCTCAATTTCCTTATCTTTCTTTCTCGGTAATTGCTTCATCATATCAACTACTTCTTCTTTGACTTCTAGAGGGTCTCCATGAAACTCAAATAAGTGAGGGTCTCCATGAAACTTAAATATCAGGAAGATATCCAATGCCTTTGGTAATTTCACATTATATGCATTGTTCTCATATTGCTTCAAAATGTGGTAATGGCTTACCGTTTGAGCGCATTTTTTAGTACCTTGTTCCCTTATACAAAATAAAGAGAAGCAGGTCAATAAAACCTACAAAATAGTGGAAATTTCGACAGTCTCAGAATTACCCTATAATTGATCAAAATCTTCATTAGCACTCCAAAAAGCCACCTGCCAAGTTTTATCACGATTCGATATGTCTAAGGCAGTGAACACAAAAAAAAATTTCAAAAAAATTTGGGTGCGTCAAACAAGTGTGGGATTACCTCCATTGGATCCAGCACGGTCGAACATCCCTATGGGTTAAGTTTCAGCTTAATCAGGCACTCCAAGACAAAGTTATGGGTAAAATACCGAAAAGGGGTAGGCCGCACATTATTCCCATGTGGTCACCCTGCACTAAATTACTATTAAAGGTCGTTGTTTTTACAGTCACGGGCAGTGACTTTCGGGGCCTTTATCTCACTCGTTTCAAGTCGGATCGCGCTCAAATTTTGTGAGTATGTTCGTCTCATCGAGACGAGCGTTTTGATTGGTGGTATGCCTCGTGACGATGGCTAAGTAGGGAGAAAAACTAGAGAGAAGTTGCTGATTTGTAAAGACAATTGCAGAAAATTCAACAGCAGCACACCTCACTCGAGCGACCAAATCATGGTGCTCGCGTAACCAATCGATACGAAAAGAATTGCATGACGTACGTAAGGTTTGAGGCTATGTCTAGTCCGAACCTCGCGTACGATGAACAATTGGATTTCACACACTAAGGTGTCAAAGCTACTGTAAATTCTGGCAAACAACTCAAGACGACAAAATCTTCATCCGGGCACGAAATCGAGCCGTGCTTGTTGTAACGTGATTGTGATAACATGCTTAGTGTGGTTCAACGAAGAAATAGAAGAAAAACATAGAGGAACGAGCGTACTATCGATCAAAAGTTTTCAAGATTCATCCAAATTTCAAGTCCCATGGTCATGGCTCAAAAACATGATTCACGACTCGAAATTGGTATCAAATCGATCTTCATACCATGCCCTACAAGAAAAAATAATCTTTCGATTAAACGAGCATCAGAACAACTTCGGATTAGTCACGGAAGATCACGCAAGTTCTCGAGCAGCAGCAGGGACTGTTATGAAATTCTACACTGTACCCATTTTTAGAATTTCTTTTAATTCAATTAAATTGTAATTATTTTCAATTTTAGGTAGTTTTTGGGCATCCACCCATGTTTGGGCCCAATTCTATATAAACATGCAAAACTTCATTGTAAAAAACACCTTCGGTTCAACTTTCATTCATTCAATAAAATTTTGCTTATTGGTTAAGTTCGTGGGTACATCTTGGAGAGAGAGAGAGGAGAGACCCTTCAATAAGGTAATTTTATCTCTCCTCCTCTCTTTCTCTCTCCTCTTTTCTCATCTCTATCTTTCTTTCTCTCTCTTCTTTTTATCTTTATCTCTTTCTCTCTCTTCTTCCTCTGGTCTATCATGTCCCTCATTCCCTACTTCTCTTTCTCCATTCACTCATGACGGACCTATCGCTTGGTGTGATGCCTTCCTGCTCTTGAGAACCGGCGCAAGCCTCGCACTGACCGGGTTTCTCTCTCTTTCTTCTCTTTTGTCACGACCGGTACAAGCCTAGCGCCGACTGGATTTTCTCTCTCTTTCTTCTCTTTTCTTTTCTTCTGTCACAACCGGCGCAAGCCTAATGCTGCCTAGGATTTTTTCTCTTTTCTTCTCGTCTGTCACAACCAGCACAAGCCTAGTGCCGGCCGGGTTTCTCTCTCTTTCTTCTCTTTTGTCACAACCAGTGCAAGCCTAACGGCGGCTGGGTTTCTCTCTCTTTCTTCTCATCTGTTCTATTTTGTCAAACCTAGCGTCGGCTGGGTTCCTCTCTTTTTCTTCTCTTTTGTCACAATCGGAGCAAGCCTAACACCGGCTGGGTTTTCTCTCTCTTTCTTCTCTTTTATCACAACCGGCGCAAGCCTAGCACCGGTCGGGTTTCTCTCTCTTTCTTCTCTTCTCTTCTATTCTATCACAACCAGCACAAGCATAGCGCCGGCTGGGTTCCTCTCTTTTTCTTCTCCTTTGTCACAGCCGGCACAAGCCTATCGCCGACTGGGTTTTCTCCCCCTTTCTTTTCTTCTTTCACAACAGATGGAAGCCATCCTCGACTGAGCTTTCCCTCTCCTCTTTCTTATGACACAGCTGGTGCATGCCCTTTGCCGTCTGCATGCTTTCTCTCTCCTCTTTCTTTATTTCACAGCTGGCGGAAGCCATTGTCATCTAAGTTTTCCCTCTCCTCTCATTCCCGTCTGTGTCTTCCTCCTCCTTTCCTTCCCTTTTCTCTCTTCTTTTTCTCTCATGGTTTTCTATCCTACTCTGTTTCTTCTTCTCTTTTATCTTCTTCTTTTCTCTCTCCTCGTCTCTCTCTCTTCTTTTCTTTCTCTCTTTGATCTCTTTTCTTTCTTTTACTCTCTCCTTTGATCAAGAATGGTTGAGATTGGTGTTCATTAGTAGTCCTGTCATTTAGCTGTAATGTTGTTGTGCTGGTCATAATTACTGTGCCTGCTTTATTTTCACAACAAACAAGTCATTGTGTCTAGCTAGTCGGTATTGGTACAGTCGTCTAGTAGTAACTCTGTTGAGCTGGTCCGAGCTACCGAGCCCGTTTTACTACCACGACAGGTCAATTACCTACTAGTCAGGTCATTGTGTCGGTCTCACCACTCTATCGAATTATATTTACCCCAATCTTCATTTTCCCATTCTTCTCATCCTTTGAATGTTCACACCTATATACATTCACTTGAAGGCAAGGTGTGGTCCCTTGACCCACCTGTCTTGTAACATTTTCCACATGTGTGTGATTATAAAAATAGGAGAATACAAGCTAAGGGAGGCAATTCTGAACCAGTTTTACTACTGGGGGGCTTTCTTCGTGATCTATGAGGGTCACGCGAGCCAGCTCGAGTAAGTCCCGAACCCACCTTAAATTCCTCTCTCATCGATTTGTAATACTTGCACTTGTTCTCGAACGAGGTTCTCGAGAGAGCGATCTCAAAGTCTCGAGTCTCCTTGAAACTCGAGACATGTGTCCCCCCATCATCCTGATCCGGAGGGTGAGATCGAGGCACCTAACCAGCTTGGCGACTCTACTGGGGACCTACTACCCCTTTGTCAGATTGTACTTGTTTGGCTAAGTTTCTCTTTTTATTTTTTGTGACGGCACTTATGGCTGCTGGGTTCTTTAACCAATTCATTCGGATCGGGGATTTTCTTATCCCCGCATTCACGAGTGTCCCCAGGGAACAAGTTCCTCTAACTTCGTTCCCAACCTTTCTTTCGAGCAAAGACCCCAGGTCTAGCTCCTAAGTCTTATAGTCCCTAACTCCCCATGCTCTGGTGGAACCTCCACGAAGGCACCACCACATCTGTTGCCGCACACGGCATCCGTCCTACCACCGGCAAGCCACTTGTCGGTCATATTACTGAGGTACGCCAAAAGGCTGCCCAGTCCCTCTCTACAAAAGGCAAACAAGTTGTCGTTGCTCCTGTGGGTTGCCGCAAGGCTACCCCCCATATTCCTGCACCACCATGAGTCTCTATCCCTGGAGGCTCAACATATCGAGGCGGAGACCTTGGGGCCTCCACCCCTCGCACACACCATAAGACTCGTGGGTCACCCACTCGAGTCATACTTCGGGGCAGCCCTTATGTTACCTTGAGTCAGTGGCCAGGATCAGACCTCCCAAGGCCAGGTCCTGCATACGTTGCTCATATGCATCTCACTGCTTGGGGCAACGCTGTCAGTGCACCAACCCGAGTACACCGGAGATGATCTTCTTGTCCTCCTACTCAGCATAAACAAGCACACCCTGTAAGGGACATGCCTCCACCTATTCTCTTGCAGATACTTGCTCACAGCTCTCGTCTTCTAAGGCTAGACCACTTGCTCGAGCCCGAGCTGACCCCCATGTCACCTGTGATCCTTCTTCAAGGGGTACACACATGTTGCCATTTCAGATAGCCCCTCACCCTCGACTCAGGCGTTCTCATGGGTCAACCCTGCTCTTGCCTACTCCTTCTTCTTCGAGCAAGCACCTTCAACCATGATACTTGAAGACCTTCCCTAAGAGCACCATCATGAACCAGCCTCGTCACTTTGGTCGCGTCTTTGGAGCCTACAAGAGAGCTCGGGCCAAAGACCTTATGGAAGATCAAGTCCTTCATCCTCCCCGGTCCAAGATGACTCCAATCCCTGACCCCCATCCTTTGCCGCACCTGATGGAGACAGCTCTCTCTTGTGCAAGAAGAGCTGACCAGCCGCAAGCCCGTTCACAGTTTTGGTGCGTGGTCCATCAAAACCTCAAAGCTAAACACAATAGGGGTCTGCGACTTCTCACCAAGCAAGTGACCAAGGCAGTCGGGGTAACCAACTTTGATGACCCTCTTCGCCTGAACCCCTTCTACCCTCTTCAGACGGCGAAGCTTGAAGAAAAGCTCCATGAGCCCTGCACTATGGTTAGAGTTGTAGAAGATGACCCAGCCCCTTAGCAGCCGTGGTCCCAAGACCATAGAGAACCAGTCCTCATGCGATTGGCATACAAAAGTCGAGTTCAGTCAGGGATGCTGACCCCCTGCAGACCGATCTACCACGTGCGACCCGTCAAGTTTGTAAGCCCTCAACTGTAACTAAGGTTGACCGCCTTGGAAAAACAGTCAACATGATGGTTATAGACGAACCTGACTCGCAAGAAGACCGCATGAACAAGTTTGAAGATATGGTGCGCACAATAATGGAGAAGATTGATCGTATAGATGCTGTACGATAATCAGCTTACCAGGAGATCAATTCTCACCACTCAGATGGTGAACCTCCAAGGCAGCGCCTTCCCTCTGCCTCAAAGGACACTTCCGTCCCCCACCCCGTCTCACAGGAAGACATAGATGCCATGGTGACCCATAGCTTTAAGAACAGGCAAATTCTAGGAATATAGGGTGCAACGCCTTATCAAGGGTCGTACCCTTCATACAATGACCAGGTCCCGTTTCCCTCAGATTATAAGAAGGGGAAGTTTCCCCTATTCAAAAGAACCATGTCCCTGAATCAGCATATCACCCACTTCCAAGCAGCATGTCGAGAAACAATGGCTGATGGGAGACTCTTTCTCCGTCAGTTTGTTGAAACCCCTTGACGGCCCAGATTTTCAGTGGTATGCTCGACTTCCCCATAACTCAGTGCATACTTGGGAGGAAATGGAGAAGCTATTCCACCAGCATTTCTATGAGGTCGAGAGAGAGGTCCAAACCATCGAGCTTCTCACCCTAACTCAAGACCATGATGAACCCATGGACTAAATCATATCAAGATGGAGAAATTTAGCTGCTCGCCATCCCAATCCCATGCCTGAGAAGGAAGCCGTCCAAACTTGCGTGCAGAACAAGCGACCTGAAATTGCTTTACACATCAAGGACTCTAATCCAACATCCATGTCAGAGCTGATTTCTAAATCAGTTCGCATAGAAAGTCTATCACGCCACAACGGTGGGTCACGACAACCATCTGTAAGCTTCGAGAACAACTGGGGCAATGGAAGCTCTCGTACTAACACTCGGGGCAGCCAATAAAAAGGACTGATCAATGCAGCTGTTGTGGTCACTGATCCTAAGAAGGCTCCCTCCCAAACTTTGGACCTCTCCAAAGGGGTGAGCACAGTGAAGACGGCTCCTCAGACAGCCAAGTAACAACAATCGTACAACGGAGTACCCCCGTCGGCGAATCTTAATCGGGATGATTATTTCACCAGTCATAGGAACATGGTCTACCCCTTTGAGAAGGAATGGGTTCCTGCACTGTTTTGGTTATTATTGGAACAAAATATGAACGAGCTTCCAGAAGCCAAGTTCCCTGAACAAGCTGGGCTCGATACTCAAGCAAATTATTGTTCCTATTATCGAAGGATCAATCACCCCACAGATGACTGCTTCACGTTAAAAGACATCATTGAGGCTGTGATTCAGAAGGGTGAGATAAAGCTTGGAGACTTAAAGAAGGCATTCGGGGTAGCAGAATCCTCCCATGCAGTAACCATCCAAGAGGAAGACGAAGCCCCTGCTATCCTTCATGCCTTCTTTGTTATACTCTTTAGGAAGGTCTAATCACCCCGAAATAGGCAAGGCAGCCCCGACGCCTGGCTCAGGGGACTGAGGATTGTTGGTTCCCGTACCATTAGATATGGGGTCACTACATGTGGGAATGCACCTGTTTCCATGATATATTCGTAAAGAAAATGCGAGAATGTCAAGCCTTTTACAACGTCCCAGTAAATGATCCCCAAGCCACTGCTCCACTGGTGCAAGTGGATATCCCAACACAAGAACTTCCTAATAATGATTCAGACTCTGCTGAACCCTCGACTTTGCAGCCATGGATAGTCCACCATGAGCGAAGTAGACTCAAGTCCTTAAGACAAGAAGTAGTCAGCCAAGCTAGGGTCCTTAAGACAAGAAGCAGTTAGCCAAGCTAGGGTTGTTCCAACGGTCTAAGCAAGGAAAAGACCTAAAAGACCCCCCTTCATACATCTAATGAGGGTGACGACGTTAAAAGCAGTCCCCAATGGTCTAAGCAAGGGAAAGACCTAAACGACCCCTTGTATACGTCCAATGAGGGTGAGGACATGAAAAGCACTCCCCAACGGTCTAAGCAAGGGAAAAACCTGAAAGACCCCCTGCATACGACCAATGAGGGTGACGACATTCTCTCCAATGGTCTAAGCAAGGAAAAAGACCTAAAAGACCCCCTGCACAGGTCCAACCTTGGTGATGACATAAAAAGCTGCCCCGATAGGTCTGATGAGGGGAAAGACCTTAAAAGTCCCCCACATTCTGACCCTTCTCCTTCTTCTTCATCTACTTCTCACCCTTCCTCTTCTCTGTCTCCTACAGGTACGACATTGAAATGTCAGGACTTCGAAGATATCGACAGAGAACTTGAAGGATCCAATATAACCAGGACGCAACGGAAGCGGTTTAAAAAGACTCTGGCCCAGGTAGCTGGATTCTTAACAGTTGCTGATGCCCTGGCAGTTAAAGCTAAAGCAAAGCCACCTTCTTTTAAAGAAGCACGAAAAGTCAAAATCGAAGAAACCTTAGTGGCCCCCTAAGTCTGACTTTAACAAAGATTAAGAGAATTAAGAGGGCAGAGCCTCCATGATCAAGAGGCTTGTCATATGGTGCAAATCTCAAGGGCATCACCTAACAAGGGACAATTAAGCCTAAGATCCGTGAAAACGCTGTAGCCTCCACCTTATAAGTAAGGCACCTTGAAGCTTCCTAGTTCCCTACTATGCCCTAATCCAAACACCAGCCTGCCTTTCCTCCAGCTCCCTGGACTCCTTCCTAATCCCAATACCTCAAATAAACCACCTATTCTACAATTCCCTGCAATACCTCTGATGCAATCGCTTCCAAAACCTCAAACATCGATCACCCCAATTGAGCTCGCTGTGCAATCAAGTCAGCTAGCGGGCCAAAATAAACCTCCTCAACCCAACATATCACCCAAATCAGTGGAAGGCCTAGGAGCAAAAAACCTTGACCAAGAAAAGGTGAAATATGATGTGATAGGACATCTACAGAAGCTTTCAGCTCTCCTTAGTATCTACGATGCCCTCATGCGCTCTCAGGATTACCAGATGGCTTTGGTTCAGGCTCTCTCTAGCTCAGAGGTGTATGAGATCAAAGTAGAACCTATTGAAGTGGACCCGGCGATTTTAGAAGAATGTATGCCAATCACCCTTTTAGAGGATGATCTACAACTGGGTGAAAGTTTCATAATCGCCCTGTCTTTGTCACTGGCAAATTACATGCATACCCCATCAACCAAATTATGTTAGATGGAGGGTCGGCTGTTCACCTTATTCCAAGGAGGATCCTTACTCGATTAGGGTTAGGATTCGAAGATCTTACTCCGACCCACGTCACAGTTTAAGGATTCAACCAGTCAAGACAGAAGCCTGCTGACACGGTTCGCCTTCATTTTAAGATCGTTGAACTTAACGATTACGCCCAGTTTCATGTAATTGATACCGACACTTCCTACAACATTCACCCTGGTCGGGCCATGACTCCACGACCATGGAGTGGTTCCATCAACATTGCACCAGTGCTTCAAGTGTAGTTGAGATGGAAGATAGCATATGGTCTATGCTGACAAAAGACCATTCCCACTATGTTGATGCTAAATATTACTTCACAGATCTAGTGTCACCTCAGAAGCTGAATGAGGGGGATCACAAGTCTACAACAAAGATGCGATCTTCGCCCCATGAAGATGTTGAGGACATGGGGAGAACATTGGTAAGCATGTTCAAAGAGGAAGAAAGGCAAGGAAAAAATCTCCCTTTAACCCCTATTCATTCTAGCATCCCCACAATCATCCCTGAAGAAACTCCAGCTTCACTTAAAGAGGAGTCCTTGCCCTCTACCCCCAGTTTTGAGTGATCTTGGCCAGAAGATGATCCAGAAGTCATTCCTGAGATTGAGCAAGTCATGGGGACAGAATTCTCAGCTCCAAAGATTACCTATACCCCGAACCATCAAAAAGTCCTGCATATGCCCATTTCACTCTTGAAAGTAGAAGTGGCACGCCAATCTCCGTGAAACATTTTTTAAACTCCGGGTGCTATACGCATAGAGGATGCTCCTCGGACTAGTGACTAGCAGCAAGTTCTACTCTTCCCTGGTTTGGCAGGAGGAGAGCAGTTTGAGAAAAGTCAATCTTCTTCCCCTCAAGAGCAAAACCCCCTGGCAAACTTAAGAAGCGAAGTTCGCAGTCTCCAGAGCCAATTGGAGGTTATGCGTATTGCTTCAAAACATCTCAAGGAGTTTGTGCCTGAGACTAAAAGCTATGATGGGTTTGAAGTGAATGCACTACTAATAGAGGCCAAAGCCCCTCCT
This sequence comes from Amborella trichopoda, assembly GCF_054954075.1. Lineage (NCBI taxonomy): Eukaryota > Viridiplantae > Streptophyta > Magnoliopsida > Amborellales > Amborellaceae > Amborella > Amborella trichopoda. Next base: position 28,188,275 of record NC_142337.1, on the reverse strand, counting down.
GACTGGACTGTCTATGGTGAACAGGCTCATCAAATGATGAGGAAAATGAAATATAAGCGCTTGGCCAATCAAACATTAAGAGGAGAAAAAGCAATGACTTCCCATTTCAAAGCTATCCAAGTCACGACAGCCCGTCATGAGACTAAACAAGGCCTAGGGTATTAGCCCCTTGAGACAATAAATATGTCGGAAGGTGTTCAAAAGAAAATCACATGAGATGCAGCAAAGTAAGAGGAGATTGAAATCATGTAGCAAAGTCAGCCAGAAAAGAAAAAGAAGCCCCTTATTCAGGAGTACAAACTTTTTACAAGGTGATGGAAAAAGAAAAGACATTAAAAAACAATCAATTATCTTATTGATCTCTGCGCTGCATGCCACAGGAGAAGTCTCGGTGCCTTGGACACGCTCCTTCAATTCGGCCACTATTTGAGTCTCCTCCTCCATTGCCACAGTTTCGGACTCAATGGTGAGAGTGAGTTCGGATAAATCCACGACCAAAGAGGCCTCCATTGCCCTCCTCTAAGTCATGTTCATCTCAAGACCAGCAAATTCATGCCTTAATATTCTCATCTCCTCTTATTTTGATCATCCTCTTATAGCTGCCTTGCACCTCCCTCTTGAGATCCTGCTGATGGCCAGTGATAGTGGCCTTCTTCTCATTGCAGGAATCTATATCCTTGTGACGACGCAAGATGGACTCCTCTAAGGAGGCTAACCTGCTGGGCACCGCTTCATGATGCAGTATTCCCGATCGTTAGATCTCCGGCTCATTTAGATTTGCATCAAAATGGGAAAGGACTTCTGACGCACTCCCAATCACAGTAGTTGCGGCAGCAAATTCCCTAAGCTTGGCCAAGGCCTCACACAGCTCATTGAAAGGCAGCTCCCTTAGACCCTGAAGGCCTGCACGAATCATGCCTGCAACCATACCAGAAACCTCGTTAAAAATGGGTTTGGATGATGCTGCTGGGATTACTACTGCTGAAGAGACTTCAGCTTCAAGGGTCGAGCTTGTCGATGTGATAGCCATCTAAGCCACTTGCTCATCTGAAACGATGACAATGTTTAGAGCTTCTTGTACCTCAGACCCCGAGACAGCCCAGCCTCGACCTGCCTGGATTCTTCAACACCAGTCTTGTCGCCTTGACCCTCTCTTATGGGGGCCTCCACTTCTGTCCTAGCAGGCTCTGAAGAAACATGTTCCCCTTGCTTCTCACCCTTCTGAACTACCATGTATGTATTGACAAGTTTAGGAACTACCCCTTCCCTTTGGCCTTTGCCAATCATTGATTCAGCCTCAGCCATGATTTCTTCCGTCTGGCTTGCGCCCTCAACAGCCAGAACCTCAGTCACAAAAAGCTCAACCTCTGCATCCTCCCGATCTGTGCCCTCATGTGAAGCAGCCTCTTGGTACTCAAGGGCATGAACCATGGGCCCTTCTTCTTGAACTATCATCCCTGCCTCAGTCAGGGCACTAAACCCTTGAAGCACAGAGGCCACATCAGCATCAGATTCCCTCCTTGGAGCATTTTCTTCGGGGCCTTCAGCCTTGTCAGTCTCCATCAGAGCCGGCTCTGACTAAAGAGCTACCGTTAGACTTAGAGACTCCTCCCAAAGATCCGGAGTCATTTCCCGGTCAGAAGCAATAACAATGGGCTCAGAAGGGCCGGAGTCGTTTGCTTCAATCTCTGAAGAAGAAGAAAACAATTCAGGAGTGACAGAAGATGGTGAAGAAAGTGTAGAAGGTGACAATTGGGGGAGTTGCTAAATGATCAGAGGAGGAAGAGCTACTTCCTGGTTCCGAGATCACAGAAAGTTTGGCATCCCTACGCCTCAGTGTACGCCCACTAACTTGAGCCGGTGCACACGTCCCAGTAGGGGTAGATCATTTCCCCTTCTTTCCCCCCGCCGAAGGAAGAACAACCACTTTAGAACTCCCTCCTTGAGAAAGGCCTCTAGGCAGCCTACTATGAGGACCACTTTCGATCAGTGCGTTCAAGTCCTGAATGGGACGCGCTCATAACTTGGGACCTTTCGGCCCTCATTCCACTTGAAGATAGAATTAAGATTATAAAAAATGCTCTCAATTCTCATCTTCATCGCAAGAAATTCCGACGAGGTCTCATCGATCGCTATCTTGCGCGGAATCCTTAAAGCTTGCTAGTTAGAGGGATATCCAAGGGAAAAACCTTGCCGAGAGAAGGAGTATCCACCAGTCTCCTCTGCCTAGTATCCTAGTGATAGTTACCGTTCTCTCCTTTCTAGGGGTGATCAGCATTCCAGTATCCTTTGCTGGTAATTCCCCATCAGTTAGCATAAGCCTCAATCATTCGATCCTGCCGAAGTGAGGTAACACATATTTGCTGATCTTTGTCATTTCTAGACATGTGGATCAAGCACTTTGTATGTGTTCTGGAAACCAGCACTCACGGAGAGTCCCAAGCTCTTTCGTTTTCCCCATGTTCACCTTGCCTCGACGCTTTTCGAAAAACACGGAGAAGGGGCAGCTCTGATCAAGCCCATGCTGACGAGCGAAGAAGTGGGGGAAATACCCTTCTAATCTGGCACTGTGAAGAGTCCGATAAGGTAGAACATGTCCTCTAATGCTCAGGATTCCCTAATGTTTGTTGGAGCACCATCTAGCTCCTTCTCAATTCATCAATGAAAGCACGATCAGTGAAGCTCCCAACCGAAAATGGGACCCTCCACATGTTTAAGGAGTCATTCCCAAATAAACTCCGAGCTTTCCCTAGGGTATGGAAGATAGCCTTTTGGTTGGCAATCTTCATTAAGAAGGCCACAGTTTGTTCCCCGTGCCCTGGTTCCTGACATAAGTATCAGGGAAATTGGCCCCTAGCCAATGGATGGAGAATGGAGTCCTAAAATCCCCATGAAATGCCTCTTCTCCTACAATGTCATTCACTCCCTCTTTGCCTTTGTAAGACTTTCCATTGGAGATGGCCCTCAAGCCATGGTAAATATTGCACAAGACTGGTTGAGCAAGGGTATACTCATGCCCTCGTGCCATGTCACGGGCTACATAGAATGCACCTAGACGAATGTCGTCTGCCCATTCAGGGAGCACGAACTTGCACAAAAATAAAGCCAAATATGCACCCAAAAAGACACAATCATCACTGGTCTCGGACTAATACATGGGAGGCGTCCCCTTTATAACTTCCTTCCCTTTCGCTCTCAGAGTACTTTGATCGCCTTCATGATAGTCCCCGCAGAAGAATTTCACCAATTCGGTGAAGGTTACCCGACTATTGCTAGACTTGGCACGAACTAATTGTTAAGCTTAAAAAATATTTTGAACATTGGTGTACACATCCCATTTTAAAACTGACAAATTCTAAAGTTTCTAAACCCTTAAGACCACATTATCCTAGTAAATCTAAAATCCATAGTTCACAGAGCCTACCCTATGACCCGGAACCAGTCTGCCTTCTCAAAACCTTGTCTTGACCCAGATTTTTCTAAACGCCTTGTTTTACCAAAAAAATCATTAAAAATAGTAAAAAAATCCATTTAGACCCAAATTTTTTTTGGTAGCTTCATAAGAGACTGAGAACACACCTGAATAAGAAATTTTCAATTTGGACACCATTTGGTTTGGGCGACACTGCCAGTGTTGCCCAGCCAATACTGGTCGACACTACCAATGTCGCTCGGGCGACATGATCCGTGTCGCCCCGACCTTTTGCCCGAACCTAATGGTTTTCACCTTTTTATGATTTTTACCTTGTTTTTGGGGCGACACGGCCCGTGTCGCCCAAATCCGTGACCCACAAAAGTTGGACCTTTTGACCAGGCATTTCCCTGTTACGCATGCTTATCATTCCCAACGAATTTTGTCTGCCTTTCAGCATCTTTTTGAAACCATTTAGAGGGGGACGGAGAGGGAAATGGGAGGGATTTCAGAAAAAAAACCTCAGAGAGATAGAACCCTATGAGAGAGAAAAACCCTCGGAGATAGGGAGAGATAGACATCTGAGAGAAAAACCTTATTAGAGAAAGGAAAAGATAGAATAGATAGAGATGAAAAACCTGAGTGAACGACAAGAGAGAAAACTCTGGAAATTGCGTCAGGGAGCCTGGGCCTCTTGAGAGAAACCCCAAATATATCCTTAAGACAAAACTCACACCGAAGAGATTGGCCGATAGACATCCGACTCAAAGAGACAAGAGAGGATTGGATCTGATACGGGCGAGACCCAGAAGGCTCAAGAGTCTCGGGTCATCCGGCTGGTTTTGTACCATTTCTTTCCTTTTCTTCTTATTTCCTTATTTTAATTTTATTTTGATTTGTTTTTGTTAATTTTATTTAAGGTCGCATTTTGGATGCTTTGGATCATGCTGGCCTTGCCACAGATCTGAGAACAAATCTGCTCATATCTGGGCAGATCTAGCCTCAGATCTGAATTCGATTTGTCTCACTTTCTTTACCACTCTTTTAATGCATTTTTATTTAGTTTAAGGTGTTAAAATCAAGAGATCTTCGTCAGAAGATTTGTTTGATTTTCATCATAAACAATTTGGCACCCACCATGGGGTGAATTATTATTATTATTACTTTTATTGAATATTTAGAATATTTTGTTTATTTTTTTTTGGAAAATTGGTTGAAAACAGTTTGGCACCCACTGTGGGGCCATCGAGCATGATCCGAGCATCAAAATTTTGAAAATCTCATAATATTTTGAAAATTTGCAGACATCTTCTAGGTACCATTTTATGACTGTTACCAAAGTTTCAGGTCAAAAGAAAATATTTAAAAATAAAAACAAATATATCTTTCTGTTAGATCTGCAGTCCCCTCCTATCAATTTATTTTAATTCATTTTCATCAAAAAATAGTTTATTTGATGTTTGTCAAAGTTTATAGTAAGATTATTTCATCAATATATACAAGCAAAAAATATAAAAACAATGAAATATATATATAGTTTTGGGCGACACACCTGGTGTCGCCCAGCTTACAAGGGCGACACTACCCGTGTCGCCCAAACTAAGGCATTTTCGACTTTTCTGCAATTTTTGAAATCTGTTCAAGGACACTCTGAAGTCTGCTAACAAAATTTTGGAGCAAAATAAAATTTTTAAATATTTCAAAAAAATAGTTTACTTGATACAGGTCTGTCCTACATGAACTTCCTTGTTTTCCAATTATTTTAATTTATTTCATCAAAATTTGTTTTTCTTGTTTCTGAAAGTTTAAAGTAGTTTCATTTCATCAAAATCCATCATAAAAAAATATAAAAAAAATAACATAAAATAGGTTTTTGGGCGACACACTTGGTGTCAGGCAGCTTACAAGGGCGACATGCCCTGTGTTGCCGAAACTAAAAAGTCTCAAATTGTTCTGAAACTTTGCGGGTATCTTTCAGAGACTCTTAGCTGCATGTTCACAAAATTTCAGCTTAAAATAAAATTTTTTAAAATACCAAAAACATATTTTTCTTCAGGTAGGTCTGCTTTATTCTTGACTTTCTGATTTCATTCTAGTTAGTTAATTCCCATTTTCCCTGCTTTCATCATGCTTAGTTTAGCTCATCAAATTTATAGAGAAAAAATATAAAAATACAAAAAAAAAACCCCCCCAAAATATGTATTAACGGCGTGAGGAGAACCTAGCTTTGAGCGTCGAGGCGGTTGGGATTCTCATAGATTTAACTGTGAGCGCCCTTCCGTAATCCTTTGCCTCAAAGCAATAGTAGGACCAGATAAAATCCTATAAAAGGAGGCCAGGACCTATATCAGCCTTGCCGCATTTTAGTAGTTAGGAACCTACTCTCAAGCCACCCCTACCTACAGTACACTACTAGGTCGAATATTTTCGTGTGCTTGCTTTATTGATGTTGGGTCTCAGTCTGAATATGCTTTTGGTCCGAGCTGAACCCGTTGGGTTCAGGTTCAGACTTGTACCCATCCTAGCCTAGGTCCGAACCAAGTTTTGCCTTAGTCTGAACTCAGGCCCCTCTTGGTTCGAGTCGAAGGCTCGTTCCTAGTTCATCTTCGATTTAGTCTAGGTCCATACCTGGCCTGATCATTAAAACTCTCTAGGTCCAAGTTCTGGCCTATGCCTAGCCTAGCCCAAATTCGAACAAGGTTCAAACCCAGGTTTGAATCTAGGCCCCTTTTTGGTCTGAGCCAAGGGCTCATGCCTAAACCAACTTTGATCCAGTCTGGGTCCACACTCGGTTTGATTATCATAACCCTCTAGGTCCAAGCCTAAGCTTGCACCCAGCTCAGTCCAAGTCCGGACCAGGTTTGCGCCCAGGTCCGAACTTATACCCACTCTTTGCCCGAGCCGAGACTTGAACTTAGCTTGTCAAGATCTTTGTCTAGGTTCTAGTATTGGTCTAAGCTTAGAGTTACCTCTAGAGTTGGATTAGGCTCACCCTAGTTCAGAGTCTAAACCAAAACCCATTGAGTCTAGATTCCAGGCTAATTTTAGCCTAGTTGTCACTCAAGGTTGGCCCTTAGAGTCAGGTTACGTCTACCCTAGGCCGTCAGGTCTAGATCTTACCCAAGTTTGATTCTCGAAGCCCACCAAGGGCGATCACCATGTCAGTCACCCGAGGCGCTTATGATGGCCGCTCCATGGCTGACTCTAAACCGAACATTCCTAAACCTAGGGACTAGTATGCTGCAATCCCTTGGGATTACGGCCAGAACTCGGGCCAATCCATTATCCATCATCCAGGTCTTCAATTAGAAGCCGAGTCCCAGGGATCCACTCCTAACCCTGAGCTCTATATGACCTGAAAAGTTGGCTCCGCCCGAAAAACATTAAAAAGCCAGGGGGTCCGGCCCGGCATTGTCCTACAGGGAACCTTATGTAGCCACAGTAAGAGTCGTGTGACCTTAGGCAACCAAAGCAGGAGCCATGCAAGGGAAGAAGTTCATGCTGTATCTAATGATGCCCAGAAGTCGCACAAAGATAACCATGGGGCTCAGAGGTCTCAAAATCAAGAACCATCTAAGTCTAGGGGATCTAACCCAACTTCGAGCCACCGTAGTACAACCCACGATGTCTTGAACAGTATACACAGCCGAGGCGTCAATCTAGACCAACCCTTAGGTGAGATAGGCATTCGGGCTGCCCTCAAAAGTCTAGTTGACTATGGTTACACAGTTCATGCCCTAGTTCATGGTTGGGTCCAAAACCAACCTAATAGCATAGGTCAACCCATAGCACAGCTGAGTCAGCCTATTCTTCAATCGGTCCCTCCTGTGTATCCGGTCCAACCAACTGTGCAGTTTCCGCAACTGGTAGCGATGTCTATGGGTCAGTACACCCCTCAAGGACAAATGTGTCAAACTACCCTGACAGTATTCGGCAAGAGAGGGACACCCCTCAGTACTAGGCCCGATAACAAACCCATCACGACTCCCCAGAATAAAAATAAGGGCAATGACAAGGGGAAAGCTTTCGGTCAGGTTAACAAAATTTTCATTAACGGACCGACTCAAGGTTCAACCACCCAACACAATAATAGGAATCAAAATCGAAGGGGTCATCCTAGAGCTAACGCTCAAAATAACAATCGAAGGTGAGCGGACAACTGCACTCCTCTCAAAGACCCTTTAGAAAGAATGCTGGAGTTACTCTTGAAGAAAAACATGGTTTTACTTCCGCAACCATCTGAACCACCATTTGAGGTTAAGAATAAGAACATATGGTGCAAGTGGCATAGAAACCATGCCCCTGATACCCAAAACTGTTTCTACTTGAAGTGGGTGATTCAAGGGTTGATTAGTAGGGGCGACATCACTGTTGGACCTAAAAATCAGCCTGTTGAAGAACCTAATCAAACGATGGGTATCTTCACAAACCCTTTCCCCAAAAATACGGCCACAACGACCGAAGAAACGGGAGCTCTGATTAACTCAAAGGAGGATGTTATCATTCACATGATTGAAAATGGAGACGAAGAAGATGATCCCAGCCAATTCATAATTGCTTGTGTTCATCATCTCCAAGAAGTTGAAGAAGATCTTTGAGTCTTCTTAAAGGAAACTCTTCGTCCCCAAACTCTGATGAGCCTCCTAAGTGGGACCAATATGACGAGGATGATGCCCTCGAGATTGACATGGTCAAGCTGATGAAAAGGGATCATCTTCCAAACAAGGGACCAACACCCCGAGGTCTCCCATTACTCGAGCTAGGGCTGAACCTATAGAGCTCCAGGCTGGCGTAGTTGATTCCTTAACCGAAGAGGTCAAGTGTTCAAACCCATCCAATTGATGGCGGACACTCTTGATGGAAGAATGGGAGCCACTTTAAAGCCAAACCACCAGCAGGGGTTGCGGATCATGAATCTAATAAAAGAACACAAGGATCCACAACCACCTATGATCTACCGACTCATCTGAGGAAGATCCAGGCTCAAATCTCCATCCTAGAGCTGCTTGAGAATTCATCGGTACATAAAGCGCAAATTGAAAAGGTTCTTACTAAGGCCCACATCCCGAGCAACACATAACCGGATTAGTTGTGCGGGATGATCAACTAACAAATGGCACCAACGCCAATCGTGTTCACTGACGATGACATTCTGACCAGCTTCAACCACTTTCATTTCCAAGCTCTGCACATCACTGTTTTCATGCAAGGATATGAAATACGGAGAGTGCCTGTTGATAATGGGGCATCCCTAAACATATGCCCTATGAAAATGGTTAAACAGATAAGCAACAGCTCGGATGACTTCAAGACGTGTAAACTAACTATCGCTGCATACGACGGGACCAAAAGACAAGCTGAAGGCATACTGACTCTCTCACACTTAAGGTCGGCCCGATCGTTCAAGTGATAAAGTTTTATGTCTTAGACATAAAACCATTCAACATGCTGCTAGGAAGACCGTGCCTACACGAAAACCTCGTGGTCGCCTCCACACTCCATCAATGCCTCAAATTTCCAATGAAAAATTGCGTCACAAAGGTATGCGCTGAACCCCCTACTTTCTTAATCCTAACATACGTAACGGGAAGCTAGCCGTAGGGGTCGAGCTTGAAGAAATCCCACTCGCTTCCTTCGAGTAAGCCGATTGTGCCAACTTACGTCTAGAGGCCAGCGACCCGGTTCCTCAAATTTTACAAACTTTTGTATTGATGGAGGACATTATCCAATGTCAACATTGATACGGTTTCGGGTCCCTCGAAGCTTGGCACATGCTCCTCTCCCAAGGATTCCATCCAGGCCATGGCTTGGGGAGTCAAGGGCAAGGTGTAACGGACGCGATTCTTGAATCACCCCAAGCCAAAACTAAAAATGGGGATCGAAGAGGACTTGGGTATTCTCTCACTTTATTTCAAAGCCAGATGAAGCTTTAAGCTATCCAAACTTTGTCTCCGAATGCATCCTTCAAAACGGCCAAAGGTGATCCTTGATTACCCAACAAGGAATAACTCAGCTTTCACATCTCAGCACACACAAGAACTGGCAATTAAAGACCTTTTCGTTGACCTGGATTTGAAGGTATGCACAATTGGCTCTAACACAGCCAAGCGTGTTCATCCGCCTAGTCAAACTCAGGAACGGAATTGGCTGATCACTCCTCTTTCTAGAGAATCGCTGGAAGCATATCAGTGGCACCTCCAAGTCCCGGTGCCAAAAAATGGATAGGCGCAGGGTGGCCATCTAATCGCCCTGCGTGTCCGGTCCCCAACATTTCTCTCGCGAATCCCATGAGGGACACCTCTTGCAACATTTCAAAAACTGTGGAAAATTCAAAGATAAAGCTGATAATAATATAAAAGAATTTCAAAAAATGATGCTCACTCAAGATAGCCCAATAACGGTGCATAATACCCAAGAGGATGAATTGGACGACCAAGATGAAGATCAAGAGAGTCAAGAGTCTGAAGAAATCTCTCAACCTATGGAACTTACTTCCCATGTTGAGCAATTCAAGAAGAGGTCCGATGGTGACCCAACGGTTATCTTCGAAGAGACGATTGACATAAACATAGGAACTGAGAAGGACCCAAGGTTGGAACATCCTTATCTTCTAAGGAGCGGGAAAATATGATTTCCTTTCTCAAGAAATATCGCAATGTCTTTGACTTGTCATACAATGATATATTAGGGCTAGATCCCACATTGGTGCAACATCACTTAATATTCAACAAAGGGGCGAAGCCTGTAAGGTAGAAACTCTGACATCAAAAGACCCACCTTGAGCTCAAAATTAAAGAATAAATCGACAAACTGCTCAAGGAGAAGTTCATTACCCCCGTCGATTACTTAGAATGGTTGGCAACATAGTGGCCGTACTTAAGAAAGACGAGAAGATCTGAGCGTATGTCGACTATCGAGACCTCAACAAGGCATGTCCCAAAGACAATTTTTTGTTACCAAAGATAGATGCCTTGGTCGACAACACTGCGGGTCAAGAGATGTTTTCATTCATGGATGGCTTCTCGGGTTACAACCAAATCCTCATGGCAGAAGAAGACTAAACCAAGACATCATTCATAATGCAATGGGGAACCTACTGTTACAAAGTCATGCCCTTCCGTCTAAAAATTGCAGGAGCAACTTATCAACGGGCAATGAATAGCATCTTCCATGATCTAATGCATACCATTATGGAAGACTACGTCAACGACATTTCGATCAAGTCAAAGACCAGGTCTGATAATCTCATAAACTTGAGAACCATTTTCGAAAGACACCGAAAACATCAACTCAAACTCAATCCACAAAAATGTGCATTTGGAGTTGGATCCAGAAAATTCCTAGGCTTTATGGTAAGCCAAAGAAGCATTGAGGTGGACCCGTCCAAAATACGAGCCATCACTGAAATGCCTCTTTCCCAGAACATCAGAGAAATCCTTGGGCTTCAAGGTCGTATATAAGGCATCAGGCGTTTCATTTCACAACTGGTGGATAAGTGCACAACATTCAATAGACTCCTTAAGAATGACACCCAATTCATATGAGACAATGAATGCCAAGAAGCATTCGATCAAATCAAGGAGTACCTCACTAAACCTCCCATCCTTAGCCTCCTACTTCAGATAAACCCCTGCTCCTATACATGTTAGTGAAAGACAAGACCATGGGGGCAATGTTAGGACAATATAACGACTATGGAAAAGAACAAATGATATACTATATCAGTAAACCATGGTTGACTATAAGACAAGATACACAGATGTGGAGAAACACTGCTGAAAGCTTGTGTGGGCCATGCAAAAACTAAGACATTATTTCTTATCTCATTCGGTCAAGCTCATATCAAAATTGACCCACTCAAGTACCTATTGGAGAGGCCAATCCTCAACGGACGTTTAGCGAAATGGAGAATGCTATTGAGCGAGTTCGAGATCGAGTATGTCGCTAAAAAATAGGTCAAAGGACAAGTCATTGTTGACCACTTAGCTGAACACTCAATGCCAGATAACATTCCCATCAACACGGATCTCCATGATGAGAACCTCTTCACAATTGAGGACTCAATTTGGGATCTATACTTCGACGATGCAAAGAATGAGTACGGGTCAGGTGTAGGAGTATACTATGCTCACTTGAGATGATTTTAATACTAACAGCCATCAAGTTAAATTTTCCATGTACCAATAATGCTGCTGAATACAAAGCCTTGATAGCCAGGCTTGAGAATGCCATGGGAATGAAAATTCAGCAAATACGAGTGATTGGTGACTCTTACTCGTCATAAATCAAGTTCAAGGGATTTGGAGGGTGAAAGAAGAAACGCTCAAACGCTATCAAGAAAAGGTGGAAAAGATGATTCCATATTTTAAGAAAATCACCTTTCAACATGTAATTAGGGAAAATAATCGGTTTGTCGACACCCTTGCAACCCTAGCTTCGATGGTTGATATTCCTCCAGAAATCACCACATTGCCATTCTAAATCCGAAACAAACATGACCCTTCCCCCCCAAGGATCGAAAAAGAAATAGAGCAAGAGAATGAGAATGATGGGGAAATATCTTTCGTGGTTTCAGATGTCCTAGTCAAATAAAACCGTGGTTCCACGATGTTTTGTCCCTGATAAAAGATGATTTATACCCCGAAGGAGCCATAGATAAAGAAGCCATTTGAAGGTTTTTTATGGGATTCTTAGTAAGAGGTGATATCCTATTCAAAAAGTGCTTCGATGACATCATTCTACGGTGCCTCGATCAGCCAGAAATTGACAAAGTACTAACAGAGTTGCACAATGAAGGAGGTCATTATGGGGTAGCCGCCTTAGCTCAGAAAATCAGGCGCCAAGGCTATTATTGGACCACCATGGCTGAAGACTGCTAGAAGTTCATTAAGAGGTGTCCCAAATGTCAACTCTATGGAGATCTCATCCATGCACCATTCGTATCACTCAATTCAACACCGCCCATATGGCCCTTCGCCATGTGGGGTCTTGATATCATTGGAATGATATCACCAAAAGCCTTAAACGACCACCGTTTTATATTAACGGCTACATAATACTTCACCAAATGGGTAGAGGCCGCATCATTTGTTAAAATTGAAAGCCAACATGTTGCCCATTTCATAAAGAACAATATCGTATTTAGATTCGGCGTTCCTGAGTCAATCATCACTGACAATGAATCCAATCTCAAAAATGAAAAGGTCACTAAGGTGTGCAAAAGGTTTGGGATAACACATACATTCTCCACACCTTACTACCCTCATGGAAATGGACAAGCAGAAGCCATAAATAAAGGACTTCTTAGAATCATAGACAAAAAAATATAAGGTGGGAAAGATTGGCATGAAAAGCTAAACGACGCCCTATGGGCCTACTGAACACTAGCATGACCCCATACTCATTGGTGTATGGTATGGAAGTAGTGCTACCTATCGAGGTTGAGATACCATCTCTCCGAGTCCTTACTCATAAAAATTCAGATAAGGAACAAAAGATCGAAGCATGAATCACTGCCCTCATTAATTTGGATGAAAAATGACTACGAACAACACAAAATATCATTGCTTGTCAGCGTAGAACCAAAAGGGCATACCAAAGAAAAGTTGCTCCTCGACAATTCAGATAAGGAGGCAAGGTACTCAAGAAAATCTTCCACACTCCTGTAAATCCATACCCTTTAGGCAAGTTCAAACCTAATTGAGAGGGGTCATTCGTGGTTACCCAAGTGCACGCCGGCAATTCTTATAAGATAAAAAATCAGGAGGGGTGTGAACTCAATGATCCCATTAATACAATGTATCTCAGAAAATACTACCCGTAACGGGCTAAAAAACATGGTGAAAACCTGAAAAGGCATCACAAAGAAAAATAAAATAATAAAATAACAAAAAATTGGAGGTGGTGAAAACATGAAACGACATCACGGGTAAAAGAGAGAATAAAATCTTCAAGAAGGAGCTTTTGATGCAAACACTCAAGTACAAACAAGTACTTGCAAGTTTCAATAAAACTGCACAAGCAGACCTTGAGGATGAAGACTCCTCCTAAACTCTATAGGATCCTAACAGAACCAACTCAGGAAGATGTAGGAGGGTGACATGAATGGAAAACCGAAGTGATTTCGACGAACCCTAGAAAACGTCGAGACCCTCCAAGAGGAAACCCCAACAAGAATCCAGAGGGCTCTTCATGGATCCACGAAGCGGAGGATGAAAGCTCTAAAGGTAAAAAGCCAACTTCTGATTCCTGAGTTCTCACGATCCTACAAGGGAATCCTTTCATCATCTTTGAGTAGAATATAACAAAGAAAATGACCACCAAAGGGGCCACAGATGGCAAATTTGTAAGGCCCATCCATTTTGAAAATGTTGTTTCAATTTGATTGTTAAATCATCCATTTTCAAAAGCTTTCTCCTTTTAGAAGGGTCTTCCTCCATCACTATAAGAGGCTAAACTGTTAGTCAATCTGGCCTCGCTCTCGAAGCCAACTTCCTATGCCTATTATGAAGGCTTGAAATTAGCCAGGCACTCCATGGTTCTATGAGTATAAATACCAATTCCACATATCGGAGATGGGTGAATCTCGCCAATGATGATATTGACTAGTCTGGGAACATTTTTCTCTCTACTGGATCCTCTGAAGAAAAATGAGTCAAGCTCATCCCCATGTGTGCGTACGATGTCCCATTAGCTGGAAATTCGAGACAAAGACCCTTCAACTAGGGGGCTGAGTTTGTAACAATTCAGTTTGGAAAGTGTGTGCAAAGAAAGAGTTCTACTCTACTTCAACGAGTCAACTGCACACGTATAAGTTAAAAGACCCCCCAACAGGGACAATTAAAAAAAAGAAAAGAGAAATCAAGCATAACAGAAAGAAAAATTTACAGAAATTTTTTTTTTAGCTATCTCAAAATTCTGACTTTATTCATCCGTTAAAATTTTGGCTTATTACAAGTGTTCATGCCATCAAACTCGGTCCTACGACTGAAATTTCTACTATCCCAATGGACTTCAATAAAACGAAAAAGTACCGAAAATCAGAATGATCATGGGATCAACTCATTCATGCCAAGGAAAAAAGTAGAGTAAAGAAAATAAAATACTTTGGCTATTCAGTCTTCGACTTCAGATCAACATCCTTCTCCTTGAGTTCCTCCACGAAGGCCACCCATCGAGCTAATTCGACTTCAACCTCTTCCAAGCTGATGTCAAGTGTGTCCTCATTTGATTTGATTCGTTTATTTGAACAAGAGGCGCCATCTTCTCGATGAAGCACAAGATCTTGACTCGGAGCAGAAGACTCGCCACGAAGTCTTGAAGATCTGGGGCATAGTGGAAGATGGCAGGCACGTTCCCACCGAGAATCATAGTTCAAAGTGGTCGAGGGCTTGTCTTGCTTAGCTAACCCCTCACTAAAAGAGGACTTCTTCCCCTTCCATGACAAACTTGCCTTGATAAGAAGAGCTGAAGAGTGCCGACGAAGCCGAAAGATAAGGCGACAATCGGTCGCCTCTCTGAAAAAAGTGTAATTCTGAATGTGGCAAAACTGGCAAAGAACCAGTTGAGGGAAATACCCCACTGTGAAGAAATACCCCACCAGTATAACACATGAATGCCGCATAAGAGGCAAAAATAGGGATACGTTTTCAAGACCCTTGATCATCCAATCAAAGGATGACAACTCGTCAAGAATCTTACGATAATAATTGACATCTCGGGGTCGGGTGGTGTCATTGACATATGCCAGTCCAAGAGCAGCAGATACGGCCATCGTTGATTGAGGAGAACAGACAATGGTGACGTGTTCGTAAGCCCAAATCTACACAAAACAAGAGTCAAAAGCATCCCAAAAAGTCACAAAGCGAGAACCCAGGATCCTGGAATCATTCAGGACATTTTGGTTTGGGCGACACTGGTAGTGTCGCCCAACCCAGATTCGGTGACAGTAGGTGTGTCACCTAGACTTAGGTGACATTGGTCGTGTCACCCAGGGCGACACTGAGACCCTCCTGGATCAAGCCGAGATTTTTTCAGTAAATTTCTGGTGCAAAAATATGAGTTCCAGAACCCAAAACAAGACAAAAAGCTAAGTTCTAGCGGAAAAATCAAATAAAAATGTGTTCAAGATATACTTGCAAAATCAGGACACTCCCCTCAATAAATAGGTCGCCTCGCATGACCCTGTCGTGAAGACCCCGATATATGCCTGCCAACACGGTCGAAACAATAGTGTAACCTGCTCATTCCCAAAAGGCATGGCCTAAAGGAATAAGGGAGCTACGAACCATCTTGCGACCACTTGGAAAAAGGATGGAGCTCAACAGAACAAAAAGAAAAATATGAATCTGTTCAGTGGCTCGAGATTGCTCTCGATTCCGGACCAGCAGCTCCATATCAACCCACTGGCCACCAGAAGAATAAGCAGCCCCCAATAGTCGCGCACCCATGATAAAATGGTTGTCTGTGGCAGTGGAAGGTTGATACACAATCCTGGCTAGGTTCAGGCCAGAAATTCGAGTAACTTCCTCCAAAGTTGGTGTTGTCTCGTCTGTAGGAAGAAAGAAAGTCTTTGTCTGATTGTTGAAACTCTTAGCAAAGCCTCAAATAGTGGAAAGTTCACATGTTCAAGATGCCTACCATCGAAATTAAAGCCAGAAGGGCCATGAGCTCGAGCCACTGTCGAGCGGAAAGAAACCAATCTCGGATCCAAGGTCTGATGATAGGAAAGCCATTGACGCGTCAGGGAACTTCACCCGATCGAAGGCCCTATAAGATATGAGAGGGCAGACCTTCAGGGAAGTGTCTAACCCTAGGAAAAAAGGGGGGCTCCTCCTCCTCTCTTCCATTAACAACCCACTCGAAAACCTTCCCGTTGCCCTTGGAGATCATTTTGTCCTTCTTAAGAGCCATAAAGGCCTGTAAAAATAGAGGGTAGAAGTTGAAGAAGGGAGAGGATGAAGGTGTGAGGAAGAAAATTGAGTTCTAAAGATGGGAGAAGAATGGGAGGGGGATGATTTTTATAAAAAATAAAATAAAACCAACTCAAAACATGTCTTATCGTTATCTACTTCCGCCAACAGCAGGTTTTGATAACCCCAAAGCCATAAAAAATCAAAAAGAAAAAAATTGAGAGTCGGAGGTCTCGGTGACACGCCCCATGTCGCCCAATTCCGTACTTAGACTTGGGCGATGCCACCCATGTCGCCCACATATTTTTTTTGAAAAAAAACCCCTTTTAATCGCTCAAATTTTCCAATATTATTATTAATTTTTTTTTATGGGAAACACTGGCTGTGTAGCCCATCCTGTGAAGACGACACACCTCGTGTCGCCCATATATTCTGCTAAAAAATAAAAAAAAAAATTTTTTGTATAATTTCCCATGTTTCGTAATAAAATGATTTTTTGTTTTAATGGGCGACACGAGGCGTGTTGCCCAGCTCGTGAGGGCGACACCACTAGTGTCGCCCAAATTCTTTGTACACTTAATAGAAAAAAGAAAGGTTTTTAGGTGGGTGACACCAGTCGTGTCGCCCAAACCTAGGTGCACCACCAGTGTCGCCCGGGTGACACAGCCAATGTTATTCAAATGTTTTTCCTCGAAACCTTCCCCACTCAATTTTGGGGAGCTTCCAGGGATCAAACTTGGTTTGTATTGGTTTTTTATGATAATTTGCAAACATTTTTATTAACTTTTAAAAGACAAAGCTCCTCAGTGACATGAACTTAAACTGCCAACAATTTTTTTAGAAAAATTTCAAAAAATAAAATATTTCAGAAAATAAAAATGGTCCTTAGTGGCAAGAGCTTAAACTGCCAACCAATTTCAAAATAAAATAAAAAAAATAAAAAAGGAAATGCTCCTCGGTGGCATGAGCCAAAACTTCCAACCAATTTTCTAGAAAAATTCAAAAAAATTAACAAAAATAAAAATGCTCCTTGGTGGCAAGAGCCTAAACTGCCAACCAATTTCAAAAATAAAATAAAAAATAAAAAAGACAACACTCCTCTGTGGCATGAGCCTTTGCAAACCAATTTTCTAGAAAATTTCAAAAAAAATCAAAAAAATATAAACGCTCCTTGGTGGCACGAGCCTAAACTGCCAACCAATTTCAAAAATAGAATAAAAAATAAAAAAGACAACACTCCTCGATGGAATGAGTCTAAATTGCCAACCAAAGTACAACCACCCTTGTTTGAATGTATTTTTCAGCACCTTGGTCCCTGGTAGGAAGCAGGTCAATAAAGCCTACAAAACATTGGAAAATTTTCGATAGTCTCATAATAGCCCCAGAATTTCTCAAGATAGTTATCACCACTTCAAAAGACCACCTGCTAAGTTTTATCACGATCAGACATGTCTAAGGCAGTGAGCATAAAGAAACAATTTTCAGAAAATTGGCCTCTAACACCTTGAAACGGACCTACAACTTGAGCTACATTTTTGGTGTCTCAAATCCCTGTGGGACCACCGCCATTGGATCCAACATTAAAAAAAAACCCTATGGGCCAAGTTTTGACTTGATCAAACACTCCAGAACAAAGATATGAGTAAAACATTGAAACAAGAGAGGTCCCACTTTATTCTAGTATGACCTCACTGCACCAATTAAAGGTGGCTATGTTTACAGTCACGCGTAGTCACTTTTGAGGCCCATAACTCACTTGTTCCGAATCTGATCACTTTCAAATTTGGTGAGCGTATTCGTCTCATAGAGACGAACAATTCGATATATGGCATGCTCAGAGACGATATCTGAGCAGGGAGAAAAGATAGAGAGAAGTTGCTAATTCATGAAGATATTGCAGAAAATTCAGCAGCGACACAACTCTCTCGGTGATCCAAATCACAACGCTCGCATAATGGATTGACACAAAACAAATTCCATTGTGTGCGTAAGGTTCAAAGCTATCATTGGATCGAACCACGTACATGATGAACGGTCAGATTTCATGCACGAAACCGACGAAGTTACTGAAATTTTGTTCGCCAGTTTTCAGATTCCGGCCTACACTCAAAAGTTACGAAACCTTTATTCGGGCTCCAAATCATGTTCTGATTATTTCCATGCGATCATAATGACATGCTTAGTGTGCTATGATGAAGAAATTGTAGAAAAACATTAAGGAAAGACTGCACTATCGATTCGAAATTTTCACGATTCAAACAAATTTTGAGTCTCGTGATCATGACTCAAAAACATGATTCATGGATCGAAGTTGGTATCAAAACAATCACCATGTCGAGCCCTACAAGAAAACAATAATCTTTCGATCAAACAGGCATTAGAACAACCCCGGGTCAGCCATGAAAGATCACACAAGTTCTCGGGCACCCACAAGGACTGTTCTGAAATTCCAGACATTGTTAGGCAGGGGCAAAACAATCCTTTTGCACCGATTTTTAGATTTTCTTTTAATTCAATTAAATCTTAATTTTCAACAGTTAGGTTTAATTTTGATCAATCCACTCATGTTTGGGCACAACTCTATATAAACTGGCATTGCCTCATTATAAAAAAAAAGCCCACCCCTACAAAGAACCTTGGCCTTCAGTTGATTTTTGGGGAGGATTGAATAGAAATTTCGATTTGTTGCTTGAGCCTGTGAGTACGTCTTGGAGAGAGAGAGAGGAGAGAGAAGAAAAGGGCTAGTACCCTTTGGGCAGGCAACTTTCTCTCTTCTCTCCCCTCTCACTTTCTCTCTCTTCTTTCTTTCTCTCTCTTTTTCTCTCTTCTTTCTCAATTCTCTCTCTTTCTCCTTTCTCTCTCTTCTCTCTTTCTCTCTCTTCTTCTCCCTCTTTGTCTATTAGTCGGTGAGACTTAGCATCGGTTGGTTTCCTCTCTCTTCCTCTATCAGTTGGTGAGACTTAGTGTTGGTTGGTTTCCTCTCTCTCCCTCTGTTAATCGATGAGACCTAGCGCCGATTGGTCTCCTCTCTCTTCGTTTAATAGTCGGTGAGACCTAACGCTCATTGGTTTTCTCTGTCTTCTTCTACCAACAGACGATGCCTATCGTCGGTTGTCTGTTCTCTCTCTATCAGTCGATGAAACCAGCACCAGTTGATTTTCTCTCTCCTCTTCTACCAGTCGATGAGGCATAATACCGATTGTCTTTTCTCTCTCTACCAGTCGGAGAGCCCTAGCGCTGGTTGGACATCTCTCTCTTCTTCTACTAACAGGTGCACCGGTTGTCTTTTCTCTCTTTATCAGTTGGTGAGGCCTAGCGCCGGTTGGTCTTCTCCCTCTTCTTCTATCAGTCGACGAGACCTAGCGCCAACTGGTTTACCCTCTCTTCTTCTAACAGTTGGTGAGACTATGCGTCAGTTGGCTCCCTTCCTCTCTTCTCATCTGACACAGTTGGTGAAGCCTAGCGATGATTGCTTCCTCTCTCTCCCATCTCCTGAAATAGTCGGCGAAGTTTAGCACTGATTGCATCTCCTCTTCTTCCTTCTCTCTCTCCTTCTGTTTCTCCCCTTCTTCTCTTTAACCATTCCTCTAAGAGGGATTGAGGTTAGCATCTCATGGCAGTCCTGTCATCTAGCCATAATGTTGTTGCGTCAGATTTTCTTGGGTTGCTTTACTGCCACGACCGATCGACCATCGTGCCTAGCTAGTCGATATCGGCAATAACGTCTAGAAGTGATCCCGTGAGCTGGTCTCAGTTACCGAGCCTGTTTAGCCACCATGTTATGTCAATTATTCACCAGATTGGTCACTGCCCTGACCTTCTCGCTTGGTTGAATCCTTCTTTCCACCAATCTTTCTTTCTTCTTTTTGAATATGCATGCTTGCATACGTTCATAAAAGAGGAAAAGGGTGAGGTCTGACCCACCTATCCCATAACCTTTGACATATATGTGTGTGATTGAAGAAACCATAAAATAAGAAGAATACGAGCCAACGGAGGTGATTTCGATTCAGTTCACTACTGGGGGGCTTTCTTCATGATCTAAAAGGGCCCCCACACGAGTCAGCCCGAGTAAGTACCGAACCCAACTTTTAAATTCCTCTCTCATCGGTTGGTAACACCTGCCCCCATTTTCGAATGAGGTTCCTGAGAGAGCGATCTCATGAACGTCTCAGATCTTCCCCGAAACCCAAGACGTGAGCCGCCCCATCCCCCAGGGATGCGGAAGGCGAAATCGAGGAACCTAACCAGCTTGGGGACTCCACTGGGGACTTACTACCCCTTAGTCGGATTGTTCTTGTTTGACTAGTTTCTACTTTAGCTGCTTTCATCATCTTTTCACATTCACTTAGGGCTGCTGGGTTCTATAACCCATCCATTTAGATCAGAGATTTTCTTATCCCCTTATTCGAGAGTGTTCTTAGGGAACAAGGTCCTTCGACTTCATTCCCGACCATCCTCTTGAGCAATCACCCCTTGTCTAGCTCCTAGGTCTTAACCTGGACCGGTGTGAGGAGGGACTTGAAGGTCCCTCACTCCTCATCTCATCACTCTAGTAGAAATTCCACTAAGGCGCCTTGCATGAGCAGCAGTTATGTTGCCCCACACAACATGCACCCAGCCACCGGCAAGTCACTTACGAGTCATGTTTCTGAGGTACGCTGAAAGGCTGCCCAGTCTCTTTCTGCAAAAGGCAAGCAAGTTGCCATTGCTTCTATGGGTCACCATAAGGCTACCCCCCACATTCTAACACCAGGGGTCTCTATTCCTAGAGGTTCAACATAGGACACATCACAAGACTTGTGGGTCACCCACTCGAGTTACACTTTGGGGCAACCCTTCAGTTACCTTGAGTCCGTGTCCAGGATCGAACTTCCGAGGCCCGAAACTCCACATGCCACTCATGTGCATCTCACTACTGGGGGCAACACCATTATTATGCCAACCCGAGTACACAGGAGATGACCTCCTTGTCCTCCTCCTATGCACACACAAGCACACCTTGTAAGGGGCAGGCCTGCACCAGTTCTCTTACAGACACCTGCTTGTTGTTCTCTGCCTCTTAAGTCTAGCTCACCTGCACGAGCCCAGGTGGACCCCCAGGTCCCTTAAGATCCGTCTTCAAGGGACACACATGCGTCACCAAACCAAGCCTTCCCTCGTCCTTGACTCAGGCCTCTTCATTAGTCAACCCTTCTCCCCCTCGCTCCTTCTTCATCGAGCAAGCACCTTCATCGTTGATACTCGAAGGTTTTCCCCAAGAGTACCATCTTGAACCAGCCCCAACACTTTAATCATGTCTCTAGAGCTCATAAGAGAGCACGGGGCATGAACCTCATAGAAGATCGAGTCCTTCATCGTCCTTGGCCTAGGATGACTCCAATTCCTGGCCCTCATCCTTTACCACACTTGATGGAGACAACTCTCTCCTGTGCAAGAAGAGTTGACCAACCGTGACCTAGATCGTAGTTTTGGCAAGAGGTTCATCAAAACCTCAAGGCTAAACATGATGAAGATCTGCAAATTTTGACTAGGGAGGTGACCAAGGCAATCAAAACAACCAATTTTGACGACCCTCTTCACCTGAATCCTTTCTACCCCCTTCAGACGATGAAGCCTGAAGAAGAGCTCTATGAGCTCTGTGCTGTGGTTACTATCACAGAAGAAGACCCAACAACTCAGCAACCATGGTCCCAAGGCCGTCATGAACTGGCTCTGCAGCCACGGTCCCAAGACCATCGAGAACCGGTCCAAAAGCCAACTGCGTACAAAAGTCGAGTTCAGTTGGGGCATACTGACCCCATATTGACTGACGTACCATGTCTGACCCGTCAAGCTTGCTAACCTTCTATCGCCATTAACGTTGACCTCCCAAGAGAAACGATTAGCGTAATGGTTGTAAGCGAGCCTAGTGATGTGCAAGAGGATCGCATGAACAAGTTTGAAGATATGGTGCACATGATGATGGAAAAGATCGATCGTATTGACGCTGCACACTAATCGGCTAACCATGAGGTCAATTCCCGTCACTCTGATGGTATACCTCCACGGCAGTCTCCTTCAGCTACCTCGCAAGACAATTCTATCCCTCATCCAGTCTCTCAATCTGATATTGATGTTATGGTCACCCTATGCATGAGAAGGAAGCAATCCAAACTTGCGTGCAGAATATGCGACCTGAAATCGTTCTACATGTCGAGGCCTCCAATCCGACTTCCATGTCAGAGTTGATCTCTAATTCAGTTCGCATAGAAATTTTTTCATGCTATTATGGTGTGATACGACAACCATCTACAAGTTCAGCAAGTAACCGGGGCAATGGTAGCTCTCGGAGTAACACACAGGGCAACCAATAGAAAGGGGCAATCAGTGCAGCGATCATGGTCATTGATTCAAAGAAGTCTTTCCCCCAAACTTTAGACCTCTTTAAAAGGGTAACCACAACAACAATAACACCCCAAGCTGGCAAACAACAATCGTCGTACAATAGGGTACCTCCACCAGCCAACTTTGGATAGAATGATTATCTTTCAAGGCATAGGAATAAGGTCTATCCATTTGAGAAGGAATGGGTCCCTACATTGTTTCAGTTATTATTGGAGCAGAATATGATCTAGCTTCCAAAAACCAAGTTCCCTGAGCAATCTGGCCTTGACAATCAAGCAAATTATTTTGCTTACCATCGAAGGATTAATCATCCTACGGATGACTGCTACACGCTGAAGGATATCATTGAGGCCCTGATTCAGAAGGGTTAGATAAAGCTCGAAGACTTAAAGAAGGCCTTTGGGGCAGCTGAGGCCTCCCATGTTGTAACCATCCATGAGGAGGATGAAGTGCCTAGAATTCTCTACACCTTCTTCATTATAATGCTTTAAGAAGGCATAATCACACCGAAGCAGGCAAGGCAACCGCTTCGCCTTGTTAAGGGGACTGAATATTGCTGGTGTCCATACCATCAAATAAGAGGCCATTAATTGTCAGAATGCACAGCTTTCCTTGACATATTCTCAAAGAAGATGCGAGAGTATCAATAATTCTACAATCTTCCCGTAAGTGATCCTCAAATCATTTCCTAATCAGGGTAAGAAAATCTCACAAGGTAGGACCTTCCCATGAATGACTCTGACCTTGCGGTACCCTCAACATCCCAGCCATGGATGATCTACCATGGCTGAAGCAGACTCAAGTCTTTGAAGCGAGAAGCAGTTCGTCAAGCTAAGGCTGTTCGCTTGCTCAGCGAGACGAATCACACGTTACCTCGAAAAACTAGAAAAAGATGGGAACCAAGGGCTACTTGCCGAAGAAACGAGACCTCTCAACTCATAATCGAGCAGGAATTTCTCGAGCCCCTTCCTTCGTTGCCAACTTTGCTGGACTTCATCCACGACATGATCCTTTTTCCTTCTTCATCTTGTCAAGAAGACGTCCCTGTGACATCTTCCACTCAGCAAACATCCGATGAGGGTGACGACGTTAAAAGCATTCCCCAACAGTATGAGCAAGGGAAAGACCTAAAAGATCCCCTTCACCTGTCCAATCCTGGTGATGACGTAAAAAGCTGCCCAGATCAGTCTGAGTAGGGGAACGACCTTAAAATTCCCCCACTTTCTAACCCTTCTCCACCTTCTTTTCCTGCTTCTCATTCTCTTATATCTTCTGTAGATGCGACCTTGATGTGCCCAGACTTCGAGGCTCTCGACCGGAAATTTGAAGGATTCAATGTAAGCAAGACGCAGTGGAAGCGATTGAGAAAGACCCTGGCACACGCAATAGGATTCTTAATAGTTGTTGATGCCCTGACAGCTAAAGCCAAGGTAGAGCCATCTTCATCAAAGAAGCACAAGAAGTCAAAGCTAAAGAAGCCTCAGTGGCCCTTGAGCTTGACTTCAAGCAGAGATTGAGAGAATCAAGAGGACAAAACTTCTATTCTCAAGAGGCTTGCCTCATGATACAAGTCTGTGAAGAACCGGCTGTCTTGGAGTAAATACTCTAGGCATCCGTAAAAATATCATATGGTTCATACGAAGACACTCTTGACATAATCATCGCTGAACCTCAATTTCCTTCTAACGTTCAAGACAAACCTCTCCAACCTGACGTGTTCACCACGTTTGAGGTTGACCTTTCCGTCACTCTATTCGAGGAAGGTGCAGAAATTTTGACACACTCTAGACCTTTATCAGAGGTAGAAATGTCAGTATCATGGGTCATTGCACTTGAGGTTGATCAAAAAATCTCTGAGAATGACGATGAAGAACTGCAAGAGGCTTCAGAAGAATGGGAAGAAGGTGGTCAGGCCACAGATGACGAACTTGAGGAAATAAATCTCGGAGATGAAGCGGATCCTAGACTCACTTTCATTTCAGCGAATATGTCTCCAGAAGTAAAAGTAGATTTCACGACCTTCTTGAAAGCAAACCGAGACGTCTTTTCTTGACACTTTCATGAGATGCCTGGGTTAGACTCTAAAGTAGAAGTTCACCATCTCGGCATCGATGCAACTATCAAACCAATCAAACAGAAGTCGAGAAGGTTCAGGGCTGACCTCGAGATGTACATAGACGGTGAGATAACTAAGCTCAGACAAGCAGGTTTCATCCGTGAGGTCAAATACACGAAATGCCTAGCAAATGTCGTTCCGGTCAAGAAAAAGAATGGTCAAGTCAGAGTGTGTATTGAATTTCACGATTTGAACACCACCTATCCTAAGGATGACTTTCCGTTGCCATTCATCAAGATGCTCATCGACTCTACAACTCATTGCTAGATCTTTTCCTTCATGGATGGATACTTCGAGTATAATCAAATAAGGATGGCGCCCGAAGATGAAGAGGCCACCACATTCTTAACTCCAAAAGGGGTATTCTATTACACAATGATGCCTTTTGGATTAAAGAATGCTGGGGTCACATATCAGAGAGCAATGACGACCATTCTCAAAAACATGATACAAAAAGAGGTGGAGTGTTATGTAGATGACTTGGTGCTAAAATATGAAGAGAAGGATGCTCACATGAAGTACATTGAAAAAGTATTTGAGAAATTACGTCTTCATCAACTTAAAATGAACCCACTGAAATTTGCTTTTGGCCTGTGCTCCGAAAGATTCTTGGGGTTCATTGTCAAACATCAAGGGCTTGAAGTTGAGCCCGTAAAGATGAAGGCAATCCAAGAAATGTTGTCACCCACTACACTTCGGGAACTGTGCTCTCTTCAAGGGCAACTTGCATACATTTGCAGGTTCATCTCAAACCTCTCAGGTCGTTGTAAACCCTTTTCACATTTGCTAAAGAAAGATACCCCATTCATTTGGGATGAAGCATGTCAGGCAGCCCTTGATGACATCAAGCATTATTTGCTCAACCCTCCAGTGCTCTCTACACCAGTATTGGAGAAACCCCTCATTTTGTACATGCTTGCTCTAGACGAGTCACTCGGAGCATTGTTGGCACAAAAAAATGAAGAGGGAAAGGAGACTATGTTATATTACCTCAACTGTAGGATGCAAGGAGCCAAGAGGAACTATCCCCCTATTGAGAAGATGTGTCTGGCTCTGATCTTCACAGTACAAAAACTTCGCCATTACTTGCTTGTTCATGAAGTGAAACTTATATCAAAAGCTGATCCTGTAAAATTTCTCATGACACGTCCATATTTGTCAAAACGCTTTGCCAAGTAGGCATGATTGCTGATGGAGTTTGACGTCACATATGTCCCACAAAAGGCCATCATGGGCCAGGCCTTGGGTTGACTTTCTAGCAGCACACCCTGTGCCGGCCAAATCTCCTCTATCAAGCGACCTCCCTGATGAAGAAGTATTATGTGCCGACCTTGCTCTTGTGTGGGAATTATACTTCGACAGAGCCTTCCAATCGGAACGAGGAGGCGTTGGAGTAGTCTTCGTGACTCCTACAGGAAGAATACTGCCACTTTCTTTCTCCCTAACTCAAGCCGATTCTCATAATGAAGCAAAATATCAAGCCCTTATAATCAGACTCGAGATAGCTTTCGATCTCGACTTGAAGCATCTCAAGATCTACGACGACTCTGAGTTCGTTATCTGACTGCTCAAAGGGATTTATGATGTAAGAAAAGACACCCTCAAGCCTTATCATGATATTACAAAATCGTACATGGCCCAATTCAAAGGCGTATCCCTGAGTCA
The DNA here is from genome assembly GCF_054954075.1 of Amborella trichopoda. Lineage (NCBI taxonomy): Eukaryota > Viridiplantae > Streptophyta > Magnoliopsida > Amborellales > Amborellaceae > Amborella > Amborella trichopoda. The sequence continues at coordinate 28,161,784 of NC_142337.1, read as the reverse complement.
CATCCTCAGGAGGCTAAATTCATAGGCTGATGCACTTGCAAAACGTAGCGATACGATTCAGTTGTCCTCATTAGGACCCACGCTTGTTTGGGTGGCGAAATGGAGACACATCAAGTTGAGAACTGAATTCGGTGCAGATGACGAGAGAAATACCTTCCCCGAGTGTCCTCCTTATCCGTTTGGAGCACTTATATCAGCCAAAGACCGAACAACAAATAGCACAGAGTCGAGGAGCTAAGGGTCAAAATCAAGAACCACAATTCTTTGACCCAATATGCTCAGTAATTGAGCAGGTCTAAGATTGGAGACCCCATTACTAGTTTCCTAAAGCATGGCAAGCTCTCGGAAGATCGTGCTGAACACTACAGTATACGTCGAATGTCCACCAAGTATACCCTCCTCGAAGGTGATGCTCTCTTTAGAAGGTCATTGACAACATTCTTCTGAGATGTGTCGACATCCAAGAGGCAAATAAGGTGTTAGAAGAAATCCACTCAGGCATTTGTGGGCTGCACTAGTCTGGTCCTAAGCTCTATGAATGATTATGTCAGTTGGGATACTATTAGCCTTCTATGATCGCCGATTCCTTAAGCTACGTTAAAAGGTGCCAAGTAAGCCAAATACACTCCCGCCTCCAGTGCCCTTACACCCTACAGTTGCGTCATGTCCCTTCTCAATATGGGGTATGGATATCGTAGGGCCCATTGACCCCCCTTCCGTAATGGGCCATGTTTTCATCCTAATTGCAATAGATTATTTCTCTAAGTGGGCTGAAGCGGCCCCCCTTAAGCAAGTTCCTGGGACAGCGCTGACCTACTTTGTTCGATATCATATCATGTACCACTTCGGAGTGCCCGATCGGATCATATCTGACAATGGCCCTCAATTTAGGAGTCATCACATTGATTGCTTGGTTAACCAGTTCGGTTTCGAATGGAGGTACTCGATTATGTACCACCCTCGAGCGAATGGATTAGCTGAGGCTTTCAATAAGACTCTATGCAATGTTCTAGGAAAGTCAATATCAAAAACAAGGAAGAACTGACATGAGAAGCTTCTCGAAGCACTGTGGGCTTATTGCACTGCTATACGAAATGCTACTGATTCCACTCCTTGTTCTTTGGTTTATGAGGGTGAAGTAGTTTTACCTCTCGAAATACAAATCCCTTCATTGCGAGTAGCTATTCACTAGGGAATAACCAAAGATGAGAGAGTCAAGCTCCGGTATCAAGAACTGGATGAACTTGATGGAAAGAAGCTAGAGGTTAAGCAGAACCTTGAACTCAACCAGGGGAGAATGAAGAGGGCTTTTGACAAGTCTTTCAATATCCGCTCATTCACCCATGATGATTTAGTCTTAGCCGTCAAGAAGCCTATTATTATGCATGGTTGACGTAAAGGGAAGTTTGAGCCTAAGTGGGAAGGTCCCTTTATAGTAAAAAGGGTCTCGCCTAACAGGGCCTAGATACTAGCACATTCTGGTGGAGAAGAGGCGATTCCCCCTATCAACGGGCGATACCTAAAGAAGTACTATCCATGATGCGTATTCAAAACGAAAGGTACTCAACACGAAAACAAGCAAGATAGTCCAAAAACAATGCTAACTTTTTATATATATATATATATTGCAGTAAAAATGAGTTACAAGTTACAAGAACTCATTACTAAGGAGGTTACAAGTCTCTTGCGTCAGAGGATAAGAGGACAGTTACAAACAAAAACTTGTGCTTTTGCTCTTGCATCTAAGAGTAAGAGGACGGTTACAGGCCAAAACAAATGCTTGTCCCATGAGGAAGAAGCAAACTCACAAAAGGAAGGACCTCCTCATGAAGAAGAAGCGAAACCACTTGGCAAGTTAACTTTAATTCATCTGACGAGTAAGAGGATGGTTACAGGCTAGAAGACCAAGTAGAGCCACTCTAAGAAGTTAGCCTCAGTCCATCCGACATGTATGTCAAAAATACAAGCTAGATACCTCATTTGACGTGTATGTCGAACATACGACGTAGGATCCATTCGATGTGTATATCAAACATATAAGAGGGGCTGCTCTGACAAGGAGCTGGTCTATGACTGAAAGCATGCCCTATTCACACTAGATGCCCTTCCACAAAACAACATGGACCTCACTATTATTATGGAGGATTTGGCTTATAGCAGGTACCACAAGCCACACCCCATCCTTCGCCACTTTTTGTCGGCCCATGAACATCGCCATACGTAGCTCATCGCCAACATCGTGAACCCCGCACGTGACTTTCCAACACATGCGAGCGTCAGTCTTTGCATCGTGATAAGCCACACGTGCTAATCAGCGCCGATTGAAGCTAGTGCCGGCTGGGTCCTCCAGAGGCCAGCACCGATTGAGTGCCCAACCCCTAGTGCCGGCTGTTTTGCTTGAGGGTCGGTGCTGGTTGTAACAACACTCCAAATCATCAGAGCCGGTTACCTTAGAGCCATTTGGACTTCTGTTAATGCTAGCCCGGTCACGACTGTTCACCTCTCGAGACTCCTCATTTTCGCACCTCCTTAAATGTTCACAGGATTTCCAAGGATGATGGTTCACCTCTAGCAACCATACACCTTCCTCGCAATGGTTCACCTCTAGCAACTGTACACCTTCCCCACAATGTTTCACCTCCTACAACTGTATGGCTCACCTCCCGCGGCCGTTCGTCTTTCGCAGCAATTGCTCCCACACGGTCGAAAACTCACTAGAAAACCTTCCCGCCTATCGTTTTAGCCTGGACTTAACTAGAATCACACCTGAAGGCTTCCGTAGACTTTCCCTGAGTCCCCGAAAACCTCTACGGCACCACAAAAGTGGCAAAAAACTTCCACAACTGCCCGGAAACCCCTTAAAAACTGTAACAACATTAATTAAAATAAATACAAAAATAAATAAATAAATAAATTAATAATCATATATTAGTAGTGATAATAATAATAAGGATAATAATACTATAACGTTAGGATATTGTTGCTTTTATATTAACAATAAATAAAAGATATCATTGCTAGTATACTTGAGGGTCCAATTTTACTTGGGTGGACCTTAGGTCCACCACCTTAAAGTTTAATAATAACACTCCTTTAAATGACACCTTGCATTGAGGTGTTTCTTTTTTATACATCTTTTTCTCTCTCTCCTCGGCACTTCTCTTTTAACAAATTTGTTTCCACCCTCTCTCTAAATACAAAAAAAAAGTGGCTGGGATCAATAGTGATTGATGGCAGCAAGAACCTGTGAATAGCGTTAATGGCGTTCCATCCTCTAAATTGAAATCAGTGGATAGAAAATCATTTGGGTTCTTTCCTTTTTTTTTCTAATTTTGAAATATGATCGATCGTAGAAAAGCTCCATTCAAAAAAAAGAAGAAGACTAGTTTTCTTAGTTCTATCTGCTTCCTCAGTTTCGGAGTTAAGGTAAGTGATCGCATTCTTCTGAAAAATAGTCAGTTTTTAATAAATAGTGATATTTCCGTCCGGTATCTTTATTTTATAAGCTTTATGTGTAATTGACCTCACTGTCTTGAAAAATAATCTTTTTAATAAAATTGTGATACTTTATCTATTACCAGGAATTTTAAATGTTTAGAAATAAATTTATTTTTCTTGTCTATTATTAGAGAATTTTAGATACTGTAAAACTATTAAAAATAAACATGATATTTTTGCTTTTAGTAAAATTGTGAGATTTCTTTCTAATGTTTTTTAATATTTAGACAATGTAAAATTCATGTGCAAATGACTGCCTTATTATCTGAAAACTGATATTTTTGCAATTGATTATAGCATTGTCTATGAAATGTTTATTTGTGAATTGACATCCTATAAATTGCGTTAATTTCGTATTCTTGAATTTCTATAAGAGTTTTTCTATACATTGGCAATTATGCTAGAATGTCTTTACGAACTGCTACCTTTCTAATTTGAGCCCAAAATATTTGATTGGTTATTTTTGAAATGTTATTGAAAGTGATTGTTATTAATGGTTTCAGTGCAATTCATATTAATGATTTCAGTGATATGTTGAGTACATGATATTGCTGCTTTCGAATGGTTAAAGAGATTTAGAAATAACTTAGGTATGCAAGTGGACTCATTTGGTTCGCCGATGAGGTATAAGTGGACCTATCCGAGACGCCGGTAGGGATTAAGTGGACTCATCTGGTACGCCGATGAGGTATAAGTGGACCTGCAGGGATTAAGTAGACCTATCTAGGACGTCAATAGAGATTAAGTGGACCCATCAAGACGCTGATGGGGTATATAGGTTACCTATTTGGGACGCCAGTAGGGTAATTTTGTGGAATCTTTTGAATTATGCACTGCCGTTAAAATGTTATATGCATTTCAATTATTCGGATTATGTTTAATTGTGCATTTCTGAAAGTGAAATTGTTATCTATAAATGCTTGTGTTCGCATTGTTTTTTTTATTGACCTCCATTTTGAAGTTTGTTTATATCTTTCATCGATGATTATTTTTAAGATTATGATGATCACTTGCTGAGTAGCCAAACTCATCAAACTATGGTAAACATTTTTCAGGATAACTACGGTTTCATTTTGAGTGGTCGTCAGGATCAACTCTGAAAGATTTTGTAGTTGTGCCTAAACTTTCTTTAGTTACCTTGTAAGAATTTGCCACTGTATATTTGTCCTATCAAGCAATGTATATATGTTTTGTCTGTCACATCTCAGGAATATTTGTGTTGTAAATTCTTGGGGCGTGACAAATATGGTATCAGAGCAATAGGTTTAAGTTTCTTAGGAAATTTAAAAAGAATGTTTTTAAAATCACATTTATTGCGTTTACAGACTGGGACAAAGTTAAGATCCAGAATAGATGAAGCTAATATGGAAGGAACACAAAGCCTTGGAAAATATGGTTACTCTAATGCAACATCAGATGGAAAACAATAATCCACCCAGGCAGTAAGTTACGAGAAATGGTTGGAGTGATATCGAACAATTTAAGAAATTAAACCCACCTTCTTTTAACGGTGCTGTAAACCCACTGGAAGCCGAGGGATGGATTATGCAATTGGAGAAAATATTCGAGGTTATGGAATGTCCTGATGATAGGAAGGTGGCCTTGGCAGTTTTTATGTTAGAAGGTGAAGCACAACACTGGTGGCGAATGGTAAAAGGAGTATTGGTCAAAGAAAATAAACCATTGACTTGGGAAGTATTTCTAGAGGCATTTAATGAAAAGTCTTTCCCAGATTTTATTCGAGACAAAAAAGAAATGGAATTTCTGGAATTAATCCAAGGAAACCGGACAGTAGCACAGTACGATGCCAAGTTTACTAAATTGTCCAGGTTTGCACCACATATGATTAACAATGAGGCAAGAAAGGTGAAAAAATTTGAAAGGGGTCTCAGGCCAGCTATTAGAAGCAGGATATCGGTCTTAAAATTGAGAACTTATGCTGAAATAGTGGATCGAGCCCAAATTGTCGAAAAAGATTGTGAAGATTACCAAAAGATGAAAAATCAGAAAAGTCATGTTAGACCTACATCATCTAATCGACAACAGTTTGAAAGGCCAAACAAGAAGCCTAGGCCCTTGCCATTTCAAAGCCCAATAGAACCATGTAGAAAATGTGGAAAAAATCATGGATCAAGCCCTTGTTATTGGAATACCGGAGCCTGTTTTAAATGTGGGAAATTGGGACACCAGATTAAACAATGTCCTAGCTTACAGACGCCTCAGCTTCCAAAGCAGGGAGAGATAGCTTAAAAGCCTCAGATGAAGGGAAGAGTATTTGCGATCACCGAGCAAGATGCTCAGGCCTCAAAATCAGTGATCCAAGGTACTATTATTATCTTCCAAAAAGTTGCTCATGTTTTGATTGATCCTGGTTCTACTCATTCATTTGTGTCATTACACTTTGTATGCCACTTAAACGTAGAACCAGAATAAGTAGAATACATTCTAGAGATAGCCACACCGATGGGAAATTCACTTGACACCAATATAGTGTACAAGTCCTGTGTAATAAAGATAGAAGAAAAAGAACTGTTGGTTGATTTAATACTCCTAGAAAATCAAGATTTTGATGTAATCTTAGGCATGAATTGGCTTTCTGCATACCATGACAGTATTGATTGTTATAAGAAAATGGTTACCTTTAGTATTTCGGATCAACCAGTATTTTACTTCGATGGTATCAAAGAAGACTCCCCATCATATTTAATCTCTTGTATTCGAGCTAATCGCCTCCTTGGAAAAGGGTGTCAAGGCTTTCTTGCCTATATCAAAGAAGATAGGAAGGAAGAGATAAATTTGGATAGCATTCCGGTCATCCGAGAATTTCCCAATGTTTTTCCTGAAGAATTACCAGGATTACCGCCTGACAGTGAAATTGAATTCTCTATTGAATTATTGCCAGAGGTAGCCCTAATTTCTAAGGCACCTTACAGAATGGCACCTGCAAAACTTAAGGAACTTAAACAACAATTGGAAGAATTATTAGATAAAGGTTTTATCAGGCCCAGTGTGTCACCTTGGGGGGCTCCGGTACTGTTTGTTAAAAAGAAAGATGGGACCATGACATTGTGTATCGATTATAGACAGTTGAACCAAGTGACAGTGAAAAATAAGTATCCATTATCTAGAATTGACGATTTATTTGATCAACTACAAGGATCACTAGTGTTTTAAAAAATTGATCTTAGATCTGGGTACCATCAGCTTAAGATTAAAAGTGAAGATGTTTTCAAGACAACTTTCAGAACAAAGTATGACCATTATGAATTTTTAGTCATGCCTTTTAGATTAACCAATGCACCGGCTGCATTTATGGATTTGATGAATCGGGTCTTTAAGCCCTTTTTGGATAAATTTATTATAGTATTCATCGATGATATTTTAATTTATTCCAAGAATCAGAAGGAACATGAGCAGCATGTAAGAATGGTATTGCAAATATTAAGAGAAAAGAAATTGTATGCCAAACTTAGTAAATGTGAATTTTGGCTGGAACAAGTGACATTTTTAGGACATGTCATATCAAAGGAAGGTTTATCAGTTGATCATTCAAAGGTTGAAGCTATTGTTAATTGGAAACAACCAAGTAATGTGACTGCAGTTCGAAGCTTTTTGGGATTGGCAGGATATTATAAAAAATTTGTAGAAGGATTTTCTCGAATCGCAACCCCATTGACTCGATTGACATAGAAAAATGTAAAATTTGAATGGACAAGTGAATGTGAGGAGAGTTTTCAAGAACTAAAAGCTCGATTAACTTCAGCACCTATTTTAACTATTCTTGAGGGGCGTGGGGGATTTGTGTTTTATAGTGATGCTTCACATAAAGGCTTGGGTTGTGTATTAATGCAATATGAGAAAGTAGTGGCATATGCATCCAGACAGTTGAAAGAATATGAGAAAAAATATCCAATTCATGACTTGGAATTGGCTGCAATAGTATTCGCTTTGAAAATATGGAGACATTATCTATATGGTGAGCAATTCGAAATATACACGGATCATAAGAGCTTGAAATACCTCTTCTCTCAGAAGGATTTAAATATGCGGCAGATAAGATAGATGGATTTCTTAAAAGATTATGATTGTACAATCCATTATCATTCAGGAAAAGCTAACGTTGTGGCTGACGCTCTAAGTAGAAAATCTACAGCAGTCTTAGCTCATCTAATGATCCAAGAAATGCGATTGTTAGAGGAAATAGTGGATTGGCATCCGACTCCGTCCATTAATGGTGTGGTAAGTATGATTGCCAACATTAAGGAAGAACCCCAATTAATCCAACAGATCCGATCGGTACAAAAGAAAGACCCTCAGCTTATAACAATTATAGAAAAAGTGAAGCAAGGAAAAATAGATGAATTCTCTATATATAGTGAGGATTTGCTAAGATTCAAAGGTCGGGTTTGTGTCCCAAATGATGAGAGTGTGAATAATGCTATTATGGAAGAAGCACATCATTCTCGTATATGATACATCCAGGAAGTATTAAAATGTATCAGGACCTGAAGAAAACCTTTTGGTGGAATAATATGAAAAAAGAGGTAGCATTATTTGTGTCTAAGTGCCTAACATGCCAGTAAGTAAAAGCTGAACATCAAAGGCCCGCTGGGTTGTTGCAGCCTTTACCCGCACCAGAATGGAAGTGGGAGCACATCTCCATGGATTTTGTCTCTGGCTTACCTAGAACAAATTTGGGACATGATAGCATTGGGGTCATTGTGGACCGGCTGACTAAAGCTGCTCATTTTCTGCCGATTCGCATGACGTACACTTTGGATCGACTGGCCTAGTTGTACATTAAGGAAATAGTACGGTTGCATGGAGTTCTAGTCAGTATTGTATCGGACAGGGATATATGGTTTACTTCTAAATTTTGGACTAGGCTACAGTCAGCCATGGGGACGAGACTCACCTTTAGCACTCTGCCTTTCACCCTCAAACTGATGGACAATCGGAGAGGACCATCCAAACATTGGAAGATATGTTGAGGGCCTGTGTCATTGACTTTACAGGTAGCTGGGATGACCATTTACCCCTGATTGAGTTTTTGCTTATAATAATAGCTTCAAAGCCAGTATTCAGATGACACCATATAAAGCCCTAAATGGAAGGACATGCAGGTCACCCATCTGTTGGGACGAGGTTGGTGAAAGAAAGCTTTTGGGGCTAGAAATTGTCCAGATAACCACAGATAAGATAAAATTAATTCGTGAAAGGCTCAAGACAGCTCAGAGTCGGCAAAAGAGTTTTGCTGATAACCGAAGGAGAGATCTTGAATTTGAGGAAGGTGATCGAGTTTTTCTAAAGATCTCACCAATAAAAGGCATTATGAGATTCGGAAAGAAAGGAAAGCTGAGCCCACGTTACATCGGACCATTTGAGATCCTGAAAAGAATCGGAGGTGTCGCTTATAGACTTGCCTTACGACCCGAATTGGCAAACGTCCATAATGTCTTCCATGTATCATCACTACGAAAATATCAGCTCGACTCATCCCATATCTTGAAATATGAACCTTTACCGATCAGGAAGGACCTATCCTTCATTGAGCAGCCAATTTTGATACTGGATAGAAGGGTGCAAGTGTTGCGCAAGAAGGAGATTCCTTTGGTCCGTGTATTATGACAGTACCATTCAAGAGAGGAGTCGACATGGGAACGAGAAGACGATATCAGAGAAATATATCCCTATCTTTTTCAGTAATCAGGTACACAAATTTAGCAGACTAAATTTCTTTAAGGGGGGAAGAATGTAACAACATTAATTAAAATAAATACAAAAATAAATAAAAAAATAAATTAATAATCATATATTAGTAATGATAATAATAACAAGAATAATAATACTATACCATTAGGATATTGTTTCTTTTATATTAACATTAAATAAAAGATATCATTGGTAGTATACCTGCGGGTCCAATTTTACTTGGGTGGACCTTAGGTCCACCACCTTAAAGTTTAATAATAACACTCCTTTAAACGACACCTTGCATTGAGGTGTTTCTTTTTTATACGTCTTTTTCTCTCTCTCCTCTGCGCATCTCTTTTAACAAATTTGTTCCCACCCTCTCTCTAAATACAAAAAAAAAGTGGCTGGGATCAATAGTGATTGATGGCGGCAAGAACCTGTGAATAGCGTTAATGGCGTTCCATCCTCTAAATTGAAATCAGTGGATAGAAAATCATTTGGGTTGTTTCTTTTTTTTTTCTGAATTTGAAATATGATCAATCATAGAAAAACTCCATTCAAAAATAAAAAAAGAAGATTGATTTTCTTAGTTCTATCTACTTCCCCAGTTTCAGAGTTAAGGTAAGTGATCGCATTCTTCTGAAAAGTAGTCAGTTTTAATAAATAGTGATATTTCCGTCCAGTATCTTTATTTTATAAGCTTTGTGTGTAAGTGACCTCATTGTCTCAAAAAATAATCTTTTTAATAAAATTGTGATACTTTATCCATTATCAGGAATTTTAAATGTTTAGAAATAAATTTATTTTTCTTGTCTATTATTAGAGAATTTTAGATACTGTAAAATTATTAAAAATAAACGTGATATTTCTGCTTTTAGTAAAATTGTGAGATTTCTTTCTATTGTTTTTGAATATTTAAAATTCATGTGCAAATAACTGCCTTATTATCTGAAAACTGATATTTTTGCAATTGATTATAGCATTGTCTGTGAAATGTTTATTTGTGAATTGACATCCTATAAATTGTGATAATTTCGTATTCTTGAATTTCTATAAGAGTTTTTCTGTACATTGGCAATTATGCTAGAATGTCTTTACGAATTGCTACCTTTCTAATTTGAGCCCAAAATATTTGATTGGTTATTTTTGAAATATTATTGAAAGTGATTGTTATTAATGGTTTCAGTAAAATTCATATTAATGATTTCCGTGATATGTTGAGTACATGATATTGCTGCTTTTGAAAGTTTAAAGAGATTTAGAAATAATTTAAGTATGCAAGTGGACTCACTCGGTTCGCCGGTAGGTATAAGTGGACCTATCCGGGACGCCGGTAGGGATTAAGTGGACTCATCCGGTACGTCGGTGAGGTATAAGTGGACCTGCAGGGATTAAGTGGACGCATCAGGACGCTGATGGGGTATATAGGTGACCAATTTGGGACGCCAGTCGGGTAATTTTGTGGAATCTTTTGAATTATGCATTGCCGTTAAAATGTTATATGCATTTCAATTATTCGAATTATGTTTAATTGTGCATTTCTGAAAGTGAAATTGTTATCTATAAATGCTTGTGCTCGCATTGTTTTTTTTATTGACCTCCATTTTGATGTTTGTTTATATCTTTCATCGATGATTATTTTTAGGATTGTGATGATCACTTACTGTGTAGCCAAACTCATCAAACTATGGTAAATATTTTTCAGGATAACTGCGGTTTCATTTTGAGTGGTCGTCAGGATCAACACTGGAAGATTTTGTAGTTTTGCCTAAACTTTCTTTTGTTACCTTGTAAGAATTCGCCACTGCATATTTGTCCTATCAAACAATGTATATATGTCTTGTCTGTCACATCTCAAGAATATCTGTATTGTAAATTCTAGGGGCGTGACAAAAACCCTTGGAAAGCCCTCAAGACGTGCAGTAATACTCACTGATGTGTTTCTTGCCTCTTCCAGAAAGCAAAATGATAACCAGAGCCTCCTATGCCTCCCTGAATGATTCCCAAAAAGCTATCCTTTCCTGGCTACTTTCTCTGCAAACTCACCAAATTCTTGGCGAAGCTTGTTCAACGAAGGTCTTCTCAACAAGACCCTTGACCGGAAACCAGCTGCCTGCCAAAGAACCTCCCTCGCAGAGACTATTGATGAAGTCCCACTGCTCATCAAATACTTCAAACGAGTTCTCTCTTCTCACGGTTAAAGAAAAACTTGTGCTTAAGTTTTTTTTACCTTTGGTGAAAATAAGGGAAAACGAGATTTTACCCCCTTATATAGACTACACCGCCCTCAAATGCTACTCGCAAATTGGGAAGTCCAGTTGCATCCAAGGGAAGCCAAGCGATAACAAGCCGGGTCGGTCTTTAACACTAGGCCCAAGGTCCCTAGCACCGGTTGATGTAGCGTCGGGAGAATTTCCAAACAACAGTAGTGCAAGTTGACTTAGCATCGGGTGTTTCCAAATACAACCCTAGCAACGGGGGTGTTTCCAAATACAACCCTAGCACCTGTTGACTTAGCGCCTAGTGTGTTTCCAAATACAACCTTAGCAGTGGTTGACTTAGTGCCTGATGTGTCTCCGAAACGACCCTAACGCCGGTTAACTCAATGCTAGTTGACTTCAGATAATATCATGCCACTAGGTAAACAACACTGGTTGTGTTAGAACTCATCACTGGTTGAAAATTCTCGACAAACCATCATCTCTACACATGACGTCGATCGTATTTCAAGCAGTGCATGCCCTACCACTATCCGTAGTGGACTTGCGCTCAGGCTGTTGCACCTAAATTGTGACCTCCCCAGTAGAGTCATCAGCTGTCCCTCATCTCTCACTAGGAGTCACATCCATACTACGACCCATCATCCTCAATAAAGTTAGGGTCATTCTCACCTCCCCAATACTCAGAGAGTGCCTTACCCCCTTAAAAACCACAACATGGTCCAGTTCTGATGATCATCCCTCATCAGGTCACCATTTCCACCTAGCCCTCAGTTTGTGAATGGTCTTAGCCATGTTATCCCCAGGGAGTCAGATTACCGTCCACAGGCCTATTACCTATGGAGCTCCACCTACATGGTGATCCACATAACGGTCCATACTGCATGACCCTAATCTACACAACCCTGCGCTAGACGCACGACCCTAAACTCTATGGTTTGTGCTGCATGACCCTAAACTACACAGCTCTGGTCTAGATGTACAACCCTAAACTCCGCGGTCCATGCTGCATGACCCTAAACTACACAGCCCTAGTCTAGACACACCACCCTAAGCTCCACGGTCCATGCTGCATGACCCTAAACTACACAGCCCTGGTCTAAACGCACGACCCTAAACTTTGCGGTCCGAACTATATGACCTTAAACTGTAGCGGAGGTCTAGTTGTACGACCTTAAACTGCATGGTCCAAACTAGATGACCTTAAACTATAATATACGTCCCGATCGCATGACGTTAAACTCCACAGCACCATAGTCAGAACTATATGACTTTAAACAGTTGCGGAGGTCAAGTTGCATGATCTTAAACTGCATGGTCCTAGTTTTATGACTTTAAACTGCATAACTACGATCTGAACTATATGACCTTAAATGGTAGCGGAGGTCTAGTTGCACGACCCTAAACTGCATGGTCTAAACTACATGACCTTAAACCATAGTCTACGTCCCAGTCGCACGACGTTAAACTGCACAACACCATGGTCTGAACTATATGACTTTAAACTGTAGCGGAGGTTAAGTGGCATGACCTTAAACTGCATGGTCCTAGTTGTATGAATTTAAAATTGCATAACCATGGTCCAACTATATGACCTTAAACCATAGTGCACGTCTTGGCCACATGACAATAAACTGCTTTACCCTGGTCCATGAGGCATGACCATAAACTTACCCCCACATACGCGCACACGCCTTTATGTGCACCTTCACACACACCTTTCCTAACCTATCTGTTAGTGTGTGTGCACCACCTCCATTACCTCCCCAGTGAGTTCATTCCTTTTATCATTCTACATCATTCCCCCGTGAGTCTCACCTATGCTCATAAAACGGCAAACCATCCCGCCATCCATATTCGTTGTAAGTTAGTGGGTCACCATCGTCCACTCACCTTTCATACATCACCCATCTCTCATGGGTAGCCTCGAGCCATCTGCCCAAGTTAGCCAAACCACCACCATACTCACTCCATGGCCTTCATAGACTTCCATCCATCACCATTACGGTCCAGTTGTATGACCTTAAACCATAATGCACGAGTCTCGGAGGCATGACCTTAAAAAACATGCCCTCACAAAAGAAAAGAAAAGAAAAGAAATAATGAGCATGGTGTATACCTGAACAAGAGAATGCTATGAGTAAAAATGACGGACGGGCATGATCACAAAACCATGATTAAAAGAGTTCTGTAAATAAAAACCGGGCACGTGAAAACCTGAATGGGAATTGTGAGTAAAAATGTATAAAACGGACGGACATGGTCGAAAGGTCATGGGTAAAAGAGCCCCAAAAAGAAAAAAAAAAAGAAGTTGGTGAAAACCGTCTCTACGGCGCCGCTTCCCACTTTTAAGAAAAAATCCGCAAAAGATGCTTGGACCAACAAATAGGTTGATGCAACATTCGCTTCCACAGGTGGCTTCAGTCTGCACTCCCTTCATCATAAAGACATCCAACTTTGGTGTAGATATTAAAATCATCCCCGGACATTCCTTCTTCACTCTTGGGTGAGCAGGTAGCCCAGTTGATGTCCTTCTCCAGTCTTGGATGAGCAGGTAGCCCAATCGATGTCCTCCTCCAGTCCTGGGTGAATAGGGTAGCCGCATCGACATCCTTCTTCAATCTTGGGTGAACAGGTAGCCTAGTCGATGTCCTTCTCCAGTCTTAGGTGAGCAGGTAGCCCAGTCGACTTCCTCCTCCAATCCTGGGTAAACAGGTAGCCCAGTCGACATCCTTCTTCAAGCTTGGTGAACAGGTAGCCCAGTCGATGCCTTCTCCAGTCCTGGGTGAACAGGTAGCCTAGTCGACATCCTTCATCAGTCCAGGGTGAATAGGTAGCTCAGTCGACATTCTTCTTCAGGGCTGGGTGACAACGTAGCCCAGTAATTATCCCTTCTTCAATGACCTTCTCCTCATGCATAGAGTATGCATGCCTTCTCCTTCTCTTATAGACCTCCTCCCCATGCATGGAGTGTGCATGCCTTCTCCTTCTCTTATAGACCTCCTCCCCATGCCTGCAGTTTGCATGCCTTCTCCTTCTCTTATAGACCTCCTCCCCATGCATGGAGTGTACATGCCATCTCCTTCTCTTATAGACCTCCTCCCCATGCATGGAGTTTGCATACCTTCTCCTTCTCTTATAGACCTCCTCCTCATGCATGGAGTATGTATGCCTTCTCCTTCTCTTATAGACCTCCTCCTCATGCATGGAGTATGCGTGCCTTCTCCTTCTCTTACAGGCCTCCTCCCTATGCATGGAGTATGCATGCCTTCTCCTTCTCTTATAGACCTCTTCCCCATGCATGAAGTATGCACGCCTTCTCCTTCTCTTATTGACCTCCTCCCCATGTATGCATGCCTTCTCCTTCTCTTATAGACCTCCTCCCCATGCATGGAGTATGCATGCCTTCTCCTTCTCTTATAGACCTCCTCCCCGTGCATGGAGTATGCATGCCTTCTCCTCCTCTTATAGACCTCCTCGCCATGCATGGAGTATGCAAGCCTTCTCCTTCTCTTATAGACCTCCTCCCCATGCATGGAGTATGCATGCCTTCTCCTCCTCTTATTGACATCCTCCTCATGCATGGAGTATGCATGCCTTCTCCTTCTCTTATAGACCTGCTCCCTATGCATGGAGTATGCATGCCTTCTCCTCCTCTTATAGACCACCTCCCCATGCATGGAGTACGTATGCCTTCTTCTTCTCTTGTAGACCTCCTCCCCATGCACAGAGTATGCATGCCTTCTCCTTCTTCTATTATAGACCCCTCTCTCCATGAGTCTAGGTGACAAAGTAGCCCAGTCATCATCCTTCCAAGGCAGAAATTGATAAAGCCAGGTCGGAACCTGCCAGAGACTTCATCTTGCTTAGCTGGCATGACCAAACCTTCGGGATCGGCTAATAGAACCTGCCCCCGGTTGGACTCAATAGACGCGACCAATAGTGGTACTTTGATTGTCAAAAACAACCCCGGTATAGCAGAAAAAAAATGCCACCAAAAAGTCTCTTCTCCCCCTAAAGTCTCCACGGTTGGACTCACTAAACAATGAATCCTTAAATCTGAGCAGCCTAATTACACCATTACGTGAATCTCCTCAGCATTCACGTGGTCCTATGGCTAGGAAGGAAAAAACAAAAAAGCTGAAGGAAACTTTTCGAATGATTTTCTTTCTCTCTTCTCTTGAAGCACAACATTCAGTAGGGCACCTTGGTCCCTAGTAGGAAGCAGATCAATAAAACCTACAAAACATTGGAAAATTCCTGACAGTCTCAGAATGGCCCCAGAATTGGTCAAGATCATCATCAGCACTTCAAAAGACCACTTGCCAAGTGTCATCACAATCAGACATGTCTAAGGCAGTGAGCACAAAGAAACGGTTTTCAAAAAATTGGCTTCTAGCAACCTGAAACCGACCCTACAACTGGAGCTACATTTTTTGTGTCTCAAATCCCTATGGGACCACCGCCATTGGATCTAGCGCTGTTGAAAACTCCTATGGGCCAAGTTTCGACTTGATCAGACACTCCAGAACAAATATATGAGCAAAACATTGAAACAAGAGAGGTCGCACACTATTCCCATATGGCCTCACTGCACCAAAACACCATTAAAGGTGGCTGTTTTTACAGTCACGGGTAGTCACTTTCGAGGCCCATAATTTAATCGTTCCAAATCGGATTGCTTCCAAATTTGGTGAGCATGTTCGTCTCATCAAGATGAACAATTCGATATGTGGCCTGCCTCGAGACGATATCTGACCAGGAAGAAAATCTAGAGAGAAGTTGCCCATCCATGAAGAAGTTGCAGAAAATTTAGTAGTCACATGTCTTGCTCGATGAACCAAATCACGACGCTCGCACAACGGATCGACGTAATGCCAATTCCATTGTGTGCGTACGGTTCAGGGTTATCAATGGAACGAACAACGTACATGATGGGCAGTCAAATTTCATAGACGAAATTGATGAAGTTACTAAAATTTCGATCACCGAATTTCAGATTCCGACCAAAACTCAAAAGTTGCAAAATCTTCATTAGGGCTCCAAGTCGCGTTTCGATTGCTGCCGCGCGATCGTAATGACATGCTTAGTGCGCTATGACAAAGAAATCACAGAAAAACATTGAGGAAAGGCAGCACTATCGATCCAAAGTTTTCAAGATTCAAACAAATTTTGAGTCGCTAAAAAACATGATTCATGGCTCGAAGTTGGTATCAAAACAATCGCCATGTCGAGCCCTACAAGAAAACAATAATCTTTCGATCAAACGAACATCAGAACAACCCCGGGTCAGCCACGGAAGATCACACAACTTCTCGGGCAGCCACATGGACTTTTTTAGAATTCCATAAATTGTTAAGCAAGGGAAAATTAGTCCTTTTGCACCCATTTTTAGAATTTCTTTTAATTCAATTAAGTCTTAATTTTTTCAGTAATTAGGTTTAATTTTGATCAATCCACCCATGTTTGGGCACAACCCTATATAAACAGGCATTGCCTCATTGTAAAAAAAAGGCCCACCCCAACAAAGAACTATGACCTTCAGTTGATTTTTGGGGAAGATTGAATAGAAATTTCGATTCCTTGCTTGGGCCTGTGAGTACACATTGGAGAGAGAGAGGAGAGAGAAGAAAGGTCGATACCCTTCGGGCAGGCAACTTTCACTCTCCTCCCCTCTCTCTTTCTCTCTTCTTTCTCTCTCTTCTCCCTCTCTCTCTTTCTCTCTGCTTTCTCTCTCTCTCTCTCTCTCTCTCTCTCTCTTTCTCTCTCTTCTTGCTCTCTCTTCTCTATCTCTTCTCTTTTTCTCTCTTCTTCTCCCCCTTTGTCTATCAGTCAACGAGACTTTATGTCGGTTGGTTTCCTCTCTCTTCCTTTATCAGTCGGTGAGACTTAGCACCGGTTGGTTTCCTCTCTCTTCCTCTGTCAGTCGGTGAGACCTAGTGCCAGTTGGTCTCCTCTCTCTTCATCTAACAGTCGGCGAGACTTAGCATCGGTTGGTTTCCTCTATCTTCCTCTGTCAGTCGACAAGACTTAGCGCCGATTGGTCTCCTCTCTCTTCCTCTATGAATTGATGAGACCTAACGTCAGTTGACTTTTTCTCTCTTCTTCTACCAGGCGGTGAGGTCTAGCACCAGTTGTCTTTTCTCTCTTTATCAGTCGGTGAGACTTAGTGCCGATTGGTTTTCTTTCTCTTCTTCTATCAGTCGGTGAGGGCTAGCACCGGTTGTCTTTTCTCTCTCTACCAGTTGGTGACGCCTAACACCGGTTGGACTTTTCTCTCTTCTTCTACCAGCTGGCGAGGCTAAGCACCAGTCGTCTTTTCTATCTCTACCAGTCGACGAGGCCTAGCGCCAGTTGGTCTTCTCCCTCTTTTTCAATCAGTCGACAAGACTTAGTGCCAATTAGTTGGCGAGACTAAGCGCCAGTTGGCTCCCTTCCTGTCTTCTCATCTGATATAGTCGGTGAAGCCTAGCTCTGACTGCTTCCTTTCCCTCATCTCTTGAAAGAGTCTGCAATGTCTAGTGCCGACTGCATCTCCTATTCCTTCTTCTCACTCCTTCCGTCTATCCCCTTCTTCTCTCTAACTATTCCTCTGCTGCTCTCTCATTTGATCAAGAGGGATTGAGTTTAGCATCTCATGACAGTCTTGTAGTCTAGCCGTATTGTTGCGCCAGATTCGCTTTGCTCGCTTTACTGCCACGATAGACCAACCATCGTGTCTAGCTAGTTGATATCGGTAATAACGTCTAGTAGCAATCCCATGAGCCAGTCTCAATTATCGAGCCCATTTTGCCACCACATTATGTCAATTATCCAGCAGTCTAGTCACTGCCCTGACCTTCTTGCTTGGTCGAATCCTTCTTTCCCCGTGTCCTTCTTTCTTCTTTTTGAATACTCATGGTTTTATATGTTCATAAAATAGGAAAAGGGTGAGGTCTGACCCACCTGTCTCATAACCTTTGCCATATATTTGTGTGATTGTAGAGAGTAGAAAATAATAAGAATACAAGCCAAGGGAGGCGATTCTAAACCAGTTTCATTATTTCTTCTTGATCTAAGAGGGTGCTCACACGAGTCAGCCCGAGTAAGTACCAAACCTACCTTTTAAATTCCTCTCTCACCGGTTGGTAACACCTGCCCCCGTTTTCGAATGAGGTTCCCGAGAGAGTGATCTCATGAACGTCTCAGGTCTTCCCCAAAACCCGAGACACGAGCCGCCCGATCCCTCAAGGATCTGGAGGGCGAGATCGAGGCACTCAACCAGCCCTGTTTCAATGGAAATACGTCAAACTCATGAGATGTTAAAGAGCCAAGACAGGAAAAAATGTCAAACTCATGGCACGTTAAAGAGCCGAGACCGAAAAAATGTCAAACTTGTGCGATGTTAAAGAGCGGAGACAGGAAAAATGTCAAACGTGTGCAATGTTAAAGAATCGAGACAAGAAAAAAGACAAACTCGGGCGATGTTAAAGAGCCGAGATAGGAAAAGCATCAAACTCGTGTGACGTTAAAGAGCCAAGACAGGAAAAATGTCCAACCCGTGCGACGTAAAAGATCTGAGACAGGTAATGTCTAGCCCCATGTGACGTAACATATCAGATGTGTTCAAGGCACAACCACCTTGTTCAATGTGTTCAGGGCACAACCACCTTGTTCAATGTGTTCAGGGCACAACCAACCTGTTCAAACGTCTAGCCCCGTATGATGCTAAGTGTCAGGTATATCTAGTTTAACGTCAAACTCGTGCCATGTAAAAGAGTTGAGACAGGTAACATCCAGCCTAGTATGATGTAAAGTGTCGAATGTGTTCAGAGCACAACCACCCAATTCAATGCTGTTTAGGGCACAACCACCCTGTTTAATGTGTTCAAAGCACAACCTCCTTGTTCAAACGTCTATCCCCGTATGACATAAAAAGGTAGGGTGTATGGTCCATTACTGCATGACTCTAAACTACTTAGAGGGATATGTGGTTGTAGGAGTTAAAACTACTAACCAACTTTGTTTTTCAAATATCTTTCTCTTTTCAAAATTTTCAGTACATGTCTGTGATTTCAAAAACTTTAATTTCTTTGTTAAAATCATAACCTGTCCCTGCTCCGGGTTCTATTTCAAATCTCCCCCTACTTTCAAAATTTCTAAAACATTTTTTAAAATGAAGGAGCTTGGACACCCGTATATGATGAATACCGTGTTGCCATGTTTACTGCGTTGCTGCCTGGTCTCTCTTCGGATTTAGCCAGACATGTCTCTTCCTATAGAAGGCCTTTTCCTATAGATAGCCTTAGGAAACCCCTACGAAGTTTAAAGAAAATGTTAAGGATAAAATTTCAAACTGCAAATTGAAGTTAAGTGGCATGGCCAAAAAATC
The DNA here is from genome assembly GCF_054954075.1 of Amborella trichopoda. Taxonomy (NCBI): domain Eukaryota; kingdom Viridiplantae; phylum Streptophyta; class Magnoliopsida; order Amborellales; family Amborellaceae; genus Amborella; species Amborella trichopoda. The sequence continues at coordinate 28,142,002 of NC_142337.1, read as the reverse complement.
CAACTCGAGTTTCAAGCTTGTGTAACTCACCGACAATGCCAGAAATCCTAGGAGGAAAAATGCCCTAGGTGGGTGGTGAGCACAATGACTTGGAGGGATAGTTGGTTAAGTGCCTCAATCTCGCCCTCTGGATCCTTTTGGGAATCAGGCAGCACACATCTCGGGTTTCAGGGGAAGACCCGGGACATTTTGTGAGATCTCTCTCTCAAGAACCTCGCTCGAAAACAGGAGCAGGTGTTGCCAATCGGTGAGAGAGGAATTTAAAGGTGGGTTCAGGACTTACTCGGGCTGACTCGCATGGGCGCCCTCTTAGATCATGAAGAAGGCCTCCCAGTAATGAACTGGTTCGAAATTGCCTCCCTTGGCTCGTATTCTTCTTATTTTCTGCTTTCTGCAATCACACACATATATGGTAAAGATTATAAGATAGGTGGGTCAGACCTCACCCTTTTCTTCTTTGATGAACATACACAAGCATGGGCATTCAAAAAGAAGAAATAAAGACGGGGGGAAAAGAATTCGACTAAGCGAGAGGATCAAAGCGGTGATTAGGCTGGTGGAAAATTGGCCTAACGTGGTAGCAAAATGAGCTCGATAATTAAGATCGGCTGACACGATCACTACTAGACGTCATTACCAATACTGTCTAGCTAAGCCCGATGGTCGGTCTTTCATGGTAATAAAGCAGGGTAAGTAATCCTGACACGATAACATTACAGCTAGATGACAGTACTATCATGAGAGGCTAACCTCAGTCCCTCTTAGTCGAACGAAGGGGTGATAGATTTAAGGTTGTAAGGAAAGAATAAGACGAGAAGAAAGGAAAGAAAGAAGGAGGGAGAAGAAAGGAAGAGAAGAGTATGAAAGACGAGAGGATGAAGGAGAGAGAGGGAAGGAAGGCGCAGTCGGAGCTAATCATTACTGATTATGTTAGAAGGAAGAAAGAAAAAACAAAGTCGATGCTAGGCTACATCGACTATGTTGTATAGAAGAATAGAGAGAGAAAACCAGTCAGCACTAGGTCTCATCGACTGACAGAAGAGGAGAGAGAAAACCAGTCAACATTAGGTCTCACCGATTGATAGAAGAGGAGAGAGAAAACCAATTGATGCTAAGTCTCATCGATTGATAAAAGAGGAGAGAGAAAACTAATCGGTGCTAGGTCTCATCGATTGATAAAAAAGGAGAGAGAAAACTAGTTAGCACTATGTCTCACCAACTAATAAGAGAGGAGAGAGAAAACCAATTGACCTTAGGTCTCATCGATTGATAAGAGAGGAGAGAGAAAACAAATCGATGTTAGGTCATATTGACTAATGGAGGAAGAGAGATAAGACTAGTCGGTGCTAGGTCTCATCGATTGATAGAGGAAGAGAGAGAAGACCAGTCGGTGCTAGGTCTCGTCGATTTATAGAGGAAGAGAGAGAAGAAGAGAGAATACCAATTGGTACTAGGTCTCACCGATTGATAAAGGAAGAGAGAAGAAGATCAGTCAGCTAGGTCTCATCGATTGATAAAGGAAGAGAGAGAAGAATAGAGAGATGAGAAGAGAGGACGAGACGAAAAGATATAGAGATGAGAAGAGAGGAGAGAGAAAGAAGAGAGAAAGAGAGAAGGAGAAAAACAAAGATAGAGATGAGAAGAGAGGAGAGAGAAAGAAGAGAGAGAAAGAAGAGAGAGAAAGAGATAAGGAGAGAGAGAGATGAGAAGAGAGGAGAGAAAGAAGAGAGAAAGAGAGAAGGAGATAAAAAGAGGGGAGGAGAGAGAAAGTTACCTGCTCAAAGGGTACCGACCCTTTTATTCTCTCTCACCTTTCCCTCTCCAAGATGTACTCTCAAACTTAAGCAGGAATGGAAATTTTATTGAACTAATTAAAAAATGAACCGAAGGCCCTTACAATTTAACTTTGCATGTTTATATAAAATAGAGCTAAAACATGGGTGTACACAAAAAATGGATGCAAAAATACTATTTTACCCTTATCTAACAATGTGTGGAATTTAAGAACAGTCCCTGATGCTGTTCGAGAACTTGCGTGATCTTTCGTGGCTGACCTGATGTCGTTTTGATGCCCGTTTGATCGAAAGATTATTGTTTTCTTGTAGGGCTTATGGTGATCATTTTGATAACAACTTCGAGCCATGAATCGTGTTTTTGAGCCATGATCATGAGACTTGAATTTTGGATGAATCTTGAAAGTTTCAGATTAATTGTGTGCTAGTTCCTTATGTTTCTTTGTGATTTCTTCATTGAATCACACTAAGCATGCCGTCACGACCATGTTGTAATGAACCTAGCTTGATTTCATGTTCAGATGAAGATTTTGTCGTATTGAGTTTTTGATCCGACAGCTGGAATTTATAGCATCTTTGATGCCTTCGTGTGTGCAATCTAACCGTTCATCATATGCGAAGTTTAGACCAGAGAGAGGCTCGGACCTCACGCACATAATGCAATTGATTTTGCGCCGATCGGGTATGCGAGCATCGTGATCTGGCTGCTCGAAAGAGACGTTCTGCTGCTGAATTTTCTGTAACTTCCTTCAAGGATCATCGACTTTCATTTAGTTTTTCTCTCTACTTGAGTGTCATTACGGGGCATACCATATATCGAATTGTTCGTGTTGATGAGATAAACACGCTCACCAAATTTGGGAGCAATCTGACTTGGAACGAATGACATAGAGGGCCTGAAAGTGACTGCTTGTGACTGTAAAAATAACTACAATTAATGGTGTTTTGGTGTAGTGAAGCCACACGGGAATAGTGTGCGGCTTACCCCTTTTTAGTCTTTTACCCAAAACTTTGTCCTGCAGTGCTCAATTGAGCTGAACCTTGACCCATTGGGGTTTTCAACCGTGCTGGATCTAATGGTGGTGGTCCCATAGTTGTTTGGTGCACCAAAAGTGTAACTCTAGTTACAAGAGTTTGAACGTATTTTTCAGCACCTTGGTCCCAGTTAAGAAGCAGGTCAATGAAGCTTACAAAACAGTGGTACTTCTTGGTAGTCTCAGAATGGCTCGGTAATTGCTCAAGATGTTCATCAACACTTCAAAAAATCACATGCCAAGTTTCATCGCGATCAAGCATGTCTCAGGCAGTGAACACAAAGAAACAATTTTAGCAAAATCGATCTGTAGCACCCTAAAATGGACCCCGTAACTAGAGCTATACTTTTGGTGCCTTAAACAACTATGAGAGTACCGTCATTAGATCTGGCAAGGTGGAAAACCCCTATGAGTCAAGTTTCGACTTAATTGGCCACTTTTAGGTCTATATCTCACTCGTTCCAAGTCAGATCGCTCTCAAATTTGGTAAGTGTGTTCGTATCATCAAGACGAACAATTCAATATATGGTACACCGCTTGATGACACCCGTATAGAGATAAAAACTAAATGAAATTTGCTGCTCCGTGAAGGAAGCTGCAGAAAATTCAACAGCGGCACACCTCGTTCGAGCAGTCAGATCACGATGCTCACATACTTGATCGACACGAAACCAATTGCATTAGGTGCATGAGGTTTGAGATTATCTCTGGTCCGAACTTCGCATACGATGAACGGTTGGATTTCACACACGAAGTCTTCAAAGTTGCTATAAATTCTAGCCATCAGATTTCAAGATTCCGACCAAAAACTGAAGATTACAAAATCTTCATCCGAACACGAAATCAAGCTACATTCGTTGAAACATGATCGTGACGGCATTCTTAGTGTGATTCAATGAAGAAATCATAAAGAAACATCAAGGAACAAGCACATAATCGATCTGAAGTTTTCAAGATTCATCCAAGATTCAAGTCTCATGATCATGGCTTGAAGTTGGTATCAAAATGATCGCCATGCTGAGCCCTACAGTAAAACAATAATCTTTTAATCAAACGGGCATCAGAACGACCTCAAGTCAGCCGTGGTAGATCACAGCTTTCGGGCAATAGCAGAAACTGTTCTGAAATTCCACACATTGTTAGGCAGGGGCACAACAGTCATTTTGCATCCCACTTTCTTAATTTTCTTTAATTCAATTTATTTGTAATTATCTTCAATTTAGTTAGTTTTTGGGGGTATACCCATGTTTTAACCCAACTCTATATAAACACGCAAAGCTAAATTCTAAGGGCCTTCGATTCATTTTTGAATTGGTTCAATAAAATTTCTATTCCTGCTTGAGTTTGTGAGTACATCTTGGAGAGGGAGAGACGAGAGAGAAGAAAAGGGCTGGTATCCTTTGAGCAGGTAACTTTCTCTCTCCTCCTCTTTTTCTATCTCCTCTCTTATTTCTCTCTCCTCCCTCTTTCACTCTCCTCCCTTTGTTCTCTCTTATTTTCTCTTTCTCTCTCCTCTCTTCTCATCTCTATCTCTTTCTCTCTCTCTCTCTCTCTCTCTCCCCTCTCTGCTCATCTCTATCTCTTTCTCTTTCTCTCTCTTTTTTCTCTTTTCTCTCTCCTCTCTTCTCATCTCTATCTCTTTCTCTCTCCTCCTTTCTCATCTCTATCTCTTTATCTCTCCTTATCTTTTCCTCTCTCTTCTCTCTCTCCTCTCTTCTTTTCTCATCTCATCTCTATCTCTTTCTCTCTCCTCCTCCCTTCTCATCTCTCTCAACTCTCTTCTCATCTTCATCTCTTTATCTCTCCTCTCTTCTCTTCTCTTCTCTATCTCTTTCTTTCTCCTCCTCCCTTCTCGTCTCTATCTCCTTCTCATCTCTATCTCTTCTCTCGCTTCCTCTATCAGTCAGCAAGACCTAGAACCGACTAGTCTTCTTTCTCTTCTTCTCTCTCTTTCTTAATTAGTCGATGAGTCCTAACGTCGACTGGTCTTCTCTCTCTCTCTTTCTCTGTCAGTCAATGAGACCTAGCACCGACTGATCTTCTCTCTCTTCCTTTATCAATAGGTGAGACCTAGCATCGACTGGTCTTCTCTCTCTTCTTCTCTCTTCCTCTGTCAGTTAGCGAGACCTAACGCCGTCTAGTCTTCTCTCTCCTCCTTTATCAATTGATAAGACCTAGCACTGATTGGTTTTCTCTCTCCCCTCTTGTCAGTCGACGAGACTTAATATCGACTGATTTTCTCTCTCGTCTCTTTTATACAACACAATTGGTGAAGCCTAGTGCTGACTGTATTTTCTCTCTCTTCCTTCTAACACTGTCGACAATGATTAGCTTTGATTGTACCATCATCCTCTCGTCTTTCATACTCTTCTCTTCCTTTCTTCTCACTCCTTCTTTCGTTCCTTTCTTTTCTTCTTATTCTTTCCTTATAACCTTAAATCTATCATCCCTTCGTTTGATTAAGAGGGACTGAGGTTAGCCTCTCATGATAGTCCTATCGTCAAACTATAATGTTGTTGTGCTAGGATTATTTGGCCCCCTTTATTGCCATGACAGACCGACCATCGTGCTTAGTTAGTCGGTATTGATAATGATGTCTAGTAGTGGTCCTGTGAATCAGCCTTAGTTACCTAACTCGTTTTGCTACCACATCAGGCCAATTATCCGCCAGCCTACTCACTGCTTTGATCCTCTCGCTTAGTCGAATTCTTTTGCCCCTGTCTTTCTTCCTTCGTTTTGAATGTGCATGCTTGTGTACGTTCATCAAAGAGGAAAAGGGTGAGGTCTAACCCACCTATCTTATAATCTTTTTCATATATGTGTGTGATTGCAGAGAGCAGAAAATAAGAAGAATACATGCTTCGAACCAGTTTTATTATTGGAGGGCTTTATTCGTGATCTAAGAGGGTGCCGATGCGAGTCAGCCCGAGTAAGTCTCAAACCCACCTTTAAATTCCTCTATCACCGGTTCGTAACACTTGCTCCCATTTTCAAACAAGGTTCTCAAGAGAGCGATCTCAAAAAACATCTTGGGTCTTCCCCCGAAACCCGAGATGCATGCCGCCCGATCCCCAAAAGGATCCGAAGGGCGAGATCGAGGCACCTAACAAGCTTGGTGACTCCACTGGGGACTTACTACCCTTAGTCAGATCGTTCTTGTTTGGCTAGTTTCTTCTTTTATTATGAGGAGGCCTTCGCCATCCAGACATTAAGAGGAGAAAAAGCAACAACTCCCAATTTCGAAGCTATCCAAGTCGCGACAGCCCAACATGGGGCTAGACAAGGCCTAGGGTATTAGCTCCTTGGGACAATAAAAGTGTCGAAATGCATTCAGAAGAGAAATCACATGACGTGCAATAAAAGTAACAAGAGAATGAAATCATGCAGCAAAGTCAAAAGAGAGAAACACTTTATTTATCAGTTAAAATATTTACAAAGTACTGATAAGAGGAAATGACATGCTAAAAAAAGATTAATCATGTTATTGATCTCTGTGCTGTGCACGATAGGAGAAGTCTTGGTGCCATGGATATACTCCTTCAGTTCCGCTACCATTTGAGTCTCCTCTGTCATTGCCACAGTTTCTGACTCAATTGTGCCATTGAGTTCAGACAAATCTTCGACCAATGAGGCCTCCATAACTTTCCTCTGAGCCATCTTCATCTCGAGGCCAATGAATTCCTGTTTCAGTATTCGCATTGCCTCTCGGATTTCAATCATTCTCTTGAAGCTTCCTTGTGCCTCCCTCTTGAGGTCCTGCTGATGGCTAGTTATCATGGCTTTCTTCTCGATGTAGGAATCTATTTTCTCGAGGCGACGCAAGATCAACACTTTCAAAGAGGCTAGCCTCCCAGTTTCTTCTTCATGATGTAGCGATCCTAGCTGCCAGCTCTCCAACTCGTTTAGAGTTGCATTAAAATGGGACAGCACTTCTGGGGCCCTCCCAATCGCAGTAGTCCCAGGGAACTCCTTCAGTTTTGCCAAGGCATCTCCTAGCTCATCAAGGGGCAGCTCCCTCAAGCTCTGAAGCCTGCTCTAAGCATGTCTGTAATCATGATAGATGCACCTCTAAAAACAGGCCTGGATGGTGTTGTTGAGACCATTATTGCTGAAGAAACCTCGACCTCAAGGACCGGGCTTGTTGGAGTAATAGCCATTTGAGCCACTGGCTCTCCTGAAACAAGAACAAAGCTTAGAGCTTCTTGCCCCTCCTACTCATAGGTAGCTCCAGCCTCAACCTGCATGGGTTCTTCAATACCAGTCTCGTTGGGTTGACCCTATTCTATGGAGACCTCTACAGGCTCTTCATTCACCTGAACTATCGCCTCAACATTATCAAGTTCATGGACTGCCTCTTCTCTTTGACCTTCGCTAGCCAATTCATCTCTAGCCATGGTTTCTACCACTTGGCTTCCACCTTCAACAGCCAGAACCTCGGCTACGAAGAGTTCAACTCCCTTATCTTCATGACCTATGTCCACTGGGGCAACAACCTCTTAGTGCTTAGGAATTTCATGAACTTCAAGATCTTCTCCTTGAGTCATAGCCTCTGCCTCGGTCGGGGCACTAAACTCCAGAGGCATGGAGGCGACATCAACATCAGAGCCCCTATTTAGAGCAGTGGATACAAGGCCTTCATCCTCATCAGTCTCCATTTGAGCCACCTCCTACTCCGGAACTATCTCGGGACTCAAGGATGCCTCCCCAAGATCCGGAGTCATATCCCACTCAGAAGCACCGACAATAGGCTCAGAATGGCTGGAATCGTCTACCTCAGTTTTTGAAGAAAAAGAAATCAATTCAGGAGAAGCAAAAGGTGGTCTAGAGAGTGCAGAAGGTGATACCGGAGTAGTTCTTGAAAGATCAGAAGAGAAAGAGCTACCTTCTGATTCTGACACCATAGGAAGCTTGACACTCTTGAGCCTCCGAATGCGCCCACTAACTGAAGGCAGGGCATAAGTATCAGCAGCAGTCGAGCACTTTCTTTTCTTTCCCCCTGTTGAAGTAGGAGCTGCCGCTTCAGATCCACCTCCTTGAGAAGACCCTCTAGCAAATTTACTGTGAGGACCACTCCTAATGAGGGCATTCAAATCCTGTGGGGGATGCTTCTCATAACCAGGAGCTCGTCACCCCTCATCCCATTCAAAGATGGAACTAAGATATTTTAAAATACTCCCAGTCTTTGTCTTCATTGCAAGGAATTCTGGCGAAGCCTCGTTTGCTACTATATAACTCGAAAGCCCCAAAGCCCGCCAGTTCGAGGGATAATCTAAGGCGAATATCGCATCGGGAGCTAGGGCATTCGTCAGTTACCATTCACTCCTTTCCAAGGGTGGTCTTTATCCCAATATCCCCTACTGGTGATTCTCCACCAGTTCATATAGGCCTTCATCGTCTGAACCCTTCTGCCGATGTGAGGTATGACGTATTTGCTGGTTTCTATCATCTCTAGACACATGGACCAAGCGATCCATATATTCTCTGGCAGCTAGCAGTCATGGAAATTTCCCAAATTTATGTCTTACCCTTGAACACCTTATTCCGGTGCTTTTAGAAGAATACTGAGGAGGGGCAGCTTTGATCAAGCTCGTGCTGACGGATGAAGCGGTGAGGGAAATACCCCTCTAACTTGGCATTGTGCAGAGTTCGATAGGGTAAGACTCCCCCTCTAATGCTCAGGATGAACATGAGTTCCATAATAGTTATCGGAGCACCGTTTAGCTCCTTCCCTAACTCATCAATGAAAGCACGGTCGGTGAAGCTACCGATCAGAAAAAGGACCCGCCTCATGTTGAGAGAATCATTCCCAAAGAGACTCCAAGCCTACCCTGGGGTATGGAAGATGGCCCTTTGGTTAGCAATACTCATCAAGAATGGCCATAATTTATCTCCCGAGCACTGATGCTTGATGTAGGTGTCTGGGAAATAGGCCCCTAGCCACCCGTACACATAATGCACTTGGAATGGAGTTTTAAAATCCCTGGGAAAAGCCTCTCCTCCAACAATGAGACTTCCTCCCTCTTTTCCCCTGTTGGCCTTTCCACGGGAGATGGTCCCTAAGCCATGGTATATGTTGCACAAGACCGGCTGAGCAAGAGCATACTCACTCCCTAAGGCCATGTCACAGGCCACATACAGTACGCCTAGATGAATGTCATCCCCCTAGCCAGGAAGCACGAATTTGCACAGGAATAAAGCCAAGTACGCAGCAGAGAAGACACGGTCATTGTCAGTCTCAAGTTGATATATGGGAGGCATCTCCTTTGTGACGGCCTTCCCTTTCCCTTTCACAGTATCCTGACCACCTAAAGGATAATCCGCACAAAAGAATTTTACCCACTCCGTAAAAGTAATCTTGCTATTGCTGGAGTGGCCGACAATCGACTGATAGACCTCAAAGATCTTCTGAAGGCTGGCCGGTGGCTCTTCATCCCCCAAGTTAACACCACTGAAGATGATAGAGTTTGGGGGCACAAACGCATCATACATAGCCCCAATCGTCGGGAGGTCTCCATTAAAATGAAGATCTAGCAAAGAGATCCCTGCTTCCCCATGCCCAAGAAGCCAAGTAGTGCTAACATGGATCCATGTCTCCAGCAATACCTTTATTGTATTGGAGCAACAGTCATAGTATTTGCTCGAACACTGGACCGCTGCTAATAGCGAAGCACATTCAAGAGAGCTTTTATATGAAGCCAATACCTTGGCAGTCCAGGAAGTATATCCCTTCAGGTATTAGTGCTCCCCTTGAATCCGGAGGCCTTATGCTGACCGCCTTAGTAATCCCGGTACCATCTGCTTCTCTAAGGTAGGAAAATTCTCCCTGTAATCTATGTTCTGATGCATATATTGAAGAAGTGCCATCCCATCTTCAGTACTGACATTTCCATCATTACCCTCACGCACTTCGAAACAAACGGGGTCAATAATGAAAATGACACTTAGGGGCCACTCTGGTTCGTACACTGGTTGGGTCAGTCAATTGGGCTCACCCCTTGACAAAACTTTGCCTATAAAATCACAGACGCCAATCTCCCCCTCCCTTAGAAGCTTATTCACATTGAGAATTGGGTAAGAAGAACCAACCATTATAAAGGGTTTGGTGGTTTACTCCACAATGTTGCTAAGACATTGAACTAGCGTCGACTGAGTTTCCCAAACACTTAGCGCTGGTTGAGTCTTTCAAATGCCCAGCGCCGGTTGTGTACCAACAGCTAGCGCCGGTTGAGTCTTTCAACAGTCAACGTCGGTTGAATTGCCAACACCCGGTGGCCGTTGCGTGCCAAATGACTAGCATTGCTTGAGTCTTTCAGTACTCAGCACCAGTTGATTTGGTCGATACCCAGTGCCAGTTGAGCTTGTTCAAGACCAGCGCCGACGGTGATTGAATCTCTCGCACGTGCCATGGATCTTAGTTGTGACACCTCGCACTTAGTTGTGTCGACTGAGAACCATCTCCACGTCCTTCGATGCTGCCTCACACCCATGCGACTGACAACCGCTGCCACGTCTCGAAGGGGGATAACCGTATGCCCTCCCTGTGACGGTTCACCTCCTGCCAATCGTACACCTTCAACGATGGTCCACTTCCCGTAACTGTTTGTATCCCGTCGAAACTTCTTCTACACGGGCGAAAAACCTGTTGAAAAACTTTCTCGCTTACGTTTTGGCCTGGACAACACCAGTACCTCACATAAAATTTTTGCAAAGTTCCCGGAAACCTCTCCAACACCACTAACAATGTTGGAAAGTAAATAAAATATTTGGGAAACTCCTTAGAAAACTCCACTGTAGTCGGAACGTCTTCCCTTCACCGAAAAATCCCCTATGCTAAAAAGCTCTCCCCGAGACTTTGCCAAATTCTTGGAAAAGACTACACACTGAAGGTCTTCCCTGCAAAACTGCCTGGAATCCCACTGTTGGCCAAAAACCTTCACTGCCAAACTTTTGCTGAAGTACCATTACTCGTCGGAACTTCAACCGAGCACCTTGTCCACACGGTTAAAGAAAACATGTGGTTAAATTTTTACCCTTGGTGAAAAATGAGGGAAAACATGATTTTACCCCCTTATATAGACTACACTACCCTAAAATGTCCCTCACAAACTGGGAATTCAAGTTACCTTCAAGGGAAGTCAAGCGACGATGAGTTAGGTTGGGCTTTGAGTCGAGGCCCAATGTAACCCTCATTAAACAACCCTAGCACCAGTTAACTTAGCGTCGAGTGTGTTTTCAAAACAACGCTAACACCAATTGACTTAGCGCCGGGTGTGTTTTCAAAACAACCCTAGCGCTAGTAAACTTAGTGCCGGGTGTGTTTTCGAATGCAGCCCTAGCGTCGGTTGACTTAACGCCAATAATATCTTTCAAACACTTAGCGTCGGTTAACTTGGCGCCCGTTGTCTTCAACAATATCACAGGTTGTGCACAGTCAGCTCGTCGGTTGTGTTTTTTGAGAATTCAGTGCCGGATGAAAATTCGCCAGAAGTCACTATCACCACACTTGGCGCCAGTCGTATTTTCAACAACCTATTATCACTTACTCTAGGTGGAAGTCTTACGCATCCTACCACTCATCCCCAGTGATGATGCACCCAAACTGTGACTTATCATCTCTAATTGAGTCAATAGATATCCTTCATCCCCATAGGAGTCACACCCATATTGCAGCCCATTATCCCCACTGGAGTTAGGATCATACTTACCTCTTCAATTCTCGGTAGGTTTATTTCACACCAAGCTATCTTAAACCCAGGGAGTAAGCTTGCCCCCTTAAGCCCTAGTGAGGTCCGCTTTTGTTGGCCATCCTCCATCAGGTCACCATTTCCATTTGAGCCCTCAGTTTGTGAATGGTAATAACCATTTTATCCCCAGGGAGTCGGATTGCCATCCACAGATCTATTCCCCATGGAGCCTCACCTACATGGCGGAACAGTCTCGGTCCTTGCTGTACGATCGTAAACTGCAAAGCCATGCTCCAAACTATATGACCTTAATCTGTAGCGGAGGTCTAGTTGCATGACCTTAAACTGCACAGTCCTAGTTGTATGGCTTTAAACTGCATAACGACGATCTAGCTGTATGACCTTAAACCATAGTACACATCCTAACCGCATGTTGTGAAAAGGCTCAACACTAAGGTCCAAACTATATGGCCTTAAACTATAACAGGGATCTTAAATTGCATGGTCTTAATTGTATGACTTTAAACTGCATAACCACAGTTCAGCTGTATAACTTTAAACCATAGTGCACGTCGTGGCCGTATGACGATAAACTGCTTTGCACAAGTCCTAGAGGCATGACCATAAACTCGCCCCCGCATACGTGCACACACCTTTATGTGCACTTTCACGTATGCCTTCCCTAACCTACCTGTTAGTGTGCGTGCGTCACCTTCATTACCTACCCAGTGTGTCCATTCACTTCATTACCATACCTCATTCCCTAGTGAGTCTCACCTGCGCTCACAAAATGGCGAACCATCCCGCCATCCATACTCGTTGTAAGTTAGAGGGTCACCATCGTCCACTCACATTTCATACATCATAGGTAGCCTAGTGCCAATTCCCCAAGTGAGTCAAACAACCATCATACTCACTCCATGGACTCTGCAGACTGCCATTCATCACCACCACGGTCCAGCTGTATGACCTTAAACCATAGTGCATGTCCAGGCTGCATGACGTTAAACTATTTTGCACAGGTCCCGGAAGCATGACCTTAAACACAGCTTCACAAAAAAAAATGAAAAAATAACGGGCATGGTGTTGACCTGAACAAGGGAATGCCATGAGTAAAATTGACGGACGGGCATGGTCACGAAACCATGAGTAAAAGAGTTCCGTGAACAAAATAGGGCACGATGAAAACCTGAAAGGGCATCGTGTGTAAAAATGGATGGTAATGATGGACATAGCTGAAAGGTTATGGGTACAAGAGCCCTAAAATAAAAATAAGTTGGTGAAAACTATCTTTACGGCACCGCTTCCCAACTTCAAGTGAAAATCCCCAAAGGATGCTTGGACCAATAAACAGGTTGATGCAGCATTCGTATCTATAGGCGGATTTAGCCCTCACTCAAAAGAAGGAAATCCCTAGGGTCACAATACCAGGAATCCAAAAATATGAGCGTCAAGGAAAATATTCTGACAGCTTGAGTCCAGTTGCAGAAGACTCGCCAAGATGGTAAGACAAGTCTCATGAGGAAGAACATTATTCTCATGAGGTCACAAATACACTCTAAAAATAAACATTACAAAGGCTGAAAATTGACAAAGCAAGGGGAGAACCTGCCAAAGACTTCAACTCATCTAGCCGACACGACCAGACCTTCGGGATCGGCTAATAGAACCTGCCCCCGACTAGACTCAGTAGATGAGACCTACAATGGTACTTTGAATGTCAAAAGCAAACCTGGTGTAGCAGCAAACAACGCCGACCAAAGAAACCAATGAACCAGACCAAATGGGAGCAATGCCCCTCCACATAGCTCTCAATTGCCAGACGGCCCCAATTATGACTGACGAGGTCCGTACAAAATCATCAGATTCAAAATCACAAGCAGTCCATATGAGGGTGAGGACTTCGACAAGATCCTTAAAAAATGTCTCTTCTCCCCCTAAAGTCTCCATGGACAGACCCACGAATAATTCATCACTACGTCTTAACAGCCTAATCACACCATTATGTGATCTCCTCTGCGTTCACGTAGTCCTGTGGTTAGGAAGAAAAAAAGTAAAAGTCGAAGGAAATTTTCCAAATGATTGTCCTTTTCGCTTCTCTTGAAGCACAACATTCGACAGCGTAAGCTGTTTGAATGAAGTTTTTAGCACCTAGGTCCCTGTTAGAAGTAGGTCAATAAAGCCTACAAAACAGTGGAAATTCTCGATAGTCTCATAATGACCCCAGAATTGCTCAACATCTTCATTAACACTTCAAAAGACCACCTGCCAAGTTTCATCACTACAAGACATGTCTAAGGCAGTGAACACAACGAAACAATTTCAACAAAATCGGTTTGTAGCACCTAAAATAGACCCTATAACTAGAGATATACTTTTAGTGCATCAAACTATTGTAGGACCAATGCTATTAGATCTGGCATAGTCGAAAGCCTCTATGGGTCAAGTTTCAGCTTAATGGGCACTCCAAGACAAAGTTATTGATAAAAGACTAAAGAGGGGTAGGCCACACACTATTCTCGTGTGGCCTCACTACACCAAAACACCATTAAAGGTGGTTATTTTCACAGTCACAGAAAGTCACTTTCGGGGGCTATATCTTAGTCGTTCCAAGTTAGATCACTCTCAAATCTGGTGAGTGTGTTCGTCTCATCAAGACAAACAATTTGATATGTGGTACGCCTCATGACGACACCTGAGCAGAGAGAAAAACTAAATGAATGTCACTGATTCATGAAGAAAGGTGCAAAAAATTTGGCAGCAGCACGCCTTGTTCCAGCAGCTAGATCACGATGCTCGCATACCCGATCGGCACGAAACCAATTGCATTAGGTGCGTGACATTCGAGACTATCTATGGTCCGAACTTTGCGTACGATGAACGGTTGTATTTCCCATATGAAGGCATCAAAGCTGTTGTAAAATTCGACCATCAAATTTCAAGATTCTGGCAAAAGACTCAATATGACAAAATCTTCACCTGGACACAAAATCAAGCTACGTTCATTGCAACATGATCGTGACGGAATGCTCAGTGTGATTCAATGAAGAAATCACGAAGAAGCATCAAGGAGCGAGTACACAATTGCTTCGAAGTTTTCAAGATTCCTCCAAGATTCAAGACTCATGATCATGGCTCAAAAACAAGATTCATGGCTCGAAGTTAGTATCAAAATGATCGTCATGCCAAGCCCTATAAGAAAACAATAATCTTTCAATCAAACGAGCATCATAATGACCTCGGGTCAACCATGGAAGATCACATGAGTTTTTGGGCAGCAACAGGAACTGTTTTGAAATTCCACACATTGTTAAGCAGGGGTAAAACAATCATTTGGCACCCCATTTTCTTAATTTTCTTTAATTCAATTAAATTATAATTATCTTCAATTTAGTTAGTTTTTAGGCGTACGCTCATGTTTTAGCCCAACTCTATATAAACATGCAAAGCTAAATTGAAAGGGCCTTCGGTTCATTTTTGGATTGGTTCAATAAAATTTCTATTTCTGCTTGAGTTTGTGAGTATGCCTTGGAGAAGGAGAGAGGAGAGAGAAGAAAGGGTCGGTACCCTTTGAGCATGAAACTTTCTCTCTCCTCCCCTCTTTCTTTCTTCTCCTATCTTTCTCTGTCCTTCCCTCTTTCTCTCTCCTTCTCTCTTCTTTCTCTCTCCACTCTTCTCATTTTTATATCTTTCTCTCGCTTCTCTTCTCATCTCTATCTCTTTCTCTTTCCTTCTCTCTTTCTCTCTTCTTTCTCTCTCCTCTCTTCTCATCTCCATCTCTCCTTTCTCTCTCTTATCTTCTCATCTCTATATCTTTCTCTCTCCTCCTCCCTTCTCATCTCTATCTCCTTCTCATCTTAATCTCTCCTCTCATCTCATCTCTATTTCTTTCTCTCTCCTTCTCTCTTTCTCTCTCCTCTCTTCTCATCTCTATCTCTTTCTCTCTCCTCCTCCTTTCTCGTCTCTATCTCCTTCTCATCTCCATCTTCTCTCTCTTCCTCTGTTAGTCAGTGAGACCTAACACCGATTGGTTTTCCTCTGTCAGTCGGTGAGACCTAGCACCGACTGGTCTTCTCTCCCTTCTTCTGTCAGTCGGTGAGACTTAGACTTATCTTCTCTCTCTTCCTCTATCAGTCGACAAGACCTAGCACTGATTAATCTTCTCTCTCTTCTTCTATCTTTTCCTTTATCAGTTAGTAAAGCCTAGCATTGACTGATCGTCTCTCTCTTCTTTCGTCAGTCGATGAGAACTAACATCGACTAGTCTTCTCTCTCATCGTCTGTCAGTCAGTGAGACCTAATACCAACTGGTTTTCTCTCTCCTCACTTGTCAGTTGGTGAGATCTAGTGCAACTAGTTTTCTCTCTCTTCTCTTTTGTACAACATAGTGAAGCCTAACATTGACTATATTATCTCTCTCTTCCTTCTAACATAGTCGGCAATGATTAGCTCGGGTTGCGCCTTCCTTCCCTCTCTCTCCATCATCCTTTCGTCCTTCATACTATTCTCTTCCTTTCTTCTCACTCCTTCTTTCTTTCCTTTCTTCTCTTCTTATTCTTTTCATACAACCTTAAATCTGTCACCCCTTCGTTCGATTAAGAGGGTTGAGTTTAGCCTCTCATGGTAGTCCTATCGTCTAGCCGTAATGTTGTTGTGCCAGGATTACTTGGCCCGCTTTATTGGCATGACAGATCGATCATAGTGCTTAGTTAGTCGGTATTGGTAATGACATCTAGTAGTGATCCTGTGAGCCGATCTTAATTATCGAGTCCATTTTGCTACCACATCAGTCGAATTATCTGCCAGCCTAGTCACCGCTCTGATCCTCTCGCTTAGTCGAATTCCTTACCCCCCATCTTTCTTTCTTCTTTTTGAATGTGCATGCTTGTGTACATTCATTAAAGAGGAAAATGGTGAGGTCTGACCTGTCTTATAATCTTTGCCATATATGTGTGTGATTGTAAAAAAGTAATAAACAAGAAGAATACAAGCTAATGGAGGCAATTCCGATCCAGTTTCATTACTGGGGGGCTTTCTTCATGATTTAAGAGGGCGCCCACACAAGTCAGCCAGAGTAAGTCCCGAACCCACCTTTAAATTCCTCTCTCACCGATTGGTAACATCTGCCCCCATTTTTGAACGAGGTTCTTGAGAGAGCGATCTCACAAAATGTCACAGGTCTTCTCCCGAAACCTCCCCAAAAGGATCCGAAGGGCGAGATCGAGGCACCTAACCAACAAGGTCCATTTCAGGGTGCTCGAGACCTATTTTACTTAAGTAATTTCTTTGTGTTCACTGCCTTAGACATGTCTGATAGTGATGAAACTTGGCAAGTGGCCTTTTGAAGTACTGATGAAGATCTTGACCAATTTTAAAGCCATTCTGAGACTGTAAGGAATTTCCACTACTTTGTAGGCTTTATTGACCTGCTTCCTAACAGGGACCAAGGTGCTTAAAAATACGTTCAAACAGCTTGCCCTTACTTTGTCGAATGTTGCTCTTCAAGAGAAGCAAGAAGGAAAATCATTAAAAAAATTCCTTTGGCTTTAAATTTTTTCCTTCCTAGCCAAAAGACTACGTGAACGCCGAGGAGATTCACATAGTAGTGTAATTAGCCTTCTCAGACTTAGGGATGCATTGTTCGCGGGTTCGTCCGTGGAGACTTTAGGGGGAGAAGAGACATTTTTTTAGGGATCTTGTCTAAGTCCTCATTCGCGTGTGGACTGTTTGTGATTCTGAATCTGAGGATTTTTTACGGACCTCGTTAGTCAAAATCGGGCCCGTCTGACAATTAACTGCCATGTAGAAGGGCAATGTTCCCATTTGGTATGGGTTTGTTGGTTTGCTTTGGTAGGTGATGTTTGTTGCTACACCATCTTTGCTTTTGACATTCAGAGTACCACTATGGGTCCCGTCTACTGAATCTAGTCGGGGGTAGGTTCTATTAGCCGATCCCGAAGGTCTAGTTGTCCCGGCTAGACGAGCTGACATCTTTATCAAGTTCTTTCCTTGCTTTATCAATTTCCTGCCTTTGTAGGGTTTGTTTTCAGAGTGTGTTTGTGACCTCATGGGGATAATGTCCTTCCTCATGAGACTTGTCTTGCCGTCTTGGCGAGTCTTCTATCTTTCGAGTCCTTTTGTAATTGGACTCAAGCTGTCATAATCGTTTCCTTGAAACTCACATTTTTGGAGTCCTGGTATTGTGATACCAGGGATTTTCTTCTTTTGAGTGAGGAATGAAGCCACATGTTGAGACGTATGCGGCATCAACTTGTTTATTGGTCCAAGATTCCTTTCGAGATTTTCACTTGAACTTAGGAAGCCGCACCATAGAGACGGTTTTCACGAAATTCTTTTTATTGTGGGGATCTTTTACCCATGACCTTTCGGCCATGTCCACCCTTTCCAACCATTTTTACTCACAATGCCCTTTCGGGTTTTCACCGTGCCCGATTTTTGTTTAATTCACGAAACTCTTTTACTCATGGTTTCGTGGCCATACTCGTCCGTCATTTTACTCATAACGTTCCCTTATTAAGGTATACACCATGCTCGTTATTTTTTCAATTTTTTTTTTTGTGAAGGCGTGTTTAAGGTCATGCCATTGAGACTTGTGCGAAATAGTTTAACGTCATGCGGCTTGGACGCTCACTATGGTTTGAGGTCATACAGCTAGATCGCGATGGTGATGGATGGTAGTCAGTGAAGGCCATGGAGTGAGTATGGTGATCGTTGTCTCCCTTAGGAAATTGTCATTAGGCTACCTATGATGCATGAAATGTGAGAGGACGATGGTGACCCACTAACATAAAACGAGTATGGATGGTGAGATGGTTTGCCATTTTGTGGGCGCGGGTGAGACTCACTGGGGAATGAGGTATTGTGATGTGATGAATGAACTCACCGGGGAGGTAATGAAGGTGGTGTGCGCACACTAAAAAGTAGGTTAGGGAAGGCGTGCATGAAAGTGCACGTAAAGGCGTGAGCACGTATGTGGGGGCAAGTTTATTGTCATGACTTCTGGAGCTATGCAAACCAGTTTATCATTATGCGGCAAGGACGTGCACTATGAGGTCATATAGCTAGACCATGGTTATGCAGTTTAAAGTCATACAACTAGAACCGCGCAGTTTAAGGTTGTGCAACAAGACCTCCACTACAATTTAAGGTCATATAGTTTGGACCATGGTGCTGAGCCTTTTAACGTCATGCAGCTAGGACTTGTACTATGGTTTAGGCTCATACAACTGGACCGTGGTTATGCAATTAAATTCAGAAAACTAGAACTGTGGTCATGCAGTTTAAAGTCATACAACTAGGATCATGTAGTTCAAGTTGTGCAACTAGACCTCCACTACAATTTAAGGTCATATAGTTTGGACCATGCAGTTTAGGGTCGTGCAACTAGACCATTGTGTGGATCACTATGTAGGTGGAGCTCCAGAGGGAATAGGTCTGTGGATGATAATCTGACTTTCTGGGGATAAAATGGTTACGCCATACACAAGTAGAGGGCTCAGATGGAAATGGTGACTTGATGAAGGATGGTCAACAGAGGCGGACTTCACAAGGGCTTAAGGGGGCAAGCTTACTCTCGGGGTTAATATAGTTTGGTGTGAAATAGACCCGCCGAGAATTGAAGAGGTAAGAATGACCTTAACTCCACTGGAGATAATGGGTAGCAGTATGGGTGTGAGACCTATGGGGAAGAAGGATAACACCAGTTGACTTAGCGCTAAGAGTGTTAGCACCGTTAAAGTTAGAGTCAGTCGTCTTCAAACAATATCATAGGTTGTGCACAACGTCGGCAGAGTTGTTAACAACCTAGTCCCTGCTATGTTTTTGAGAATTCAGTGTCGGTTGAAAATTCGCAAGATGTCACTAGCACCACACCTTGCACCGGACGTATTTTCAGTAGAGTAGGTTAGGGAAGGCATGCATGAAAGTGCACATAACGGCGTGTGTGCGTATGGGGGGACAAGTTTATTGTCATGCCTTCTGGACCTGTGCAAGGCAGTTTATGATTATGCACCCTGAAAGTGCACTATAGTTTAAAGTCATATAGCTAGACCATGGTTATGCAGTTTAAAGTCATACAACTAAGACCATGCAGTTTAAGGTCGTGCAACTAGACTTCCACTACAATTTAAGGTCATATAGTTTGGACCATGGTGCTAAGCCTTTTAACGTCATGCAGCTAGGACGTGTACTATGGTTTAAGGTCATACAACTGGACCACGGGTATACAATTAAATTCTTACAACTAGGACTGTGGTCATGCAGTTTAAAGTCATACAACTAGGATCGTGCAGTTTAAGGTCATGCAACTAGACCTCCACTACAGTTTAAGGTCATATAGTTTGGATCATGCAGTTTAGGGTCATGCAACTAAACCATTGTGTGGATCGCTTTGTAGGTGGAGCTCCATGGGGAATCGGTCTATGGATGATAATTTGACTCTCTAGCAATAAAATGGTTACGCCCTACACAAGCAGAGGGCTCAGATGAAAATGGTGACTTGATGAAGGATGCCCAACACAGGCGGACTTCACAAGAGCTTAAGGGGGCATGCTTACTCCCGGGGTTAAGATAGTTTGGAGTGAAACAGACCCACTGAGAATTGAAGAGGTAAGAATGACCCTAACTCCGCTGGAGATAATGGGCTGCAGTATGGGTATGACTCCTATGGGGATAAAGGATAACACCAGTTGACTTACCGCCAGGAGTGTTAGCACTAATTAACATAGATTTCGTCTTCTTCAAACAATATCACAGCTTGTGCACAACGTAAGCAGAGTTGTTAACAACCCAGTCCCTACTGTGCTTTTGAGAATTCAGTGTCGGTCGAAAATTCGCAAGAAGTCACTAGCGCCACACCTTGCACCGGCCATATTTCCAGCAGTGTAAGTTAAGGAAGGCATGCATGAAAGTGCACGTAAAGGCGTGTGCACGTATGTAGGGGCTAGTTTATTGTCATGCCTCCTCGACCTGCATTGTGGTTTAAGGTCATATAACGAGACCATGCTTATGCAGTTTAATGTCATACAACTAAGACCGTACAGTTTAAGGTCGTGCAACTAGACCTCCACTACAATTTATGGTCATATAGTTTGGACCATGGTGTTGAGCCTTTTAAAGTAATGCAGCTAGAACATGTACTATGGTTTAAGGTCATACAACTGGACCATGGGTATGCAATTAAATTCATACGACTAGGACTTTGGTCATGCAGTTTAAATTCATACAACTGGGATCGTGCAGATTAAGGTCGTGCAATTAGACGTTCACTACAGTTTAAGGTCGTGCAATTAGACGTTCACTATAGTTTAAGGTCATGTAGTTTGGACCATGCAGTTTAGGGTCATGCAATTAGACCATTGTGTGTGTCGCTATGTAGGTGGAGCTTCATGGGGAATAAGTCTATGGATGATAATCCAACTCTCTGGGGATAAAATGGTTGCACCATACACAAGCAGAGGCCTCAGATGGAAATGGTGACTTGATGAAGGATGGCCAACAGAGGCAGACTTCACATGAGCTTAAGGGGACAAGCTTACTCCCAGGGTTAAGATAGCATGGTGTGAAACAGACCCACCGAGAATTCAAGAGATTAGAATGACCCTAACTCCACTGGAGATAATGGGCTACAGTATGGGTGTGACTCTTATGGGGATGAAGGATAGCACAAGTTGACTTAGCTCCAAGAGTGTTAGAGGTGGTTAACTTAGAGTCAGTCGTCTTCAAACAATATCACAGGTTATGCACAATGTCAGCCGAGTTGTTAACAACTCTGTCCCTGCGGTGTTTTCTAGAATTCAATGTCGGTTGAAACGTTGCAAGTTGTCACTAGCGCCACACCTGGCAGCTGCCATATTTCCAGCAGAGTAGGTTAGGGAAGGCGTGCATGAAATTTCACGTTAAGGCATGTGCGCGTATGTGGGGGCATGTTTATTGTCATTCCTCCTGGACCTGTGCAAAGCAGTTTATCATTATGCGGTCAGGACATGCACTATGGTTTAAGGTCATGTAGCTAGACCATGGTTATGAAGTTTAAAGTCATACAACTTGGACCGTGCAGTTTAAGGTTGTGCAACTAGACCTCCACTACAATTTAAGGTCATATAGTTTTGATCATGGTGCTGAGCCTTTTAACGTCATGCAGCTAGGATGCGTACTATGGTTTAAGGTCATACAATTGGACCGTGGTTATGCAATTAAATTCATAAAACTAGGAGTATGGTCATGCAGTTTAAAGCCATACAACTAGGATCATGCAGTTTAAGGTCGTGCAACTAGACCTCCACTACAGTTTAAGGTCATATAGTTTGGACCATGCAGTTTTGGGTCATGCAACTAGACCATTGTGTGGATCGCTATGTAGGTGGAGCTCCATGGGGAATAGGTCTTTGGATGATAATCTGACTCTCTGGGGATACAGTGGTTACACCATACACATGCAGAGGGCTCAGATGGAAATGATGACTTGATGAAGGATGGCTAACAGAGGCGGACTTCACTAGAGCTTAAGGGGGTAAGCTTACTCCCTAGATTAAGATAACTTGGTGTGAAACAGACCCACTGAGAATTGAAGAGGTAAGACTGACCCTAACTCCACTGGAGATAATGGGCTGCAGTATGGGTGTGACTCTTATGGGGATGAAGGATAGCTCTTAACTCCATTAGGGATGATAGGTCACAGTTTGGGTTCAACAGCCTAGGTGGAACTTCCCTGGGGGTGACAAGTCACAACTTGGGTGCGTCCCCACTAAGGATAAGTGGTAGGACGCGCCACCTGGAGTAGGTGATAATAGGTTGCCAAAAATATCACCCGTGCTAGGTGTGGTGCTAGTGACATCTTGCAAATTTTCAACTGGCACTAAATTGTCAAAAACACAGCAGGGACTTGGTTGTTAACAACTCTACTAACGTTGTGCACAACCTGTGATATTGTTTGAAGACGACTGACTCTAAGTTAACCGGCGCTATCACTCTTGGCGCTAAGTCAACTGGTACTGGGGTTGTTTGAAAACTCACCCAGTGCTAAGTCAACCGACACTAGGATTGTTTTGAAAACACACCCGATGCTAAGTCAATCGGTGCTAGGATTGTTTTGAAAACACACTCGGCACTAGGGTTGGATTGTTGAGAGTTACCTTGGGCCTCGAGCCAAAACCCGACCCGACTCATCATCGCTTGGCTTCCCTTGGACGCGACTAGAATCTTAGTTTGTGAGGGACATTTGAGGGTAGTGTGGTCTATGTAAGGGGATAAAATCCCCTTTTCCCTCATTTTTCACCAAGGGTAAAAATAAATTTAAGCACAAGTTTCATTTAACCGTGAGGAGAGGGTTGTTGGTTGAAGTTTCAGCGAGCAATGGGACTTCAGCAAAAGTTTTGTACGGAAGGTTTTCGGCCAATGGTGGGATTCCTGGGGGTTTTGCAGGGAAGACCTTGGGCGTGTAGTCTTTACCAAGAATTTGGCGAAGTTGTGAGGAGAGGTTTTTAGCACAGGGGAGTTTTCGGTGAAAGGAAGAGCTCTGGTCTTGGTATTTTTTGTGGTAAAAGAGGCATCAAGTGGGACAATGAGCATTTTTCGCACGTCTTGGCAGTTTTTCGAGGATTTATAAGGAGTTTCCCGGTGGTTGTGGTAACTTTTTGACATTGTTAGTGGTGTTTGTAGAGGTTGTCGAGGAATTAATGGAAGTTTGCAGAAGTTTTTGGTGACGTTTTGGTGCTTTCCAGGTGACAAACATGCACGGGAAAGTTTTTCAGTAGGTTTTTCAGCCATGTAGCAAATGTTTCGTGGGGAGACAAACAGTTACGGGAGGTGGACCGTCGTGGAAGTTGTACGGTTGGAGGAGGTGAACTATTGTGGAGTTGAACCGTCGTAGGTGTAACAATCCTAAACTTTTGAAAAAAAAAAAAAAAAAAAAAGAAGAAAATAAACTTTTAATACATGATGATTCATTTGAACATGATGGTCCTTAGGGACCATCTCTACTTTTCAAAGCTTTTCGTTTAAAAGCTTTGTTGCTTCTTTGCTCTTGCCACGTCCAGTAAAGGCCGTGGGCTTTAGTCGTTTAAAGCGTAAGCTAACGCTCACACCTGTAACGTAATAAAAGAATAAAATAATATATTAGTAGAATTTAAATTCAGAGAGATGACGACTCCTACCTTAGAAAACTTATGGGGATTTTTCTCTCTGGTCGAAACACAGTGAACTCCTCTCTCTAGCCGAATTTTTATCGGAAGCTCCTTCTCAAGTATTTGTGGGTAAGTGACATCGTTTTTTTGAAAAATAGTATGTTTTTAATAAATAGTGATATTTCCGTCCCGGATCTTTATTTTATAAGTTTTGTGTGTAAGTGACATCGTCTTCCTGAAAAATAGTCTGTTTTTAATAAATAGTGATATTTCCGTCCAGGATCTTTATTTTAAAAGTTTTGTGTTTAGGTGACATCGTCTTCCTGAAAAATAGTCTGTTTTTAATAAATAATGATATTTCCGTCCAGGATCTTTATTTTATAAGTTTTGTGTGTAAGTGACATCGTCTGCCTGAAAAATAGTCTGTTTTTAATAAATAGTGATATTTCTGCCCAGGATCTTTATTTTATAAGTTTTGTGTGTAAGTGACATCGTCTTTCTGAAAAATAGTCTATTTTTAATAAATAGTGATATTTCCGTCCAGGATCTTTATTTTATAAGTTTTGTGTGTAAGTGACCCCATTATCTCGAAAAATAATCCATTCTTTTTAAAAATGAAATGAAATAATTATTTTTGCTTATTATCATGAATTTTAGGTGCGATAAATTTTATGCGCACGTGACCTCATTATCTTGAAAAATAATCTTTTTAATAAAAATTGTGATATTTTATCTATGTTAGAAATTTTGAATGCTGTAAATTATAAAAATAATTTTATTTATTTTTCTTGTCTATTGTTAGAAATAAATGTGATATTTCTGCTTTTAGTAAAATTGTGATATTTCTTTCTACTGTTTTGAGTATTTAGACATTGTAAAATTCATGTGCAAATGACTGCCTTATTATTTAAAAGTTGACATTTTTGCAATTGATTATAGTATTGTTGTGAAATGCTTATTTGCAAATTAACATCCCATAAAGTGTGATAATTCCGTATTCTTGAATTTCTATAAGAGTTTTCCTATACATATTAGATTGGCAATTATGCTAGAATGTCTTTACGAATTGCTACCTTTCTAAATTTGAGCCCAAAATATTTGATTGGTTGAAATGTTATTAAAAGTGACTGTTATTAATGGTTTTAGTGAAATTCATATTAGTGATTTCAGTGATATGTTGAGTACATGATATTTGCTGCTTTCGAATGTTTAAAGAGATTTTGAAATAATTTAAGTATGCAAGTGGACTCATCCGGTTCGCTGGTGAGGTATAAGTGGACCTATCCGGGACGCCGGTAGGGATTAAGTGGACTCATCCGGTACGCCGGTGAGGTATAAGTGGACCTGCAGGGATTAAGTGGACCTATCTGGGACGCCGATAGGGATTAAGTGGACCTATCAGGACGCTGATGGGGTATATAGGTGACCTACTTGGGACGCCAGTAGGGTATTTTGTGAAATCCTTTGAATTTTGCATTGACGCGTTAAAGTGTCATGTGCATTTCAATTACTCGGATTATACTTAATTATGCATTTATTGTAAGTGAAACTGTTGATGCATTTCTTTTAATAGATTTCATTTTGGAAAATATTGGTATCTTTCAATCATGATTATTTTTAGGATTATGATGATCACTTACTGAGTAGCCAAACTCATCAAACTATGGTAAACATTTTTTCAGAATAATTGCGGATTCATTTTGAGTGCTAGCCAAGATCAACCTTGGAAGATACGGTTGTTGTGCTAGCTTTCTTTATTTACTTTGTAAGGCCTCACCACTGTAATATTGTCCTATCAATAGATGTATATATGTTTTGTCTGTCACATCTCAGGAATAACAGTATTGTAAATTCTCGGGGTGTGACAGTAGGGGAGGCGTACGGTTACCTCCTTCGAGACATGGTGACTGTTGTCAGTCGCTAGTGTGTGAGGCGGAGAAGAAGGACATGGAGATGGTTGTCAGTCGATGCAGCTAAGTTCAAGGTGTCACGATTATGATTCATGGCACGTGTGAGAGGTTCGATCACAACCGACGATGGCCTTTGATCTGCTCAACTGGCGCTGGGTCTCGGCAATCTCAACAGGCGCTGAGTACTGAAAGACTCAACCGGTGCTAAGCTTTTGAAAGACTCAACCGGTGCTAGCTGTTGGCACGCAACCGGTGCTAGGCATTTGAAAGACTCAATCGATGCTAAGTGTTGGCAAACTCTGCCGGCGCTGGTTTAGTGTCTTACCAACATTTGGGAGTAAACCACCAAGCCTTTTATAATGGTTGGTTCTTCTTACCAAATTCCCAATGTGAAGAGGCTTCCAAGGGAGGGGGAGATTGGCGTCAGTGATTTTACAAGCGAAGTTTTATCAAGGGGTGAGCCCATTTGGCTGACCCAACCAGTGTACGAACTAGAGTGGCCACTAAGTGTCACTTTCATTACTGACCCTGTTTGTTTCAAAGTGCACGAGGGTAATGATGCCAATGTCAGTACTAAAGAAGGGCTGCCACTTCTTCATTGTATGAATCGGAACATAGCTTCCGGGGAGAATTTGCCTACCTTAAGGAAGAAAGTGGTACAGGCAAAGGGATTACTAAGGTGGTCAGCAAAAGGCCTCCGGGTTCAAGGGGAGAACCAATATCTGAAGGTATACACTTTCTGGACTACCAAGGTGTTGGCGTCATACAGAAGCACTCCTGAACGTGCTTCGCTATTGGCAGCGGTCCAGTGTTCGAGCAACTACTATGACCGCTGCTTCAATACAATAAAGGTGTTGCTAGAGACATGGAGCCATGTCAGCAATACTTGGCTTCTTGGTCATGGCGAAGCGAGGATCTCTTTACTAGATCTTCATTTCATTGGAGGCCTCCCAATGATTGGGGCTATGCATGACCAGTTTGTGCCCCCAAACTCATTCATCTTTGGTGGTATTAACTTGGAGGATGAAGAGCCACTTGCCAGCCTTCAAAAGATATTTGAGGCCTACCTGTCGATTGTGGGCCGATCTAACAATGGCAGGGTCACCTTTACAAAATGGGTGAACTTCTTTTGTGGGGATTATCCAGAGGGCGATCAGGGTACTTCGAAGGGGAAAGGAAAGGGGAAAGGAAAGGCCGTTGCAAAGGAGACACCTCCCTTATATCAACTTGAGACGGACGATGACCGTGTCTTCTTGGCTCTGTACTTGGCCTTATTCTTGTGCAAATTCATGCTGCCTGGCTGGGGGAATGACATTCGTCTAAGCATACTATATGTGGCTTGTGACATGGCCCGAGGGCATGAGTATGCTCTCGCTTAGTCGGTCCTGAGCACCATATATCATGGCTTGGGGGACATCTCCCATGGAATGGCCTACAGGGGAAAAGAGGGAGGAAGTGGAATTGTTGGAGGAGAGGTTTTTCTTGGGGATTTTAAGACTCCATTCCCTTTGCATTACTTGTACGGGTGGCTAGGGGCCCATTTCCCTGACACCTACGTCATGCATCAGTACTTGGGAGATAAATTGTGGCCCTTCTTGATGAAGATTGCCAACCAGAGGGCCATCTTCCATACCCTAGGGGAGGCTCAGCGTCTCTTTAGGAATGATTCTCTGATTGTGAGGCAGGTTGCTTTTCTGATCGGGAGCTTCACCTACTGTTCTTTCATTGATGAGTTGGGGAAGGAGCTAGACGGTGCTCCAACAACTATTAAGGAACTCATGTTCATCCTGAGCATTAGAGGGGGAGTCTCACCCCTATCGGACTCCATACAATTCTAGGTTAGAGGGTTATTTCCCTCACTGCTTCGCCCATCAACACAGGCTTGATCAAGGTTGCTCCTTCTCAGTATTCTTCAAAAACCATCGGAGTAAGGTGATCAAGGGGAAGACGGAAGATTTGGGAACTTTCCGTGAGTGTTGGCTGGCAGAGCATTTACGAACCGCGTGGTCCATGTGTTTAGAGATGACAGAAACCAGCAAATACGTCATACCTCACTTCGGCAGAAGGGTTCGAACGTTGAAGGCCTATGTGAACTCCAGTAGGGGATATTAGGATAAAGACCACCCTTGGAAAGGGGTGAATGGTAACTGGCAGTAGGATACCTGGCAAAGGAGACTGGCAGATGCTCCAGCTCCTGATGCAGTATTTTCTTGGATTATCCCTCCAACGGATGGGCTTTGGGGCTTCCGCATGAAATAGCAGCTGATGAGGCTTCGCCAAAATTCCTTGCAATGAAGACAAAGACTAGGAGTGTTTTTGACAATCTTAGTTCCATCTTTGAATGAAATGAGGGGCAACGAGTTCCTGGTTATGAGAAGCATCTCCCACAAGATTTGAATACCCTCATTGGGAGTGGTCCCCACAGTAAATTAGCAGGAGGGTCTTCGCAAGAACGTGGATCTGAAGCGACAGCTCTTACTTTCGCAACAGGAAAGAAAAGAAAGCGCTCGACTACTGTCGATACTCATGCCTCGCTTGGGTGTATTTGAAGGCGCAAGAGTGCCAAGCTTCCGATGGCATCAGAATTAGAAGGTAGCTCTTTCTCTTCTGATCTTTCAAGAACTACTCCGGTATCACCTTCTGTGCTCTCTGGACCACCTTTTGCTTCTCCTGAATTGTTTTATTTATTTTTAGATACCGAGGCAAACGATTCTCACCATTTTGAGCCTATTGTCATTGCTTCTAATTGGGAGATGACTCCGGATCTTGGGGAGGCATCCTTGAGTCCAGGGATAGTTTCGAAGTCAGAGGCAGCTCGGATGGAGACTGATGATGATGAAGGCCTTGTAGCCACTGCTCCAGATAGGGGCTTTGATGTTGAGGTGGCCTCCATGCCTTCAGAGCTTAGTGCCCCGATCGAGGAGGAGGATATGACTCAAGGAGAAGAGTTTGAAGTTGATGAAGTGACTGAGCATTAGAAGGTTGCTGCCCCGGTGGACATAGGTCATGAAGATGAGGGAGTTGAACTCTTCGTAGCCAAGGTTCTAGTTGTTGAAGGAGGAAGCCAAATGGAAGAAACTGTGGCTAGAGATGAATTGGCTAGCAAAGGCCAAAGAGAAGAGGCGGTCCTTGAACTCGATAATGCTGAGGTGATAGTTCAGGTGAATGAAGAGCAAGTCAAGGTCTCCATAGAAGAGGGTCAAGCTAGCGAGACTGGTATTGAAGAACCTAGGCAGGTTGAGCTTGAGGCTGAAGCTGCTTATGAGTAGGAGGGGCAAGAAGCTCTAGGCTTTGCCCTTGTTTCAGAGGAGCCAGTGGCTAAGATGGCCATCACTCCATCAAGCTCAGTCCTTGAGGTTGAGGTTTCTTCAACAGTAATGGTCTCAGCAGCACCATCTAGGCCTGTTTTTAGTGGTGTTTCTAGCATGATTATAGGCATGCTTAGAGCAGGCCTTCAGAGCTTGAGGGAGCTGCCGCTTGATGAGCTGGGCAAAGCCTTGACAAATCTGAGGGAGTTTGCCATGACTACCATGGTTGGGAGTGCCCCATTAGTGCTTTCCCATTTTAATGAAACTCTAAATGAGTTGGAGAGCTGGCGACTGGGAGTGTTACATCATGAAGAAGAACCTGGCAGGTAGCCTCTTTGGAAGAGTCGATCTTGCGTCGTCACAAGAAAATGGATGTCTGCATCGAGAAGAAGGCCATGATAACTGGACGTTAGCAGGCGCTTAAGAGGGAGGCACAAAGAAGCCTCAAGAGAATGATTGAAATCTGAGGGGCAAGGCGAATACTAAAACAGGAATTCACTGCCCTTGAGATGGAGATGGCTCAGACGAAGTCCATGGAGGCCTCATTGGTCAAAGATTTGTTTGATCTCAATGGCACAATTGAGTCAGTACTTGTGGCAATGACAGAGGTGACTCAAACGGTGGTGAAACTGAAGGAGTGTATCTAGGGCACCGAGACTTCTCCTGTCATGTGCAGCGCAGAGATCAATAAAATGTTTTATCGCTTCTGAACATATCATTTTCTTTTGCCAGTACTTTGTAAAATTTGTAACTGATGAATAAAGTGCTTCTTTCTTATGAATTTGTTGTATGATTTCATTCTCTTGTTACTTTTATTGCACCTCATTTTATTTCTCTTCTGAATGCCTCTCGACACTTTTATTGTCCTAAGAGGCTGATACCCTAGGCCTTGTCTAGCCCCATGGTGGGCTGTCGCGGCTTGGATAGCTTCGAAATGGGGAGTTGTTTCTTTTTTTCCTCTTAATGTCTGGTTGGCAAAGGACTCATAGTTCATTTTCCTCATGATTTGGTGAGCCTGGTCACTATAGATAGTCCAGGCAGGAGGGGCCTTAGCCTCCATTAGTGGCGCATTTACTTCAAGCACATTATAGCTTTTAGTCTCCGACACGAACTCTTTGAGATGATTTGAAGTGATACCCATGACCTCCAATTGACTTTGGAGACTGCAAACTTCGGTTCTTATGTTTGCTAGGGGATCCTTCCCTTGAGGGGAAGAAAGTTGCTCCTCCTAGAACTGCTCTCCTGAGAGGTCGGGGAAAAGTAAAACTTTTAGCTGGTCACCGGTCTGAGGAGTATCAACTATATATAGCAACCGGATTTTGAAAAATATTTTGCCGCACCGCTTCGGCTCACAAGAGCACAATGGGGATGTGCAAAACTTTATGCTGGTTTGGTGTGTAGGTGATCCTTGGAGTCGAGAATTCTATCCCCATGGCTTGCTCAATCTAAGGAATGACCTCTGGCTTATCTTCAGTCTAGGGTGGCTCAGAATTAGGGGCAGAGGGTGAAGACTCCTTTTTGAACGAAAGAGTTTCTTGAGGGATGATGATGGTTGGGATGTTAGAATGAAGAGTAATTAGGGGTAAAATTCTGCCCTGTCTTTCTTCCTTCTTGAACATGTTCACTAACGTCCTCCCAACATCCTCAACATCTTCAGGAGACATGGACGCAGTCTTGCTTGTAGACTTGTGACCTTCATCATTCGGCTTTTGAGGCGATGCCAGATCTGTGAAGAAATAGTTAGCATCTGCATAGTGAATTTCAGCCATGGGGAATGGTCTTTTGTGGGCATACACCGTATGTTGTCTCCCATCTCGATTATACTTGAAGCATTGATGTAATATTGATGGGACCACCCCCTGGTCATGGAGCTATGGTCGACTGAGGAGACTATTGTAGGAAGTGTAGGTGTCGATTATATGAAATTGGGTGTAAACGCTCAGCTCACAGATCTTAAAAAGAAGGCATACCGTGACAACTGGCTTCTCTCCTGATTGGTTGAACCCTTGAACTGAGATGTCGGTGGGGGTAAGATCTTCGGTCCCCAATCCTAATCGAGTAAGGATCCTCCTTGGAATAAGGTTGACTATCGACCCTCCATCCAACATAATTCGGTTGCTAGGGAATGCATGAAATTCGTCGATAACAAAGAGAGGGCGATTATGAAACTTTTTTCTTAGCTGTAGAGCGTCCTCAGAAAAGGTGATTGGCATGCATCCATCTAAAATAGCCGGGTCGACCTCAATAGGTTCCACTTCAGTTTCGTATGCTTCTAGGTTAGATAGAGCTTGAACCTACGCCATCCAGTAATCCTTTGACAGCATGAGAGTGTCGTACACACTGAGAAGAGCCAGAAGTTTCCGTAGGTGGCCTATCACATCATACTTCAGCTTTTCTTAATCAAGGCCTTGTGTTCTTAGTCCTACCACTGATTTGAATGGTATGTTGAGGAGCAGGTTTGGGTACAAAAGGTGTATTTTGGTAGGCTGGCTGACTTGATTGTGCAGCGGGTTTCGTTTGAGTGATGGAAGTTTGTCATTTTGGAAGAGACTGGGTACATGGGATAAAAGAGGTCCCTAGAAATTGGAGATTAGGCGGATTGTTTAAGGCATTGAGATTAGGAAGGAACTTCGGAAGCTGTAAGATAGGCAGACTAGTCATTAGATTCGGGGGCAGTGGCGGACTGGGGAACTTCAAGGTGCCCGACTTCTGTGGTGGAGGATGCAGCGTCCTCCTTGATCTAAGATTTATCTACCCGTGGTGGGTATTACTCATGAAATTTGCACCATGTGGCAAGCTCCCTGTGAATAGGAGTCTTTCCCATTTGACTCTCTCAGTCTTTTCTCAAAGTCAAGCTCAGGTGGCCACTGGGGTTTCTTAGGCTTCGACTTCTAGTGCTTCTTTGAAGAAGAAGGCTCTACCCTAGCTTTAGTTGTCAGGGCATCAGCAACTGTTAGGAATCCTGCTGCCTGTATCAATGTCTTTCTGAATTGCTTCAGCTGCATCCTGCTTATGTTAGATTCTGCAAGTTCTCGATTTAGAGCCTTGAAGTTGGGACATATCAAGATTGTATTTATAGAAGAGACAAAAGGGGGAGAATGAGAAGCAAGGGGAGAATGAGGAGAAGGGTTAAAATGTGGGGGAATTTTAAGGTCGTTCCCCTCATCAGACTGATCTGAGTAGCTTTTTACGTCATCACTAGGGTTGGACGGATGCAGGGGCTCTTTTAGGTCACTCCCTTGCTTAGACTACTGAGGAATGCTTTTAATGTCATCACCCTCATCGGACATATGCTGAGTGGAAGATGGCATGGGGATGTCTTCTTGACAGGATGAAGAAGGAAGAAGGATCATGCTAGGGATGAAGTCTAGCAAAGTTGACAGTGGAGGAAGGGGCCTGAGAAATTCATGCTCAACTGTGGGTTGAGCGGTCTTGTTTCTTCGGCGAGTAGCCCTTGGTGCTTGTCTTTTTCTGGTTTTCTGAGGTGATGTTCGATTATTCTTGGCTTGAAGACTTGAGTCTGCTTCGGTTATGATAGACTATCTGTGGCTGGGGAATCGATGGTTCCGTAGAGTCTAAGTTATCAACAAGAAGGTCCTGCTTTGGGAGATCCCCTTGCCCCTATGGAGAAATGACTTGGGGGACACTTACTGAGAGATTGTAAACCTTCTGACACTCCCCCATTTTCATAACCAATATATCAAGGAAGCTTGTGCATTTTGATAGGTAATGGCCTCTTATCTGATGGTACGGGCACCAATGATCTTCTGTCCCCTTAGCAGGGCGACGAGGTTGCCTTGCTTGCTTCTGTGTGATTATGCCTTCCTGGAGCATTATAATGAAGAAGGCATACAGGATACCGAGTGTTTCAACTTCCTCTTGGATGGTTACGATATGAGAGGCCTCGGCTGCCCCGAAGGCCTTCTTTAAGTCTTCAAGCTTTATCTGACCCTTCAGAATTAGGGCCTCAATAATATCCTTCAGCATGTAGCAGTCATTTGTGGGATGATTGATCCTCTGATGGTAGGCACAATAATTCGCCTAGGTGTCAAGGCTAGGTTGCTCAGGGAATTTGGTTTCTGGAATAATAACCGGAACAGCGCAGTGACCCATTCCTTTTTGAAGGGGTAGACCTTGTTCTTATACCTGGTGAAATAAACACCCCGATCAAGGTTAGCCGGAGGAGGAACCCGATTGTACGATTGTTGTTGCTTGCTAGCCTAGGGTGCTACCTTTGTTGTGCTTACCCCTTTAGAGAGGCCCAAAGTTTGGGAGGGAGCCTTCTTTGAATCAGTGACCATGACGACCCCACTGATTACTCCTTTATGTTGATTGCCCCGTGTGTTATTCCTAGAGTTACCATTGCCCCGGTTGTTTGCTGAACTTGTAGATGGTTATCGTGTCACACCATGGTGGCGTGATAGACTTTCTATGTAGACTAATTTTGAGATCAGCTCTGACATGGAGGTCGGATTAGAGGCCTCAACAAGTACAGCGATCTCAGGTCGCATGTTCCACAAGCAAGTTTGGACTGCTTCCTTCTCAGGCATAGGATTAGGATGGCGGGAAGCCATGTTTCTCCATCTTGATATGAACTGATCTACGGGCTCATTAGGGTCTTGATTCAGGGTGAGAAGTTCAATGGTTTGAACGTCTCTCTCAACGTCATAGAAGCGTTGATTGAATAGCTTCTCCATCTCCTCCCATGTATGGACTGAGTTTGGAGGAAGTCGGGCGTACCATTGAAATGTTGAGCCATCGAGGGTCTCAACGAACTGTCGGAGAAGAAGTCTCCCATCAGCCGCTATTTCTCGACATGCTGCCTGGAAGTGAGCAATATGCAGGTTTGAGGACATGGTTTCGTTGAATAAAGGAAACCTCCCTTTCTTATTATTTGAGGGAATCGGGACCTGATCAATATATGAGGGGTATGGCCTTTGATAAGGCATCTGTTCTTTGGGCTATGGGTGACCATATTATAAATGTCTGTCTGAGAGACTGGATGAGCGACAAAATTTTCCTGTGAGGTAGAAGGAGGGGGCTGTTGTGGAGGCGCACCATCAGAGTGATGGGAATTGACCTCATGGTTAGCTGACTATCGTGCAGCATCGATACGATCGATCTTTTCCATCATCGCACTCACCATATCCTTGAACTTGTTCATGCACTCTTCCTACGCATCGTCGGGCTCACTTACGACCATTACGTTGATCGTTTCACTATGAAGTCGACATTAGTGGCAACAGAGGGCTTGCGAACTTGGCGGGTTGTACATGGTAGGGCAGTCAACAGGGGGCCAACATGCGCTGATTGAACTCGACTCTTGTATACTGATCGCGTTTGGATCGGTTCTTGACGGTCTTGGGACCATGGCTGCTGAGCGGTTTTGTCTTTTTCTACAACAGTAACCACAACACAGAGCTCATGGAGATCTTCTCTAGGCTTCATTGTCTGAAGGGGGTACAAGGGATTCAGGTGAAGTGGGTCGTCAGAATTGGTCGTTTTAACTGTCTTGGTCACCTTCCTAATAAATATTTGTAGACCTCTATCACATTTAGCCTTGAGGTTTTGATGGACCTCGTGCCAAAACTAATAGGCAGGTCGCGACTGGTCAGCTCTTCTTGCACATGAGAGAGCTGTCTTCATCAAGTGCGGCAATGGATGAGGGCCAGAAACTGGAGTCATCTTTGGCCGGGGAGGATGAAGGACTCGATCTTCCATCAAGTCAATGCCCCGAGGTCTCTTATGGGTTCGAGAGACACGACCAAAGTGACGGGGCTGGTTCAGGATGATATATTTAGGGAAAACCTTCGAGTACCAAGGCTGAAGGGGCTTGCTCAATGATGAAGGAGTGGGTCAAAGCAGGGTTGACTCATAAGGAGGCCTGAGTTGAGGGCGAGAGGGTGTCTGTGATGGTGACACGTGTGCGCCCCTTAAAGAAGGGTCATGGGTGACCTGGGGTTCAACTCGGGCTCGGGCAAGTGGTTTGGCAAGTGTCTGCAAGAGAACATGTGTAGGCCTGTCCCTTACAGGGTGCAGTTGTGTGTGCAGAGTAAGAGGACAAGGAGGTTGTCTCTTGTGTACACAGGTTGGCATAATAACATCGCTGCCCCAAGCAGTGAGATGCATATGAGTAGCGTGCGTAAGACCTGACCTAAAAAGGTTCGATCTTGGACATGGCCTTGAGGTTACAGAAGGGTTGCCCCGAGGTGTGGCTCGAGTGGGTAACCCACGAGCCTTGTGGTGTGTGTGATCAATGGAGACCGTCGGGTTTCCGCCGAGACATGATGAGCCTCTAGAGATAGAGAACAATGGTGCAGGAATGTGGGGGGTTGCCCTATGGCGACCGACAGAAGCAATGACAGCTTGTTTGCCTTTTGCAGAAAGGGACTGGGTAGCCTTCAAGCATACCTCAGGAACACGACCGGTAAGTGACCTGCCGGTGGCTGGGTGCATGCTGTGTGGGGCAACAGAAGTGATGCCGATGTAGGGTGCCTTGGTGGAGTTTCCACCAGAGCAAGGAGATGGGGAGTGAGGTATTTTTAGGTCCTGCCTCACATCGGTCTAGGTTAAGACCTGAGAGCTATACAAGGGGTCTTTGCTCAAGAGGATGATTGGGAATGAAGTTGAAGGAACTTGTTCCCTAGGGACACTCTCGAATACGACGATAAGAAAATCCCTGATACGGATAATGGGTTACAGAACCCGCAAGCCATATATAAAATATGAAATGGTAAAGATAAAAGATATTAAAAGAAGAAACTAGCCAAACAAGAACGATTCGACTAAGGGGCAGTAAGTCCCCAGTGGAGTCGCCAAGCTGGTTAGGTGCCTCGATCATGCCCTCTGAATCCTTTTAGAGATCAGGCGACACGCATCTCAAGTTTCGGGGGAACACCCGAGACGTTTTATGAGATTGCTTTTTCGGAAACCTCGTTCGAAAATGGGGACAAGTGTTACCAACCGGTGAGAGAGGAATTTTATGGTGGATTCAGGACTTACTCTAGTTGACGTGCGTGGGGGCCGTCTTAGATCATGAAGAAAGCCCTCTAGTAATAAAACTAGTTCGGAATCACCTCCCTTGGCTTGTACTGTTCTTGTTTTTTACTTTCTGCAATCACACACATATATGGAAAATATTATAAGACAGGTGGGTTTCCCTTTTCCTCTTTGATTAACGTACATAAGCATGCGCATTCAAAAAGAAGAAAGAAAGGTCTGAGGCTATCTCTGATCCGAACTTCGCGTACGATGAACGGATGGATTTCACACACGGAGGCGTCAAATATTTGTATATTCTGGCTACTAGATTTCAAGATTCCGATAGAAAACTCAAGACCACAAAATCTTCATCCAGACATGAAATCAACTCGTGCTCGTTGCAACGTGATCATGAAGGCCTGTTTAGTATGCTTTAGCAAAGGAACAAGCGCACTATCGATCCAAATTTTTCAAGATTCATCCAAAATTCAAGTCTCATGATCATGGCTCAAAAAACATGATTCATGGCTCGAAATTAGTATCAAATTGATCGCCATGCTGAGTCCTACAAGAAAAAATAATATTTCGATCAAACGAGCATCAGAACAACCCCGGATCAGTCACGCAAGATCACGTCATTCCTCGGGAAGCAGCAGGGTCTATTCTAAAATTCCACACATTGCTATGCGAAGCCTTTCAACGTCATGCGGTCGGGATGTGCACTACAGTTTAAGGTCATATAGCTGGACCATAATGGAGATGGATGGCAGTTGGTAGAGGCCATGAAGTGAGTATGATAGTGGTTTTAGCTCACTTTTGGGGAGATGTCACGAGGCTACCTATGACAGATGGATGAGGTATGAAAGGTGGGTGAAAAATGGTGCCCCATTAGCTTACGATGAGTACTGGTGGCGAAATGGTTCGCTGTTTTATGAGCGCAGGTGAGACTCACTAGGGAATGATGAAGGATGATGAAGTGAATGGACTCACTGGGGAGGCAGTGCACACACATGGGTCGGTTAAGGATGACGTGCATGAAGATGCAGTTAAAAAAGTATGCGCGCGTATGCAAGGGCGAGTTTATGGTCATACCTCCGAGACTTGTGCAAAGCAGCTTATCGTCATGCGGTTGGATGTGCACTATGGTTTAGGG
This sequence comes from Amborella trichopoda, assembly GCF_054954075.1. NCBI lineage: Eukaryota > Viridiplantae > Streptophyta > Magnoliopsida > Amborellales > Amborellaceae > Amborella > Amborella trichopoda. The sequence continues at coordinate 28,104,996 of NC_142337.1, read as the reverse complement.
TCATATAGTTTGGACTGTGGCTATGCAGTTTAAAGACATGCAGCCACGACCATGCAGTTTAAGGTCATGCAACTAAACCTCTACTATAGTTTATGCTCATATAGGTTGGACCGCGGTTATGCAGTTTAGAGTCATGCAACTAGGACCATGTAGTTCAAGGCCTTGCAACTAGAACTTCGCTACAGTTTAAGGTCACATAGTTTGGACCGTTCAGTTTAGGGTCGTGCATCTCGACCATCGCTACAGTTTAAGGGTATATAGTTTGGACTGTGCAGATTAGAGTCATGCATTTAGACCATCGCTACAGTTTAAGGTCATATAGTTTGGATCGTGCAGTTTAGGGTCGTGCATCTAGACCATCGCTACAGTTTAAAGTCATATAGTTTGGACCATGCAGTTTAGGGTCATGCATCTTGACCATCGCTACAGTTTATGGTCATATAGTTTGGACCGTGTAGTTTAAGGTCATGCATTTAGTCCATTGTTGTTTAAGGTCGTGCAACTAGACCTCCACTATAGTTTAAGGACATATAGTTTGGACCGTGCAGTTTAGGGTCTTGCATCTAGACGATTGCTACAGTTTAAGGTCATATAGTTTTGACCGTGAAATTTAGAGTCGTGCATCTAGATCTCTGCTATAATTTAAGGTCACATAGTTTGGATTGTGTAGTTTAGGGTCGTGCATCTAGACCATTGAGTGGGTCACCGTGTAGGTGAAGCTTCATGGGGAATAGGTATGTGGATGACGATCTGGCTCACTGGGGATAAGATAGGTAGGACCGATGAGGGATCCGGATGAGAAAACTTAACTTATTGAGGAAGAGGGGACAAATGTTGGTCTTTTATATCCTTAGAGACAGAATAAATAAGTATGAGGTAGACCACTAGGGGTTGCAGCAGTAAGAATTATCCTAACTCTATTAGGGATAATAGTCTATAGTACGAGTATGACTCTCCTGCTGGGGATAAGTAGTCATGACCTGATTTTAATCGACCTTCAAAAGGTCAGAGTCAAGGTGCAACCTCACTGGGGATAGCGATAGAACACACACGGCTATGGCTTAGGATACTTAAAATATAGCCGGTGTCAGGTGCAGTAACCATTATTACATATGAGTGCTCAGTCGACAGTGCAGGGACCCATTCCTTCTCAAAGGGTAAACCTTGTTCCTATTCCTGGTGAAATAATCATCTCGATTAAGATTCACCGGCGGGGGTACTTGATTATATGGTTGTTGTTGCTTGCTGCCTTGAGGCATGGTCTTTGTTGTGCTCACCCCTATGGAGAGGTCCAAAGTTTGGGAGGGAGCCTTCTTTGGATCAGTGACCGTGACGGTTGCACTGATTACTCCTTTCTGTTGGCTGCCACGTGTGTTGTTCCGAGAGCTACAAAGGCCTCGGTTGTTCCCAGAGCTTGCAGGTCGTTGTCGTGAACCGTCATGGTGGCGTGAAAGACTTTCTATGCGGATTGATTTATAGATCAGCTTTGATATGGAAGTTGGATTAGAGGCCTCGACGTGAAGAGCAATTTCAGGTCGCATGTTGCACACACAAGTTTGGACAACTTCCTTCTTAGGCATAGGATTGGGATGGTGAGCGGCCAAATTTCTCCATCTCGATATGAACTGGTCCACGAACTCATCAGGATCTTGAGTTAGGGTGAGAAGCTAAATAGTTTTTACCTCTCTCTCGACCTCATAGAAGTGCTGATAGAACATTTTATCTATCTCTTCCCATGTATGTACTGAGTTTGGGGGAAGTCGAGCATATCACTGAAAGGCTGGGCCGTCAAGGGTTTCAACAAACTGACGGAGAAGAAGTCTTCCATCAATCGCTGTTTCCCCCAAACTGCGCGTCGTCAGGCTGCTTACAACCATTACGCTGATTGTTTCTCTATGAAGGTCAGCATCAGTTGTAGCTGAGGGCTTGCGAACTTGACGGGCCGTGTGAGGTAGATCGGTCAGTAGGGGGGGAGCGTTCCGCGACTGGACTCGACTCTTGTATGCCGATCGTGTGAGGATCACTTTTCGAGGGTGTTGGGACCGTGGCTACTAAGTGGCTGGGTCATCTTCTACGGCACTAACGACAGTGCAGGGCTCATGGCCTTCTTCTTCAGGCTTTGTCATCTGAAGAGGGTTGAAGGGATTCAGGTGGCGAGGGTTATCAGAGGTGGTTGCCGCAACCGCCGTGGTCAATTCCATGGTCAGAATTTGCAGACCTCTCTCATGCTTAACTTTGAGACTTTGATGGACCTCGTGCCAAAATTGTGATCAGGACTGTGGCTAGTTAGCTCTTCTTGCACAAGAGAGAGTTGTCTCCATCAGGTGCAGCAAAGGATGAGGGTCAGAGACTGGGGTCACTTGGGCCGGGGAGGATGAAGAACTCGATCTTCCATCAGGTCATTGCCCCGATCTTGCTTGTGGGCTTCAGAGACACGAGCAAAATGACGGGGTTGGCTCAAGATGGTATTCTTGGGGAAGGTCTTTGAATACCAAGGCTAAAGATGCTTGCTCGAAGAAGTAGGAGCAGGGTAGACTCATGAGGGGGCCTAAGTAGAGGGCGGGGGGATGTATGTGCCGACGATGCATGTGCGCCCCTTAAAGAAGGATCACAGGGGACCTGAGGGCCAACCCAGGCTTGAGCAAGTGATCTGGCCTTAAGGGGTCGAGAACTGCGAGTAGGTGTTTGTACGAGAACAGGTGGAGACCTGCCCCTTACAGGGTGCGCTTGTGTGTGCTAAGTAGGAGGACAAGGTTTGACAGAATGACAGTGTTGCCCCGAGTGGTGGGATGCATATGAGCAGCGTGTGCAAGACCTGGCCTTGGGAGGTCTAATTCTTGACACGGACTCGAGGTACCATAAGAGTTGCCTCGAGGTGTGGCTCGGGTGGGTGACCCACGAGCCTTATGGTGTGTGTGAGAGGAGGAGGCCACAGGGCCTCTTCCTCTATATGTCGAGGCTCTAGGAATAAAGACTTGTCGTGGTGCAGGAATGTAGGGGGCAGCCTTGCAGCGACCCACATAAGCAATGGAAAATTGCTTGCCTTCTGTAGAGAGGGATTGGGCAACCTTCCGGCGTACCTCGGCAGTACGACCGATAAGTGACTCACTGGTGGCTGGGTGCATGCTGTGTGTGGCGACAAACATGTTGCCAATGCCACCAGAGCGAGGAGATGGGGAGTGAGGAACCTTTAAGTCCCTCTTCACACCTATCCAAGTTAAGACCTTGGAGCTTGACAAGGGGTCTTTGCTCAAAAGGATGGTTGCAACCGAAGATGGAGTAACTTGTTCGCTAGGGACACTCACGAATGTGGGGAATGAGAAAATCCCCAATCCGGATGAATGGGTTACAAAACTCAAAAGCAATAAGTGATGTGTGAATACAGAAAATAAAAAGGAGAAACTAGCCAAACAAGTACGATCTGACTAAGGGGTAGTAATTCCCAGTTGAGTCGCCAAGCTGGTTAGGTGCCTCGATCTCGCCCTCTAGATTTGGATGATTGAGCGGCATGCGTCTTGGGTTTCAGGGGAGACCTGTGACGTTTTAAGATTGCTCTCTCAAGAACCTCATTCGAGAACAAATGCAGGTATTACCAACTGATGAGAGAGGAATTTAAGGTGGGTTCGGGACGTACTCGGGCTAGCTTGAGTGCCCTCTTAAATCATGAAGAAAGCCCCCAGTCATAAAGCTAATTCTGAATCGCCTCCCTTGGCTTGTATTCTCGTGTTTTCTACAATCACACATATATGACAAAGATTATAAGACAAGTCGGTTAGCAGACCTCACCTTGCCTTCTTGATGAATACATGCAGGCATACACATTCAAAGAAGAAAAGAATAATGAGAGAAGAAAGGTGGGGGAGAAAAGAATTTTACCAGGTGGGGAGACCAACATAGTGACTAAGCTGGTGGGTAATTGGCCAGACGTGATAGTCAAACGGACTCGATAACTTAGACCGACTCAACAAAATTACTACTAGATGTCAATACCGATATTGATTGGCTAGACATGATGGTTAGTCTGTCATGGCAATAAAGCGAGCACATTAATTCTCGTACAACAGCATTACGGCTAGACGACAAGGCTACCATAAGCAGCTAATCTCAACCCTTCTTAGTCAAACGAAAGGATAATAGAAGGCATGAAAATCATAAAGCGAGAATAAAAAGTAAGAAATAAGAAGAGAAGGGTAAGAAAGAGAGGGAGGGAAAGAAAGAAGGAGAAGAGTGTGAGAGAAGAGAGGGAAGGAGAGAGGAGGGAGAAGGATACAGTCGGCATTAGGCAACGCCGAGTGTGTTGGAAGAAGAAGAGAAAGAAGACACAGTCGGTGCTAGACATCGCCTGCTATGTTAAAAAAAGAAGAGAGAGAGGACACAATCGGTGCTAGGTATTGTCGGTTGTGTTAGAGAGAGAGGGGGCAAGAAGGAGAGAGAGAGGACACAGTTGGCGCTAGGTATCACCGGCCGTGTTAGAGAGAGGGAGCAAGAAGAACACAGTCGGCACTAGGTATTGTCGGCTGTGTTTTTTAAGAAGAGAGGAAGAGAAAGACACCGTCGGTGCTAGGCATTGTCGACTGTGTTTTAAGAAGGGCGAAGAGAGAAAGACACTGTCGACCCTAGGATTTGCCGACTATGTTTTAAGAAAAAGAACAAAAAGGAGATAGGGATGAGAAGAAGAGAGAGAAAGAGAGATAGAGATGAGAAGAATAGAGAGAAAGAGAGAAATGAGAAGAAGAGAGAAAGAGAGATAGAGATGAGAAGACGAGAGAGAAAGAGAGATGGAGATGAGAAGAAGAGAGAGAAAGAGAGATAAAGATGAGAAGTGAGAGAAAGAGAGATAGAGATAAGAAGAGAGAGAAAGAGAGATAGAGATAAGAAGAGAGAGAAAGAGAGATAGAGATGAGAAGAAGAGAAAGAAAGAGATAAAAAGAGGGGAGGAGAGAGAAAGTTACCTTATCAAAGAGTATCAACCCTTTTCTTCTCTCTCCTCTCTCTCTCTCTCTCCAAGACACACTCACAAGCTTAAGCAAAAATGAAGTCTTTATTAAATCTTTAAGAATGAACCTAAAAGGATTTTACAATTTGACTTTACATGCTTATATAGAATTAGGCCCAAACATGAGTGGACGCCCAAAAACTCCCTAATATTGAAGATAATTACAATTTAATTGAATTAAAAGAAATTCTAAAAATGGGTGCAAAAGGATTGTTTTGTCCCTGCCTAACAATGTTGAAAATTCCAAAAACGTCCCTACTGCTCTAAAACTTGCGTGATCTTTCATGATTGATCCGGGGTTGTTCTAATGCCCGTTTGAATGAAATATGATTGTTTTCTTGTGGGGCTCAGCATGGCGATCGATTTGATACCAACTTCGAGCCATGAATCATGTTTTTGAGCCATGATCATGAGACTTGAATTTTGGATGAATTTTGAAAAGTTTGGATTGATTGTGTGCTTATTCCTTGATGTTTTTACTTTCGTTTCTTCATTTGATCACACTGAGCATGCCATCACAATCACGTTGCAACAAACGTAGCTCAATTTCATTTCTGGATGAAGATTTCATTGTCTTAAGTTTTTGGTTGGAATCTTGAAATCCAGCGGCCGAAATTTACAACAGTTTTGATGCCTCCATGTGTGAAATCTAATCTTTCATTGTATGCGGGGTTTGGACTAGAGATAGCCACGAACGTCACCCACATAATGCAATTAGTTTTGTGCTGATCGGGTATGCGAGCACCATGATTTGGCCTCTCGAGTGAGGCGTACTGCTGTTGAATTTTCTACAATGCTTTTCACGGATCAAGAAATTCTCTTTAGTTTTTCTCCCTGCTCAAGCATCGTCACGAGGCGTATCACATATCGTAATGCTTGTCTTGATGAGACGAACATGCTCACAAAATTTGAGATTGATCTGACTTGAAACAAGTGAGAAATAAGCCTCGAAAATCATTGCTCGTGATTGTAAAACCATCCACCTTTAATGGTGTTTTGGTGCAGGGTAGCCACATGGGAATAGTTTGTGGCCTACCCCTTTTGATATTTTACCCATAACATTATCCTGGAGTGCCCGATTAAGCATAAACATGACCCATGAGGGTTTTCAATCATGTCGAATTCAATGGTGGTAGTCCGACAGCTGTTTGATGCACCAAAAATATAGTTCTAATTATGGAGTCCATTTTAAGGTGCAAGAGGTCGATTTTTTTGAAATTATTTCTTTGTGTTCACTGCCTTAGACATGTCTGATCGAGATGAAACTTGGAAAGTGGCCTTTTCGAGTGCTGATGAAGATCTTGACCGATTCTGATGCCATTATGAGACTGTCAAAATTTTCACTGTTTTGTAGGCTTTATTGACCTGCTTCCTCTTTATTCTGCATCAGGGACCAAGGTGCTAAAAAATGCATTCAAACTCCTTATACTATATGATTGACCTAAGACTAAGATGTCTCTCTCTCATGTGCATGCAAATGGATCGATGAAGGTGCACTTAAGCTCAAGCCCATTCTAGGACCATTCTCTCTTCTCTCTCTCTCTCTCTCTCTCTCTTCTTCTTTTTCATCTTTTTCTTTCTCTCTTTATCTCTTCTTTTTTTCGTTCTCTCTCCTTCTTCTCTCTTATTTTCTCTCTCTTCTTCTTCTCTCTTTATTTTTCTCTCTTTTCTTCTTTTTTTTCTCTCTTTCTCTCTCCTTCTCTCATACTTTCTATCTTTTTTTCTCTTTCTGTCTCCTTCTTCTCTCTTCTTTCTCTTTCTCTCTCTTTTTCTTCTCTCTTCATTTCTCTCTCTCTCTCTTTCTCTCTCTCTCGTTAAAGCACTCGACTCGCACTTAAGGTGGGCTCAACTACTTTCTCTCTCTATCTCTCTCATCTCTCTCTCTCCCCTCTCCCTAGAGTCATAGACCTACACCATAGAAGAGTCTGCCCTCGTCCCTCTCTCTCTTCTCTCCCATCCACCCTTGGTTAGGGGCCTCAATCTCACCCCTAGATCTAGATGATCTGGTGACATGTGTCTCGGGTTTCAAAGGGAACCCGGGATGTGAGATTGCTCTCCCGAAAACCTTGCTCAAGAACAAGGGCAAGTATACCAACCAATGAGAGAGAAATTTATTGTGAAGTGGGACACACCTCACCTAGGTCAATGACTCACTTGAGCTGGCTCGCGTGGGTGCCCTCTTATATCACGTCGAAAAGCCCCCCAGTCATGCAACTGGCTCAGAATCGCCTCCCTTGGCCTGTATTCTCATGTTTCTGCGATCACACACATGCTTTATTTTACAAGACAAGTGGGCTAAGGGATCCGACCTTGCCTTTGGATGAATGCACACAGGTGGGCACCTTCAAAGGAGAAAAGAGAAGAAATGATGAGATGAGGGTTGAGACAAGGAAGAAGAGAGAAGAAAAGAAAATAAAGACACATTTGACTGTGCGGCTAGCCTAGCACAGTGGCTAGATTGGTATGATGATTGACTTGACGTGGTAGAAAGACGGGCACAGTAATGCAGACCGACACGACTGTAATACTACTCGACGTCAGAACACCAACACCAACCAGCCTGGCATAATGACGAGTTTGACATGCTAGGAAGATGGGTACGGTAACATAGATTGACACCACGACATTACTGCTTGACGACGAGACTACCATGACAGTGTTAGACTTGTCCCTTGGTCAAATGAGAAAGGAAGAAGAAAAAAGAAAGAGAAAGGGGAGAGAAAAGAAAAGCAGAGAGAGAAAGAGAGAGAAGAAAAGAGATAGGAGAAAAGAGAAGGAAAGGAGAATAAATGAAAGAGAAGAGATAAAAGAGAAAGGAGAGAGAAGAGAAGAGGAGAGAAGAAAAGTGGAGAGAGGAATGCGGAGAGAAAGAAGAGAAAAGAGAAAAGGGAAAGAAGGGAGAAGAGAAAAGAAAGGAGAGATAGAAGGAAGGGGAGAGAGAAGAAGTGAGTGAGAGAAGAGAAGGGAGAGAAAGGAGAGAAAAGAGAAGTGCGAGAAAGAAGAAAGGTGATGGAAAAAGAAGAGAGAAGGAAAATGAAGAGTGAGGAGAAGAGAGAGAAAGGAGAGAAAAGGGAAAAGAGAGAGAAAGGAAGAAACATGGACGATAATGGGTTTTTTTTCCCATGTAACGAGAGAGAGAGAAGAAGAAAACATGGTTGATGATGGGTTTTTACCACTTATGAGAGGAGAGAGAGAGAGAGAGAGAGAAGAAGAAAACATGGATGACGATGGGTTTCTGCTGCCCATGAGAAAGGAAAGAGGAAAGAGAAAGAAACATGGATAGTGATGGGTTTCTGTCGCCCATTACAGAGGAAAGAAGATAGATAAACAACATGGATGATGATGGGTTTCCACCGCTCATGATAGAGGAAAGAGGAGAGAGAAAGAACATGAATGACGATGGATTTTTGCTGCTCATGATAGAGGAAAGAGAAGAGAGAAAGAATGTGGATGGTGATGGGTTTTTGCCTCTCATGATAGAGAAAAGAGGAGAGAGACAGAACATGGATAATGATGGGTTTTCATTGCCTATGATAGAGGAAAGAGGAGAGAGAAAGAACATAAATGATGATGGGTTTCTGTCGCTTGTGATAGAGGAAAGAGGAGAGAGAAAGAATATGGACGGTGATGGGTTTCCATTGTCCATGATCAGAGAGAGAGAGGAACGAGAAAGGGAAAGACATGCGCAACGCTAGGCATTGCGGCTCATGTCGTATGGGACTCAGACATGACCCGACCCAACCCAACCCACCACTAGGGGAAGGGCCCGATTTAGTGTCCTTATCAAAGAATGAGTAAAGGAATGTCATGTGTGGTGATGAGCATCAGGGTGCACAACATGGGAAAGGGTAAACTTGGACAAAGGCCTGGCCCACCACTTAGGTTGAGGCCTTGCTCACTACGCATGTTTCCAGAGGATAAGGGAAGAATGAGAATGTCATGCCCAGCGATGAGCATCACCATGCATGATTGAAGAAGAGAGAGAAACGAAATAATAGTGTGAGAGACAGAAAGACAAAGAGGAAGAAAGAGGGTTTAGGGAAGAAAAAGAGGAAAGGAAATAGAGAAAGAAGGAGAAGATTACGAGAGAGGCAGAATAGGAAAAGAAAGAAAACAGAGAGAAAAGAGGAAAGAAGAAGAAGAGAGAGAAAGAGAGAGAGAGAGAGATACACGACAATGGTTACTATCTTGCATGTTTGAGATAGAGATGAGATAGACAGAGAGAAGAAGAGGAACAGAGAGATAAAGAAAGATAGGAAAGAGAAAGAGGAGGAGAGAAAAAGGAATAGGAGAGAAAAAAAAGTGGAGAGAGAAAAGAGAAGGAGTGAGAAAGTTACTTTCACCGAGAGGTATCAAAATTTTTCTTCTCTCTCCTCTCTCTCTTTAAGACATGCCTCTCCAACTCAATGTAAAGACTTGAACTTTATTGATGAATTGAAAGTATGAGGGAATCTTTCTACAATTAGGTTTAGCATGCATTTATAGAATTAGGTCCAGACAAGGGTGGATGCTAAAAAAATATTCTAATTGATGATAATTATAATTTAGTTGAATTAAAATAAAATCTAAAAATGGGTACAAAATGATTGTTTTGCCCCTGCTTAACAATACATGGAATTTCAAAACAGTCTCTGTTGTTGCTCTAGAACGTACGTGACCTTCCATGGATGATCCGGGGTTGATATGGTGCTCGTGTGACAAAAAGATGATTGCTTTCTTGTAGGGCTCATCATGGTGAACGATTTGATAGCAACTTCGAGCCATAGATCATGTTTAAGCAACGATCATGCGACTTGAAATTTGTGCGAATCTTGAAAACTTCAGATCGATAGTGTGCTCATATCTTGATGTTTCTTCATGATTTTTTCTCTGTATTACACTGAGCATGTCGTCACAATCGCAGGGCAACAAACATAGCTTGATTTCGTGTCCGAAAGAAGATTTTGCAGCCATGGGTGTTTGACCGGATTCTGAATTCTGACGGTCAGAATTTACAACAATTTTATCGGCTTCACAAATGAAATCAGACCATTCATCACGCACATAATTTTGACCAATGGTAGCCTTTGACCTTATGCACGTGATGGAATTGGTCTCGTGTCAATCCAATGTGTGAGTGTCATGATATGGCCGCTCGAGCTTGACGTGTCGCTATTGAATTTCCTGCAACTTCCTCCGTGATTAATCGACTTCTCTCTAGCTTTTCTCCCTGCTTGGGGGTCGTCACAGGGCGTGCCACATATAGAAACACTCGTCTTGACGAGATGAACACTCTCACAAAATTTGAGCGTGATCTGACTCGAAATGAGTGAGATATGGCTCCCAAAATTCACTGTTTGAGACAATAAAAACATTCACCATTATTGGTGATTTGATACAAGGAGGGCGCACGAGAATATTGTGCGGCCTACGACTTTTACCCATAACTTTGTCTTGGAGAGCGAGATTAAGTCAAAAATTTACCCATAAGGTCTTCGACTGTGCTGGATCAAATGGCGGTGGTCCCATAGTAATTTCACGTACCAAAATTAGAGTTCTAGTTACGAAGTTCATTTCAGGGTGCAAGAGACTGATTTTTTAGAAATTTTTTCTTTCTCTATACTACCTTAGATATGTCGGATTGTGACAAAACTTTGCAGGTGGCCTTTTGAAGTCCTTATGAACATTTTCACTTGTTTTGGGGAAATTCTAAGAGTATCGAGAATTCAACTATAATTCAGGCTTTATTGACTGGCTTCTCTTTTTATTCAGCATCGGGGACCCAAGGAGTTGAAAAATGTCTTCAAACAGCTTGTCCCGTCGAATGTTATGCTTCGAGAGAAGTGAGAAGGACAACATTCAAAAATTTCATTCGGCTTTTTTTACTTTTTTCTTCCTTGCCACAGGACCACGTTAACGCCAAGGAGATCCACGAAAGAATGTAACTAAGATGCTTAGACATTTGGATGCATTGTTTTCAGGTCCATCCGTGGAGAGTTTTGGGGGAGAAGAGACTTTTTTTAGAGATCCTTTCGAAGTCCTCACCCTCGTTGATTAGAATCAGGCCTATCTAGCGGCCAAGTGCCATGCTTTAGGGCACTCTTCCCATTTGGTCTAGGTTTCTTTATTTTGTTGTTGGTCTTGGATGGTCTGTTGAAGGGCCTTTGGTTGGTGTCTGTCTGCGTTGTGCACCAGAATGTCCTTGACAGGCAGGGTACCTCAGTTTATCGAGGTGACTAGCTTTGGGTATAAACCCTGTTTACTGTCAGTAGTTTCAACAATCATGATACCTCTCTTCTTTGTCCGAGGAGTCCCCTGAGGGCTCAATTTTGTTGCTGCAAAACAGGTCCAAGGTCTGGCTGACTTGGCTTTCTTGGGGCGTCTTCAGCATGTTGGAGTGCGTTTAGTGATCTCTTGGGAATGGTGCTCTTCTTCATGAGACTTCTCTTGCCTTCTTGGCGAGTCTTATGTCCTTCGAGTCCTTTTGCGAATGGAATCAGACTATTGAAATATTTCCTCGATGCTCATCTTTTTGGGCCCTGGTATTAAGGCATTCTGTCGCCGAGGATTTTTTTTCTTTTGAATGCGGACTAAAGCTGCCTAAAAGGCGAGTGCTACATCAAACTACTTATTGGTCCCAGTACCCTTTGCGAGTTTTCACTTGAACTGGGAAGTGGAGCCATAGAGACGGTTTTCACCAACTTCCTTTTTATTTAAGGCTCTTTTACCCATGACCTTTTGGCCATGTCCACCCTTTTCTTCAATTTTTACTCACGATGTCGTTTTGGGGTTTTCAGCATGCTTGAGTTTTTATTTTACGGAACTCTTTTACTCATGGCTTTGTGACCATGCCCATCTGTCAGTTTTACTCATGGCATTCCCTTACTCAGGTATACACCATGCCTGTTATTCTTTTTTGTGAAGGCGTGTTTAGGGTCATCACATCGGGATCTGTGCGAAGCTTTGTAATGTCATGCAGTCAGGACATACACTACAGTTTAAGGTCATACAGCTGGACCATGGTGGGAATGGATGGCAGTCTTGTGGAGGCAACGGAGTGAGTATGGTGGTGGTTTTAGTCACTTTGGGGATATGGCATAAGTGATGCTTACGAAAGATGGATGATGTATGGATGTAAGGTGGAAAGTCGTGACCCACTAGCTGATGGCGAGTATGGATGGCGGGATAGCTCGCCGTTTTGTGAGCATGGGTGAGATACATTGGGGAATGATGAATGGTAATGACAGAAGATGTATTTTTTAATAAGTGATAGGCACACACAGACAGGTCAGTTAGGGAAGATGTGCGTGCAGACGCATGCAAAGGGCGTGTGCACATGTGGGGAGAGTTTAAGGTCATGCCTCTTGGACCTGTACAAAGCAGTTTATCGTCATGCGGCCGGACGTGCACTATCATTTAGGGTCATAGCTTGGACCATGGTTATGCAATTTAAGGTCATGCAACTAGGACCATGCAGCTTAAGGTGGTGCAACTAGACTTTCGCTATAGTTTATGTCACGATCCTGCTCCCTGACCCCTGCCTGAGGGCGACAGAGGGCAGGATCACGATCAGAGGTCACAAATGTCACTCAAGTGGGAGTGGCTCAACGCATGAAACATGAAATCAAGAGCAAACCACAAAAGAAAACTAAAATAAATCCATTCATCAAACAATACTCAAGCCAAAAAAAAAACAACCCATTCATTTCTTCCTAAATCAAAAGTCTTTACAAGTTTGTTAACGCACTACTGGCCCAAAATACACAAAATGAAGAATACATCATATCACTGAAATCACCAAAACATACTGCGGATGGTTTCGAAGGCGGATTCTCAAACTTCTTAACCTCAGGCTTCAGGCCCTCATTTTACCACCCACCTTAAGCACAGCTGCCACCACCCTTCACTCTACAGTTATGAAATTAAGATAGAATGAGCTAAAAGCCCAGTAAGTAGATCACTACCCTTGCATTCTTGACTATCAGTATATACACGGTAATATGCTCATAGCTCATCAGAAACCGCATTCTACTTACAGAGTAAGGTCACATATCAGAGTGCACATGAAGGCCATATAAAAGAATCAGAATCTGTTAACGGAGCATTACTTGCATATCACAGTTACAGTCAGATAATCTTACAGTATACAGAACTCAGACCAGTAGAACAGAGTAGTTAACTCCCGAAGTAGAAGCCACAGTGATTAGGCTAAGCCAATCCTGAGCTTGGGACTTCTACCCTCCTTCAAGAGGGAGGACAATGATAAGTAGGGGCCCTACTTCGTAATGTCCTCACTCACACACACAATCCCCAACGCGCTTTAGGGTTTTCAATAGGCTGTGGTCTTGCAAGACACGACCCCCACTTGAGATTAAGTAAGAGGGTGTTACACTACCATTGAAGGACCAAATGCGTAGTGCCCAGAAAAATTCAAGGGCATGACCCTCCCAATTAAATACCGTTACATCTCGACTCCACTCCTATCATAAGAATCGAGGTACAGAAAACCCAACTACCAATGGAGTTCCCATTGTGTATTGTTTAGAGAATCAGAGTATTGGCTAGAATCAGAATGTATATATCAGAATTCAGAATATCTACTACCAATGGGGGACCCATTGCATAGTGGTCTGCATCAAATATATCAGAGTCCGTGTAATAGAATCAGAGTTCATGTAACAAAGTCCGAGTTCATATAACAAAGTCAAAGTTCATATAACAAAGTCAGAGTCCTTATAACAGAATCAAAGTTCATATAACAGAGTCAGAATCCTTATAACAGAATCAGAGTTCATATAACAGAGTTAGAGTCCACATAACAGAATCAGAGTTCATATAACAGAGTCAGAGTCCATAAAACATAATCAATGTTCGTAAAACAGAGTCAGAGTCCATATAATAGAATCAGAGTATCAATGTCACGCTTTCTAAAAATTCAAGCAGTGACATCCAAGTCAAAACAAGGTTATAGCTTTCAGTTCATTTGGAATTTGAAGATAGTTCCAAAATCAATTTTTATGTTAGACACAATTATCTTTCAAATAGGGGTAGTTTGAGCGGAATTGGACCTTATTGGGCCCCTCAAAAGAACCCAAGAACAGAGACACTTCATCTTAAATCTGTTGTGCAGTGAAGACAGTGATATGTCTTTGAAATTCTGCCCATGTTTCAAAGTCAAGAAGGACTCTTGAAAAGTGCTCAACATGTAAATTAAAGATGACTCATAACTGATTCCAATGGCCAGGTTTGGACTAAAAGGGATACTTTTTTGTCAATTAAATTTAGTGACATCAGAGGCATTAGATCTGTACTTTTGATAAAACTGTTCACAACGACATACCTTTGTAAAATGAAGCGTAACTTTCAATCTAAAGACAATTTCGAAATATTTTCAACATTCAACTTTTAACCCATGCAAAGATCTTTCAAATGGCTATAGTTTGGTAAAAAATGGATGTCGTTTGGTTAGTTAAATCGATGAACACAATGGTATTAATGACAAATCCATGAAAACAGTCCACAGATATATACCCTCTCATTTCGAAATATAACTTCATTTTTGTAAAGAATTTAAACAGTTACAAAAAACAAAAATTTTACTAGGATCGTGTGTCTTTCCAAGGGTGGTAGTTTGAGGTCAATCGGACTCCATTTGGCCCTTCAAAAGCCTCATTCAAAAACTCACATTGTCCTGGAATTTCATGGTTTCATTTAACATGTGCCAGAATGCATTCCATAACCATCATTTCATAATGAATAACATGATAACATCCATTCTCTCACAATGTGAGCACACATAACATGCATTTATTACATAATCTAAGAATCACTACTCCATTTTTACATTCATCATTATCATAGAACACAAACCCCAAATTTTCATTGAAAAAGGCTTAAGGTTTTCTACATCACATACTCTTCTATTGCTCATTCACATGCCTAAGTTTCCATACATTCCCATGACTCCAATACAAGGGTAATGGATCCACTTACGAAATTAACAATTGGGCCTTCTCCATCCTTTGCTCACAGTTCTCATCTGCCCAACAATGGCTGCTCACAAAGTCACTTCTTCCACTTTGTGTCTTAAAGAGAGAAAGAGGGGTAAGAATGAGGGGCGTGGGTGAGAGAAGAGGCTTAAGTACTCTCATGTTTGGGTTGGCTGGCCAAGTGTCACCAAGGAGGCTCAAAATCTGGACGAGTGGAACCCACATTAACATGCATTAAACAAGTGTCACCTCCAACTCATGCATGTAAGAGACACAGTTAGCGCTGGGCTCTTTACTCAGCAGGCGCTGGAACACTTCCCCTCCATCCAACCGGCGTCCGCCTCTTTCTTCAACACAAACGACGTTGACCTCCTTCTTCAACAAAACCAGTGCTAGCTTCCTTCTCCAACACAACCTGCACTGGCCTTCTTCTCCAACACAACCGACACTAGCCTCCTTCTCCAACACAATCGGTGTTGGCCTCCTTCTCCAACACAACCGGAGTTGGCCTCCTCACTTCCTTATCCCACCATGCCTTCTAACTAGCCGAGAAAAGTTTGGGTCCACAAAGGTCATATAGTTTGGACCCCTGCTAGAGTTTAAGGTCATATAGTTTGGACCGCTGCTACAGTTTAAGGTCATATAGTTTGGACCAGGGTGCTAAGCCTTTTAACGTCATGCGGTAAGAATGTGCACTACATTTTAAGGTAATATATCTCAGACCGTGGCTGTGTAGATTAGAGTCATCCAGCTAAGACCATGCAGTTTAAGGTCGTGCAACTAGACCTCTTCTACAGCTTAAGGTCATATAGTTTGGATCATGCAGTTTAGGGTCGTGCACGTAGACCAAGGCTGTGCAGTTTAAGTTCATGCAACCCAGACCATGGTTGTGCGTCCCCATATAGGTGAAGCTTTATGGGGAATAGAAGTATGGATGACAATCTGACTCCCTAGGGATACATAAGAAGAGGGCTTAGACAGAGATGGTGACTCTATGAGGAGTGGCAAACAAAAGCGGACTTCACTCGAGAAGTATGGCTTCTTAAGGTGAAAGATGAAACTCCATGAGGAATAGGCTTATCGAAGGTAACCTAATTTCTTGGGGATAAGATAGCTTGGCGTAAGACTGACCCACTGAGGATTGAAGGGGTAAACATGACCTTTTTGGCGTACACCTAACTCCACTAGGGATGAAGGGCTGCAACACTGGTGTAACTCCTATTAGGGATGATGGTAGAACACTCACGGCAGTGACCAGATTCAGACATGCGCGGCACTAGCATAGAGTCACCAGTTGCACAAACGACATTAGCAGTCACTGGCGCGTGGCGTTAGTCACAAGCGGCATTTGTCAGGGAGTTTCATGCGCGGTGTTAGCTGCGAGTGGCGGTGGTAAACCTTTGTTCGAGTCTTGGGTCTGAGCCCGACTCGGTCAGCATTACCGTTTGGCCTTCAGGGACTTGTCTAGTATTCATGCTTTGTGAGGGGCACTTCGGGGAAGTGTCTTCCATATAAGGGGGTGAACCCCATTTTTCACCGTTTTATCGTAAGTAAAAACTTTTAATAGTAAGAGAGAGTAAGGGAAACTTTCGGCTAGGACTTTGGCAAGCAAGCAAGGTACAGGCAGTCGTTAAAAGTCCGGTGTGCCGTGAAGGATTTTGGCAGAACACTCGCAGGGGGTTAACAGTGGTCCGCCAGTGATAACTCAGCAAGGAAGAGGAAACTCTGGCTAGGAAGAGAGAACGTCGGCAAGGTTTCTCAAGGACCTTTGTGAGGGTCGCTGTTGCGGGGGTTTGGAAGCAAGTACTTCACAGGGGTTTGCCGGTGAAATTTTGTTGATATGCCGGTGATTTTCAGTGTTGTGGAGGGAAAGGGGAAGGTCCGGTAGTTAGTTTACGGTGAGTGGAAGTAGTTTCTCGGTGAGTAGCGGGAAGGTCGTACGGTAATGAACAATCATTGACAGCGAATGGTCACTGGGAGGTGAACGACTGTTAGTCCACACGTGCGAGGACATGCATCAGGCCACATCGTGGCCGACGATTATCAAGCGACACTCTCGGGGCTCGAGGTGACATGTGTGCAATCTGTGGCACGTGCGGGAGATACGAGTGGCGCTGCCACAAAAATCATTAGCAGCGATAATCTTGAAGACACGGCCGTCGTTAGGTGCTAGTCCTTGAAAACATAGCCGACGTTAGTCCTTGAAGAAACAATCATCTTTAGGCTTTGAGAATACAGCCGACATTGGGCCTTGGCAAACATATCCGACATTAGGCTTTCAAAACGCACCCGGTGTTCGCCTTCTGCAAGCACCGCCGTCGTTAGGCCTTATTTGACGTAAGCGACGATAGTCACGATCGACGCTAGTCAGTGCCTTTCATGCATAGTGATAGCCTTGTGCCTTGGTGATTTCCACATGGCAGTGAGTTCTTAAAGTTAGTTTAATGGCTGGGCCTTCTAATAGAATCCCTGATGTGAAGAACCTTCCAAAGGGACGAGAACTTGGCACCGGTGAATTTACTAGTGAGAGTCTGGTCCTGGGTGAACCCATTCGGTTGACGGCCCCAATATGCAAACCAGAGTGGCCCCTTAGTGTCACTTTCATTACCGACCCGATTCGATTTGAGGTCCGAGAGGATAATGACGGGAACATCAATGTTGAAGAAGGGATGGCTCTTCTTCATTACATGCACCAGAACGTGGCTTCTGGTGCAAAATTGCCCACTCTAAGAAAGAGGATGGTGAAGACCAAGGGGCTGATATGGTCTTTTACTGGTTTCAGAGCACAAGGGGAGCACCAGTACATGAAGGGGTACTCTTCCTGGACCATGCAGGTGCTACGGTCACACAGAAGCATTCTTGAGCGTCCTTCTTTGCTAGCAGTAGTTCAGTGCTCAGCCCGCTATTATGATCAGTGCTCCAACACGGTTAAGGTACTGCTGGAGACCTAGAGTCATGTTATAACACATGGCTCCATGGGCATGGGGAGGTGAGAATCTCCTTACTGAATCTTCATTTCATCGGTGGCCTTCAGCTGATCAAAGCAATGTATGACGAGTTTGTGACTCTGCGCTCAGTCATCTTTGGCGATGCTCTCCTAGAAGAAGAAGAACCTCTTGCTAGTCTTCAGAAAATCTTTGAGATTTACCAACTGCTTCATTCCAAGGCTATCAATGGTCAGGTGACCTTCACCGAATGGGTGAAATTCTTTTGCAGGGATTACCCCGAGGAGGGTGGTCCAAGTGCTTTAAGAAGGAAGGGAAAGGCAGTTGTGAAGGGGATGCCTCCAATTTACCAACCCGAGACCAGTGATGACTGCATGTTCTTGGCAGCATGTTTGACCTTGTTTCTATGCAAGTCTGTTATTCCTGGAGGGGTAGATGATATCTGTCCTAGCACATTCTATGTGGCTTGCGGGGGCACCAGTATGCCCTTGTGCAACCAGTTCTATGCAATATCTACCACCGACTGGGAACCATCTCAAGCGGGAAAGCCGATAAAGGCAAAGAGGGGGGCAATGACCTTGTCAGAGGTGAAGCTTTCCCAGGGGACTTTAAGACACCATTCCCCATCCATTATGTATACGGGTGGCTAGGAGCTTATTTCCCAGCCACTTATGTCAGAAGTCCGGGCACGGGGGAGAAGATATGCCCCTTATTGATGAGGATTACTAGGCAAAAGGCTATCTTTCACAGCCAGGGGGAGGCTTGAAACTTGTTTGGGAATGAGTTCTCCAGCATGCGTCGGTCACCTTCCCAATTCGAGGCTCACGCCTTCATTGATGAACTAGGCAAGAAGCCAGATGGTGCTCCCACAACCATCAAGGAGATCATGTTTATCTTGAGTGTCAGGGGTTGGGTTTTGGCCTATCGAAACCCACGCAATGCTAGACTTGAAGTTACTTCCCCCATCAGTTTGCTCGTTAGCATGGGCTCGATCAGAGTTGTCCCTTTTCTGTGGGCTTTGAAAAATGCCATGGAAGAATGAACACTGGTAGGAGAGAAAAGCTAGGGAATCTCCATGAATCATGGCTGCTAGAGCATATCCATGCCTCATGGTCCACATGCTCAGAAATGACTGAGGTCGGCAAGTATGTGGTGCCACATTTTGGTAAAAGGACACAAGCAAGTAAGGCCTATGCGCGTTGGTGGAGGATTACTTGCCGAGGGTACTAGGACGCTAATCACCATTGGAAAGGGGAGAACTGCAATTGGCGTTGGGATACCAAGCAAAAGAGGATACTCAGGACTCCTCCTCTAGAAGAGATTTTTACCTTGGCCTACCCTTGGAATTGGGAAGCTCTTGGGATACCTTGCAAGATAGCAGTGGATGAAACTTCACCACAATTTCTTGCTATGGAGAAGAGGACAGAGAGCCTCTATTACAACCTCACCTCTATCTTCCAATGGAAGGAGGGTCGAAAAGTCCCAGCTCATAAAGGGCACCCGATCCAAGACCTGAATGCATTGATAGGGAGTGGCTTTCATAGTGCTCTTGCTATAGGATTTTCTTGTGGGAGGAATTCCAACACAACTGCTCCTCCACCAGGGGTAGGAAAGAAGAGGAAGCATGCTACCCCCACTATCAGGTCTGCTAAAAAACATATGAGTATAAAACTTGTTGTCATCCTCGAACCGGCTGATGGCTCTTCATCTTCTGCCTCTTCAGAATTCTCTACTGCTCCTTCTGAGTCACCCTACGCTCTTTTTGGGTCACCTTCTGCCACTCATGAGCTATTTTTGGCCTCTTCGGACATTGAGGTAGATGAATCTGGCCCTTTTGGGCCCAGCATCATTGCTTCTGATTGAGAGGAGACACCTGATCTTGGGGTGGTGCCCAAAATTCCTGAAGCTAAGTTAGATCTGGCTCCAAAGGAGATTGACCGCTCTGGAAATGAAGGTGCAGGAGTTGCTACTCCAAGTGAGGAACCTGAAATTGATAGGTCTTTGTTGCCCCAATCGAAGGAGAGGCTATAGTTGAATAAACGCTTGAGTGTCAGGAAGCTGCTGCCCTGGGTGATGGAGTTATGAGTAGTGCAAACCTAGGCCTTTTTGAGAGTTCAGACATTGGGGGCCCAAAGGGCATAGGTCAGGACGATGAGGGAGTTGAGCTTTTTGTGGCAGAGGTTCTAGCTGTAGAAGATGGGGGCTAAATAGAAGATGTCGTAGCTGAAGTGGTAGTTCTAGAAGATGTAGACCAAAGGGAGAAGATGAGCTTTGGACTTGCAGAGGCTGAGGTGGCAGTTCAAGAAGGAAAAGATGTTAGCCTTGAACATATCGAGGTCATGCCTAAGGGTGAGAGACAAGAAGAAGAGGCTACTTTGGAGCATGCTGAGGTTGAGGTGATGGCTCCAGCAGGTTAAAGTCAAAGTGAGGGAATCGAACTTATTGAGGCTGCTCCAGAGAATGAGGGGCATAGAGAATAAGTCGGCCCTGAAAGGGCTGAGGCCGCTTTGGAGCATATTGAGACTACTTCAGAAAATGAGAGGCAAGGAGAAGAGGTTGGCCTTAAAAGGACCAAGCCTGCTAATGATGACGTCAAGTGAGAAGGCTAATACAGTGAGGGCGGAGCAGCTTGAAACTGGGGTCTCCTCTGAATCTGCAAATGATGAGACCTTGGGCTTCACAATTGCTCAAGAAGAGCCAGTGACTAACATGGCTATCACCCCTTCGATCCCGACCATTAAAACTGATGCTCCTTCTATTCCGGCGGTCCCAACAGCATCATCCAGGCCTAGTTTTAGTGGGATGTCCAGCATAATCATGGATATACTTCGTCTGGGTGTGAAGTGACTGAAGGATGTGCCTCTTACTGAACTTGACAATGCAATCCAGAAGTTAAGGCAGATCGCCCTTCTAGGGGGTGCACCAGAGGTCCTCTCATATTTCGATGGCACCATAAATGAGCTGGAAGGGTGGAGAATAAGGGCCTTGCAGGAGGAGGTAACTGCACAGCAGCTAGAGAGCTTGAAATTGCCCTCTTTGAAGTCCTCGCTCATACGCCATTGCGAACTGGTAGAGGCTCAATTACAGGAAAAGGATGCTGCAGTTTCCCATAGATCCGACCATGCTAAGGAGGCGATCGCTTGCCACAACAAGATGATGACTCTGAAGGCGAGGATAGTGAAATTGATGCAAGAGCTTGATAAATTGGAGGAGGAGACCATAGCTTGAGATGCAAAGGATAAGGTGCTTGTCGATAATATTTTGACCCTTGACTACTCCTTGGAAGAAGGGATGGCCTTAATGAAGCATGAGGTTGAGATGGTAGCAGAGTTGAAGGGATGCATCCAGCAGGCTAAGATATCAGCTGCAACATACAGGGGAAAAATCAATGAAGTGATTGATCAATTTTGAAAGTGTTGTCTTATTTTCTTTTTCTTTTCCCTTGTTTTTATTCTGACACTTGTAGTAAACCCTTAGTTTATGAATAAAATTCTCCTTTTTCTTCAATATGATGCGTGACTTTTTCTTTTTCCATTTGCTTCTCTGCACTATCTCTTACTCTTGTTCATTGTTTTTGGGATGTGGAGGAATACCCTACGCCTTGCTTTATTTTATGACAAGTCGTTGTAGCTTCAATGACCTCGAATGGGGAGCAGTTGCTTCTTCTCCCCTTAATGTTTGATTGGGCATGGGTTCATAATTCATCATTCTCATAATGTGATTAGCCTACTCACTGTATATAGTCCAATCGGGAGGGGCTTTGGCTTCCATTTGAAGTGCATTCACTTCAAGCCCATGGTAGCTCTTGGTCTCAGGCATCAACTTATTTAAGTGTTTTGAAGCGATATGCATAACTCCCAATTTTATGGAGACTGCGAACCTTGCTTCTTAACTATGCCAGGAGATCCTGCTCTTGAGGGTAATGGAAGCAGTTAAGGAAAGGACAATGGGGACATGCAGGACTTGCGGGACTTTTGATGGTCCAAGAGTGCAATGGGGACATGCAGGACGTTTTGATGGTTCGGCGTGTAGGTGACCCTTGAGACTAAGAGATCTATCCTCATGACTTACCTCAGTCCGAAGGGTGACTTCTGGTTCTTCTTCTTGCACAAGTGGCTCAAAATTGGAAGTAGAGGGGGAAGCCTCATCTTCAGGTGAAGATGGAGCTTCCTCAAGGATGGTTGATGGCATACTGGGATGAATGGGAGTTAGAGGGAGAGTTTTGCCTTGTCTTTCTTCCTCTTTAAAGATGCTTATGAGTGTTTTTCCAATATCTTTGACATCTTCATGAGGCGAGGGTTCTATCCTCCTTACAGACTTCGGATCACTGACCTTTGACTTTTGGGGTGACACCAAATCTATGAAGTAATACTTGGCATCAACATAGTGAGTTTCGGCTACAGGAAATGGTTTTTTATCAGTATAAACCATATACTGTCTCCCATCTTAACTATACTTGGAGCACTGATGCAATGTGGATGGAACCACCTGTTGGTCATTGAGCCACGAGCGGTAGAGAAGGATGTTTTAGGAGGTGTAGGTGTCAATTACATGAAATTGAGCATAATCGTTTAATTCACTGATCTTCAAATGAAGGTGGATCGTGCCAGCCAGCTTCTCTTCTGATTGGTTGAACCCTTGAAGTGTGTTATGAGTCGGAGCGAGATCCTCAAACCCTAATCCCAATCAAGTGAGGAATCTCCTTGGGATAAGGCTGACTGCAGACCCTCCATCCAACATAATTCTGTTGATGGGGCATGCATGTAATTCACCAGTCACAAAGAGAGAGCGATTGTGAAATTTTCTCCCAATTGCAATACATCCACTTAAGATTGATGGGTCCATCTTAAAGGGTTCCACTTCGGTCTCGTACACCTCTGGATTGGAGAGAGCCTAAACCAAAGCAATACAACAATCCCTTGAGAGCATGAGGCCGTCATAGATGCTGAGAAGGGCTTGAAGCTTCGTTCGGTGCCCTATCACATCATATTTCATCTTTTATTCGTCATCCTTTTGTGTTCCTGATCTTTCCACCTTCTTTGGGATATAATGGGTTGAGGAGCAAGTTTAGGTGGAGGAGGTTTATTTTGAGAAGCTGGCTAGCTTGATTGCACAACCTGCTTGGTTTGGGTAGTCTGAGTGAAATGGGTGATAGGGATTTATTTCAGTGAAATGGAGGTTTGAGGCTTGGGAGGCATTTGGGTGTACGAGATCAAAGGCGTTCTGGGGAACTTAGGGAGAGGTGGATTGCTTGAGGTATTTGGGTGAGGAACGAGCCTAGGGAGTTTGAGGATGGGTAAATTGTTTGGAGTATTCGGGTGAGGGAGAAGTGGTGGACCGAGAAACTTCAGGATGCTTGGCTTCTGAGGTGGAGGTTGCAGCGTTTTCTCCCATCTCAGGCTCATTTGCCCCATGCTGGGTGATGTTTTGTGATTTTCACCTTGTGACAGACTCCTAGAGATTAAAAGCTCTCCCCCCTTGATGCTCTCAGACTATGCTCAAATTCGGGCTCAAGAGGCCACTGGGCTTTCTTTAGCTTTGATGTCTCACGCTTCTTGGTGGAAGAAGATGACTTTGCCTTTGCTCGAGCTGTCAAAGCGTCAGCAACTAACAAGAATTCAGTCGGCCAAGCTAACCTCTTTTTTAGCCATCTCTGGTGCGTCCTGCTTATATTGGTTCCTTCGAGCTCTCTGTCAAGCGCCTTGAAGTCTGGACATTTCAAGGTTGTACCTACAAGAGACATAGAAGATGAAGGATAAGAAGAAGAAGAAGAAGAAGAAGAGGAAGAAGGAGAAGGGTCAGTAGGTGAGGGACTTTTAGGTCATTCCCCTCATCGGATCGATTCGAGCAGCTTTTTACGTCATCACTAGAGTTGGACGTGTGCAGGGAGTCTTTTAGGTTTTTCCCCTACTTAGACTATCGGGAGGTGCTTTTAATGTCATCACCTTCATTGGACGTGCCCCGAGTAAGAGATGACCCAGGGGTATCCTCTTGATGAAACGAAGGAAAGGTCAATGGTGACCGGTATGAAGTCTTTTAAGGTCAGCAAGGGAGGAAGAGCTTGAGAAATTCTGGCTCCACTGGTGGTTGAGGAACCCTGTTCCTTCGGCAAGCAGCCCTTGGTGCTCGCCTTCTTCTAGTCACCTTTGGAGGTGCTTTGTCCGTTTTGCTAAGTTTGTGAACAGCCCTAGCTTGACGAATCACTTCTCGCTTTAAAGACTTGAGCCTGCTCCACCCATGATGGACTTTCCATAGCTGGGAAGTTGAGGGTTCAGCGGGATCAGAGGCATTCTTCTGGGAGTCTTGCATTGAAACGCCCTCCTGGATGGGCATAGTTCCTTGAGGGTGTTCGGCATAAGCAAGGTAACCTCTCTGGACTTTTTCTGCAACCATAGCTTCGAACTCATAACATTCGTTCAGCTCATGGCCCCATATCTGATGGCATGGGCATCCGTGATTCTTGGTCCCCTGGGCAAGGTTCTTGTGCTACCTCATCAGCTTTGGTGTGATGAGTCCTTGTTGGAGCGTCATATCGAATAGTGCGTGGAGAAGATCTGTTGACAGCTCATCAGAAGGGTGTAAGCTTTTGTCTTTCTCCTGTACTGTTACCACGTGGGAAGCCTCAGATGCCTGGAATGCTTTCTTGAGTTCTTCGAGCTTGATCTGACCTTTCTAGATTAGAGTCTCGATGAGGTCTTTATGTGTGTAGCATTCTTCTGTGGAGTGGTTTACCTTTCGATGATAAGCACAATCATGTTCTGATCCAGCAATAGTCTGAGCAGTGCAGGAACCCATTCCTTTTCAAAAGGATAAACCTTATTTTGATGATTAGTGCAATAATCATTTCGATTAAGGTTCACAGGTGGGGGTACCCGGTTGTATGATTACTGGTGTTTGCTTGCCTGTGATGCTGCCTTTGATGATCCTACCCCTTTGGAGTGGTCCAAAGTATGAGAGGCGGCCTTCTTTGGATCACTTACAGTGACGGCTGTACTGAACACTCCTTTTTGTTGGTTTCATAGGGCGCTGGTTTGAGAATTGCCATTGCCTCAATTGTTTCCCAAGCTTGAAGACTGTTGTCATGACCTGCTATGGTGGTGTGACGAGCTCTCTATGCGAACTAACATAGCGATCAACTTTGACATGGAGGTCAGATTGGAGGCCTCAACATATAGAGCAATATCAGGACGCATGTTTCGCATATAGGTCTGAATTGCTTCCTTCTTAGGCATAGGATTGAGATGGCGAGCGGCCAAATCTCTCCACCTTTCTATGAATTGATCCACAAGTTCATTTGGTTCCTAGGTCAAGGTGAGAAGCTTGATGGTTTGGACCTCTCTCTCGACTTCATAGAACGCTGGTGGAACAGTTTCTCCATTTTCTCCCAAGTATGTACTGAATTTGGGGGAAGCCGAGCATACAACTGAAAGGCAGGGCTATCAAGAGTTTCAACAAACTGACGGAGGAGGAGTCTCCCATCAGCCGCTGTCACTGAACATGCTACTTGGAAATGCACGATATGATGGTGTGGGGATGTTGTTCCATTGAACAGGGGAAACTTCCCCTTTTTGCAGTTAGAGGGAAATGGAACGTGATCAATGTAAGAGGGGTATGGTTTTTTATAGAGTGTTGCACCCTGAATACCCAGAATTTGTCTGCTTTTTAAGCTGTGGGTTACCATAGCATGCATGTCCTCCTGTGAGACAGAGTGAGGGACAGAATTGTCCTGTGAGGTAGTGGGAGGAGGCTTCCTTGGAGCTACATCATCTGAGTGATGGGAGTTGACCTCATGGTCAGCCAAGTGTCTCATGGTTTTCAAGCGGTCAATCTTCTCCATCATTGCGCGCATCATGTCTTTGAGCCTATTCATGCGCTCTTCCTGAGAGTCATCAGGTTCGTTCACAACCATTATGCTGACCGTTTCTCTGGAGAGGTCAGCCTTAGGTGCAGTTGAGGACATCCAAGCTTGGCTAGTCGCACATGGCAGATCGATCAGCAAGGAGTTAGCATGCCTCGACTGGACTTGAGTCTTCTACGCCAATCGTGTGAGGACCTGTTCATGACGGCCTTGGGATCGTGGCTACTAGGTGGTCAGGTCATCTTCTACGACGCCGACCATGGTACAGGATTCTCACACCTCTTCTTTAGTCTCTATGATTCAAAGAGGGTAGAAGGGATTTTCAGGAAGGAGACCCTTGGAGCTGGGTGCTCCGACTTTTTTGATTGGTTCCTTAATCAGAATTTGCAGTTCTCGGTTTTGCTATCTTTGAGGCTGCGGTAGACTTCTCTTCAGAACTGAGACTGGGATTGAGGTTGATCCGCCTTCTTAGAGCATGAGAGGGTCATGTCCATAAGATGGGGTAGCGAATGTGGACCATGGACTGGGGCCAGCTTGGGCTGCTGCCTTGGAAGTTTTATAGCTTCATCAATCATTAGGCCTTTCCCCAGACTCCCTTGTGGGCTCCAAAGGCATACCTGACCTAACAGGGCTGGCTGAGGATGGTACTCTTAGGGAAAACCTTTGAGTACTTGGTCTTGAGATATCCACCGTGAGGATAAAGGGATGAAGAAGAGGGGATCGGCTCTCGACGATGTCTGGGTTTGGAGAAAGCAGTGGCCTGGGAAGGTGACGCATGTACGCCCCTTGAAGTAGCATTCCAGGTGACTTGGGGGTCAGCTCGGGCTTGAATAGGTGGTCTGACCTTAGGAGGCCGAGGACTGTGAGCAGGTGTTTGCAAGGGAACAGGTGAGGGCCAGCCCCTTACGAGGTGAACTTGTGTGTGCTGAGAAGAAGGACGAGGGGGTCGCCTTCTGTGTACTCGAGTTGGCGCAATAATGTCGCCGCCTCGAGTGGTGGGATACATATGCATGCGCACAGATTTCGACTCAAGGAGGCGTGATCCTGGACGTGTACTCAAGGTAACATGAGGGTTACCCCGAGGTGTGGCTTGAGTGGATGACCCACGAGCCTTAGTGTGTGTGCGTGAGGTGGAGGCCCCAGGGTCTCCTCCTCGATGTGTTGAGTTTCTAAACATAGAGACCCGAGGT
Organism: Amborella trichopoda; assembly: GCF_054954075.1. NCBI lineage: Eukaryota > Viridiplantae > Streptophyta > Magnoliopsida > Amborellales > Amborellaceae > Amborella > Amborella trichopoda. Next base: position 28,078,039 of record NC_142337.1, on the reverse strand, counting down.
GGTGCAGAAATGTGGGGGGTGGCCCTCCGATGACCCACAGGATCAATGGAAACTTGCTTGCCTTTTGCAGCTAAGGACTGGGCAGCCTTCCGATATACCTTGACAATACGACCGGCGAGTAACTTGCCGGTAACAGGGTACATGTGTGAGTGGTAGCAGATGTGCTATCGATGCAGGGTGCCTTTGTGGAAGTTTCACCAGGGCAAGGAGATGGGAGTTAGGGACCTTTAAGTCCCTCCTCACACCCATCCAGGTTAAGACCTAGGAGCTAGACACTGGGTCTCTGCTCAAAAGAAAAGTTGGAAATGAAGTTCGAGGAACTTGTTCCTAGGGGAAGCTCACAAATGTGGGGATGAGAAAATCCCTGATTTGGATGAATGGGTTAAGGAACCCAGAAGCCATCTCGTGTGTGAAAACAGAAAAATAAAGGAGAAACTAGTTAAACAAGTACTACTCGACGAAGGGGTAGTAAGACCCCAGTAGAATCGTCAAGCTGGTTAGGTGCTCGATCTCTCCCTTGGATCTGGATGATTTGGTGACACGTGTCTCAGGTTTCAAAAGGAACCCGAGACGTGAGATCGCTTTGTTGGGAACCTTGTTCAAGAACAACGACAAGTATACCAACCAATGAGAGACGAATTTATTGTGAGGCGGGACACACCTCACTTGGGTCTGTGATTCACTCAGGCTGACTCGTGTGGGCACCCTCTTAGATCATGTTGGAAAGCCCCCCAGTCGTACAACAGGTTTGGAATCGTCTATCCTCGCCTGTATTCTTCTGTTTCTGTGATCACACACACATGGTTAATTTTACAATAGTGGGCCAAGGGACTCCACCTTGTCTTTGGATGAATGCACACAGGTGTGCACAATCAAAGGAGAAAAGAGAAGAAATGATGAGATGAGGGTTGGGAGAAGGAAGAAGAGAGAAGAAAAGAAAAGAAACAGACATTTGACCGGGTGGCTAGTTTAGCCCAGTGGCTAGATTGGTATGATGATTGGCCTAATGTGGTAGCAAGACGGGCATCATAACGCGGACCGGCACGACGACAATACTACTTTACGACAGAACATCAACACCAATCAGCCTGGCACAACAACGAGTTCGACATGGCAGCAAGATGGGCATGGTAACTTAGACAGACACGGCGGTAATACTGCTTGACGATGAGACAACCATGACAGTGCTAGACTTGTCCCTTGGTCAAATGAGAGAGGAAGAAGAAAAGAGAAAGAGAAAGAGGAGAGATAAGAAAAACAGAGAGAGAAAGAGAGAGAGAAGAAAAGAGATAAGAGAAAATAGAAGGAAAGGAGAAGGAAAGAAAGAGAAGAGATAGAAGAGAAATGAGAGAGAAGAGAAGAGAGAAGAAAATACGAGAGAGGAATGTGGAGAGAAAGAAGAGAAAAGAGAATAAGGAGAGAAGGGAGAAGAGAAATAAAAGGAGCGACAGAAGGAAGGGGGAGAGAGAAGAAGTGAGTGAGAGAAGAGAAGGGAGAGAAAGGAGAGAAAAGAGAAGAGAGAAAAGGAAGTAAGGTGAGAGAAAAAGAAGAGAGAAGGAAAAAGGAAGAGTGAGGAGAAGAGAGAAAAAGGAGAGAAAAGGGAAAAGAGAGAGAAAAAGGAAGAAGCATGGACGACAATGTGTTCCACTGCCCATGATAGGAGAGAGAGAGAAGAAGAGAACATGGACGACGATGTGCTGCCCATGACAAAGGAAAGAGGAGAGAGAAAGAATATGGATGGTGATGGGTTTTACCTACCCATGATAGAGGAGAGAAGAGAGAGAAAGAACATGAATGACGATGGATTTCTGCTGCTCATGATAGAGAAAAGAGGAGAGAGAAAAACATGGATGGCGATGGGTTTTTGCTGCCCATGACAAAGGAAAGAGGATAGAAAGAACATGGATGACAATGGGTTTCTGCCACCCTTGATAGAGGAAAGAGGAGAGAGAAAGAACATGGACAGCGATGGGTTTTTATCGCTCATGATAGAGGAAAGAGGAGAGAGAAAGAACATGGACGGTGATGGGTTTTTGCAGCCCATGATAGAGGACTGAGGAGAGAGAAAGAACATGGATGGTGACAGATTTCCATCATCCATGATAAGAGAGAGAGAGGAATGAGAAAGGGAAAGACACGTGCAGCGCTAGGCATTGCCACTCGTGTCTTAAGGGACTCAGACACGACCCGACCTGGTCACTCAGGGAAGGGCCCGGTTCAGTGTCCTTATCAAAGACTGGGGAAAGGAATTTCATGCGCTGCGATGAGCATCGCTATGCACAACATGAGAAAGGGGAAACTTAGATAGAGGCCTTGCCCGCCACTCGGGTTAAGGCCCAGCTCACTATGCATGTTTCAAGAGGATAAGGGAAGAATGAGAATTTCATGCCCGGTGATGGGCATCACCATGCATGATTGGAGAAGAGAAAGAAGAAAAATAACAAGGTGAGAGAAAGAAAGACATAGAGGAAGAAAGAGCGTTTAACGACGAGAAAGAGGAAAGGAAAGTAGGGAAAGAAGGAAGGAGAAGATTAAGAAAATGGGGAAATAGGAAAAGAAAGAGAGCAGAGAGAAAAGATGAAAGAAGAAGAAGAGAGAGAAAGAGAGAGAGAGAGAGAGAGAGACATGCATGATAATTTACTGCTGTGAATGTTTGAGTTAGAGATGAGAGAAAAGGAGAAGAGGAAGAGAGAGAAAGAAAGAAAGATACGAGAGAAAAAGAGGAGAGAAAAAAAAGGAAGAGGAGAGAAAAAGAAAGAAAGATGAGAGAGAAAACAGGAGCAGAGAGAAAGTTACCTTCACTTAAGGGTACCACACTTTTTATTCTCTCTCCTCTCTCTCTCTCTCTCCATGACATACCTCGCCAACTCAATGTAAAAGCTCAAACTTTATTGATGAATTGAAAGTATGAGGGGATCTTTTTACAATTAGGCTTAGCATGTAGTTTTAGAATTGGGCCGAAACATGGGTGGATGCTCAAAAACTATCCTAATGGATGATAATTGAAATATATTTGAATTAAAATAAAATCTTAAAATGGGGGCAAAATGGTTGTTTTTCCCCTGCCTAACATTACATGAATTTCCAAAATAGTCCCTGCTGATGTCCTAGAACGTGTGTGATCTTCCATAGATAATCCGGGATTGCTCTGATGCCTATTTAATAAAAAGATAATTTCTTTCTTGTAGGGCTCGTCATGGTGATCAATTTGATACCAACTTCGAGCCACGGATCATGTTTTTAAGCCACGATCATGCGACTAGAAATTTGTGCAAATCTTGAAAACTTTGGATCAATAGTGTTCTCATATCTTGATTTTTCTTCATGATTTCTTCATTGTATTTCAATGAGCATGCTATCATGATCGCGTAGAACAAATGCAGCTCGATTTCCTGCACGGACGAAGATTTTGCAATCATGGGTTTTTGGTCGGAATCTGAATTTCGGCGGCTGGAATTTATAGCGACTTTATCGGCTTTGCGCATGAAATCTGACTATTCATCATGCAAAAAGTTTGAACCAATGGTAGCCTTGGACCTACGCATGCATTGGAACCGGTTTGGTGTCAATCCGACATGTGAGCGTCGTGATATGGCTGCTCGAGCGAGACGTGTCATTGTTGAATTTCTTGCAACTTCCTTCACGAACCATCGATTTCTTTCTAGCTTTTCTCTCTGCTCGAGGTTCGTCACATGTGTGCCACATGTTGAAACGCTCATCATGATGAGATGAACATGCTGATAAAATTTGAGCACGATCCAACACGGAATGAGTGAGATATGGTTCCTAAAAGTCACTGTCCGAGACTGTAAAAACAGTCACCATTAATGGTGATTTAGTGCAGGGAGGGCGAACGAGAATAGTGTGCAACCTACCCCTTTTTGGTCTTTTACCCATAACTTTGACCCATAGGGGTTTTCGACCGTGGCGAATCCAATGACAGTTGTCCCCCATCAATTTGACGTACCGAAAATAGAGTTCTAGTTACAGGGTCCATTTCAGGGTGTTAGAGACTGATTTTTTCAAAATTGTTTCTTTGTCTGCATTGCCTTAGACATGTTGGATTGTGACGAAACTTGGCAGGTGACATTTTGAAGTCCTTATGAACATTTCCACTTGTTTTGAGGCAATTATGAGAATGTCAAGAATTCCATTGTAATTCAGGCTTTATTGACGGGCTTCTCTTTTTATTTTGCATCGGGGACCCAAGGTGCTGAAAAATGTCCTCAAACACCCCTCTCTCTACTCTCCCATCTGTCCCTCTCTCTCTACTCCCCCATCTGCCTTTCTATTTTTCCTCTATCTCTTTTCTCCCATCTGCCCTTCTCTCTACTCTCCCATCCACCCCTCCATCTCTCCTCTCTCATCCACCCCTCTCTCTCTACTTCTTATCCACCCCTCTCTATCTTCTTTCATCTGCCCCTTTCTCTCATACTCTCATCCACCGCTCTCTCTCATACTCTCATCCGTGCCTCTCTTTATCTTCTCTCATCAGCCCCTTTCTCTCAAACTCTCTCATCCGCCCTTCTCTCTAGTCTCTCATCTCCCATCGCCCTCTCTTTTCTCACCGAACTTAGACCCGCTTCTAAGGCGGGTCCATCCTTCCTTAACTCTTTGCTCACCCATTTCCAGCTCATTTTTAGATACTTCTCCATCTCTCTCTAATTAATATTCTCATTTCTTTTATTTTTTATTTTTATTCTTATGATTTCTTTGTTCTCATTTTTTTTTAACCATCCAATGCCATTCATAAATCTACTCCAGATTAGGGTTTATTTTTAACTCATCCTCATTCTCTTCTTTCTTTTGTTTCTTACTTATTGCTCTTACCACCCCCAAATGCTAAAACTGTTAACCCATAAAGCATGTCAGAGAGGAGTTAACTTTAAATGGATTCCATTAACAGTTTTTCAATGAGAGTTCTGGTGAGTTGTTGAGTTTAGAGAGGGGGTCGAGTTTAAACCGCCGTGCTGGACAGTTGGAGGGCTATCGTTCATTGATCTAAGGGGGCAGCAGCCCGGGCATATCCCATGAACTCAACCATGGTGAGGTAGGCATTTGAGTCCACCTCTTCATCATTTTAAAATCCTCTCATAGTTTGACATACTTATCCACACATGAGACACGAGGGACACATGTGCTCGTGAGGTCAAACAGTTGTTTGAGAGGGGGTCAATCGAACCCGGGTCCCTAAGGGAGCCCGAGTGAGGTAGATTCAGGCCCCATCAGGAACAAGATACCATCACAACACTATTTTAGGGTATTTTTCGACACTTGTATCCCCGAGGAAAATAAAGAGGAAGCCAATCGCGGTCTAGGCTAGCAGGTGCCAAGGTACCTATGGACCATGGAAACACTGTCAAAATAAACCCTAATCTGGAGCAGATTTATGAAAGGCATTGGATGGTTAAAAAGAAAAAGGCATGTGGAGGTAGCACTCGGCTCTCTAAGGACACGCGCCAAATTTCGTAGCGATCTGATGACGTTAAGGTGGATCAAAAACAAAACTAGTTTCTAGGTTCGGCCTCTAGTGTGCAAAATATGCACCTTATAACTATAGGCCTATCATCGGAGCTTCAGATGAACACCAGACCACTTCCATCAGATTTTGATAGTCCGAATACCCCAAGACATCAAATTTCAGCTCATTCGGATACTATTGGACATTTATGTGGCCAACTTACCTAAAAAAGGTGAGTTATACACTATTTTGGTGCACCCTCGGTGAATCATTTTCCATAAATGGCAACTGTGCAATGTGATTTCGGGATCACCTTTGAACGGTCACAACTTCTTCATCTAAAGCTGGATCGAGCTCAAATTTAATGAGGATCTTCGTTAGAGACAGATGAAATCCTAGAGAGAAGTCGCTTAAGAAAACTCATTCTTTGAAGATTTTTTCAAAGAAGAGATCCCTTCGATCAAACGGGCATATCATGAAGCCCTGACCTCGGATCGACTTGAAAGTAGGTCCGTTGCAACTGTGACGTTGAGGGCTTCAATCTAAGTGAACATCATATGTGATGAGTGACCGAAAAGTCTGCATTTGAAGTTTGCAAGAAAGGGAATTTTTCGACACCCGGAATCCATATTCTAGTAAAATCCCCCAATTTGGAAAGTGGTAGTCCGGTCATCACACCGAGCCATTGTTGTCACTAAATGATTGTGTTGACTTCCTCATCATTCTACTATAGAAAGATCGAAAACATTAAGAAATGAGTTAAATCTAAAATCTAAGAATACCAATTTCTCATCTTTTGTCGAATTTCATTGAAGGCTCGAGACTTCGATTCTCGGATTAAAGAACATATCAAGACGACCGTCTCGTCGAGCCATCACTTTCATAGTATTCTTCTTGTCGAAAGATCACCAGAAAGACTCGAAATGGGCCCTTGACGACCACCATAGCCTATGGCCCCTTTTTGGGGACCTTTTTAGGTAGGGGTGAAATAGTCATTTTGCCCAAAAAGCGGGATGCAAATTTAATTCATAGAAAATGTATTTTTAGCCATTTTAGTTAGTTTTGAGCATCCACCCTTGTTTTAAGGGAGTGCTATATAAGCACTTGTAACCCTAAGTCAAAAAAATGAGAAATTAATTAGATTTTGGCCCCTAAGCACAAAAATCAATTTAGTTTCCCTTGGTTTGCTTAGGACCGGTGTGGGATCCGATTGTCCATCCTTTTGGCTATCACCTCGAGGAGGTTGGCTGGTCGATGGACAAGCGTAATAGGACCCGAGAGTTGGGGCTCGTGCGTTCTCTCGTGTCCATGTGTCTGTTGAAGACGCGGGCTACTGCGTGGGGCAGATAGTGTGCTTCGTAAGGGAGACATAGAGAGAGAGGCTGGAGTGTGACTCGGTTTAAGAGAGAGGGGAATATGGGTCCGTGCACTCAGAGGTACTTTCTCTCTCTCAAAGTTTTATCTTTCCTCTCGAAGGGATTAAGGACTCATTAGCAAACGATGAGAAAGACAAATGTAATGCCTCTATTTACAAGGGAAAAAGGGGTCAAAATGTAGCCCATTTGCAAGTAACTTAAGCTTGCTTATATAGAGGATTCACCGAACAGGGTGAATGCTTAAAAACAAAGCTTAATTACAATTTATGAAATTAGGGATAAATCTCGAAATTAGGCGTAATGACCAAAATATCCCTAAGATCTTCTCCGCTAATCACAAAGTCATCCCTGCATGAAGGTTGTTCTACCATGGCCAGATCATGGAAGCTTTTTTTGCAACTTATGGCGATGGTTCAAATAATTTATTAGCATATCTTCAATGTCCTTGCGATTTTGAGCATTTTGATGCCCTTTAATCGTGTTGGGGTGACCTTTTTCCCACAGGGTGGAAGTCCGATCAGATTCGTGAACTTTGTTCGCCAATGTAGTTCGACTTGCGATGTTCTGGCTCCAAGCTCTGCTTGCAAACGAGAGAGGAGACAGTTGCATTTCAGCAAGGTCCTTGAAAGGTGTGTTGATGGGTGAGACCCTATGGATAAGTATCTCATGCATGATGGTTGTTTATTTAAAGGTGTGCGGTTATGTATACCTGATTGCTCCCTAAGGGAGAAGATAATCATGGAGCTTCATGGTGGAGGCTTAGGTGGGCACTTTAGGAAGGACAAAACTATGGCTATGGTTGGAGAAAAGTATTTTTGGTCATGTATGCGAAGGGATGTTTATCGATTTGTGAATTGATGTTGAACTTGCTAAGTATTTAAAGGTCACACACAAAATACAGGTCCTTATACTCCTCTTCCTGTTCCAAATGCCTCATGGGTTGATATCTCTATGGACTTTGTACTTGGACTTCCATGTACCACACGAGGTTTAGACTCTATTTTTATTGTGGTTGATTGATTTTCGAAAATGGCACATTTTATTCCTTGTAGGAGAACTATGGATATTACATATATTGCCAATCTCTTTTTCAAAGATATTGTAAGGCTACATGGTGCTCCTAAGTCTATTACATCTGATCAGGATATAAAATTCTTAAGTCATTATTAGCGCACTTTGTGGAAGCGCTTGGGAGCTAAACTTCAATTTTCTAGCACTTATCACCCTTAAATAGATGGGCAAACCGAACTAAACTTAAGTCGGTTTTCGCGGACTTGGTAAGCTCTTGAGGAGTATTTTGATGATAGCATATCTCAGTGGGAACTCGCTTTGCCCCAGGCTGAGTTTGCTTACAATATTTCAGTGAATCGATCTCTAGGAAAATCACCATTTGAGATTGTTAATGGGTGGACTCTTAATCATGTGATGGACCTAATTCCATTACCCATGTCAGGCAAGATAAATGGTGATGTAAATGCTTTTGCTGAGCATAATCAAGATTTGCAAGCTCAAATCAAGAAGAAAATTGAGGAAAGTAATGCAAAGTATTGAAAAGCCTCAAATCAGCATAGAAGAGAGAAAATTTTCAAGGAGGGTGACTTACTAATGGTGTATTTACGAAACAAGAGGTTTTCATTGGGAACCTATAATCAAGTCCAAAAAGGTGGGTGGTTAGGTGCCTCGTTCTCTCCCTCCGAATCAGGATGATCGAGCGGCATGCATCTCGGGTTTCAGGGAAACTCAAGACTTTGAGATCTCTCTCTCGGGAACCTTGTTCGAGAACAAGGGCAAGTATTACCAACCGATGAGAGAGTAATTTAAGGTGGGTTCGGGACTTACGAGGGCTGGCTCGCGTGGGCGCCCTCTTAGATCACGAAGTAAACCCCTCAGTGGCAATCACACACATGTGGCAAATGTTACAAGACAGGTGGGTCAAGGGACCACACCTTACCTTTAGGTGAATGCACACAGGTGTGCACATTCAAAGGATGAGAAGAATGGGAAAATGAAAATTGTGGTAAGAAGAATTTGATTGAGTGATGAGACTGACACAATGACTTGACTAGTAGGTAATTGACTTGCCGTTGTAGTAAAACGAGCTCGGTAGCTCATACCTATTCAACAAAGTTACTACTAGACGGCTGTGCCAATACCGACTAGCTAGACACAATGACTTCTCTGTCATGACAATAAAGCAGGCACAATAACTATGACCGGCACAACAACATTACAGCTAAACGACAAGACTACCATTGAAGCCCAATCTCAACCATTCTTGATCAAAGGAGAGAGTAAAAGAACGAAGAGATAACAAAGAGAGAAAGAAAAGAAGAGAGAGAGATGAGGAGAGAGAAAAGAAGACAGCAAAATTGAAGAAGAAAAAGAGTAGGATAGAAAACCATGAGAGAAGAAGAAGAGAGAGAAGGGAAGGAGAGGAGGAGGGGACACAGATAGGAATGAGAGGAGAGGGAAAATTCAGACGACGATGGCTTCCATCGACTGTGAAATAAAGAAAGAGGAGAGAGAAAGCATGCAGGTAGCAAAGGGCTTGTGCCAGCTGTGTCATAAGAAAGAGGAGAGGGAAAGCTCAGCCGGCGATGGCTTCCGTAGGTTGTCAAAGAAGAAAAGAAAGAGGGAGAAAACCTAGCCGGCGATAGGCTTGCGCCGGTTGTGACAAAGGAGAAGAAAAAGAGAGGAACCCAGCTGGCGTTAAGCTTGCACCGGTTGTGACAGAACAGGAGAGAAGAGAAGAAAGAGAGAGAAACCCAACCGGCGCTAGGCTTGCACCGGTTGTGACAGAAGCAAAAAAATAGAGAGAAAACCCATCTGACACTATGCTAGTGCTAGTTGTGAAAGAAGATAAGAAAAAGAGAGGAACCCAGCTGACGTTAGGCTTACGTCGGTTGTGACAGAACAAAAGAGAAGAGAAGAAAGAGAGAGAAACTCGATCAGTGCTAGGCTTGCAACGGCTGTGACAAAAGAGAAGAAAAGGGAAGAAAGCCTAGCCGGCGCTCGGCTTGTGCCGGTTGTGATAGAAGAGAAGAAAAGAGAGTAAGAGAGAGAAAATCCGATCGACGCTCAGCAGTTGTGACAGAAGAAAAGAGAAGAAAGAGAGAGAAACCCGATCGATGCTAGGCTTACACCAGTTGGGCTAAGGCCTGGCTCATTATTCATGTCTCAAGAGCAGGAAGGCATCCACCAGGCGATAGGTCCGTCATGCATGAATGAAGAAAGAGAAGTAGGGAATGAGGGACATGATAAACCATAAGAGGAAGAGAGAGAAAGAGATAAAAATGAAACGAAGAGAGAGAAAGAAAGATAGAGATGAGAAAAGAAGAGAGAGAAAGAGGGGAAGAGAGAGAAAAAGGAAAAAGAGGAGGAGAGAGAAATTACCTTAGCAAAGGGTAACAACCCTTTTCTTCTCTCTTCTCTCTCTCTCTCTCTCTCTCTCTCTTCAAGAGGCACCCATGAACTCAAGCAATAAGTGAAATTTTATTGAATGAATGAAAGTTGAACCAAAGGTTTTTTTTACATTGAAGCTTTGCTTGTTTTTATAGAAATGGGCCCAAACATGGGTGGATGCCCAAAAACTACCTAAAATTGAAGATAGTTATAATTTAATTGAATTAAAAGAAATTCTAAAAATGGGTGCAAAAGGATTGTTTTTCCCCCACCTTATTATTGAAAAAGAATATGATTCAGCATCCAAAAGCCAAGTTCCCTGAGCAAACTAGCCTTGAAACTCAGGCGAATTATTGCGCGTACCATACAAGGATCAATCATCCCACAGATGACTGCTACACGATAAAAGATACTATCGAGGCCCTAATCTAGATGGTTCAAATAAATCTTGAAGACTTAAAGAAGGCCGTGGGGGCAGTAGAAGCCTCCCATGCAGTAACCATCCAAGAAGAATATGAAGCCCCTAGTATCCTTCATGCCTTCTTCATTATAATGCTTCACGAAGGCATAATCACACTGAAGTCTGCAAGGCAACCTCGATGCCTTGCTCAGGGGACTGAGGACCGTTGGTGCCCGTATGACCAGATAAGAGGTCATTACTTGTGAGAATGCACTAGTTTCCATGACATATTCGCAAAGAAAGTACGAGAATGTTAGGAGTTTTACGACGTTCCAATAAGTGATCCCCAAGCCATTGCTCCATCAGTACAAGAGGAGGACCTTTGACTTCTCAACACAAGACCTTCCCAATAATGATTCAGACTCTGCTGAACCCCTGACTTCCCATCCGTGGATAGTCGACCACGGGCGAAGCAGACTCAAGTCCTTGAGGCAAGAAGTAGTTCACCAAGTAAGGTTGTTCACAAGCCTAGAGACACAAATCAATCACCACCTCAGAAAACCAAAAGGAGATAGGCATCAAGGGCTACTTGCCGAAGAAACAAGACGGTTCAACCTCCAGTTGAGCAGGAATTTCTCAGGCCCCTTCCCCCCCTGCCAGCCTTCTGGATTTTATCCCTAGCATGATCCTCCTGCCTTCTCATCAAGAGGACGTCCTTAAGCCATCTTCCACTCAGAGTACGTCCAATGAGGATGACAACGTTAAATGCACTCCTCAACAGTCTAAGCAAGGGAAAGACCTAAAAGAATTCTTGCACACATTCAACCCTGGTGATGACGTAAAAAGCCTCTTATATCGGTTCGATGAGGGGAACCACCTTAAAAGTCCCTCACTTCTTGACCCATCTCCTTCTTCTTCTTCTACTTCTCATTTTTCTTCTCCTATGTCTCCTGCAGGTACAACCTTGAAATGTCCAAACTTCGAGGCTCTCGATAGAGAATTCGAAGGGATCAACATAAGCAGGATGCAACATAATGATATAGAAAGACCATGGCACAAGCAGCAGAATTCCTAACAGTTACTGATTCCCTGACAGTTAAAGCCAAGGCAGAGCCACCTTCTTCAAATAAGCACAAAAAGTCAAAGTCAAAGAAACCCCAGTGGCCCCTTGAGCCCGACTTTGAGCAGAGACTAAGAGAATCAAGAGGGTACAGTTTCTACCCTCAGGAAGTTTGCCACATGGTGCAAATCTCAAGAGCATCACCCATCACAAGGCAGATAAATCTCAGTTCGAGGAGGACGCTGCAACCTCCACCGCAGAAGTCTAGCACCTTGAAGTTTCCTAATCCGCCATTGCCCCCTATCATTGAGCGATACCTAAAGAAGTATTATCCATGATGCATATTCAAAGGGAAGTGACTCAATGCGAAGTATGCTTGATAGTCCAAACAAATTCTAACTCTTTTTATTACAGTAAAAATGAAGTACAAATTAGAAGCCAAAATCCCCTTATTAGAGAGATTACAAGTCTCTTGCATTTGAAGATAAGAGGACGGTTACAAACCAAAACCTGTAGTGTTGCTCTGACATCTGAGGATAAGAGGACGGTTACATGTCAAAAGAAAGGCCTTCCTCATGAAGAAGAAGTGAAACCATTCGGAGAACTAATAGCTTCAATTCATCTTAGATTTGCTTCAATTCATCAGACGTGTTACAGGTCAAAAGAAGAAGCCAACCATTTTCGAGTCAGCTTCAATTCATCTAACGTGTACATCAAACATACAAGCCAGACCTCATATGACGTGTAAGCCATATTTCATCTGACGTGTATATCAAACATACAAGGCTGGCTTCTCTAGCACAGAACTAGCCTCTGATGGATAACATACCTTGTTCACAATGGATGCCCTTCCACAGAACAACATGGACTTCACTGTTGTGCTGGAGGACTTGGCTTCCAACTGGTATCACAAGCCATGCCTTACCATCATTCACCACCCTTTGACGACCCATGTCAGCGCCATCACCAAGTGCAACAATTCCCGCATGTAACTTACTACCACAGGCGAGCGGCATTGTGCACGTCATCACGTGCCATATGCACTGATGAGCGTTGTTTGAAGCCAGTGTCGGTAGTTCCCTCCAAAGACCAGCGCCGGTTGTGCTCCCAACTCCTAGCTCCAACTGCCTTTCTTGGAGCACCGACCATGTCAATGATCAGCACCGACCATGTCAATGTCAGTTATGCTTCTGTTCATCAGCACTGGTTGCGCTTCTATTAGCATCGGCTGCCTGTCCTTCTATTAGCACCGGCTGCCTGTTCTATTGCGCTTCTATTCGGTGAATAAAACCCGGGCGCGGTGAAATCCTGAAAGGGCATCATCAGTAAAAATGGAAGAACAAGGATGAACATGACCATAAGGTCATGGGTAAAAGAGCCCCAAATAAAAAGAAGTTGGTGAAAACCGTCTCTATGGCGTCGCTCCCCAAGTTCAAGTGAAAATCCACACAGGATGCTTGGACCAATAAACATGTTGATGCAGTGCTCACCTCAACAGGCGGCTTCGACCCTCCCTCAAAACAAAACAAATATCCCTGCTATTACAATACCAGGGTCAAAAAATACGAGCTCTAAGGAAAATATTCCGATAGCCCGAGTCCAATTGCAAAAAGGACTCAAAGGACATAATACTCTTCAAGACGGTAAGACAAGTCTCATGAAAAAGAGAATCATTCCCAGGAGGTTATGAAACACACTCCCAGGTGCCAGAGTCGCCTTGATAAGGCTAAGTCAACCGCGACTTTGGAGCAGCAATCAAATGATTGTCGTAGCTGCAAAGCAATGGGTAGGGGTGGTTATATTCAAAGCTAGTTATCTCGATAAACTGAGGTACCCTACCCGCTAAGGAACAAATGCTGCAGGACGCAGACGAGCGCCAACAAAAGGCTCTTCAGCACAACAAACAAATAAGAAAGTCACTCCGACGAACCAAATATGCCCCAAGAAGGCTAAGTCAATCATGACTTTGGAGCGGCAATTAGATGATTATCATAACTACAAAGTAGGGGGTAGGGGTTGTTATACCCAAAGCTGGTTTTTTGGATAAACCGACGTACCCTACTCGCCAAGGAACAACTGGTGCATTACGCAGATGAGCGCCAACCAAAGGCTCTTTTGTTGTCTATTTAAGACAAAAAAACGCAAGCTAAATGGGAACAATGCCCTTTGACATAGCACTCAATTGCCAGAAGGGCCGGATTTTGACTGACGAGGTCCGTACAAAATCCTCAGCTTCAAAATCACAAACAGTCCACACGAGGGTGAGGACATCCATAAGATCCCTCAAAAAAATTATCTTCTCCCCCTAAAGTCTCCACGGACAGACCCGCGAACAATGCAAGCCTACATCTAAGCATCCTAGCTACACCAGTGCGTGAATCTCCTCAGTTTTCACGTGGTCCTGTGGCTAGGAAGAAAAAAGTAATAAAGCCGAAGGAAATTTTTCGAATGTTGTCCTTCTCGCTTCTCTCGAAGAGCATCATTCGATGGGGAAAGTTGTTTGAACGCATTTTTTAGCACCATGGTCCCTGATGCGGAATAAAGAGAAAGTAAGTCATTAAGGCTTACAAAATAGTAGAAATTTTGACAGACTCAAAATGGCCTCAGAATTAGTCAAGATCTTTTTCAGCACTCCAAACGGCCACCTGCCAAGTTTTATCGCAATTAGACATGTCTAAGGCAGTGAACACAAAGAAATAAATTCGGCAAAATACGCCTCTAGCACCTTGAAATGGACCCCGTTACTAGAACTATATTTTTGAGGCATTAAACAGTTATGGTACCACTGCCATTGAATCTGACACTGTCGAAAACCCCTATGAGTCAAGTTTTGACTTAGTCGGGCACTTTAGGATAAAGTTATGGGTAAAATCCCAACAGGGGTAGGTCATACTATTCTCGTGTGGCCACCCTTTCCCAAAACACCATTAAAGGTGGATGTTTTTACAGTCACGGGCAGTGACTTTTGAGGTCTATATCTCACTCGTTCCAAGTCGAATCGCTCTCAAATTTTGTGAGCATGTTCGTCTCAACAAGACGAGCATTTTGATATGTGGTACGCTCCGTGACGATGCCCGACCAGGGAAAAAAACTAGAGAGAAATTGCTGATCTGTGAAAAACATTGTAGAAAATTCAGCAGCAGCACACCTCACTCGAGTGGCCAAATCATGGCGCTCGTATACCCGTTCGGCATGAAACCAATTGTATTATGTGCGTGAGGTCTGTAGCTATCTCTGGTCCAAACCTAGCATACGATGAATGGTTGGATTTCAAAAACTAAGGCATTGAAGCTTCTGTAAATTCCGGCCATTTGATTTCATGATTCCGGCCAAAAACTCAAGACTATGAAATCTTCATCTGGACACGAAATCGAGCTGGGTTTATTACAACGTGATCATGATGGCATGCTCAGTGTGATTCAGAAAAGAAACAAAAGAAAAAACATCAAGGAACGAGCACACAATCGATCCAAAGTGTTCAAGATTCATCCAAAATTCAAGTCTCATGATCATGGCTCAAAAACATGATTCAGGGCTCGAAGTTAGTATCAAATCGATCGCCATGTTGAGCCCCACAAGAAAGAAATCATCTTTCGATCAAACGAGCATCAAAACAACCCCAAATCAATCATGGAATCAACTGCGCAACCTCATGCCACACTGCATGACCCTAACTGCTCAGCATTGGACCTTACTCAGTCTCGGTCCATACTGCATCATCATCAACTGCGCAACCTCATGCCATACTGCATGACCCTAAACTGCTCAACATTGGACCCTACTGCATAACCCTAAACTACTCAGGCTCCATCCATACTGCATGACCCTTTACTGTGCCGCCTCGGTCCATACTGCATGACCCTAAACTGTACAGCCTCAATCCATACTGCAGGACCATAAACTGCTCAGCCACGGTCCATACTGCATGACCCTAAGCTTCTAAGCCTTGATTTATACTCCTTGAGCCTAAACTGCTCAACTTCGATCCATACTGCATGACACTAAACTTCTCATGATCGGTCCATATAGCATGAACCTAAATTGCTCTGCCTCGGTCCGTACTGCATGAGCCTAAAATGCTTTGCCTCGGTCCATATTGCATGACCCACAACCGCTCAGCCTTAGTCCACACTGCATCACACAAAACTGGTCATCCTCGATTCACACTGCATGACCCTAAACTGCTCAACCTCGGAAGATACTGATTGACCCTAAACAGTGCAACCTAAGTCCATACTGCATGACCCTAAACTATGCAACCACAGTCCACACTGCATGATCCTAAACTGCTCAGCCTCGGTCCATACCGTTTATTCTTCTCTACTTTGGTCCATACTGCACGATCCTCAACTGCTCTGCCTCAGTCCATCCTGCATGACCTCAAATTGCTTAACCTCGATTCATACAGCATGACCCTAAATTACTTAGGCTCGATCCATACGGCATGACCCTAAACTGCTCAGCCTAAGTTCATGCGGCATGACCCTTAATAACTTCGCCTTTGTCCTCACTGCAAGGCCTTATCTGCTCAGCCTCGGTCCATACTTCATGACCCTAAACTGCCCATTCTAGGTCCTTATTTCAAGACTCTAAATATCTCTGCCTCGGTACATACTGCATGACCCTAAACTGCTCAGCCTCGGTCCTTACTGCCTGACACTAAACTACTCAGCCTCGTCTTATACTGCATGACCCTAAACTGGGCAAACTCGGTCCTTACTGCATTACCCTTAATTGCACAGCCTTGGTCCGTACTGCATGCCCCTAAACTACTTAGCGTCGGTCTGTATTGCGTGACCCTAAACATCTCAGTCTTGATCCACACCACATGACCCAAAACTGCTCATCCTCGGCCTAGACAGCAAGATCCTAAACAACTCAGCCTCGGTCTAATTTGAATGACCCTAAACTGCTCATCCTAGGTCCTTTATGCATGACCTTAAATTGCACAGCCTCAGTACATACTGCACGACCCTACACTGCTCTGCCTTCGTCCTTACTGTATTACCCTAAACTACTCAGCCTCGGTCCATACTACATGACCCTAAACTATACAGCCTCGGTCCATACTGCCTGACCCTAAAGTGCACAGCCTCAGTCTATATTGCATGACCAATAACTGCCCAGCCTCTGTCCATACTGCATGACCCCAAGCTTCTCAGCCTCGATTTATACTCCGTCACACTAAACTTCTCAGCCTCGATCCATACAGAACGACCCTAAACTCCTCAGGCTCTATCCATATAGCCTGACCCTTAACTGCTCACCCTCGATCCATATTGCATGAGCCTAAACTGCTCAGCCTCGATCCATATGGCATGAGCCTCAACTGCTTAGCCTCGGTCCACACTGCATGACCCAAACCTGCTCATCCTCGGTTCACACTGCATGCCCCAAAACTATTCACTCTTGGTCAATACTGAATGACCCTAAACACCGCAAACTCAGCCCAAACTGCATGACCCTAAACTGCACAATCTTAGTCCACACTGCATGACCCTAAACTGCTCAGCCTCGGTCCATACCGGGTGACCCTAAACTACTCTGCCTCTGTCCATACTGCATGAGCCTAAACTGCTCTGCCTCAGTCCATACTGCATGACCTTAAACTGGTTTGCCTCGGTACATACTGCATGACCCTAAACTTCTCAGGCTTGGTCCATACTGCATGACCCTAAACTTCTTAACCTCGATTCATGCTGCATGACCCTTAACTGCTCCGCCTCGGTCCCTACAGTAAGGCCCTTATCTGCTCAGCCTTAGTCCATACTTCATGACTCTAAACTGCTCAGCTTAGGTTCTTATTTCAAGACCCTAAACTGCTCAGCCTCGGTACAAACTGCATCACCCTAAACTGCTCAACCTTGGTCCTTACTGCATGACTCTAAACTACTCAGTGTCGGATTATACCGCATTACCCTAAACTGTGCACCCTCGGTTCATTCTGCATTACCCAAAATTGAACAGCCTCGATCCATACTACATGACATAAAGCGACTCTCCCTCTGTCCATTATGCATGACCCTAAACTACAAAGCCTCGTCCACACTGCATGACCCTAAACTACTCAGCCTCGGTCAAAACTACATGACCCTAAACTGCTCAGCCTCGGTCCATTTTGCATGACCCTAAATATCTCAGTCTCGGTTCACACTGCGTGACCTTAAACTGCTCAGCCTCGGTTTAGACAACTAGACCTTAGAAAGCTTAGCCTCGATCCAAACTGAATGACCCTAAACATCTCCGCCTAGGTCCTTATTGCATAACCCTAAATTGTACAACCTCGGTATCTATTGTATGACGTTAAACTGCTCTTCCTTGATCCTTGCTGCATAACCCTAAACTACTCAACCTCGATCCATACTGCATGACCCTAAACTTTGCAGCCACAGTCCATACTGCGTGACTGTAAAATGCACAGCCTCGGTCCATACTGTGTGACCCTAAACTGCTCAACCTCGTTCCATAATGCATGACCCTAAACTGCTAAGCCTCGGTCCGCTCTGCATGACTGTAAACTGCTCTGCCTCAGTCCATACTGCATGACCCTAAATTTCGCAGCCTCAGTCCATACTGCATGACCGTAAACATTGCAGCCTCGGTCCACTTTGCATGACCCTAAACTGCTCAGGCTCGACTCGTGCTGCATGACCCATAGCTGCTCAGCCTTGGTGCATACTGCAAGACTCTAAACTAACCTCAGTCCTTACTGCATGACCCTAAACTGCTCATCCT
The DNA here is from genome assembly GCF_054954075.1 of Amborella trichopoda. NCBI lineage: Eukaryota > Viridiplantae > Streptophyta > Magnoliopsida > Amborellales > Amborellaceae > Amborella > Amborella trichopoda. Next base: position 28,059,605 of record NC_142337.1, on the reverse strand, counting down.
CGGTGCATACAGTATGACCTCAAACTATTCTGTCTAAATCCATATTGCTCGACCCTAAACTGCTCCGCCTCAATTCATACTGTATACCCTAAACTGCTCAGGCTTGATCCAGACTGCACGACCCTAAACTGCTCAGCCTTGATTCATGCTGCATGACCCATAATTGCTCGGCCTCGGTCCAATTAGCAAGAAAAAATCTTCTCAGCCTCGGTCCATACTTCATGACCCTAAACTGCTCCGCCTAGGTCCTTATTGCAAGACCCTAAACTACTCAGCCTCGGTACATACTGTGTGACCCTAAACTGCTTACCCTCGGTCCTTACAGCATGACCCTAAACTACTTAGCCTCGGTCCGTACTGCATGATCCCAAACTCTGTACCCTCGGTCAATACTTTATTACCCAAAACTGCATGACCTTGGTCCAAACTGCATGACCCTAAACTGCTCACCCTCAGTCCATAATGCATGACCCTAAACTGCAAAGCCTCGGCCCACACTGCATGACCATAAACTGCTCAGCCTCAGTCTAAACAGCATGACCCTAAATTGCTCAACCTCGGTCCATACTGCATGACCCTAACATCTCAGACTCGATCCACACTGCATGACCCTAAACTGCTCAGCCACGATCAAGACAGCAATACCCAAAAATGCCTAGCCTTGGTCCAAACTGAATGACCCTAAACTGCTTAGCCTAGGTCCTTACTGGATGACCCTAAACTGCACAGCCTATGTACATACTGCATGACCCTAAACTGCTCTGCCTTGGTCCTTGCGGCATAACCCTAAACTACTCATCCTCGGTCCATACTGCATGACCCTAAACTTTGCAGCCTCGGTCCATATTGCATGACCCTAAAATGTACTATCTCGCTTCATACTGCATGACCCTAAACTGCTCACCCTCGTTCCATAATGCATGACTCTAAGCTGCTAAGCCTCTGTCCGCTCTGCACAACAATAAACTGCTCAGCCTCCGTCCTTACTGCATGACCCTAAACTACTCCGCCTAGGTCCATACTACATGACCCTAAACGTCTCTGCCTCAGTCCACTTTGCAAGACCTTAAACTGCTCCACCTCGGCTCATGCTGCATGACCCATAACCGCTCAGTCTTGGTCCATACAACATGACCCAAACTTGCTCATCCTCGGTCCATACTGCAAGACCCAATACTGCTCAAGCACGGTCTACGCTGCATGACCCTAACCTACATAGCATCGGTCCATACTGAATGACCCTATAGTGCTCAGGCTCGGTCCATGCTGCATGACCCTAAAAAACACAACCTCAGTCCATGCTGCATTACCCTAACTGCTCAGGCTCGTTCCTTACGACACGATCGTAAACTGCTCAGCCACAGTCCAAATTACATGACTCTAAACTGCTCAGCCTCGATCCATAACACATGACCCTAAATTTCTCATCCTCGACCCGTACGGCATGATCGTAAACTACTCAACCTCAGTCCGGACAGCATGACCCTAAACTACTCATCCTCGGTCCATACTGCGTGAACCTAAACTATTCAGCCTCAGTCCACAATGCATGGCCCAAAACTGCAAATCCTTAGTTAACACTGCTTGACCCTAATCTACTCAGCCTTGGTCCATACTGAATAACTCTAAACTGTGCAACCTTAGTTCGCACTGCATGACCCTAAAATGCTCAGCCTAGATCCATACTGAATGACCTTCAAATGTGCAACCTCAGTCTACACTGCATGACCCAAAACTGTGCGACCTCAGTCCCCACAGCATGACCCTAAACTGCTCAACCTCGGTCAATACCGTATTACCCTAAACTTCTCTGCCTCAGTCCATAGTGCATACTGCAATGCTTCAGTCCTTACCGCATAATCCTTAACCGATCAGCATCGGTCCATACTGCAAGACCCTAATCTACACAGCCTCAGTCTATATCTCATGACCCAAAACTGCACAGCTTAGGTCCTTACTGTAAGTCCCTAAACTGCTCGGCCTCGTTCCATACTTCATGACCGTAAGCTTCTCAGCCTCGATTTACACTCCATGACCCTAAACTACACCGCCTCGATCCAAACTGCATGACCCTAAACTATGCAGGCTCGGTCCATATAGCATGACCCTAACTGCTCAGCCTCAGTCTATACTGCATGAGCCTAAAATGCTCATCCTTGATGCATACTGCATAAGCTTAAATTGCTCTGTCTCGGTCCACACTGCGTGGCCCTAAACTGCACAACCTCGATCCACACTACATGACCCTAAACTGCTCAGCCTCAGTGCATACAGTATGACCCTAAACTGCTCTGCCTCGATCCATATTGCATGACCCTAAACTGCTCTGCCTCAACCCATACTGCATGACCCAAAACTCCTCAGCCTCGGTACATACTGCATGCTCCAAAACTACTCTAGCTTGATCCATATTGTACGACCCTAAACTTCTCAGCCTCGGTACATACTGCATGACCCTCAACATCTTAGCCTCGGTCCACACAGCATGACCCTAATCCTCTCAACCTCGGTCTAGAAAACCAGACTCGAAACGGCTCAGCCTTGGCCCAAACTAAATGACCCTAAATTGCTCAGCCTCGGTCCATACTGCATCACCATTAATTGCATAACCTCACGCCACACTGCATGACCCTAAATTTCCCAGCCTCGGTCTATACTGTATGACCCTAAACTGCTCAGCCTCTATCTATACTGTATGACCTAAAACTGCTCTACCTCAGTCTATACTGCACGACCCTAAACTGTTTAGCCTCGGTTCTTACTTCATGACCCTAAACTGTTCAGCCTAGGTCCTTACTGCAAGACCTTAAACTGAATAGCCTCAGTCCATACTGCATGACCCTATGCTTCTCAACCTCGATTTATACTCAATGACCGTATACTGCTCACCAAAGGTCCATACTTCATAGCCATGCACCGCTCGGCCTCCGCCCACACTGCATGACGATGTACTGCTCAGCCTCAGTCCACACTACATAGCCACGAACCGCTTGGCCTCGGTCCTTACCGCATGATACTGTACTGCTCAACCTCAGTCCATACCGCATGACCCTTAACTGCTCAGCCTAGGTCCATACTGCAAGACCCTTGACTGCTCACCCTCGGTCCATATTGCATCACCGTAAACTACCCAGCCACGATTTATACAGCATGACCCTAAACTGTATAGCCTGGGTCCATACTGCATGACCCTAAATTGCCCCAACCTCAGTCCATACTGCATGACCCTAAATGGGTCAGCCTCGATCCATACTACATGACCCTAAGTTTGTCAGCCTCGATTTATACTCCATGACCCTAAACTGCTCCGTCTCGATCCATACTGCATGAACCTAAACTCCTCAAGCTCGGTCCATATAGCATGACCCTAAACTGCTCAGCCCCGGTAAATACTACGTGAGCCTAAAATGCTCAGCCTTGGTCCATGCTGCATGAGCCTAAACTGCTCAGCCTCAATCCACACTACATGTCCCAAAACTGCTCATCCTTGGTTCACACTACATGACCCTAAACTACTCAGCGTCGGTCCATACTGAATGACCCTAAACACCACAATCTCAGTCCACACTACATGACCCTAAACTACACAACCTCAGTCTATACTGAATGAGCCTAAACTGCCCTGCCTCGATCCATACTGCGTGACCCTAACTTGCTCAGCCTCGGTACATACTGCATGACCCTAAACTGCTTAAGCTCGGCCCATACTGCATGACCCTAAACTGCTCTGCCTCGGTTCATGCTACATGACCCTTAACTGCTCAACCTCGATCCTTACTGCATGACCCTAAACTACTCAGCCTCGATTTACACTGCATGACCATCAACTTTGTAGCCTCGATCCATACTGCATTACCCTTAACTGCATAGCCCCGGTCCATACTGCATGAACAAAAAATTATCACCCTCGATCCACAATGCAAGACTCTAATCTGCAAAGCCTCGGTCCACAGTGCATGACCATAAACTGCTCAGCCTCGGTCTAAACTGCATGCCCCTAAACTGCTCAGCCTCGGTCCATACTGCATGAGCCTAAATATCTCAGTCTCGGTCCACAGTGCATGACCCTTGACACCTCGCCCTCAGTCCAAGCTGAATTAACCTACACTGCTTAGCCTCGGTACATACTGCATCACCATTAACTGAGCAACATCACGCCACACTGGATAAAGCTATACTGCTCAGTTTCTTTCCATCCGGTATGACCCTATACTGCTCTACCTTGACCCATATTGCACGACCCTTAACTGCTCAGCCACGGTACATAGTGCATAACCTTAACTGCTAAGGCTCGATCCATACTCCATGACCCCATACTGCTCAGCCTCGGTCCAAACAGAATGACCCTAAACTATTAAGGTTCGCTCTGCAATGCGTGACCCTAAACTGCTCAGCCTCGGTCCTTACTGCATGATCCTAAACTGCTCAGTCTAGATCCACATTATAAAACCCTAAATTCCTAAGCCTCAGTCCACACTGCATGATCCTAAACTACTCAGCCTAGATTTATACTCCATGATCCTAAACTGCTCAGCCTCGGTCTGTTCTGCGTGACCCTATACAGTTCAGCCTCGATCGACACTACTTGACCCTAAACTACGTAGCCCTAGTCTCGATCCATACAACTTGACCTTAAAGTGCTCAGTCTCGGTCCATACTGCTTGACCCTAAACTGCGCACCCTCGGTCTGCACTGCATGACCCTAAACTGCTCACCCTCAGTCTAGACAGCATGACCATAAACTACTCAGCCTCAGTCCAAATTGAATGACCCAAAACTGCTCAGCCTCGAACCATACTACATCACCATTCACGACGCAATCTCATGCCACACTGCATGACCTTAAACTACTCAACCTCGGTCTATAGTGTATGACCTAAACTGCTCTACCTCAGTCCATACTGCATGACCCAAATAAGTTCAACCTCAGTCCATACTGCACGACCCTAAACCGCTCAGCCTCGATACATACTGCCTAACCTGAAACTGCTCAAGCTCTATCTATATTGCATGACCGTACACTACTCAGCCTCGGACCACACTGAATGGCCCTAAAGTGCTCAGTTTTTGTCCATACTGCAAGACCCTAAACTACTTAGGCTCGCTCCATAATGCGAGACCCTAAGTTGCTCAGCCTCGGTCCTACTGCATGGCCCTAAACTGCTCAACCTAGGTCCAAATTACAGGACCCTAAACTTCTCAGCCTCGGTCCACACTGCATGACCCTAAACTACTCAGCCTCGATTTATACTGCATGACCCTAAACTACTTAGCCTTGATCCACACTGCGTGACCCTATACTGGTCAGCCTCGACCAACTCTACCTGACCTTAAACTACTCCGCCTCACCCTCGGTCCATACTGCCGGACCCTAAACTGCTCAGCCTCGGTCTATGCAAGCCGACCCTAAACTGCTAAGCATCGGCCCATACTGCATGAGCATAGAATGCTCAGCCTCGGTCCAAATCGCATGAGCCTTAACGGCTCAACCTCGGTCCACACAGCATGACACAAAACCTCTCATCCTCTGTTAACATTGCATGACCCTAAACTGCTCAGCATCGGTCCATACTGGATGACCCTAAACTGCTCATCTTAGGCCCGCACTGCATGACCCTAAAATTTTCTGCCTCGGTCCATACTGCACGACCCTAAACTGCTCTACCTCCGTCCACACTGCATGACTCAAAACCGCTTAGCCTCGATACATACTGCATGACCCTAAACTGCTCAGACCCGGTCCATACTGCATGACCCAAAACTGCTCATCCTTAGTTTATGCTGCATGACCCTTAACTTCTCGCCCTCCATCCATACTGCAAGACCCTAATCTGCTAAGCCGCGGTTCTCACATCCCAACCCTAAACTGCTCAAGCTAGGTCCTTACTGCAAGACCTTAAATAGCACCACCTCATTCCATATTGCATGACCCTAAGCTTCTCAGCCTCGATTTATACTCAATAACCAACTACTGCTCAGCATCGGTCCTTAATGAATGACCTTAAACTGCTAAGCCACGCTCCACACTACATAGCCATGAACCGCTCGGCCGCGGACCATACTGCATGACCCAAAACTACTCAGCCTCGATTTATACTTCATGATCCAAAACTGCTCACCCTCTGTCCATAATGCATGAACCTAAACTGCTAAGACTCGATCGACACTACATGGCCATGAACTGCTCAGCCTCAGTCCATACTGCAAGACTATAAACTGCTCAGCCTCGGTACATACTGCACGACCCAAAACTGCTCAGCATTGGTCCTTCTTGTATAACCCTAAACTACTCAGCCTCGGTCCGTACTGCATGACCCTTAATTGCACAGCCTCAGTCCATACTACATGACCCTAAACTCCTCTCCCTCTGTCCATAATGCATGACCCTAAACTGCAAAGCCTCGATCCACACTGCATGACCACAAATTGCTCAGCCTCGGTCCATATTGCATGACCCTAAACTGCTCAGCCTCAGTCCATACCGCATGACCCTCAACATGTCAGCCTCAGTCCACATTACATGACACTAAACTGCTCAGCCTCGATCTAAACAGCAAGACCCTAAATCGCTCTGCCTCGGTCCATACAGAATGACCCTAAGCTGCTCAGCCTCAGTCCATACTGCATCACCAATAACTACGCAATCTCATGTCACACAGCAGAACCCAAAACTGTTCAGCCTCGATTCATACGTTATGACCCTTAACTGCTCCGCCTCGGTGTATACTGCATGACCCTAACATGTTCTGCCTCAGTGCATATTGCACGACCCTAAACTGCCCTACCTCGGTACATACTTCTTAACCTTAAACTGCTTAGGCTCGTTCCATACTGCATGACCCTATACTGCTCAACGTCGGTTCATACTGATTGACCCTAAACTGGTCAGCCTGGGTCCATACTGAAAGGCCCTAACTACTTAAGATCGCTCCGTAATTCGGAACCCTAAACTGCTCGGCCTCGGTCCATACTGCATGAGCGTACAATGCTCAGCCTCGGTCCATACTGCATGAGGTACAATGCTCAGCCTCGGTCCATACTGCATGAGCCAAACTGTTCAGCCTAAGTCCACACTGCATGACTCAAAACTGCTCATCCTCTGTTCACACTACATGACCCTAAACTGCTCGGCCTTGGTCTGTACTGAATGACCCTAAATTTCGCAACCCATGTCCAGATTGCATGACTCTAAACTGTGCAACGTCAGTCCACACTGCATGACCCGTAAACTGCTGAGCATCGGACTGTACCATATGACCCTAAACTGCTCTGCCTCGGTCTATACTGCATGACGCTCAAGTGCACTGCCTCAGTCCATACGGCATGACCCTAAATTGCTCAGCCTCGGTACATAAGGCAAGACCCTTAACTGCTCAGGCTCGGTCCATACTGCATGACCCTAAATTGCACAGCCTTAGTTCATGCTGCATGATGCTTAACTGCTCAGCCTCGGTCCATACAGCATGACCCTAAACCTGTCGGCCCCAGTTCATGCTGCAAGACGCTTAACTGCTCAGCCTCGGTCCACACCGCAAGACCCTAATCTGCTTAGCCTCGGTCCAAACTTCATGACCCTAAACTGCTCAGCCTCGGTCCAAACTGAATAACCCTAAAGTGCTCGACCTCGTTCCATTAAGCATGACGCCAAACTGCTCATGCTCGGTCCATACTACCTAACCCTAAACAGCTCACCCTCGTTCCATATAGAATGACCCTAAACTGCTTAGCGTCTTTTCATACAGCATGAACCTAACCTACTTAGCCTTGGTCCATATCGCGCGACTCTGAACTGCTTAACCTCGGTCCATGCTGCATGACCCTAAACTACTCAGCCTCAGTCCAGACTGCATGACTCAAAACTACTCAGCCTCTGTCCGTACAGCATGACCCTATACTTCTAAGCCTCGGTCTACACTGCATGCCCCAAAACGTCTCAGCCTTAGCCCATATTGAAAGTCGCAAAACTTCTCACCCTCGGTCCATACTGCATGACACTAAACTGCTCAGCCTCATTATACTGCATGACTTAAAACTGCTCTGCCTTGGTCCACACTGCATGACCCTAAACTGCTCAGCTTCGATAGACACTTCATGACCCAAAGCTTCTCAACCTCAGCCTCGGTCCATACTGCCTGACCCTAAACTGCTCAGCCTCAGTCCATATTGCCAAACACTAAAATGCTATGCCTCGGTCGATACTGCATGACCCTATACTGCTCAGCCTCGGTCCCAATTGCATGACCGTAAACTGTTCAGCCTCGATCCATACTACCGGACCCTAAAGTTCTCAGGCTCGGCGCATTTTGCATGACCCTAAACTACTCAGCCTTGCTCCATTTTGCATGAGCCTAAACAGCTAAGGCTGAATCCACACTACATGCCCAGGAACTGCTCAGCCTTCGTCCATATTGCAAGTACATAAACTGTTCATCCTCGGTCCATACTGCATAACTCTAAACTTCTCAGCCTCGGCCCATACTGCGTGACCTTAAAGTGCTCAGCTTAGTTCCATATGACATGACCCTAAATTGCTCAAGCTCGGTCCATTTCCTATGACCCTAAACTGCACAGCCTCGATCCATACTGCATGACTCTAAACTATCAAGCCTCGGTCCATACTACCGGACCCTAATTATCTCAAGCTCGGTCCATACTGCGTGACCCTAAATTGCTCAGCCTTGGTCCATATTGCTTGACCCTAAACTGTTAAGGCTACATCCACACCACAAGACCATGCACTGCTCCTCCTCGATCAATATTACAATAACCTTAACTGTTCAACCTCGGTCCATACTGCATGACTTTAAACTTCTCAGCCTCGGTCCGTACCTTATAACCCAAAATTACTCAGCCTCAGTCCATACGGCATGACCCTAAATGGTGCAGCCTCGTTCCAAATTGGATGAGCCTAAACTGCTCAGCCTCGGTCTATACTGCATGACCGTAAACTTCTCATCCTCGGTCCATTTTGCATGACCGTAAAGTGCTTAGCCTTTATCCATCTCGCATGACCCTAAACTACTCCGGCTCCATAAACACTGCATGACCCTAAACTGCTCAGCCTCAAACCATGCGACCTAACCGTAAACTTCTCATCCTCTGTCCATACTGCATGACCCTAACATGCTCAAGCTCCTCAGTACTGCATGACCCTAAACCGTTTAGCCTCGGTCCATACTGCATGACCCTAAAGTACTCAGCCTAGTTTCGTACTACATGACCCTAAACTGCTCAAGCTAGGTCCATATTGCTGGACCCTAAACCGCTCAGGCTACATCCATATAGCATGACCCTAAACTGCTCAGCTTTGGTCCATACTGCAAGTGCCTAAAATTCTCAACCACAATCCATTCTGCCTGAGCCTAAACTGCTTAGCCTCGGTCCACACTGCATGACCCAAAACTGCGCTGCCTCGGTTCACGCTGCATGACACGAAACTGCTCAGCCTCGGTCCAAAATGAATGACCCTAAAGTGCTCGACCTCGTTCCATTAAGCATGACCCCAAACTGCTCATGCTCGGTCCATACTACGTAACCCTAAACAGCTCACCCTCGTTCCATATAGAATGACCCTAAACTGCTCAGCGTCTTTTCATACAGCATGAACCTAAACTACTTAGCCTTGGTCCATACCGCGCGACCCTGAACTGCTTAGCCTCGGTCCGTGCTGCATGACCCTAAACTGCTCAGCCTCAGTCCAGACTGCATGACTCAAAACTATTCAGCCTCTGTCCGTACAGCATGACCCTATACTTCTAAGCGTCGGTCCACACTGCACGCCTCAAAACGTCTCAGCCTTAGTCCATATTGCAAGTCGCAAAACTTCTCACCCTCGGCCCATACCGCATGACACTAAACTGCTCAGCCTCATTATACTACATGACTTAAAACTGCTCTGCCTTGGTCCACACTGCATGACCCTAAACTGCTCAGCCTCGATAGACACTTCATGACCCAAAGCTTCTCAACCTCAGCCTCGGTCCATACTGCCTGACCCTAAACTGCTCAGCCCCAGTCCATATTGCCAAACACTAAAATGCTATGCCTCGGTCGATACTGCATGACCCTATACTGCCCAACCTCGGTCCCTACTGCATGACCCTAAACTGTTCAGCCTCGATCCATACTACCGGACCCTAAAGTTCTCAAGCTCGGTCCATTTTGGCTGACCCTAAACTACTCAGCCTTGCTCCATTTTGCATGAGCCTAAACAGCTAAGGCTGAATCCACACTACATGCCTAGGAACTGCTCAGCCATCATCCATGCTGCAAGTACATAAACTGTTCATCCTCGATCAATACTGCACGACCCTAAACTGCTCAGCCTCGGTCTATACTGCGTGACCTTAAAGTGCTCAGCCTAGTTCCATATGACATGACCCTAAACTGCTCAGCCTCGAACCATGCTGCCTGACCGTAAACTTCTCATCCTCTGTCCGTACTGCATGACCCCAAAATGCTCAAGCTCCTTAGTACTGCATGACCCTAAACCTTTTAACCTCGGTCCATACTGCATGACCCTAAAGTACTCAGTCTAGTTTCGTACTACATGACCCTAAACTGCTCAAGCTAGGTCCATACTGCTGGACCCTAAACCCCTCAAGCTACATCCATATAGCATGACCCTAAACTGCTCAGCTTTGGTTCATACAGCAAGTGCCTAAAATTCTCAGCCACAGTCCATTCTGCCTGAGCCTAAACTGCTTAGCCTCGGTCCACACTGCATGACCCAAAACTGCTCAGCCTCGGTTCACGCTGCATGACACGAAACTGCTCCGCCTCTGTCCAAACTGAATGACCCTAAAGTGCTCGGCCTCGTTCCATTAAGCATGACCCCAAACTGCTCATGCTTGGTCCATACTACCTAACCCTAAACAGCTCACCCTCGTTCAATATAGAATAACCCTAAACTGCTCAGCATCTTTTCATACAGCATTAACCTAAACTACTTAGCCTTGGTCCATACCGCGCGACCCTAAACTGCTTAGCCTCGGTCCATGCTGTATGACCCTAAACTGCTCAGCCTCAGTCCAGACTGCATGACCCAAAACTACTCAGCCTTTGTCCATACAGCATGACCCTATACTTCGAAGCCTCAGTCCACACTGCATGCCCCAAAACGTCTCAGCCTTAGTCCATATTGCAAGTCGAAAAACTTCTCACCCTCGGTCCATACTGCATGACACTAACTGCTCAGCCTCATTATACTGCATGACCTAAAACTGCTCCGCCTTAGTTCACACTGCATGACCCTAAACTGCTCAGCCTCGATAGACACTTCATGATCCAAAGCTTCTCAACCTCAGCCTCGGTCCATACTGCCTGACCCTAAACTACTCAGCCTCAGTCCATATTGCCAAACACTAAAATGCTATGCCTCGGTCAATACTGCATGACCCTATACTGCTTAGCCTCGACCCCTACTGCATGACCCTAAACTGTTCAGCCTCGATCCATATTTCCGGACCCTAAAGTTCTCAAGCTCGGTCCATTTTGCATGACCCTAAACTACTCAGCCTTGCTCCATTTTGCATGAGCCTAAATAGCTAAGGCCGAATCCACACTACATGCCCATGAACTGCTCAGCCTTCGTCCATACTGCATGTACCTAAACTGCTCATCCTCGGTCCATACTGCTTGACCCTAAACTGCTTAGCCTCGGTCTTTACCGTATGACCCTAAACTACTCAGCCTCAGTTCATACTGCATGACCCTAATTGGCGCAGCCTCGTTCCAAATTGGATGACCCTAAACTGCTCAGCCTCGGTCCATACAACATGACCATAAACTACTCATCCTCGGTCCATATTGCATGACCGTAAACTGGTCAGCCTCGGTCCATCTCGCGTGACCCCAAACTGCTTAGGCTGGTTCCATACTGCATGAACCAAAAATGCTCAACGTTGAACCATACGGTCTAACTGTAAATTGCTCATCCTGGGTCCATACTGGATGACACTAAACTGCTCGAACTCGGTCCATACTGCATGACCCTAAACTGTTCAGCCTCGGTCCATACTGCGCGACCCTAAAGTGCTCAGCCTAGTTCCATACGGCATGACCCTAAATTGCTCAAGCTCTGTCCATTTCCCTTGGCCCTAAACAGCACAGCCTCGGTCCACACTGCATGACCCAAAACTGTTCAGGCTCGGTCCATACTACCGGATCCTAAATATCTCAAGCTCGGTCCATATTACATGACCCTAAAAATCTCAGCCTTGGTCCATACTGAATGGCCCTAAACTGTTAAGGCTGGATCCACACTACAAGGCCATGAACTGCTCAGCCTCGGTCCATACTGCAAGAACCTAAACTGGTCAACCTCGATCCATACTGCATGACGCTAAACTTCTCAGCCTCGGTCCTTACCTTATATCCCCAAACTACTCAGCCTCAGTCCATACTGCATGACCCTAAATGGTGCAGCCTCGTCCCAAATTGGATGAGCCTAAACTACTCAACCTCCATCCATACTGCATGACCGTAAACTTCTCATCCTCGGTCCATATCGCATGACCGTAAACTGCTCAGCCTATATCCATCTCGCATGACCCTAAACTGCTCAGGCTCGAGCCATACTGCATGACCCTAAACTGCTCAGCCTCGAACCATGCGGCCTGACCGTAAACTTCTCATCCTCTTTCCATACTACATGACACTAAACTGCTCAAGCTCATCAGTACTGCATGACCCTAAACTGTTTAGCCTCGGTCCATACTACTCAAGCTAGGTCCATACTACATGACTCTAAACTGCTCAAGCTAGGTCCATACTGTTGGACCTTAAACCCCTCAGGCTACGTCCATATAGCATGACCGTAAACTGCTCAGCTTCGGTCCATAGTGTAAGTGCTTAAAATTCTCAGCCACGGTCCATACTGCCTGAGCCTAAACTGCTCAGCCTCGGTCCACACTGCATGACCTAAAACTGCTCAGCCTCGGTTCACACTGCATGACACAATACTGCTTAGCCTCGGTCCAAACTGAATGACCCTAAACTGCTCAGCCTCGGTCCACGTTGCATGACCCCTAACTGCGCAACCTTAGTCTACCTTGCATGACTCTAAACAACTTTGCCTCGATCCATATCGTATGACCCTAAACTGCTCTGCCTCATTCCATACTGCACGACCCTAAACTGCTCTTCCTTAGTCCATGCTACATGACCCTATACTGCTCAGCCTCCATACACACTACATGACCCTAAACTGCTCAGGCACGGTCCATACTTCGTGAGCCTTAACTTATCAACCTCGGTCCATACTGCAAGACCCTAATTTGCTCAGCCTTGGTTCTTAATTCATGAGCCTAACCTTCTCAGCCTAGGTCCTTAGTGCAAGGCCTTAAACTGCACAGCCTCTGTCCATACTACATGACCCTAATTTTACCAACCTCGATTTATACTCAATGATCGTGTACTACCCAGCCTCTATCCATAATGCATGACCTTAAACTGCTAAGCCTCGACCAACCCCACATAGCCATGAACAGCTCGGCCTCTGCCCATTCCGCATGACCCTATACTGGTCACCCTCAGTCCACAGTGCATGACCCTAAACTGCTCAGCCTCGGTCCATACTGCATGACCCTAAACTACTCAGCCCCGATTTATACTGCATGACCCAAACTGCTCAGCCTCGGTCCATAATGCATGAACCTAAACTGCTAAGACTCGATTCACACTACATGGCCTTGAACTTCTCACCCTTGGTCCATACTGCAAGACCGTAAACAGCCCAGCCGCGATACATACTGCATGACCCTATAATGCTTAGCATCGGTTCTAACTACATAACCTTCAATTGCTCAGCCTCGAATCTTACTGCATGACCCTAAAATGGGCAGCCTCGGTCCATACTTCATGACCTAAACTGCATAGCCTCAGTCCACACTGCTTGACCCTAAACTGCTTAACCTTGGTCCATAATGCATGACCCTAAATTGCTATGTCTCAGTCCACACTGCATGACCACATACTGCTCAGCCATGGTCCATATTGCATGACCCTAAGCTGCTCAGCCTCGATTTGTAGTGCATAACCCTAAATTGCTAAGCCTCGGTCCACACTACATGGCCATGAACTTCTCAGCCTTGGTCCATACTGCATGACCCTAAACTACTCTGCCTCGGTCACAAGTGCATGACCCTAAACTACTCAGCCTCTGTTCGTACTGCATGACCCAAAATTGTGCAGCCTCGGTCCATACTGCATGACACTAAACTACTCAGCCTCGGTCCATACTGCCCTAAACTGCATAGCCTCGGTCCATCTTGCAACTGCTCAGGCTCGATCCATACTGCATGACCCTAAACTGCTCAACCTTGTACAGCACGACATGACCGTAAGCTGCTCATCGTACGTCCATTCTGCATGACTCTAAACTGCTCAAGCTCAGTACATACTGAATGACCCTAAGACTTTCAGCCTCTGTCCATACTGCATGACCATAAATGACTCAGCCTCATTCCATTAGCATGACCCTAAACATCTCAACGTCGGTTCGTATTGCATGACCCTAAAGTGCTCAGCCTCGTTCGATTAAGCATGACCCCAAACTGCTCATGTTAGGTCCATACTACCCTTAAACGGCTCAACTTCGGTCCATAAAGAATGACCCTAAACTACTCCGCATCTTTCCATACAGCATGACTTTAAACTACTCAGGCTTGGTCTATACTGCGAGACCCTAAACTGCTTAGCCTTGGTCCAAACTGCAACACGCTAAACTGCTCAGCCTTAGTCCAGACTGCATGACGCTAAACTGCTCAGCCTCGGTCCATACTGCGACACTAAACTGCTCAGCCTCGTTATATTACATGACCTTAAACTTCTCAGCCTTGGTCCACACTGCATGACCCTAAACTGCTCAGCCTCGATATTCACTTCATGACCCAAAATTGCTCAGCCTCAGCCTCGGTCTATACTGCCTGACCCTAAATTACTCAGCCTTGATCCATATTGCCAAACCCAGAAACACTAAGGCTCGGTTGATACTACATGGCCCTATACTACTCAGCCTCGGTGTCTACTGCACGAACCTAAATTGTTCAGCCTCGGTCAATACTACCGGACCCTAAAAGGCTCAAGCGTGGTCCGTATTGCATGAACCAAAACTGCTCAGCCTTGGTTCAAATTGCATGACCCTAAACTCCTAAGGCTGGATCCACACTGCATGGCCATGAACTGCCCAGCCTCGGTCCTTACTGCAAGAACCTAAACTGCTCAGCCTCAGTCCTTTCCGTATGACCCTAAACTACGCAGCCTCAATCCATACTGCATGACTCTAAATGGCGCAGCCTAGTTCCAAATTGGATGGTCCTAAACTGCTCAGCCTCGGCCCATACAGCATGACTGTAAACTGCTCAAGCTCGGTCCATATTGCATGACCGTAAACTGCTCAGCCTCTGTCCATCTCACATGACCCTAAACTGCTCAGGCTCGGTCCATACTGCATGACCCTAAACTTCTCAACCTCGAACCATACGGCCTAACCGTAATTTGCTCATCCTCGGAACATACTGCATGACACTAAACTGCTCAATCTCGGTTCGTACTACATGACCCTAAACTGCTCAGCCTCAATCCATACTGCAAGACCCTAAAGTGCTCACCATAGTCCCATACTTCATGACCCTAAACTGCTCAAGCTCGATCCATACTGCAAGACCCTAAACCCTAAACTGCTCTGCCTTGGCCCATATTGCATGACCCTAAACTGTCGGTCCATTTCTCAACACCCTGAACAGCTTAGCCTCGGTCCATGCTGTATGAACCAAAATAGCTCAGCCTCAGTTCATGCTGCATGACCCTTAACAAATCACCCTCAGTCAATAAAGAAAGAACCTAAACTGCTCAGCCTTGGTCCATGCTGCATGACCCTCCACTGCTCAGCCTAAGTCCATACTACAATGCCCAAAATAGCTCAGCCTCGGTCTATACTGCATGACACTAAGCTGCTCAACCTCGATTTATACTTCATGACCCTATACTTCTCAGCCTCAGTTCATATTGTATGACCCTAAACGGCTCAGCCTCGATCCATACTGCATGACCCTAAAGAGCGCAGCCGAGGTCCATACTACAAGACCCTAAACTACTCAGCTCCAGTCCATACTACATGACCCTAAACTCCTCAGCCTCGTTCCTTACTGCGTGACCCTAAACTACTCAACGTTGGTCAAGACTGCATGACGCTAAACTGCGCAACCTTGACGTGAAACTACTCAGCCTAGGTCCATACTACGTGACCCTAAACTGCTCAGCCTCGATCCATCTTGCATGACCCTGAGCAACTCAGACTCGGTCCATACTGCATGACCCTAAACTGCTCATCCTTGTACTATATGGCATGACCGTAAACTCCTCATCCCCGGTCTATTTTGCAGGGCCCTGACAGCACATGCTCGGTCCATACAGCAAGACCCTAAGCAGCTCAGCCTCGGTCCATACTGCATGACCCTAAAGTGCTTAGCCTCGTTCCACTAAGCATGACCCTGAACTGCTCTTGCTTGGTCCGTACTGCATGACCCTAAACTACTTAGCCTCGTATCCATTCTGAATGCCCCTAAAATTTTCAGCCTCCGTCCATATTGCATGACCCTAAACTACTTAGGCTCGGTCCATTTTGCATGACCCTAAACTTCTCCGCCTTCGTCCTTATTGCATGACCCTAAACTACTCAGGCTCGGTCCATATTGCATAACCTTAAACGGCAAAGCCTCGTCCATATCGCATGACCGTAAACTGCTCCGTCGCGGTCGATACTGCAATACCCTAAACTGCTCTGCCTCGGTACGTACTGCATGACCCTAAGCTGCATATCCTCGATTTATACTACATCACCCTATACTGCCTAGCCTTGGTCCATAATGCACGACCCTAAACTGCTCAGGCTCGGTCCGTACTGCATGGCCCTAAAGTGCTCTGCCTCGAACCATACGGCGTGACCGTAAGTTGCTCTTCTCCGATCCGTACTGCATGACAATAAACTGCTTAAGCTCGGTCCATACTGCACGACCCTAAACTGCTCGGCCTCGATCCATACTGCATGACCCTAAAGCGCTCAGCCTAGTTACATATTGGATGACCCAAAACATCTCAAGCTCGGTCCATACTGCACTACCCTAAACTACTTAGCCTCACACCATACTACATGACCCTAAACTGTTCAGCCTCGGTCTATTTCCCATGACCCCGACTACTCAGCCTCGGTCCATACTGCATGAGCCTAAACAGATCAGCCTCGGTTCATGCTGCATGACCCTCAACTAATCAGCCTCAGTCAATAAAGAAAGACCCTAAACTGCTCAGCCATGGTCCAAACATCATGGCCCTCAACTGCTCAGCCTAGGTCCATACTGCAGTGGCAAAAATAGCTCAGCCTCGGTCTATACTGCATGGCCCTAAGCTTCTCAACCTCGATTTATACTTCATGACCCTGTACTGCTCAGCCTCAGTCCATACTGTATGACTCTAAACAGCTCAACCTCAGTCCATACTG
Source organism: Amborella trichopoda (assembly GCF_054954075.1). Lineage (NCBI taxonomy): Eukaryota > Viridiplantae > Streptophyta > Magnoliopsida > Amborellales > Amborellaceae > Amborella > Amborella trichopoda. The sequence continues at coordinate 28,042,105 of NC_142337.1, read as the reverse complement.
CACCCTAAACTACTCAATCGAGGTCCATACTGCAATATGCCAAATTTCTCAGCCTCGGTACATACAGCATGACCCTAAGCTGCACATCTTTGATTTATACTGCATGACCCTATTCTGCTCAGCCTCGGTCCATAATGCATGACCCTAAACTACTAAGCCTCGATCCACACTACATAGCCATGAACTGCTCAGATTCGGTCCATACCGCATGACCCTAAATTGCTCAAGCTCGGTCCATACTGCATGACCCTCAATTGCTCGGCATTGTTCCATACTGCAAGACCTTGAACTGCTCAGCCTTGATTTATACTGCATGACCCAAAACTTCTTAGCCTCGGTCCATTCTGCAAGACCCTAAACTACTAAACCTTGGTCCATACTATATGACCCTAAACTGCTCAGCCTCGGTCCTTGCTGCGTGACCCTAAACTACACAGCGTCGATCCGGACTACATGATGCTAAATGACACAACCTCGATTTATACAGCCTGGCACTAAGCTACTCAACCTCGATTTATACTTCATGACCGTATACTGCTCAGCCTAAGTCCATACTATATGACATTAAACGGCTCAGCCTCGGTCCATATTGCATGACCCTAAATAGCTCAGCCGAGGTCCATAAAGCAATACCCTAAACTTCTCGGCCTCAGTACATACTGCATGACCCTAAGCTGCATTTCCTCGATTTATACTGCATGACCTTATACTGCTCTACCTCGGTCCATAAACCATGACTCTAAATTGGTAAGCCTCGGTCTATACTACATGGCCACGTACTGGTCAGCCTCGGTCCATACTGTATAACCCTAAATTTCTCAGTCTCGGCCCATACTGCATGAACCTCAACTGCTCAGCCTTGGTCCATCCTTCTAGACCGTATACTGCACAGGCTCAATTTATACTGCAAGACCAAAAACTTCTCACTCTCGGTCCATTATGCAAGACCCTAAGTTACTCAGCCTCGGTCCATACAACATGTCCCTAAAATCCTCTACCTCGATCCTTACTGGTTGACCCTAAACTACTAAGCGTCGGTCCAGACTATATTACGCTAAACCACGCAACCTCGGTCTATACTGCTTGACATGAAACTACTCAGCCTTAGTCCATACTGCATGACCATAAACTCCTCAGCCTCATTCCATCTTGCATGACCCGAAACAACCCAGGCTTGGCCCACACTGCATGACCCTAAATTTATCAACCTCGTTCCGTATGGCACGACCGTAAACTGCTCATCCCGGGTCCATTCTGAAGGGCCCTAAACAGCACAAGCTCGGTCCATACAGCACGATCCTAAGCAGCTCAACCTCGGTCCATACTGCATGATCCTAAAATGCTCAGCCTCGTTCCACTAAGCATGACCCTAAACTTCTCATGCTCGGTCCGTACAACATGACCCTAAACTGCTTAGCCTCGGTCCATACTAAATTACCTTAAACTGTTCAGCCTCAGTCCATATTGCATGACCCTAAACTACTTAGGCTCGGTCCTTACTTCATGACCCTAAACTTCTCTGCCTCCTTCCTTATTGCATGACCTTAAACTACTCAGTCTCGGTCCATATTGCATGACCCTAAACGGAAAAGCTGCGGTCCATACGGCATGACCCTAAATTGCTCAACTGTGGTTGATACTGCAATACCCTAAGCTGCTCTGCCTCGGTACATATTGCATGACCCTAAGTTGTACATCCTCGATTTATACTACATGACCCAATACTGCTTAGACTCGGTCCATACTAAATGACCTTAAACTGTTCAGCGTCACTCCATATTGCGTGACCCTAAACTACTTAGGCTCGGTCCTTACTGCATGACCCAAAACTTCTCGGCCTCCGTCCTTACTGCATGACCCTAAATTTCTCAGGCTCGGTCCATATTGCATGACCCTAAACGACAAAGCCTCGGTCCATACGACATGACCCTAAACTGCTCAGTCGAGGTCCATACTGCAATACCCTAAACTGCTCTGCCTCAGTGCATAGTGCTTGACCCTAAGCTGCACATCCTCGATTTATACTGTAGGACCCTATACTGCCTAGCCGCAGTCCATAATGCATGACCCTAAATCGATGAGGCTCGGTCCATACTGCATGGCCCTAAACTGCTTAGCCTTGAATCATACGACGTGACCGTAAACTGCTCTTCTCCGATCCATTCTGCATGACAATAAACTGCTCAAGCTCGGTCCATAGTGCATGACCCTAAATTGCTGAGCCTCGATCCATACTGCATGACCCTAAAGCGCTCAGCCTAGCAACATACTGCATGACCCAAAACTGCTCATGCTCGGTCCATACAGCAAGACCCTAAACTACTCAGCCTTGATCCATACTGCATGACCCTAAACTGTTGAGCCTCGGTCCATTTCCCAAGACCCTGAACTGATCAGCCTTGGTCCATACTGCAAGAGCCTAAACAGCTCAACCTCAGTTCATGCTGCATGACCCTCAACTAATCAGCCTCAGTCAACAAAGAAAGACCGTAAACTGCTCAGCCATGGTCCAAACTGCATGACCCCCAACTGCTCTGCCTAGATTCATACTGCAATGCCCAAAACAGCTCAGCCTCTGTCTATACTGCATGACCCTAAGTTGCTCAACCCCGATTTATACTTCATGACCCTATACTGCTCAGCCTCAATCCATACTGTATGACCCTAAATGGCTCAGCCTCGGTCCATAATGCATGAACCTAAACTGCTCAACCGAGGTCCATACTGCAATATGCTAAACTGCTCAGCCTCGATACATATTGCATGACCCGAAGCTGCACATCTTTGATTTATACTACATGACCCTATACTGCTCGGCCTCAGTCCATAATGCATGACCCTAAGCTGCTAAGCCTCGATACACACTACATGGCCACGAACTGCTCAACCTCGGTCCATACTGCATGACCTTAAATTGCTCAGTCTAGATCCATACTTCATGAACCTCAACTGCTCGGCCTTTTTCATACTGTACGACCTTAAACTGCTCAGCCTCGATTTTTACTGCATACCCAAAACTTCTCAGCCTATGTCCATTCTGTATGACCCTAAACTACTAAACCTTGGTCCCTACTACATGACCCTAAACTGCTCAGCCTCAATCCTTACTGCATGACCCTAAACAACTCAGCATCGGTCCAGACTGCATGACACTAAACTGCACAACCTCGATCTATACTTCTTGACAATAAGCAGGTCAACCTCGATTATAATTCATGATCCTATATTGCTCAGCTTCAGTCCATACTGTATGATCCTAAACGGCTGAGCCTCGGTCCATACTGCATCACCCTAAACAGCTCCGCCGTGGTCCATACTGCAATACCCTAAACTGCTCTGCCTCGATACATACTACATGACCCTAAGCTGCATATTCTCGATTTGTACTGCATGATCAATTACAGCTCTTCCTCGGTCCATAATGCATGACCCTAAACTTCTAAGCCTCGGTCCACACTACATGGCCACGTACTGCTCAGCCTCAGTACATACTGCATGACCCTAAATTGCTCAATCTCGATCCATACTGCTGGAACCTCAACTGCTCAGCCTTGGTCCATTCTGCAAGATGTTAAACTGCACAGCCTCGATTTATACTGCATGGCCCAAAACTTCTCGACGTCGGTCCATTCTGAAAGACCCTAAACTACTCAGCCTTGGTCCATACAACATGACCCTAAACTCCTCAGCCTCTATCCTTACTGCGTGACCCTAAACTACTCAACATCGGTCCAGACTCTATGACGCTAAACTGCGCAACCTCGGTCAATACTACTTGACATGAAACTACTCAGCCTCGGTTCATACTGCATGACCTTAAACTGCTCAGCCTCGGTCCATCTTGCATGACCCTAAACAAACCAGGCTCGGTCCATATTGCATGACCTTGAACTGCTTAGCCTCGTACCGTATGGCATGACCGTAAACTGCTCATCCCTGGACTATTATGTAGGGCCTTAAACAACACAAGGTTGATCCATACAGCACGACCCTAAGCAGCTCAGCCTCGGTACATACTGCATGATCCTAAAGTGCTCAGCCTCGTTCCACTAAGCATGACTAAACTTCTCATGCTCAGTCCGTACACCCAAAACTGCTTAGCCTCGGTCCATACTGAATGACCCCAAACTGTTCAACCTAAGTCTATATTGCATGACCCTAAACTACTTTGGCTCGGTTCATACTGCATGACCCTAAATTTCTCTGCCTCCAACGTTACTCCATGACCTTAAACTACTCAAGCTTGGTCCATATTGCATGACCCTAAACGACAAAGCCTCGGTCCGTACGGCATGACCCTAAACTGCTCAAACGAGGTCCATACTGCAATGCCATAAACAGCTCTGCCTCGGTATATACTGCATGAACCTTAGCTACACATCCTCGATTTATGCCACATGACCCTATACTGCCTAGCATCAGTCCATAATGCATGACCCTGAACTGGTCAAGCTCGGTCCATACTGCATGGCCCTAAAGTGCTCAGCCTCGCCATACGGTGTGACCGTAAACTGCTCTTCCTCGATCCGTACTGTATGACAATAAACTGCTCAAGCTCGGTCCATACTACATGACTCCAAACTGCTCAGCCTCGGTCCATACTGGATGACTTTAAAATGCTCAGGCTAGTTCCATACTGCATGACCCAAAACTGCTCAACCTTGGTTCATACTGCAAGACCCTAAACTTCTCAGACTCGATCCATATGCATGACCCTAAACAGTTTAGCCTCGGTCCATTTCTCATGACCCTAAACTTCTCAGCCTCGGTCCATACTGCTTGAGCCTAAAGAGTTGAGCCTCGTTTCACGCTGCATGACCCTTAACTAATAAGCCTCAATCAATAAAGAACGACCCTAAACTGCTCAGCCACGGTCAAAACTGCAACTCCCTCAACTGCTCAGCCTAGGTCCATACTGCAATGCCCAAAACAGCTCAGCCTCGGTCTATACTACATGCTGCTCAACCTCGATTTTATACTTCATGGCCCTATACTGCTCTGCCTCAGTCCATACTGCCTGACCCTAAATGCCTCAGCCATGGCCCTTACAGCATGACTCTAAACTGCTCAACCGAGGTCCATACTGCAATACGCCAAACTGCTCAACCTCGATATTTACTGCATAACCCTAAGATGGACATCTTTGATTTATATTGCATGACCCTCAGCTGCATATCTTTGATTTATACTGCATGACCCTATACTGCTCAGCCTCGGTCCAAAATGCATGATCCTAAACTGCTAAGCCTCGATCCACACTACGTGACCAAGAACTGCTCAGCCTCGGTCCATACCGCATGACCCTAAATTGCTCAGTCTCGGTCTATACTGCCTGAACCTCAACTGCTCGGCGTTGTTCCATACTGCAACACCATAAACTGCTCAGCCTCGATTTGTACTGCATGACCCAAAACTTCTCAGCCTCAGTCCATTCTGCAAGACCCTAAACTACTAAACCTTGCTCCATACTACATGACCTTATACTGCTCAGCCTCGGTCCTTACTGCATGACCCTAAACTACTCAGCATCGGTCCAGACTGCATGACACTAAACTGCGCAACCTCGATCTACACTGCTGGACACGAAACTACTCAACCTGGGTCCATACTCCATGACCCTAAACTGCTCAGCCTCGGTCCATCTTGTGTGACCCTAAACTTCCCAGGCTCGGTCCATACTACATGACCCACAACTGCTCTACCACGTATCGTATGGCAAGACCGTAAACTTCTCATCCTCGGTCCATTTTGCATGGCCCAAAACGGCACAAGCTCGTTCCATATAGCACGACCCTAAGCAGCTCAGCCTCGGTCCATACGTTATGATCCTAAAGTGCTCAGCCTCGTTCCAATAAGCATGACCCTAAACTGATCATGCTCGGTCCATACTGCATGACTTTAAACTGCTAAGCCTCAGTCCATACTGAATGACCCTTAACTGCTCAGGCTCAGTCCATATTGCGTGACCCTAAACTACTTAGGCTCGGTCCATACTGCATGACCCTAAACTTCTCTGCCTCCGTCCTTACTGCATGACTCTAAACTACTCAGCCTCGGCCCTTACTGCATGACCCTAAACTGCTCAGCCTCGTCCATACTGCATGACCTTAAACTCCTCTGACTCTTTCAATTCTTCATGACCCAAAACTGCTTAGCCTTGGTCGATACTGCATGTCGCTGAACTGCTTTGCCTTGGTCCATACTGCATGACCCTAAACTGCTCGTCCAATGTCCATATTGCAAGTCTGCTCAGCCTTGGTCCATATTGCATGACCTTTAAAAGCTAAGGCTCGGTCCATACTGCGTGGCTTTAAGTTGATCGGCCTCGGTCCATATTGCATGACACTAAGTTGCTCGGCCTTGGTCCTTACGGTATGACCCTAACATCCACAGCCTTGGTCTATACTGCATGAACCTAAACAGCTCAGCCTCGGTCCATATTGAAACACCCTAAATGGCTTAGCCTGGATCCATACGGCATGATCGTAAACTGCTCAGCCTCGGACCAAACTGCGTGACCCTAAATTGCTTATCCTTGGTCTATACTGCATGACCTTAAAATGCTCGGGCTCGATCCATACTGCATCACCCTTAAGTCCTAAGTCTCGATTTATACGGCATGACCGCAAACAATTCAGACTCAATCCATACTACATGACCCTAAAGTGGTCAAGCTCGGTCCATACCGCATGACCCTAAATGGCTAGGCCTGGGTCGGTAATGCGTGACCCTAAACTACACTGCCTTGGTCCATATTGCGTGACCCTAAACTGCTCAGCCTCGGTCCATACTGTCGGACCTTATACTGCTCAAGCTCGGTACATACTGCATGACTTCCAACTGCTCAGCCTCGGTCCATACTAAATGACTAAATTGGCCGAGCTCGGTCCATACTACATGATTCTTAAAAGTTCAGCCTTGGTCCATACAGCGTAACCCTAAATTGCTCAGCCACGGTCCGTACTGCATGGGCCTAAAATGCTCAGCGTTGGTCTCCACTGCAAGAACCAAAACTGCTCGGCCTAGGTCCACACAGCAAGACCCTAAACCGCTTTGCCTCGGTACATACTGATTGACCCTAAACTGCTCAGCCTCGGTCCATACCACATGATCCTAAACAACCCAGCCTAGCTCCACATTGCCTAACCCTAAACTGCTCTACCTCAATCCATATTGCGTGACCCTAAATTGCTCAGCCTCGGTATCTACTGCATGACCCTAAGCTGCTCAGGTTCGATCCGTACTGCATAAACCTAAACTGGTCAACCTCGGTGTCCATACTGCATGACCCTAAACTGCTCAGCCTCGGTCCATACTACATGAATTTAAACAGCTCAACCTTGGTTCATGCTACATGACCCTTAACTAATCTGCTTCAGTCATTAAAGAAAGGCCCTAAACTGCTCATCCACGGTCCATACTGCATGACTCTCAACTGCTCAGCCTAGGTTCATACTGCAATGCCCAAAACAGCTCAGCCTCATTCCATACTTCATGACCCTAAAATGCTCAGAATCGATTTATACTTCATGACCCTATATTGCTCAGCTTGGTCCATACTGTATGACCATTAACTGTGAAGCCTCGGACCATACTGCATGACCCTAACTTGTTAAGCCGAGGTCTATAATGCAATACTCTAAACTGCTCAGCCTCGGTACATACTGCATGACCCTAAGTTGCACACCCTTGATTTATTCTGCTTGACCGTAGACTTCTCAGCCTCAGTCCATAATGCATGACCGTAAACTGCTAATCCTCGTTCCACACTACATGGCCACGAATTGCTCAGATTCAGTCCATATTGCATGAACCTAAATTTCTCAACCTTGGTAAAAACTGCATGAACCTAAACTGCCCAGCCTTTGTCCAAACTGCATAACCCTAAACTGTTCAACCATGATTTATACTGCATGACCCAAAACTTCTCAGCCTCGGTCTACGATGTATGACACTACACCGCTAAGACTCGATCCACGCAACATGGACATGAACTTCTCAGCCTCCTTCCATTCTACAAGACTCTAAATTACTCAGCCTCGGTCCATACTACATGACCCTAAACTGCTCAGCCTCTGTCCTTACTACATGACCCAAAACTACTCAGGCTCTGTCAAGACTGCATGTCCCTAAACTACGCTGCCTCGGTCGATGCCGCTTGACTCTAAACCACTCAGCCTCGATCCATATTGCATGACCCTAAACTGGTCTGCCACAGTCCATACTGCATGACCCTAGGCTGCTTAGCCTCGGCCCACACTGCTTGACCCAAAATTGCTCAACCTCAGTCCATATTGTATAACCTCTAATGGCTCAACTTCGGTTCATACTGCATAACCCTTAACTGATCAACCTCGGTCCGTACTGCATGAGCCTAAAATGCTCAGCCTTGGTCCATACTACATGACCCTAAATTGCTCAGCCTCGGTGCATATTACAAGACCCTAAACTGTTCTGCCTCATTCCACATTGCATGACCCTAAACTGCAATGCCTAAGTCAAAACTGCATGACCCTAAACTGCTCAGCCTTGGTCCATATGGAATCACCCTAACTGTTCAGCCTCGATCCATACTACCGGACCCTAAACAGCACAAGCTCAGTCCATAAAGCACGACTCTAAACTCCTCAACCGCGGTCCAAACTACATGACTAAATTGCTCAGGCTCAGTCCATAGTACATGATTCTTAACACTTCAGCCTCGGTCCATACTGCACAACCCCAAAATTCTCAGCCTCGGTCCATACTACATGGGTGTAAAATGCTCAGCCTCGGATCGTACTGCATGACTCAAAATTGCTCAGCCTTGCCCCACACATCCCAACTCAAAACTGCTCAGCCTCGATCCACACTGAATTACCCTAAATACCATAGCCTCGGTCCATAATGGATGACCCTAAACTACGCAACCTCAGTCCACATTCCATGAACCTAAGTTGCTCAACCTCGATCCAAACCGCATCACCCTAAACAGCTCAGCCTCGGTCCATACTGCATGACCCCAAACAACTCTGCCTCAATCCCTACTGCATGACCCTAAACTTCTCGTCCTCGGCCCATACTACACAACCCAAAGTTGATCAACCTCAGTCCATACTGCCCCTAACTGCTCGGTGTCAATCCATACTGCAACATCCACAATTGCTCAGCCTCGGTCCATACTGCATTACCCTAAAATTCTTAGCCTCGGTCTATACTACATGACCCTAAACTGCTCAGCCTCAGTCCATACGGCAAGGCCTTAAACTGCTCATTCACTGTCCATATTGTTCGAGTCTAAGAAGCTCAGCCTGATTCCATTTAGCAATACCCTAAACTACTCGGCCTCAATCCATACTGCATTATCCTAAACTACTCAGCATCGGTCCATACTACATGACCCTAAATTGCTCAGCCTCAATCCACACTGCTTGACCCTAAACTGCTCCACCTCTGCCCGTACTGCATGACCTTAACTGCTTAAGCTCGGTCCAAACCGCATGACCCTAAACATCTCAGCCTCGGTCCATACTGCATGACACTAAACCACTCAGCCTCAGTTCATACTGCTTGACCCTAAACTGCTCAGCCTCAGTCCATGCTGCATGACCCTAAACTTGTCAGCCTCGGTCCATACAATAAGACCCTAAACTGCTCAGCCTCAGTTCATACTGCATGACTCTAAATGGCTCAGCCTCGGTCTATACTACATGACCCTAAAGTTCTCATCCTAGGTCCATAGTGCCAGATCTCAAACTGCTTAGCCTCGGTCCACACAACATTGCCTTAAACTACTCAGCCTCGTTCCGTACTGCCTGACCCTCATTTGCTCAACCTCGATCCATACTGCATGACCCTAAACTGCTCAACCTAGGTCAATACTACCGGACCCTTAACTGCTCAGCCTCGACCCATATTGCATGATCATAAACTACTCAGCCTCATTCCACACAGGATGAACCTAAACTGCTCAGCCTCGGTACAAACTGTATGACCCTAAACGACTCAGCCTTAGTCCATATGGCATTACCCTAAATTGCTGAGCCTCGATCCATATTGCACGACCCTATACCGCTGTGCCTCGTTCCATATGGCATGACCCCAAACGTCTCAGCCTCAGTCCAAACTACATGCCCATAAAGCCTCGTTCCATACTACATGATCCTAAACTTCTTACTCTCGGAACATACAACATGACCCAAAATTTCACATCCTCGCTCCCCACCACATGACCCTAAACTGCTCAGCCTCGATCCATACTGCATGACCCTTGACTGCTCAGCCCCGGTTCATACTGCATAACCCTAAACTGCTCAGCCTCGATCCATACTGCATGACCCAAAACCACTCAGCATTGGTCCATACTACATGACCCTAAACTGTTCAGCCTCATTCCAAACTGCATGACCCTAAACTGCTCCACCTTTTCCCAAACTGCATGACCCTAAACTGCTCCACCTTTGTCCATACTGCATGATCCTAAACAGCTAGAGCGCGAACCATACCGCATGACCCTAAACATCTCAGCCTCACTCCATACTGCGTGACCCTAAACCACTCAGCCTCAGTCCATACTGTAAGACCCTAAACTGCTCAGCCTCGGTTCGTACTGCATGACCCTAAACTGCTCAACCTCGATTTATACGGCATGACCCTAAATTGCACAGCCTTTGTCCATACTGCATGACCCTAAACTGGTCAGCCTCGGTCCACAATGCACCACCGCATACTGTGCATTCTCGTACTCGGTCCGTCCTATCTAACCCTAAACTGCTCAGCCCGGTCCATATTGCATGACCCTAAAATGCGCAGGCTCAGTCCCTACTGCATGACCCTAAACTCCTCAGCCTCGGTCCATATTGCATGAGCCAAAATAGCTCAGCCTCAATCCATATTGTACGACCCTAAACTGCACAGCCTCGGTCCAGACGGCCGAACCCTAAACTGCTCAAGCTTGATCTGCTCAGCCTCAGTCCGTACTACAAGACTAAATTTCTCAAACTCGGTGCATACTACATGATTCTTAACTGTTCAACCTCGATCCATACTGCATAATCCTAAATAGCTTCACCTCGATCCATACTGCATGACCCTAATGTGCTCAGCCTCGATCCATACTGCATGAGCCTAAACCACTCAAGCTCGGTCCATACTGCATGACCCTAAACTGCTAAACCTCGGTCCAAACTCTATGATACTAAAGTGCTCAGTCTCGGTCCATTCAGCATGACCCTAAACAACGCAGCCGCGGTCCATACTACATGACCCTAAACTACTTAGCTTAGGGCCATATAGTATGACCATAAACTGCTCAGCCTTGGACAATCTGCAAGGCCTTAAGATCCTAATCCTGGATCCATACTGCAAGACTCTAAACTTCTCATCCTCGTTCGATCCCTTGTGGACCTACACTGCTCAACCTCGATCCATACTGCATGACCATAAATTGTTTAGGATCGGTCGAGACAGCATGACCTTAAACTGCTTAGGCTTGATCCATACTGCCAAACCCTGAAATGCTCAGGCTCAGTCCACACTGCATGACCCTAAACTAATCCGCCTCGCTCCATACTGCATGACCCTAGACTGCTCAGCCTCAGTTTATACTGCAAGACCCTATACTGCTCAACCTCGGTCCAAATTGCATGACCCAAAACAGCTCAGATTAGATCCATAGTGCAAGACCCTATACGGTTGAGCCTCGCTCAATACTGCATGACCCTAAACTGCTCAGCCTCGGTCTACACTGAATGATCATAAAACCTCGGTCCATAGTTAATGATCCTAATCTGCTCAGCCTCGATCCACACTGCATGACCGTAAGTTGGTCAGCCTCGGTAAATATTGTGTTACCCTAAACAGCCCTGCCACGGTCTATACAGCATCACCCTAAACTGCTCAGCCTCTGTTCATGCTGCATGACCCTTACAGCCTCGAGCCATACTGCAAGACTCTAAACAGTTCAGCCTCGTTCCACATTGCATGACCATAAAGCCTCAGTCCATACTGCATGACACCAAACTGCTCGGCCTAGATCAATACTTTCTAATCGTAAACTGCTCAGCCTTGGTCCATACTGCATGGACCCAAACTGCTCAGCCTCGCTACATATTGCGTGACCCTAAACTGCTCAGGCTCGGTCCATATTACATGAACCTAAACTGCACAGCCTCGATCCATACCGCATGACCCCAAACTACTCAGCCTCGATCCATACAGCAGGACCCTATACTACTGAGTTCATACTGCATGACTCTAATATGCTCAGCCTCGGTCCCCACTACAGGACCATCAAGCCTCGGTCCATACTGCATGGCCCTAAAGTGCTCAGCCTCGGTCCATACTACATCTTCCCAAACTGCGCATCCTCAGTCCATACTTCATGACCCTAAACTACTCAACATCAGTCCATACTGCATGACCCTTTAGTGCTCAACCTTGGTCCATAGTGCATGACCCTAAACAACTCAGCCTCAGTCCATATTGCATGACTCTAAATTGCTTAGCCTCGATTCATCCTGCATGAATCTTTATAGCTGAGCCTCGTTCCATACAGTATGACCCTAAACTGCTCAGCCTCGGTCAACATTGAATGACCATAAAGCCTAGTTGAATACTACATGACCCTAAACTTCTCAGCCTCGGTCCATACTGTATTACCCTAAACGCCTCATCCAAGGTTCACACTACATGAACCTATACTGCTCTACCTCGATCCATACTGCATGATCCTAAATTGCTCAGCCTCGGTCCATACAACATGACCCTAAACTGCTCAGCCTCGGTACGTACTGCATGACCGTAAACTGCTCCGGCTCGGTCCATATTGCATAACCCTAAACAGCTCTGCCTCGGTCCATCCTACATGACCTTAAATTCCTCAGCCTCGATCCATACTGCTTAATCTTAAACTGCTCAGCCTCGGTCCATACTGCATGACCCAAAACTACTCATCCTCGGTCAGCACCACATGAACCTAGACTACTTAGCCACTGTCCATATTGCATAACCCTTTATTGCTCATCCTCGATCCCTACTGCATGACCCTAAACTGCTCAGCCTCGGTGCATACAGCATGACCCTAAACTTCCCAGGCTTGGTCCGTACTGCATGACTCTGAACTGCTCCGCCTCGGTCAATTCTGCATGATCCTGGACTGCTCGACCTTGGTTCACGTTACATGACCCTTAACTGCTCAGCCTCGGTCCGTACTATAAGACCCTAATTTGCTCATTCTCGGTCCATACTGCATGACCCTAATCTGCTCAGCCTCGTTCCAAACAGCATGACCCTAACCTACTCAGCCTCGGTTAGTACTGCATGACCCTAAACTCCTTGGTCTTTGTCCATACTGCATGACCTTAAGCTGCTCTGCCTCGATCCATATTGCATAATCCTAAACTGTTCAGTCTCGATCCATACTTCATGACCCTATAATGGTGAGCCTCGTTCCATACTTCATTACCCAAAACTTCTCTGCCTCGGTCCACACTGCATGACCATAAAGCCTCGGTCCGTCTTGCATGACCAACCCAAAACTACTTGTCCTTGATCCACACTATATTACCCTAAACTGCTCAACCTTGGTCCAAAATGTGTGACCCTAAACTACTCTGCGTCGGTACATACTACATGACACAAAACTGCTCTGGCTCGGTGCATGCGGCATGATGCTAAACTGCTCAACCTCGTTCCACACGGCATGACCATAAACTGCTTAGCCTCGGTACATACTGCATGACCGTAAACTGCTCATGCTTGGCCCATACTGCGTGACCCTAAACTGCTGAGCCTCGATCCATATTGCATGACCCTAAACTCCTTAGCCTCGGCCCATACAGCATGACCCTAAACTGCTCAGCCTCAATACATACTGCATGATCGTAAACTACTCTGGTTCGGACCATATTGTATGACCTTAAACTGCTCATCCTCGGTCAACACTACATGAACATAAACTGCTCAGCCTCGGTCAATATTGCATAATCCTTTACTGCTCATCCTCGGTACGTTCTGCACGCTAAACTACTCAGCCTCGGTCCATACAGCATGACCCTAAACTGCGTAGGCTCGGTCTATACTGCATGACCCTGAACTGCACCGCCTCTATCAATTCTACTTGGCCCTCGACTGCTCAATCTCGGTTCATGCTACATGACCCTTAACTACTCACCCTCGATCCCTACTGCAAGACCCTAATTTTCTCTATCTCAGTCCATATTGCATGACCTGAATCTGCTTAGCCTCGGTCAATACAGCATGATCCTAACCTACTCAGCCTTGGTCCTTGCTGCATGACCCTAAACAGCTCAGTCTCTATCTATACTGCATGACCCTAAACTGCTCGCCTCGTTCCATACTTCATAATCCTAAACTGCTCAGCCTTGATCCGTACTTCATTACCCTACACTGGTGGGTCTCTTTCCATACTGCAATACCCTAAACTTCTTAGCCTCGGTTCGCACTGCATGGCCATAAAGCCTAGATCCATCTTGCATGACCAACCCTAAACTACTCGTCCTCGGTCCACACTACATTACCCTGAATTGCTCAGCCTCGATCCATAATAAGTGACCCTAAACTGCTCTGCCTAGGTACGCACTACATGACATTAAACGGCTCAGGCTTGGTCCATATCGCATGACCCTAAACTGCTCAGCGTGACCCTAAACAAGTCAGCCTCAGTACACACTGCTTGACCGTAAACTGCTCAAGCTTGGTCCATACTGCATGACCCAAAAATGCACAGCCTGGGTCCATACTACATGACCCAAAACTCCTCGACCTCGGTCCATACTGCCGAATCTTAAACTGCTCAGCCTCGGTCCATATTGCATGAACCTAAACTGCTAATCCTCGATCCACACTACATGAACCAAAACTGCTTAGCCTCGGTCCGTACTGCATGACCCTAGAAAGCTCAGACTAAGTACATACAACATGACCCTAAACTGCCCAGGCTCGATCCCTACTGCATGATCCTAGACTACTCCGCCTCGGTCCATTTTACATGACCCTGGACTGCTTGACCTCGGTTCATGCCACATGACCCATAACTGCTCAGCCTCAGTCCATACTGCGAGACCCTAATTTTCTCTATCTCGATCCATAATGCATTACCCTTATCAGCTCAGCCTAGGTCCAAACAACATGACCCTAACCTACGCATCCTCAGTCCATAATGCATGACCCTAAATTGCTCAATCTTTATCCGTACAGCATGACCCTAAACTTCTCCGCCTCGGTGCATATTGCATAATCCTAAAATGCTCAGCCTCGATCCATACTGCATGACTCTATACTGGTGGGCCTCGTTCCATACTTCATTACCCTAAACTGCTCAGCCTCGATCCATACTGCTTCACCATAAAGCCTCGGTCCATCTTGCATGACCGACCCTAAAGTGCTCATTCTCGATCCACACTACAAAACTCTAAACTGCTCAGCTTCGGTCCATAATGCTTGACCCTAAACTGCTCTGCCTCGGTACATACCGCATGACACTAAACTGCTCAGACTCGGTCCATACTGCATGACCCAAAAACTGCTCAGCCTCGTTCAATACTACATGACCCCATAATGCTCAGCCTCTGTCCGTACTGCATGACCATAAAGCCTCGGTCAACACTGTAAGACTCTTAACAACTCTGCCTTGGTCCATACTGCATGACCCTAAACTGCTCAGCCTCAGTCCATACAGCATGACCCAAAACTGTTCAAGCTCGGTGCATACTACATGATCCTAAACTGCTCAGGCTCGACCCGTACTGCATCACCCTAAACTGCTTCGCCTCGGTCCATATTGCATGACCTTGTACTTCTCAACCTCGGTTCATGCTGCATGACCCTTAACTGATCATCCTGGGTCCATGCTGCAAGAGCTAAAACTGCTCAGCCTCAGTCTATACTGCATGATCCTAAACTGCTCAGTCTAGGTCCATATTGCATGACCCGAAACTACTTAGTCTCGATCCGTACTGCATGACCCTAAACTACTCCACCTCAGCCCATACTGCATGGCCCAAAACTGCTCGTCCTCGGTCCATACTACATGATGCTATACTGCTGAACCTCGTTCCATACTGCATGACACTAAACAGCTCAGCTACCAACCACACTGCATGTCCTTGGTCCATACTGCTTAGCCCTTGTCCATACTGCATGACCCTAAACTGCACAAGCTCAATACATACTGCACGACCCTAAACTACTCAGGCGCGATCCGTACTGCATGGCCCTTAATTGCTCAGCTCCAGTCCGTTCTGCATGACCCTAAACTACTTAGCCTTTATCCTTATTGCATAATCCTAAACTGCTTAGCCTCGGTCCATACTACGTGACCCTAAACTGCTCAGCCTCAGTTCATACGGCATGACCCTAAACTACTCCGCCTCGATACATACTGCATGACCCTAAAGTAGCCAGCGTCCATCGACACTACAGAACCCTAAACTACTCAGCCTCAGTTCGTACTGCATGACCTTAAACTACTCCTCCTCGGTCCATACTGCATGACCCTAACTGCTCAGCCTAGATCCCTACTGCATGACCCTATACAGCTGAGCCTCATTCTGTACTGCATTACCCCTAAACTGCACAGCCTTAGTTTGCACTTCATGATCATAAAGCGTCAGTCCACACTGCATGACCCTAAACTGCTCCGCCTCGGTCCATACTGCCTTACCCTAAACTGCTCAGCCTCGGTAAATGCTGTATGACCCTTAACTGCTCAGCCTCGATCCATAATGTAAGAGCCTAAACATCTCAGCTCGATCCATACTGCAGGACTCTAAACGGCTCAGCCTCGGTCCATATTGCATGACCTTAAACTTCTCAGTCTCGGTCCACACAAGATGACCATAAACCCTCAGTCCATATTGCGTGCCGTAAACTTCTTAGCTTCAGTCTGTACTGCATGACCCTAAACAGCACATCCTATGACCACACCACATGACCCTACTCGACCTCGATCCATACTGCATGACCCTAAACTGCTCAGCCTTGGTCCATACTGCATGACCCTAAACTGCTCAGCCACAGCTCATATTGCATTACCCTTAACAGCTCAGGCTCGGTCCATCTTGCTTGACCCTAAACTTCTCAGCCTCGGTCCATACTGCATGACACTAAACTACTTAGCCTCGGTCCATGCAGCATGACCCTAAACTGTCAAGGCTTGGTCCATACTGCATGACCCTGAACTGCTCCACCTCTATCAATTCTGCATGGCCCTGGAGTGCTCGATCTCAGTTCATGCTACATGACCTTTAACTACTCACCCTCGGTCCCTATTACAAGACCCTAATTTGCTCTATCTCAGTCCATACTGCACGACCCTAATTTGCCCAGTCTTGGTCCATACAGCATGACCCTAACCTACTCAGCCTCGGTCCATAATGCATGACCCTAAACAGCTCAGTCTCTGTTTATATTGCATGACCCTAAACTGCTCCGCCTCGATCCATATTGCATAATTCTAAACTACTTAGCCTTAATCCATACTTCATGCTCATTCCATACTGAAATACCTTAAACTTCTTAGCCTCGATCCACACTGCATGGCTATAAAGCCTCGATCCATCTTGCATGACCAACCCTAAACTACTCGTCCTCAGTCCACACTATATTACTCAGCCTCGATCCATAATTCATGACCCGAAACTGCTCTACCTCTGTACATACTACATGACACTAAACTGCTCAGACTCCGTCCATATTGCATGACCCTAAACAGCTCAGCCACGGTCCATACAGCATGACCTTAAACAGGTCAGCCTCGGTACATATTGCATAACAGTAAACTGCTTAGCTTGGCCCAAACTGCATGACCCAAAAGTCCTCAGCCTCGTTCCATACTACATGACTCTAAACTCCTCGGCCTCGGTCCATACTGCCTAATCTTAAACTGCTCAGCCTCGATCCATACTGCATGAACCTAAACTGCTAATCCTCGGTCCACACTACCTGAACCAAAACTGCTCAGCCTCGGTCCGTACAACATGGCCCTAAAAAGCTCAGCCTGAGTACATACAGCATGACCCTAAACTGCCCAGAATCGATCCGTACTGCATGACCCTAGACTGCTCCGCCTCGGTCCATTCCGCATGACCCTGGACTGCTCGACCTTGGTTCATGCTACATGACCCATAACTGCTCAGCCTCAGTCCATATTACGAGACCCTAATTTTCTCTATCTCGGTCCATAATGCATGACCCTTATCTGCTCAGCCTCGGTCCAAACAGCATGACCCTAACCTACGCAGCCTCAGTCCGTAATGCATGACCCTAAACTACTCAGGCTCTATCCATACTGCATGACCCAAAACTTCTCCGCCTCGATGCATATTGCATAATCCTAAAATGCTCAGCCTCGATCCATATTGCATGACCCTATACTGGTGACCCTCGTTCGATAATCAATGACCCTAAACTGCTCAGCCTTGATCCATATTGCTCGACCATAAAGCCTCGCTCCATCTTGGAGACCGACCTTAAACGGCTCATTCTCATTCCACACTATAATACTCTAAACTGCTCAGCCTCGTTCCAGAATGCTTGACCCTAAACTGCTCTACCTCGGTACATACTGCATGACACTAAACTGCTCAGGCTTGATCCCTACTGCATGACCCAAAACTTCTCAGCCTCGTTCTATACTACATGACCCCATAATGCTAAACCTCTGTCCGTACTGCATGACCATAAAGCCTCCGTCGACACTACACAGCTCTTAACTGCTCTGCGTTGGTCCATACTGCATGACCCTAAACTATGTAGCCTTGGTCCATACAGCATGAGCCAAAACAGTTCAGGCTTGGTACATACTACATGACCCTAATCTGTTCAGGCTCGGCCCGTACTGCATCACCCTAAACTGCTCCGCCTCAGTCCATACTGCATGACCTTATACTTCTCAACCTCGGTTCATGCTCCATGACCCTTAACTGATCATCCTGGGTCCATACAGCACGATCCAAAACTGCTCAGCCTCAGTCCATACTGCATGATCCTAAACTGCTCAGGCTAGGTCCATATTGCATGACCCGAAACTACTCAGTCTCGGTCCCTACTGCATGACCCTAAACTGCTTCGCCTCAGTCCATACTGCATGACCCTAAACTGCTCATCCTCGATCCGTACTACATAATGTTGTACTGCTGAGCCTCGTTCCATAAAGCATGACACTAAACTGCTCAGCCGCTATCCACACTGCATGACCATAAAGCCTTAGTCCATTCTACAAGTCCCTTAATTGCTCTCCCTCGGTCCATACTGCATGACCCTAACTTCTTAGCCCTTGTCCATACTGCATGACCCAAATATTCACAGCCTCAGTACATACTGCACGACCCTAAACTACTTAGGCTCTGTCCATACTGCGTGGCACTTAACGGCTTAGCTCCGGTCCGTTCTGCATGACCTTAAACTACTTAGCCTCTATCCCTATTGCATAATCTTAAACTGCTTAGCCTCGATCCATACTACGTGACCCTAAACTGCTCAGCCTCAGTACATACGGCGTGACTCTAAGCTACTCAGCTTCGGTACATACTGCATAACCCTAAAGTGGTCAGCGTCCATCGACACTGTAGGACCCTAAACTACTCAACCTCAGTCCATACTCCATGACCCTAAACTGCTCTGCCTCGGTCCATACTGCATGGCCCTAACTGTGTAGCCTCTATCGATAGTGCATGACCCTATACGACCGAGCCTCGTTCCATATTGTATTACCCCTAAACTGCTCACCCTTAGTCTGCAATTCAGGTAGGGTGTAATTGATAGACATCCATCGTATATTGTTGCGTTCTACCCGATCCTCAAGCAGCCTTTCATGCTTTATGAAGTTCATGATAGGCTCCCTCCAATCTTCCACTTGTTCAACTTATGCCCATATTGGGTCGAAGCATTCCCGGTTGTGCATCTCAACCTTGGATTCTTTACCTCGGGACATTTCCCGCTCTACCTTAATGACATCCTTGGCTGCAAGGAGTGCTCTGAATGGATAAGGCAGGCATTCAGGGAAGACATCTCTCTCATCATCTGCATCAACATCAGTTCTCAAGCCAACATGCTTCCATTCTCTTACCCAGACAGGCGTGGGCCTTGGTAAGGACAATTTAATGGTGGCCCCGAGCTTTGCGAGCTCATCGACCTACGAGTTTAGCCTTCTAGGTATATGACTTAGGGAGAAATCATCGAACTAGGCCATATAAGATTTGGCTATGTCATGATAAAGCTTGCTAGTATCCTTACTTGTGTCATAAATCTACTTACGTTATCGGATGACCAGCTCAGAGTTTTTGAAGATGTCCAGCTGCTCCAGGTCTACCTCTCGGGCCATCTCCAATTCGATTATGAGGGCTTGATATTCAGCCTCATTATGAGAAAATGCCTATGTGAGTGATAAGGATAGAGGATTCATTCTACCATCAGGAGTCAGGAACACGACTTCGGCACCCCCTCTATCAGACTGGAAGAATCTATCAAAGTACATTTCCCACAGTCGAGTTAACACTGTACAAAAGACTTCTTCATTTGGGAGATCACTTGATATGGGAGATTCAGAAGGGACTGGGTGAGCCGCGAGAAAGTCTGCTAAGGCTTGACTTTTATTGGCCTTTTGTGGTACATACATAATGTTGAACTCCATTAGTAATAATGCCCACTTGGCCAAGTGTCCTGACAGGCATGGCCGAGTCATAAGTAACTTGATCCGGTTAGCCTTTGAGATTAGCTTGACTTCTTGACCAAGCAACTAATGGTGAAGCTTCTTGGTTGGTGCCTCGATTTCTCCCTCTAGATTTAGATGATCAGGCGGCACACGTCTCGAGTTTTGAGGGAAGACACAAGACATTTTCAAGATTGCTCTCTCGGGAACCTCGTTCAAGAACGAGGGCAGGTGTTACTAAACGGTGAGAGAGGAATTTTAAACGTGAGTTCGAGACTTACTCGGGCTGGCTCAGTTGAAGTTCCCGCGAGCAGTGGGACTTCAGCAACAATTTCTAAAGGGAAGGTTCTCGACAATCAGTGGGATTCCTACGGTTTAGCAGGGAAGACCTTCGGTGAGCAGACTTTGCCAAAAATTCGGTGAAGTTTACAGGGAGAGCAGCGAGGAAAGGTGAGTTCTCCGGGAAGTTTT
The DNA here is from genome assembly GCF_054954075.1 of Amborella trichopoda. Lineage (NCBI taxonomy): Eukaryota > Viridiplantae > Streptophyta > Magnoliopsida > Amborellales > Amborellaceae > Amborella > Amborella trichopoda. The sequence goes on along the minus strand of NC_142337.1, from coordinate 28,020,984 downwards.
TCGGGAAACAGAAGAGGTTATGGGTGCAATTTTTCTAGTAGAAGAGGCGGCAAACACCGCCGTGAGTATTTCCGCATGTCTTGGGAGTTTTATGGGAATTTTTAAGAGGTTTCCCGGTGTTGTGGTAACTTTTGGACACTGTTCGTGTTGTTGTAGAGGTTTTCGGAGAACTTAGGGGAAGTTTGGAGAAGTTTCCCGATGAGGTTCTGGTATAGTCCAAGTCAAAAGACGTAGGTAGGGAAGTTTTTCTAGTGAGTTTTTGGTCTTGTGGCAGAAGTTCAACGAAAGTCAAATGGTCACAGGAGGTGGGCCATACGATTGTAGGAGGTGAACCGTCGTGGGGAAGGCATACGGGTGCTGGAGGTGAACCGTTGTGGGAAAGTGTACGGTTGTCGGAGGTGAATCGCCACCCTTGGAAATCATGTAATCATTAAGAGGATATGAAAGTTTAAGCTTTGAAAAATGAGGGGTCGCGGGAGGCGATCAGTCGCGACAGGGCCGGTGCTAATAGAAGTGCAACTAGCACTAAGGTAATCGGCGCTGATGATTTGGAGCACTGATACAACCGACACCAACCCTCAAGCAAAATAATCGACTCTAGGGGTTGGGCACCCAATCGGCACTGACCTCTGGAGGACTCAGCCAGTGCTGGCTTCAGTCGGTGCTGATCAGCACGTGTGGCTTATCATGATGCGGAGATTGACACTCGCGTGTGTCGGTAAGTCACGTGCGGGGTTTGCAGCGTTCGGCGATGAGCTACACACGGCGATGTTCATGGGCCGGCAAAGAGTTATGAAGGATGTGGTGTGGGCTGTGGTACCTGTTGGAAACCAAATCCAGTAGTATGACAGTGAGGTCCATGTTGTTATGTGGAATGCCCTCCACTGTGAACAAGGTGTGCTTTTCATCATGGGCCAGCTCCATGCCAGGGGAGCTCATGTTGTATGTCTGATATACACGTCAAATAGATCCTACGTCGTATGTTTGATATACACGTCAGATGAGGTATTTGGCTTATATGTTTGACATACACGCCGGATGGACGGAGGCTATCTTCTTGGAGTGGCTTTGCTTTGTCTTTTGGCGTGTAACCATCCTCTTACTCGTCAGATGAATTAAAGCTAACTCTCCAAGTGGTTTCATTTCTTCTTCATTAGGAGGTCCTTCCTTTCGTGGGTCTGCTTCTTCCTCATGGGACAGGCATTTGTTTTGTCCTGTAATCATCCTCTTACTCTCGGATGCAAGAGCAAAAGAGCAAGTTTTGGTTTGTAACCGTCCTCTTATCCTCAGACGCAAGGGACTTGTAAACTCCCTAGTAATGGGTTTTTGTAACTTGTAACTCATTTTTTTACTACAATAAAAAGAGTTAGCATTTTTTTTTGAACTATCTTGCTTATTTTTATGTTGAGTCCCATTTTTTTTAATACACATCATGGATGGTACTTCTTTAAGTATCGCCCATTGATAGGGGGCATCGCCTCCTCTCTCCATCTGGATGTGCCAATATGTAGGCTTTGTTGAGCGAGACCTTTTTGACCTTAAAGTGACCTTCCCAATTAGGCTCAAACTTCCCTTTACGCCCGCCATGCATAACAATAGGCCTATTGACAGCTAAAACTAGGTCACCACGGGTGAATGAGCGGATCTTGACAGACTTATCGAAAGCCCTCTTCATTCTCCCTTGGTTTAGTTCAAGGTTCTGCTGAACCTCTAGCCTCTTTCCATCTAGTGTATCCAATTCTTGATACCGGAGTTTGACTCTTTCATCTTCGGTTATTCCTTGGTGAATTGTGATTCGCAGTGAAGGGATTTGTAATTTGAGAGGTAAAACTGCTTCCCCCCCATAGACCAGGGAATAAGGAATGGAATCGGTAGCAATTCCTGTAGTACTACGATAAGCCCAACGTGCTTCAGGAAGCTTCTCATGCTAGTTCTTCTTTGTTTTTATATTAACTTTCTTAAGACATTGCACATAGTATACACGCCCCTATACGGGTGAGCCTCGCTCCATACTGCGTGACCCTAAGCTGCTCAGCCTCACTCCACACTGCTTGATCATAAAACCTCGATCCATACTTAATGACCCTAACTTGGTCAGCCTCAATCCACCCTAAATTGTGCAGCCTCGGTACATACTACGTTACCCTAAACTGTTCAGCCTCGGTCCATACTGCATGACCCTGAATTGCTCAGCCTTAATTCATGCTACATGACCCTTAATTGCTCAGCCTCGGTCCAAACTGCAAGACCCTAAACAGCTCCGCCTAGGTCTATACTGCACGACCCTAAACAGCTCAGTCTATGTCCATTCTGCATGACCCTAAACTGCTCAGCCTCGGTACAAACTATATGACCCTAAATATCTCACCCTTGGTACATACTGCATGACCCTAAAGTGGTCAGCCTTGGTGCATACTACAGGACCCTAAATTGCTCTGCCTCGATCCATACTACAGGACCCTAAATTGCTCTGCCTCGATCCATACTACATGATACTAAACTGCTCTGCCTCCTTCCATACTGCATCACCCTAAAAAGCTCAGCATAGATCCATAGTACACAACCTTATACGGCTGAGTCTCACTCCACACTGCATGACCCTAAACTAGCCAGCCTCGGTCAACACTACATGATCATAAAGCCTAGGTCCATACTTAATGACCCTAATCTGGTCAGCCTCGATCCACCCTAAATTGCTCAGCCTCGGTACATACTGCATTACCTTAAACTGCTCAGCCTCGGTCCATACTGCATGACCCTTAACAACTTCGCCTCGATCCATACAGCATCACCCTAAATTGCTCAACCTCGGTTCATGCTGCATCACCCTTAACTGCTCAACCTCGGTCCATACTATATGACCCTAAGCAGTTCAGCCTTGTTCCACACTGCATGACCATAAAGCCTCGGTCCATACTGCATGACATCATACTGCTCGGCCTTGGTCCATACTTTAAGACATTAAACTGCTCTGCCTTTGTCCATACTACATGACACTAAGCTACTCAGCCTCAGTCCATACTGCATGACCCTTAACTACTCAACCTCGGCCCATGCTGCATGACGCTAAACTACTCAGCCTCGGTCCATACTGCATGACCCTAAATAGATCCACCTCGATCCATTCTGCATGACCCTAAACCGATCAGTCTCGATCCACATTGCATGACTCTATACTGGTGAGCCTCGTTACTGCATGATCTTAAAATTCTGAGCCTTGGTCCACACTACATGACCACAAACCCTTGGTCCATAGTGCATGACTCTAAACGTCTTAACCTCGGTCCATACTGCAAGACCTTACACTGCTCATCCTTGGTCCACACTACATGACACTAAACTGTGCAGCCTCGAAACGTACTGCATGAAACTAAACTACTCAGCCTCGATCAATACTCCATGGCCCTAAACTGCTCAGCCTTGTTACATACTGCATGACCCTCAACTGCTCTGACTCGGTCTATACTGTATGAACCTAAACTGCTCTACGTCGGTCCGTACTTCATGACCCCAAACTACTCAGCCTCGATCCATACGGCATGACCTTATACTACTGAGCCTCGTTCCAAACTACAAGACTTCAATATGCTCAGCCTCGATCCACACTGCAAGACCATAAAGCCTTGGTCCATACTGCATGTCCTTAAACTGCTCAGCCTCGGTCCATACTGCATCATCCCAAACTGCTCATCCTCAATCCGTAATCAATGACCCTATACTGCTCAACATCGGTCTATACTGCATGACCCTATACTGCTCAGCCTTGGTCCATAGTGCATGACCCTAAACTACTTAGCCTCAGTCCAGTAGCCTCGGTCCATACTGCATGACTCTAAACTGCTCAGCCTCGATTCATCCTGCATGACTCTATATAGTTGAGCCTCGTTCCATGCCGCATGACCCTAAATTGCTCAGCCTCGGTCCACACTGCATGACCATAAAGCCTCGGTCGATAATGCATGACCGTAAACTGCTCAGCCTAAGTCCATACCGCATGACCCTAAACGCCTCATCTTAGGTCCACATTACATGACCCTATACTGCTCTACCATGGTCCATACTGCATGACCCTAAACTGCTCAGCCTCGATCCATACAGCATGACCTTAAACTGCTTAGCCTCGGTACTGACTGCATGACCGTAAATTGCTCAGGCTTGGTCCATACTGCATGACACTAAACTGCTCAACCTCGATCCATGCGGCATGACCTTAAACCCCACAGCCTCGATCCATACTGACTAATCCTAAACTGCTGCCTCAGTCCATACTGCATGACCTTAAATTTCTCATCCTCGTTCATACTACATGAACCTAAACTGCTCAGTCTCGGTCCATACTGCATAACCCCTTACTGCTCATCCTCGGTCCGTACTGCATGACCATAAGCTGCTCAGCCTCAGTACATACAGCATGACCCTAAACTGCCTAGGCTCGGTCCATACTACATGAACCTGAACTACTCTGCCTCGGTCAATTTTGCATGACCCTGGACTCCTCGACCTCGGTTCATGCTACATGACCGTTAACTGCTCAGCCTTGGTCCATATTATAGGACTCTAATTTGCTCCATCTCGGTCCATACATCATAAACCTAATTTGCTCAGCCTCAGTCCATACAGCACCCTAACCTGCTCAGCCTCGATCTGTACTGCATGACCCTAAACTCCTCAGTCTCTGTCCATAATGCATGGCCTTAGACGTCTTCGCCTCGATCCATACTGCATATTCCAAACCATCTCAGCCTCGATCGATATTCTATGACCCTATACTGGTGAGCCTCGTACCATACAACATTACCCTAAACTGCTTAGCCTCGATCCACATTGCATAACCATAGATCCGCGGTCCATCTTGCATGACCAACCCTATACTACTCATCCTCGATCCACACGAAGTTACCCTAAACTGCTCAGCCTCAGTCCACAATGCATGACCTTAAACTGCTCCACCTCGATACATACTGCATGACACTAAACTGCTCAGGCTCAATCCATATTGTATGAACCTAAACTGACCTACCTCGATCCATACAGCATGACCCTGAACTGCTCATCCTCGGTACATTCTGCATGATCGTAAACTGCCTCGGTCCACACTGCATGACCCTAAATAGCTAAGCCTCGTTCCATACCGCATTAACCTAAACGCCTCATCTTAGGTTCACACTACATGACCCTATACAGCTCTACCTCGGTCCATACTGCATGACCCTGAAGTGCTCAGCCTCGGTCCATACTGCAAGACCCTAAACTGCTCAAGCTCGGTTCATACTATATGGCCCTAAACTGCTCAACCTCGATCCATACTACATGACACTAAAGTGCTCAAGCTTGATCCATACTGAATGACCCTAAACAGCTGAGCCGCGGTCCATACTGCATGACTCTAAACTGCTTAGCCTCAATCCATATGGCATGACCATAAACTGCTCAGCCTCGGACCAAACTGCAAGGACCTAAAGTGATCATCCTGGATCCATACTGGATGACCCTAAACTGCTCATCCTCATTCCATTCTGTGTGACCCTACACTGCTCAACCTCGATCCATATTGCATTATTAAATATTGTTTAGCCTCGGTCTAGACTGCATGACCCTAAACTGCTCAGGCTTAGTCCATACTGCGTACTAAATTGCTCAGCCTCGGTCCATATTATATGACCCTAAAATGCTCAGGCTCAATCCATACTGCATGACCCTAAACTAATTCACCTCGGTCCATACTGCAAGACCGTTGGCTACTCAGTCTCGGTCCATATTGCATGATCCTCAACTGCTCAACCTCGATCCAAACAACATGACTCAAGATCTCAGCCTCATTCCATACTACATGATTCTTAAAAGTTCAACCTCAGTCCTTACTGCATAACTCTAAACTGCTCGGTCCGTACTACATGACCCTAAACTGGTCAGCCTCGGATCATTCTGCGTGCCCCTAAACTGCTCAGCCTCATTCCACACTGCATGACCCTAAACTGTACAGCCTTGGTCCGTACTGCATGACCCTAAATTTCTCAGCCTAGGTCCATACGACATGACCCTAAACTACTCGACGACGATCCATACCATTGGATCCTAAACTGCACAAGCTCGATCCATAAAGCTCGACCCTAAACGGCTCCGCCTCGGTCAATACTACATGACTAAATTGCTCAACCTCAGTCCTTACTACATGGTTCTTAACAGTTCAGCCTCGATCCATACCTCATAACCCTAAATAGCTCAACCTTGATCCATACTGCATGAGCTTAAAATGCTCAGCCTCGGTCCATTCTGAAAGACCCAAAACTTCTCATCCTCGGTCCACACCGCATGACTCAAAACTGCTCAACCTCGATCCATACTGAATGATGCTAAGTGTCTCAGCCTCGATTTATAAAATGATGTTCAAATTGCTGGACATTTACAGTGGAGGCTTCAACATCCTCCTTGATCTGACATTTACCTGCCCCGTGGTGGATATTGCTCTTGAAATTTGCTCCATGTGGCAAGCCCCTTGAGAATAAAAGCTTTTCCCTCTTGATTCTCTCAATCTCTGCTCGAAGTCAGGCTCAAGGGGCCACTGGGGCTTCTTTGGCTTTTACTTCTTGTGCTATTTTGATGAAGGTGGCTCTGCCTTGGCTTTAGCTACCAAGGTATCAGCAATTATTAAGAATCCTGCTACCCGTGCCAGAGTCTTTTTCAATCGCTTCTGCTGCATCCTGCTTATATTGATTTTCTGTGAATTCTCGATTGAGAGCCTCGAAGTCTGAGAACATCAAGGTTGTATCTGTAGAAGACATAAGAAAATGAGATGCAGGTAAAGAAGGTGGAAAAGGGTTGGAAAGTGAGGAACTTTTAAGGTCGTTCCCTCATCAGACCGATCTGGGCAGTTTTTTACGTCATCACTATGATTTGATGAGTGCAGGGGATCTTTTAGGTCTTTCCCTTGCTAGGACCATTGGGGAATTCTTTTAACATCGTCACCCTAATTGAACGTGTGCTGAGTTCAAGATGAGACGAGGGCATCTTCTTAACAGGACGAAGAAGGAAAAAGGATCGTGTTGGGGATGAAGTTCAACAATATTGGCAATGGAGGAAGGGGTCTGAGAAATTCCTGCTTGACTGTGGGTTTAGCGGTCTTATTTCTTCGACGAGTAGCGCTTGGTGCCCGTCTCTTTCTGATTTTCTGACGTAATGTGTGATTCATCTCACTGGGCTGGCGAACAGCCTTAGCTTGACAAATTGCTTCTCACTTCAAAGACTTGAGTTTGCTTCGGCCATGAGAGATCATCCATGGCTGGGAGGTTGAGGGTTTTGCAAGGTCTGAGTCATTGATGGGAATGTCCTACGTTGTGAGATCCTCTTGCCCCGATGAGGGAATGATTTGAGGAAAGCTGTGCATTTTGATAAGTAATGACCTCTTATCTGATGGTATGGACACCAACAAAATTCAATCCCCTTAAAAGGCGAAAGGGTTGCCTTTCCTACTTTGGTGTGATTATCCCTTCCTGAAGCATTATAATGAAGAAGGTGTAGAAAATTTCAGGCACTTCAGCCTCCTCTTGGATGGTTACAACATGGCAGGCCTCAACTGCCCCGAAGGCCTTCTTTAGGTCATCGAGCTTTATCTGACCCTTCTGAATCAGGGCCTCAATGATGTCCTTCAGCATGCAATAATCATCTATAGGATGATTAATCCTCCGATGGTAAGCACAATAATTCACCTGATCATCGTGCAGTATGGACGGAGGCTGAGAAGCACAATAATTATGATAAGCACAATAATTATTATGGACCTAGGCTGAGAAGCTTGGGGTCTGAGCAGTTTAGGGTCACGCAGTTAGAGCCAAGGCTTAACAGTTTAGGGACATGTAGTACGGACAGAGGCTGAGTAGTTTAGGGACATGCAGTATGGACCGAACTTGAGAAGTTTATAATCGTGCAGTTTGGACCGAGACTGAGCAGTTTAAGATCATGTCATATGGACCGAGGCTGAACTATTTAGGGTCATGTAGTTTGGACCACGACTGATCACTTTAGGGTCATGTAGTATGGATCGAGGCTGAGAAGTTTAGCGTCATGCAGTACAGACCCAGCTTGAGCAGTTTTTGGTCATGCAGTATGTACCGATACTGAGAACTTTATAGTCATACAGTATGGACCGAGGCTAAGCAGTTTAGGGTTCTGTAGTATGGATCGAGTTTGAGCAGTTTAGGGTCATGCAGCATGGACAGAGGATGATCAGTTTAGGTTAAGGCTTATGATATGAGGCTGGGTAGTTTAGGGTCATGCAGTATGGACCGAACCGGAGAGGTATACTGTCATGCAGTATGGACCGAGGCTGAGCAATTCAGGGTCATGCTGTAGGGACCGAGGCTGAGATGTTTAGAGTCAAGTAGTGTGGATTGAGGTTGCCAAGTTTAGAGCTATGCAGTGTGGATCGAGGCTAAGCAGTTTAGGGTCACGTAGTGTGGACTGAGGCTGAGCAGTTCATGGTCATATTGTTTGGAATGAGGCTGAGCAGTTTAGGTTCATGCAATATGGACTGAGGCTGTGCAGAATTGGGTCATGCGTTATGGAACGAGGCTGAGATGTTTAGGGTCTTGCAGTATGCACCAAGGCTGCGCAGTTTAGGGTCATGCTGTATGGACCAAGGCAGATAAGTTTAGGGTCTTACAGTATTGACCGACACTGAGCAACTTAGGGTTATGTAGCATGGATCGAGGCTGAGCAGTCTAGGGTCATGCAATATGGACCGAGGCTTAGCACTTTAGGGTCATGCAGTGTGGACCGAAGCGGACCAGTTTAAGGTCATGCAAGCAGTACGAATCAAGCCTGATTAGTTTAGGGTAATGCAGTATGGATTGTGACTGTGCAATATAAGATCATGAAGCATGAACCGAGCCTGAGTAGTTTAACATAGTACACTATGGACCAAGGCATAGAATTTTAGGGTCATTCAGTATGGACTAAAGATGAGCAGTATAGGGTCATGCACTATGGACAAAGGCTGAGTAGTTTAGGGTCATGTAGTATGGATCGAGGCAGAGTAGTTAAGGGTCATGCAGTATGGACCAAGGCTGAACAGTTTAGGGTCATGCAGTATGGACCGAGCTTGAGAAGTTTAGGGTCATGCAGTACGGACCGAGGCTGAGCAGTCTAAGTCATGCAGTTTTGATTGAGGCCGAGCAGTGTAGGGTCATGCAGTATGGACCGAACCTCAGCAGTTTAAGGTCCTGCAGTATGGATCGAGGCTGAGCAGTTTAGGGTCATGCTGTATGGATCGTGGCTGAATAGTTTTGAGTCATGTAGTGTGGACCGAGGCTGACCAGTTTAGGGTCATGTAGTGTGGACCGAGGATGAGCAGTTTAGGGTCATGCAGTATGGACCAAGGCAGAGGAGTTTTGGGTCTTTTAGTATGGACAGAGGCTGAGTAGTTTAGAGGTCATGTTGTATGGATAGAAGCTGAGCAGTTTAGGGTCATGCAATATGGACTGCGGCTCAAACGTTCAGTGTCATGCAGTATGAAACGAGGCTTAGCAGTTTAGGGTCATGTAGTATGAACCAAGCTGAAGTAGTTTTGGGGAATCTAGTATGAACTCATGCTGAGCAGTTTAGTGTCATGCAGCATGAACCGAGCCTGAGTAGTTTAGGGTAATGCAGTTTGAACCGAGGCAAAGAATTTTAGGGTCATTCAGTACGGACCGAGGATGAGCTGTATTGGGTCATGCAGTATGGAACAAGGCTGAGGAGTTTATGGTCATGCAGTATGGACCGAGACTAAGCAGTTAAGGGTCATGCAGTCTGGACCAAGGCTGAACAGTTTAGGGACATGCAGTATGGACAGAGGCTGAGCAGTTTAGGGTTACGCAGTTTGGATCGAGCCTGTGAAGTTTATGGGCATGCAGTATGGAACGAGGTTGAGCAATTTACGGTCATGCTTTTTGGACTGAGGCTGAGTAGTTTACGGTCATGCTGTATGAACCGAGGCTGAGTAGTTTAGGGTTATGCAGTGTTGACCAAGGCTGAACTATTTAGTTTCATGAAGTATGGATAGAGGCTGAGCAGTTTAGGATCATGTAGTACAGACTGAGCTTGAACAATTTACGGTCTTGCAGTATGGGTCGAGTTTTAGCAGTTTAGCGTCATGCAATATGGACAAAGAATGCACCATTTATGGTCATCCTGTATGGTATGAGGTTGAGCAGTTTAGGGTCATGGAGTATGGACCGAACCTGAGTTGTTTAAGGTCATGCAGTATGGACCGAGGCTGAGCACTTAAAAGCCATGCAGTACCGACGTTGAGCTGTATTGGGTCAAGCGGTTTAGATTGATCCTGTGGAGTTTAAGGTCAAGCAATATGGACCGAGGCCGAATAGTTTACGGTCATGCAGTATGGATCGAGGATGAGCAGTTGACGGTCATACCATATGTTACGAGGCAAGGCAGTTTAGGGTCATACATTATGTACCGAGGGTGAGCAGTTAAGGGTCATACACTATGGACCAAGGCCAAGCAGTTTAGGGTCATGCATTATGGGCCGAGGCTGAGCAGTTAAGGGTCATGCAGTATGCAACCAGGCTGAGTAGTATCGGGTCATGCAGTAAGGAATAAGGCTGAGAAGTTTGGGGGTCACACAGTCTAGACTAAGGCTGAGCAATTTAGGGTCTGCAGTATGGATCGAGGCTGAGTAGTTAAGGGTCATGCAGTATGGACCAAGGCTAAACAGTTTAGGGTCATGCAGTATGGATCGAGAATGAGCAGTTTAGGGTCATGCAGTACTGACTGGGGTTGAGTACTTTAGGGTCGTACAGTTTGGACTGAGGCTGAGAAGTTTACAGCCTTGTCATATGGAATAAGGTTGAGCTATTTACGGTCATGCAGTATGGACCGATACTAAGAACTTTAGAGTCCTGCAGTATGAACCGAGGTTCAGTAGTTTAGGGTTATGCAGGATGGACTGAGTTTGAGCAGTTTAGGGTCATGCAGTATGCACCACGAATGCACAGTTTACGGTCATGCCGTATGGTATGAGGCTGAGCAGTTTAGAATCATGCAATATTGATCGAACATGAACAATTTAAGGTCATGCAGTATGGACCGAGGCTGAGCAGTTTACAGTCATGATGTATCGATCGTGGCTAAATAGTTTTGGGTCATGTAGTGTTACCAGTATAGGGTCATGTAGTGTAGACCGAGGATGAGCTGTTTAGGGTCATGCAGTATGGACTAAGGCTGAGACGTTTAGGGTCTTCTAGTATAGATTGAGGCTGAGCAGTTTAGGGTCATGCAGTATGGATCGAAGCTGAGCAGTTTACGGTCATGCAATATGGAAAGGGTCATGCAGTATGGATCGAGGCTGAGCAGTTTAGGGTCATGCAGTATGAACCGAGTCAGAATAGATTAGGGAAATGTAGTATGGACTGAGGCTGAGCAGTTTAGGTTCATGCAGCATGAACCGAGCCTAAGTAGTTTATGGTAATGCTTATGGACCCAGGTAGAGAATTTTAGGGTCATTCAGTATGGACTGAGGATGTGCAGTATAGGGTCATGCGGTATGGAACAAGGTTGAGCAGTTTAGAGTCATGCAGTATGGACCGAGGCTGACTTGTTAAGGGTCAGGCATCTGGACCATTGCTGAATAGTTTAGGGTCATGCAGTATGGACAGTGGCTGAGCAGTTTAGGGTCATACAGTATGAACAGAGCATGTTCAGTTTAGGGGCATGCAGTATGAAACGAGGCTGAGTAGTTTGGGGTCATGTTGTTTGGACTGAGGCCGAGTAGTTTACGATTATGCCGTATGAACCGAGGTTGAGTAGTTTAGGGCTATCCAGTATTGAGCTATTTAGGGTCATGCAGTATGGATAGAGGTTGAGAGGTTTAGGGTCATTCAATACTGACCGAGCTTGAGCAGTTTACGGTCATGTAGTATGGACCGTGGCTGAGCACTTTGGGATGATGCAGTATGGACCGAGGCTGAAGTGTATTGGGTCATGCGGTATCAACCCATCCTGAAGAGTTTAGGGTCACGCAGTATGGACCGAGGCTGAGTAGTTTAGGGTCATGAGTTACGGACCGAGGCTAAGCAGTATAGGGTCATGCAGTTTGGCTCGAGCTTGGGCAGTTTAGGGTCATACAGTATCGACCGAGGATGAGCAGCTTACAATCATACCATATGGTACGAGGCTGGGCAGTTTAGGATCATGCATTATGGAACGAGGGCGAGCTGTTAAGGGTCATACAATATGGACCAAGGCTAAGCAGTTTAGGGTCATGCAGTATCGGTCGAGGCTGAGCAAATTAGGGTCATGCAGTATGGAACCGGCGGAGTAGTATCCGCTCATGTGGTCAGGACAGAGGCTGAGTAGTTTAGGGTCACGCAGTCTAGACCAAGGTTGCGCAGTTTAGGGACATGGGCTGAGATGTTTATGGTTATGTAGTATGGACCGAGGCTGAGCAGTTTAGGTCATGCAGTGTGGATTGAGGCTTAGTAGGTTAGGGTCATGCATTATGGATCGAGGCTGAGCAGTTTAGTGTCATGCAGTATGGACTGAGGCTGGGCAGTTTAGGGTCATGCGGTATAGACTGAGGCTAAGCAATTTCGGGTCATGCAGTCTTAATCGAGGCTTAACAATTTAGGGTCATGCAGTATGGATTGAGGCCGAGCAGGTTAAGGTCATGTAGTAAGGACCGTGCTCTAGCAGTTTAGGGTCATGCAGTGTGGACCGAGGTTGGGAAGATTAAGGTCATGAAGTTTGGACTGAGGCTGAACAGTTTACGGTCATGTGATCTGGACTGAGGCTGAGTTCTTTAGGGTCATGCAGTACAGACTCAGACTGAGCACTTTAGGGTCATGCAGTATGAACCGAGGCTGAGCAGTTAGGGTCATACAGTAGCGACTGAGCTTGAGCAGTTTAGGATCATTCAATATAGGCCAGGGCTGAGCACTTTAGGGTCATGTAATATGGACCGAGGTTGAGCACTTTAGGGTCATGCAGTATGCACTGAGGTTGCGTAATATTCGGTCATGCGGTATGGACTGACCTTGAGCAGTTTTGGGTCATGCAGTATGGACCAAGGATGTGCAGTCTACGGTCATGTCGTATAGTACGAGGCTAAGAAGTTTAGGGTCATGTAGTATGGACTGAGGCTGAGTAGTTTAGGGTCATGCAGCGTGGACTGAGGGTGAGAGGTTTAGGGTCACGCAGTCTAGACCGAAGCTGAGAAGTTTAGGGTCATGGAGTGTAGACTGAGGCTTAGATGTTTTGGGTTGTCCAGTATGGACTGAGGCTGAGCAGTTTAGGGTCAGGCAATATGGACCAAGGCTGAGCAGTTTGTGGACATGTAGTGTGGACCGAGGCTTAGCAGGTTAGGGTCATGCTTTATGGACCGAGGCAGAGCAGTTTAGGGTTATGCAGTATGGACGGAGGCTGAGCCATTTAGGGTCATGCAGTCAGGACTGAGGCTTAACAATTTAGGGTCATGTAGTATGGACCGAGGCTGAGCAGTTTAAGGACAGGCAGTATGGACCTAGCTTGACAAGTCTATAGTCATGCAGTATGGACCGAGGCTGAGTAGTTTAGGGTCATGCTGTTTGGACCGAGGCTGAGCAGTTTACGGTCATATCATATGGACCGAGGATGAGGTATTTAGGTTCATGCAGTTTTTGGGTTCCGCAGTATGGACCGAGGCTGAACTCTTTAGGATCAAGCAGTACAGAACGAGCTTGAGTACTTTAGGGTCATGCAGTATGTACTAATACTGAGAACTTTAGGGTCATTATAGCTAGAGGCTGAGTGGTTTAGGGTTATGCAGTATGGACCAAGTTTGAGAAGATTAGGGTTATGCGGTATGGGCAGAAGATGACCAGTTAAGGTTAAGGCGTATGGTATGAGGCTGAGTAGTTTAGGGTCATGCAGTATGGACCGATCCTAAGCGGTTTGGGGTCATATGGTATGGACCGAGGTTAAGAAGTTTAGGGTCATGGCGTATGGACCGAGGCTGAGGAGGTTAGGCTCATGCAGTATGTATCGAGGCTGAGCAGTTTAGGTCATGCAGTATGGATCGAAACTGAATAAGTTAGGGTCATGAAGTATGGGCTGAGGCGAAGCAATTTAGGGTCATGCAGCATGGAAAGAGGTTGAGCGGTGTTGAGTCCTGTTGTATGGATCGAGGCTGAGTAGTTTAGGGTCATGCAGTACGGATTGAGGGTGAGCAGTCTTGGGTCATATAATAAGGACTGAGGTTGAGCAGTTTGCGGCGTTGCAGTATAAACCGAGGATGAGCAGTGGAGGGTCATGCAGCATGGACCGAGGCTGAGCAATTAAGAGTTATGTAACGTGGACCGAGGCCTTTTGGTCATGCAGTGTGGACCGAGACTGAGCCGTTTAGGGTCACGTAGTATGAAACGAGGCTCAGCCGTATCGGGTCATGCAGTATGGATCGAGGCTAAGAAGTTTAGGGTCATGAAGTATGGCTCGAGGCTAAATAGTTTAGGGTCATGTGGTGTGGACCGAGGATAAACGGTTTATGGTCATGCAGTATGGATTGATGCTTTATCGTCATGCAGTGTGGACCGAGGCTGAGCAGTTTAGGGTCATGTAGTATGGAACAAGGCTCAGCAGTATAGGGTCATGTAGTATGGATCAAGGCTGAGCAGTTTAGGGTCATGCACTATGGGTCGAGGCGGATCAGTTTACGGTCATGCATTATGGACCGAGGCTGAGCAAATTAGGGTCATGCAGTATGGACCGAGGCTGAGCAGTTTAAAGTCATGAAGTGTGGACTGAGGTTGCACAGTTTAGGGTCATGCAGTATGGACCGAGGCTGAGCAGTTTAGCGTCACGCAATATGGACTGAGGCTGAGCAGTTTTGGGTCATGCAGTATGGAGCAAGGGTGTGCAGCTTAGGGTCATTAAGTATGGATCGAGGCTGAGCAGTGTTGGGTCCTGCAGTAAGGATCGAGGGTGAGTAGTTTAGGTTCATGCAGTACGGACTGAGGCTGAGCAGTTTAGGGTCATGAAGTAAGGACCGAGGCTGAGCAGTTTAGGGTCTTGCGGTATAAACCGAGGCTGCGCAGTTGAGGGTCATGCAGC
This sequence comes from Amborella trichopoda, assembly GCF_054954075.1. Lineage (NCBI taxonomy): Eukaryota > Viridiplantae > Streptophyta > Magnoliopsida > Amborellales > Amborellaceae > Amborella > Amborella trichopoda. The sequence continues at coordinate 28,005,906 of NC_142337.1, read as the reverse complement.
ATGAACCGAAGCTGAGATGTTTAGGGCCATGCAGTATGGGGCAGTTTAGGGTCATGCAGTATGGATTCAGCCTGGGCAGTATAGGGTCATACAATATGTACCGTGGCTGAGCAATTTAGGGTGATGCAGTATGGACTAAGGCTAAGCAGTTTAGGGTCATGTAGTATGGACCGAGGCTGAATAGTTAAGAGTTGTGTAGCATCGACCGAGGCCTTATGGTCATGCAATGTGGAGCGAGGTTGAGCAGTTTAGGGTCACGTATTATGGAACGAGGATCAGCCGTATAGGGTCACGCACTATAGACCGAGGCGGAGCAGCTTAGGGTCATGTAGTATGTACCGACGCTAAGCAGTTTAGGGTCTTGCCATATGTACTAAGACTAAGCAATCTAGGGTCATGCAGTATGGATCGAGGTTGAGCAGTTTAGGGTCATGCAGTATGGGCCGCGGCTGAGCAGTTTTAGGTCATACAGCATGGACCGAGGCTGAGCAGTTTAGAGTCATGTAGTATGGACCGAGCTAGAGCATTTTAGGGTCATGTCGTATGTACCGAGGTGCATGCAGTATGGATCGAGGCTATAGTATAAGGTCATGCATTATGGACCGAGGCCAAGCAGTTTACGGTCATGCAGCATGAACCAAGGCTGAGCAGTTGAGGATCATGCTGTATGGACTAAGGCAGAGCAGTTTAGGGTCATGCAGTATGGACTATGGTGATGCAGTGTGGACCTATACTGAGTAGTTTAGGGTCATGGTGTATGGAACGAGGCTAAGCAATATAGGGTCATGTAGTATGGATTGTGGCTGAGCATTTTAGGGTCATGCCGTATGGACCAAGGCTGAGCAGTTTAGGGTCATGCAGCATGGACTGCGACTATGTAGTTTAGAGTCATGCAGTGTGGAATGAGGTTGAGCAGTTTAGGGCTATGCAGTATGGGCGGAGGTAGAGCAGTTTAGTTTCATGAAGTAAGGAACGTGGCTGAGCAGTTTAGGGTCATGCGGTATGGATTGAGGCTGAGCAGTTTTGGGTCTTGTAGTGTGGACTGAGGTTGCGCAGTTTAGGGTCATGCAGTATGGATTGAGGCTGAGCAGTTTAGGGTCTTGTTCAAACCATCGAACTTCTCACTCTGACTCAAGACTGATGAGCTCGTGAATCAGTTCAAATCAAGATGGAGAAATTTGGCTACTCGCCATCCTAACCCTATGCCTGAGATGGAAGCAGTCCAAACTTGCGTGCGGAACATGCGACCCGAGATCACTATACATCTCGACCTCCATGTCAGAGTTGATCTGTAAATCAGTTCGCATAGAAAGTTTATCATGCCACCATGGTGGGACACGACAACCATCTACAAGCTCAACAAACAACCGGGTGAATGGTAGTTCTAGGGATAACACATGGGGCAACTAACAAAAAGGGGTAAACAGTGCAACCGTCATGGTCACTGATTCAAAATAGGCTCCCTCCCAAACTTTAGACCTCTCTAAAGGGATAAGCACGGCAAAGCTAACACCCTAGGCTGGCAAGCAACAACAGTCGTACAATCGGGTACCACCATCAGCCAAACTTGATCATGGTGATTATTTCACTAGGAATAAGAACAAGGTCTATCCCATCTAGAAGGAATGGGTCCCTACGCTATTTAGATTATTATTGGAACATAATATGATCTAGCTTCTACAAGCAAAGTTCCCCGAGGAGCCTGGCCTTGACACTTAGTTGAATTATTGGTCCTACCATCGAAGGATCAATCATCCTACAGATGACTGCTACACATTGAAGGATATTATCAAGGCCCTGATTCAGAAGGGTTAGATAAAGCTTGAAGACCTAAAGAAGTCCTTTGGGGCAGACGAGGCCTCCCATGCTGTAACCATCCAAGAGGAAGATGAAATGCCTGGTATCCTTTACTCCTTCTTCATGATAATGCTTCAGGAAGGCATAATCACACTGACCCGTCACCTTGCTAAGGGGACTGAAGATTGTTGGTGCCCGTACCATCAGATAACAGGCCATTACCTGTCAGAATGCACAAGTTTCCTTGATATATTCTCAAAGAAGATACAGGAGTGTCAGGAGTTTTACAATCTCCCCGTAAGTGATCCCTAAGTCATTCTTCTATCGGGCCAAGAAGATCTCAGAAACCTGGACGTTCCTATCAATGACTCAGACTCCGCAGAATCCTCGACTTCTCAGCCATGGATAGTCTCCAATGGTCAAAGCAGACTCAAGTCCTTATCTCGAGAAGCAATTCGTCAAGCTAGAGCTATTCGCAAGCTCAGCGAGACGAATCAAACATCACCTCAGATAACCAGAAAGAGACGGGCACCAAAGGCTACTCGCCGTTTAATCAAGATCGCTCAACCCATAGTCGAGCAGTAATTTCTCAGGCCCCTTCACTGCCAATTTTACTGGACTTCATCCCTGGTACGATCCTTCTTCCTTTTTCATCCTGTCAAGAAGATGTTCCCGTGCCATCGTCCACTCAGCATACGTCCAATGAGGGTGACGATGTTTAAAGCACTCCCCAACGGTCTAAGCAAGGGAAAGACCTAAAAGACCCCTAGCACCCGTCTAGCCTTGGTGATGACGTAAAAGCCTGCCCGGATCTATCTGATGAGGGGAACAACCTTAAAATTCCCCCACTTTCTAATCGTTCTCATGTTTCTCATTCTCCCTCTTCTACGTCCCCTGCTGGTACAACCTTGATATGCCTAAACTTCAAGGATCTCGACCAAGATTTCGAAGGAATCAATATAAGTAGGACGCAGTGGAAACGATTGAGAAAGACTTTGACACAGGCAGCAGGATTCCTAACAGTTGTTTATGCTCTGGCAGTTAAAGCCAAGGCAGAGCCACCTTCTTCAAAGAAGCATAAGAATTCAAAGCCAAAGAAACCCTAGTGGCTCCCTAAGCCTGACTTCTAGCAGAGACTGAGAAAATCAAAAGGGTGAAGCTCTTATTCTCAGGAAGCTTACCATATGATACAAGTCTTTGAAGAACCATTAATTATAAAAGGCTTAGTGGTGTACTCTCAAAAAGTTTCTAAGACACCTATCAGTGTCAGCTATGTCCGCTAATACCTAGCATCGGCTGCGTCTGCTAACCCTCAGCACTGGTTGAGCTTATCGATTCTCAGCACCAGTTGTGTACCAATGGCTAGTGCTGGTTGAGTCTGATGACACTCAGCGCCGGTTGCATGCCAATGGCTAGCGCCAGCTGAGTCTGTCAACACTCGGAGCCAGTTGAGATTGCAAAGGCCCAATGCCGGTTGTGTCCTTTAATGGCCAGCATCGGCTGTGATTGGATCTATCACACATGCCACACCTTGAACTCAGCTGTGCTGACTGACAATCATCGCCACGTCCTTCAGCGCTGCCTGTCACACGAGCAAAGGCCAACTGTCACCACGTCTCCCGTAACCTTACGCCTTCTCTGTGACAGTTTACCTCCCATGACTGTTCACCTTCCCTGCAACCATTTTGTCCCTTCGGTTTTCCACCGGAACGTCTTCTACAAGGCAAGACAAACCCACTGAAAGACTTCCCTCGCCTGTGTTTTTGGCCAGGAAGTCACCAAAACCCCTTCAAAATCACAACAACGTTGGAAAAACTCACTTAAAGATTTTTTTGCCGGGAAGTAACCAAAACCTCTGAAAAATCACTAAAACCCACAAGAATTCCCTTAAAAGTCCTCAAAAAATTCTCAAGATTTGCGAAAATGCCTACTACTGCACTTCCTACCTCTTCCACCTTCAAAATACCCATGCCGGAGTTCTTTTGTTTCCGAAAATCCCCTTATGCTGATCGTAAAAATCCTGTAAATCCTTGGAAGAGTCTTGCTTGCTAGAAAACCTTTCCTGCAAAAACCTTTGCTTACTGAAACCTTCCCTGAATGGTTTCCTTAAACACTTGACCTCTTATCGGAATCTCCCTTGCCACTTGTCGGAACTTCTACCTGGCACCCTTTACGCACCGTTAAGATTTTACTCATGTTTTTACCTTCGATGAAAAGTGAGGGAAAACGGGTCTTCCCCCCCGCGAACACCCCTCACAAATAGGTAATCCCAGTCGCATCCATGGAAGCCAAACTACGATGAGCCGGGGCGGTTTTTGACCTAAGGTCTAAGTCTACACTCATTGCCACCTATAAAATTCCAAATGGGCCGAAATGGGTTAGGCTCGGGTCATGACACAAGTATCAATCCATGCCCAACGCTGGCTACTAAGTTGAAGTGACTCGACGTCAGGTGAATTTCAAGCAACCCTAGCGTCAGTTGACTTGGTGTTGAGTGAATTCAAAACAACCCTAGCACCGGTCGACTTGGCGCCCGGTGAATTTCAAACGACCTTAGTGCCGGTTTACTTAATGACGAGTGTGTTCAAACAATGTCACAGTTCGTTCATAGCGTCAGCTGCGTTTTAACAACCCAGTGTCGGTTGTGATTTTGAGAACTTATCGTTGGTTGATCACTCGCAAGAAACAATTATTGCTACACCTAACACCGGCTGTATTTCAAGAGGTCTATTGTCGACTGTTTCAAGCTGAAGCCTTGTGTGTCCTGTCATAAACAGTGGAGTAGTACCAAGGTCGTTGCTCCCAAGCCGTGACCTATCATCCCCAATAGAGTCAGGAGTAGGCCATTATCCCTCATAGCCATAGAAGTCACACCCATATTTCGACCCATTATCCCCGGTGGAGTTAGGGTCATTCTTACCCCTTCAATTTCTGGTGGGTCTATTTCACACCAAGCAATCTTATCCCCAGGGAGTCAGGTTACCTATCATAAGCCAATTCTCCATGGAATCTCATCTTTCACCCTAAGGAACCATGCTTGCCCCCCTAATCCCTAGTGAAGTCCACTGCTGTTGGCCATCCTTCATTAGGTCACAATTTCCATCTGAGCCCTCAGTTTGTGAGTGGTCTTAACCATTTTATCCCCAGGGAGTCGGACTACCATCCATAGACCAACTCCCCATGGAGCTCCACCTACATGGCAACCCACCTCGGTCCGTGCTGCACGACCCTAAACTGCACAGCCTAGATCCGTGTTGCACGACCCTAAACTGCATAGCCTCGATCCATTCTGCACCACCAAAAACTACACAGCCTCGGTCCGTGTGGTACGACCCTAAACTGAAAAGCCTCGGTCCGTGCTGCATGACCCAAAATTGCATAGCCTCGGTCCGTGCTACACGACCCTAAACTGTACAACTGTGGTCCGTGTTGTAGAACCCTAAAATGCACATCCTCGATCTGTGCTGCATGTCCCTAAATTGCACAGCCTCGGTCCGTACTGCACGACCTTAAACTGTACAGCTTCGGTACGCGTTATACGACTATAAACTACACAGCCTCAATCCTCCCTGCATGACCCGAAACTGCATAGCCTCAGTCCGTTCTACACGACTCTACACTACACAGCCTTTGTTTGTGTTGCACGACCCTAAACTGCATAGCCTCGGTCTGTTCTGCAAGACCTTAAAATTGTACAGCTCTAGTCTAGTTGCACAACCCTAAAACTGCATGGTCCAAACTATATGACCTTAAACTATAGCTGAGGTCTAGCTGCACGATCCTAGTTATATGACTTTAAACTGCATAACCACAGTCTAGCTGTATGACCTTAAACCATAGTACATGTCCTAGCTGCATGATGTTAAAGGACTTAGCACCATGGTCCAAACTATATGACCTTAAACTTTAACAGAGGTCTATGTGCACGACCTTAAACTGCATGGTCCTAGTTGTATGACTTTAAACTTCATAACCATGGTCTAGCTGTATGACCTTAAACCATAGTGCACGTCCTGGCTGCATGATGATAAACTATTTTGCACAGGTCCCGGAGGTATGACCTTTAAAACTACCCACACATATGTGCACATGCCTTTAGTTACACTTTCACGCACGCCTTTCCTAACCTACATGTTTAGTGTGCGCGTGCCACCTTCATTAGCTCCCCAGTGTGTCCATTCACTTCATCACCATAGCTCATTCCCTAGTGAGTCACACCAGCGCTCACAAACGGCGAACCATCCTGCCATCCATAGTCGTTGTAAGTTAGTGGGTCACCATTGTCTACTCATATTTCATACATCATCCATCTTTCATAGGTAGCCTAATGTCATTTCCTCAAGTGAGTTAAACCACCACCATACTCACTCCATGGCCCTCCACAGACTGTCAATTATCACCATCACGGTTCAGCTATTGGGCCTTTGACCATAGTGCACGTCCTAGTCGCATGACGTTAAACTATTTCGTACAGGTCTTGGAGGCATGACTTTAAACATGCCTTCACAAAAAAAAAAAAAAAAATGATGAAATAACGGGCATGGTGTATACCATATCAAGGGAACACTATGACTAAAAATGACAGACAGACATGATCACGAAACCATGAGTAAAAAAGTTCTGTGAATAAAAACACGGCAAGATGAAAACCTGAAAGGGCATCGTGAGTAAAAATCGATGAAAAAAATGGACTTGGAAGAAAGGTCATGGGTAAAAGAGCCTCAAAATAGAAAGAAGTTAGTGAAAACCGTCTCTACGACACCGCTTCCCAGGTTCAAGCGAAAATCCACAGGACGCTTGGACCAATAAACAGGTTGATGCAACACTCGCCTCAACAGGCGGCTTCAGCTTTCACAAAAAAAAAAAAAAAAATCCCTAGTAACACTATGTCAAGAATCAAAAAATACGAGCTTTAAAGAAACGATTCTGACAGGTTGAGTCCAGTTGCAAAAGGACTCGAAAGACATAAGACTCCCTACGACGGCAAGACAAGTCTCATGATTCCGACGAGGTCACAAAAACACTCTAGAAAAAAGCACTACAAAGGCAAGAAACTGACAAAGGCAAGGCAAAACCTTCAAAAGACTTCACCTCACCTAGCCGGTAGGCCTAAACGTTCGGGATCAGCTAATAAAACTACCCTCGAACCCAGTAGACGAGATTTATAATGGTACTCTGATAGTCAAAAGCAAACTTGGTGTAGCAGCAAATAACGTCAATGAAGAGAAAATAAATGAACCCAGACCAAATGGAAACCATGCCCTTCGTCATGGAACTCAATTGCCAGATGGACCTGATTCTGATTGATGAAGTCCGTACAAAATCCTCAGCTTCAGAATCACAAACAGTCCGCACGAGGGTGAGGAATTCAACAATATCCCTCAAAAAGACTCTTCTCCCCCTAAAGTCTCCACGGACGGACCCGCGAACAACGCATCACTACGTCTAAGCATCCTAGTTACGCCGTTACGTGAATCTTCTCGACGTTCATGTGGTCCTGTGGCTAGGAAGAAAAACAGTAAAATCCAAACGAAATTTTTCTATTGATTGTCCTTCTCTCTTGAAGCACAAAATTTTGCAAGGCAAGCTATTTGAACGTATTTTGCAGCACTTTGGTCCCTATTAGGAAGTAGGTCAATAAAGCATACAAAACAATGGAAATTTCTGATAGTCTCAGATTGGCCCCAGAATTGGTCAAGATCTTCATTAGCACTTCAAAAGGCTACCTTCCAAGTTTCATCACGATCAAACATGTCTAGGGCAATGAACACAAAGAAACAATTTTAGCGAAATCGGTCTCTAACACCATGGAATGGACTCTGTAACTAGATCCATACTTATGGTCCGTCAAACAGCTATGAGACAACCACCATTAGTTCTGACATGGTCGAAAACCCCTATGGGTCAAGTTTCGGCTTAATTGGGCACTTCGAGACAAAGTTATGGGTGAAATACCGAAAAGGGATAAGCCGCACACGATTCCGGTGTGGTCTCACTACATCAATACACCATTAAAGGTGGTTGTTTTTACAGTCACAAGAAGTCATTTTCGGGGTGTGAGCGTGTTTGTCACATCATGACGAGCAATTTGATATGTGGTACACCCCGTGACGACGCCCGTGCAGAGAGTAAAACTAAATGAAAGTCGTTGATCCATGAAGGAAGTTGCCAAAAATTCAGCAGCAGCACGCCTCGTTCAAGTAGCCAGATCAAGACGCTCCCATACCCGATCAATACAAAACCAATTGCATTATGTGCATGAGGTCTGAGGCTATCATTGCTCCAAAATTTGCATATGATGAACGGTTGGATTTCACACACGTAGGCGTCAAGGCTGCTGTAAATTTCGGTTGCCAAATTTCAAGATTCTGATCAAAAACTCAAGATGACAAAATCTTCATCCAGACACGAAATCAAGCTACGTTTATTGTAACATGATCGTGACGGCATGCTCAGTGTGATTCATTAAAGAAATCACGAAGAAACATCAAGGAATGAGCACACAATCATTTCGAAGTTTTCAAGATTCATCTAAAATTCAAGTCTCGTGACCATGGCTCAAAAACATGATTCACGGCTCGAAGTTGGTATCAAAATGATCGTCATACCGAGCCCTATAAGAAAACAATAATGTTTCAATCAAATAAGCATCAGAACTACCTCGGGTTAGCCACGGAAGATCATGCAAGTTCTCGGGCAGCAATAGGGACTGTTCTGAAATTCCACGCATTGTTAAGGAGGGGCAAAACATTCCTTTTGCACCCATTTTTAGAATTTATTTAAATTCAATTAAATTTTAATTATCTTCAATTTTATGTAGTTTTTTGGTGTACACCCATATTTTAGCCGAATTCTATATAAACAAGCAACACCTCACTATACAAAAGACGGATTCATTCTTCTTGGATCAATCAATAAAATTTTGAATTTTGCTTAAGCTTATGGGTAAGTCTTGGAGAGAGAGAGAAAGGCGAGAGAAGAAAAGGGTCTGTACCTTCAGGGATGTAACTCTCTCTCTCCTCCCCTCTTTCTCGTCTCTATCTCTTTCCCACTTTTCTTCTTATCTCAATCTCTTTCTCTCTCCTCCCCTCTTTCTCATCTCTATCTCTATTTCTCTTCTTCTCATCTCTATCTCTTTCTCTCTCCTCCCTTCTTTCTCATCTCTATCTCTTTTTCTCCTCTTTTTCTTGTCTCTCTCTTTTTCTCTCTTCTTCTCCTCTCTATCTCTTTCTCTATCTTCTTCTCATCTCTATCTCCCTCCATTCTTCATCTAATGCAGTCAGTGAAGTCTAGCATCGGCTGGATTTCTCTCTCTCCTTCTCGTCTGTTGCAGTCGGTGAAGCCTAGCTCCAGTTGGATTTCTCTCTCTCCTCTTCTGTTGCAGTCGGTGAATCCTAGCACGGGCTAGATTTCTTTCTCTCCTCCTCTTCTTTTACAGTCAGCTAAGCCTAGTGCCGGCTGGATTTCTTTCTCTTCTTCTCTTCTATTGCTGTCGGTGAGGCCTGGCACCGGCTGGATTTCTCTCTCTCTCTTCTGTAAAAGTCACCATAGCCTAGTGTCGGTTCAATTTTCCTCTCTTCCTTTTCTTCCATCACAACCGACGCAAGCCTAGCATTAGTTGGGTTTTTCCCTTTCTTCTACGCTGTCACAGTCGACGAAGCCTAAGGCTGGCTCAATCTCTCTCTCTTGCTTCCCTTCCATCACAACCGGCACAAGCTTAGCACCGGCTAGGTCTCTGCATTTCGTCTCTTCTGGCACAGTCGGCAAAGCCTAATGTCGACTGCATCTTCTCTCTCTTCTTCTGACACAGTCGATGAAGCCCAACATCGACTATATTTTCCCTCTCTTCTTTTGGCATAGTCGGCGATTCTTAGCATCGACTGCATCTTCTCTCTCTTCTTCTCTACGAAACAAAGTCGGTGAAGCCTAATACTGACTGCATTTTCTCTCTCTTCCTTTTAACACAGTCGATAATGCCTAGCGTCGACTGTGTCTTCCTTCCCTCTTCCTCTTTTATTCTCTCGCCTTTCATATTCTTCTCTTCCTTTCTTCTCCCTCCTTCCTTTTGTTCCTTTCCTCTCTTATTTCAATACTTATTCTTTCCTCATAACCATCATTCTGTTATTCTTTCATTAAACTAAGAGGGATTGAGGTTAACATATCGTGGTTGTCCTCTCATCTAGCCGTAATGTTGTTGTGCCATGATTACTTGGCTCGCTTTTTTGCCACAACAGACTAACCATTGTGCCAAACTAGTCGGTACTGGTAAGGACTTCTAGTAATAATCCTATGAGCTGGTCTTAGTTACTGAGCCTGTTTTGCTACAACGTCAGACCAATTATTCACCAGCTTAGTCACCGCTCCGATCCTCCCACTCAGTTGAATTCTTCTCTCCCTCATCTTTCTTTTCTTATTTTTCTCTTCTTCTTTTTGAATGCACATGCTTGTGTACGTTCATCAAAGAGGAAAAGGGTGAGGTCGGACTCACCTGTCTTATAACCTTTTCCATATGTGTGTGATTGCACAAAACCAAAGAATACAAGCGAAGGGAGGTGATTCTGAACCGATTTTATTATTGGGGGGCTTTCTTTGTGATCTAAGAGGGTGCCCACATCATCCAGCCCGAGTAAATCCCGGACCCACCTTAAATTCCTCTCTTACCGATAGGTAACACCTCCCCCCGATCTCTAAAGAGGTTCCCGAGAGAGTGATCTCAAAAATGTCCCTAGTCTTCTCATGAAACCCCAAACACGAGCTGTTCGATCCTCAAAGGATTTGGAGGGCGAGATCGACGCACCCAACCACCCATGTTTGAGGTAAATTCTATATATACCACATACTATCATTGTACACAGAGATCCAACTCCTTGCAAACGAGAGAATTTTTACTGAATATAATTTCTCTTTCTTCTCATCATTGGGTCACATTTGGAGAGAGAGAGTAAGGTGAGAGATAATATTGGACTGGTACCCTTAGGCTCAAGGTAGATCTTCTCTCTCTTCTTTTTCTTTTCTTCTCTCTCTTCTTCTCTTTCTTATTCTAGTTCCCCATCTGAGCTCTCCTCAAAGGCCATGCATGATAGTGGCAATGTCGTGCATGCCACTCTAGTAGTCTCACAGTTCGTGCATGGCGATAGCAGCTCCATGCGCGAGCCTCTTTCTCTTTTCATTCTCTTTCTCTCTAGTGAGGCTTGCAGACGATGCTGCTCATCGGCGTTCGCAGACGTATCCTCAATGTCTAAACGAGGAAAACAACAGGATTGCAGGTCAAAGGAGGTGATTCCAAACTAGCTAAAACAACAGGGGGGGTTTTTTCGTGATCTAAGAGGGAGCCCATGTCAGTCAGCCCAAGTAAGTCCCATACCCACCTTCATCTCTCATCGGTTGGTATACATGCCCTTGCTCTTGAGCAAGGTTCCGAGAGAGCGATCTCAAGTCCTCGGTTCACTAAAGACCCAAGATACATGTCGTCAAATCTTCTAGATCTAGAAGGTGAGATTGAGGCTCCTAACCAATGAGCTCTGTCATGAGGGTAGATTGATGGCCTCGACATGCAAGGTGATCTCGGGCAACATATTTCATATACAAGACTAAATTGTTTCTTTTTTTATCATGGGATGGGCATGAAAGGTTGCTAACTCTCTCCATGGGGCGATGAACTTGTCATCCAACTCACCAAGGTCTTGAGTCAGAGTGAGGAGCTCGATGGTCTCAACGTTTTTCTAGACTTCGTAGAAGTGTTGGTAAAACAACTGCTCCATTTCTTACCACTTGTGCACCGATTTTGGAGGCAACCAAGCAGACCACTGAAAGGCTACCCGTTCGAGACTCTCGACGAACTGACAGAGGGGAATCACCTGTCAGTTGCCGTTTCTCGACAAGCCGCTTGGAAGTGAGCAGTATGCTGGTGAGGGGACGTAGTACTGTTGAATAGGGGGAGCTTCCCTTTTTTGTAGTTTCAGGCAAATGGCACCTGATCGATATATGAAGGGTACGTTTTCTGGTAGAGCGATGCCTCTTGCATGCCTCGGATTGTGGGTCATCACGCCATTGATATCAACATGCGAGACTATGGGGGAAGCCGAGCTATCCTAGGAAACTGGTGGGGGACTTTGCCTGGGAACGATATCTTCACCAAACGGGGAATTGGTCCCATGGTGAGAAGAAAGGGACCTAGAGGTTTTTAAACGTTCCATCGTTTCAAGGATGGACTGCATCATTACCTTGAACCTATTCATCTGCTCTTCTTGGGCATCGTCCAGCTCATTGATCCCCATGACACAAACCGTTTCTTCTGGAAGGTCAGAGCTAGGTTGAGTAGTGGACTGTCGGGGTTGGCGAGTCATACGAGGCAAATTGGTCTGCAGGAGTTCAGCATGCCCTGACTAGACTCGAGCCTTGTATGCCGACCTTGTGAGGACTGGTTCTTGACGGTCTTGGGACCGTGGCTTCTAGGCAGTGATCACCGAGCAATATTCTTGGACCTGCTCAAGTTTTGAAGTCTGAAGAGGGAAAAAGGGATTATGAGGCAGGAGGTCACCAAGGGTGGTGACCTCAACTGCTCTAGAGGGTTCCCTGGTCAGGATCTGCAAGCCTCTCTTCTGTATAATCTTGAGGCTGTTATGGACTTCACCCCAGAACCTGGCCTGAGAGTTAGATTGCCCCGCTTTTCTTAAGCATGCTAGGGTTGTGTCTATTATTTAGAGCAGAGAGGGCCCAAGGATAGAAGGCAACCTGGGTTTCTTCCTTTGAGGCTGGAGGCCTCTGTCTGACATCAGATTGTTTCCCTGAATTCCTTTGTGGGATCCGCGTGGGTGCCTGACTTGAGGCAACAGACTCAAGATTGTATTCTTAGCGAAAACCTTGGAGTACGAGGTCTTGATGTGCTTACCTGGTGAAGAAAGAGCGAGAAAAGAAGGAGCTAGTTCATGACTCTGCCTAAGTTGGGAAAAGGGAGGAACCTGCAAAGCTGGTGCATTTGTACCTTTAGGGTTAGCCGTCCCGGTGACTTGGGGGTCAGCCCAGGCTCGGTCAACTGGTTAGACCTTATGAGGTCAAGACCCACGTGCTTGTGTTTGTGAGGGACAAGGTGGGATCTTATCTCTCACAAGGTTAAGATGTGTGTGCTGAGACGGACGACAGAGAGGTCGACCCTCGTGTGCTCGAGCTGAAATAGAACTGGTGCTGACCCGAGTTGTGGGATGCAAAGGTATGACACGTACGGGATTTGGCCTGAGAAGTCCTAGCCCTGGACGCAAGCTCAAGGCAGCATGAAAGTTGCTCCGAGGTGTAGCTCATATGGTTGGACAACGAACCTTTAGGTGTGTACGAGAAGTGGAGTCTGTAGGGTCTCGGCCCCGATGTGTCGAGCCTTTAGGTATAGAGGTTCAGAGCGGTGAAGGACTATGGGGAGTTTCCTTACGGCAACCCTCAAGAGCGAGGGAAACCTATTTGCCTCTCACGAAAGCGGTTAGGGCAGCCTTCCAACGTACCCTTGCAATATGACAGGCAAGGGTCTTGCCAGTTGCAGATGTGCTACCAATGCAAAAGTCCTTTGTGAAGGTCCACCAGGGCCAGGAAGCGGGGAGTTAGGGACCTTTAAGTCCCTTCTCACATTAAACCAGGAAAGAACCTCGGAGCCAGACTATGGGTCCTGACTCAGAAGGAGATTAGGGAAGGAAGCTTGAGAAGTTCGCTTCCCTGGGATGGTCACAAGTGTGGGGAAAAGAAAATCCCCAACTCGGACAAACGGGTTGAATAATTCAGATGCCATAGAACGTAATGTAAAAAGTAAAAGGTGATACTGATCAAACAAGATCGAACGAACGAAGGGGTAATAAGTCCCCAATGGAGTAACCAAGCTGGTTATGTGCCTCGATCTAGCCTCCCCATATCGAGGTGATCAGGTGACACGTGACTCGGGTTTGGAGGACCCGAGATCTAAGATCACTTTCTCAGGAACCTCATTCACATAACAAGGGCAGGTGTCCAACTAATGGGAGAGGAATTTAGGATGTCAGGTGGGGACCAACCTCACCTAGGTTCGTGACTTACTCGGTCTAACTCACTTGGACGCCCTCTTATATCACGACGGAAAGCCCCCTAGCTGCTTCAGCTGGTTTGGAATCACCTCCCTTGACCTGCAATCTCCTTGATTTCTTCACAACACTACTATGGTTAATTTGCAAGACAAGTGGGTCGAAGGACCCACCCTTGTCTTAAGACAATGCACATTCGTGTGGCTAAGAATGTCGAAAGTTAGGGTGATGAAGTGGAAGGTTCGAATAAAGGTCAAAAAGAGAAGAGAACTATGAAGGGACAAACCTAGCATGACAGCCGGACAGTGACCGACTCGAAGTGGTAGCAAGACGGGCATGGTATTCAGAACCAACATGATGACAATACTACTCGAAGCCAAGGCCGATATGACTGTCCTGATGTGGCAGTAAGATGAGCATGGTACTCAGGACTAGCATGACGGAAATACTGCTCAACAGCCATACCGCTAAGGCGGTGCTAGAATGAGTGAACCCTCGGTCAAGTGAGAAGAGGAGAGGATGAAGAGGCATGAGGTGGTGAAGAGATGTGGTCCTGATGGCATTAGGCGTTTCCACCAACAACTGTGGAGTAGCAGTATCACGACCCTTGGACGGTGCTAGACACTACTGCTCATGGCTAGAGGGTGAGCAGTGAACTACGGGAGGCGTTGGGCATCGCCATTGGCAACACACCCTTGCGTGGGTGGCTATAGCCTCTTGTGAAGCGTGCATCGATAGCCAATTCTAAAGCACGTGACAATAGTACTTTCTGAGGCACACAACGATAGGCATGAGACGTAAGAGAAACCTGCGAATGACGATGGGTACCGAGTGCACGAAAGGGGCTTGCGAGCGATGATAGGCACTGAGTGCGCGAAGGAAGCTCGCCGATGGCGATAAGCACCTAGCACAAGAAGGAAGCTCGCTGACGAAGATAGGTACTAGGAGTGCGAAGGAAGCTCATGGACGGTGATAGGTGTTGCCGCGACCCCTCGCAAGCGGCGATAGGCATCACCGTCTGTGAAAGGAAAGCAGTAGGGGCATACCCCTGTGGGCAACAATAAGTTTCATTGGCTTTGCTCCTCACAGAGACGTCGAGGACACATCTGCGGATGGCGATGCACAACGCCATCTGCTGGCCTCGTCGAGAGATAGAGACGAACGAACATAAGGGGAAAGAAGCTCGCACATGGTGCTGCCATCACCATGTGCGAACTGTGAAACCGCAAGAGGGAGTGAAAGAAAAGTAAGAGGCATGCATGGGACTGCCACTACCATGCATGGCCTCTGAGAGCGACTCAGAAGAAGAAAAAGATGAAGAGAGAGAAGAAGAGAGAAGAAGAAAAAGAAGAGGAAAAGAAAATAGTAGAAAAGAAGAGAGAGAAAGATTTATCATGAGCCTAGGGGTGCCGATCCAAATGTTTCTCTCTCCTTCCTCTATCTCTCTCAACATGACCCAACACGAAGAAGAAAGAGAAATTTTATTAAGCAAAAGTTCTCTTTGGCGAAGGGTTCAAGCCTCTCTGTGTATAATGGTAGTACATGGTATATATAGAGTTATGCCCAAATATGGGTGGATTGATCAAAATTAAACATATTTGCTAGATATTAAGATTTAACTAAATTAAAAGAAATTAGAAAATAACATACAAAATGATAGATTTGCCCCTTCCTAATAATTTGTGAAATTCCAGAATAGTATTTGTGCTGCCCTAAAACTTGGGTGATTTTTCATGGATGTTGTTTAGATACCTGTTTGATCGAAAGATGATTGTTTTCTTGTAGGGTCCGGCATGGTGATCGATTTGATACCATCTTTGAGCCATGGATCGTGTTTTTAGGGCACGATCATGCGTCTTGAAACTTCGGATTGATAGTGTGCTTGATCCTTGATGTTTTTCTGTGATTTCTTCATTGAAGCACACTAAGCATGTCGTCATGATCATGTAGCAACAAACGCAGCCTGATTTCGTGTCCGGACGAAGATTTTGCAACTTTGGAGTTTTGGCCGGAACCTGAAATTCTGGTGCTAGAATTTACAGTCACTTCATCGACTTCGTGTGTAGAATCTGACTATTTATTATATACAGGTTTTGGACTAAAGATGGCCCTAGACCTTTTGCACGCGATGAAACTATTTTCATCGCGATCGGGCTATCGAGCGACGCGATTTGGCCGTTCGAGCGAGGTACAACGCTGCTGATTTTCCTACAACTTTATTCACTGATTAGCAACTTCTCTCTAGCTTTTCTTCTCACTCAAGCGTCGTCGCGAGCCGTGACACATATCGAAACGCTCGCCTTGACGAGACGAACATGCTCACAAAATTTGAGTGCAATCCAACTCGAGACGACTGAGATGTGAGCGTTAAAATTTTCTATTCATGACTGTTCCTTTAATGGAGTTGAGTTGCCGGGTGGCCGCCTGTGATTAGCGTGCAGCTCCTCCTATTTTGCTCTTTCACCTATATCTTCTTCCTAAAATGTCTATTTAAGCTGAAATTTGACCTTTGGGGGTTTTCAACTGTGATGGATCCAATGGTGGTGGTCCTATAGAATTTTGATGCACGAAAAATATAGTTCTAGTTATAGGGTCCGTTTCAGGATGCTAGAGGTTGATTATACGGAAATCATTTCTTTGTCTACACTACCTTAGACATGTCGGAATGTGACGAAACTTGGCAAGATACTTTTAGGAGTCCTTAAGAAGATCTTCACCAGTTTTGGAGCTATTCAGCGACTGTTTGGATTTCCATTTCTAGTTAGGCTTTATTGACCGCGACCCATGATGATGAAAGATATCTTCCAACACCTGCGGCTGAGATAGTACAATGCAGTTTCTTTCCTTTCATCACTGTTTTGTGCCAACAATGTCGTGAGGGACTCGTCTAGAGTGGTCACATACAAGATGATAGGTCTTCCCACTACCGATGTAGAGAGCACTGGAGGATTGAGTAAATAATGTTTGATGTCATCAAGGGCTGCTTGATATGCTTCAGACATCGAGCAAAAGGCATATCCTTCGGACATCGACCAGGTGTCGTTTCCCCCAACAACCAAAAAGAGAAACTCCCCCTGTTCAATGGTACTACGTCTCCTCATCAACATACTGCCCACTTCCAAGCAACCTGTCGGGATACGGCAACTGACGGATGACTTCTCCTCCCCCAGTTCGTCGAGACTCTCGAAGGACTAGCTTTTCAGTGGTACGCTCAGATGCCTCCAAACTCGGTGCGCACTTGGCAAGAAATGGAGCAGTTGTTCTATCAACGCTTCTATGAAGTTCAAAGGAATGTGGAGACCATTGAGCTCTTCACTCTGATGCAAGAACCTGGTGAGCCGATTGACAAGTTCATCACCCAATGGAGAGAGATGACAACCTTCCATGCCACCTCCATGGCTGAGAAGGAAGCAGTATAGACTTGCATACGGAACATGCTTCCCGAGATCGCCCTACATGTCGAGTCATCCAATCCACCCTCCATGTCAGAACTCATCCCTAAGACAATTCGTATTTAGGGATTGTTTAATAAGCACGATATCTCTAGCTAGCAACCCTCCACCTCAAACTCTCACTCCAACAGTTAGGGCAATCAAAAGGTAGTAATCAGCACTACCATCACCATAACTAACACCAAATGTGCGGCTCCTCAGACTCTCGACCTCTCCAAGGCAAAGATGCCTCAGGCCGGGAGCAAGCAGTAGTCCTTCAACACGGTCCCGCCTCCTAAAAAAAGTAAACACTGGACCCAGCATCAGAATAAGGTTTACCCCTCTGACACAGAGTGGCCCCTGCAGTGCTCCAACTTCTGTTAGCACATAACATAATCCAGCTGCCAAAGGTCACCACTGTAGAGCTGCCGAGGTAGGAGGCAATTGAGCGGTACTGCGCTTATCACAAGAGAGTAAGCCACCCCCCTCACAACTGCTATAAGCTCAATGACACTATTGAAGCCCTTATAAACAAGGGTCAGATAAAGCTCGGGCAGCTGAGGCATCTCACATAGTCACGATTCAGAAAGATGATGGGGCACCCGCTATCCTTCATTAATTTTTCTCCATGATGCATGAAGAAGGAATCGCTGCCCCAAAGCCGACAAGGCAGCCTAAGGTCCTGCCTCCAGGGACCGAGAACCTCTGGTGCGCATACCCCCAGATACAAGGCCATGACATCAGTAAGTGCACTGGCTTCCATAAGCTCTTGGTCGAGAAGATGCAGCAGTGCTAGGAAGTTCAAGGTGACCCAACAAGACGCCCTTACTTCCCTCTCCTTCCTGCATAAGAAGACCTTCCGACACAAGCCCAGGGAAATGTAGAGCAAGACCCTCTCTAGACCCTCTTCGAAGCAATGCTCCACAAGGGTCTCGTCACCCCCAAGTCTGCCAGACAGCCTAAGCATCTTGCCTGGGGCAAGGAAAAACTCTGGTGCCCTTACCATCAAGTGTGGGACCACGTACTCAAAGACTTCTTTGGGTTTGAGGCCATAGTCACAGAGAAAGTCCAACAAGTCACGGAGAAAGTCCAATAAGGCATCATCGTTTTTGTAGTTCTCTCAGAACACGTCTTGGACCTCGCTCCCGTCCAAGAGGAAACCACACTATAAGCCCCTCACAAGCATGTACTGGAACCCTCAAAGCCCTCGACCTCTCAGCCCTAAGAAGTCTACCATGGATGAAGTAAACTCAAATCCCTGAAAGGTGAGGCAGTCTACCAAGCTAGGGCTACTAACCAACCGAACAGGGAGATCCAAACACCCCCTCAGGGATCCCGAAGGAGACGGTGAATACCTTAGTCAGCTCACAAAGGAATCATCCTCCTCAGCAACCAGTTGAGGAAGAATTCCTTAGGCCCCTTCCTCTGCTGCCAACCTTGAGGGACTTCATCCCAGGCCCAGCTCGCCTCATCTTATTGTCCAAAAAGGCAGACGACCCAGAGTCATCAATATCTCAAGAGTTGGCCAAAATAAGTGACGATTTTAAAAGCACCTTACAACGGTCAAAGCCGGGGCATGATCTTAAATACCCCCTGCAAGCGTCCAATTCTAGCGATGACGTAAAAAGTTGTCCGAAATGTTATAACCCTTGTTCTCCTCCCCCCTCATCTATTTCTTCTACAGGTGCAGCTCAACGGTGCAGAAACCTCTACTCTCTAAACAGAGAGCTGGAAGGCACCAGCCTCACCATGCCGCAACAAGAGCGCCTTAGAGAAATGCTTGCACAGGTGGCAGGATTCTTGACAGTTGTCAACGCCCTGGCAACCCGATCCAAAACCGAGTCATCCTCAAGCCCCACCTATAAAGAATCCTCCCACATGGTGCAAATCTTGGAAGTACCAGCCAGCACGAGACAAATGGGTCTAAGATCGGGAAGAGGCCATAGCCCACACCTCAGAAGCTCAAGGTCCTCAAGTTTCCTAATCCTTCACTTTTTCGTAAGCCCAAACTTCAAACCTCTATATCCCTAATACAAATTCCTATTACTATCTCATCAACCCAAATCGCACCGGCTGAACAAAGTCAGTCAGAGTCAGAAACCAGAACTCAACCAAAGACTAATCCTAAGCCTACCCTACCACCTACACCAGTGACTGGATTAGGAACACAGAAGACAAATGAAGGTAAAGTAAAATACGATGTAATTGGGAACTTCAGAAAGCTTCCAGCCCTTTTAAGTATCTATGATGCCCTCTTATATTCTAGAGACTATCGTATGGCTTTGGTCTAAGCTCTTTCTAACCCAAAGGGGTACAAGACTGAGGTGGAATCTATTGAGGTTGACCCAGCCATTCTAAACAGGTGCCTGGTGATCTCCTTTTTCGAAGATGAACTTCAGTTGGAAGGTAAATTCCATAATCGTCCACTCTTCGTGAATGGTGAACTGCACACCTACCCTCTCAATCGGATTTTGTTGGACGGAGGGTCAACTGTTAACCTCATTCCAAGAAGGATTCTCACCCGACTAGGATTAGGGTCTGAGTATCTCACTCCAACCCACATCACTATGTAAGGGTTCAACCAATCAGGAGAAAAGTCAGCCGGCGCAGTGTGTCTTCTCCTCAAGATCGGTGAGCTGAATGATTACGCTTAGTTTCATCTAAGCAACATTGATACCTCTTACAACATCCTGCTTGGTCATCCTTGGATTCACGATCAGGGGGTGGTTCCTTCCACATCACCAATGTTTCAAGTACAGCCAAGATGGAAGACAACACATGGTCTATGCTGACAAAAGACCATTCCCCGTAGCTGAGACTCACTATGCCGACGTCAAATACTATTTCACTGACCTCCCAACACCAGAAAAGTCAAAAGATGATGAGCGGAAATCTGTGAGAGAGACAGGACCTTTGTCTCATGACAACGTTGACGACCTGGGGAAAATGATCATGGATATATTCAAAGAAAAGGAAAGACAAGACAAGATACTACCTTTAACTCCCATCCACCCAGGTATACCTTGCCACCTCTCCGAAGTCATGATATCCTCTCTTGAAGGCAAATCTTCTCCTTCTACTTCTGATTTTTCAAAACAAAATGGCGAGTCAAAAGTAGCCCCTGAGCCCAAGGAAGCCCTAGAGGTGGACCTTCCAGCGCCAAGGGTCACCTACACATTAGACCAGCAAAAGGTTCTGCATGTCCCCATCGCTCTTCTAGAGGCAGAACGGGTGCACCATTAGCCACGAAAGGTGCTCCAAGTTCCCTCCTCCTTGAACAAAGCGATAGCCGACAGCCAAAGAAGGTCTTACACTTCTTCGGAGTCATCGAAAATGTAGAAACCGACAAGAGTCAGCCCTCTGGCTCTCACGAGCAAGACCCCATGGTGGAGCTGACAAGCGAGGTGCGTACCCTCCAGAATCAGCTAAAGGCTATGTGCATCACTTCAAAGCACTTAAAAGAGTTTGTTCCTGAGACCATGACTTATGATGAACTCATAAGCAGTGTACCTCGAGTCAAAGCCAAAACTCCCCCAGACTGGAGCATTTACAGCTAGCAAGCTCATCAAATCGTGAGAACCATGAACTATGAGACCGATCTAATCAAACACTCAGGGTGAGGTAGCAACTGCTCTCCCATTCGAGATCATTGAAGCCACAACAGGCTGCCACAAGATGAAGCAAGGAATGGATTATTCCTTTTCGTCTCAAACCATGAAAGAGAGACGGTAATGAAGTAGAAAGAAACGGAAAAATAATTATTTCATGTACAAATCAAGAGGGCATTACAAGCTTCTTTTCTTTACAATAAAAAAAAAAGAAAGAGAACCATTTATGCAAATTGTTACAAAAGGGCGAAGGAAGGAATTTTTGTTACTATCACTGACAATTTGTATACAAGGAATCATAAGTCAAAATATCCATCTAATTCTCAAAGCTAAGCCCATAATGATCTTGTTGTAACCACTTGATTCCATCCTTCAGGGTTGTCGCCTGAAGGAGGGCACCAAGGGAGGGTATTCCTGACATACCAGTTGAGGAAACTGGATCTTTTCCGACCTCACGGGCCACAGCAAGCAAGCCTTTCAAATCGTTGATGTTATGTTCAAGAGTTGCCATGTCATCCTCACTTTCAAAACTTGTGATTTCTTGAAATATCGTAGGAACCCCTGAAATCTCAGAATATAAGTGAACGAATTGGCTCATGAACAAGTTGGTTCTAAGGTTACCCAGCCGCCGCAGAATTCGTGACAGTCAAAGGACCAGGAAAGAGCCTAAGTGAAGGCCTAATGGGGGGATATTTCTCAATAGAAGCTAATTCTTCTAAAAGCAGAATTTCCTTAGCCTGGCAAGCCGCTTCAGTCACTTTCGTTTTGAACAAGTATGTGCAAGGAACATTGAACTCTAAGAGGTTGTCTGTCAGCCTATTCGCCAGAAAAGGGAACATGACCAATTTGAAGAGAGAAGCCTAGCTAAAGAGTTGATTAGCGATTCTAAGAAGATCACGTCCAGTGTCTGTAGAAAAATTATGGCGATTAAGCCGGGTGACTTGTACAGGGAAAGGCATCATGGCCTGCGATAAAACAAAGCTCCCCCCGAGTGCGCCAGACAAGAGGATGAATAACCTATCCCGAAAAGGAGGTGACCACCAAGGCTGAACCTATGATGGGATCCCTTCGATGGGAAGATGTGTGGCTCTCTCTCACCTCAAGAGACAGGTGATTTAAGAAAGGGATGTGGTTCATTCTTCAAAATAAGGGGCTCTTCATACTCAATAACCACGAGGTCCCTGCTGGAAGAGGCCTGCCTTCTGGAAGCTTTGGAGGCCCTGGTCAATTGTTGAGAAGACATCTGTCAAAAGGATTTTATCAACACTAATTGAGCACGACCTTGTCTCTCTTCTTCCTCTCTTATGTCGTGCATGACAGTGAACACTACCGAGCACAACTTTCTCTCTCTTTTTTCTCTCTCTTCTTCTTTCCTTTTTCTCTCTTATTCTTTCCTTTTTCTCTCTTCTTCTCTATCTCTCTCTTATTTCTTTCTTCAATCATGCACGGTAGTGAACACTGTCGAGCACGTCCTTCTCTCTCTTCTTTCTTTCTCCTATCATGCACGGCAGTGAACACTGCTGAGCACAACCTTCTCTCTCTTCTTTCTTTCTTATGTCATGAACGACAGTGAACACTGTGGAGCACAACCCTCTCTCTCTTCTTTCTTTCTTTTTTCGTGCACAATAGTGAACATTGCCGAGCGCAACCTTCTCTCTCTTTTTCCTCTTTTCTATCGTGCGCGGTAGTGAACACTGACGAGCCCAACCTTCTCTTTCTTCCCTCTTTTGTTTATCTCTCACGGTAGTGAACACTGTCGAGGGCGACCCTCTCGCTCTTCTTTCTTCTCTCTGTCTCGTACAACAGTGAGCACCGTCGAGCATGACCTTTTGTTCCCTCCCCCTTCCTGTCTTGCACGGAAGCACACACTGCTGGGCGTGACACTTCTTTCTCTCTTTTTTCTTCTTTGTCTTGCACGACAGTGCGTACTACCAAGCACGATCTCTTTCTCATTTCTCTTTTCTCTCTCCTTTGCTTGTTTGACCAGAGGGCAGGCTGAGTCTTGTGCTGTCGTGCTAGTTTGTCATAGAGCAGCCTAACCGTGATGTCGGTCTAGTTACTGTGCCCGTTTAACTATCGTGTCGGACCTGTCGCTACTCCAGGCCAGTCCCCGTGCTAGTCTCTTTGTGGAGCCGGCAAACAATCTTGCCCGTCTAGTTTCTGTGCCCGTCTACTTGCTGTGCCTGACCAGCCACCACGTCGGTCTTGCAACTTTGACAATCTAGCCGCCCTGTCAAACCTCTTCTCTCTCTTTCACCTTCCCCTCTTTAAAGAAAATACTTCTTTTTCTCCATCTCTGAAGGATCTAGGTGAAAAACAAACCAACCTTTATTCCTCTTTTCTCACTTCTCAAAAATACATTTTATCTCTGAAGCTTTAGGTGAAAGTCAAACCAGGCTTCTAGGGTAGTGTAACGCTCCTTTGGTACTGCTCAGTGGGACTACTTTGGTAGTGTAACGCTCTCTCGCCATTATGAAAATGACAGGGCCATGTCTTGCAAGGTCAGTGCCTATCAAAAGCCCCAAAGCGTGTTGGGGGTGTGTGCGTGTGTGAGGTACTACCCAACGGATCGTTGGTGGTGCTTCTTCCTGTGGCATAGTAGAAGTTCTAACCTTAGACCGCGATCTAGGATCTGAGGTTAGTGCTTATACTTCAGGACTTATGTTGTTGTGAATGTTATTTGATTCTATTTGATACTTAATTGCAAAAATGTTTGACTATTGTTGATCTTGATATGAATCATGTGTTTAAGTGGACTCGTCCGGTACGTCGGTGAGATATGAGTGGACCCATCTAGGATGTTGGTGGGGTATATAGATGACCTACTTGGGACACCAGTAGGGTATTTTGTGAAGTCCTTTGTATTATGTAAAACTGAGCATTTCTATTAAAGGAATTATATATATACTGGTTGAGTATACATTCAAATCTTCTAAATTATGCTAAATTATGTGTTTTTGAATTTGAATATATTCTCCTTGTTTGTTCTTCTTCATACTATGCATTCTTTTAGAAAATATTTACACTTTCCAATCATGACTTTTTTAAGCAAAATGATGGTCACGCACTGAGTAGTCAAACACATCAAGGTATTGTGAAATGTTTCAGAGTAATTACAGTCTCCTTGTCTGAGTGTATAGCAAGAGCTGCTTTGAAGTAGTTTATAATTATGGATAGATTAGCCTTTCCAACTTTTGTTTATGAAAGTTGTATGTATGTAAAGATCCTCATAAGTTGTAAAATAGATTTTTTACAATTCTGAAAGTTCCTGAATAATAAAAATTTCTTTTGATACAATATATGGTGAAAATCTTAAATTGGTTTAGTTCTTTAAGACCTGACTGTCTCATCTCAGGTATTTTAATGAAATAAAAACTTGGGGTGTGACAATACGAGCTCCCCTCCTACTAAACAGGCACCAGTAAAGGTGGCAATCCCCAGCTCGCCTGGTTTGGGAAGATTTTTTACCGAAGGTTTGGGAAGATTTTTTACCAAACCAGCTCGCCTGGTTTGGGAAAATTACGCAAGAATTAAGAAAAGAGTCAAAATAAAATAAGATAAGGACCTGACAAAAATTCGGCAGCATCTCCCTTATAAACTGGACTTTTGACGAAAAACGAGCCCAAAGGAGTCAAGGCGCCCCGGAGGATGCCCAAGGAACTGAACTGTGGGACACACTCGAACTAGACGAACCCCGGCAGCCCCCTTCCAATAAGGTAAAATCCATGCAAAATGCTTTGAAAAGCATAAAACATGCCTAAAATGCATCAAAAGTGCTTAAAAAGCACTAAAAAATGCTTTAAATGCTAAAAAGGCTCAAAAGGCACTTAAGATGCTTAAAAGAAAGAGCCCAAAATGTTCAGACGGTACTTAAACTCCCAAAAAAGCTTTTTAACAGCTCAAAAGGCATTTTCAATGTGCAAGAGGCGCTAAAAAATGCTTAAAAGGCACCATAAGTGCTAATTAAGTATCCAAAATACATAAAGATGCACAAGAGTGCAAGAATGCATAAAAAGAATCTTTTAAGTGCTAAAAAATGGCATTTAATTATGCTAAGATAAGCAGTAAAAAAAATCATGGAAAAGAAAGCATGAAGAAGGAAAGGATACTCACCAAACTCTAGGGTGCCAGATATCCCAGCCATCAGCACGAAGAAAATGTATGTACGAAGTCCCTTGACCACCTACGCTCCACGCCCCTCCTTGACCAACTGCGCTCCACCCAGCTTTGCTTGCTCCCCAAATTCTCCCTCGCGATTTCCCTCTCTAAATTCTTTCAAATGAGAACAACGACGCAAATGATGGGCCTCAAGCCTTTTTATATGCCACCTCATAAAGTTACCTTTTCCCTTTGCATTTTTCTCCCTCACAAATTCCATATTCCGCCCACATCTATGAAGCTTTTTGGGTCATTACAAGCAAAGCGAAAAGCAAACAGACCAAACTGCCCTTAAAACAAAAATGGGTCAAGGGAAAAACGGTCAAAAGGGGGCCAAACGGTGTCGGAATTGTGTGAAATCGGTGCCAGGACGTGCAAAAAAATTTGCCGGTTAGGGAGGGTCACCTTTCCATCCAAATTGAGCTTCCGGTCTAGGTCTTTGAGCCCAAATAGGGCCCAACAAACTCTATTTCCTCTTTCTTCCCCTCTTACGCAAGTAGAAGGGTCGGGCTGGGCTAAGAGCCTGAGCCCCAGCCCGAGCTCAAGCTCCCGTCGCAGTCGCCACTTGCGCACCCCTTTGTCACACGATGGGCTGAGCGGGTCGTGAGCCCGCTCCTAAGGCCCCTTAGCAGCCGTCGGCTGTGCTATCCTTCATCTCGAACTGGGCCACGCCGGGCCAAGAGCCCGAGACTGAGCCCGAAGGCCCATCTCCCCTGTGCAGCCGTCTCAAGTGCTCCTCTCTCGTGCGCGTCTCCCTACGCAGCCGCTGCATGCACTCCTCTCTTGTGCGCATCACAGGCGCGTCTCTCCCACTCAGCCACCATATGTATTCCTGTCACGCACGCATGCTGACCCGCCAGCATCCGTGTGCACCCTCGCATGCCTCCTTCGCTGTCAAGCGGGCCAAGCCATTCTTTGCCCCGAGCTCGAACTAGGGTTGTTACCCCCATTCACCCATGCGCCAAGCCTAGCCCCTCGCACCAAGCCAAGCGCTTCTGTACCGAGCCTAGAGCCTCACCACCCTCTTCACGCATGCCCCCTCCGTGTGCGGATACCTTCTTCCCAATTAGATCGAGTAAAGCCTTCCCTTATCATGTGCTACCCTAGATGTGTGTGCTTTTCTCCCCAGTGGGTCAAGTCATGTCCCCATGACCTCATCCATGTACACGCGCCATCGTGATGCACCATCCCCAGTGAGTCACAGCATTCTCACCCACATCATTCTATTAGCGAGGTTCTTGGGAGAGTGATCTCAAGTCCCAGGTCTTCTAAACCCGTGACACATGTCACCTGATCACTTTGATCTGAGGAGGCGAGATCGAGGCACCTAACCAGCTTGGCAACTCCACTGGGGACTTATTGCCCCTTCTTTGGTTCGCTCTTGCTTGATGAGTATCACCTTTTATTTTCTGCATTACATTCTATGACATCAGTCTATTTGTCCAAGTTGGGGATTTTCTCAACCCCACACTCATGACCATCCCAGGGAAGCAAACTATTCAAGCTTCCTTTCCTACACTCCTCCTGTGTTAAGACTCACAGTTTCGCTCCAAGGTTCTTTCCTGGACTGATGGGAGAAGGGATTTGAAGGTCCCTGACTCCCCGCTTCCTAGCCCAGGTGGATCCTTCACCAAGGGCCCTCGCATTGGTAGCACAATTGCTACTGCACGTAGCACGCACCTTGCACTGACACGTCCCTTGCCAGTCATATTGCTGAGGTATGCCAGAAGGCTACCCCGATCACTTTTGCGAGAGGCAAGCAGGTTGCATCGCTCCTGAAGGTCGTCATAAGGCAACCCCACATGCTCCTTCACCACTTCGAACCTCTATACCTAAAGGCTTGACACACTGAGGCATAGACCATACGGTCTCCACCTCTTGCACACACCTAAAGGCTTGTGGTCCAACAATTCGAGCAACACCTGGGGAAACTTTCATGCTGCCTTGAGCTCACGTTCAGGGTAAGGCCTTTTTGAGCCAAACCTCGCATGTGCTATGCATCTGCATCCCACAGCTCAGGGCAGCGCTAGTCCTGCGTCAGCTCGAGCATACGAGGGTTGACCGCTCTGTCCTCCCTCTCAATACACACATCTTTACCCTGTGAGAGATAAGCTCCCACCTGGTCCCTCACAGACATAAGCTAGTGGGTCTCGACTTCCTAAGATTGAGCCAGCTGATCGAGCCTGGGCTGACCCCCAAGTCACCCGGACAGCTAACCCTAAAGGTGCACACGCACCAGCTTTGCATGTTTCTCCCCGATCCTAACTCAGGCGGAGTCATGAACCAGTTCCTTCTTCTATCACTCTTCTTTCACCAAGAAGGCCCTCGAGACTTGGTACTCAAAGGTTTTCCCTTATAGTACCATCTTGATTTAGCCGCCTTAAGTCTGGCTTAAGTCAGGCATGCAACGAGGCCTCACAAGAGAATTCGGGGCAACAGCCTGAAGTCAGACAGAAGCCTCCAACCTCCAAGGCAGCAACCCAAACTGCCCTCAATCCTTGGACCCTATTCTCTGCTGCAGATAATGGACACAGCCCTGACGAGCTCAAGAAAGATGGGACAGTCCAAATCTTAGGCTCGGTTCTGGAGTGAAGTCCATCACAGCCTCAAGAATAACCAGAAGAGAGGCCTACAGATCTTGACAAGAGAGGCCCCCTGTGGCAGTTGAGGTTACCACCTTTGATGACCTCCTACCTCATAATCCCTTTTTCCCTCTTCAGATCTCAGAAGTTGAGCAAGTTAAAGAATATTGCTCAGTGATTAATGTCAAGAAGTCACGGTCCCAAGACCGTCAAGAACCGGTCCGCACACGATTAGCATACAAGGCTAGAGTCCAGTCGGGGCATGCTGAGCCCTTACAGACTAACTTTCCTCTGCAGTCCACTACTCCACCTAGCTCTGACCCTCCAGAAGAAACGGTCAGTGTCATGGTGATAAACGAGCTGGATGACGTGCAAGAAGAGTGGATGAACAGGTTCGAGGAAATGATGCAGTCCATCCTCGAAAAGATGGATCGCCTAGAAACCTTTAGGTCCCCTTCTTCTAACCATGAGACCGATCCCCCGTTTGGTGAAGAAACAATTCCTAAGCAAAGTCCCCCACCGGTTTCCCAAGACAGCTCTGCTTCCCACATGGTTTTGCAACCTGATATAGATGCCATGGTGACCCACAGTCTCAAGAATAAGGTCCTAGGCATGCAAGAGGTGCCGCTCTACCAAAGTCGTACCCCTCGAACATCGATCAAGTGTCGTTTCCCGCAAACTACCAAAAATGGAAGCTCCCCCTGATCAATGGTACTACATCCCTGCAGCAGCGTACTTCTCCCTTCCAAGTGGCCAGTCGAGCGACGGCGACCGACCTACGACTCGTCCTCCATCCGTTCGTCGAGATTCTCGGAGGGCCAGCCTTCTAGTGGTATGCTCGGTTGCCTCCAACCTCAGTGCACACATGGCAAGAAATGGAGCAGTTGTTTTACCAATGCTTCTATGAAGTCCAGAGAAACGTGGAAACCATCGAGCTCCTCACTTTGACTAAAGACCCTAGTGAGCCAGTTGACAAGTTCATCGCCCGATGGAGAGAGTTGGCATCCTTTCATGCCAGTCGCATAACTGAGAAAGAAGCAATTAAGACCTACGTATGAATATGTTGCCCGAAATTGCCCTGTAGCTTGAGGCCTCCAATCAACCCTCTAAGTCAAAGCTCATCTCTAAAGAAGTTCGTATAGAAGGTCTGTCCAAGGACCATGGTGGGTCTCGTTAGTAACCCTCTTGCTAGAACTCCCGCTCCAACAATCAAGGAAACCAGCAAAAGGTGGTGATTAGTGTGGCTGTCACCATGACTGACACTAAGAAAGCCACCCCTCAAACCTTGGACCTCTCCAAGACATAAACATCTCAGGCAAGGAGCAAGCATCAGTACTACAACAGTTTCTCGCTCTCTAAAAATATAAATCGAACAACAAGCCGGACAGAAGACACACGAGAGATACTATGCCTTGTAAATACCCCATTTTAAATCTGGCAAGTTCTATGGTTTCCTAAACCCTTAGGATCGCACTTAACCTAGTAGACCCAAATCTATAGTTCACACAACCTACCTTGCAACCCAGAACCAGTTTGCCTACTCGGAACCCTGTAGAAACCTTGTTTTGACCCAGATCTCTCTAAACGCTCTATTTTACTAAATAAATCATTAAAAATAGTAAACAAATCCGTTTTGACCCAAATTTTCTCTGAGAGCTTCACAAGACGAGGAAGAAGACACTAAAATTGAACAACATCAATTTGGACAAGTTTTAGTTTAGGCGAGATGGGGAGTGCCGCCCAGGCGACAAAGGGCGTGTCGCCCAAGTCATCCTACAATTGCCTTGTTTTACTAAAAAAATCATTAAAAATAGTAAAAAAAATTTTTGTAACCCAAATTTCATTGAGAGCTTCACAAGAGGCTAAGGAACACACTAGATGTGAAAAAACTCAATTTGAATGAAAATTGGTGTGTGAGACACCAGGCGTGTGTCACACCCCAAGAATTTACAGTACTGTTATTACTGAGATGTGACAGTCAAAACATATATACATCTATTGATAGGACAAATTTACAGTGGCGAGGTCTTACAAAGTAAATAAAGAAAGCTAGTACAACAACAATATCTTCCAAGGTTGATCTTGACTATCACTCAAAATGAATCCGCAGTTATCCTGAAAAAATGTTTACCATAGTTTGATGAGTTTGGCTACTCAGTAAGTGATCATCATAATCCTAAAAATAATCATGATTGAAAGATATCAATATTTTCCAAAATGAGATATATTAACAGAAATGCATCAACAGTTTTACTTTCAATAAATGCCTAATTAAGTATAATCCGAGTAATTGAAATACTTATAACACTTTTAACGGCAGTACATAATTCAAAGGATTTCACAAAATACCCTACTGGCGTCCCAAGTAGGTCACCTATATACCCCATCAGCGTCCTGATGGGTCCACTTAATCCCTATCGACGTCCCAAATAGGTCCACTTAATCCCTGCAGGTCCACTTATACCTCACCGGCGTACCGGATGAGTCCACTTAAACTATACCGGCGTCCCAGATAGGTCCACTTATACCTCACCGGCGAACCGGATGAGTCCACTTGCATACTTAAATTATTTCTAAATCTTTTTAAACATTCGAAAGCAGCAATATCATGTACTCAACATATCACTGAAACCATTAATATGAATTTCACTAAAACCATTAATAACAATCACTCTCTATAACATTTCAAAAATAACCAATAAAATATTTTGGGCTCAAATTTAGAAAGGTAGCAGTTTGTAAAGGCATTCTAGCATAATTGCCAATTTAATATGTATAGAAAAACTCTTATAAAAATTCAAGAATACGGAATTATCACAATTTATGGAATATCAATTCACAAATAAACATTTTACAACAATACTATAATCAATTGGAAAAATGTCAATTTTTAAATAATACGGCAGTCATTTGCACATGAATTTTACAATGTCTAAATATTCAAAACAGTAGAAAGAAATATCACAATTTTACTAAAAGCAGAATCATCACATTTATTTCTAACAATAGACAAGAAAAATAAATAAATTTATTTTTCTAATTTACAACATTCAAAATTTCTAACATAGATAAAATATCACAATTTTTATTAAAAAGATTATTTTTTCAAGATAATGAGGTCACGTGCGCATAAAATTTATCGCGCCTAAAATTCATGATAATAAGCAGAAATAATTATTTCATTTTATTTTTAAAAAGAATGGATTATTTTTTGAGACAATGAGGTCACTTACACACAAAACTGATAAAATAAAGATCCTAGACGGAAATATCACTATTTATTAAAAATAGACTATTTTTCAGAAAGACGATGTCACTTACACACAAAACTTATAAAATAAAGATCCTGGACGAAAATATCACTATTTATTAAAAACAAACTATTTTTCAGGAAGACGATGTCACTTACACACAAAACTTATAAAATAAAGATCCTGGACGGAAATATCACTATTTATTAAAAACAAACTATTTTTCAGGAAGACGATGTCACTTACACACAAAACTTATAAAATAAAGATCCTGGACGGAAATATCACTATTTATTAAAAACAAACTATTTTTTCAGGAAGACGATGTCACTTACCCACAATTATTTGAGAGGGAGCTTCCGATAAAAAAATTTCGGTTCGAGAGAGAAGTTCACTGTGTTTCGACCAGAGAGGGAGATCTCAAAATTTTGTTTTAGGGTGGGAGTGCTCACATCCCCTATTTAAATTTTTATAACGTATTATTATATTGTTTTCTTACGCTCTACCTCATACCTGAGGTGTCGCGTTAAAAGCAGACTTTTATCGTACGAAAACCACGTCCGCTAAAGGACGCTGCCAGCTGCAAGCAGCAGAAGGCAAAAGCGGGCAAAGGAAAAAAAGTAAAGGCAAAGCAAAAGTTAATCCAAAGCAAAAGTTTTTGAAAACAGTGATGGTCCCCAAGGACCATCATACTTAAACAGAACATCACCTATTTATAAGCATATTTTCTCCTTTTTTTTTTTTTTTCAAAAGTTTAGGATTGTTACAGCGTGCCACCGGGGCGACACGATCCATGCCGCCCAGGCGCCACAAGGCATGCGGCGTAGGTGACACGACTCGCGCTGCTCAGGTGACGCGCCCCATGCCGCCCAGATCCGTACCTCCAAAAACATGTTTTTGACTGGGGTAAATTGTTTGTTGTGGGTGGATATCATTCCCAATGGATTTTGACCCCTATAAACTGTCTTTTCGTGGAATTTTTAGGGGAAAGAGAGAAAATCCCTAGTAGAGAAAAAAGAAATAGAAGAGATAGAATGAGAAACTTCAGAGAGATTAGAAAACCTAGAGATAGCTTCAAGGAACCCCCAACCTCCTGGAACTTCAACCCTTAAGCCTGAGAGAGTCTAGACCTAGGACACCTAAAACCATCTATAGGGCACAACTACCCGATACTGAAAAGACTTGATGGATAATATCCGGATCATAGAGAAAAAAGAGGATCGGTTCTGATACGGGCTAGCACTAGATGGCTCGGGAGTCTCGGGCTATCTGGCCCGATTTGGTATCATTTTCTTCCATTTTATCTATTTTTCTTTTATTGGTTTCAATTTATTTTGATTTGTTTGTTTATTTAAAAATCATATATTTTAATGTCTTGGATCATGCTGGCCCTGCCACAGATCTGAGAGTAGATCTGCTCGTTTCCGAGCAGATCTAGCCGCAGACCTGAATTCAATTTGTCCCGCCTTCTCTACCACATTATTTTAATCATTTTATGTTTTATTAGTTTAAGGTGTTAAGATCCGAGAGATCTTCACCACCAGATCTATCAGATTTTGCACCATAAACAGTTTGGCACCCACCATGGAGCCTTTCGAGCTTGATTCAAGAGCCAAATACAATTTTTATTCATCTTTTTTTGCTGTTTTCAGTCACAAAAAGTCTAAGAAGTTGGCAGTAACCAGGTTCTTGGGTTTTGGTGCTTCAAAAATCTGATTTTTCTCGGTGACATCAGCTGTGTCGCTTGGGCGACACCACCAGTGCCGCCCAGATCTAAGGCAACACTCCTCGTGTTGCCCAAAATTCAAAAGTTTCAGGAACTTCTGAAGCCTTGCAAATATATTCCTGGGAGTTTATTGTGACTGTCCAAAAAAATTTAATGCAAAATTAAAATTTTAAAAATACCAAACAAATATTTTACTGTTCTAACTACACTATTCTACTTTACTCTATTTTAATTTATTTCATCATAAATAAGTTTTTTCATACTTATTCCAAGTTTAAATTTGACGTATTTATTCAATATTAACAAGATAAAAATGTAAAAAAAATAAAAAAAATAGTTTTTTTTTGGCGACCCTATTTGCTTTGTGCAACACGAGGCATGCCACGCAGGTCCAAGGCGACACGCCCTCTGGTGCCCCCCTTCGTCCAAGTTAGAGCTTTTTGAAATTTTCAGGCTGGGTCCTGGGACTCTCTTGTGACTGTCCACTAAATTTCAAAGAAAAATAAAACTTTTAAAAATACCAAAAAAATATTTTGCTTCATATAGGTTTATGCTGTTTCTGAATCTTTTATTTTATTTTAGCTTGTTAGTTTTGATTGAAACCATGTTTTCCCTACATTCACCATGCTTAGTTTAAATTTATTTCATCAATGTTAAAAAAGATAAAAACATTTTAAAAAAATAAAATAAATATACATCAAGGGCTGCTTGCATCCTCCGGAAAACCGTGTCCCGTTCGAGTCACCCTCGACTCGGACCGCGCTCAGCACGGACCGTGCCTAGTCTCATTGTTATGAATTTAATTTCTTAGGGGTTGCTTACCCCTCCATATATATTATGCTTCGAGCGAGTTTCGCCTAGAAGCATGTGTCGCTAAGCCCGATCAGTGCCGAGCGCTCACGTATTTCCTTTCTTGTTTTGTGTGCATTGTGTGCTTAAGTTTATTTTAATTGTGTGATTCTTTACATACTCTAGAACACTACCGACCAGGAGTGCCCAAGAAACTAGAAAACAAATATTTAAAAACCCCCCAAAATTCGCATTAACGGCTTGAGGGGAACTTAGCATCGTGAGCCGAGGCTATTGGGATTCGCGTAACTTTAACTGTGAGCGCCCCTCCGTAATCCTTTGCCTCAAAGAAACTTTGTGTATAGTTGGACCTAGTGAATATCCTATAACAGGAGGCCAGGACCTATGTGGGGACCTACATCAGCCTAGCCACATTTCAATAGTTAGGAACCCACTCTCAAGCCAAGCTTATCTATAATCATATTAGGTCAAAATTTTTCATGTGCCTGCTTTCATATTTTTGTTGGTTAATCTTAGATCCCATTCCGAACCTGCATTTAGTCCGAGCTGAACGCTCTGGGTCCAAGTTCAGGCTTGTACCCATCTTAGCCTAGGTCCGAACCAGGTTTCACCTTGGTTCGAACTTAGGCCCCCTTTGGGTCCGAGCCGAAGTCTCATTCCTAGCTCATCCTTGATCCAGTCCGGGTCCACTCTTAGTGTGATCATCAAAACTCTCTAGGTCCAAGTTCAGGCTTATACTCAGCTTAGCCCAAGTCCGAACTAGGATCACACCCAGGTCCCAACCTCGGCCCCCTTTTTGTAAAAGCCAATGGCTCATGCCTAAACCAAGTTTGATAAAATCTGGGTCCACACCTGGTTTTATTATGACAACCCTCTTGATCCAAGCCCTGGATTGCACTCAGCCCAGTCCAGGTCCGAACAAATCTCACAACCAGGTCTGAACTTTTGATCCGAGCCGAGACTCGTACCCATCTAGTCTAGGTTTAGGTTCTAGCATAGTTCTAAGGTTAGATTTGCCTCTAAAGTTAGACTAGGCCTACCCCATTGAGTCTAACAAGTTTCATCCAGTCTTGTCCTAGCCTAGATCTTAGTTAGGGTTTTGTCCCTAGGGACATAATAGGTCTACCATGAGGCGTCAAGTCTAGATCTCACCAAGTCTTGGAATTATGACCCATGACAGAGTGAAGTCTAACCCAATGGCCACTGCTCAGTCTAGATTCATAGAACTTAGTCAGTTCGAGAGGCTCCATCACAATGTTCCCTCACAGATCATCCATAACACTCGTATCAGTGAGCCGACTCTCGACCCGCATAGAACCCAACCTAGCCGTCCAAGCTGCCTTCAAGGCCACCCTTTAGAAGTCACAAGCCAACAGGTTAATAAGGTTCGTAATACTTTAAATAGTCAAGGGATCAAGCCGGGGCAATCCTCCAAGACATAGGGGTTAACCTCAAATCCAGTCGGCACAACAAGAATAAGGCCTCGACCAAAATCTTAGAGTCAGCCGATCTCAGTCAAATGAACCCCGATGGTCTTATAGCAACCCAACATTCTAGTCTTGGCAATCAGCCAGTTAATGGGCGAGTGGGTTCATATACAACAAGAGAAAGTCTACCCAAGAAACCCATCACCAGTAAAGATCAGAGTTTTGACGTAACTTGATATAAAGACAATCCCAAAGTGCATGCTTACTTTCAAAACCTCCTCAATAAAGGATACACCATCCAGCCCACTCAATCCAGGAAAGTCAAGTCAGAAGCTCAAGCCATAGGCCAAGTCCAACATTTTGGCTCAAACTAGGATGATCCTAGGGCTATTAGTCTGCCAATCCAACCTACTACGTGTCATGGGTCTAGTTTTAATCATCACTTGAGCCGAAGATTACCTAGAGGGTAGACTCCCTCTGGCAATAGGCATGGCATTCCTTCACTCTTTCAGTCCAATGTTGGGGCAAGAGAATACCCTAACCCTAGGGATAGATCATCTAATCAAGGTCAGGGTCAGGTAGCCCTAGCCGCCCAAGTTTACAGGTCTAGTTGTCATAGCAGCTTGAGTCGTTCAACTCAATTAAGCGGTGATCCTATCCTGCAGGCCTCCTTGCATGGCCAAGTTGTGCAACCTCCGAGTAATGGGTATGTTTTGAGCCAATTCAACTTGGATGAGCCTACAAGCCAACGACCGGCACATCGAGTTCAACACATTCGTCCGACTCAGCCCTTGGGGCAACCCGCTACATGGGCACAACAGTCGATTCATTTGAGTCACATACCACAAAATCAAGTTCAACAGGCCATACAACCGAGCCAGCTCATAGCTACAACGATGGCTCAATTCGCTCGTATGAAACACCTCCAAGACTATTTAGAGAAAATGGGAATATAGGATTTCTCCACTCCTAAGGCTTATGTACAAGAAATTCTAGGAAACCTAGAAGATGTACTAGCGGGGTTTGTGATGCCACAGTTCAAAAACCGATTTTCAGGAAAAGAGGATCCTGAGGCACACATCAACGCCTACTTATTGATGGTCCACACACTGTGAGATCGACCCAACCAACTAAAGGTCACGTTTTCGCATAGCTTAAAAGAAGAACCATTAATGTGGCACAGAAGATTCATGAAGGAGGACCCTCAAGCAACTCCTGACGAAATGTTCAAGCAATTTTCCTCCTGCTATAGTGGAGGAAGTCCAAGACCCATCACCCTTGGTGAGTTAACTTCCACCAAATAAAAGTCGGACGAGTCTCTTTCCCTCTTTATAACCAGATTCAAAGAGTCCGATATGTAACTCCTTGAAACTCAACTCCCTGAAGCCGCGAACGTAAGCATTTCTTAGAGAGTATGACTTTAGAATATATCACTTTCTTCAGTGTGGGGGCAGTCCCTTACCCATTTGATGTTATGCTTGAAAGAATATCATGATATGACCTATCCAAGGAAGATAAAGCTGCAGACGAAAAACCCTCTCAAGTAGGAGAGGTGAACATGATTAAGAAAAGCACCCTTTCTGCAAACTATTCACAAGGAAAGACTAAGACGCATTCTACCACATGGAGAATGTAGACTTCTACACCAATTGGAATTCACTCCCATTGATGAGCGTATGACAGATGTCATGAAGAAGTTGCTTAAGGCAAGGCTCATAGAATTACCAACAGCAGCCAATATTCCTCCTTTCTATGGAGGCGATACATATCAATGGTGCGATTGGCATCAAAATTATGCCTATAGCATGGAGGAATATTGAGCTTTCAGACATAGAGTACAAGATCTCATTGATAATGGCATGATAAGTGTCGAAAAGGAAGATGTTGACGGTAATGAGAAATCAGAAACTCTAGATGTCTCGACAAAGAATACTAATGTCATCATGATTAACTCAAGAGAATCACAAGCTGTGCCCAAACCCGAAGAACATCTACAAAGACCTTAAAGCATAAGAAGAAATCAATTGGAAGGTCTAGTAGATCAAGAACAAAGCGAGCATAACCTCACCCAAGAGTTAATGACTAACGATACTCAATATCAAAGCAGTGAGGATGATCTTAGCTCCATGCCCACAACTGAAGAAAGGGGAAAAGAAAGGGGTATCTCACATGGAATTCCACTACAAGATACAATCACAAAAGTGGCACAAGAAACTCCCGTTATCAAGAGTCACACTAGGGCATATGAACCCTTCAACTCGTACTTCCAAGTTAATACAATAAATGGTTCATATATGTGCGGCAACGAATCAAACTCGCAATAGGAGTATGAACTCGAGCATAAGCTCAACAAAGGTTTTGAAGCTTTGAACTCCCAAGGCCATGACGATAAGAAAAACCTTAATTCTAGGACAATAATTCGTGAGGGGGCAAATGAACAAGTGCTAAATAAAATCCCATCACCCCAAAACCATGACGACCCACCTAAGTGGGTTCAACATGATAAGGATGAATGTTTGTACGTGTTTTTCATCACCTTGGTCCTTGGTAGGAAGTAGCTTAATAAAGTCTATGAAACGGTGGAAAATTATCGACAATCTCAGAATGGCCCCTACATTACTGAAGATCGTCATCAGCACTTCAAAAGACCACCTGCCAAGTTTCATCACAATCAAACATGTCCAAGTCAGAAGATTGTCATCAGCACTTCAAAAGACCACCTGCCAAGTTTCATCACAATCAGACATGTCCAAGGCAGCGAACATAAGGAAACAATTTTCAAAAAATTTACCTCTAGCACCTTGAAATGGACCCTGCAACTGGAGCTACATTTTTGGCGTCTCAAATCCTTATGGGACCATTTCCATTGGATCCGGCACAGTCAAAAACTTCGATGGGCCAATTTTCGACTTGATCAAACATAACAAAACAAAGATATGAGCAAAACATTGAAACATGAGAGGTCACACACTTTTCCCGTATGGCCGCACTGCACCAAAATACTATTAAAGGTGGTTATTTTTACAGTCATGGACAGTTACTTTCGAGGCCCATAACTCACTCGTTCCAAGTCGAATCACTCCTAAATTTGGTGAGCGTATTCATCTCATCGAGACGAACAATTTGATATGTGGCATGGCCCGAGACGATATCCCAGAAGGGAGAAAAGCTAGAGAAAATTTGCCGATCCGTGAAGAAGTTTCTGAAAATTCAGCAGCGGCGCGCCTTGCTCAATGTACCAAATCCCTATGGTCGCGCCACGGATCGACACAGAACTAATTCCATTGTGTGTGTGAGGTTCAGGGCGATCATTGGACCGAACCACGTACATGATGGATGGTCAGATTTCATGCAAGAAGCCGACGAAGTAACTAAAATTTTTGCTGTTGGATTCTAGATTCCAGTCAAAACTCAAAAGTTGTGAAATTTTCATTCGGGCATCAAATCATGTTTCAACTGTTGGCATGTGATCGTGATGACATGCTTAGTGTGCTATAATGAATAAATCATAGGAAAAACATTAAGGAAAGATCGCACTATCAATTCGATGTTCCAACGATTCAAACAAATGTTAAGTCCCGTGATCATGGCTCAAAAACATGATTCATGACTCGAAGTTGGTATCAAAATAATCGTCATGTCGAGCTCTACAAGCAAACAATAATCTTTTGATCCAACAGGCATCAGAACAACTTCAGGTCAGCCACGAGAGATCACGCAAGTTCTCAGGTAGCCATAAGAACTGTTTTCAAATTCCACACATTATAGGCGTCGGCAAAACAATCATTTTTACACCCATTTTTAGAATTTATTTTAATTCAATTAAATCTTAATTTTCATCAATTAAGTCTAATTTTGATCATTCCGTCCATGTTTGGGAACAACTCTATATAAACGGGCATTGCCTCATTGTAAACCCCCCCCTAAATGTTAAGTCTCGTGATCATGGCTCAAAAACATGATTCATGACTCGAAGTTGGTATCAAAATAATCGTCATGTCGAGCTCTACAAGCAAACAATAATCTTTCGATCCAACAGGCATCAGAACAACTTCAGGTCAGCCACGGAAGATCACGCAAGTTCTCAGGTAGCCATAAGAATTGTTTTCAAATTCCACACATTATAGGCGTCGGCAAAACAATCATTTTTACACCCATTTTTAGAATTTATTTTAATTCAATTAAATCTTAATTTTCATCAATTAAGTCTAATTTTGATCATTCCGTACATGTTTGGGAACAACTCTATATAAACGGGCATTGCCTCATTATAAACGCCCCCCCCCCCCCCCCCCCCCCTCCGGCCAAAAAACAAACCTCAGCCTTTAGCTAACTTTTTGAGAAGATTGAATAGAAATTTTGATTCCTTGCTTGAGACTGTGAATACGACTTGGTGAAAGAGAGAGGAGAGAGAAGAAAAGCTCTTTTTCTCTCTTCTCTCTTTCTCTCTCTTCTCTCTTGTCCTCTCTTCTTTCTCTCTCTTCTCTCTTTCTTCTCTTTTTCTCTCTTATTTCTCTCTTCTCTCTCTCTTTCTTCTATCTCTTTCTCTCTCCTTTTTCTCTCTTCTTCCCTCTCTCCTTACTTTCTTCTTGCCTCTCTCCTCTCTCTTCTTCTCTCTCTCTCTTTCTCTCTTTTCTTTCTCTCTCTTCTCTCTTTCTCTCTCTTCTTCTCCCTCTTCGTCTACCAGTAGGCAAGACTTAGCGCCGGTTGGTTTTCTCTCTATTCATCTACCAATCGGCGAGACCTAGCACTGGTTTGTTTTCTTTATATTCCTCTATCAGTCGGTGAGACCTAGCGCTGGTTGGTCTTCTCCCTCTTCGTCTATTAGTTGGAGAGACCTAGCACTAGGTGGTTTTCCCTCTCTTCCTATGTTAGTCAGTGAGACCTAACGTCGATTGGTCTTTGCACCAATTTGTTTCCTCTCACTTCGTCTTTCAGTCGGTGAGACCTAGCGTCGAATGATTTTCTCTCTCTTCCTTTACCGATCGGTGAGGCCTAGCGTCGATTGTCTTTTCTCTCTCTACCAGTCAATGAGGCCTAGCACTGGTTGATCTATTCCCTCTCTTCTTTTGTCAGATGGTGAGACTAAGCATCAGTGGATTCCCTTCCTCTCTTCTCATCAGACATAGTCGGCAAAACCTAACGCCGACTGCTTCTTCTCTCTCCCATCTCTTGAAACAGTCGATAATGTTTAGCACCAACCGCATCTTCTCTTCCTTCTCTCTCCTTACGTCTATCTTCTTCTATTCTTTAACCATTCCTCTGCAGCTCTCTTATTTGACCAAGAGGGATTGAGGTTAGCATCTCATGGCAGTCTTGTCGTATAGCCGTAATGTTGTTGCGTCAAGTTTGCTTGGCCCGCTTTACTACCACGACAGATCGACCATCGTGCTTAGGTAGTTTATATCGGTAATAACATCTAGTAGCGATCCTGTGAGCCAGTCTCAGTTATCGAGGCCATTTCGCCACCATGTTATGTCAATTATCCACCAGCCTAGTCATTGCCCTGACCTTCTCGCTTGTCGAATCCTTCTCTCCCCCTGTCTTTCTTTCTTCTTTTTGAATACGCATGCTTGCATATAAAAGAGGAAAAGGGTGAGGCCAGACCCACCTATCCCATAACCTTTGCTATATATGCGTGTGATTGCAGAAAGCAGAAAATAAGAAGAATATTAGCCAAGGGAGG
Organism: Amborella trichopoda; assembly: GCF_054954075.1. Lineage (NCBI taxonomy): Eukaryota > Viridiplantae > Streptophyta > Magnoliopsida > Amborellales > Amborellaceae > Amborella > Amborella trichopoda. The sequence continues at coordinate 27,965,392 of NC_142337.1, read as the reverse complement.
TGATTCCGTACCAGTTTCATTACTGGGGGGGCTTTCTTCATGTTCTAAGAGGGCGCCCAAGCGAGTCAGCCCAAGTAAGTCCCAAACCACCTTTTAAATTCCTCTCTCACTGGTTCTTAACACCTGCCCACGTTTTCGAACGAGGTTCCCGAGAGAGCGATCTCATGAGCGTCCCGGGTCTTCCCCGAAACCTAAGACGCGAGCCGCTCGATCCCCCAGGGATCCAGAGGGTTGGATCGAGGCACCTAACTAGCTTTGCGACTCCACTTGGGACTCACTACCCCTTAGTCGGATCGTTCTTGTTTAGCTAGTTTCTTCTTTATCTATTTTCAATCTCTTTTCACATTCACTTATGGTTGCTGGGTTCTGTAACCCATTTATCAAGATCGGGGATTTTCTTATCCCCTTATTTGAGAGTGTTCCTAGGGAACAAGGTCTTTCCACTTCGTTCCCGACTGTCCCTCTTGAGCAAAGACCTCTTTTTTAACTCCCAGGTCGTAACCTGGACCGATGTGAGGAGGGACTTGAACGTCCCTCACTCCCCATCCCTTCGCTCTGGTGGAAACTCCACCAAGGTGCCTTGCATGGGGCGAATTTATGTTGCCCCACACATCATGCACCCAGCCACCGACAAGTCACTTGCCGATCATGTTTATGAGGTACACTGGAAGGCTAGCCAATCCCTTTCTACAAAAGGCAAGCAAGTTGCCATTGCTTATGTCGGTCGCCATAAGGCTACCCCCCACATTCCTACACCATTGGTCTCTATCCCTAGAGGCTCAACACATCAAGGTGGAGACCGTGGATCACCCACTCGAGTCACACTTCGGGGTAAACCTTCTGTTACCTCGAGTCGTGTCTAGGATTGTACCTTCCAAGGCCAGATCCTGCACACGGTACTCATGTGTATCTCACTGCTCAGGGAAACACCATTACTGTGCCAACCCGAGTACACAGGAGATGACCTCCTTGTCCTCCTCACATGCACAAATAAGCGCACCCTGTAAGAGGCAGGACTACACTTGTTCTCCTACAGAAACCTACTCGTAGTTCTCAACCTCTTAAGGCTAGCTCACCTGCACCAGCCAGGGTGGACACACGTTGCCATCTCAGGCCCCACCTCATCCTCGACTCAGGCTTTTTTATGAATCAACCCTGCTCCCGCTTGCTCCTTCTTCATCGAGCAAGAACCTTCAACCTTAGTACTCAATGGTTTTCCCCAAGAGTACCATCCTGAACCAGCCCCAACACTTTAGTCATGTATCTGGAGCTCATAAGAGAGCTCGAGGCATGGACCCCACAGAAGATCGAGTCCTTCATCCTCCTCGGCCCAAGATGACTCCAGTTCTTGACCCTCATCCCTTGCTACACCTGATAGAGACAGCTCTCTCCTGTGCAAGAAGAGTTGACCAACCGTGACCTAGATTTTTGTTATGGAAAGAGGTCCATCAAAACCTCAAGGGTAAATGTGACAGAGGTTTGAAAATTTTGGCGAGGAAGGTGACCAAGGCAGTCAAAATAGCAAATTTTGCAAGCCTCATCACTTGAATTCCTTCTACCCCTTTCAGACAATGAAGCCTGAAGAAGAGCTCTATGAGCCCTGTGTTGTGGTTACTGTCGTAGAAAAAGACACAGCCACTCAATAACTATGGTCCCAAGACTGTCAGGAACCGGCCCTGTAGCCACGGTCCCAAGACCGTCGAGAACCTGTCCAAATATGATCTGCTTACAAAAGTCGAGTTTAGTTAGGGCATACTAACCGGTTACTGACTGTCCTATCATGTTCGACACGTCCAGCTCACAAACCTTCTATCGCCACTAACTTTGAGCTCCTTAAAGAAATGGTCAGCATAATGGTCGTAAGCGAGCCCAGTGATGCGCAGGAGGATCGCATGAACAAGTTTCAGGATATGATGCATGCGATGATAGAAAAGATCCATCGTATTGACGCTGCATGTCAGGCGGCTAGCCATGAGGTCAATTCCCATAACTTTGATGGTATACCTCAATGGCACTCTCCTCCATCTACCTTGTAGGACAATTTTGTCCCTCATCCTATCTCTCAGTCTGATATTGACGCTATGGTCACCCATAGCTTAAAGAACAGATAAATTCCAGGCATACACGAGGGGACGCCTTATCAAAGACCATACCCCTCCTATATTGATCAAGTCCCGTTCCCCTCAGACTATAAGAATGGGAAGTTTCCTCTATTCAGTGGAACCCTCCTTAAACTAGCATATCGTCCACTTTCAGGTGGCATGTCAGGAAACGGCAGCTGACGAAAGACTTCTCCGCCAGTTCGTTGAGACCCTTGATGGCCCGACATTTCAATGGTATGCCCGACTTCCTCCAAACTCTGTGCATACATGGGAGGAGATGGAGAAACTGTTCTATCAATGCTTCTATGAGGTCGAGAGAGAGGTTCAAATCATCAAGCTTCTCACCCTGACTCAAGACCCCGATGAGCCTGTAGATCAGTTCATATCAAGATGGAAAACTTGGCTTCCCACTATGTTAATCCTATGCCTGAGAAGGAAGCTGTCCAACCTTGAAATCGCTCTACATGTCGAGGCCTCCAATCCGACCTCCATATCAGAGTTGATCTCTAAATCAGTTCACATAAAAAGTTTGTCACGCCATCATGGTGCGACACGACAGCCATCTACAAGTTCAGCAAGTAACCGAGGTAATGGTAGCTCTCGAAATAACACACTGGGTAGCCAACAGAAAGGGGTAATCAGTGCAGCCGTCATGGTCACTGATTCAAAGAAGGCTGCCCTCCAAACTTTGGACCTCTCTAAAGGGGTAACCGCAGCAACAGTAACACCCCAGGCTAGCAAACAACGTCCATCGTACAATAGTGTACCGCCACCAGCCAATTTTGATCAGAATGATTATCTCTTGAAGCATCGAAATAAGGTCTATCCCTTCGAGAAGGACTGGGTGCCTGCGTCGTTCCAGTTAGTATTGGAGCAAAATATGATCCAGCTTCCAGAAACCAAGTTCCCCGAGCAATCTGGCCTTGACAATTAGGCGAATTATTGTGCTTACCATCGAAGGATTAATCATCCTTTGGATGAATGCTACACGCTGAAGGACATCATTGAGGCCCTGATTCAGAAGGGTAAGATAAAGCTTGATAACCTAAAGAAGGCCTTCGGGGCAGTTGAGGCCTCCCATGTTGTAACCATCCAGGAGGAGGATGAAGTGCCTGGGCTTCTCTATACCTTCTTCATTATAATGCTTCAAGAAGGCATAATCATACCGAAGCAGGCATGGCAACCCCTTAGCCTTGTTAAGGGGACTGAAGATCGTTGGTGTCCATATCATTAAATAAGAGGTCATTACTTGTCAGAATGCAAATCTTCTCTTGAAATATTCGCAAAGAATATGCAAGAGTATCAAGAATTCTACAATCTTCCCATAAGTGATCCTCAAATCACTTCCTCATTGGGGTAAAAAGATCTCACAAGGCAGGACCTTCCCATCAATGACTCAGACCCTGCAGAACCCTTAACTTCCCAGCCATAGATGATCTATCATGGCCGACACAAACTCAAGTCTTTGAGGCGAGAAGCAGTTCATCAAGCTAAGGCTGTTCACTAGCCCAGTGAGACGAATCACACATTACCTCAGAAAACTAGAAAAAGACAGGCATCAAGGGCTACTCGCTGAAGAAACAAGACCTCTCAACCCATAGTCAATCAGGAATTTCTCAGGCCCCTTCCTCCGTTGCCAACTTTACTGGACTTAGTCCATAGCACGATCCTTTATCCTTCTTCATCCTATTAAGAAGAGGTCCCCATGGCATCTTCCATTCAGCAAACATCCGATAAGGGTGATGACATTAAAAGCACCCCCCAATGGTCTGAGCAAGGAAAGACTGTGCACCCGTCCAATCCTGGTGATGACATAAAAGCGAACCCAGATCGGTTTGATGAGGGGAACGACCTTAATAGTTCCCCACTTTCCAACCCTTCTCCACCTTCTTCTTTTGCTTTATGTCTTCTGCAGATACTACCTTGATGTGCCCAGACTTTGCGGCTCTCGATCAGGAATTCGAAGGAGTCAATAAAAGTAGGAAGCAGTGGAAGTAATTGAGAAAGACCCCGGCATAGGCAGCATGATTCTCAACAGTTGCTGATGCCCTGGGAGCTAAAGCCAAGGCAGAGCCACCTTCATCAAAGAAGCGCAAGAAGTCAAAGCCAAAGAAGCCCAGCGGCCCCTTGAGCCTGACTTCGAGCAGAGATTGAGAGAATCAAGTGGACAAAGCTTCTATTCTCAAGAGGCTTGCTACATGATACAAGTCTGTGAAGAATCACTTGGCTTGGAGCAAACACTCTAGGCTTCCGTACAAATATCGTATGATTCGTACGAAGACACTCTTCACATCATCGTCGTTGAACATCAATTCCCCTCTAATGTTCAAGACAAGCATCTCTAACCTGACGTGTTCACCACATTTGAGGTTGACCCATCTGCCACTCGTTTTGAGAAAGGTGCAGAAATTATGACCCACTCTGGAGCTCTATCAGAAGTAGAAATGTCAGGATCATGGGTCTTTGCACTTGAGGTTGATCAAAAAATATCTGAGAACGATGATGAAGAACTGCAAGAGGCTCCAAAAGAATGCGAAGAATGTGTTCAAGCCATAGCTGACGATCTTGAGAAAATAAATCTTGCAGACAAAGCAAATCCCGGACCCACTTTCATTTCAGCGAATATGTCTCCAGGAGAAAATAAGATTTCACCATCTTCTTGAAAGCAAACTGTGACATCTTTGCTTGACACTATCATGAGATGCCTGGGCTAGACCCTCAAGTAGCAGTTCACCATCTCGGCATCGATGCAACTATCAAACCAGTCAAACAGAAGTCGTGAAGGTTCAGACCTGACCTCGAGATGTAGATAGACAGTGAGCTAACTAAGCTCAGACAAGCAGGTTTCATCCGTGAAGTCAAATACCCAAAATGGCTAGCAAATGTCGTTTCGGTTAAGAAAAAGAATGGTCAAATCAGAGTGTGTATTGACTTTCACGATTTTAACACCACTTGTCTTAAGGATGACTTCCCGTTGCCATTCACCGAGATGCTCATCGACTCTACAGCTCACTGCCGAATCTTTTCCTTCATGGACGGATACTCCGAGTATAATCAAATAAGGATGGCGCCAAAAGATGAAGAGGCCACCGCATTCTTAACTCCGAAAGGGGTCTTCAATTACACAATGATGCCTTTTGGATTAAAGAATGCTGGGGCCACGTATCAGAGAACAATGACAACCATATTCAAAAAGATGATACACAAAGAGGTGGAGTGTTATGTAGATGACTTGGTGGAAAAATTTGAAGAGAAGGATGCTCACCTAAAGGACCTTGAAAAAGCATTTGAGCAACTACATCTTCATCATCTTAAAATGAATCCACTGAAATGCGCTTTTGGCGTGTGCTTTGGAAAATTCTTGGGGTTCATCGTCAGACATCGAGGACTTGAAGTTGAGCCGGTTAAGATCAAAGCAATCCAAGAAATGTCGTCTCCCACTACACATTGAAAATTGCGCTCTCTTCAATGGCAACTGGCATACATTCACTGGTTCATCTCGAACCTCTCAGGTCAGTATAAACCCTTTGCACATCTACAAAAGAAAGATATCCCATTTATCTGGGATGAAGCATGTCAGGCAGCCCTTGACGACATCAAGCATTATTTGCTCAACCCTCTAGTGCTCTCTACACCAGTATTGGTAAACCCCTCATTCTGTACTTGATTGCACTTGACGAGTCACTCTGAGCATTGTCGGCACAAAATAATGAAGAGGGAAAGGAGACTGCGTTATATTACCTCAGCTGTAGGATGCAAGAAGCCGAGAGGAACTTTCCCCCTATTGAGAAGATGTGTTTGACTCTGATCTTCACAGTACAAAAACTCCACCATGACTTGCTTGGTCATGAAGTGAAACTTATATCAAAAGCTGATCCTGTAAACTTTCTCATGACACATCCATATTTGTCAGGTCGCCTTGCCAAGTGGGGATTATTGCTGGTGGAGTTTGACGTCACATATGTCCCACAAAAGGCCATCAAGGGCCAGGCCTTGGATGACTTTCTAGCAACACACCCCATGCCGGCCGAATCTTCTCTATCAAGCGACCTCCCTGATGAAGAAGTATTATGTGCTGGCCTTGCTCTTGTGTGGGAATTATACTTTGACGAAGCCTTCCAATCGGAACAAGGAGGTGCCAGAGTAGTATTTTTGACTCCTATAGGAGGAATACTGCCGCTTTCTTTCTTTCTCGCTCAATTGGGTTCTCATAATGAAGCAGAATATCAGGCCCTTATAATCAGACTCGAGATAGCTTTCGATCTCGACTTGGAGCATCTCAAGATCTACGACGACTCTGAGTTGTTTATCCGACAGCTCAAAGGGATTTATGTTGTAAGAAAAGACACCCTCAAGCGTTATCACGTTACTACAAAACCATATATGGCCCAATTTGAAGACAAATCCCTGAGTCACATCCCCAGGAGGCTAAATTCGTAGGCCGATGCACTTGCGAAACTCGACGCTACAATATAGTTTTCCTCATCAGGACCCAAGTTTGTTTGGGTGGCTGAACGGAGACACATCGAGCTAAGAACTGAAGTCCATGCGGATGACGAGAGAAATATCTTCCCCGAGTGTCCTCCTTATCTGTTTGAAACACTTCTATCATACAAAGAAGTAATCTAGACCGAGTAAGAAATAGCACAGAGTCAAGGAGCTAAGGGTCGAAATCAAGAACCACAATTCTTTGACCCAATATGCACAGAAATTGAGCAGGTCGAAGATTGGAGAGACCCCATTACTAGCTTACTAAAATAGGGCCGGATCTAGGAAGAGCGTGCCAATCGTAACAGTATACGTCGAATGTCAACCAAGTATACCCTCCTAGAAGGTGATGTTCTCTTTAGATGGTCATTTCACCGAATTCTTCTCAGATCTGTCGACATCCAAGAGGCAAATAAGGTATTAGAAGATGTCCACTCAGGCATTTGTGAGTAGCACGAGTCGGGTCCTAAGCTCTATGAATGAATATGCAGGGTGGGATACTATTGGCCTTCTATGATCGCTGATTCCTTAAGCTACATTAAGAAGTGCCAGGTATGCCAAATACACTCTAGCCTGGTTCACCAGCATCCAGAGCCCTTACACCCTACGGTTGCATCATGGCCCTTATCACAATGGGGTATGGATATCGTGGGGCCCATTACCCCCTTCCTCAATGGGCCATGTTTTCATCCTAGCTGCAACAAATTATTTCTCTAGGTGGGCTGAAGTCGTCCCCCTTAAGCAAGTTCCTGGGACAACGATGGCCTACTTTGTTCGACATCATATCATATACCGCTTCGGAGTACCCGACCAGACCATATCTAAAAATGGCCCTCAATTTAGGAGTCATCACATTGATCGCCTAGTTAACCAGTTCAGTTTCAAATGAAGGTACTTGAACATGTACCACCCTCGGGCGAATGGATTAGTTGAGACTTTCAATAAGACTCTATGCAATGTTCTAAGATATGCATTATAAAAAACAAGGAAGAATTGACATGATAAGCTTCCCGAAGAATTGTGGGTCTATCGCACTACTTTATGAAATGCTACTGATTCCACTCTGTATTCTCTTATTTATAGGGGTGAAGCCGTTTTACCTCTCAAACTACAAATCCCTTCCTTGCGAATATCTATTCACCAGGGCATAACCGAGATGAGAGAGTCAAGCTCCGGTATCAAGAATTGGATGCACTCGATGGAAAAAAACTAGAGGCTCAAGCAGAACCATGAACTCAACCAAGGGAGAATGAAGAGGGCTTTTGATAAGTCTATCAAGATCCGCTCATTCACTCGCGGTGATTTATTCTTAGTCGTTAAGAGGCCTATTGTTATGCATGGCCGACGTAAAGGAAAGTTTGAGCCTAAGTGGGAACGTCCCATTATAGTAAAAAAGGTCTCGTCTAATGGAGCCTACAAACTAAAACATCCTGGTGGAGAAGAGGCAATGCCCCCTATCAACGGGCGAAACATAAAGAAGTATTATCCGTGATGTGTATTCAAGCAAGATAGTCCAAACAAAATGCTAAACTTTTTTCTTTTATATTGCGGTAAAAATGAGTTACAAGTTATAAGAACCTGTTATTAGGGAGGTTACAAGTCTCTTATGTCTGAGGATAAGAGGACGGTTACAAACCAAAACTTGTGGTTTTTCTCTTGTATTTGAGAGTAAGAGGACGATTACATGCAAAAAAAATGCCTATCCTATGATGAAGAAGCAAACCCACAAAAGGAAGGACCTTCTCATGAAGAAGAACCGAAACGACTCGGAGAGTTAGCTTTAATTCGTCTGACGAGTAAGAGGATGGTTACAGGCCAAAAGACAAAGCAGAGCCACTCCAAGAAGTTAGCCTCAGTCCATCCAATGTGTATGTCAAACATACATGCTAGATACCTCATCTGACGTGTATGTCAAACATACGACGTAGGATCCATTCAACATGTATATCGAATATACAAGAGGGGCTGCCCTAGCAAGGAGCTGGCCTATGATGAAAAAGCATGCTCAATTCATAGTGGATGCCCTTCCACAGAACAACATCGACCTCACTGTTATTCTGGAGGATTTGGCTTCCAACAGGTACCACAAACCACGCCCCATCCTTCACAACTTTTTGTCAGCCCATGGACATCGCCATACGTAGCTCATCGTCGAGCGCTGTGAACCCCGCACGTGACTTCCGACATATGTGAGTGTCAGTCATTGCATCGTGATAAGCCACACATGCTGATCAATGCCAATTGAAGCCAGTGTCAGTGGGGTCCTTTAAAGGTCAGCACCAGTTGCATGCCCAAGCCCTAGTGCTGATTGTTTTGCTTGAGGTTTGGCGCTGGTTGTATCAACGCTCCAAATCATCGAGGCTGATTACCTTAGAGCCAGTTGGACTTCTGTTAGCGCCGACCCTGTCACGACTATTCGCCTCTCGAGACTCCTCATTTTCGTACCTCCTTAAATGGTCATAGGATTTTCAAGGATGACGGTTCACCTCTAGCATCCGTACACCTTCCTCGGATGGTTCACTTCCAACGATCGTACGCCTTCCCCATGACGTTTCACCTCCCGTGGCCATTCGTCTGCCACTGGAATTGATCCCACACGGTTGAAAACTCACTGGAAAACCTTCCCGCGTATCCTTTTAGCCTGGACTTCACCAGAATCAAACCAAAAGGCTTTTGCAGACTTCCCCTGAGTTAGTGAAAACCTCTACGACACCATGAAAGTGACAAAAACCTTCCACAATTGCCAGGAAACCCCTTAAAAAATCCTTGGAAAGCCCTCAAGACGTGCGAAAATACTCATTTATGTGTTTCCCGCCTCTTCTCAAAAGAAAAACGATAGCAGGAGCCTCCTCTACTTCCCGAAAAGATTCTCGAAAAGCTCTCCTTTCCCTGCTACTGTTTCCGCAAACTCACTGAATCCTTAACGAGGTTTGTTCAACGAAGGTCTTCTTTGCAAGACCCTTGAATGGAAGCCTGTTGTCTGCCGAAGAACCTTCCCTGCATAGACTATTGCTGAAGTCCCAGTGCTCGCTGGAAACTTCAACCGAGCACTCTCTCCTCATGGTTAAAGCAAACTTGCTTAAGGTTTTACCCTTGGTGAAAAATAAGGGAAAAATGGGGTTTACCCACTTATGTAAACTAGAGTGCCCTCAAATGTCCGTCACAAATTGGGAAGTCCAGTTAAATCCAACAGAAGCCAAGCGACAACAAGCCGGGTCGGGCTTTACATGAGGTCTCAGGTAACTCTCATCAATCCATCCCCAGCACCGGTTGACACAACACCTGGTGGATTTCCAAAACAACCCTCATGCTGGTTGACCTAGCGCCAGGTGTATTTCTAAAGACAATCTTAGCATCGATTGACTTAGCGCCAGGTGTGTTTCCAAATACGATCCTAACACCAGTTGACTTAAAGCCGAGTGTGTTTCCAAATAAAACCTTAGTGCTGGTTGACTTAACACCAAGTATGTATCCAAAATTAGCCCAGCATGGGTTAACTCAATGCCGGTTGTCTTTAGATAATACTACGGGACATTCACAACACCAGCTGAACAACACTGGTTGTGTTATGAGAACTCAATGCCGGTTGAATATTCGCAATAAACCATCATTGCTACACGTGTTGCCAGTCGTATTTCAAGCAGTGTATGCCCTACCACTATCCCTAGTGGAGTTGTGTACCCAAGCTAGGACTTGTCATCCCTAATGGACTTGCACCCGAGCCGTTGCACCTAAACTGTTACTTCCCCAATGGAGTCAGGAGTTATCCCTCATCCTGCAATAGGAGTCACACCCATATTGTGGCCCATCATCCCCAGTGAAGTCATTCTTACCTCCCCAATACCCAATGGTTCAACTTCACACTAAGCTACCTTATCCCCAGGGAGTCGGTGTTTGAACATATTTTTTATCATCTTGGTCCTTGGTAGGAAGAAGGTCAATAAAGCCTACAAAACAGTGGAAAATTCCCTCCAATCTTAGAATGGCCCCATAATTTCTCAAGATCGTCATCAGTACTTCAAAAAACCACCTGCCAAGTTTCATCACGATCAGACATGTCAAAGGGAAAGAACACAAAGAAACATTTTTCGAAAAATTGGCTTCTTGCACCTTGAAACGGACTCTACAACTGGAGCGACATTGACGTCTCAAATCACTGCGGGACAACCGCCATTGGATCCGTCACTGTCAAAAATCCCTGTGGGTCAAGTTTCAACTTGATCAGACACTTCAAAACAAAGATATGAGCAAAATATTGAAACGGGAGAGGCCGCACACTATTCCCACACGGCCTCACTGCACTAAAACACCATTAAAGGTGGCTGTTTTTAAAGTCATGGGCAGTCACTTTTGAGGCCCGTAACTCACTCACTCCAAGTTAGATCGCTCCCAAATTTGGTGAGCATATTCGTTTCATCAAGACGAACAATTCGATATGTGGCATGCGCCAAGATGATATTCGAGCAGGGCGAAAAGCTAAAGAGAAGTTGCCGATCCGTGAAGAAGTTGCAAAAAATTCAGCAGCAACACGCCTCTCTCAATGAACCAAACCATGACGCTTGCGTAATGGATCGACGCAAAACCAATTCCATTGTGGGCATAAGGTTCAGGGTTATCATTGGATTGAACCACGTACATGTTGGATGGTTATATTTCATGCACGAAGCCGATGAAGTTACTGAAATTCCAGCCATTGCATTCTAGATTCCGACCAAAACTCAAAAGTTGTGAAATCTTTGTTCGGGCTCCAAATCACATTTTTGTTTGTTGCCACGCAATCGTGACGACATGCTTAGTGCGCTACCACAAAGAAATCACAGAAAAACATTAAGGAAAGATCGCACTATCGATATGAAGTTTTCAAAATTCAAACGAATTTCAAGTCTCATGATCGTGACTCAAAAACATGATTCATGGCTCGATTGGTATCAAAACAATCGCCATGTCGAGCTTTACAAGAAAATAATCATCTTTCAACCAAATGGGCATCAGAACAACCCCTATCAGCCATAGAAGATCACGCAAGTTCTCGGGCGGTCATAGGGTCTGTTCTGAAATTCAACAAATTGTTAAGCAAGGGCCAAACTGTCATTTTGTACCCATTTTTAGAATTTATTTTAATTCAATTAAATCTTAATTTTCAGCAATTAGGTTTAATTTTGATCAATCGACCCATGTCTGGGCACAACTCTATATAAATAGGCACTAGCTCATTGTAAAAGGACCCCCCAAAAAAACTTCGGCCTTCAGTTGATTTTTGAGAAGATTGAACAGAAATTTTGATTCCTTGCTTGAGCCTATGAGTAAGTCTTGGAGAGAGAGTGAGGAAAGGGAAGAAAAGGGCCAGTACCCTTCAAGTAGGCACCGTTCTTTCTCTTTCTTTTCTCTTTCTCTCTCTCCTTTCTCTCTATTCTTCTCTATCTTTCTCTCTCTTCTATCTCTCTTTCTCTCTCCTCTTCTCCCGCTTCGTCTATTAGTCGACAAGACCTAATGCTGATTGGTTTTCTCTCTCTTCCTCTATCAATTGATGAGACCTAGTGCTGGTTGTCTTTTCTCTCTCTACCAGCCGGCGAGGCCAAGCGCCAGTTGATCTATTCCCTCTCTTCTTTTGTCAAATGGCGAGACTAAGCGCCAGTTGGTTCCCTTCCTCTCTTCTCATCTGACACAGTCAATGAAGCCTAGCGCCAACTGCTTCCTCTCTCCCCATCTCCTGAAATAGTCTATGATGTCTAGCGCCGACTACATCACTTCTTCCTTCTTCTTTCTCCTTCTGTCTTTTCCCTTCTTCTTTTTAACCCTTACTCTCTACTCATTTGTTCGACTAAAAGGGAGGTTAGCCTCTCATGGTATTCCTGTTGTCTAGTTGTAATGTTATTGTGCCAGGATCACTTGGCCTGCTTTGCAGCCACAACAGATCAACCATCGTGCCTAGCTACTTGATATCGGTAATAATGTTTAGTAGTTATACCGTGAGCCGGTCTTAGTTACCGAGCCCATTTTGTACCACGTTAGGCCAATTATCCATTAGCCTAGTCATTGCTCTGATCCTCTAGCTTGGTCGAATTCTTCTCTCCCATCATCTTTCTTTGTTCTTCTTGAATGCGCATGCTTGTATAAGTTCATCAGAGAGGAAAAGGGTGAGGTCTGACCCACCTGTCCTGTAACCTTTGCCATATATGTTTGTGATTGTAAAAAAGCAGAAAATAAGAAGAATATGAACCAAGGGAGGCGATTTTGAACTAGCTTTATTACTTTCTCCATGATCTAAGAGGGTTGGTAATACACCCCAGGTTTCTAACGAGGTTCCCAAGATAGCGATCTCAAAAATGTATCGGGTCTTCCCTGAAACCCGAGACGTGTGCCACCTCAGGGATTCAGAGGGAGAGATCGAGGCATTTAACCGGCTTGTCGACTCCACTAGGGACTTACTACCCCTTTGTTGGATCGTTCTTGATTGGCTAGTTTTTTCTTTATTTGTTTTCATTCCCTTTTCACATTCAGTTATTGCGGCTAGGTTCATTAACCCATTTATCCGGATCGAGGATTTTCTTATCCCCTTATTCAAGAGTGTCTCTAGGGAATAAGGGCCTTCGACTTCATTCCTGACCATCCTCTTGAGAAAAGACCCCATGTCTAGCTCCCAGGTCTTAACCTTGACCGGTGTGAGGAGGGACTTGAAGGCCCCTCATTTCCCATCTCTTTGCTCTAGTGGAAACTCCACCAAAGTGCCTTGCATGGGTGGCACTTATGTTGCCCCACACAGCATGCACCGAGCCCGACCCAGTCCAGCTCATTTGTTGGGATTTTACAAGCGGCGAAGAAAGTTTCGTTGGGCCTCAGGTCAAAGCCCGATCTAGCTCATCGTCGTTTGGCTTTCCTTGAATGCAACTAGGATTCTTAGTTTGTGAGGGGCATTTAAGCGGGGTAAAACCCCATCTTCTCCATTTTTCACCGAAGGAAAAAAAAACTTAAACAAAATTTTAACGGTGAACAGAAAGTTCCTGGTGGAAGCTCTGACAAGAAGGGAGATTCCGATAAGAGATCAAGTGTTTCTGAAAATCTTACAGGGAAGGTTTCGGCAAGATTGTCAAGGGATTGTTGGAAAAGGAGAAGTTGCAAGAGTTTTGGCAAGCAAAACTTTGCTAGGAATTTGCAGGAGTTTTTTGGTTAGCACAGGGGCCTTGCTAGGAGGACTTCAGCAGAGGTATTTTGAGGGTAGTAGAGGCGGGAAATGCAGCAGTGGGCATTTTTACAAGTTTTCTGAGGGCTTAAGTTATTTTCTGGTGTCGTAGGGGGGTTATCGAGGATTTCCTAATAACTTAGGGAAAGTTGCAGAGGTTTTCTGCGAGGTTTTGTTTATTTCCTTGCCAAGGTGCAGGCAGGGAAAGTCTCTCAGTGAGTTTCTGACCATGTAGGAGAAGTTCCTGCGAGAAACCGAAGGGTCAAGAGAAACGAAACGATCACTGAAGATGGACCGTCACAAGGAAGGAAAACGGTTGTGGGAGGTGGACCTTCACGAGGAAGGCCAACGGTTGGGGGAACCAAACGGTCACAAAAGGAGAACCGTCGCAGGTGTTGGTCGGTTGCCCTTGGAAATTGCTCGGCCATTAAGCAGGCAAAGAGACTCGGGCTTTGAAAAAGAGGAGTCTCGAGAGACGAATAATCACAAGAGAGCCGGTGCTAACAGAACCGCAGCCGGCGCGGAAGCAGCTAGTGCTGATGGTTAGAGGCATAACCGGTGCTGTCACAGATGACGATGATCCACAAGAAAGGCACCTGACGCTAGAAGTTGGGAGTGCATTCGGCGTTGGCCTTTGGAGGACGCAGCCAGCACTGGCTTCAGACAGTGCTCATCAGCACATGTGGCACATCATGACATGCACAGTGCTGCTCGCATGTTGCAATAAGTTACAGGCGGGGATTGCGACATTTGGCGATGAGCAACGTGCGGCGATGTTCATGTGTGGCGCTGACATGGGCCAACAAAAGGTGGTGAATGATGGTAAGGCATGGCTTGCGATATCTGTTGCTAGCCAAATCCTCTAGGACAACTATGAAGTCCATGTTGTTCTATAGAAGGGCATCAACTGTGAATAGGGTATGCTATCCATCATAGGCAGTTCCTTGCCAGGGCAGCCTGCTTTGTATGTTTGATGCACACGTCAGTCTGCCTTGTATGTTTGATGTACATGTCAGATGAGATCTCTGGCTTGTATGTTTGATATACACGTCGGACGAACTGAAGCTAACTTCTCCGAGTGGTTTTGCTTCGCCTTTTAGCTTGTAACCATCCTCTTGCTCGTCAGATGAATTGAAGCTGACTCAGAAATGGTTGGCTTCTTCTTTTGGTCTGTAACGATTCTCCCTAGTGGCACTCTTTAGATGAATTGAGGCTATAACTTCTCCAAGAGGTTTTGCTTCTTTGCTTCTTCTTCATGGGGCAGGCATTTTGTTTTTACCTGTAAGACGTGAAAAAGCAATATTACCAATTTTGGTTTGTAACCGTCCTCTTATCCTTAGATGCCAGAGCAACACCTTTGGTGTTAGATGTTTTCTTTTCCTCAGACGCAAGAGACTTGTAATCTCCCTAATAATGGGCTTTTTAGATTGTAATATGTAACTTCTTTTTACTGCAATAAAAAGAATTAGAATTTGTTTGGACTATCTTGCATACTTTGTGTTGAGCCATTTTCTTTTGCATATGTATCACGAATAGTACTTCTTTATGTATCGCCCGTTGATAGGGGCATTGCCTCCTCTCCATCGGGATGGGCCAGAATGTAGGCTCCATTTGGGGAGACCTTTTTTACTATAAAGGACCCTCCCATGTAGGCTCAAACTTCCCTTTATGCCGACCATGCATGACAATAGGCCTCTTGACAGCTAGAACTAGATCACCACGAACGAATGAGCGGATCTTGACAGACTTGTCAAAAGCCCTCTTCATTCTCCCTTGGTTGAGTTCGAGGTTCTGTTAAGCCTCTAGCCTCTTTTCATCAAGCACATCCAATCCTTGACATCGTAGCTTGACTCTCTCGTCTTCGGTTATTCCTTGGTGAATAACAACTCGTAATGAAGGGATTTGAATTTCGAGAGGTAAAACCGCTTCACCCCCATAGACCAAAGAATAAGGAGTGGAATCAGTAGATGTTCTCGTCGTAATATGATAAGCCCATAATACTTTAGGAAGCTTCTCATGCCAGTTCTTCTTCGTCTTTGATATCTACTTTCTTAAAACATTACACAAGGTCTTATTGAAGGCCTCGGCTAAGCCATTCGCCCGAGGGTGTTACATAGTCGAGTACTTCAACTCAAAACCAAACTGATTGACCAAGCATCGATGTGGTGGCTCAGAAACTAGGGACCACTATCGAAGATAATTTGGTCAGGGACCCCAAACAGGTATATAATATTATTGTTGAATGAATTTGGTGACGGTTGTCCCAAGAACTGGCTTAAGGGGGACTGCTTCAGCGCACTTAGAAAAGTAATCTGTTGTGGCTAAAATGAAGACAAGACCCATTGCCGAGGGAGGATCAATAGGCCCTACGATGCCTATACCCCATTACGAGATGCCACTGTAGGGTGTAAGGTCTGGAGGTTGAGGAACATGGCTTGAATGGATCTTGCACACTTGACAGTTCTTATCATATTTTAAGGAATCGGCAATCATCAAAGGCTAATAGTATCCCAACCTACGTATTCATTCTTAAAGCTTAGGACCAGACTGGTGTAGTCCGCAAATGCCTGAGTGTACTTCTTCTAACACCTTATTTGCTTATTGTACGTCCACACATCTAAGAAGCATACCATCAAATGACCGTTTAAAGAGAGTATCTCCTTCAGCAGGGTATACTTAGTATACATTCGACGTACACTGTTGCTCTCGGCATGGTCTTCTAGGAGCCTACCATGTTTTAGAAAACTAGTGAGGCGTTCCCTCCAATCTTCTACCTGTTCGATTTCTGCACATATTGGGTCAAAGAATTCCAGTTCCTAGTTTAGAACCTTAGCCTCTTAATTCCGTGTCAATTCTCATTTAGTCTTAATTACTTCCTTAGCTCATAGAAGTGCTCCAAATGGATAAGGAGGGCACTCCGGGAAGATATTTCTCTCATCGTCCGCGTTGACCTCGGTTCTTAGTGCAATGTGTCTCCATTCTGCCATCTAGACAAGCGTAGGTTCTGATGAGGACAACTGAATTGTAGAGTCGATTTTTGCAATTGCGTCAACCTGCGAGTTTAGCCTCCTGGGGATGTGACTCAGGGATACGTCCACAAACTGGGCCATATGCGATTTTGCAGTATCGTGATAGGGCTTGAGAGTTTCGTTATGAGAATCAGCCTGAGCAAGAGAGAAAGAAAGTCGCAATGTTCCTCCTTTCAGGGTTATGAAGACCACTCCAACGCCTCCTCGATCTGATTGGAAGGCTCCGTCGAAGTACAACTCCCACGGGTGAGCAAGTTCAATACAAAATAGTTCTTCATCAGGGAGGTCACTTGATAATGGAGAATCCGCCAGCACGGGGTGTGTTGCGAGAAAATCAGCCAGAGCTTGACCCTTGATGGCCTTTTGTGAGACATATGTGATGTCAAATTCCATCAACAGTAATGCTCACATAGTAAGACGTCCGGAAAGGCACGAGCGTGTCATGAGAAACTTTACAGGATCTGCTTTTGGTATAAGTTTCACTTCATGACCAAGTAAGTAGTGGTGAGCTTTGGACTACGAAGATTAAGGCCAAGCACATCTTCACTATAGGGGGGTAATTCTTTTCGGCCCCTTGCATCCTACGGCTGAGATAGTACAACGCTGTTTCTTTTCCCTCTTCATTGTTTTGTGCCCACAATGTCTTGAGTAACTCATCCAAAGCAGTCACGTATAGGATAAGAGGTTTTCCCAACACAGGTGTCGAGAGTATTGGATGATTGAGCAAATATTGTTTGATGTCATCAAGAGCTGCCTAACATGCTTCATCCCAGATGAATGGAGTATCCTTCTTTAATAGGTGTGTAAAGGGTTTACAGCGACCTGAAAGATTTGAGATGAACCGGTGAATGTACGTCTGCTATCCTTGAAGAGAGCACATTTCTCGTAATGTAGTTGGTGACGACATTTCTTGGATTGCCTTAATCTTGACTTGCTCAACTTCAAGTCCTCGATGTCTGAAAATGAACCCTAAGAACTTTCCCGAACGCACGCCAAAGGTGCATTTCAGCGGGTTCATTTTAAGTTGATGAAGGCGTAGTCGCTCGAATACCTTATCAAGGTCTCTCATGGTGAGAATATTTCTCTTCGGATTTTACCACCAAATCATCTACATAACACTCCACCTCTTTGTGCATCATGTATTGAAGATGGTTGTCATCGCTCGCTGGTATGTGGCACTAGCATTCTTTAATCCAAAAGGCATCATTATGTAATAAAAGACCCCTTTTAGCTCACCGGCCAAGTTCTTCAAAGAAAACGAAGTCTCTGCGCTGCCAGCACACAAAGGAGAATTAAGAAAAGGAACTTTGTCATAAAAATGGGAGGAAAGTTGCCCCCACGCTCTCCTGCCTAGTCCCTTTTTAAAGGACATAGGCTCATCAAAGCTTGCCGCCTCTCGAGCACCATGCCGCCCGGCTACTCGACCACATGTCATCATGACGGCGCCTCGTTGACTATGACATTCAAACCTTCTTACACCTCACCTACTATGCGTTGCTCATGAAGCGTCACGATTAAATCTCATGCCGCCATACTGTCAGGCTCACATCATCAGCAGATCATGTAAAAAGATCTCGCAGAAGGCATCACTGCCCACGTGGCATTCTCCATCTGACCACATGCCACCATGACATTGCCTCGTCAACCAAGTGCTGCCTCTTTAAGTGCCCACCCCCCGAGGTACCACTTCATTTCACCCTCTGTGGGTGCCACTTCATTTCATCCCCCATGGGTGCCACTTCATCTCACCCCCAGTGGGTACCACTTCATTCCACCCCCACATGAGTATCATCTTCATTTCACCCCCCGTGGGTTCCATTTCATTTCACCCCCCACGGTTTCCACTCCATCTCACCTCCCTCAAGTACCACTTCATTTCACCCCCCCCATGAGTACCACTTCATTTCACCCCCTGTGGGTTCCACTCCATCTCACCTCACACAGGTTGCACTTCATTTCACCGCCCGTGGTTGCCACTTTATTTCACCCCCCGCGGTACCATTTCACCCCCAGCGGGTAGCATCTTCACATCACCCCCCCGCCCCCTGCGGGTGCTTCCATCATTCCATCACCCCCCATGGGATCCACTCCATCTCATCCCCCGCGAGTGCCTCCAGCACGCTACCACCATGAGTGTCGTCTAACACCTCCCACGGGTACCACCATCATTGACCCTGCGTGGGCACAAACTGCCTAAGTCACAATGAAGCTACTCTTTGGGACAACACCCCAAAAAGGTGAAAAGATCCCCTGCCTCAGCCACTAGCCACCGCAACCAGCCCAAGACAAGGCCACACCCTCAAGACTCTTAAGACTCCTCCGCCAAGGCTCACTACACTAATGACCTCTCATTCGCCTCAAAAAAAACAAGAGAAAACGAAAGAAGCCAGACGCGATGGTTATCATCGTGAGTAAAAGTAAAAGAGCTTCAAGCGGACATAACCAAAAAGGCTATGGGTAAAATCGCCCAAACAAAAAACAATAGCGACATGGTGAAATCCCGCAAAGGGCACCATGAGTGAAAATGACAGGTGGGCATGGCCACGAAGCCATGAGTAAAAGAGTCCGAAGAAAAAATCCAGGCATGACAAAAACCAGCAAAGGGTGCCATGAGTAAAAGTAGAAATCAATGGGTGGACGTGACCTCGAAGTTACGAGTAAAAGCTCCCCAACAAAGGATATGATGAAAACCACTTTTCTGGCACCATACCCATTGGGTTCATGGTGAAAACCCGTTAAGGGTGCCTGAACCGAGCCTCCTCATTCCGACCTCCAGGCCAAACCTTCTCAACTCCCAACCCCAGTGCCTTTTAAAAACACTTCTGACCCCTGTACCTTCAAAACAAAAAAACTTCCGAATCTGTGCCTTCAAAAACAAAATTTCGGCCCAAAATTCCAGCCCCAGTGCCTTCCAAACACAAAATTCCGGCCCCAGTGCCTTAAAAAAAAAACTTCTGGCCCTAGTGCCTTCAAAAAACTTATCACAGGCCTTTGTGCCACCTTCCTGTTTTCATCACCAGAGCCTTAGTGCGCCGGTGCCACCCTTTTATCCCAGGCCTTTATGCCGCCTTCCTGTTTTCGGTATCGGAGCCTTATTGCCCTTGTGCCGCCCTTATATCTTGGGCCTTTGTGTCGTCTTTCTATTTTCAGCACCAGAGCCTTAGTGCCCTGGTGCATCCTTAGTGCCGCCACGTCAAAAATAAAAAATGATCTCCTTCTCTTCTCTTTCATTAAACTGTTGCAACCAAGGTGAAGTCCCCTAAAATAGAATCGCCTTAGAGGCCATCCTCCTATCAAGTCTAAGTAATTCGGGCACTCTCCAACTGGGCCTGTAGGACGTAAGCTGAAGAGGTACCTTGCATGTCATTCTTCTCATCAAACTCCAGCATCTAGGGTGAAGTCCCTTAAAATGGGACCGCCTCAGAGGCCATCCTCCTATCAAGTCTAGGTAATTCAGGTGCTTCCCAACTGAACCAGTAGGATGTAAGCTGAAGAGGTACCTTGCCTGCCTTTTCTTTCTCCATCAAGTTTCAATCATCCAGGGTGAAGTCCCCCAAAATGGAACCGCCTCCAAGGCCATACTCCTATCAAGTATGGGTAATTCGGGACAGCCCCAACTAGACCAGTAGGCAAAAGCCAAGAGGTACCATGTTTTCTCCTAGCGTTGTTGTTTGGATAGGGATAAAACTCACAAGAAGGGCCCCTACCAACTCCAATGTCAGGACCTCCTCAGCTAGAATGGGATAAAGCTCACAAGAAGGGCCCCCACTAGCTGAAACATCAGGAGTTCACGAAAGCCCGCTGAAGGCAGAATATCAGCATGATCTCCCAAAAAAAACAAAATGGATTCTGTCAAAACCTAGATAAAGACCCTCAACAAGGCACCAGACCACTAGAAGCCACTTTGATCGCCACCGAGTCAAGGAAAAAGCTCAACAAGGTCTACCCCTCGAGGATTGCGCTGTGTCGATGATCAAGAAAAAAAAATTGATCGAGAAACAATAAACATGTCTTGGCAAGGATTTGTCAGAGGAACTATGACATTAAATTTTTCAGAATGTTGCACTTATCGTTGCTCTTGAAGTGCAACATCCAGCGAGGGCAAGTTGTCGTATGTCATATTTGATGTACCTCCGTAAGCCTGTACGAATAAGGAGAAAACCGATGACAGCCTTGTCTCGCAGGTTCACGAAGCACGCGCATACTAAGATTGTGCCGAAAATAAAGCCTCATGCTTAGTGACCTGGGTGTAGTGCCCTCGCACCACACAAGGACCCTTCACTGTAGCCCTATGCTAACGGCTACAGCAGGGTACAAAACCACCGCCATTATGCTCAAGATATCGAAAAACCCCCAAGGACCAAAATTGGGCTCCATCGAACTTCTCTAGAGGGGTCTACCCTCATGGGTTATACCATAGCATGGTGCGACTTCACTAAACCAGTCCCTGAAATGGGGCTGCAACAATGTTTTCCAATAGTGACTTTGCCAACCCATGGTGCCTTTCTCTGAAATCAAACGGAGCTCAAACATTGATATGTTCTTGATCATGTCAACCCCACCAGTTTGACCTACAGGACACATTATGGCGTGACCGAGAACCCTCATTTCTCTGAAGAGGAAAGTGACCAAAGAAACCGAGGAAAAAACAGGATTCAGCACGCGCTGGAGTCGGTGAAGCATAGCACAATGTCCAAGCCTTGGATTAATGCGAGGAAGAGTTCAATAGTATCCCCATGCAAAGAGCTACATTCTGGTACAACTCTTGCATTCAATCTGTGGTTCGATGAATGCAAGCCCCCGGGTCGCTAAAGAAGCCAATCCAAGCAGTTGCCGGAATCCCTTTCTTTGACAACCTTCCAAATTAGGAAAATGCACAAATCAACACCAAATCAGCCCAAACTTGGTGCAAAACGACTGTAACAGCCTCCTCTCTGACTTGCAAGTAGAAACAGGAGATAAAACAACGTAGCTCAAAGATGCATCGGCAAATAAAGTTCACAAAATTGGCCAGACTTTCACCCCGAGGGAACACCACAGCACAATTAAAGGGCATCAATATGCTCACAATCGCGAGAAGAATGAGGATATGTTGCTGAAATAACTGAACAGTTGCCGCAAGTTGCAGGACCAGCTTCCAAGTCTTCCCATGACGGAGCAACCTACATGTAGGGACGATCTCGTCATTCGAGCGACTTCCCAATTTGGGGATATGCTCAAACAAAAACCAAATTGGATGAAATTTAGTGCAAAATGATTGTGACATGTCCCTTTTAATTTGTGACCAAAATGAGGACTTGGAACATCATGGACCGTACCAGATGGGTGGTCAAAGTTTATGGACTTGGCCGGATTTTTGCCCCTTCATGAAAAATCCATTTCAAGACGATCAAAGGGCATCAAAATGTTCATAATAGATCAAGCATCAATTCTACGAAGATCAATCGCCCGAATCGCCACCGTAAGCATTCGAAAAATATCCCAAGTCTAGCAATGGCAAGGGGTCTCCCCTCATAGAGGGATGGTTTTGTCATTTGCTCAAAAGAACAAAGGGGTATTTTGGTAATTTTGTTGAAAAACGGGATTTTATTTTAATTCCATTAAATTTAAACTTTCCACAATTTGACTTAGTTTTGAGCATTCCACCCGTGTTTTATGATTGCTCTATATAAGTGAGCTTAAGTCATTTGTAAACCTAAGTTGAGAAGCGTAATAAAAGTTTGCCTTTTGCCCCTTCAAGCCTATGATTGTATATAGCTTCCAACTTCAAGAGAGAGAAGAGAGAAAACTTTACCACCTTGGGTAATTGCCCTTAGACCTCCTACTTCCAACTCCGAACTTCCAAACCTACCACTTCCAACTCCCAACTTTCAAACCTCCCACTTCCAACTCTCAGCTTCCAAACCTACCACTTCCAACTCCCACCTTCCAAACCTCCACTTCCAATTCTCAACTTTCAATTCCGAACTCCCTAGAACCTCAAGATCCCTAGTACCTAGAACCTTAAAATTCCTACTCCCTACACCATACACCTCACCTTAGATCACCATACTCCCTATCTTGTACAGCCCCTTAATCCACTTAGGTCTATTCATCTTAGACATAGACCTTAACCCCAAAGGTCAACACATCTTTCTAAGGAGCGCTAAAAAGGAATCCTCAAAGGAACGGACAAACCCAAGCTGACTTAAGTTCACTCTCTCTCTTCTTTCTCTTTCTTCTCTCTCTTTTATTTCTATGACCTCTTATAAATCTACTTCTCTCATACTCTATCTATCTTTCTAAACTTGGACAGCTCTCGAGAGGCTCTTCGGAAGTGATTTTGTGATAGTCTAGAACTGCATACTTCACTCTCCAACTACAGAGGTGATTTCTTGAAAGTCTAGAACTACAAACCTCACCATCTAGAATCCTCTAAAGTGCTCTTGACTTTAGTATCAAACTCTAGGGACTTTTCTGACATTCCCGGTTACCTCCTTAGAGAGGGGACGCCGGAAAGATGTCTGAGTTTTGAGAAGCCTTCTCTTTCTTATATTCTTATTCCTTTCGCATAGTATCTCTCATTTATCTATTCTTCTTAGTTACTCATTAGGGGGCCTATACGGAAGTGAGCTCATGATAGTCTAGAACTGTAGACTTCACTCTCTTGCTTTGAAGGTGGTTTCTCGACAGTCTAGAACTACGGACTGCACTCTCCTGAATCCCCCGGTATACCTGTGGCCTCTAAGCCCAATATCTTTCTTGTCTCTAATAATACCTCTTAAGAGAGGTGATTGGTTAGGCGCCTCGATCTCGCCCTCTGGATCGGAATGGTCTGACGGCACGAGTCTTAGGTTTCGGGGGAACCCGAGACTTTGAGATCGCTCTCTCGGGAACCTCGCTCAGGATCGAGGGCAGATGTACCAACCGATGAGAGATGAATTTAATGTGGGTTTGAGACTTAATTGGGCTGGCTTGCGTGGGTTCCTCTTAGACCATGAGTCCTACAACTGGTTTGGAATCGCCTCCCTTGGCCTGTATTTTCCTATTTCTACAATCACACATACATGTTTAATTTTATAAGTATCTTTGGATGAATGTACACAAGGCGTGCACATTCAAAGGAGAAAAGAGCAAAGATGATGAGATGAGGATTGAGAGAAGAAAGAAGAGAGAAGAAGAAGAAAAGAAAGAGACACTTGACTTGGTGACTAGCCTAGCACAGTGGCCAGATTGGCGTGATGAATGACCTGACTTGGTAGCAAAATGGGTACAGAAAAGAGACCAACAAGACGGTAGTACTACTCAATGACAGAACACCAACACCGACCAGCCTGACACAACAGCTAGATCGACATGGCAGCAAGTTTGGGACGCTGACTCAGACCGGCATGGTGACAATACTGCTCGACGACGAAACTACCGTGACAGTGCTAGACATGTCTCTCGGTCAAATGAGAGAGGAAGTAGACGAAGTAAGAGGGAAATAAGGGATGAGAAAAGTAGAGAGAGAAAGAGAGGAGAGCAGAGAGAGAAAAAAAGAGAGAAAAAAGAAGAGAGAGAAAGAACATGGATGGCGATGGACTTCCACCATCCATGACAAAGGAAAAAGGAGAGAAAAAGAGCATGGACGACGATGGACTTCCATCATCCATGATAGAGAAAAGATGATTTTAGGAAAGAGGAAGAGGAAAGGAAAGTAGAGAGAGAAGAAAGGAAAGAAGAGATGGCAAATGAAAGTGAGGAGAGAAATTGAGAAGAGTAGGAGGAGAAAGAAGGAAGGAGAGAGAAAGAGATTAGGAAAGAGAGAAGAAGAATAAGGAAATAGAAGAGTAAAGAGATATGCATGGCATTACCACTGCCGTGGATGTCAGAGAGGGAATAATTAGAAAAGAGGTATGCACGACGCTTCCACGGCCGTGGGTGTCAGAGAGAGAAGAAAACATAAAGAGAGATTTGTGCACAGCATTGCCATCACTGTGCATGTTCAAAGAGAGAGAGAGACAAAGAGAAAGACAGAGTAGAAAGAAGAAAGTAGAGAAAGAGATTCGTGCACGGTGGTGCCATCGTCGTGCATGTTCAAACAGAGAGAGATAGAGAAGGAAGAAGTAAAAGTGAAAGAAGAAGAACAGAAAGAAGAAGACGCACACGACGTTGCCATTGCCGTGTGTGTGAGATAGAGAAAAGAGAATGCACACGGCGTTGCCATCGTCGTGTGTGTGAGAGATAGAGAAGAAATAGGAAAATGCACACAGCATTGCCATCACCGTGAGATAGAGAAAATAGACAGAGACAAGAATACACGTGGCGTTACCATCGTAGTGTGTGAGATAGAGAAGAAGAAAGAGAAGAATTCACACGACGTTGTCATCACCGTGAGATAGAGAAAATAGAGAGAGAAGAGAATACACGCGGCGTTGCCATCGCCGTGTGTGAGATAGAGAAGAATGCACACGGAGTTGCCATCACCATGAGAAAGAGAAAAAAGAGAGAAAACACATGCGGTGTTGCCATCATCATGTGTGAGATAGAGAAGAAGAAAGAGAAGAATGTGCACACATGTGTGAGATAGAGAAGAAGAGAGAAGAAAATGCACACAGCATTGCCATCGCCGTGTGTAAGAGAAAATAAGATATATAAAGAGAGGTTCATGCATCGCATTGCCATTTCCATGCACATTCAGTCAGAGAGGAAAGATAGAAAGATCGAGAAGAAGAGGAAAGAGAAGAAGAAGAAACAGAGAGAATAGGACACACAAGAGCTGTCATTGCCATGTGGGTTAGAGAAAGAGAAGGAAGAAGATGGCATACACGGCTCTGCCACAGCTGTGAACGTTCACAAAGAAGAAGAGAGAAAATTCGAGCAAATAAGAAAGAAAAGAGAGAGGAAGATATGGAAGAGAAGAGGAGAGAAAAAGACAAGAGGAGGAGAGAAGAAACTACCTTACCAAAGGGATCGACCCTTTTCTTCTCTCTCTCTCTCCAAGACGTGCCCACGAACTCAAACTAAAAGCATGAACTTTATTGATCAATTGAAAGTATCAAGGGAATCTGGCTAGCCCTTTATAATTAGGTTTAGCATATATTTATAGAATTGGGCCCAAACATGAGTACATGCCCAAAAACTATCTCAATTGATGATAATTACAATGTAATTGAATTAAAATAAATTCCGAAAATGGGTGAAAAAGTACTATTTTGCCCCTACCGAACAATACATGGAATTCAAGACAGCCCCTCCTGCTGCCCTAGAACTTGCGTGATCTTCTGTGAGTGATCCGGGGTTGCTCTGGTGTTCGTTTGATCGAAAGATGATTATTTTCTTGTAAGGATCGACATAACGATCAATTTGATACCAACTTCGAGCCATGGGTCGTGTTTTTAAGCCACGATCATGCGACTTGAAATTTGGATGAATCTTGAAATCTTCAGACTCATAGTGTGCTCATTTCTTGATTTTTTTTTGTGATTTCTTCACTGTATCACATTATAAGCATGCCTCCATGATAGTGTGGCAATAACAACAGCTCGATTTGTGTTTGGACGAAGATTTTGCAACTTTGGAGTTTTTGTGGGAATCTGGAATTTCGACACAGGTATTTGCAGTGACTTTGACATTTTCTAAGCTAAATCCGATTGTTCATCATGTACCGGTTCGAACTAGGGATAGCCCTAAACCTTAGGCACGCGATGGAGCTAGTTTCATGTCAATCCGATGTGCGAACGTCGTGATTTGACCGCTCGAGCGAGGTGTGTTACTATTGATTTTTCTGCAGCTTTCCTCACAGATCAGCAACTTCTCTCTATTTTTTCTTCCTGCACGGATATCATCACGAGGCGTGCCACATATCGAAACGCTCATCTTGACGAGACAAACACGCTCACAAAATTTGAGCATAATACGACTCGGGATTAATGAGATATGGATCTCGAAAGTCACTGCCCGAGGCTACAAAAAAAGTCACCTTTAATGGTGCTTTGGTGTACAGAGGCCACACGGGAATAGTGTGGGGCCCACTCCTTTTCGGTATTTTTCTCATAAC
Organism: Amborella trichopoda; assembly: GCF_054954075.1. Classification (NCBI taxonomy): domain Eukaryota; kingdom Viridiplantae; phylum Streptophyta; class Magnoliopsida; order Amborellales; family Amborellaceae; genus Amborella; species Amborella trichopoda. The sequence continues at coordinate 27,938,572 of NC_142337.1, read as the reverse complement.
TTTGTCCTGTAGTGTCCGATGAAGTCCAAATTGACCCATAGGAGTTTTCGATCGTGTCAGATCCAATGGCTGTGGTCCCATAGCTGTTTGACGTATCGAAAATAGAGCTCTAGTTACGGGGTCCATTTCAAGATGCTAGAGGCTGATTTTTTTGAAATTGTTTCTTTTTCTGCACTGCTTTAGACATGTCTGATTGCGATGAAACTTGACAGGTGACCTTTTGAAGTGCTTAGGAAGATTTCTACTCGTTTTGGAGCAATTCTAAGACCTTCGCAAATTCCACTCTATATCGTGGCTTTATTGATCGGCTTCCTCTTTATTCTGTATTAGAGATTAAGGTGCTAAACAATGTGTTCAAACAGCTTGCCCCACCGAATGTTGTGCTTCGAGAGAAGCGAGAAGGACAACATTCAGAAAATTTCCTTTGGCATTATTACTTTTTTCTTCCTAGCCACAAGACCACGTGAACGTCAAGGACATTCACGTAATGCTGCAACTGGGATGCTCAGACATTTGGATGCAATGTACAGGTCCATTCGTAGATATTTAAGGGGGAGAAGAGACTTTTTTGAGGGATCTTGTCGAAGTCCTCACCCTCAAGGGACTAATTGTGATTCTGACAGCTGAGGATTTTGTACATACCTAATTGGTCAGAATCATGCCCATCTGACAGTCGAGTGCCATGCTGAAACGCATTTTTCCCATTTTGGTCTTGGTTTGTGGATGGTCTGTTGAAGGACCTTTGGTTGGCGTTCGTTTGCATGGTGCACCAGGAATGTACTCAGTTGGGAAAGGTACCTCAGTTTATCGAGGTGACCAGCTGTGGGTATAAACCCTACCCCTTGCTTGCAATTTTATTAGCATAATAGGTCCAAGTTCTAGCTGACTTTGGTCTTCTTGGGGCATCTTCAGCATTTTCGAGTGTGTTTGTGATCGGGTGGGAATAGTGCTCTTCCTCATGAGACTTGTCTTGCCTTCTTGGCGAGTCTTCTGTCTTTCGAGTCCTTTTTGTAAATGGACTCGAGCTGTTCAAATCTTGCTTGATACTCGTATTTTTGGATCCTGGTATTGTGACACCAAGGATTTTTCTCTTTAGAATGTGGGCCGAAGCCACCTGTTTATTGATTCAAGCGTCCTTTGCAGATTTTCACTTGGGCTCGAGAAGCGACACCGTAGAGACTGTTTTCACCAAATTATTTTTATTTGGCCCTCTTTTACCCATGACCTTTCTGCCACTTCCACCCTTAGTCTTCCATTTTTACTCACGATGCCCTTTTGGGGTTTTCACCGTGCCCGGGTTTTTATTTATGGAACTCTTTTACTAATGGTTTTGTGACCATGCCCATCTGTCATTTTTACTCATGGTGTTCCCTTGTCCAGGTATACACCACGCCCATTATTTTTTCTCTCTTTTTTTGTGCAGATGTGTTTAAGGTCATGCCTTCGAGACCTGCTCGAAGCCTTTGATCGTCAGGTGGTCAGGACATGCACTACAGTTTAAGGTCATACAGCTGGACAATGAGGGATATGAATGGCAGTCTGTAGAGGCCATAGAGTGAGTGTGGTGGTAGTTTTTACTCACTTTTGGGGAGATGGCACGAGGCTACCTATGAAAGATTGATGATGTATGAATGGTAGGTGAAAAGTGGTGACCCACTAGTTGACGGTGAGTATGGATGGCGGGATGGTTCACTGTTTTGTGAGCATGGGGAAGACTCACTGGGGATTGATGGAGAGTGATGAAAAGAATGGACTCCCTGGGGAGGTAATGAAGGTGGCACGCGTACATGAACGGGTCGGTTAGAGAAGACATTCATGAAAATGAACGTAATGGGCGTGTGCACGTATGTGAGGGTATGTTTAAGGTCCTGCCTCCGGGACTTGTGCGAAGCAGTTTCTCGTCATGCGGTCAGAACGTGTACTATGGTTTAAGGTCATATAGCTTAGACCGTGGTCATCCAAATTAAACCCATGCAATTAGGACCATGCAGTTTAAGGTCCCGCAACTGGACCTCCGCTACAGTTTAAGGTCATAAAGTTTGGACCATGGTGCTAAGGCTTTTAACGTCATGCGGCAAGGACATGCACTATGGTTTAAGGTCATATAACTTGGACCATTGTTATGTAGTTTAGTGTCATACAACTAAGACCATGCAGTTTAACGTCTAGCAACTAGACCTTCGTTATAGTTTAAGGTCATATAGTTTGGACCATGGAGTTTAGGGTCGGGCATTTAAACCATGGCTATGCAGTTTAAGGTCATGCAGCTAGGACCGTGTAGTTTAAGGTCGTGCAACTAGACCATCGCTATAGTTTAAGGTCATATAGTTTGGACCATGCAGTTTAGGGTCGTGCATCTAGACCATGGCCACGCAGTTTAGGGTCATGCAACTCGGACCATTGTGTACGTCGCTATGTAGGTGAAGTCCCTTGGAGAATAGGTCTGTGAATAGTAATTTGACTCCCTGGGGGTAAAATGATGGCAGGGGTTTTAGATGGGAAGCAGACTTCACTGGGGATTAGGGGACAAGTATGACTCCCTAAGGTGAATGATGGAACTCCATGGGGAATAGACTCATGGAAGGTAACCTGACTTCTGGGGATAAGAAAGCTTGGTGCGAGACTGACCCACAGGGGATTGAAAGGATAAGCACGACCCTAACTCCACTGTGGATCAGTAGGCTGCAATACAGGTGTAGTTCCTACTGGGAATGAGGGAGAGTGTCCTGCTCCTGACTCCATTGGGGATGACCAGTAGTGGCCTGAGTGGAACTACATGGATGCAACTCCACTAGGGATGACAGAGGTTATGGCTTTGATGCAACTCCATTACAGATAGTGGTAGAATACTCACAATGATGATGAAATTTAGACATGCGTGGTGCTAGTCATGGATGGCAGCAACATACGTGGCGATAGTCATTAGCGAACTTAGTGCTAGCACGAGCGGTGCTGGCATGCATGGGAGTGGTCACGGGTGGCGGTAGCACTGATGCGCATGGCTTTAGTACGTACATTGAACGCGACGTTAGTGAAGGGCGGCGATAAGCCTCTATTCAGGCCTTAGGTCAGACCCCAACCCGGTCCAGCCCATCTGAAGGTTGGTTCTCGACGTTGCGCGGTTGGCGGTAAGCCTCTGTTTTTGGGCCTCGGGTCCGGCCCAATATTGCTTGGCCTTCAGGGACCTGTTTGGTATTCTTTCTTTGTGAGGGGTACCTTGGGAAACCGTCTTCTATATAAGGGGGAAAGAACCCATTTTTACTGCTTTTTACCAAAGGTAAAACAATGAGTTTAACAATGAGAGAGAAGAGACTTTTGGCGAGAACTTCCAACGAGCGCGCAGGTATTCCAACAAGTCTAGCAGCTTCGACAGGGTGTCCATAGGAGTTTGCCGAGGAGCGCTGAGGTTTCCGCTGAGGAATAGAAGGTTCAGGTGACGAAGGGAGAAGGGAGAATACTAGTGAGTTGCAAAGGTATTCCGACAAGTTTCTCAGTCACCAGAGTGGTGAGGAAGAGGCAGGAGAGGGTCGTCAGTCTTTTTCATGAACTTTCGAGTCCAAAGAGTAGTAAGAGAGTAGCAGATGTGAGCAAAAGTGTTTTTCGGTGTCGGGTAGTAGTGGAAAAGGCATCACAGTTGGTTTTCAGCAAGCAGGGAGTTGAAGGGTTGTCGGGGATTCGAGTCATCGCAGGAAAACAAGGAGTCTCGAGAAAGTGCAGAGTCGTCGGGGAGACGAAGGGTCGCAGGGAGACTAAGAGTCTCGGGAAGGTGAAAGGTCAACGTCACATGTGAACATGTGCAGTGACAGTGAACACAGCTGACGTTAGCCTCAGTCGGCATTACCCCCTTTGTCAAATGCAGTCGGCGTTACCCTCTAGCTCACAATCCTCAAGAAGCACAACCGGCACTGATCTTTAGAGACACAAACGACGCTAGCCTCACACAGCGCTTATCAATGCCTCAGTCACGCATGGTCAGTGACATGACGCATACGGTGTTGCTCACGTGTGGCGATGGTTGTTCACTTGATGATCATTTCATGAACGGTGGTAAGTTGCTTCTGATTGTGATTATGCTAGGTGAAGATTTTTGCACGGTAATTGTACTCACAGTGATGACTTGGGTAAGCAAAGGGTGATGGCCAATAGTAAGGTCGGGCTTATGATGCTTATTGGAAGTTCCAGCACAACAGTGAAGTCCATGTTGTACTGTGGAAGAGCACTCACTGTGACCAGGGTATGCCCTCCATTTTGGGCTAGCTTCTTGCCAGAGAATTCCGTTTCATATGTCTAGTATACCCCATCAAAGCGCTTCCACCTTCTTCTATTGTGAAGACCATTTTTGGCCTGTAACCGTCCTCTTTTCCGCAGATGCAAGAGCGACACTGGGGGTCAATTGTGTTCTTTTCCTCAGATGCAAGAGCAATGCTTTGGCATAGTTGTTCTCTTTTCCTCAAATGCAAAAGATTTGTAACCTCCCTACTAATGGGATTTTTGGCTTGTAACTCTTTCTAATGCAATAAAAAGAATTAACTTTGTTTGAATTGTCTTGTTTCTCTTCTTTTTATTGCATTTTTAACTTCTTCTTGTTTGAGTCTCTTTCAGCATGTATCATGCATAGTACTTTTTTAGATATCACCCATTGATAGGGGGCATTGCTTCCTCTCCATCGAGACGTGCCAGTATGTAAGCCTCATTTTGCAAGACTTTCTTGACTATGAAGGGACCTTCCCACTTAGGTTCAAACTTCCTTTTGCGCCACCTGTGCATAACAATCAGCCTTTTGACGACTAGAACCAGATCCCCACGAGTGAATGAGCGAACTTTGACTGACTTGTCAAAGGCCCTCTTCATTCTCCCTTGGTTGTGCTCGAGGTTCTATTGAGCTTCTAACCTCTTTTCATCGAGTGCATCCAGTTCTTAGCAACAGAGCTTGACCCTCTCATCTTCGGTTAATCCTTGATGTATAGTGAAGGGAGTTGAATCTCTAAAGGCAAAACTGCTTCTCCTCCATAGACTATAGAATAAGGAATGGAAACAATGGCATTTCGTGTGGTAGTGTGATAGGCCCACAAGGCTTCTGAAAGTTTCTCATGTCCATTTTTCCTTGTTTTTTATACTGACGTCCTCCAAACACCACATACGGTCTAATTGAAAGCCTCAGCTAATCCATTGGCTCGAGGGTGGTACATAGTTGAGTACTTCCACTCAAAACTGAACTGGTTAACCAAGCGTTCAATGTGATGACTTCTTAACTGAGGGCCATTGTCAGATATAATCTGATCAGGCACTCTAAACCGGTGTATGGTGTGATGTCGGACAAAATTATCCACTGTGGTCCCCGAAACTTGCTTAAGGGGGACCGCTTCAGCCCATTTGGAAAAATAATTTGTTGCAGCTAGAATAAAGACATGTCAATAGGCCCCACAATGTCCATACCCCATTGTGAGAAGGGCCATGATGCCACTGTAGGGTGCAAGGTCTTTAGAGGCTGATGAACAAAGATCAAGTGTATTTGGCACACCTGACACTTCTTGGCATAATTTAAGGAATCATAAATCATTGAAGGCCAATAGTACCCCAATCTATGTATCCATTCATAGAGCTTAGGGTCGGACTGGTGCAGTCCACAGATGCCTGAGTGTACCTCTTTTAGCACCTCGTTTGCTTTGTTCGTGTCCACACATCTGAGAAGAATACTGTTAAATGATCGTCTGAAGAGAGCATCTCCTTCAAGGAGAGTATACTTGATAGACATTCGACAGTGTCAGCACGATCTTCAGGGAGTCCACCATGTTTTATAAAATTAGTGATGGGTGGTTAGCTGCCTCGATCTCGCCTCCCTGGATCTAGGTGATCAATTAACACGTGTCTCAGGTTTGGAAGACCCGGGACCTAAGATTGCTCTCTCAGGAACCTCGTTCAAGAACAAAGGCAGGTATTTAACTAGTGAGCGAGGAATTTTGGATGTGAGGTGGGGACCAACCTCACCTGGGTCCGTGACTTAGTCAAGCTGACTCATACAATCGCCCTCTTAGTCACAACAGAAATCCCCCTAGTTCTTTCATGGGGTTCGAAATCACCTCCCTTGACCTGTAATCTCCTTGTTTTCTGCACAACACTATTATAGTTAACTTGCAAGACAAGTGGCCCGAAGGACCCACTCTTGTCTTAGAGCAATGCACATTCATGTGGCTAAGAATGTGAGAAATTAGGGTGGTAAAAAGAAGAGGGTTTAAATGAGAGGAGAAAAGAACGAGGAGAAGGCGCGAGACGGTAGAGAGATGGGGTCCCGATGGCACTAGGCGTTGCCACCCACAACTGTGGAGTAGCAGTGTCGCGGCCCTTGAACGGCGCTGAACACTATTGCTCGTAGCTAAAAGGTAAGTAGTGAACTACGGACGGCACTGGGCATCGCCGTTGGGCAACACGAGAAGACAACACACCCTTGTTGGAAGGTGTTTTTCATCAACATGGGGCCCCTACTAAATAAAGGCCTAACAAGTAGTGGAAATCTCGACAGTCTTAGAACAACCCCAGAACTAGCCAAGAGCGTCATGAGGTATCTCAAGATTCTCCTGCGAAGTTGCATCGCATTCCGACATGTCTAAGGCAGTGCAGATTGAGAAACAGTTCCAGCAGAATCGGCCTCTAGCACCCTGAAACGAACCCCTATAACTAGAGCTACATTTTTCAGCATCTCAAATTGATGTGGGACCACTACCATTGGATCCAGCACGGTTAAAAAACCCCCAAGGTACAAGTTTCAACTCAAACAGACGTTCCAGGAGGAAATTATAGGAGAAAGAGTGAAACGGGAGAAGCCGCATGCTATTCCCATGCGGCCACCATGCAACACTACAACATTGAAGGGACAGTCACGACTACTAAATTTTGACACGCATATCTCACTCGTCCTAAGTTGGATCGTGCTCAAATTTGGTGAGCATGTTCATCTGGTCAAGATGAGCTATTTGATATGTGGCACGCCCCATGACGATACTCGAGCACGAAGAAAAGCTAAAGAGACGTTGTTGATCCATGAAGAAAAGTGCAGAAAATTCAGCAGCATTGTGCCTCGCTCGAGCGGTCTAAGCACGCCACTTGTGAGCCCGATCGACGCGATACCAATTCCATTACGAGAATTAGATCTCAAGCCATCTCTGACTCTGACCCCATACATGATGAACAATCGGATTCTACACACAAAGCCGACGAATAGACTGTAAATTATGTCACTGGAATCCTTGATTCCAGCCAAAACTCCAAACTTGCAAAATCTTTGTTCCCCCACGGAATCGATCTACGTTTGGTGCCCCGTGATCGTAGTAGCATGCTCAGTGTGATTCAGTGAAGATAACGTAGAAAGACATCAAGTAACGAACACACTATCGATCCAAAGTTTCAAGATCTATTCAAATTTCAAGTCACATGATCATGCACCAAAAACATGATCCATGGCTCGAAGTTGGTATCAAATCGATCGCCATGCCGAGCCCTACAAGAAAACAATCATCTTACAATCAACCAGGCATCAGAATGACCCCGGATAAGCCATGCAAGATCACGCAAGTCCAAGGGTAACACAGGGACTGTTTTGGAATTCCACAACTTATTAGGAAGGGGCAAATCAGCCATTTTGCACCCTATTTTCTAATTTCTTTTAATTTAATTTAATCTTAATTTTTAGTAATTAGGGTTACTTTTGATCATCCACCCATGTTTGGGGCACACTTCTATGTATACATACCATCATAAAATGCATAAAAGAGAGAACACAGAGACACACACACACAAGAAAGTTTTTACTTAATACAAGTTTCTCTTTCTTAACATTGTGGTGTCACGCTTGAGAAAGATAGTGAGGTGAGAGAAAATTTCAACCGATACCCCTAACGTTGAGGTAAACCTTCTCTCTCTTCATTTTCTTCTTCTCTCTCTTTTCTCCCCTCTCTTCTCCCTCTTCTTCGTTTGATCTCCTCGCAGGGGTCATGCACGGCAGTGGCAGTGCCAGGCATGCCTCTCCCTTGGTCTCCCAGGTCGCGCATGGTGATGGCAGCGCCATGCACAAGTCTCCTTCTCTTTCTACCCATCCACTGCTTCTTTCCAGTGAGGTCTGTAGACGGCGCTGCCCATCGCCACCCATAAATGTAGCTTTGACTTCTCGGTGAAGAACCCAGACAGCAAGGTTTGTTGCCGCATGCAGGGGTCTCTCCCTATCATGCATCTATCGCAGACAGTGATACCTATCGCCACCCGTTAGGGGCTTTGGCAACACCCATCATCATCTGCGAGCCTCATTCACGTGCATGGTGCCCTATCGTCGTTCTCCCTGCGTCCCAAGCCTATCGTCGTGCGAGCTAGGAGAAACCATCATCGTATGCCTCGTTAAGAGTCATCGTTGTCCACAAGCGATGCGCTATCTCCTTACAATGCCCACGGAGATGTCTATTGATGACCGGACTTCTCTTCTCTTTGTCGTCTCGCCCTCTTCTCTTTACCCCTTTTCTCTTATCGCTTGGTTGAGGGTAGGCTTAGCCTAGTATTGTCACACCGACCTCATTTTCGAGTAGTATTGCCACTATGCTGGTCATGTGAACTATGCCAGTCTTGCTACCACTCCGAGTCAGTAACTTCTGGTCATCATACTGGTCGCGCCCCTCAGTCAAGCTCTCTTCTCCTTTCTATATCTCATCCAACGTTGCACTTCATTTCTTCTCATATGAACGTGCATTGCTCTAAGACAAGGATGGGTTCCTTTGACCCACTTGTCTTACAAATTAACCATAGAAGTGTTCTTAAGAAAAATAAGAGGATTACAGGTCAAGGGAGGCAATCCTGAACCAGCTCAAGCAGCTGGGGGGCTTTCTTCGTGATCTAAGAGGGCGCCCATGCGAGCCAGCCCGAGTAAGTCTCGAACCCACATAAAATTCCTCTATCATTGGTTGGTATACTTGCCCTTGCCCTCGAGTAAGGTTTCGAGAGAGCGATCTCAAATCCCGGGTCCACCAGGAACTCAAGATACGTGCCACCAGATCATCTAGATCTGAAGGACGAGATCGAGGCACCTAAACAAATTGGCGACTATACTGGGGACTTACTACCCCTTAGTCTATTCTCTCTTGTTTGACCAGTTTCCTTCTTTACTTTATGCACCTATTTCTATGGCACCTGGGTTGTTCAACCTGTTCATCCAGGTCGGGGACATCCTTATCCCCACACTCGTGGTTGTCCCAGGGAAACGGGCTACTCAAGCTTCCTCCCTACTCTTCTTCTGAGTCATGACTCATGGTCCGGCTCCCAGGTTCTCACCTGAATTGGTGCAAGAGGGGACTTAAATGTCTCTGCCTCCCCACTTTCCCTCCCTAGTGGACTCTCCACCAAAGCCCCTTGCATGGGTAGCACTCCTGCTTCCAGACACCCTGCTACTGACAAATCTCCTGCCAGTCATACTGCCGTGATATGTCGGAAGGCTGCCCCGTCTATTCCGACGAAAGGCAAGCAAATTGTCGTCGCACTTGTGGTTCACCACAAGGCAACCCCTTGCTCTCCTTCACCATTCCGAGCCTCCATGCTTGGAGGGTCGATACATAGAGATGGAGGTCCCGAGGTCTTCACCCCTCGCACACACTCAAAGGCTCGTGGTTTATTCACTCGAGCCACACCTCGACGCAACCCTCACATTGCCCTGAGCTAGCATCCAGGGCTAAGCCTTCTCGACTCGAACCCTACAGGCGTCATGCATTCACTTTCCACAGCTCGGGGCAGTGCTAGCTCTATGCCACCTCGAGCACAGGAGGGTCGACCCTTCCGTCTTCCCTCCCAGCACACACAGCTGCACCTTGTGAGAAAGAAGCTCCCTCCTCGTCTCTCACGAACACAAGCTCGTGGGTCTCGACCTCCCCAAGATGAACCCATTGACCGAGCTCGTTGACCAAGCCCGAGCTAACCCTCAAGTCACCCAGACGGCTAACCCTAAAGGTACGCACGCACCATCTTTGCAGGTCCCTCTCGAATCTAGACTCAGGCGGAGTCACGAGTCGATCCCTCTTTCCTCTGCCTCTCTCCCGACCCAAGGCAAGCACCTTGAGCCTTGGTACTCAAAGGTCTTCCCCAAGAGTACCATCTTGAGCCAGCCTCGGGTCAGTCGAACACCCTGGCCTCACAAAGGAGTTTGGGGCAACACCTCGATGTTAAACAGAGGCCTTGAGCCTCCAAGAAAAGAACCCAAGCTGCCCCTCCATCCTTGGGCCCCATTCCCTGCTCCAGCTCATAGACATGGCTCTCTCCTGTTTGAAGAAAACGGGGCAGTCCAGGTCCCAGGCTCAGTTCTGGAATGAGGTCCACAGCAGCCTCAGGATCACGCAAAAAAGAGGCATGCAGATCATGACCAGCCTCCAAGGCAGTCGAGGCCACCACCCTTGAAGACCTCCTGCCTTGTAATCCCTTTTTCCCTCTTCAAACTCTGGAACGTGAGAAAGTCCAAGAGTACTATTCGGTGATCTCCACCCAGAAGCCATGGTCCAAAGATCATCAATAACCGGTCCTCACAAGATCGGCATACAAAGCCCAAGTCCAGTCGGGGCATGCTGAGCCCCTCCAGACTGCTTGCCATGCGTGACTCGCCAGCCTCGACAGTCCATTGCATCACCTGACTCTGACCTCCCAGAAGAAACAATCGATTTCATGGTGATAATTGAACCGAATGATGCTCAAGAGGAGCGGATGAACAAGTTTGAGAAAATGATGCGAGGCATCCTCAAAAAGATGGAGCGCCTAGAGGCCTCCAAGTCCCCTTCTTCGTCTGATTCCCCGACTGGTGAGGACACAATCCCTAGGCAGACTCCCCCACCGGTCTCTCAAGATAGCTTTTCTTCTCGCAGGGTCTCCCAAACCGACATAGATGCTATGGTGGCCCATGGCCTCAAGAACAAGGTCACAGGCATGCAGTAGATGCCATTATACCAAACGTTGTATCCTTCATACATTGACCAGGTGTCATTTCCCCCGAACTACCAAAAAGGGAAACTCCTCCTATTCAATGGTACCACATCTCCTCACCAGCATACGACCCACTTCCAAGCAGCCTGCCGGGAGACGGCAACTGACGGACGTCTCCTCCACTACCAGTTTGTCGAGACTTTCGAAGGTCCAGCCTTCTAGTGGTATGCTCGGCTACCATCAAACTCGGTGCACACTTGTCAAGAAATGGAGTAGTTATTCTATCAACGCTTCTACGAAGTCCAAAGGAGTCCGTTATTTTTTTATCAAATTTTCATTGCCATGTCTTGTCCTTTTAGCTATGGAAACCATCTAGCTCCTAACCCTGATGCAGGAGCCTGATGAGCTGGTTGACAAGTTCATCACTCGTTGGAGAGAGTTAACAACTTTCCAGGCCACTCCCATGACGGAGAAGGAAGTAGTCCAAACGTGCATACAAAACATGCTCCCTGAGATCGCCCTACATGTTGAGGCATCCAATCCGCCCTCAATGCCAGAGCTCATCTTTAAGGCAGTTTGTATCGAGGAATTGTTCAAGCACCATAGCAGCCCTCGTTAGCAACCCGCTGACTCGAACTCTTGCTCCAATAGTCAAGGCAATCAAAAGGCGGCCTTCACCATGACTGACACTAAAGGCACAACTCCCCAAACTCTCGACCTCTCTAAAGCATAGACGCCTCAAGCCAGGTGCAAGCAGCAGTCCTACAATGCGGTCCTGCCTCATAAAAACAATATGCAGAACGACTACTGGATAAGGATTACCCCTTTGACACGGAGTGGACCCTGCACTGCTCCAACTGCTGTTAGAACAAAACATGATCCAACTGTCAGAGGCCACCACAGTAGAGCCACCGGGGCAAGAGGTGAATGAGAGGTACTGCGCCTATCACAGGAGAGTAGCCCACCCCACTCATGACTATTATAAGCTCAACGACACTATCGAAGCCCTTATCAACAAGATAAAGCTCAAAGAGTTGAAAAAGGCATTTGGGGCAGCTAAGGCATCTCACATAGTCACGATCCAGGAGGATGACAGGCACCAATTATCTTCATGAATTTTTCTCCATAATGCTCGAAGAAGGAATCTCCACCCCAAAGTCGACAAGGCAGCCTAAGTTCCTGCCTCCAGGAATCGAGAACCTCTGGTGCGCGTACCTCCATATACACGGCCACGACGTTAGCGAGTTCACTGGCTTCCATAAACTCTTGTTTGAGAAGATGCATCAGTGTCAGGAGGTTCAAGGCAACCCAACAAGACACCCTCAGGTCCCTCTCCCGCTTGCACTAAAAGACCTCCCGGCACAAGTCTAGAGAAGCGTCGAGGAAGACCCTCTCCAGGTCCTCTTCGAAGCAATGCTCCACCAGGGTCGTCACCCCCAAGTCTGCCAGACAGCCTAAGCACCTTACCTGAGGAACGAAAAAACTTTAGTGTCCATACCACCAAGTGTGGGGCCACGGACTCAAGGATTGTTCTGGGTTCGATGCCATAGTCACGGAGAAAGTCCAATAAGGCCACATTGTCAGTGCGATTCTCCCAGAACACGTCCAAGCCCACGCTTCCGTTCAGGAAGAAGCCACTTTGCAGGACTCTCATAAGATGCACCACTCTTCAAGGCCCTCGACCTCTCAGCCCTGGGAAGTCTACCATGGGCGAAGCAGGCTCAAGTCCATGAGACGCGAGGCAGTCCGCTAGGCTACCGCCTCTCACCAGCCTAAGAGGGTGGTCCAAATACCCCTTCAAGGAGCGAGAAGGAGACGGCGAACTCCTAGGTCAGCCTGCCAAAGGAATCCTCTTCCTCAGCCACCAGTCAAGAAAGAATTCCTCAGGCCCCTTCCTTCGGTGCCAACCTTGCGAGACTTCATCCCAAGCGCAGCTCACCTCATCTTGTCGTCCAATCAGGCAAACGGCCCTGAGTCATCAATATCTCAGGAGTTGGCTAAAATGGGTGACGACATTAAAAGCACCCTACAACGGTCAAAGCCAAGGCATGACCTTAAATACCCCCTGCAAACGTCCAATTTCGACGATGACGTAAAAAGCTATCTGGAACATTCTAACTCTTCTTCTCCTCCCCCCTCCTCTATTTCTTCTACAGGTGCAGCTCGACGGTGCCCAGACTTCGACTCTCTAAATAGAGAACTCAGAGACACCAGCATCACCATGTCGCAGCAAGAATGCCTCAGAGAGATGCTTGCCCGAGCGGCAGGATTTTTGATAGCTGTCAATGCCCTTGCAACCCAATCCAAAATCCAGTTATTTCCAAGCTCCTCCCTCCGTGAGGCCTAACTCATGATCCAAGTGCACGAGGCATCGCCCAGTTTGGGGCAAGCACAGAGTGAGCCCAATCACAAGGTCATGGCCCCCCGTTTGAAGCTAACCCTTCTATCGCTTGGACCAACTAGAGATCAGTATTTCCCAACATTGTAGCCCTCCTCGAGGTCGAGATGTCAGGATCATGGGTGGCTACACTCAAGATCAAAGAAAACCCTTGTGAGTCCCCTGACGAGGAACTTCAAGAAGCTCCCGAAGAGTGGGAAGAGGGCGGTCAGGCCACGGCTGATGAAATGGAAGATATCAATCTCGGGGATGAGGCCGACCCAACCCCAACCTTCATCTCAACAAAGATGTCTTCGGAGGAGAAGGAAAGCTATATCTCCCTCCTTCGAGCAAATCGGGACGTCTTCATCTGGCATTATCATGAGATGTCTAGTCTAGACCCCCAAATTATTGTCCATCGCCTCAATATTGATCCAACCATCATGCCCATGAAGCAAAAATCAAGAAGGTTTAGACCCGACCTCGAGATGCAGATCGACGCTGAGGTGAACAAGCTCACGCAAGCAAGATTCATATGTGAAGTCAAATACCCAAGATTGCTGGTGAATTGTAGACACCCCATTTTAAAACTGGCAAATTCTAACGTTTCTGAAACCTTAGAACCACATTATCCTAGTAAACCCAAAATCCATAGTTCACAAAACCTATATTGTGACCCGTAACCAGTCTGCCTGTCAAGAACCCTGCAGAACCCTGTTTTGACCAAGATTTTTGTAAACGCCCTATTTTACCAAAACAATCATTAAAAATAGTTAATACACATGTTTTGATCCAAACTTTCTTTGAGAGCTTCATAAGACGATAAGAAAACATCCAAAGTGAAAAAAGGAAATTTGGACAAGTTTTGAGTTGGGCGACACTAGCCGTGTCTCCCAGCCTGGACCGGGCGACACTGGCATTGCCACCCAAGTCATTCCAGTAAATGTCCGTTTTTACCAAACAAATCATTAAAAATAGTAAAAAAATGTGTTTTGACCCAAAGTTTTTCTGGTAGCTTCACAAGAGGATGGGGAATGCACTCAAAGTTAAAAAAAGATCTTTGACCAAGTTTGACTTGGGTGACACGGGCAGTGTCGCCCATCCTAGACTGGGTAACGTGCCTAGGTCGCCCAGATTTGGGTGACACGGCCATTGTCGCCCAAACCATTTTGCCCCGAAATGAAATTTTAGGCTTTTGAATGTTTTTTTTTTTAACTTTTTGGGTGACATTGAGCTTGTTGCTCAGGCGACGCGGCCCGTGTCACCCAAATCTGTGACCCTCATAAAGTGGACCTTTTGACCAGGGATTCGTTTGTTGCGTGAGTTTATTCTCCCCAACTAATTTGGCCCCCTTTTGAGGATCTTTTCGAGACCATTTAGAGGGGACGGAGAGAGAAATGGGGGGACTACAGAAAAAGAAAATGTTAGAGACAGAAACCCTAAGGGATGGAGAGAAAAAGGGACAAAAGAGATAAAGATAAGAAAACATGAGGGAGTTACAGGAGAGAAAACCCTGGAAATTTTGTCAAAAAGCCTTATCCTCTTGCCAGAAACCCTAGATCTAGCCTTAGGATAGAACCCCCAATCAAAGCCTTCATACTAAAGAGATTTACTGATAAATATCCGACTCAGAGAGACAAAATAGGATCGGTTCTGATACGAGGAGTCCCGGGCCATTCGGCCCGGTTCAGTACCATTTCCTTCATTTTACTTCTCCTACTTTATTATTTCATTTATTTTGATCAGTTTTCTTTAAAAATCGTATGTTAGTGTCTTGGATCAAGCTGGCTCTACCATAAATTTAAGAGTAGATCTGCTCGTTTCTAGGTAGATTTGGCCTCTGATCTGAATTCGATTTGTCGCACCTTCTCTACTATTTAATTTTCATTTAGTTTAAGGTGTTAAAATCGAGATATATTCATCAGAAGATCTATCTGATTTTCATCATAAACAGTTTAGCGCCCACCATAGGGCGTTTCGAGATTGATCCAAGCGCCAAAGTGCAATTTTATTTCACTATTTTTCACTGTGATCAGTCACAAAAAGTCCTATGAATCTACGAGGATAAGGATCCAGGGTTTTGGTGCTCCTAAACCCTGTCTGATTTGGGCAACACCAGAAGTGTTGCCTGAGCGACACCACCAGTGCCACCCAGATCCCGGGCGACACTCCCCGTGTCACCCCAAATTCGAAAGTTTCAGAATTTTCTGAAACTTTGAAAATTTGTTCTAAATCATGTTTTATGATTGTTCACAAAATTCATAGCAAAATAAAATTTTAAAAAGGGAAAAAAATTATTTTACTTGATACAGATCTGTCTTATCTACTATTGTTTGTTTACTTTGTTTTAATTTATTTCATCAAAAATATATTTTTTTACCTCTTCTTGCAAGTTTAAAATAGTCTTATTTCAGTAACTTTGACACGAAAACAAAATAAAAAAAATATATGTTTTTGGGTTACCCTAGCAGTGTCGCCCACCCGGCAAAGGCGACACCACCCATGTCGCCCAACTGCAAAGGTCCTAGAAAACTTATGGGACCCCACAGACCTGTATTAGATCCTGTGGGCTGCTTTTTCACCAAAGTTTTGCACAAAATAAATTTTTTAAGACTATAAAAAAAATATTTTGCCACAGATAGGTCTGCTCTGTTCTAACGATCTGATTTTATTTTAGGTTGTTATTTTTCATCTAAGTCATGTTTTCCCTGATTTCACTAAGCTTAGTTTAACTGTGATTCACCAAGGTTAAAAAGTATAAAAAATTAAAAAATAAATATACATCGAGGACTACTTGCACCCTCCTAAACCGTGTTCTGTTCGAGTCACCCTCGACCCGAGCCATGCTCGACTTAGCACGGACCGTGCTTGGTCTCATTGTTCTGACTTTACCTTCTTAGGGGTTGCTTACCCCTCTATTTATACTGTGCTTAGAGTAATTTTCACCTCAAAGCGCACATCGCTAAGCACGATCAATTCCTAGCGCTAACTTATTTCCCCTTGAATCGTGTCCCTTTCGAGCCACCCTCGACTCGGGCCGCACTCAACTTAGCACAAACTATGCCTGGTCTCATTTTTTCTGACTTTACCCCCCTCCATCTATACTAGGCTTCAAGCGAGTTTCTCCTCAAAGAGGTCAACGCTAGGCATGATCAATGCCAAGCACTCACTTATTGCCTTGCTTGTTTTGCATGCATCGCATGATTGACTTTATTTTTTATTGCCTGCTTCTTTACACACTCCAGCATACACCGGACCGGAAATGCCTAGCAAACCAACAAAAAATATTTTGAAAACCCCCAAAATCCTCAATAACAACGTGAGGGGAACCTAGCATTGAGAGCCGAGGTGGTTGGGATCGCGTAACTTTGACTTTGAGCGTCACTCCATAATCCTCTACCTCAAAGAAACTCCACATATAGTAGGACCTGGTGAACATCTTATAACAGGAGGCCAAGACCTATCTGGGGACCTATATCAGCCTAGCCGCATTTCAATAGTTTGGAATCCACTCTCAAGCCAAGCCTACCCATAATCAAATGAGGTCAAACGTTTTCCTATGCTTCCTTGCTTATTTTTTATTAGTTAATCTTAGATTCCAGTCCGGACCCTCTTTTGGTCCAAGCTGAAGCTTATGGGTCCAAGTTCAGGCTTATACCCAGCCTAGCCCAAGTCCGAGCCAAGTTTTTCTTTAGTCCGAACCTAGGCCACCTCTTGGTCCGAGCCAAAGGCTCGCTCCTAACTCATCTTTGATCCAGTCCAGGTCCACGTCTTGTCTGATCATTAAAACTCTCTGGGTCCAAGTCCAGGCTTGTACCTAGCCTAGCCCAGGTCCGGACCAAGTTCACTCCCAGGTCCGAACCTAGGTCCCCTCCTTGGGCCGAGCCGAAAGCTCGTTTCTGGATCATCTTTGATCCATTCCAGGTCCACACCTAGTCTGATCATTAAACTTTTTTCGTCCAAGTCCAGGCTTGTACCCAGCTTAGCCTAGGTCCGAACCAGGTTCACACCCAGGTCCGAACCTAGGCCCCCTCTTAGTCAGAGCCGAAAGCTCGTTTCTAGCTCATCTTGATCCAGTCTAGGTTCACATTCGGTCTGCGTTTCAAAACCCTCCAAGTCCAAGCTCAAGCTTGAACCCAACTCAGTCCAGGTCCGAACCAGACTCACATCTCGGTCCGAACCTAGACCCACCTTTGGTCCGTGACGAAACTCATGCACCATCTAGTCTAAGTGTTAGTCTAGGTTCTAGCATAGGTCTAAGCATAGAGTTGCCTCTAGAGCTAGACTAGGCTTACCTTAGTCCAAGTACTGAACCAAAACCCATTGAGTCTAGCAAGTCTAGATTCTAGTCTAGTCTTAGCCTAGGTCTTAGTCAAAGTTTTACCCCTAGAGTCAGGCTAGGTCTGCCCTAAGTCATCAAGTCTAGTTCTGACCTAATTCTAGATTCCAAAACCCAGCTAAAGAGAGTCACCATGTCGGTTACTCAAGGCGACCATGTTGATTGCTCCATAGCTGACTCTAAACCAAACCTTCCCAAACCTAAGGACCAATATGCTGCAATCCCTTAGAACTATCAACAGACCTCAGGCCAATCCATTATCCAATGCCCAAGCCTTCAGTTAGAGACAGAGTCCCAAGCTTCCACTTCTAATCCTGAAATTAGTTTGATCCGAAATGCTAGTTCAGCCTGAAAGACTCTGAATAGTCAAGAGGTCCAACCTGGAGTCATCCTACAGAGACTTTAGGCAACCAAAATGGCAGTCGAGTGAGGAAAGAAATCCATGTAGCTTCCAACGTCAATTCCCATAACTCAAACCCAAATAACCCAGAGGTTCAACAATCTCAAGACAAGGACCCACCTAGGTCTCGGGGATCTAACCCTACCTCGAGTCACCATAGTACAGCTCATGATGTCCTGAACACTGTACGAGGCAGAGGTGTCGACCCAAACCGACCGCTAAGTGAGACAGGTGTCCAGCTGCCCTCAAAAGTCTAATTGACCTAGGATACAGTGTTCAAGCCCCAGCTTACAAGTAAATTCCAAACCAACTTAGTGGTATAGGTAAACCCTTAACACAATCGAGTCAGTTGATTCTTCAATCGGTCCCTCTAGTTCATTCAGTCCAACAAACCATGCAATTTCTACAACCGGTGGCAACACCCATGGGACACTCCACAGGCGCAAGTGTATCAAACCGCCCCGGTGACTGCGGCTCATCAATATCAGGCCCATGCAAGCCAACGTATAACCCAAATCTTGACTCATCAGTCCATGCTTGGGAACCCACCGACCAGTGGGCCTACTGTCATGCCGAACACCCAACAAGAAGGCACTTTAAAAGCGATACAGGATAGGCTCGTAAGAATGGGAATGCATGATATTATACCCCCAAAGTCCTATGTTCAAGAGACCCTTGGAGGCATGGAGGACCTTCTCCTAGGATTTGTTATCCAAGAATTTAGAAACAAGTTTAACAGGAAGAGTGATACAGATGCTCACGTCAACGCGTATCTCCTTTCCATGAGAGCTTTGTAAGAAAGGCCAAATCAACTAAAAGCCATATTACCGCAAACATTATCTGACAAGGCTCTAAACTGACATCGAAGAATGATGTGTACTCAACCGCACATCACTCTAGATTAAATGTTCAATCACTTCGTCTCTCACTACCGCGGGTCGACACCAAGATCTCTCTCCCTGGGCGAGCTTAGTGAAACGAAGCAAAATCCAGGAGAATCCTTCGCTCGCAGACTTCATCCATCGATTCTGCGAGGCGGCAATTCAGGTTGTAGCATGCTCACTGATGGACCCAGCCAAAATATCTATGGCCTTGGAGAATGCAATTCCTAAATACAGGACCTTTTTCATCCAAGGTCTTATTCCCCAGTCCTTCGACTCCATGATTGAGCGGGTGGCACGACATGAAAGGGTAAGAGGGACACCCCTTAACGTCAGGCCCGACACTAAACCAATAACGACTCCCCAAAGTAAGGTCAAAAATAATAACAAGGGGAAGACCTCTGATTAGGTTAATGAGATTGTCGTTAACGGACCGGCTCAAGGTTCAACCACTCGGCACAACAATCAGAACCAAAACCGAAGGGATCAGCCTAGAGCCAACACTTGAAATAATAACCAAATGCGAGAGGATAATTTCACTCCTCTCAAAGACCCACCGGAAAAAGTGTTGGAATTGCTCCTGGCTAGAAACATGGTTTATCTCCCGCCACTAACTGAACCACCATTTCAAGTCACGGATAAGAGAAAGTGGTGCAAATGGCATCAAAACCATGCCCAAGACACCCAAAACTGCTTGTATTTGAAACGGGTGATTCAAGGGTTAATCAATAGGGGGACATCACCGTCGCACCTAGAAATCAACTCGTCGAAGAGCCTAATCAAAAGATGGATATCTTCACAAACCCTCTCCCTAAGAATATGGTCACAACGACTGAAAAATCGGGAGCTCAAGATAATGTAAAATAGAACGTTGTCATTCACATGATTTAGAGTGGAGACGAAGAAGATGATCCCAGTCAATTCATATTTGCTTGTGATCATCACTTTCAAAAGCTTGAAGAAGATCTATTAGATCTTTTAAAAGGAAGCCCTTCATCTCCAAACCTCGACAACCTTTCCAACTGAGACCAATATGACAAAGATAACACACTAAAGATAGACATGGTCTGAACTAATGAAAAAAGGTCATCTTCCAAATAAGGGGCTAACACCTCGAAATCTCCTATTAATCTTGTTAAGGCTGACCCTATTGAGCTTTAGGCTGGTGAAGTTGATTCCTTAACCCGAAGAGGCTGAGTGCTCAAACCCATTCAACTGATGGCCGACACTCTAGATGAAAGAATGGGAAACACCTCAAAAGTTAAACAATCAATAGGAGCCACAGATCACGAGCCGAATAAAGAAACTCAATGATCTGCAACCACCTACGATCTACTGGCTCATCTTGGGAAGATCTAGGCTCAAATCTCCATCTTGAAGCTACTCACCAACTCACGAGCACACAGGGCCCAGATCGAAAAGGTCCTCCCCAAGACACACATCCTGAGCAACACACAACTAGATGAGTTGTGCGGTATGATCAACCAACTAATGGCACCAACACCAATCATGTTCATGGACGATGACATCCCGACTAGCTTCAATCGCTTTCATGTCCAACCCCTACACATCACTGTTTTCATTCAGGGATATGAAATATGGAGAGTGCTTGTTGATAATGGGGCATCCCTAAACATATGCCCTATGAAAATGGTGAAGCAGATAGGCAAAAGCTCGGAAGACTTCGAGCCATGTCAACTAACTATTGCTGCATATGACGAGACTAAGAGACAAGCTGAAGGCATACTGCCTCTCACACTTAAGATCGACCCGATCATCCAAGTGATAAAGTTTTATGTCTTAGACCTAAAACCTTCATTCAACATGCTTCTAAGAAAACAGTGGCTACACGAAAACCTCGTGGTCACCTCTACGCTCCATCAATGCCTCAAATTTCCAACGAAAAATGGTGTCGCGAAAGTATGCGCTGAACCCCCTTCTTTTCTCAATCCTACCATACATAACAGGAAGCTAGTCGTAAGGGTCGAGCTTGAAGAAATCCTACTCGTTTCCGTCGAGCAAGCTGATTGTGCCACCTTACGCCTAGAGGCCGGCAACCCTGTTCCTCAAATTTTGCAAACTTCCTCATCGATGGAGGACATTATTCAATGTCAACATCAATATGGTTTCGGGTCCCTCGAAACTTGGCACATGCTCCTCTCCCAAGGCTTCTAACTAGGCCAAGGCTTGGGGAGATCAGGGCAAGGCATAACAGAGGCGATTTCTGAATCACCCCAAGCCAAAGCTGAAAACGGGGATTGAAAAGGACTCGGGTGTTCTCTCACTTTATTTCAAAGCCAGATGAAGCCTTCAAGCTATCCAGGCTTTGTATTCGGAGGCATTCAAAACCTCGATCCTCTCAATGCCCGTCCTTCAAAATGGCCAAAAGTGATCCTTGATTCGCCAACAGGGAATAACTCTTCTTCCACATCTCAGCACACACAAGAATTGGGAATTAAAGACCTCTTCGCTGACCTGAATTTGAAGGTATGCACAATCGACTCTAACACAGCTAAACATGCTCATCCGCCTACTCAAACTCAGGAACGGAATTGGTCAATCACTCCTTTATCTCGAGAATCATTGGAAGCATAACAGCGGCACCTCCAATTCTTGATGCCGAAGATGGATAGGCACAGGGCGGCCATCTAACCGCCCTGCATGTCCGGTCCCCAACATTCCTCTTACGAGTCCCATAAGGGACACCTCTTGCGACATTTCAAAAACCGTGGAAAATTCAAAACATGATAAAGCTAATAATAATGAAATAGAATTTTCAAAAATGGCGCTCACTCAAGATAGCCCAATAACGGTGCATAATACCCTGGACGATGAATTGGGCGACCAAGATGAAGATCAAGAGAGTCAAGAATCTGAAAAATCTCTCAACCTGAGGAACTTACTTCTCATGTTGAGAAATTCCAAAAGAGGTTTGATGGTGACCCAACAGCTATCATCGAAGAGACGATTGACATAAACCTAGGAACTGAGAAGGACCCAAGGTTTACCAAGATTGGAACCTCCTTATCTTCTGAGGCACAGGAAAATGTGATTTCCTTTTTAAAGGAATATCACGATGTCTTCGCCTAGTCATACGATGAAATGCCAAGGCTAAATCCCACATAGGTGCAACATCACCTAATATTCAATGAAGGGGCGAAGCCTGTAAGGCAGAAACTCCGACATCAAAAAACACACCTCGTGCTCAAAATCAAAGAAGAAATTGACAAACTGCTCAAGGTGAGGTTCATTACTCCTGTCGATTATTCGGAATGGTTGGCCAATATAGTAGTTATATCTAAGAAAGCCAGGAGGATCCGAGTGTGTGTCGATTACAGAGACCTCAATAAGGCATATCCCAAAGACAATTTTCCATTACCAAACATAGATGCCTTGATCGACAACACTGCGGGTCACGAGATGTTGTCATTCATGGACGGCTTCTCATGTTACAACCAAATCCTCATGGCAGAAGAAGACCAAACGAAGACGTCATTCATAACACAATGGGGAACCTATTGTTACAAAGTCATGCCCTTCGGTCACAAAAATGCAGGAGCAACTTATCAACGGATAATGATTAACATCTTCCACGATCTAATACATACCATTATGGAAGACTATGTCGACGACATTCTAGTCAAGTCAAAGACCAGAGCTAATTATCTCACCAACCTAAGAACCTTTTTTGAAAGACTCCGGAAACATCAACTCAAACTCAATCCAAAAAAATGTTCCTTTGGAGTTGAATCCGGCAAATTACTAGGCCTTATAGTAAGTTAAAGAGGCATTGAGGTGGACCAGTCCAAAATATGAGCATCACTGAAATCCCTCCTCCCCGAAACATCAGAGAAATCTGTGGGCTTCAAGGTCGCAAACAAGCTATAAGGCATTTCATTTCACAAATGACGGATAAGTGTGCACCATTCAATAGAGTCCTTAAGAAGGATACCCCAATCATATGGGACAATGAATGCCAAGAAGCGTTCGATCAAATCCAGGAGTACCTCACTAAACCTCCCATCCTTAATCCTACTAGTCTTGATCAACCCTTGTTCCTATACATGTCAGTGAATGACAAGACCAAGAAGGCAATGTTAGGATAATATAACGGCCATAAAAAATAACAAACGATATACTATAACAGGAAAACCATGGTTGACTATGAGGCAAGATACACGGATGTGGAGAAACACTACTTAACACTTGTGTGGGCCATACAGAAACTAGGACATTATGTCTAATTTCATTCAGTCAAGCTCATATAAAAAATTGACCCACTCAAGTACCAATGGGAAAGGCCAGTCCTCAACGGATGTTTGGTGAAGTAAAGAATGTTATTGAGCGAGTTCGAGATCGAGTATGTCACTTAAAAATATGTCAAAGGACAAGCCATTTGCTAACCACTTAGCTGAACACGCACTGCCAGACAATATTCCCGTTAACACGGATCTCCCTTATAAGAACCTCTTCACAATTGAGGACTCGATTTGGAAGCTATACTTCGACGATGCAAAGAACAAATACGGGTCAAGTATAGGAGTCATACTATGCTCACCCTAGAAGATTTTAATGCCAACAGCCATCAAATTGAATTTCCCAAGTACCAATAACGCTGTTGAATACGAAGCCTTGATAGCCGGGCTTAAGAATGCCATGGGAATGAAAATCCAATAAATACGAGTGATTGGTGACTCCTTACTCGTCATAAACCAAGTTCAAGGGATTTTGAAGGTGAAATAAGAAAAGCTCAAACCCTATCAAGAAAAGGTGGAAAATATGATTCCATACTTTAAGAAAATCATCTTTCAGCACGTAACTAGGGACAATAATCGGTTCGTCGACACCCTTACAACCTCCTCTAGAAATCACCATGCTGCCCCACTAAGGATTGAAAAAGAAATAGAGCAAGAGAATGAGAACGATGGGGAAGTATCTTTCATGATTTCAGAAGCCCTTCGAAGGTTTTCTATGAGAATCTTAATAAGAGGTGATCCCGATTCAAAAAGTCTGGTATCATTTTACGATGCCTCAATCAGGTAGAAATTGACCAAGTACTAACAGAGTTACACAATGAAGGAGGGGGGCAGCAGCCTTAGCTCAGAAAATCAGGCATCAAGGCTATTATTGAACCACCATGGCTGAAGATTGTTGGAAATTCGTTAAGAGGCGTCCCAAATGTCAACTTTATGGAGACCTCATCCATGCACCGTCCGTACCACTCAACTCAACGCCGCCCGTAAGGCCTTTTGCCATGTGGGGTCTTGATATCATTGGAATGATTTCACCAAAAGCCTCAAACGGCCACCATTTTATATTAACGGCTACATAATACTTCACCAAATGGGTAGATGTTGCATCGTTTGTTAAAATTGAAGGCCAACATGTTGTCCGTTTCATAAAGAACAATATTGTATTCAGATTTGGAGTTCCTAAGTAAATCATCCTGACAACGGATCCAATCTCAAAAATGAAAAGGTCACTAAGGTGTGCAAAAAGTTTGGGATAACACAGAAATTCTCCAACCCTTACTACCCTCAAGGAAACGGACAAGCAGAAGCTACAAATAAAGGACTTTTCATAACCTTAGACAAAATAATAGAAAGCGGGAAAGATTGGCACGAAAAGCAATATGATGCCCTATGGGCCTACCGGACAACTGAGAAGGCTCCTACTGGCAAGACCCCATACTCATTGGTGTATGGTATGGAAGTAGTGCTACCCATCGAAGTTGAGATACCATCTCTCTAAGTCCTTATTCATAAAAATTCAGATGAGGAACAAAAGATCGGAACACGAATGATTGCCCTCATTAATTTGGATGAAAAATGACTACGAGCAACACAAAATATCGTTGCTTACCAGTGTAGAACTGAGAGGGCATACCAAAGAAAAGTTGTTCCTTGACAATTCAGAGAAGGAGACATGGTACTCAAGAAAATCTTCCACACTCCTGTAAATCCACACCCCTTAAGTAAGTTCAAACCTAATTGGGAGGGGCCATTTGTGGTTACCCAAGTGCATGCAGGCAATTCTTATAAGATCAAAAATCAAGAGGGGGTACAAACTCAACGACCCCATTAATGCAATGTATCTTAGAAAATACTACCCGTAACGGGCTAAAAACGTGGTAAAAATTTCAAAAGGCTTCACAAAGAAAAATAAAAAAATAAAAAAAATAAATAAATAAAAAAACAAAAAAATGGACGTGGTGAAAACCTGAAAAAGCGTCACGGGTAGAAGGAATAAAAAGATCTCCAAAAGGGAGCTTTCGATGCAAAACACTCGAGTATAAACAAGTACTTGCAAGTTCCAATAATACTGCTCAAATAGACCCTAAGGATGAAGACTCCTCCTAAAGCCTGCAGGTTCCCAATAGAACCAACTCAGAAAGATGAAAGAGGGTGACATGAATGGAAAACCAAAGTGATTTGGACGAATCCTAGAAAACGTCGAGACCCTCCAAGAGGAAATACCACTAAGAATCCAGAGGGCTCTTCATGGATCCGCGAAGCAGAGGATGAAAGGTCCAAAGGTAAAAAGATAACTTCATGACTTCTGAGTTCTCATGATCCCGCAAGGGAATACTTTCATCATCTATGGGTAAAATATAACAAAGAAAATCACCACCAAAGGGGCCACAAGTGGCAAAACTGTAAGGCCCATCCCTTTTGGTAATGTTGTTTCAATTTGATTGTTAAAATCATCCATTTTTGCTTTCCCCTTTTAGAAGGGACTTCCTCCATCACTACAAGAGGCTAAACTGTTAGTCAATCTGACCTTGATCTTGAAGCCAACTTCCTATGCCTGTTATGAAGGCTTCAAACTAGCCAGGCACTCCATAGTTGTACGAGTATAACTACCAACTACCACATATTGGAGATAGGTGAACCTCGCCAATGACGATATTGGCTAGTCTGGGAGCATTTTTCTATCGACTAGATCCCCTGAGGCAAACAAGCTCATCCCCATGTGTACGTACGATGTCCCAATAGCTGGAAATTTGAGACAAAGACCCTACAACTAGGGGGTTGAGTTTGTAACAATTCAGTTTGGAAAGTGTGTGCAAAGAAAGTGTTCTACTCTACTTCAACGAGTCAACTGCACACGTATAAGTTAAAAGACCCCCCAACAGGGACAAAAAAAAAAAGAGAAATCAAGTAGAACAGAAACAAAATTTTGGCTATCTCAAAATTCTGACTTTATTCATCCATTAAAAAATTGGCTTATTACATGCATTCACGCCATCAAACTTCGTCCTACGACTAAAATTTCTATTGTCCCAATGGACTTCAATAAAACGAAAAGGTACTGAAAATGAGAATGATCACATGATCAACTCATTCATGCCAAGAAAAAAAAGTAAAGAAAATAAAATAGTTTTGTTATAAAATCTTCGACTTCGGATCAACATCCTTCTCCTTGAGTTCAGCCATGAAGGCCACCCATCGAGCTAATTCGACTTCAGCCTCGTCCAAGCTGATGTTAGATGTGTCCTCATCTGATTTGATTCGTTTATTTGAACAAGAGGCTTCATCTTCTCGATGTGGCGTAAGATCCTAACCAGGAGCAGAAGACTCGCCACGAAGTCTCGAAAATCCGGGGCATAGTGGAAGAGGGCAGGCACGTTCCCACCAAGAATCATAGTTCGAAGTGGTCGTGGGCTTGTCTTGCTTAGCTAACCCTCACTAGAAGAGGACTTTGTCCCCTTTCAAGACAAACTTTCCTTGATCAGAAGAGCTGAAGAATGCCGACAAAGCAGAAAGATAGGGCGACGATCGATCGCCTCTCTAGAAGAAGTGTAATTCTGAATGTGGCAAAACTGACGAAGAACCCTTTGAGGGAAATACCCCTCTATGAAGAATTGCCCCGCAAATATAACACATGAATGCCCCATAGCAGGCAAAAATAGGGACACGTTCTCAAGGCCCTTAATCACCCAATCAAAGGGTGACAACTCGTCAAGAATCCTACAATAATAAGTGACATCTCGGGGTCGGGTGATGTCAATGACATATGCCAGTCCTAAAGCAGCAGATACGGTCGTCGTTGATCGAGGAGGACGGACAATGGCGACGTGTTCATAAGCCCAAATCTGTAGAAAATATGAGTCAAAAGCATCCCAAAAAGTCACAAAGTGAGAACCTAAGACCCCGGAATCATCTGGGACAATTTGGTTTAGGCGACACTTGTAGTGTCCCCCAGCCTAGATTGGCCGACACTAGGTGTGTCGCCCAAACATAGGCGAAACTGGCCGTGTCGCCCAACTGAGACCTTCCCTGATCAAGCTGGGCCTTTTCCAAATAAATTTCTGATGCAAAAATATGAGTTCTAGAACCCAAAGCTAGACAAAAAATTGAGTTCCAGGGCAAAATAAAATAAAATTGTGTTAAAAAAATATACCTACAAAATCAGGACACTGCCCTCAATAAATCGATCGCCTCACGTGACCTGGTCGTGAAGACCCCAGTATATGCCTGCCAACACGGTCGGAACAATGGTGTAACCCGCTCATTCCCAGAAGCCATGGATTAAGGGAATAAGGGAATTGTGAACCGTCTTACGACCACTCGGAAAGAGAATGGAGCCCAACAGTACAAAAAGAAAAATATGGATCCGTTCGGCGGCTCAAGATTGCTCTCGATTTCAAACCAGCAACTCCATATCAACCCACTGACCATGTGAAGAATAAGCAACCCCCAACAATCGCACACCCATGATAGAATGGTCGTCAGTGGCAATGGACGGTTGATATACAATCCCGACCAAGTTCAGGCCAGAAATCTTAGCAAATTCCTCCAAAGTTGGTGTTGTCTCTCCTGTAGGAAGAAAGAAAGTGTTCATCTGATAGTTGAACCTCTTAGCAAGAGCCTCAAGGAGTGGAAAGTTCACATGGCAAGAGGCCGTGTTCAAGATGGCTATCATTGAAATTGAAGCAAGAAGGGCCATGAGCTCGGGTCACTGCCAAGCGAAAAGAAACCAATCTCATAACCAGGGTCCAATGATAGGAAAGCCATTGATGCGTCGGGAACTTCACCCAATCGAAGGCCCTATGAGATATGAGAGGGCAGACTTTCAGGGAAATGCCTAACCCTTGGAAAAATAGGGGAGTCCTCCTCCTCTCTTCCGTCTCAACTCACTCGAGAGCCTCCCCCTTGCTCGCGGAGATCACATTATTCTTCCTAGGAGCCATGAAAATCTGAAAATGTGAGCAAGAAGAACCTGTAAAAATTGAAGGAAGATGATGAAGAAGGGAGAGGATGAAGAGAAAGAGCAATACATAAGAGACAGAGATGAAAAACCTGAGTGAACGACAGGAGAGAAAACTCTAGAAATTGTGTCAGTGAGTCTGGGCCTCCTAAGAGAAACCCCAGATATATCCTTAGGACAGAACTCACACCAAAGAGATTGGCCGATAGACATTGAACTCAGAGGGATAAGAGAGGACCTGTTCTAATACGGGTGAGCCCCAAAAGGCTCAAGATTCCCAAGCCATCAGGCCCGGTTTGGTACCGTTTCTTTCCTTTTCTTCTTATTTCATTATTTTATTTTACTTTGATTTGTTTTTGTTAATTTTATTTAAGATCGCATTTTGGATGCTCTGGATCATGCTGGCCCTGCCATAGATCTGAAAACAGATCTGCTCTTTTCTGGGCAGTTCTGGCCTTAGATCTGAATTTCATTTGTCCCCATTTTCTACTATTTCATTTTCATTTAGTTTAAGGTGTTTAAATCGAGAGATCTTCATCGGAAGATCTGTCTGATTTTCATCATAAACAGTTTGGAGGATGAGAAAATAAGGAGAAAAGGGGTGATTTTCATAGAAAAAAAAAAGAATCTGACCAAAAATGCGTCTTATAGTTAATTTGGCCAACAGCGAGTTTTGATAACCTCAAAGCCATAAAAAATCGAAAAAAAAAAATTTTGAGGGTCAGAGGTTTGGGCGACACGCCCAGTGTCGCCCAATTCTGTACTCAAACTTAGGCAACAGTGCCCGTGTCGCCCACTTTGTTTTTTGAAAAAAAACCCTTTTTAATCCCTCAAATTTTCCAATAAAAAAATATATTTTTTATGGGTGACAAGGGCAGTGTCGCCCAGCTTGTGAGGGTGACCCACCTCATGTCGCCCATATATTCTGCTAAAAAAAATTAATCTTTTTTCTTAATTTTCCATTTTTCATAAATAAAATAAAATAAAAATTTTATGGGCAACACGAGGCGTGTCGTGTCGCCCAAGTGAAACCACTGGTGTCGCCCAAATCATTGTATAAAAAAAAAAAAAAATTGTATATATGGGCGACACTAGCCATGTCGCCCAGCCTGATAGGGTGACACTAGCTATGTCGCCCAGCCTGTTAGGGCGACACGATCAGTGTCGCCCAAAATGTTTTCTCATTTTTAGGCTTTCTGGGGATCGATCCTTGACTTATCATGCGTCTGTGACCTTTTAAAAAAAATAATAATAATTTAAGTAATTTTAATTAATTTCAAACACTCCTCGGTGGCATGAGCCTAAACTGCCAACCATTTTTTCAACAAAATTTCAAAAAAAGAAAATTCAAAGAAAAAAAACGTTCCTTGGTGTCACGAGCCTAAACCGCCAACCAATTTCAAAAATAAAAAATAAAAAGGACAACGCTCATTGGTGGCACGTGCCTAAACTGCCAACCAAATTACCAAAAAATTTCAAAAAAAAAAATTCAAAAAAATAAAAATGCTCCGTGGCAGCATGAGCCTAAACTGTCAACCAAGTTTCTAAAATTTCAAAAAAAAAATATTTAAAAAAGAAAATCAAAAGGAGAGAACACTCCTCAGTGGCATGAGCCTAAACTGGCAACCAAAGTCTGATCCAGGGTACAACCACTATGTTTCAATGGAAAAACGTCAAAGCCATGCAACATTAAAGAGCAAAGACATGAGAAACATCAAACTAGTGCGATGTTAAAGAATCGAGATAGGAAAATCGTCAAACTCATACGACGTTAAAGAGTCGAGAAAGGAAAAACATCAAACTCGTGTGATGTTAAAAAGCCGAGACAGGAAAAGCGTCAAACTTGTGCAATGTTAAAGAGCTGAGATAGGAAAAACGTCAAACTCGTGCAACGTTACAGAGCCATGACAAGAAAAATGTCAAACTTGTGCTACATTAAAGAGTCAAGACAGGGAAAACATCAAACTCATGCTATGTAAAAGAGCTGAGACAGGTAACGTCTATCCCCGTATGATGTAAAATGTTAGATGTATTCAAGGCACCACCCTATTCAATGTGTTCAGGGCACAACCACCCTGTTCAATGTGTTCAGGGCACAACCACCCTGTTCAGACGTGTAGCCCCGTATGATGCTAAAGGTTGAGTATATCCACTTCAACGTCAAACTTGTGCGACGTAAATGAGCCGAGATAGGTAATGTCTAGCCCCATATGACGTAAAATGTCGGATGTGTTCAAGGCACAACCACCCTGTTCATTGTTGTTCAGGGCACAACCACCCTGTTCAATGTATTCAAGGCACAACCACCTTGTTCAGACGTTTATCCCCGTATGATCGTATGGTCCATCGTTGCACGACGCTAAACTGCTTAGAGGGCTCTATGGTTGAGGAAGTTAAAACTATTAACCAACTTTGTTTTTTAAATATCTTTCTCTTTTCAAAATTTTCACTATATGTCTGTGATTTCAAAAACTTTAATTTCTTTGTTAAAATCGTAACCTATCCTTGCTCTGGGTTCTATTTCAAATCTCCCCTTACTTTCAAAATCTCTAAAACATTTTCTAAAACGAACGAGCTTGGATACCCGTATATGATGAATACCGCATTGCCGTGTTTACCGCATTGTTGCCTCATCTCTCTCTTCGGATTCAGCGAAACAAGTATCTTCCCATAGAAGGCGTTTTCCTATAGATAGCCTTAAAAAACCCTAAGGAGATCAAAGAAAATGTTAGGGATAAAAATTTCAAACTGCAAAACCCCTGAAGTTAAGTGGCATGGTCAGAAAATCCAACTCGAGTTTCAAGCTTGTGTAACTCACCGACAACACCGGAAACCCTAGGAGGAAAAATGCTCTAGGTGGGTAAGTTCAGTGAAAATAATGACTTGGAGGGATAGTTGGTGTGCCCTCTAACCACGTGACGGCAGGACGAAATTTAAAATGTTTGCTTTATCTTTGACGTTCACCTGCCCCTCGAAGGACAGGGAACGCTAGAGTGTCTACTTCTTTGTCATTCACCTGTTCCTCGACGGACAGGGAGTGCCAAAGAGGGGCAACTGTAGACACCCTATTTTAAAACTGGCAAATTCTACCATATCTGAACTCTTAAGACCACAATATCCTAGTAAACCCAAAATCCATAGCTCACAAAACCTAAGACCCAGAACCAGTCTGCTTGCCCGGAACCCTGTAGAACCCTGTTTTGACAAAAAAATTTGTAAACGCCCTGTTTTACTAAAAAAATCATTAAATATAGTAAATAAATATGTTTTGATTCAAATTTTCTCTGAGAGCTTCATAAGAGGCTAAGGAAAACACCCAAAATAAAAGAAATGAAATTTAGACCCGTTTTAAGTTTGGAGACAAGGCTACACTAGGCCTACAGCCTAGACTGGGCGACACTGGCATTATTGCCCAAGTCATTCCAGTAAATTCCCTGTTTTACTAAAAAATCATTACAATTAGTAAAGAAAATCCGTTTTGACCCAAATTTTTTCTGGTAGCTTCATAAGAGGATGGGGAATGCACTCAAAGTTAAAAAAAATGAACTTTGACCAAGTTTGACTTGGGCGACATGGGCAGTCTCGCTCAGCCTAGATTGGGCAACACGCTTAGTGTTGCCTAGACCATTTTGCCCTAAAACGAAATTTTAGGTTTTTGAATATTTTTTTACCTTTTTGGGCGACACTGGGCATGTCACCCGGGCGACACAGCCTAGTCACCCAAATCATGACCCCCAAAAGGTGGACCTTTTGACCAAGGATTCATTTATTGTGTGAGTTTGTTCTCCCCAACAAATTTGGCCCCCTTTTGAAAATCTTTTCGGGACCATTTAGAGGGGACGGAGAGAGAAATGGGGGGGACTTCAGAAAACGAAAATGTTAGAGACATAAACCCTAAGGAACGGAGAGAAAAATTGATAGAAGAGATAGAGATAAGAAAACCTGAGGGAGTTACAGGAGAGAAAACTCTGGAAATTGCGTCAGGAAGCCTTAGCTTCCTGAGAGAAACCACAGATCTACTCTTAGGATAGAACGCCAAATCAAAGCCTTCTGTCACACCCCAAGTTTACTAACATTCTTGAAGTGTGACAGACTATTCTTATACTAGTAAAAATTTAAATTCCTACTCATATAAATTGTACCAAAACATATTTTCTTTCATTACTTAATTAAAAATTTCTACAAAGTTTGCTCACAACTGGTACCAACATGAAGGCTAGATATATACATTCTTGATAGAACAAAAATTACAAAAGTGCATTTGAGCCCAAAGTTACAAAGGGAAGGTCAATCATGCCTACAAATTCTTCAAACATAGTCCTGCTACAATCAAACTATGGGACTGCAATTACCCTGAAAAATATTTACCATAGTTTGAAGAGTATGGCTACTTAGTAAGTGATCATCATGGTCCTAAAAATAATCATGGTTAGAAGATATAAACATTTTCTAAAGAATGTATATTAAAAACCACCTGAGGAAGAATTGTGAGCCAAAAACATTTATGGATAACAATTTCACTTTCAAAAATGCATAGTTAAACATAATCCCAATGATTGAAATGCATATAACCATTTTAACATCAATGCATGATTCAAAAGACTTCACAAAATACCAGTAGGGCATTCCAAGTAGGTCACCTATATACCCCACCAGCATCTTGAATGGGTCCAAATAATCCCTGCAGGTCCAATCATACCTCACTAATGTACCGGATGAGTCCAAATATTCCCTATCGGGGTAACTGGATAAGTCCAAACAATCCCTGCGGGTGCAATCATACCTCACAAATGTCCCGGATGGGCCCAAAAACCCCACCAACGTTCTGGATGGGCCCAAATACCCCACCAGCGTCCTGATGGGTCCAAATAATCTCTGCACGTCCAATCATAGCTCACCGATGTACCAAATGAGTCCAAATACCCCATCAGCATCTTGGATGGGTCCAGATATATTTAAATTATCACTGAAACTCTTTTGAACATCAAAAAGCATCATATATTCAAAGTATTATTGAAATAATTAACAGGAATTCACATGAAGCAATTTAAACAATCACTTTCATTGAAATATATGTAAGTAACTAGCCAAATATTTTGGCAATAATTTCTGAAAGGTAGCAGTTCATAATGAAATTCTTGAAACGTGACATGATAGATAGTCTAATATTACTAGAATAACTCTTATGAGAAAACAAAATTAAATACGAAAGTATCACAATTATGAAAATACCAATTTGCAAATAATCATTTCACAGCCCATGCTACAATCAAGTGCAAAAATATTAGTTCTGCAAATAATGAGGCAGTCATTTGCACATGAATTTTACAATGTCTAAATATTAAAAAATAGTAGAAAGAAATATCACAATTTTACTAAAAAATATTATTTTTCAAAACAATGAGGTCACTTACCTATCTATTATTTTCTTGAGCATCAGAACTCAATGAAATAGAAACAATGTTTTTAGTGAATGTTTTCATTGGTAAATGTTTTTCGCTTCTATGTAAGCTTGGATTTCTTCCAAGCTTTTCTCCATGGCTTTAGGAAGGTTATTCTCAGATGAGAGATGACAAGCAGGCTCACATATCAAGCATTATATTTTATGTGAAGAGTGATGGGTTTCAAGTTTTGGTGCCTACATCTACATGGTTAAACTGAACGCCCATCAAAGCTTCAATCAGGATCAAATTGTCCACAAGCATTACCTTGTGTTCATAGTTATGAATTCCTTTTGACCTGTATTACTGCAATTACCACCACCATGAATCTTCACATATGCATCCTTATATCAACAATTTGGTCAACGCTTCAACCATAATTGGATTAAACAAATCGATATGGACGGTCCACTCTGGCAAATTCCCGCCGTTCATGCCAATCTTGCTTATCACTGTCCACTGCCCTAGTCCCTGCCTTAAATCTTCATGGATTTTGAATTTTGGTAGAGCTCACTATTTCTACAGCTAGAGAGAGAAAGCCATGGTTTCTATCTTAGATGTTGAGCACCAAATATGGGAGAGAATTGGACAAGTATCTTCCCAAACGTCTGAGGGAAACGTTTGGAGGGGTGAGATGGGGGACATCGTTAGAGAGAGAAGAGCGGTGAGAGCATCATGGATAAGATCCTGAGAGGAAGTAAAGCTTTGGATTCGAAAGAATGGCTTGGGTTGTAGCACACGAGGTTTCAACTGTCTATCACATATGAGAGATAGTTAGCTTGTCTCAATAAATCTCTAACATATAGAGGAGGCTGGTGACTTACAAGGTTTTCAATGGAAAAGCTGAACATTTCAGCCATGGCGGGAGATAATGGGTAGGTAGAAGGAACAATTGTAGAGAGAGAGTATAGTAGATGTAAGAAAGAGGTTAAAAAGAGAGTGAGAGTACAGTGAAAACAAAATGATAACTTAGAGAGAGAAAGAGGATTAAAATGAGAGAGACAGAGTACGGTACCAGAGAGACATTTCAATGACACTCAGACCAAAAAAAAAACTTCTTTTGTAAAGCACCCATGAGTTAACGCGCATAATGCAAAAAGTGCCACATCATTTAAAATGTGTCAATAGAGGATTAATTGGAATATATGGTAATGCCACCACACAATATGACAATTAATGCAGCAACTTATGGAGGCACGTCAGCCTTACGACGGCCAATATGCTTGCAAGAAGAAATGTTTTGGAAGCTTTACATTCAATTATGGTAAAAGAGTTGATGGATCAAAGGTCCACCTTAAAGAAATGGACTAGCATCAAAAAATTTGAAAAAATAGTAGCTTTGAATTATTAATCAAATATACAAGAAAGTGTGGGTCCATATTCAAATTGCGGGGTAATTTTACGTAAGAGAAACGATGGTCCTTATGGTGCATTTTGACACCATGAATTATCGTTCTAAATATTTTATTATATATTTTATTATATATTTTATTTTATTTCATTTATTTATTTATTTATTATTATATTTATTCTATTAAAACTATTATTATTAATTTTCAGTTTCAAAAAAAAATTAGAATCGTCACAATCTCCCCCCCTTAAAGAAATTTAGTCCTCTAAATTTTGTACCTTTGGGTTATGGGCTCACCACGACTCCGCTGCGCCCTGACTATGGCACCTATATTTTTGTTCGGATACCTTCCATATTCTCCTGCACCAATTCTCTTAATAAGAAAACATTGCCACCTCATATACTTATTAGCAAGCGTTTTTCTTTCCAGAATACATCGTCTGAGAGTCACTTGTTTTTATTGATGCTCAGCTTTTGATGCTCAGCTTCCCTTTCTTACCCCACTCTTGACCATATGTGGATCAAATCTGGCCAATTCAGTAAATCTAACTTTCTATTGTGCTACCATTCTTTTTCCTTGGACTAATTCCAGGAATTTCATTTCCTTTTGATCTTAAATTCAATAAGGGAATTACTTTTTCATTAAATGCCGCTTGTAATGCTTCTGAAGTCATGGGTTTATTTCTAGGCCCAATACCCTTTTTGCAGCTTGCCACCAATGTTTTGTGTCACTTTCCAACGTAAAGACTGTCTAGGTGGCCTTCTTATCAGTAGGGCATTCCATTAGTTCATATATTTTCTCTAATTGCCTAAGCCATTCTTCGACTTATTGCGGAGCTGCAACATCCTTAAAGGAAAGTGGGTTTCATTTCTTAAATTGTTCAATAGCACACCCATCATTTCCCATAACTGACTGCTTAGGTGGATTGTGTTCTCTATTTAATGTTGTAAAAGAGCAAGCATATTCTCCAAGGCTCTATGAACTCCTTCCATACTTGTTTCAGACATACAGAATCTTGTAACTGTTTGTACACATGCTAAGTATGACTTATGGTATATTTCTATTCAAATTTCTTAGGATCCCAAACCTATTGCTCTAATAGCATTTTGTCACATCCCAAGTTTACTAACATTCCTAAAGTGTGACAACTATTCTTATACTAGGAAAAATTTAAATTCCTACTTATATATATTGTACCAAACATATTTCTTTTCATTAATTAATGAAAAATTTCTACAAAGTTTTTTCACAACTGGTACCAAGGCGAGATATATACATTTCTTGATAGAATAAAAATTACAATGGTGCATTTGAGCCCAAAGTTACAAGGTGAAGGTCAATCATGCTTACAAATTCTTCAAACATAGTCATGCTGCAATCGAACTATGAGACTGCAATTACCTTGAAAAATATTTACAATAGTTTGATGAGTATGGCTACTCAGTAAGTGATCATCATGGTCCTAAAAATAATCATGGTTAGAAGATATAAACATTTTCTAAAGAATATATATGAAACATCACCTGAGGAGAAATTGCGAGGCAAAAACATTTATGGATAATAACTTCACTTTCAGAAATGCATAGTTAAACATAATTCCAATAATTTAAATGCATATAAACATTTTTAATATCTATGCATCATTCAAAATATTTCACAAAATACCCTACTGGAGTCCCAAGTAGGTCACCTATATTCCCCACCAGCATCTTGGATGGGTCCAAATAATCCCTACAGGTCTAATCATACCTCACCGGTGTACCGGATGAGTCCAAATAATCCCTACCGGCATAACCGAATAAGTCCAAACAATCGATGCAGGTCCAATCATACCTCACCAGTATCAAGGATGAGTCCAAATATCCCACCGGTATCCTGGATGGGCCCAAATACCCCACCAGCGTCCTGATGGGTCCAAATAATATCTACAGGTCAAATCATACCTCATCGACATATCGGATGAGTCCAAATACCCCACCAGCTTCCTGGATTGGTCCAGATATACTTAAATTATCTTTGAAACTCTTTTAAACAACAGAAAGCATCATATATGCAAAGTATCATTTAAATTATTAACAAGAATTCACTTGAAGAAACTTAAACAATCACTTTCATTGAAATATCTGTAAGTAACTAGTCAAACATTTTTGCAATAATTTCTAAAAGGTAGCAGTTCGTAAAGACATTCTTGAAACGTGACATGATAGACAGTCTATAATTACTAGAAGAACTATTATGGGAACACAAAATTAAATACAGAATTATCACAATTTATGAAAATTCCAATTTGCAAACAATCATTTCACAGGCCATGCTACAATCAAGTGCAAAAATTTCAATTCTTCAAATAATGAGGCAGTCATTTGCACATGAATTTTACAATATCTAAATATTCAAAAACAGTAGAAAGAAATATCACAATTTCACTAAAAAAATATTAATTTTTCTAGACAATGAAGTCACTTACCTATCTATTACTTTCCAGTGATTGTTTCCATCGGTAAAATGTTTTCAGCTTCTATGTAAGCTTGGATTTCTTCCAAGATTTTCTCCATGGCTTGAGGTGGGTTATTCTCAGATAAGAGATGGCAAGCAAGCTCCTCATACCAAGCATTATTTTTTATGTGAAGTGTGAAGGGTTTCTGGTTTTGGTTCCTACATCTACATGGTTAAATTGAACGCTCATCAAAGCTTCAATCAGGATCAAATGGTTTTAAAGCATTACCTTGTTTCCATAGTTATGAATTCCTTTTGACCCATATTACTACAATTACCACCACCATGAATCTTCACATATGCATCCTTATATCAACAATTTGGTGGACACTTCAGCCATCACTGGATTAAACAAATCGATATGGACGGTCCACTTTGGAAAATTCCTGTCGTTCGTTGCAATCTTTCTTATCACCATCCACTGCCCTAGTGCCTGCCTTTAATCTTCATGGCTTCTCAATTTTGGTAGAGCTCACTATTTCTACGGCTAGAGAGGGAAAGCCATGGTTTCTGTCTTAGAAGTTGAGTACCAAAGATGTGTGAGAAATTGAACATGTATCGTCTTGAATGTGTGAGGGAAACGTTTTGAGGGGTGAGATGGGGGACATCGTTACAGAGAGAAGAGTGGAGAGAGCGCCATGGATAAGATTCTGAGAGGAAGTAAAGCTTTGGATTCAAAAGAATGGCTTGGGTTGTAGCACACGAGGTTTTCAACTGTCTATCGCATATGAGAGATAGTTAGACTGTCTCAATAAATCTTGAACATATAGATGAGGCTGGTGACTTACGAGATTTTCAATGGAAAACCTGAACATTTCAGCCATGGCGGGGATAATGGGTAGGCAGAAGGAACAATGGTAGAGAGAGAACATAGTAGATGGAAGAAAGAGGTTAAAGAGAGAGAGTACAATGAAACAAAATGATAACTTAGAGAGAGAAAGAGGATTAAAATGAGGGGGAGAGAGAGTACGATACCCGAAAGACTTTTCAATGACACTCTTTAGACCAAAAGAAAATTGTATTTATAAAGCATTCATGGGTTAACGCGCATGATGCAAAACGTCGCACATCATTTAAAATGTGTCAATAGAGGATTAACTACAATATATGGTACTGCACCATACAATATGACAATTAATGCAGCAACTTATGGAGGCATGTCAGCCTTACTTGCGCTTGCAAGAAGAAATATTTTGGAAGCTTTGCATACAATTATGAATAAAGAGATGATGGACCAAAGGTCCACCTCAAAAAAATGGACTAGCATCAAAAAATTTGAGAAAATAGTAGCTTTGAATTATTAATCAAATACCCAAGAAAGCATGGGTCCATATTCAAATTGAGGGGTAATTTCACGTAAGAGAAAAGATGGTCCTTATGGTTCCTTTCGACACCATGAATTATTGTTCTAAATATTTTATTATGTATTTTATTTTATTTCATTTATTTATTTTTATTGTATTTATT
Organism: Amborella trichopoda; assembly: GCF_054954075.1. Classification (NCBI taxonomy): domain Eukaryota; kingdom Viridiplantae; phylum Streptophyta; class Magnoliopsida; order Amborellales; family Amborellaceae; genus Amborella; species Amborella trichopoda. Next base: position 27,899,671 of record NC_142337.1, on the reverse strand, counting down.
CTAATAACACTTTTCTTAGTATATTTCAGTTTCAAAAAAAATTTAGGGTCGTCACAATCTTCCCCTCTTAAAGAAATTTAGTCCTCTAAATATTGTACATTTGGGTTATGGGCCCACCACGACTCCATTGCACTCTGACAATGGCACCTATATTTTTGTTCGGATACCTTCCATATTCTCCTGCACCAATTCGCTTAATAAGAAAACATTGCCACCTCATATACTTATTAGCAAACTTTTATCTTTTCAAAATACAACATCTGAGAGTCACTTGTTTTACTGATGCTCAGCTTCCCTTTCTTGCCCCATTCTTGACCATATGTGGATCAAATCTGACCAATTTAGTAATTCTGACTTCATATTGTGGTACCATTCTGTTTCCTTGGACTAATTCCAAGAATTCAATTTGCTTGTGATCTTGAATTAAATCTGGGGATTACTTTTTCATTAAATTCTTCATGTAATGCTTCTCAAGTTATTGGTTTATTTCTAAGACCAATAGTCTTTTTGCCATTCGCCACCAATGTTTTGTTTCACTTTCCAACATAAAGACTGTCTAGGTGGCCTTCTTATCAATAGGGCATTCTATTAGTTCAAATATTTTCTCAAATTACCTAACCCATTCTTTGACTTCTAGTGGACCTGCAACACCCTTAAACAAAAGTGGGTTTCATTTTTTAAATTGTTCAATAGCACACTCGTCATTTCTCGTAACTGACTCCTTAGGTGGATTGTGTTCTAGATTTAATGTTGTATAAGAGCAACCATGTTCTCCAAGGCTCTATGAATTCCTTCCATACTTGTTCCAGTCATATAGAATCTTGTAAATGTTTGTACATACGCTAAGTATGACTTAGGGTAAATTTCTATTAAGATTTCTTAGGATCTTAAACCTACTGCTCTAATACCATTTTGTCACACCCCAAGCTTACAAACATTCCTGAAGTGCGACAAACTACTCGTATACTAGGAAATATTTGAATTCGTACATATAAATATTGTACCAAAACATATCTTTTTTTCATTAATTAATTAAAAATTTCTACAAAGTTTACTCACAACGGGTACCAACATGAAGGCTAGATATATACATTTCTTGATAGAACAAAAATTACAATGGTGCATTTGAGCCCAAAGTTACAAGGGGAAGGTCAATCATGCCTACAAATTCTTCAAACAACATCCTGCTGCAATCGAACTATGAGATTGCAATTACCCTGAAAAATATTTACGATAGTTTGATGAGTATGGCTACTCAGTAAGTGATCATCATGGTCCTAAAAATAATCCTAGTTAGAAGATATAAATATTTTCTAGGGAATATATATTAAAAATCGCTTGAGGAAGAATTGCTAGCCAAAAACATTTATGGATAACAATTTCACTTTCAGAAATGCATAGTTAAACATAATCTCAATGATTGAAACACATAGAAACATTTTAACATCAATGGATCATTCAAAAGATTTCATAAAATACCCTACAAGCATCCCAAGTAGGTCACTATATATGCCACCAGCATCCTGGATGGGTCCAAACAATACCTGCGGGCCCAATCATACCTCACCTGCGTCTCAAATGAGTCCAAATATCCCATCAGCGTCCTGAATGGGCCCAAATACCTCACCATCGTCCTGATGGGTCCAAATAATCTCTGTAGGTCCAATCATACCTCACCAACGTACCGAATGAGTCCAAATACCCCACCAGCACCCTGGATGGGTCCAGATGTACTTAAATTATCTCTGAAACTCTTTTAAACATCAGAAAGAATCATATATGCAAAGTATCATTGAAATCATTAACTGGACTTCACTTGAAGCAATTTAAACAATTACTTTCATTGAAATATCTGTAAGTAACCAGTCAAACATTTTGGCAATAATTTCTGAAAGGTATCAGTTCGTAAAGACATTCATGAAACGTGACATGATGACAGTCTAGTATTACTAGAAGAACTCTTGTGGGAATACAAAATTAAATATGAAATTATCACAATTTATTAAAATGCTAATTTGAAAATAATCATTTCACAAACCATACTACAATCAACTGCAAAAACATTCGTTTTTCAAATAATGAGGCAGTCATTTGCACATGAATTTTACAATGTCTAAATATTCAAAAACAGTAGAAAAAAATATCACAATTTTACTAAAAAAATATTATTTTTCAAGACAATGACGTCACTTGCCTATCTGTTATTTTCTTGTGCATTCGGACGCAATGACATAGAAAAAAAGTTTCCAGTGAATGTTGCCATCGGTAGAATGTTTTCCGGTTCTATGTAAGCTTGGATTTCTTCCAAGCTTTTCTCCACGGCTTGAGGTGGGTTATTCTCAGAGAGATGACAAGCAGGCTCCTCATACCAAGCATTATTTTTTATGTGAAGGGTGATGGGTTTCTGGTTTTTGTGCCTACATCTACATGGTTAAACTGAACGCCCATCAAAGCTTCAATCTAGATCAAATGGTCCTAAAGCATTACCTTGTGTCCATAGTTATTAATTCCTTTTGACCCATATTACTGCAATTGCCACCGCCATGAATCTTCACATATGCATTTTTATATCAACAATTTGGTCAACACTTCAGCCATCACTGGATTAAACAAATCGATATGGACGGTCCACTTTGGCAAATTCCTGCTGTTCGTTTTAATCTTTCTTATCACTATCCACTACCCTAGTCCCTGCCTTTAATTTTCATGGCTTCTAAATTTTGGTAGAGCTCACTATTTCTACGGCTAGAGAGGGAAAGCCATGGTTTCTGTCTTAGAAGTTGAGTACCAAAGATGTGTGAGAAATTGAACATGTATCGTCTTGAATGTGTGAGGGAAACGTTTGGAGGGGTGAGATGGGGGACATCATTATAGAGAGAAGAGTGGTGAGAGCGTCATGGATAAGATCTTGAGAAGAAGTAAAGATTTGAAAGAATGGCTTGGGTTGTAGCACACAAGGTTTTCAACTGTCTAGCGCATATGAGAGCTAGTTAGGCTGTCTCAAGAAATCCTGATCAGATAGAGGAGGTTGGTGACTTACGAGGTTTTCAATGGAAAACCTGAACATTTCAGCCATGGCAGGGGATAATGGGTTGGTAGAAGGAACAATTGTAGAGAGAGAACATAGTAGATAGAAGAAAGAGGTTAAAGAGAGAGAGACAGTACAGTGAAAAAAAAATGATAACTTAGTGAGGGAAAGAGGATTAAAGTGAGAGATAGAGCGTACAATATCAGAGAGACTTTTCAATGACACTCCTAAGACCAAAAGAAAACTTCTTTTATAAAGCATCCATGGGTTAACACACATGATGCAAAATGTGGCACATCATTTAAAATGTGTCAATAGATGCTTAACTGAAATATATGGTAATTCCACCACACAATATGACAATTAGTGCAGCATCTTATGGAGGCACGTCAGCCTTACTATGCCCAATACGCTTGCAAGAAGAAATGTTTTGGAAGCTTTAAATTCAATTATGGTAAAAGAGCTGATGGACCAAAGGTCCACCTTAAAGAAATGGACTAGCATCACAAAATTTGAGAAAATAGTAGCTTTGAATTATTAATCAAATATCCAAGAAAGTGTGGGTCCATATTCAAATTGAGGCGTAATTTCACGTAAGAGAAAAGATGGTCCTTATGGTGCATTTCGACACCATGAATTATCGCTCTAAATATTTCATTATATATTTTATTTTATTTCATTCATTTATTTATTTTTACTGTACTTATTCTATTTACACTATTATTATTAGTTTTCAGTTTCAAGAAAAATTTAGGCTCATCAAACCTTCATACCGAAGAGATTTTCTAATGAACACCCGACTCAGAGAGACAAAAGAGGACTGGTTCTGATACGGGCAAGCCCCAAAAGGCTCGGGAGTCCCGGGCAAGCCCCAAAAGGCTCGGGAGTCCCGGGCCATTCGACCTGGTTCTTTATCATTTCCTTCATTTCACTTCTCCTACTTTATTGTTTCACTTATTTTGATCTGTTTGTTTTAGAAATCATACGTTAGTGTCATGGATCATGCTGGCTCTGCCACAGATTTGAGAGTAGATCTGCTCGTTTCCAGGCAGATCTGGCCTCAAATATGAATTTGTTTTGTCCCACCTTCTCTACTATTTAATTTTCATTTCGTTTAAGGTGTTAAAATCGAGGGATCTTCATAAGAAAATATGTTTGATTTTCATCATAAACATGAATGTTGTCCCAGTCAAGAAAAAGAACGGCCAAATCAGGGTCTGCAGCGACTTTCGTGACTTGTACACTGCTTGTCCCAAAGAAGATTTCCCCCTCTCATTCACCGAGATGCTGGTTGACTCCACGGCCCAATGCCAAATCTTCTCTTTTATGGACGGTTGTTTTGGTTACAATCAAATCAGGATGGAGTCAAAGGATGAGGAGGCTACGACATTCTTGACTTCAAAAGGTGTCTTTTGCTACACTATGATACCTTTTGGGCTAAAGAATGCTGGTACCATGTATCAGTGAGCCATGACAACCATCTTCAAGGACATGATTCACAAGGAGGTCGAGTGCTATGTGGATGACTTGGTGGTAAAGTCTGAAACAAAAGCCACTCACGTTCAAGACCATAAAATTTGAGCAGTTGCGGCATCACCAGCTCAAGATGAATGCCTTGAAATGCGCCTTCGGTGTATGCTCAGGAAAATTCTTAGGGTTTATTGTGAGATACCTTGGCCTGGAGATTGAGCAAGTCAAAATCAAGGCAATTCGGGACATGCCGCCGCCTACAACCCTCCCTGAACTGCGGTCTCTTCAAGGACAACTCGCCTACATTAAGATGTTCATTTCGAACCTTTCAGGGCGATGTAATCACGTTTCACACCTCCTAAAGAAGGACACTCCCTTCATATGGGATGATGCAGTACTTGTTGAATCCACCCGTACTCTCTATGCCAGTGTTAGGATGGCCTCTCATCCTATACATGACTGCCCTCAACGAGTCACTCGGGGCACTCTTGGCACAGAACAATGATGGAGTGAAAGTGACAACGCTCTATTATCTCAGCCGCAAAATGCAAGGGGCCGATAAGAACTACTTTCCCATCAAAAAAATGTGCCTAGCCTTAATCTTTACGATATGGAAGCTCCGCAATTTCTTGCTCAGCCACGAGGTCAAGTTAATCTCCAAGGCGGACCCGGTCAAGTTCCTTATGACCCGGCCAAGTTTGTCAGGGCCTTTGACCAAGTGGGCATTATTGCTGATGGAGTTCGACATCACGTATGTACCACAGAAGGCCGTTAAAAGGCCAAGCCCTAATAGACTTCCTTGCGGCTCACCCGGTCCCTTCAAAATCTCCCTTGTCAAGAGATCTCCTGGATGAAGATATTTTATGCACGGCGTTAACTCCGCCATGGGAGATGTACTTTACAAAGCATTTCAGTCTGATAGAGGAGGCGCTAGAGTTGTGTTCTTAACTCTCGACGGTGAAATGATTCCCCTATCCTTCTCACTTGCAGAGGTGTTTTCTCATAATGAAGCTGAGTACCAAGCCCTCATAATCGGGCTTGAGATTGCCCAAGAGCTAGACCTGGAGCAGCTAAACATCTTCGGTGACTCTGAGCTGGTCATCCGGAACCTTAAAGGGATTTATGACATGAGGAAGGTTACTCTCAAGCCTTATCATGACACAACCAAAACTTACATGGCCTAGTTCGATGACTTCTCCTTGAGTCATATCCCTAAAAGGCTAAACTCTTAGGCTGACGCACTCTCAAAACTCGGTGCCACCATCCAATTGTCTTCATCATGGCCCACTCCAGTCTAGCTAACCGAATGGAGACACGTCGACTTGAGAACCAATGTTGACACGGATGATGAGAGGGATGTCTTCCTTGAGTGTCTGCCTTACCCATTAGGGGCACTCCTCGCGGCTAGGTACGTCATCGAGGCAGAGCCTGAAATTTCCCAAGGAAAAGAATTCAAGGCCAGGGACCAAGAACCCAAATTCTTCGACCCGATGTGTGCAGAGGTTGAACAAGTAGAGGACTGAAGGGAGCCTATCATAGACTTCATAAAACATGGGAGGTTGCCTCAAGATCAGGCAGAACGCAACGGCATACGACGGATGTCCACCATGTACACCCTTCTCGATGAGGATGTCCTCTTTCGTCGGTCATTTGACAGAATCCCCCTCAGATGTGTCTATACATAGGTGGCAAGCAAAGTACTCGAAGAAGTACAATCAGGCATCTGCGAGTTGCATTAGTTCGGTGCTCAGCTTTATGAGCATAGACGCAGAATCGGCTATTACTGGCCTTCCATGATAGCCGACACAAAAAACTACGTCGAGAGATATTAGGTGTGCCACATTCACTCAAGCCTCATTCATCAGCCCTCAGCGCCTGTCCATCCTACAATGACATCATAGCCCTTTTCTCAGTGGGGCATGGACATTTTAGGACCCATCGACCCTCCTTCTGCTTTAGGTCATACCTTCATCCTAGCGGTGATAGACTACTTTTCCAAATGGGCTGAGGCAATCCCTCTTAGACAAATTCCAAGGACTGTTGTGGCTAACTTCGTGCGGCATCACATCATATACTGGTTCGGGATCCCAGACCGAATAATTTCTGATAAGGGCCCTCAGTTCAGTAGCCAACATGTAGATCGCCTAGTCAACCAGTTCTATTTTGAGTGGAAGTACTTGACTATGTACTACCCTTGAGCTAATGGGTTAACTGAGGTGTTCAACAAGACTTTGTGCGGGGTGCTCAGGAAGTCGCTCAAAGAAAAACTAGCACGAGAAGCTACCTGAGGCTCTGTGGGCCTATCGCACTACCACTGACAATGCCATGAATTCCACCCCTTTTTCCTTGGAATATCAAATACCCTTGAAATTCAAATACCCTCACTCCATGTTGCTATACATCAGGGACTAACTAAGGACAAGAGGGTCAGACTCCGCTACCAAGAGCTAGATGCCCTTGATGAAAAGAGACTAGAGGCCCAACAGAACATCGAGCTCAATCAAGGAAGAATGAAGAGAGCCTTTGACAAGTCTGTCAAGGTTCATTCATTCTCTCTTGGGGACCTAATCCTAGTAGTCAAGAGACCGTTCACCATGCATGGGCGTCGCAAAGGAAAGTTCGAGCCTAATTGGGAGGGTCAATTCATAATCAAGAAGGTTAGACTAAGTGGGGCCTATATACTGACGAACTCTGATGGAGAAGAGGCGATGCCCCCTATCAACAGACGATATTTAAAGAAGTAATATCCCTAACATGGCCATAAAATGCGGTGTGTACAATAAAAAGATAGAAATGAAAATGAGAAACATCAAGCCAACTCAAGGGAAATTCATTTCTTTTATTGCACTGAGAAAAACTACAAGTTACAATCGAAAGCCCATTATCAGGGAAGTTACAAAGCTCTTGCATCTAAGGATAAGAGGACAGCAACAAACCAAAGATTTGACGATAAGAGGACAGTTACAGGCCAAGAGAAATGCCCTCCTTGTACAGAAGAAGCAAACCACCAAAGAAATGCCTGCCCCATGAAGAAGTTTAGCCTCGGTCCCATTAAGGAGAATGGTCACAAGCCAAAAAAAAAGGCAACCACTTTCGAGTCAGCTTCAATTCATCTGACGAGTATATCAAACATACAAGGCAGACTTCTCTGGTAAGGAACTAGCCTATGATGGAGAGCATTCCCTGTTCATAGTGGACACCCTTCCACGGAACAATATAGACTTCACAGCTATGCTGGAGGACTTGGCTTCCAACACACCACCGCAAGGCCTCCCCGTTTGCCATCACTCTTGACCCCCATAGGATATTGTCGTCCGAGGTCATCGTCGTGTGCAACAGAATGCTGCATCCTACCATCACCATGGGTAGGCTAATGCCGTGCAGCACTATCACTGCGAGCCTCATTCCCTCAAGCGTGGGTATCGTCGTGTGTGACCCAGGGACGTGCGAAGGTCGCACTGCATGCGACTTAATGGCATGCGTGACTTTGAAGCACCCCAGTTCCCAATGTTCCCAATTTCTAGGGGCACATTGACGCCTCTTCGATTCCCCCAATAGTCACCCCTCACCGTTGATCCACCTTCCTGTGACCTTTCACCTTCCTTGCAATCCTTCGGGTTTCACCAGAAACACACCTCCGACCGTCAGGAATCTCCGCCTGGCCATGTTCTTTCCCCTACTGGCGTGGCTTCTCCCAGTTAGAAACACTTTTCTGCCCAACGGAAACCTCCCATCTGACCCTATTGACGTGGCTTCTCCCAGTTAGAAACACTTTTCTGCCCAACAAAAACTTCCCATCTGACCCTATCTTTTCCCTTTATCGATGTCTGGAAATATCGCGAAAAATATCAGGAAAATCCTTCCCACCTTCTGCTCGTTGCTGGAGTTGGCGAAACCACCAGAAGTCGCCAAAAAAAAAAAAAAGCTCCCCTAAGTCCCTGCGACATGCGGATTGCCTTCTCCTTGGTTTCCCACTTCAACAGTTCACCAAAGCTCAAAGGAATTCCACTAAGTTTCCAGTGAGCTCAATGCAGCCCCTTCTCTTTCTCCTCCAACAACTAGAGAGCTGACAAACCCCTATGAGCTCTCCTTCAATAGCAGGACGACTAGAGGAGCACTTGAACTCCAGTAGGGCACCTTTAAAAATTCTACTAAGGCCCCGAAAGACCCTCTTCCTTGCTCAGAAATCCTCGACACTTGCTGAGAAGTCTTCACAATCACGCTGCGAACCTTCGCACCTCCTAAAGCTTGCCAGAAAATATATCTAAGGGTCCTTCTGTGCAAGTTTTGGCCAGGAAGTACACGTCGGAAAACCCTCGCTAGAAAGCTTTGGCTCTCTCTCTCTAAAACGCTTTCTACCGTTTTACCCTTCGGTAAAATAGTAAACTGGGTTTTTTCTGCTTTTTATACCCTGCAGTACCGCAAACTACCCTCGACAAACTCAAAATGATGCTATAGTCCCCAGCTCTTTATGATGATAAGACCAGGCCGAGGCGAACCAAGTCTGAGACCCGAAGCATCATCATCGTGCTCCTCGTCAAGACTTACGTCGTGTTCCTCGGCAGGAGAGCAGTGCCGCATGCCTCACCAAGCCTTTTACTAAGAGCGTCTCAGCCAAAGATTATCGTCGTGTGCCTCGTCAAGACTTATGTCGGGTGCCTCGGCAGGAGACCAACGATGTGAGCCTCATCACGTCTTTTTTCATGAGCGTCTCGTTCAGGGGTCATTGCCACGCGTCTCGTCCACTGATCGTCACCGCACGGAACGTCAGGCGCTACTGCCGCATGCTTCACCAAGGGGACATAACTTAGTGTCATGAGCATGCGTGACACTCCCCTTCTGACCATCATCCCACGTCCTCAAGAAGTTCATTCCCTGCACCACAATCTCGCTCCTCAGCAAGCCTAGTCTCTGGTGATGGCTCTATTCCGCATGGAGTCGCGTTCCTCAATACTGCACGGTCCGCACTGCATGCCCTTAAACTGCACTATCACAGTCTGCGCTGCATGACCTTAAACTGCACTGCCATGGTCCACACTACATGACCTTAAACTGTATTACCATGGTTCAGGTGCACGATCCTAAACTGCATGGTCTGAACTGTATGACCTTAAACTGTAGCGAAGGTTTAGTTGCACGACCTTAAACAGCAAAGTCCTTGTCACATGACTCTAAACTTAGGACCATGGTCCAACTGTGTGACCTTAAAATCATAATAAGTGTACTTGCCGCATGACGATAAAAGGCTTAGCACTATGGTCCAAACTATAACCCTAAATTGTAGCGGAGGTCTAGTTGCACAACCACAAACCGCATGGTCCTAGCTGTATGACTTTAAACTGCATAGCCATGGTCCGAGCTACAAATGGTCCATATACATAACTCCGACTAGACCCCCAATGGAGTTAGATGTATGCAAGGGACATACTCATCCCCATCATCTCCAGAGAGTTAAGGCCATTATCCCTTCAACTCATGGTGGGGTTCATCTGTGCTTTGGCCTCTCAGAGTTCCATGCACGCCGATATTCATTATCCTCGAGGAATCACACTGGCCCTCCTAATCCCCAGTGAAGCCTCTCCTGCTTAACCCTCCTCGTAGGGTCACCGCCTAAACTATCTTTATCGCTAGGGAGTCAGATTGATATCCACATACCTACCCCCTCCAGGACGCCCTATTGGCATGACGACTCGTACTTGGTCCATGCTGCATGACCCTAAACTGCATAGTCATGATTCAAACTATATGACCTTAAACTATAGCGGAGGTCTAGTTGCACGACCTTAAACTACACAGTCCTAGTTGCATTACTTAAAACTGCATAACCATGGTCCAAGCTATATGACCTTAAACCATAGTGCGCGTCCTGGGCGCATGATGTTAAACTACTTTGCCTAAGTCTAGGAAGGACAACCTTAAAGCATGCCCCGCTAACTACACACCCCTTTTACGTGCATCTTCAAGCACGCCTTCCCTAACCGATCCATTGGTGTGCACGTACCCTATTCTTCTTCTCCCCAGTGAGAGTACTTAGGCGCACACTCCCTTTACGTGCATCTCCATGCACGTCTTCCCAGCCGGCCCATTCGTGTGCGCAGGCGACCTACACCACCTCCATTGCCTCCTCAGTGAGTCTACATATACCCACATGCCCTTTACATGCACGCACGCCTTCCCTAGCTGGCCCATTCATGTGCGCGAGCGGCCTTCACCATCTTTCATCATCCCCCAGTGAGTCTTGCCCATGTTCACCAAACGGCAAGCCATGTTGACACCCATATTCTTTGTTAGCTAGTGGGTCACCACCTTTCACCTACCATCCAATCAACTCTCCACAAGTAACCTCATGTCATCCTCCCAAGTGAGTCAAAATCATCACCAGACTCACTTTGTGGCGTCTACAAGCTATTATTCCTTACTACTACGGTCCAACTATATGACCTTAAAACTATAGTGCATGTCCTGGTCGCATGACATTAAAAGGCTTCACACAGGTCTCGAAGAAACGACCTTAAAACACGCCTTCTCAAACAAAAGGGTCACGGTATACACCTGAACAAGGGAACGCTATGAGTAAAAATGATGGACGGGCATGGTCACAAAATCATGAGTAAAAGTGTTTTGTGAAAAAAAAAACCTAGGTAGGGTGAAAACCCCAAGAGGGCACCGTGAGCAAAATTGGATGAAAAAGGTGGAAATGACCACAAGGTCATGGGTAAAAGAGCTCGAAAATAACAGAAGTTGGTAAAAACCATCTTCACGGCGCCACTTTTCCTGTTCAAGTGAAAACCCACGAAAGGGCACTTAGACCGACAAAGCAAGTTAACACATCTCCATAGCCTCAACCGACACCCCAGTTTCATAGCTCATCAGGGAGTGATAGTACATAAGGTCTCCCCGGTTTCGTGGCTTATCAGGAAGTGAGAACCTCACAAGATATTCCCGCTTTCATGGCTCATCAAGGAGAGAGAGCACATAAGATCTCCACGGTTTCGTGGCTCATCAGGGAGTGAGAGCACATAAGATCTCCCCAATTTCATGGCTTATCAGGGAGTGAGAGCCCCATAAGATCTCTCGGGTTTCATGGCTCATCAAGGAGTGAAAGATGCAAAAGATCTCCCCAGTTTCATGGCTCATCAAGGAGTGAGAGCCACATAAGATCTCCCCGGTATTATGGCTCATTAGGCAGTGAGAGCCTCATAAGATCTCTTCATTTTCATGGCTCATTAGGGAGTGAGAGCCGTATAAGATCTCTCAGGTTTCATGGCTCATCAGGGAGTGAGAGCAGCATAAGATCTCCCAAGTTTCATGGCTCATCAGGGAGTGAGAGCCACATAAGATCTCCCCAGTTCGACAATAACAAGAGTCCTTGAGGGTGAGGACGATGACCAAAAGATCCCTCTGAAAATGCTAAGAGTCATCACGAAGGCAAGAAACTGATGAAGCCAGGGTCTAACCTGCCATAGGCTTTAAGGTAGTCTTCGCCCAGCCCCTATCCTACATGGGACCAGACTTTTGGGTTGGGTCAGAAGCCCCCGACTGAACCCCACTAGACGAGACCTACAGGAGATACCTTGAGCATCAAAAGTAAACCTGTAGCAACAAACAATGCTGATCAAAGGTTCGTAGAATTTGGCCTTCAAAAACGGCTTGGTTCTGTACGAGGAGCTCCTGACAAAGGCCTCATGCTCCGGAACCCCAGATAGTCCCTTGAGGGTGCAGACTTCAACAAGATCCCTCAAACTTCCTCAATGATTACACTTGATGATTCTCTCGAAGAATAACATTCGATGGGGCATGATATTGGAAGGAGTTTTTCATCAACATGGATCGTTGAGAGAGAGAGACAAACAAACATAAGGGAGAAAGGAGCTTGCACATGGCGCTGCCATCACCATGTGCGACCTGTGAACCCACAGGAGGGGGAAAAACAAAAAACAAGAGGCATGCATGGCACTGTCACTTTCGTGCATGGCCTTTGAGGGAGGCTCAAACAAAGAAGAAAAAGAAGAAAAAAAAGGAAGAGAGAGAAATTTTACCTTGAGCCTAGAGGTACAAGTCCAAAAGTTTCTCTCTCCTTTCTCTCTCCAAATGTGACCCCACAATGAGAAGAAAGAGAAATTTTATTCAGTAAAACTCTCTTTTTGCAAAGGGTTGAGGGTCTTGCGTATAATGATGGTGCATGGTATATAGAATTGTGCCCAAACATGAGTGGATTGATCAAAATTAAACCTAATTGCTGAAAATTAAGATTTAATTGAATTAAAAAAAATTAGAAAATAGGGTGCAAAATGATAAATTTTTTCCCTTCTTAATAATTTGTGGAATTCCAAAATAGTCTTTGTGCTGCCCTAGAACGTGCGTGATTTTTCATGGATGATCAGGGGTTGTTCTGATGCTTGGTTGATCGAAGATGATTGTTTTCTTGTAGGGCTCGGCATGACGATCGATTTGATACCAACTTCCAACCATGGATAATGTTTATAGGGCACGATCATGCGACTTGAAATTTGAATGAATCTTGAAACTTCGGATCGATAGTGTGCTCGTTCCTTAATTTTTTGTGTGATTTCTTCACTGGATCACTCTGATCATACCGTCGTGATCGCAAGGCACTAAACACAACTCAATTCCATGCCCGGACGAAGATTTTGCAACTTTGGAGTTTTGGCCAGAATCTGGAATTTTGGTGACAGAATTTGCAGTCACTTCATCGGCTTTGTGTGTGGAATCTGACCATTCATCACGCATGGGGTTTGGGTCAGAGATAGCCCGAGACCTTACGCACAAGATGGAATTGGTCTCACGTTGATTGGGTTCGCGAATGGCGTGATTTGGCCACTCGAACGAGGTCTGATGCTGCTGATTTTTCTTCAATTTCTTCACGGATCAGCAACTTCTCTCTAGCTTTTCTTCATGCTTGGGCATCGTCATGGGGCGCGCCATATATCGAGACACTCGTCTTGACGAGACGAACATGCTCACCAAATTTGATCCCGATCAAACTCGACACGGGTGAGATATGAGCATTGAAAGTCACTATTTGTGACTGCCCCTTTAATGGAGTTGAGTTACAGGGTGGTCTTACGGGAATAGTGTGCGGCTCCTCCTGTTTTTCTCTTCTTCCTGGAGTTTCCATTCAGGCTAAAATTTGACCCCAAGGGGTTTTCATCCATGCCGGATCCAATGATGGTGGTCTCATTTCAAGGTGAAAGAGGTTGATTCTGCCGAAACTATTTGTCAGTCTACACTACCTTAGACATGTCAGAATGCGACGAAACTTGGAAAGAGGCTTTTGAGAGTCCTCATGAAGATCTTGACCAGTCTAGGCTATTCTAGGACTATCGAAATTTCCACTATTTGTCAGGCTTTATTTACCGGGGGCCCATGATGATGAAAAATGCCGTCCAACACCATGCTCCTCCAAATGTTGTGCTTCGAGAGAAGCAAGAACTACAATCATTGGGCAAATTTCCCCTGGCTAGCCACAGGACTACGTGAACACTAAGGAGATTCATGCAATGCTGTAACTAGGATGCTCAGACGTCTAGACGCAATTTGCGGGTCCATCTGTGGAGAAATTAGGGAAACAAGAGACTTTTAATGGATCTTGTTGAAGTCCTCACCCTTGAGGCACTATTTTTTATTCTGACAGCTTGAGGATTTTGTAAGGACCTCATTGGTCAGAATCGAGCCTATATGGAGGCTAAATGTTATGACCCTTTGGTCGGCACTGTTTGCTGCTACACCAAGTTTTCATTTGATATTCAGGGTATCTCTGTAGGTCCCATCTAGTGGGGTCCAGTCGAGGGCTTCTGACCAGTCCCGAAGATTTGGGCTCGTCGGCTAGGGGGAATTTTGGTGAGGCAACCTCATGGGCCCCATCCTATATGGTCTAGTCAGGGGCTTGTCCTGAAGCTCTGGGCCTGTCGACTGAGGAAGGTTTTATGCGAGGTGATCTCATAACGAGGAATAATCTTGAAGTTTCTGGTAGGTTAAGCTCTAGCTTTGTCAGTTTCTTGCCTTTGTGATGGTCGTTAGCATATTGGAGGGATCTTTTAGTCGTCATCCTCACCCTCAAGGACTCTTGTTGTTTTTTATGTTGAAGTGTGGGAGATCTTATGAGGCTCTCACTCCCGGATGTGCCATTTTGTGTTGTGATTGGATGCTGGAGGCTGAGGATTTTAAGTAGCCCTCATTAGCCAGGATTATGATTGTTTGGCAATCGGGTGTCAACTTAGGTTGTGGTACTGCATCAACCTGTTTTGTTGGTCCAAGTGCACTTTTACGGGTTTTCACATGAACAGGGGAAGCGATGTCGTAGAGATGGTTTTCATCGCCTTCCTTTGTTAGTTGGCCTCTTTTACCCATGACCTTATGGTCATGTCCTCCCTTTTCATGTGTTTTTTCTCATGGTGCCCTTTCAAAGTTTTCATCATGCATGGTTTTTTTTTTTTCACGAAACTCTTTTACTCACGGTTCCATGACCATACCCGTCCATTTTTTTTACTCATGGCATTCCCTTGTCCAGGTGTACATGTTGGAAGGTATTTTTCATCAACATGGGGCCCCCGCTCAATAAAGGCTTAACAAGTAGTAGAAATTTCGACAGTCTCAGAATAGCCCCAGAAATGGCCAAGATCTTCATGAGGCTTCTCAAAATTCTCCTGCCAAGTTTCATCGCATTCTGACATCTCTAAGGCAGTGCAGATTGAGAAACAGTTCTGGTAGAATCGGCCTCTAGCACCCTGAAACGGACCTTTACAACTACTTCTACACTTTTAGCATCTCAAATTGTTGTGAGAATACCGCCATTGGATCCGGCACCATCGAAAACCCTTAGAAGTCAAATTTTAGCCCAAACAAACACTCCAAGAAGAAGTTATAGGCGAAAGAGTGAAACAGGAGGAGCCACACGCTATTCCCGTGCGGCCACCCTGCAACACTACACCATTGAAGGGACAGTAAAAAATAGTGGTTTTTGACATTCATATCTCACTCGTCCCAAGTTGGATCGTGCTCAAATTTGGTGAGCATGTTCGTCGTGCCAAGACGAGCGATTTGATATGTGGCACGCCCCGTGACGATACCCGAGTGCAAAGAAAAGCTAGAGAGAAGTGGCTGATCCGTGAAGAAAGTACAAGAAATTCAGCATCATTGTGCCTTGCTTGAGTGGTTGAATCACGTCGCTCACCAGCCTGATCGATATGAGACCAATTCCATTGCGAATGTAAGGTCTCGGGCCATCTCTGTCCTGAACCTTGTACATGATGAACGGTCGGATTATGCACACGATTCCAGCCAAAATTCAAAAGTTGTGAAATCTTCGTTCGAGCATGGAATCGAGCTAAGTTTGTTGCCCCGCCATCGTAACAGCATGTTCAGTGTGATTCAGTGAAGAAAACACAGAAAAACGTCATGAAACGAGCACACTATCGATCCAAAATTTCAAGATCTACTCAAAATTCAAGTCACATGATCATACACTAAAAATAGGATCCATGGCTCGAAGTTGGTATCAAATCAATCGTCATGCCGAGCCCTACAAGAAAACAATCATCTTACGATCAACCGGGCATCAGAATGACCCCGAATCAGCCATGCAAGATCACGCAAGCTCTAAGGCAACACAAGGACTGTCCTGAAATTTCAACACTTGTTAGGAAGGGGCAAATCTATCATTTTTCACCCTACTTTTTAATTTCTTTTAATTCAATTTAATCTTAATTTTCAGCAATTAGGGTTACTTTTGATCATCCACCCATGTTTGGGGCACACTTCTATGTATACATACCATCATTATATGCAAAAAAAAGGTTAAACACACAGACATGATTCATCTCCTTGAAAAAGAGAGAGTTTTTATTTAATACAAGTTTCTCTTTCTTACTATTGTTGTGTCACATTTGAGAGAGAGAGTGAGGTGAGAGAAAATTTTCATCGGTACCCCTAGGTTTGAGGTAAACTCTCTCTCTCTTCTTTTTCTTTTCTTCTTCTCTCTATCTTCTCCGCTCTCTTCTCCCTCTTCTTCGTCTGAGTTCCTTGCAAAGGTCATGCACGCTAGTGGCAGTTTCGTGCATGCCTCTCCCTTGATCTCACAAGTCGTGCATGGTGATGGCAGTTCCATGCGCGGGTCTCCTTCCCCTTCTATTCGTCGGTCTCTTTCTTTCAGTGAGGTCTGTAGATGGCGCTACCCATCGCAGCCCATAGACGTAGGTTTGACGTCTCGGTGAAGAACCCAGACGACAAAGTTTGTTGCCGCCTGCGGGGGTCTTCCCCTGCTGCGCGTCTAGTGTAGACAGCGATACCTATTGTCGCCCGCTAGAGGCTCTGGCAACACCCATCGCCATCTGTGAGCTTCCTCCACGTGTTTGATGCTCATGATCGTTCTCCCTACGTCCCATGTCTCTTCATCCATTTTTATTCTCACTTGACTGAGGGTAGACTTAACGTAGCACCGCCGTGCCGACCTCGGTTTTGATTAGTATTGTCGTCATGCCATGCCCGTCTTACTTCCACTCTAAGTTGGTAACTTTTGGTCGTCATGCTAGTTTCACCCCTCCGTCATGCTCTTTTCTCTTTTCTATCTTTCATTGAACCTTGCACTTCCTTGCATTCTCATATGAACGTGCATTGCCCTAGGACAAGGGTGGGTCCCTCCAACCCACTTGTCTTGCAAATTAACCATAAAAGTGTTGTGCAGAAAAACAAGAGGATTGCAGGTCAAGGGAGGCGATTTTGAACCAGCTCAAGTAGCTAGGGGATTTGTTCATGATATAAGAGGGCACCCACGTGAGCTAGCCTGAGTAAGTCCCAAACCCACCTAAAATTTGTCTCTCATCGGTTGGTATACATACCCTTGCCCTCGAGCAAGGTTCCGAGAGAGCGATCTCAAATCCCAGGTTCACCAGAAACCCGAGATACGTGCTGCCAGATCATCTTGATTCGAAGGGTGAGATCGAGGCACCTAACCAGCTTGACGACTCCACTGGGGACTTACTACCCCTTAGTTGGTTCGCTCTTATTTAAATAGCATCCTTCTTTACTTTCTGCATTATTTTCTGTGGCCCTTGGATTTTTCAACCCATTCGTCCGGGTCTGGGACTTCCTTATCCCCGCTCGTGGCTGTCCTAAGGAAGCGAGCCGCTCTAGCCTCCTTCCCTACTCTTCTTCTAAGTCAGGACTCACGGCCCGACTCCCAGGTTCTCACCTGGATTGGTGTGAGAGGGGACTTAAAGGTCCCTGCCTCCTCACTTTCTCGTCCTGGTGGACTTTCCGCCAAGGCCCCTTGCATGAGTAGCACTTCTTCTATTGCGTACCCTTCTATTAAGAAATCTCTCTCCAGTCATACTGCTGAGGTACACTGGAAGGCCACCCTGTCCATCCCTGTTAAAGGCAAGCGAACTATTGTCGCTCCTGAGGTTCGCCGCAAGGCAGCCCCTTATGCTCCTTCACCACTCCGAACCACCACACCTGGAGGGTTGGTACGCAGAGGCAGAGGTCTCGTAGTCTATCCACTCGAACCACACCTCGGGACAGGTTGCCTTGAGCTTGCATCCAGGGCTAGGACTTCTCGGGCCGAACCCTACTAGCGCCATGCATTCGCTTTCCACAGCTCGGGGCAGCGCTAGCTCTATGCCACCTCAAGCATAGGAGGGTCAACCGCTCCATCTTCTCTCCCAGCACACACAGCTTCACCTTGTGAGAGACAAGCTCCCGCCTCATCTCTCACAAACATAAGCTCTGTCTCGGCCTCTTCAGATCGAACCCATTCACTAAGCCCTGGCGGACCCTCAAGTCACCCGGACGGCTAATCCCAAAGGTGCACACGCACCACCTTTGTAAGTCCCACTCGGATCCAGACTCAGGCGGAGTCATGAACCAGCTCCTTCCCCTACTGCTCGTTCGACACCAAGTAAGCACCTCGAGCCCTGGTACTCAAAGGTCTTCCCTAAGAGTACCATCTTGAGCTAGCCGCGGATTAGCTGTACACTAGGGCCTCACAAAGGAATTCGGGGCAACGACTTGATGTAAGACAGAGGCCTCCAACCTCTAAGGAAGGAACCCAAGCTGCCCTCCATCCTTGGGCCCCACTCCCTCATTCAGCTAATAGAGACGACACTCACATATTTGAAGAAAACGAGGCAGTCCAAGTCCCAGGCTCAGTTCTAGAATGAGGTCCACAACCACCTCAAGATCAAGCAGAAGAGAGGCCTATAAATCCTGACTAGGGAAGCCTCCAAGACAGTCGAAGTCACCACCCCTGAAGACCTCTTGCCTCGTAATGCCTTCTTTCCTCTCCAAACTCCAGTGCCTGAGTAGATCCAGGAGTATTGCTCCGTCGTCACTACCCATAAATCACGGTCTCAAGACCGTCGAGAACCAGTCCTCACAAGGTCGGCATACAAAGCTCGAGTTCAGTAGAGGCAACCTAAGCCCTTCTAGACTGACGTGTCACACATGACTCGCTAGCCTCAGCAGTCTACTACATCACCTAACTCTGACCTCCCAAAAGAAACGGTCAGTGTCATGGTGATCAATGACCCAGACGATGCTCAGGAGGAATGGATGAACAAGTTCGAGGAAATGATGCAAGCCATCCTTGGGAAGATGGAGCACCTAGAGGCCATCAGGTCCCCATCTTCGACCAACTCCCCAACCACTAAAGACACAGTGCTCAGGCAAACTCCCCCGTGGGGCCTCCCAAGGCAGTTCTGCCTCCCGTGGGGTCTTCCAAACGGGCATAGATGCTATGGTGGCCCATAGCCTCAAGAACAAGGTCTCAGGCATGCATGAGATGCCTCTCTACCAGAAGCCATACCTTTCGTACATTGATCACGTGTCGTTCCCACGAACTACCAAAAAGGGAAACTCCCCCTGTTCAATGGTACTACGTCCCCACACCAGCATACTGGCCACTTCCAAACAGCCTGACGAGAGGCAGCCTTTGACAGACAACTCCTCCTCCACCAATTCATCTTGACTTTTGAAGGGCCGACCTTCCAGTGGTATGCTTAGCTTCCACCAAACTTGGTGCACATGTGGCAAGAAATGGAGTGGTTGTTCTACCAAAGCTTCTACGAGGTCCAAAGGAACATGAAAACCATCGAACTCCTCACTCTGATGCAGGACCCTGGTGAGCCGGTTGATAAGTTCATCACTCGCTGGAGAGAGTTAGCAACCTTCCACGCCACTCCCATGACCGAGAAGGAAGCAGTCAAGACCTGCTTATGGAACATGTTTTCCAAGATCGCTCTACATGTTGAGGCATCCAATCCACCCTCCATGTCAGAGCTCATCTCTAAGGCAGTTTGTATTGAGGAATTGTTCAAGCACCATAGCAGCTCTCATCAACCCTCTGATTCAAACACTCGCTCCAATAGTCGGGGTAGTCAGAAGGCAGTGATCAGCGCGGCCATCACCGTGACTGACACGAAGAACACGGCTCCTCAAACTCTTGACCTCTCCAAGGCACAGACACCTCAGGATGGGGGCAAGCAGCAGTCCTACAACACAATCCCACCTTCTAAAAATAGTAAGCGGAACGACAACTGGACCCAGCACCAGAATAAAGTCTACCCCTTTGATAGAGTGGACCCCTACACTGCTCCAACTATTGTTAGAACAGAACATGATCCAGCTGCCATAGGTCACCACTGTAGAGCCGGCAGGGCACGAGACAAATGATAAGTACTGCACTTATCATAGGAGAGTAGCCCACCCCACTCATGACTACTATAAGCTCAATGACACTATCGAAACCCTTATCAACAAGGGTCAGATAAAGCTCGAAGAGTTGAAGAAGGCTTTCGGGGCAGCTGAGGCATCTCACATAATCACGATCCAAGAGGATGATGGGGCACATGCTATCCTTCGTGCATTTTTCTTCATAATGCTCGAAGAAGGAATCACCACCCTAAAGCCGATAAGGCAACCTCAATTCCTGCCTCCAGGGACCGAGAACCTCTAGTGTGCGTACCATTGGATACGAGGCCATAACGTTAGAGAATGCACTGGCTTCCATAAGCTCCTGACCGAGAAGATGCAATAGTGTCAGGAGGTTCAAGGCGACTCGGTAAGACACCCTCAAGTCCCTCTCCCGCCTGCACAAGAAAACCTCCCGACGCAAGCCCAGGGAAGCACCGATCAGGACACTATGCAAGCCCTCTTCAAGGTGATGCTCCAACAAGGTCTTGTCACTCCCAAGCTCACCAGGAAGCTGAGACGCCTTGCCCGGGCACAAAAAAAAGCTAGTGCCCCTATCACCAAGTATGGGGCCACGAACTCAAAGAGTGCTTCGGGCTCGAGGTTACAGTAGCAGAGAAGGTCTAGTAAGGCCTCATCATTTGTGTGGCTCTCCTAGAACACGTCCAAACCCTCGCTTCCATTCAGGAGGAAGCCGCACTACAAGCCCATCATGAGCATGCACCAGACCCTTCAAAGCCCTCGACCTTTCAACCCTGGGAAGTCTACCATGGACGAAGTAGGCTCAAATCCCTGAAACGTGAGGCAGTCTACCAAGTTAAGGGTACTCACGAACCTGATAGGGCAGTCCAAACACCCCCTTAAGGCTCTTGAAGGAGATGGCGAGCACCGAGGTTAGCTCGCCAAAGGAATCATCCTCCTCAGCCACCAGTCGAGGAAGAACTCAGGCCTCTTCCCCCACTGCCAACCTTGCAGGACTTCATCCCAGACGCAGCTCGTCTTATCCTTTCGTCCAATCAGGCAAATGGCCCTGAGTCATCAATAGCTCGGGAGTCGGCCAAAATGAGTGATAACATTAAAAGCACCTCACAACGGTCAAAGCCGGGGCAAGACCCTAAATACCTCCTACAAACGTCCAATACCGGTGACGATGTAAAACTCTGCTCGAGACGTTCTAACTCTTCTCCTCCTCCCCCCTCCTCTACCTCTTCTACAAGTACCGCTCGACGATGCCCAGACTTCGATTCTCTAAACAAAGATATCGGACCCACTAGCCTCAACGAGTCGCAGCAAGAGCGCCTTCGAGAGATGCCGGCTCAAGCGGTAGGATTCTCGACAGCTGCCGATGCCCTTGCAACCCGAGCCAAAACCGAGCCATCTCTGGGCTCCTGCTCCCACGAGGCCTGCCACATATCCAAGTGCATGAGGCATTGCCTAGCTCGAGGCAAGCACCAAGAGAGCCCAATCACGAGGTCATGGACCCCTCGCTTGAAGCCGACCCTTTCATCACCAGGCCAGCCAGAGATGAGTCCTCTCCCACATTGTGCCCCTCCTAAAGGCCGATATGTCAGGATTATGGATTACTACACTTGAGATCAAAGAAAACCCTTGTGAGTCCCCCGACGAGGAACTCCAGGAAGCTCCTAAAGAGTGGGAAGAAGGCGGTCAGGCCACGGCTGATGAGCTTGAAGAGATCAACTTGGGGGATGAGGCTGACCCAAGGCCAACCTTTATCTCAGCAAAGATGTCCCCAGAAGAGAAAGAAAGTTATATTTCCCTCCATCGAGCAAATCGAGACTTCTTCACTTGCCATTATTATGAGATGCCCGGTTTAGACCCTCAGATTGTTGTCCATCGCCTCGGTATTGATTCAACCGTCAAGCCCATGAAGCAGAAATCAAGAAGGTTTAAAGCCGACCTCGAGATGCAAATCAATGCTGAGGTGAACAAGCTCAGACAAGCTAGATTCATATGTGAAGTCAAATACCCAAAGTGGCTGGCAAATGTTGTCCCAGTTAAAAAGAAGAATGGCCAAATCAAGGTCTGTATCAACTTTTGCGATCTGAACACTGCTTGCCCTAAAGATGATTTCCCCTATAGTTCACTGAGATGCTTGTCGACTCCATGGTCCATTGCCAGATCTTCTCCTTTGTGGACGGATATTCTGGTTACAATCAAATCAGGATGGTGCTAGAAGATGAAGAGGCCACCGTGTTCCTAACCCCAAAAGGCATCTTTTGCTACACTGTGATGCCTTTCGAGTTAAAGAATTCCGGTGCAACGTGCCAGCGAGCCATGACGACCATCTTCAAGGACATGATCCACAAGGACGTCGAGTGCTATGTGGATGATAATGATAAAGTCTGAAACAAAAACCACTCATGTACAAGACCTTGAAAAGGTGTTTGAGCGGTTGCGGGGCCACCAACTCAAGACAAGTCGTCGCCTACAACCCTCAATGAACTGCAGTCTCTCCAAGGACAGCTCGCCTACATTCGGAGGTTCATTTCAAACCTTTCAGGGTGATGCATTCCCTTTTTACACCTCTTGAAGAAGGATACTCCTTTCATATGGGATGAGGCGTGCCAAGCTGCACTCGATGGCATCAAGTAGTACTTATTGAATACACATGTACTCTCCACTCCAATGCTAGGAAGGCCTCTTATCCTGTATGTGACCGCCCTGGATGAGTCACTCGGGGAACTCCTAGCACCTAACAATGATGGAGGGAAGGAGACAGAACTCTATTATCTCAGCCGCAGAATACAGGGGGCCGAGAAGAATTACCCTCCCATCGAAAAGATGTGACTAGCCTTGATCTTTGTTGTACAGAAGCTCCGCCATTACTTGCTCGGCCATGAGGTCAAGTTAATCTTCAAGGCGGACCAGGTCAAGTTCCTTATGACTCGGCCATGCTTGTCAGGACGTTTGGCCAAGTGAGCATTATTGTTGATGGAGTTCGACATCACGTATGTACCACAAAAGGCAGCCAAAGGTCAAGTTAGCAGACTTCCTTGCGACTCATTTAGAATCTCCCCTGTCAAGTGATCTCCCGGATGAAGAGGTTCTCTGTACGGTGCTAACTCGGTCGTGGGAGATGTACTTTAATGAAGCATTTCAATCTGATAGAGGTGGCGCCAAAGTCGTGTTCTTGACTCCCAACGGTGGAATAATTCCTCTATCCTTCTCACTTGCAGAGGGGCTTTCTCATAATGAAGCTGAGTATCAAGCCCTCATAATCGGACTAGAGATCACCCAAGAGCTAGACCTGGAGCAGCTAATCATCGTCAGTGACTCTGAGTTGGTCATTCGACAGCTCAAGGGAATTTATGACGTAAGGAAGGATACTCTCAAGCCTTATCATGACACGACCAAAACTTACATGGCCCAATTCAATGACTTGTCCCTGAGTCATATCCCCAGAAGGCTAAACTCACAAGCTGATGCACTCTCAAAGCTTGGCGCCACCATCCAATTGTGTTCATCAAAGCCCACTCCAGTCTGGGTAAATGAATGGAGACATGTCGACTTGAGAGCTGAAGTTAACGGAAATGATGAGAGAGATGTCTTCCCTAAATATCCGCCTTACCCATTCGGGGCACTCCTCGTGGCTAAGGATGTCATTAAAGTAGAGCAGGGAATGTCCCAAGGAAAAGAATTCAACGGAGAGAAGCATGAGCCTGAATTCTTCGACACAATGTGCTCAGAGGTAGAGCAAGTGGAAGATTGGAGACAGCCTATCATGGATTTTGTGAAGCATTGAAGGCTACCTCAGGATCGAGCAGAACACAACGTCATACGATGGATGTCCACCAAGTACACCCTTCTTGACAAGGATGTCCTCTTTTGTCGATCATTTGATGGAATTCTCCTAAGATGCATCGATGCACAAGAGGCCAGCAAAATACTCGAGGAAGTCCACTCGAGCATCCTCGGGCTGCATCAGTCTGGCCCTAAACTCTACGAGCACATACGTAGACTCGGCTATTACTAGCATTACATGGTGGTTGATGCTCAAAACTACGCTAAAAGATGCTAAGTGTGCCAAATGTACTCAAGTCTCATTCATCAGCCCTTAGAGCCTCTCCATCCTACAATGACATCATGACCCTTTTCCCAGTGGGGTATGCATATTATAGGACCTATCGACCCTCCTTCTGCCTTGGGTCATGCCTTCATTCTGGCGGCAACAGACTACTTCTCCAAGTGGGCTGAGGCAATCCCCCTCAAATAGGCTTCAGGGACCACTGTGGCTAACTTCATGCGGCACCGCATCATATACCGGTTCGAGGTTTCGGACCGCATAATTTCTGATAATGGCCCTCAGTTTAGAAGCTAGCATGTTGATCGTCTAGTCAACCAGTTTGGTTTTGAGTGGAGGTACTCGACTATGTACTACCCTAAAGTCAACGCTTAGCTGAGGCTTTCAACAAGACTTTGTGCGGGGTGCTCCGGAAGTCGGTCTCAAAGTCAAAGAAGAACTGACACGGGAAGCTGCCTGAGGCTCTGTGGGCCTATCGCACCACCACTCACAATGCTACGACCTCTACCCCTTACTCCCTGGTTTATGGAGGTGAGGTGGTCTTACCCCTCGAAGTTCAAATACCCTCACTCTGTATCGCCATACATCAGGGGCTAACTGCAGACGAGAGGGTCAAACTTTGTTACCAAGAGTTGGATGCGCTTGATGAAAAGAGAGTAGAGGCCCAGCAAAACCTCGAGCTCAATCAAGGAAGAATGAAGAGAACCTTGACAAGCCTGTCAAGGTTCACTTATTCGCTCGTGGGGATCTCGTCCTTGTAGTCAAAGACCAATCGTCATGCACAGGCGTTGTAAAGGAAAGTTCAAGCCTAAGTGGGAAGGTCCATTCATAGTCAAGAAAGTTACACCAAATGGGCCTATATATTGGCAAACTCTGATGGGGAAGAGGAGATGCCTCCTATCAACAGGCGGTATTTAAAGAAGTACTGTCCCTGAATTGCAGCACGTGAAGTGAAGAGAAAAGAAACGAAGATGAGAAACATCAGACCAACTCAAAGGAAGTTCATTTCTCTTATTGCATTAGAAAAAGTTACGAGTTACAATCGAAAGCCCATTATCAGGGAAGTTACAAAGCTCTTGCATCTAAGGATAAGAGGACAATCACAGGTAAGAAAGGAGTGCTCTCCTCAGAAGAAGCAAACCCACCAAAGAAATGCCTACCCCATGAAGAAGTGGTAAAACCACTTGGAGAAGTTAGCCTCAGTCCGCAGCGGCAGGGCCTCCTTATTTGCCATCACTTTTGACTACCACAAGACATCGTCGTCCATGGTTCCCGCTGCGTGCAACTCAACACCATGTGCAGCAATCACCGTGAGCAACACAATGCCGCATTCTACCACCACTACGGGAAGGTCGATGCCACATGGGACTATTGCCGCGAGTGGCATGTCCCCCAAACGTGGCCATTACAGTGCATGGCCTAGGGACACGTGAAGACGATGCTATATGTGACTTAATGGCATGCGTGACTTTGAAGCACCATAGTTCCCACTGTTCTCAATTTTCGAGGATATTTACTCCTATGCCTCTTTGGTTCCCCCAACAGTCACCCCTCATCGACGGTCCACCTTCCTACGACCTTTCGCCTTCCCCATAATTCTTTGGGTTTCACCATAAACACACCTCTGACGATCGAGAATCCTCGCCTGGCCATGTTCTTTCCCCTATGGTCATGTCCTCCCCCAACAGAGAAGACTGCTTCGTCAATCTGAACTCTCTGCCTGACCCTATTCTTTTCCCCTCCCAACGTGGCTTCTCCCTGTCAGAATCACTTTTCTGTCCAACAGAAACCTCCCATCTAACCCTGATTTTTCCCCTTTTCCGATAGCTGGAAATATCGTGGAAAACACAAGGAAAACCCTCTCCCCCGCCTTCTGCTTGTTACTGGAGTTAGCATAAACCACTGAAAGCCCCCAGAAGACATCCCTACAACCTTAAGGGCCTTCCCTACTCCCTAGTTTCCCACTTCAACAGCTCACCAAAGCTCACCAGAATTTTGTTAGGTGTCCGAGCTTAATACAGCCCTTTTCCTTCTCCTCCAACAGCCAAAGGACTAACATAGTCGTCTGGACTCTCTGCGACCTCCCCTTCAACAGTAGAACGATAGGAGGAGCACTAGAACCCCGGTATAACACCTATGAGAATCCTGCAAAAGCCTTGAGAAACCCTCTTTCTAGCTCAAAAAGCCTCGGCACTTGACGAAAAGTGTTCGCAATCACCCTGCGAAGCTTCGCACTTCCTGAAACTTGCCAGAAAAACTCCTAAGGGCCCATCTCTGCAAGTTTTAGCTGGGAAGTTCTTGCTGGAAAACCCTCGCCAGAAGCTTTGGCTCTCTATCTCTCTAAAAAGCCCTTCTATTGTCTTACCCTTTGATAAAACAGTAAAGTGGGCTTTTTCCCCTTTTTATACCCCGCAGTGCCAAAAACAACCCCCGACGAATATGGAATGACACTCCATTCCCCAGTTCCTGACGACAATAAGACCTGGCCGGAGCGAGCCAAGCCCGAGACCCGAAGCATCATCGTCGAGTGCCTCGTCAAGAGGCTATCACCACGCGCCTCATGAAGACTTGCGTCGCGAGCCTCATCAGGGGACTATCACCACACGTCCTTTTCAGCAATCATCATCGCACGTCCTTTCCATGGGTCATCTCCGTGCCACTACCATGGGCTTCACCAAGCGTGCACACCATTTAGGTTTAATGCCACATGCGCCATTCAACACTTAGGGACACGTGCATCCTCAGGCACTCCCATCCGGACCATCATCCTATACCCTCAGGAATTTCATGCCCTACATCACAATCTCACTCCCCAGGGAATTCAGTCTCTCGTGATGGCTCTATTCCCCATGGAGTCGCATTCTCTCGCCACTCCATGGTTTAGATGCACAAACCCAAACTGCATGGTCCAAACTACATGACCCTAAACTGTAGCCACGGTCCATGCTACATGACCTTAAACTACACTACCACGGTCCTTGCTGCATGACCTTAAATTGCACTGCCACGGTCTGTGCTGCATGACCTTAAACTGCACTGCCATGGTTCGTGATGCATGACCTTAAACTGCACTGCCACGATCCGTAATGCATGACCTTAAACTGCACTACCCCGATCCTTACTGTATGACCTTGAACTGCACTGCCACGATCCATGTTGCATGACCGTAAATTGCACTGTCTTGGTCAGGTGCACGACCTTAAACTGTATGGTCAGAACTGTATGACCTTAAACTGTAGCGAAGGTCTAGTTTCACGACAGTCCTTGTCACATGACTCTAAACTTACGACCATGGTCCAGCTGTGTGACCTTAAACCATAGCGCACATCCTGGCCGCATGATGAAAAACATTTTAGCACCATGGTCCAAACTATATGACCCTAAACTATTGTAGAGGTCTAGGTGCACAGCCACAAACTGCATGGTCCTAACTGTATGACTTTAAACTGCATAGCCATGGTCTGAGCTACAAGACCATAAAACCATATTGCACGGTGCGACAAATGACGGACCACCTATTCTTCGCTAAGATACATCTCATCAAAACCCCCAGCTGCGTTAATGGTATGCAAGGGTCATACCAACGCCCATCATCCCTAGGAAGTTAGGACCCTTCTTATCCCTTCAACCCAAGGGTTCATCTGTGCTCTAGCCTGTCAGAGTTCCATGCACACTGATATTCATTATCCTCATGGAGTCACACTGACCCTCCTAATCCCCAGTGAAGCCTCTCCTTTTTATCACTCCTCATAGGGTTACCGCCTTCATCTACTTCTCTTCACATGTGTAAAGCCTTAGTTATCTTTATCCCCAAGGAGTCAGATTGCTATCCACATACCTACCCCCCATACAGCCCTAATGACATGGTGACTCGTACACAGTCCATACTGCATGACCCTAAACTCCATAGCCATGGTCCAAACTATATGAGCATAAATTGTACCAGAGGTCTAGTTGCATGACCTTAAACTGCATGGTCCTAGTTGCATGACTTTAAACTACATAACCATGGTCCAAGCTATACGACCTTAAACCGTAGTGCACGTCTTGTCCACGTGCCTTTAAACTGCTTTGCCTAGGTCTAGGAGGCATGATCTTAAAACATGCCCCCGTTAGTCGCACCCCCAGCCCTTTCACCTGGATCTCTGTGCATGCTTTCCCTAATCGACCCATTTGTGTGCACGCACCCTATTCTTCACCTTTCCAATAGACCTACTTAGGAGCACATGCCCTTTACGTGCATCTCCACGCACATCTTTCTTAGCCGGCCCATTTGTGTGCGTAGGTGACCTTCACCATCTTTCATCATTCCCTAATGAGTCTTACCCATGCTCATCAAACGGGAAGCCATCTCATCACCCATACTCGCCGTCAGCTAATGGGTTGCCACTTCTCACCCACCATCCGTTCAACTCTCCACAAGCAACTTCATGCCATCTTCTCAAGTGAGTCAATGTCATCACTGAACTCACCCTATGGCATCTACAGATTGCCGTTCCTCACCACTATGGTCCAGTTATATGACCCTAAACTATAGTACACATCATGGCCGCATGACGTTAAAAGGCTTCACATAGGTCTTGGAGGCACGACCCTAAAACACGCCTTCACACAAAAATGGGCATGGTGTACACTTAGACAAAGGAACAGTATGAGTAAAAATGACGGACGGGCATAATCACGAAACCATGAGTAAAAGAGTTTCGTGGACAAAGAAACCCAGACACGATGAAAACCCCAAAAGGGCACCGTGAGCAAAAATGGATGGAAAGGGTGGACATGACCACAAGGTCATGAGTAAAAGAGCTTAAAAGTAATAGAAGTTGGTGAAAAACGTCTTCACAATGCTACTTTCCCTATTTAGGTGAAAACCCACGAAATGGGGCTTAGACCGACAAAGCAAGTTGACACACTTCCACAGCCTCAGCCGACACTCCAGTTTCATGGCTCATCAGGGAGTGAGAGCCACATAAGATCTCCCCGATTTCATGGTTTATCAAGGAGTGAGAGCCACATAAGATCTCTCTGGTTTTATGGCTCATCAGGGAGTGAGAGCCGCATAAGATCTCCCCAATTTTAGGGCTCATCAGGGAGTGAGAGCCACATAAGATCTCCCCATTTCAAGGCTCATCAGGAAGTGAGAGCTGCATAAGATCTCCCCAGTTTCAATGGCTCATCAGGGGGTGAGAGCCGCATAAGATCCCTCGCTCTTCAACAACATGGCTCATCAGGGAGTGAGAGCCATATAAGATCTCCTAACGAAGTTCTTGAGGGTGAGGACGATGACCCAAAGATCCCTCTAAAAATACTAAAAGCCATCACGAAGGCAAGAAATTGATGAAGCTAGGGTCTAACCTACCACAGGCTTCAGGGTAATCTTCGCCAAACCCCCTAGCCTACATGGGACAAGACTTTCGAGTTGGGTCAGAAGTCCCCGATTGGACCCCGCTAGACGGGACCTACAATAGATAACTTGAGCATAAAAAGCAAACCTAGTGTAGCAGTGAACAATGTCGATCGAATTTTGTTGCATTTGGCCTTCAGAAAAGGCCCGGTTCTGTCCGATGAGGTCCCTACAAAGGCCTCATGCTCCAAAATCACAGAGAGTCTCTTGAGGGTGAGGACTTTGACAAGATCCCTCAAAATTCCTAAATGATTGCACTTCTCGATTCTCTCAAAGTGCATCATTCGGTGGGGCATGCTGTTGAAGGTATTTTTCATCAACATGGGGCCCCCATCAATAAAGGCCCAACAAGTAGTGGAAATTTTGATAGCCTCATAACAGCCCCAAAACTAGCCAAGATCTTCATGAGGTCTCTCAAAAGTCTCCTGCCAAGTTTTGTCACATTCTGACATGTCTAAGGCAGTGCAAACTGAGAAATAGTTCCGGTAGAATTAGCCTTTGACACCCTGAAACTGACCCCTATAACTAGAGCTACATTTTCAACATCTCAAATTGTTGTGGGACCACCATCATTAGATTTGGCACAGTCGAAAACCCCCAGGAGCCAAACGTTAGCCCAAACGTACACCTTAAGAGGAAGTTAAAAGCGAAAGAGTGAAACAGGAGGAACCGCACGATTCCCGTGCGGCCACCTTGCAACACTACACGATTGAAGGGACAGTCACGAACAGTGAGTTTCAACGCTCATTTCTCACTCGTCCCAAGTCGATCGTGCTCAAATTTAGTGAGCATGTTTGTTGTGTCAAGACGAGCACTGATATGTTGTACGCCCCATGACGATACCCGAGTGCGAAGAAAATCTAGATAGAAGTTGTTGATTCGTAAAGAAAGCGCAGGAAATTCAGCAGCATTGTACCTCACTAGGGCGGCCGACTCATGTTGCTTGAGAGCCCGATCGATGCGATACCAATTCCATTGCGGGCTTAAATTCTCGAGCCATCTCTGTCCCTTTAATGGTGAACAGTCGGATTCTACACATGAAGCCAACGAACAGACTGCAAATTCTGTCGCCAGAGTTCCAGATTCCAACCAAAATTCCAAAGTTGTAAAATCTTCATTCGGGCACAAAATCAAGCTGCGTTTGTTTCTCCGCTATTGTAATGGCACACTCAGTGTGATTCAATGAAGAAAACACAGAAAAATGTCAAGGAGCGAGCACACTATCGATCCAAAGTATCAAGGTCTACTCAAAATTCAAGTCACATGATCATGCACTATAAACACGATCCATGGCTCGAAGTTAGTATCAAATCTATCGCCATGCCGAGCCCTATAGGAAAGCAATCATCTTATGATCAATAGAGCATTATAACGACCTCGGATCAACCATGAAAGATCACACAAGTTCTAGGGCAACACAGAGACAATTATAGATTCCACAACTTGTTAGGAATGGGCAAATTTGTCATTTTCCACCCTATTAATTTTTTTTAATTCAATTTAATCTTAATTTACAGCAATTAGTGTTACTTTTGATCATCCACTCATGTTTGGGGTACACTTCTATATATATGTAGCATCATATACGTCGAAAAAGGTCAAACACACACACAAGATTCATCTCCTTACAAAAGAGAGAGTTTTTACTCAAACAAGTTTCTCTTTCTTACCATTGTTGTGTCATGTTTGAGAGAGAGAGTGAGGTGAGTGAAACGTTTGGTTAGTACCTGTATGTTTGAGGTAAACCTTCTCTCTCTTCTTTTTCTTTTCTTCTTCTCTCTCTCTCTTCTCCCCTCTCTTCTCCCTCTTCTTTGTCTAAGTTCCTTGCAGAGGTCATGCACGGCAGTGGCAGTGCCGTGCATGCCTCTCCCTTGGTCTCACAAGTCGCGCATGGCGATGGCAGCACCATGCGCGAGTCTCCTTCCCCTTCTATTAGTCGGTCTCTTTCTTCCAATGAGGTCTGTAGACGGCGCTGCTCATCGCCACCCACAGACATAGCTTTGACGTCTCGGTGAAGAACCCAGATGGTGAAGTTTGTTGCTGCCTGCAGAGGTCTTCCCCTGTTGCGCGTCTAGTGTAGACGACGATACCTATCGCCGCTTGCTAGAGGCTTCAGCAACACCCATCGCCATCTGTGAGCCTCCTTCGCATGTCCAGTGCTCATCGTCGTTCTCCGTGCGTCCCATGTCTATCACCGTGCAACCTAAGAGAAATTATCATCATGCGCTCCGTCAGGAGTTAGCATCGTTTGCAAGGGGTGTACTGTCTCCTCGAGTTGGACGTCTGGATTTCTCCGCTTTTTGTCATCTCGCTCTTTTCTCTTCATCCCTTTTTCTTCTCACTTGACTGAGGATAGACTTATCTTAGTACCATCGCGTTGACCTCGGTTTTGAGTAGCATTGTCGCTGTGTTGGTCCTGTGAACCATGCTCGTCTTACTACCACTCTGAGTTGGTAACTTTTAGTTGTCATGTTAATCTGGCCCCTCCGTCAACCTCTTTCTCTTTTCTATCTTTCATCGAACCATGCACTTCATCCCCTTCTCATATGAACGTGCATTGCCCTAAGACAATGGTGGGTCCATTCGACCCACTTGTCTTATAAATTAACCATAGAAGTGTTGTGCAGAAAAACAAGAGGATTGCAGGTCAAGGGAGACGATTCCTAACCAGCTCAAGTAACTGTGGGGCTTTCTTCGTGATCTAAGAGGGCGCCCACGTGAGCCAGCTCGAGTAAGTCTTGAACCCACCTAAAATTCCTCTCTTATGGTATACCTGCCCTTGCCATCGAGCAACGTTTCAAAAGAGTGATCTCAATCCTTTGTTCACCAGAAACCCGAGATACGTGCTGCCAAATCATCTTGATCCAGAGGGTAAGATCTAGGCACCTAACCAGTACACCATGCCTATTTTTTGTGAAGGC
The DNA here is from genome assembly GCF_054954075.1 of Amborella trichopoda. Classification (NCBI taxonomy): domain Eukaryota; kingdom Viridiplantae; phylum Streptophyta; class Magnoliopsida; order Amborellales; family Amborellaceae; genus Amborella; species Amborella trichopoda. The sequence continues at coordinate 27,867,101 of NC_142337.1, read as the reverse complement.
ATGTTTTATGGTCATGCCTTCGAGACCTGTGTGAAGCCTTTTAACGTCATGCGGCCAAGACATGCACTATAGTTTAGGGTCATATAGCTAGACCATGATGGTGATGAATGACAGTCTGTAGAGGCCATGGAGTGAGTATGGTGGTGGTTTTGACTCACTTTAGGGAGATGGCACGAGATTGCCTATGAAGGATGGATGATGTATGAACGGTGGGTGAAAAGGGGTGACCCACTAGCTGACAGCGAGTATGGATGGTGGAATGATTCGCCGTTCTGTGAGCATGGGTAAGACTCACGGTGGAATGGTGAAAGATGGTAATGATGAAGTGAATGAATTCACTAGGGAGGTAAAGAATGTGGTGTGCGCACATGAACGGGTCAGTTTGGGAAGGTGTGCATGAAGGTGCACGTAAAGGGCGCGTACGTGCGTGTGGGGCATCTTTAAGGTCATGCATGCTGGACCTGTGCAAAGCAGTTTAATGTCAACACGGACCATGATGTTGCAGTTTAAGATCATGCAACACAGACCATGGCTATGCAGTTTAAGGTCATGCAGCACGGACCATTATGTGAGTCTCCCTGTAGGTAAAGTTGCATGGGGGATAAGTTGTGGATAGCAATCTGACTCCTTGGGGATAAAGATAGTTAAGGCTATACACAAAGAGATTTAGATGAAGATGGTGGTTGTGAAAGTGAATTTTGCTGGGGATTAAGAGGGCAAGTGTGACTCCCTGGGGATGATGAGTAATGGTATGCATGTAAATCTACTGAGAATGATAGGCCATAGTACAGATGAACCCCACTGAGGGTTGAAAGGATAAGAATGACCCTAACTTCTTAGGGATAGTGGGTCGCAACAAGATGTGACTCCTACTGGGGATGTTGGTGTGAGCAAGACCCATTGGGGATGAAAGTGTTAAGTGCGACCCCCTTTTTTCTTGGGGGCATACACCTAACTCCACTGGGGATATTGATGAAATACACCTAATGAAGAGGTGGTCCATCTCACAATTAAGGTTATGCGTATGGACTATTTGGCGTGCCATGCGTTACAGGTTTAGGGTCTTGTAGCTCAGACCATGGCTATGTAGTTTAAAGTCATGCAACTAGGACCATGCAGTTTAAGGTCAGGTATCTAGACTTTCATTACAGCTTAAGGTCATCTAGTTTGGACCATGGCGCTAAGCCTTTTAATGTCATGTGGCCAGGACATGCGCTATGGTTTAAGGTCATACAACTGGACCATCATCATACAGTTTAGAGTCATGCAATGAGGACTATGCAGTTTAAGATCGTGCAACTAAACCTCCACTACAGTTTAAGGTCATATATTTTGGACCATGCAGTTTAGGGTCGTGCACCTGGACCATGATTGTGCAGTTTAAGGTCTTACAGCACGGATCGTGGTTGTGCAGTTTAAGGTCATGCAGCACGGACCAAGGCTGTGCAGTTTAAGGCCATGCAACACGGACAATGGCAGTGCAGTTTAAGGTCATGCAGCACGAACCACGGTTGTGTAGTTTAAGGTCATGCCGCACGAACCACTACTGTGCAGTTTAAGGTCATGCAGTGCGGACCACCACTGTGCAGTTTAAGGTCATGCAGCGCTGACCATGGTTGTGTAGTTTAAGGTCATGCAGCGCGGACCATGACTGTCCAGTTTAAGGTCATGCAGCGCGGACCATAGTTATGTAGTTTAAGGTCATGCAGCGTGGACCATGGCTGTGCAGTTTAAGGTCATGGAGCGTGGACCACGGCTATGTAGTTTAAGGTAACATAGCACGGACCACAGCTGTGCAGTTTAAGGTCATGCAGCACAGACCATGGCTGTGCAGTTTAAAAAAATGCAGCACGGACCATGGCTGTGCAGTTTTAAGGTCATGCAGGGTGGACCATGGCTATGCAATATAAGGTCGTGCAGCACAAACCATGGTTGTAGAGTTTAAGGTCAGGCAGTGCGAACCACGGTTGTGCAGTTTAAGGTCATGCAACGTGGACAAGTGTGGTGAGTAGAGAATGTGGTTCCACGGGGAATAGAGTCGTAATTGGGGACTCAACTCCCTAAGGAGTGAGACTGTGGTGCAGGGAATGAACTTCCTGAGGATGTAGGATGATGGTCCAGATGGGAGTGCCATGGGCATGTGCACGGCACTGGAACTTGGATGGCGCGCACGAACATTAAGCCTAGAAGACGCGCACAAAGATTTAGGTTGTGACGCACAAGACATTACCTTCCAGTGAGGCGTGCGGTGATGACCCTTTGATGGGTTGCACAACGATGGCTTCTAAGTGAGGCGCGCGGTGATAGCTTCTTGACGAAGCATTCGGCAATAGCTCCTTGACGAAGCGCGTGGTGATAACCTCTGGGTGAAGCGCGTGGCGATAACCCTTTCGAGTCTCGAGCTTGACCCGCTCCGGCCTGATCTTATTGTCGTCTGAAGATGAGGACTGCAACATCATTTCGAATTTGTTAAGGGAAGTTTGCGGTACGGTCAAGTATAAAAGGGGGAGAAACCTCATTTTCCTGTTTTACCGAAGGCTAAAATAGTTTAAGAGATTTCTTAGAGAGAGATAGAGCTTGAGATTTTGGCAAGAGACTTTCGGTAAGAGCTTCCCGACAAAAATCTGCAATACCCAAGCCCTCAAGGGCTTTCTGGCGAGTTTGAGCAGGTTGTGGGCCTTTGCGAGTTGCTTGTGAGTGCTTGCGGACAGCGTTGAGACTCTTTTGAGCAAGGAACAAGACTTTTCAGAGCCTTAGCAAAATTTGCAGTGGTGCTCTGCCAAAGTTCGAGTGTTTTTTAGATAGTCCTACGGTTGAAGAGGAGGTTGTAAAGACGGTCTTCTAGCTATCAGAAGAGAAGAAGGAGGAGCAGCAGTGGGCTCACCGGAAACTCAATGGAATTCCGGTGAGTTTGTGGTGACTGTTGAAGTGTGAAAACAGGGAGAAGGGAAAGCCGCAGGGTCACAAGGAAGCCTTTTGAGGATTCCGGTGGTTTTTCGCTAACTTTAGTTACTAGTGGAAAGGTGTACAGGCAAGCAGGTGTGAATTCCCGATGAAGAGGGGAACCACAAGTGAGAACCCGAGTGGTCACGAGGCCTTAATGATCACACGCACGGTGACAGGCCACGCCATGAGTGTCAGGCAGTGGGCTCAGATTTTGAGGGACGTGGTGTGCCGCACGTGTGGTGCGTGTGAACAGCTGGAGCTCAGGCGTTTCTGTTTTCAGGTGTGAATTCCCTATGAAGAGGGGAACCCGCAAGTGAGAACTTGAGTGGTCACGAGGCGGTAATGATCGCACGCACGGTGACAGGCCACATCGATAGTGTCAAGCAGCGTGCCCAGATTTTGAGGGACGTGGTGTGCTGCACGTGTGGTGCGTGTGAACAGCTGGAGCTCAGGCGTTTCTGTTTTCAGGTGGTGGTAGTCCCATGGTCATGGAACAGTGACACCCCTTTTAGTTGTGAGACAACTATAATCCTGCCTTCGGTCGAGATGGCGATATCCCCTTATCCATGAGACGGCTATACCCCCTTTGGTTGCGAGACGACAATAATCCTGCCTTTGGCCGTGAGACGGCGATAGTTCTTCCTTCTGCGCACAGCAATACCATCTCAGCAAGCAAACAGCAATAGTCCTGCCCTTGGCTGCGAGACGGCGATAGCTTGCCATCATTACGCCTGGAGTGACAAGTCGGCGATACGCCTTTGTGAGCGCAGGTTTTCGCAGCCGCTTAGCGTCCTTTGGCAATAAAGCTTTCGATCTAATGGCCCAGCCTTCAGATGTTGTTCTAGACCTGAAGAACCTCTCGCAAACAGGGGAGCTTGGCACTGATGAATTCACCGGTGAAAGCTTGGTGAGAGGCGAGCCAATATGGCTCACCGACAGCTTATATGAACCGAGGTAGCCCTTGAGCGTGACCTTTGTTAGTGACCCAGTTCGGTTTGGGGCGAGAGCAGATAATGACGATAATGTGAGTGTAGAGGAAGGGGTAGGCCTCTTGCATTTCCCATACCAAAACATAGCCTCGAATGGGGACTTACCAACTCTAGGTAAGAGGATGGTAAAAACCCCAGGCATGAAATGGTCTTCTGCTGGCTTGCGGGTGTAGGGGGAGCACCAATATTTGAAGGGTTACTCCTCATGGTCCATAAGAGTTCTCAACTCGTATAGGGACATTTTGAAGCGTTCTTCCCTGCTGGGCTCCATTTAGTGCTTGGCATGCTACTATGACCGTTGCTCGAACATGGTTAAGGTGCTTTTGGAGACCTGGAGCTATGTTTGCAACACATGGCTGCTCGGTCGTGGGGAAGTAGGAATATCTCTGCTAGATCTATATTTCATTGGCAGGCTGCCGCTCATTAGTAATATGTATGATGTGTTTGTGCCTCTGAACTCGGTCATTTTTGGAGATAAATGGGTCGGGAAGGAAAGCCTACCAGCTGGGCTTCAGGATCTGTTTGGAATTTACTAGCTGCTCTGATCTAAGACCAAGAAGGGTCCCGTCTCCTTCACTAAGTGGGTGGCCTTTTTCTACGGGGACTGTGATGATGAAGCCGGTCCATCACCAAGGAAAGGGAAGAATTAGGCCTTACTAGTTTTTGAGCTACAAAAGGAGAATGAGCACATCTTCTTGGCCACTTATCTAGTACTTTCTTATTTAAGTTTGCTCTCCTCGGTGGAGTAGACATTATTCGTCTAGGCAGCTTCTATGTGGCCTGTGACATGGCGAGGGGGCAAAAATATGCACTTGCACAGCCAGTCCTTTACAGTATCTACTATGGCCTAAAAGTCATATTCAGGGGAAAAGTTTATCCAGGCGATGAAAGAGGGAACGACATAATGGATGGTGAAGCCTTCCCCGGGGACTTCAAGACACCTTTCCCCGTCCATTATAGATATGGCTAGCTTGGGGCTTATTTTCCAGGCACCTACCTCTAAATCGAAGAATTAGAGGAAACGATGTGCTCGTTTCTGCTGAGGATTGCTAGGCAGAAGGCAATCTTCCACACTCCCGACCACGCGGGTAGTTTGTTCTACAACGATCACCTCCACATAAGGAGGCCCGCCTTCTCGATAGGGAATCTTATAGACCGCACCTTTTTTGGCGAGCTGGACAAGAGCTTGGACAGTGCTCTTACAACTCAAAAGGAGCTGATGTATATGTTGAGTGTCAGGGGCAAGGTTCATCCCTACTGTACTATTCACAGTGCGAAGCTCGAAGGGTATTTCCCTCATAAATTTGCTCGGCAGCACAAGCTCGATCAAGGCTGCCGGTTCTCTGTATTCTTTGAGAAGAGGCATAGTAAGGCAGCCCCCTTGAAGATGGACCAGTTGGGAACCCACCGGGAGACTTGGCTTCCGAGGCACATTCACATAGCTTAGGCCACGTGCTTGGAGCTCACAAAGGTTAGTAAGTACATGTTGCCATATTTCATAAGAAGAGTGCGAGAAACTGAAGCCCATGAACTCTGGTGGCAAATCACCAGCAAGGGGTATTGGGATGTCGGCCACCCCTGGAAAGGGGAAAATTCTCACTGGAGCAAGGAGATGAGGCAAAGGAATATGGCAAGGACTCCTCCGCTAAGGGAGGTATTTACCCTACACTTTCCTTAGGATTGGCGCACCCTTGGGCGGCCTCACCAAATTGTTGTGGACAGGTACCTCGGTTTCTCGACATGAAGCAGAAGACAAAGAGCATTTTTTACAACCTCTCTGCTAATTTCAAATGGAAAGAGGGTCACAAGGTTCCGAGGCATGAAGGGTGTCCGGTCCAAGATTTGAACGAGAAGATAGGGAGCGACCCTCATAGCAAACTCATCGCCGACTCCTCTCAAAGGGCTTTCTTGAAACTGCTGCACCCTCTCGAGCAAAGGGGAAGAAGAGGATGCGGGCTGCCCCAACGACTCCTCATGCTCCTACTAAGAAGGCATTTAAAGCTTCGAAACACAAGGGCATAAGATCTCAGTGGTCCGTGAGTCAGAAGATGCTCCTCACCCTTGGCTTCTCCAGAGGGCTGCGTGTCTCTTGTTATTTGTGCATCGCTCTTTACTCTTGAGGATTCACCCTCTCATTCATTCTGGCCCATCGGAGGCTCAGGCCGGTGCCTCAAATCTCAATGCCTCGATTGAAATTGCTTCGGACCAGGAAGTGACATCTGTGGCTAAAAGGGAGGGCCCAGTCCCGATGGAGGTGAACAAGGCTGATGAGGCTGGCCTTGGTAAGGAAGCGAAGGAGGAGAGGGCCTCTGAAGCTCTGGAGGTTGCTGTACCTATCGAGGAAAGGGAAACCCCGGTAGAGCTTGGGGTCATAGAAGAGGCTGGAGCCCCAGGGACTAAAGAGGGACCACCCAAGCAGTAGGAGGTTGCTGCCTCAAGTGATGTAGCTGCGAGGATGCAGAGGCAGGACATCCTCAAGGATCAAGCTTGGAGAGCCTAGAGGAAGTACCCCTAGCTGTTGAATAGGCAGGCTCTGTGTATGAGCTTGTAGTTGAAGTGGCTCTCCCAGAGGACAAGGGCAAAGAAGGAGAGAGAGAAGGTGTCGAACCTGCCAAGGTGGAGATGGCGGTTCAAGAAGAGGGGACACAGGGAGAAACCGCTATCCTGGGAGAGGAGGCTACCGTGGTGCAGCCTGACACTGAGGTAGTAGCTCCAGGCGAGGAGGTCAGCCTTGCCCCAGCTGAGGCTGCAGAGCTTACAGAGGGTGAAGCTACAACACTTAAGTATGAGAGGGTCAAGCCCGAAGAAGTCATGATAGGGGATTTGAGCAAGAGAGCCATTGTTGAGGTTCCAAGGCGGCCTAAGGTTGCCCCTGAATCTGGGGAGCCTAATGCCTTGGCTGCAGCCGGGGATCCTTCTATTATGGTCACTCATACTGTACTGCCTTGGCCCACTTTCAATGGCTTGCCAGGCGTCATTTTTTAGATGCTTCGAACGGACCTCCAGAAGCTGAAGGAGTTGTCTCTCGAAGAGCTTGGAACAACGATCCTACAATTGAGGGGGATCGCCTTAGGGAGTGCGCTCGAAGTTCTCCCTTACTTTGACAGTGTTGCCAATGAGCTAGAGGGATGACCGATGAAGGCTCTGAAGGCGGAAAAGGCCTCAACGCCTCTAGAGGGCCCGCAGCTAGAGTCATTGGAGGCTTCCCTAGCACATAACTGGGAACTGGTAGAGGTCCAGGTAAGGGAGGTGGGAGCTACCATCACTCAGAAGTCCTCCCTTGCCGAGAAGGCCATAACGTGCAATAACAAGGTCCAAACCCTGAAGGCGAAGATTGCCAAATGGGCACAGGAGCTTGCCAGGTTAGAGGAGGAGACGACAGCTTAGAAGGCCAAAGATAAGGAACTGGGTCAGAAGTTGCTGGACCTCGAATACTCCTTGGGAGAGCAGCTAACCCTAGTGGAGCACGAGGCTGGGCTGGTGGCCGAATTGAGAGTGGGCATCGAGCAAGCGAGAGCCTTGGCCTAAGAATGCAAGGGGAAGGTCAATGAGATCATTGACCATTTTTTACTGCATCTTCTTTCTATTTTTCTCTTTCTATTGTAAAGAAAAGACACTTGAAATATTCTCTTTGATGAATGAAATAGTTCTTTTATTTTTCTATGTAAGGATTGTCTGTTATTTTTTCTTCTTTTTTTATTTCATTGTTTCATCTTTCATAGTTCGAGACGAAAAAGAATAGCCCACTCTTTGCTTCATCTTATGGCAGCCTGTTATGGCTTCAATGACCTTGAATGGGTGAGCAACTGCCTCCTTACCCCTTAGTGTTTGATTGAACAAAGGCTCATAATTCATGGTTCTCATGATTTGGTGAGCTTGTTCACTGTAAATACTTCAGTCTGGGGGTGCTTTGGCTTTGATTCGAGGTGCATTGGTTTTGAGCTCGTCATAGGTCTTAGTCTCAGGGACAAACTCCTTTAAGTGCTTTGAAGCAACGCGCATAACCTCCAACTGATTATGGAGGCTACGAACCTCACTTCTCTGCTCTGCTATGGGGTCTTGTTCCTGAGAACCAGGGGGACTGACTCTTGTCCACCTGTACTTCTTTGATAGCCCTTGAGAAGTGTAAGACCTTCTTTTGGCTGCTAGTTATCTCCTTGTTCAAGGGGGATGGAATTTGGAGTGCCTTCTTTAATGGTTGGTATGTCAGTTCTACTATTAGAAGAGTAATGGGGACATGCAGAACCTTTTGTTAGCCCAGCGTATAGGTGACCCTCGGTGATGAAAGGTCCGTCTTTGAGATCACCAATCTTGAGGTGAAGACGAATTGTCTCAGCCGACTTTTCTTCTGATTGGTATGCACAGTGATGTGGGTAGGAGTGAGGTCATTAGTCCCTAATCCCATTCGGGTGAGGATCCTTCTTGGGATCAGGTTGACTGCTGACCCTCCATCCAGCATGATCTGATTGATAGGGCAGGCGTGTAGTTCACCATTCAGGAAGAGAGAGCGGTTGTGGAATTTGCCTCCCAACTGAAAGTCGTCTTCGAAAAAGCAGATTGTCAAACACCCACTCAGGATGGCTGGGTCAACCTTAATAGGCTTCATTTCTGTCTCATACACCTCTGGGTTAGAAAGAGCTTGCACTAGGGCCATACGATAGTCTCTAGATAGCAGAAGGGCTTCATAGATACTTAAAAGGGCTGGAAGCTTTCTCAGGTACCTAATTACGTCATATTTCACTTTATCCTCATTAGTCTTCTGTGTTCCTGATCCATTCATTGGTGTAGGTGGTAGGGTAGGTTTAGGAATAGGCTTTGGTTGGGTTTTGGTTTGTGAAACTGGCTGACTTTCTTGTTCAGCCGGTGCGGTCTGGGTCAATGGGGAAGTAATAGAGATTTGTATTAGGTATGTAAAGGTTTGAGGTTAGGTTTAGGGAAAAGTGAAGGATCAAGAAACTTGAGGACCTTGAGCTTTTGAGGTGTGGGCTGTAGCTTCTTCCCCGATTTCAGGTTCATTTGCCCCGTATTCGGTGATACTTCCAAGATCTGCACCATGTGGGAGGCCTCTTTGGAAGAGGAGCTTGACGATGGCTCGGTCCTAACTCAGGCTACCAGAGCGTCAACGACAGTCGAGAATCCAGCTGCTTGGGCCGGCATCTCTCTGAGGCGCTTTTACTGTGACCTGCTGAGGCTGGTGCCTCCGAGCTCCCTGTTTAGAGCATCAAAGTCTGGGCAATGTCGAACTGCACTTATGAAAGAAATAGAAGAGGAGAGAGGAGAGAGGAGAAAAAGAGTTAGAATGTTTCGGGACGCTTTTTACATCGTCGTAGGAATTGGACATTTGCAGGGGTATTTTAGGTCTTGCACCGGCTTTGACCGTTGTTGGGTGCTTTTAGCGTCATCACCCATATTGGACGAGTGCAGGGGATATTTTAGGTCTTGCCTTGGCTTTGACCGTTGTGGGGTGCTTTTAGTGTCATCACCCATATTAGACGAGTGCAGGGGATATTTTAGGTCTTGCCCCAGCTTTGATCGTTGTGGGGTGCTTTTAGCATCGTCACCCATATTAGACAACTCCCGAGCTATTGATGACTCAGGGACGTCCGTCTAATTGAACGAAAGGATAAGGTGAGCTATGCCTGGGATAAAGTCCTGTAAGGTTGGAAGTGGAGGAAGGGGCCTAAGGAATTCTTCCTCGACTGGTGGCTGAGGAAGACAATTCCATCGGCGAGTAGACCTGGGTGCTCATCATCTCCTTCTGACTCCCTAAGGAGGTGTTTGGGCTGCCCTATTAAGCTGATGATTAGCCCTAGCTTGGTGGACTGCCTCACGCTTCATGGATTTGAGCCTACTTCGCCCATGGTAAACTTCTCAGGGCTGAGAAGTCGAGGGCTCTAAAGGGTCCAGTGTATGCTCATAGGGGGCCTATAGTGAGGCCTCCTCTTGAATAGGAGCGATGGCTTGGAAGTGTTCTGGGAGGACCGTATAAATGATGTGGCCTTTCTGGACTTTCTCCTCGATTATAGCTTTGAACCCAGAGCATTCTTTCAGCTCGTGTCCCCATATTTGGTGATGTGAGCACCAGAGTATTTTTGTTCCCTGGGCTAGACGCCTAGGCTGCCTGGCAGGCTTGGGAGTGACAAGACCTTGTTGGAGCATTGCCTCGAAGAGGGCTTGCAGAGGGTCTTTATTATCGCTTCCCAAGGCTTGTGTCGGGAGGACACCTTGCACCAGTGAAATAAGGACTTGAGGGTGTCTTTCTGGGTTACTATGAACTTCCTGACATTGTTGCATCTTTTATGTCACGAGCTCATGGAAGCCAGTGTACTCGCTCAGGTCGTGGCCTCATATCTGATGATATGCACTCCAGCGGTTCTCAGTTCCTAGAGGCAGGAACTTAGGCTGCCTTGTTGGCTTCGACGTGATGAGTCCTTCTCCAAGCATTACGGAGAATAGTGCACGGAGGATAGCGGGTGCCTCGTCACCCTCTCAGATTGTCACTATGTGTGAAGCCTCAGTTGCCCCGAATGCTTTCTTTAACTCTTCGAGCTTTATCTGACTCTTTTTAATAAGGGCTTCGATAGTGTCATTGAGCTTATAGCAGTCCTAAGTGGGGTGGCTTACTTTCCTGTGATAGGCATAGTACCTCTCATTTGTCTCCTACCCAGTCGACTCTGCGGTGTTGACCTCTGGGAGCTGGATCATGTTTTGCTCCAGTAAAAGTCGAAGCAGTGCAGGAACCCACTCCTTGTCAAAAGGATACACCTTGTTTTGGTGTTGGATCCAGAGGCGGGACCTTATTGTAGGACTGCTTGCCCTCGGTCTGAGGCGTCTGTGCCTTAGAGAGGTCTAGGGTTTGAGGGGCAGCGTTCTTAGTGTCAGCACGGTGACAGCCGCACTTATCACTACCTTGTGCTAGTTGCCCCGTTTGTTGGAGTGGGAGTTCGAATCGAAGAGTTGCTGACGAGATCCGTCATAGTGCTTGAACAGACCCTCAATACGAACTGCTTTAGAGATGAGCTCGGACACAGAGGGCAGATTGGAGGCCTCGATATGCAGAGCGATCTTGGGCAGCATATTCTTTATATAGGTTTGAACTGATTCTTTCTCAGTCATGGGAGTGGCATGGAAGGCTGCCAGCTCTCTCCATCGGGAGATAAACTTGTCAACCAGCTCACCAGGGTCTTGAGTCAGAGTGAGGAGCTCGATGGTCTCTACATTTCTCTAAACTTCATAGAAGCGTTGGTAAAACAACTGCTCCATTTCTTGCCACATGTGCACCGAGTGTGGAGGAAGCCGAGCATACCACTGGAAGGCTGTCCCTTCGAGAATCTCAACGAACCGACAAAAGAGAAGTTGCCCGTCATTCGCCGTCTCTCGACAGGCCGCTTGGAAGTGGGCAGTATGCTAGTGAGGGGCCGTAGTACCATTGAACAAGGGAGTTTCCCTTTTTGGTAGTTTGGGGGAAACGACACCTGGTCAATGTACTAAGGGTACGGCCTCTGGTAGAGTGGTGCCTCTTGCATTCCTGGGACCTTGTTCTTGAGACTGTGGGCCACCATGGCATCTATGTCGGTTTGCAAGACCGTGGGGGAAGTGGAGCTATCCTGGGAGGCCGGTGGGGGAATTTTCCTGGGAACTGTGTATTCACCAAACAGGGAATCGATCTCATGATCAGAAGAAGGGGACCTGGAGGCTTCTAGGCGTTCCATCTTTTCGAGGATGGACTACATCATTACCTCAAATCATTCATCCGCTCTTCTTGGGCGTCGTCCAGCTCATTGATCACCATGACACTGACTATTTCATCAAGAAGGTCAGAGCCAAGGGGAGTAGTGGATTGTCGAGGTTAGCGAGTAGTGCGTGGAAAGTCTGGCTGCAGGGGCTCAACTTGCCCTGACTGGACTCGAGCCTTCTATGCCGATCTTGTGAGGACCGGTTCTCGACGGTCTACGGACCGTCGCTTCTGAGCAGTGATCACTGAGAAGTATTCTTGGACCAGCTCGAGTTCTGGAGTTTGGAGGGAGAAAAAGGGATTATGAGGCAGGTAGTCACCGAGAGTGGTGATCTCAACTACCTTAGAGACTTCTTTGGTCAGGATCTGCAGGCATCTCTTCTACTTAATCCTGAGGCTGTTGTAGACTTCACTCCATAATCGAGCCGGAGATTTGGACTACCCTGCCTTTCTTGAGCATGCCAGGGTTGTGTCTACTAGTTGGAGAAGGGATTGGGGTCCAAGGACAGAAGGCAACCTGAGTTTCTGCCTTGGAGGCTGGAGGCTTCTGTCAGACATCAGGTCGTTGCCCCGAATGCCCTTGTGGGACCCGGGTGCATGCTTGACTTGAGGCGGCTGACTCACGATGGTACTCTTAGGGAAAACCTTTGAGTACCAGGTCTCGAGGTGCTTGCCAAGTGATGGAGGAACGACAGAAGAAGGAGCTAGTTCATGACTCCGCTTGAGTCGAGATGGAGGGGGAACCAGCAAAGCTGGTGTGTGTGCACCTTTAGAGCCGTCCGGGTGACTTGGGGGGGCCAATTGGCTCGACCTTGGGAGGTCGAGACCCACGAGCTTGTGTCTGTGAGAGACAAGGTGGGAGCTCATCTCTCATAGGGTGAAACTGTGCGTGCTAGGAGGGAGGACAGAGTGGTCGACTCTCATGTGCTCGAGCTGACATAAAGCTAACGCTGCCCCGAGGTGTGGAATGCAAATGTATGGCGCATGCAGGGTTCGGCCCGAGAAGGCCTAGCTCTAGACAGGAGCTCAAGGAATCATAAGAGTTGCCCTGAGGTGTGGCTCGAGTGGTTGGATCACGAGCCTTGAGGTGTGAGTGAGAGGTAGAGGTCGTATGGTCTCCGCCTTGGTGTGTCAAGCCTCTAGGTGTAAAGGTTCGAAGTGGTGAAGGAGCATGGGGGGTGGCGAACCTCAGGAGCGACGGCAACCTGCTTGCCTCTCGCGAAAGTGGTCGGGGCAGCCTTCTGACGTACCTCAGCAGTATGACCAGCAAGAGACTTGCCAGTAGCAGGGTACGTGCTGTGTAGTAGCAGATGTGCTACCAATGCAAGGGGCCTTGGTGGAGGGTCCACCAAGGCAAGGAAGTGGGGAGTCAGGGACCTTTAAGTCCCCTCTCGCACCAACCCAGGAAAGAACCTGGGAGCTTGACCGTGAGTCCTAACTCAAAAGGAGAGTAAGGAAGGAAGCTTAAGTAGATCGTTTCCCTAGGACAGTCACGAGTGCGGGGATAAGAAAATCCTTGGCTCGAATGAAAGGGTTGAAAAACCCAGATGTCATAGAAAGTAATGCAGAAAGTAAAAAGGGATACTGATCAAACAAGAGCGAACCGACGAAGGGGTAATAAGTCCCCAGTGGAGTTGCCAGCTTGGGTAGGTGCCTCAATCTCACCTCCTCGGATTTAGGTGATCGGGTGACACGTGTCTCGGGTTTGGAAGACCCAGGACCTGAGATCGCTCTCTCAAGAACCTCGTTCAAGAACAAGGGCAAGTATCCAACTAGTGAGAGAGGAATTTTGGATGTGAGGTGGGGACCAATCTCACCTGGGTCCATGACTTACTCGAGTTGACTTACCCTCTTAGATTACGACGAAAATCCCCTCAGCTGCCTCAGCTGGTTCGGAATCGCCTCCCTTGACCTGTAATCTCCTTATTTTCTGCACAAAACTATTATGGTTAACTTGCAAGACAAGTGGGCCGCAAGACCCACCCTTGTCTTAGGGCAATGCACATTCATGTGGCTAAGAATGTGAAAAATTAGGGTGGCAAAAAGAAGAGGGTTTAAATGAGAGGAGAAAAGAATGAGGAGAAGGCACGAGGCAGCAGAGAGATGGGGTCTTGATAGCATTAAGCGTTGCCAGCCACAACCGTGAGTAGTGAACTACGGACGAAGCTGGGCTCGTCGTAGGGCAACACGAGAAAGAATCACATCCCTGGGCGGGCAGCGATAGCCATTTGTGAAGCGTGCGGCGATAGTTCTTTACAGGGCACACGGCAAAAGGTGTGGGACGCAAAGGGGAACCTGCGGATGGTGATGAGCAGTGAGTGCTCGAAGGAGGCTCGCGAACAGCGATAGGCACAAAGGGGGCAAAGGAGCTCACCAACGACGATAGGCACCGAGGGCACGAAGGAGGCTCACGGACGGTGATAGGCACCAAGCACACGAAGGACTCGCAAACGGCGATAGGCATCGAGCTTGCTCACGGACAGCGATAGACATCACCGTCTGCAATAGGCACACAACAAGGGGAAGACCCCAGCGGGCAGCAATAAGTTTTTCCATCTATGTTCTTCAATCATACATCGAAGATACCTCTGTGGACGGCGATGAGAAGCGTCATCTGTGAGCCTTGCTGAGAGATAGAGACGAACAAATAGAAGGGAGAAAAGAGCTCACGCATAGTGCTGTCATCACCATGCACAACCTGTGAACCCACAGGAGGGGGGCAAAGGGAAAATCAAGAGGCATGCATGGCACTGCCACTGTCGTGCATGGCCTTTGAGGGAGGCTTAGACGAAGAAGAAGAAGAAGAAAGAAAAGAAGAGAGAGAAATATTTACCTTGAGCCTAGGGGTACCGGTCCAAAAGTTTCTCACTCCTTATTCTCTCTCCAAACATGACCCAACAATGAGAAGAAAGAGAAATTTTATTCAGTAAAACTCCCTTTTTGCAAAGGGTTGAGGGTCTTGCGTACAATGATGGTATGTGGTATATATAGAATTGTGCCAAAAAATGGGCGAATTGATCAAAATTAAACCTAATTGCTAGAAATTAAGATTTAATCGAATTAAAAGAAATTAGAAAATAGGGTGCAAAATGATAGATTTGCCCCTTCCTAAATATTTGTGGAATTCCAAAACAGTCCCTGTACTACCTTAAAACGTGCATGATTTTTCATGGATGATCTGGGGTTGTTTTGATGCCCAGTTGATCAAAAGATAACTGTTTTCTTGTAGGGATCGGTATGACGTTCGATTTGATAAAAAGTTCGAGTCATGGATCGTGTGTTTAAGGCACGATCATGCGACTTGAAATTTGAATAAATCTTGAAACTTCAGATCAATAGTGTGCTCGTTCGTTGATGTTTTTTTGTGATTTCTTCACTGGATCACATTGAGCATGCCGTTACAATCGCGGGGCAACAAACGTAGCTCGATTTTGTGCTCGAATGAAGATTTTACAACTTTGGAGTTTTGGACATAATCTGAAATTCCGGCGATGGAATTTGCACTCACTTCATTGGCTTCGTGTGCGGAATCCAACCGTTCATCACGCACAGCATTCAGGTCAAAGATAGCTCGAGACCTTACGCACACGATGGAATTCGTCTCACATCGATTGGGTTCGCGAGTGGCATGATTTGACCGCTCGAGCGAGTTGCGATGCTGCTAATTTTCCTACACTTTCTTCATAGATTTGCAACTTCTCTCTAGCTTTTCTTCACGCTCGGGCATCGTCATGGGGCGTGCCACATATCGAAACGCTCATCTTGACGAGATGAACAAGCTCACCAAATTTGAGCATGATTCAACTTGAGATGTGTGAGATATGAGAGGAAAATCACTGTTCATGACTACCCCTTTAATGGAGTTGAGTTGTAGGGTGGCCACATGGGAATAGTGTGCGGCTCCTCCGGATTCGCTCTTTGACCCATAACTTATTCCTGGAGTGTCCGTTCAAGCTAAAATTTGACTCCTTAAGGTTTTCAACCGTGATGGATCTAATGACAGTGGTCCTACAGCAAATTGAGACACTAAAAATATATCTCTAGTTATAGGGTCCATTTCAGGGTGTAGGAGGTTGATTATGCCGAAACTGTTTTTCAATCTGCACTGCCTTAGACATGTCAGAATGGGATGAAACTTGGCATGAAACTTTTGAGAGTCCTTATGAAGATCTTGACCAATTCTGGGGCTATTCTAGGATTGTCAGAATTTCCACTGTTTGTTAGGCTTTATTGATTGGGGACCCATGATGATGAAAAATGTCTTCCAATAATGGGCACTCTCCAATCTTTTACCTGCTCGATTTCCATGCATATTGGGTCAAAGAACTCCAGTTCCTGGTTTTGAACTCTAGCTCCATGACTCCTTGACTCCAAATGGATAAGGCAGGCACTTGGGGAAGAGATTTCTCTCATCATCGGTGTCTACCTCAGTTCTCAATTCAATGTGCCTCCATTCTGTCACCCAAACAGGCATGGGTCCTGGTGAGGACAATTGAATTGTAGCCCCGAGTTTTGCGAGCGCATCAGCCTGTGAGCTTAACCTTCTAGGGATGTGACTCAGAGATACATCATCAAACTGAGCCATATACGATTTTTCAGTATCGTGATAAGGCTTGAGAGTGTCTTTCCTCATGTCATAGATTCCTTTGAGCTGTTGTATCACTAACTCAGAGTCACCATAGATCTTGAGCTGCTCCAAGTCTAGTCAAAGGCTATCTCTAACTATGACGGCCCAAATTGTTCCTGATTATGTAGAGAGCCCAACGTTAGCTGAGTTGTGTGCAGCGTCGGCTGTGAAGAGGAGAAAGTGCCAGGGCCGATTGGGTTGTGTGCAGCACCGATTGTGAAGAGGAGAAAGTGACAGCGCTGGCTGGGTTGTATACAGCGTCAGTTGTGAAGAGGAGAAAGTGTCATCGCCAGATGGGTTGTGCCAGCGCCGGCTGAGTTGTATGCAACACTGGCTGTGAAGAGGAGAAAGTGTCGATGCCGGCTAGGTTGTGTGTAGCGCCGGCTGGGTTGTATGCAGCACTGACTGTGAAGAGGAGAAAGTGTCAGCGCTGGCTGGGTTGTGTGTAGTGTCGGCTGTGAAGAGGAGAAAGTGTCAGCGCCGACTGGGTTGTGTGCAGCGGCGACTGTAAAGAGGAGAAAGTGTCAGCACCGATTGGGTTGTGTGTAGCACCAGCTGTGAAGAGGAGAAAGTGTCAGCACCGGTTGGGTTGTGTGCAATGTCGGCTGAGTAGAGACTAGCACCGGCTGAGTAGAGAGGTCAGCACCGGCTGTGTAGTGACCAGCACCGACTGTGTCTCTGACATGCATGAGTTGTGAGTACCACTTGTTAGATGCATGCTAATTTAAGTGCCACTTGTCCAGTTTTTTAGCCTCTTAGTGACACTTGGCCAGCGACCTAAAACCCAAGAGTACTTAAGCCTCTTCTCTCACCCACACCACTAATTCCCACTTCATCTCTCTCTCTCTCAAAGACATGAGGTTGGAAGAAGTGGTTGTTGGAGGCCAAGCCATTGTTGAGCGGGTGAGAGCTGTGAGAAGAGGATATGAGAAGGCACCATTATTGTTTAGGTAAGCGGATCCATCACCATTGTATGGTAGTCATAAGGATGCATGGGAATTTATGCATGTGAAATAAGCAAGGAAAGTGTATGTGATGTAGAAAATCCTTACGCCTTTTTCACTAAAATTTGGGAGTTTTGTTCTATAATGAAAGTGGATGCTAAGACTGAATGTATGATTCTTAGATTATATGAGAAATGTATGTTATGTGTGTACATTGTGAGTGGATGGTTGTTATCATGTTCCTCACCATGAAATGAAAGCCATGGAATGTGTTCGTCAGATATGTTATATGTCACTATGAATTTCCAAAAATATGTGTGTACTTATAATAGCCTTTTGAATAGACAAATGGGGTCCGATTGACCTCAAAGACCCCCATTAGAAAGATATGCGAGTCTAGTAAAATATTTATTTTTCCCCATTGTTGAAATTCTATACAAAAATGAAGTTATGTTTCAAAATGAGAAGGTATATCATTATTGACTGTTTTCCTGGATTCTCACTAATATCGCGGTTGTCACAGATTTTAACTAACCAAACGAAGTTCATATTGGGCCAAAACATAGCCATTTGAAAGGTTTTCGAATGGGATAAAACTTGCATGTAGAAACTATTTTAAATTCTTCTTATATTGAAAGTTATACTTCATTTTATGAAGGTATGTCACTGTGGGCAGTGTTGATAAAATTCAGAACTATCACCTTGTTTGACACAAATCTTTGAACCACAAAATAGAATCCAAATGCTTTCAAATTTGGCTTATTAGAAAGATATACATCTTGGCTTACTTTGATCTTGAAATCGTCACAAGTTATAGTAATGTGAAGTAGGGTACATCATTGTCCACTGTACACAGCAGGGTGGAGCGAATTAACCCTCACCTCTTTGAACCTTTAAGAGGTCAAATGAGGTCCAATTGTCTTCAAACTACTCCCATTTGAGGGATAGGTGTGTCTTGTACAAAGTGGTTTTGGAACCATCTTCAAACTCGAAATGGTCCAAAGGTTACGACCCTAATAGTGAGCACATGCCATTGCCCTTGATAGTAGGAAATCGAGCTTTAAGGCTTAACTGGAATAATGTTGTTATTACTATGGTAATGTCAATATGATATTGCTTAAATGAGTTATGCCCCTTTCAAATGTGATATTGCTGCTATCATGATAAGATACTGACATCATTATAATGTTATATCATGCTTCTAATGTAATATGTGAATGGATACCTACTATGTGAATGATGGTATCATGTTGCTATGTGATATGTGAATGGATACCTACTGTGTAAATGATGGTATCATTCTGCTTATGTGATATGTGAATGGATACCTACTGTGTGAATGATTGTATCATGTTGCTTATGTAGATACCTACTGTGTGAGTGATGGTATCATGCTGCTTATGTGATATGTGAATGGATACCTACTATGTGAATGATAGCATCATGCTGCTTATGCACTATGTGAATGGATACCTACTGTGAATGATGGTATCCTGCTGCTTATGTAATATGTGAATGGATACCTACTGTGTGAATGATGGTATCATGTTGTTTTTGTGACATGTAAATGGGCACCTACTGTGTGACTGATGGTATTGGCAGCTGCCTATTGGGAAGGGTACCTACTGTGCGAATGATGGTGCCGGCAGCTGCGATGCTTATGTGCTATATGAATCCGCACCTACTGTGTGAATGATGGTGCTGACAGCTGCCTGTTAGGAAGGGCACCTACTGTGTGAATGATGGTGCCCACAGCTACGATCTTCCCCTGACTCCCCATGAGAGGATGGGACTCAGGATGTGAGTAGTTGGGAGGGTCGCACCCCCCAGATCTATGTGGGCACTACGCATTGATTCACTTAATGGTAGTGTAACTCTCTCTAGCCAGAAGGGCATAAGGAGAGGGTCGTGTCTTGCAAGGTCATTGTCTATCGAAACTCCAAAGCACGCTGGGGATTGTGTGTGTGAGTGATAACATTACGAAATGGATTTACCCACTTGTCATCATCCTCCCTCCTGAGTGAGGGTAGAAGTCCCAAGTTCAGGATTCGCTTAGCGTGACCGATGTGGCTTCTACTTCAGGAGTAAATAGATCTATTTGCCTGTCTTATTTAAGCTTTCTGCATGAACTTTTAACTATACCTATGATCTGTTGTCCTTACTACTTTGCTTTAAGTAAGGTGATTGTGACTTATTCATTGTATATTGAACCTCCTTTATCACATTACTATTAGAGTGTTGAGAAGCAAGGTTGAGGGACTTCATTTGATACCTTGTGTATATATATGTATATATGTGCATTGCATATTATTGTCACTATTATGCTAGCTGGAATACAATAGCGTAGATCTGCTTACTAGGCTTTTAGCTCATTCCATCTTAATTCCATAATTGTAGAGTGAATGGTGGTGGCATCTGTGCTAAGGTGGGTGGCAGTTTTGGAGGGTTGAAGCCCGAAATTAAGAAGTTTGAAAAGCCATCTTCCAAAGACTTTTATAGTATGTTTTGGAGGTCTCAACAATATGGTGTATACTTCATTTTGTGTTTTTTTTTTTTTGCCAATAGTGCCTTGAAGAAATTGTAAAGACTTTTGATATTGAAAGAAAGAAATGGTTATACCTTTTGGATTGATATTTGTTTGATGAATGGATCCATTTTAGTTTTCTTTTGTGGTTTGCTCATGATTCCACGTTTTTATGCATTGAGCCACTCCCACCTGAGTGACGTTCGTGACTTTCGGTCGCGATCTCGCACTCTATCACCCTCTGGCAGGGGTCAGGGGGTGGGGTCGTGACACTAACCCAATTGCAAGGGTCTGATATTCTGCCTCGTTATGGGAACTGGATTTGGCGAGAGAGAAAGAAAGAGGTAATACTCGTCCTTTCAGAGTCATGAATAACACTCTAGCACCTCCCTGATCAGATTAGAAGGCTCCATCGAAGTACAACTCCCACGCGTGATCAAGTTCTGCACAAAATACTTCTTCATTAGGGAGGTCACTTGATAAAGGAGATTCTAACAGTACGGGGTGTGCTGCGAGAAAATCAGCCAAAGCTTGGCCCTTGATGGCCTTTTATGGGACATATGTGATGTCAAATTCGATCAACAATAATGCCCACTTAGCAAGACGTCATGATAGGCATGGGCCTGTCATGAGAAACTTTACTGGATCTACTTTTGATATAAGTTTTACTTCATGATCGAGCAAGTAGTGGCGGAGCTTTTGTACTGCGAAGATTAGGGCCAAGCACATCTTCTCTATAGAGGGATAATTCTTCTCGGCCCCTTGCATCCTACGGTTGAGATAGTAAGTGTGGTTTCTTTCCCTTCATTATTGTTTTGCGCCAACAATACCCCAAGTGACTCTTCCAGAGTGGTCACGTACAGGATGAGAGGTCTTCTCAATATTGGTGTACAAAGAACTAGAGGATTAAGTAAATAATGCTTGATGTCATCAAGGGCTGCCTGACATGCTTCATCCCAGATGAATGGAGTATCTTCTTTAACAGGTGCGTAAACTGAGAGGTTTGAGATGAACCTGCAGATGTACGTCAGCTGCCCTTGAAGAGAGCGTAGCTCTCGCAGTGTAGTTGGTGACTTCATTTCTTGGATTGCCTTGATCTTGACTGGCTCAACTTCAAGCCCTCGGTGTCTAACAATGAACCCCAATAACTTTCTTGAACGCACGCCAAAGGTTCATTTCAGCAGGTTCATTTTAAGTTGATGAAGGCATAACCGCTCAAACACCTTTTCAAGGTCTCTCATATGAGCATCTTTCTCTTCAGATTTTACCACTAAGTCATCTACAAAACATTCGACCTCCTTGTGCATCATATCTTTGAAGATGGTTGTCATCACTCTCTGATATGTGGCACCAGCATTCTTCAATCCAAAAGGCATCATTGTGTAGCAGAAGACCCCTTTTGGAGTCAAGAACGTGATGGCTTCCTCATCTTCTTGTGCCATCTGTATCTGATTATACCCAAAGTATCCATCCATGAAAGAGAAGATTTGGCAGTGAGCCGTAGAATCAATGAGCATCTAGGTGAACGGCAACAGGAAGTCATCCTTAGGACAGGCTATATTCATGCCGTGAAAGTCAATGAAAACCCTAATTTGGCCATTCTTCTTCTCTACTGGGAGAACATTTGCCACCCACTTTGGGTACTTGACTTCATGATTGAAGCCTGCTTGCCTAAGTTTGGTCACCTCCACATCTATCTGCATTTCGAGGTTAGGCCTGAACCTCCTTGATTTCTACTTGACAGGTTTGACGATTGGATCAACACCAAAACGGTGGACTGTGGCTTGAGGGTCTAAACCATGCATCTCATGGTAATTCCAAGCAAAGATGTCTCGGTTTGCTCGCAAGAAGGCGGTAAAGTTCTCCTCTCTTCTAATGACCTAAGATGAAAGTGGGCCTGGGGTCGGCTTCATCTCCTAGATTTATCTCCTCGAGCTCATTCGTTGTGGCTTGACCGCCTTCTTCCCATTCTTCTGGGGCTTCTAAAAACTCTTCATCATTGGCCTTAGAGGTCTTCTCATTAACCTCAAGTGCAGAGAACTATGATATTGACATCTCTGCTTCCAATAGGGCTCCAGAGGAGATTTCTACACCTTTCTTTAACTGACGAACAAAAGGGTCGACCTCAAACATGGACAGCATATCAAGCTACAAGAGTTTGATTTGAAAGTTACGTGGAGGTTGAGATTCAGCAATTGTGGGGCTAGAGGCACCCTCATATGAATTGCTCGGTCTTTGCATGGGTGTCTGCAGTGTTTGCCCTGTGCTAGCAGATACTTCGTAAACCTGTATCATGTGGCAAGCTTCCTGAGAATAAAAGCTCTGCCCTCTTGATTCTCCCAGCTTCTGGTCAAAGCCAGGCTCAAGAGGCCATTAGGTTTCTTTGGCTATGACTTCTTGTGCTTCCCAGTAGAAGAGGATGGCTCTAACTTAGCTCGAGCTACCAAGGCATCAGTAACTGTTAAGAATCCAACCGCCAGGGCCAATGTCTTTTTCAACTGCCTCTAGTGCGTCCTACTTATATTGATTCCTTTGAGCTCTCTATCAAGAACCTCGAAGTCTGGACATTTCAAAGTGGTACCTGGAGGACACATAGAATAGGAAGGATAAGAATAAAAAAAATAAGAGGAGAAGGAGAAGGGTCCGTAGGTGAGGGACTTTTAAGGTCGTTCCCCTCATTGGACTGATCTAGGCATCTTTTTGCATCATCACCAGAATTGGATGTGTGCTGGGGGTCTTTCAGGTCTTTCCCTTGCTTAGAACATTGGGGAGTGCTTTTAACATCGTCACCCTCATTGGAGGTGCCCCGAGTAAGAGATGACTCAGGGGTATCCTCTTGATGAGACGAAGGGATGAGGTCAGTGGAGACCGAGATGAAATCTTTTAAGGTCGGCAAGGAAGGAAGAGGCCTGTGAAATTTTGGCTCGACCGGTGGCTGAGGAACCTTGTTCTTCCAGCGAGTAGCCCTTGGTGCTCATCTTCTTCTAGTCGCCTTTGCAGATGCTTGGTTCGTCTTGCTAGGTTTGTGAACAGCCCTAGCTTGATGAATCGCTTCTCTCTTTAAAGACTAGAGGCTGCTCCGTCCGTGATGGACTTTTCATGGTTGGGAAGTCAAGGGTTCAGCTAGACCAAAGGTTTCATCATGAGAGTCTTGTACTGGGACACTCACCTGAGTGGAGGTTTCGACTTGAGGGCGTTCATCATAAGCAATGTGACCTGCCTGGACTTTTTCCGCAAC
The DNA here is from genome assembly GCF_054954075.1 of Amborella trichopoda. Lineage (NCBI taxonomy): Eukaryota > Viridiplantae > Streptophyta > Magnoliopsida > Amborellales > Amborellaceae > Amborella > Amborella trichopoda. Next base: position 27,844,098 of record NC_142337.1, on the reverse strand, counting down.
CACAGCTTCAAATCCATAACATTCACTCAACTCATGGCCCCATATCTGATGGTATGGGTACCAGTGATTCTTGGTCCCTTGAGCGAGGTGCTTGGGCTACCTTGCATGCTTAGGAGTGACGAGTCCTTGCTGGAGCATCACCTCAAACAGGGTTAAAAGAGGATTTGAATTATCATCTCCTAGATCTTGAGTCAAGGGGTCCTCTTGTACCAGAGGAGGAGAGACTTGGGGATCTCTATCTGGAACGTCACCAACTTCTTGGCCTCTCTGCATTTTCTTCGCTAATAGCTTGTGGAAGCCAGAGCATTCACTCAGGTCATGCAGCGATATCTGATGATATGGACACCAGAGACCCTCGGCTCCTTGAGTCCAGTGTTTGGGTTGTCTTGATGGTTTTGGCGTGATGAGGCCTTTTTGAAGCATCATGGCAAACAAGGCGCGAAGGATGCTGGGTGCCTCATCTTCATCCTGAACTATCATTGCATGGGACTCTTCTGCTACCCCGAATGCTTTCTTGAGTTCTTCAAGCTTGATCTGGGCCTTTTGGATCAAAGCCCCGATGAGATCTTTAGTGTGTAGTATTCTTCTATGGAGTGATTTATCATTTGATGATAAGCATAGTATCTTGCATGCGTGTCAAGACCAACTTGATCGGGGAACTTGATCTTGGGCAGCTCAATCATGTTCTATTTCAGCAATAGTTGGAACAGTGCAGGAACCCATTCTTTTTCAAAAGGATAAACCTTATTCTAATGTCTAGTGAAATAGTCATCTCGATTAAGGTTTGCAGGTGGGGGTACCCAGTTGTACGACGACTGTTGTTTGCCTGCCTGATGTGATGTCTTTATTGTGCTTACCCCTTTGGAGAGGTCCAAAGTCTGCGAGGTAACCTTCTTTGGATCATTGACGGTAACAGCTGCACTGATTACCCCTTTGTGTTGGCTGCTCTGGGCATTGGTCCAAGAACTACCATTGCCCCGGTTGTTTTGCAAGCTTGAGGACTATTGTCGTGACCCGCTATGGTGGCATGATAAGCTCTCTATGTGAACTGATTTAGAGATCATCTCTGACATAGAGGTCGGATGGGAGGCCTCAACATGTAGAGCAATCTCAGGATGCAAGTTTTGCACACAGGTCTAAACTGCTTCCTTCTTGAGCATGGGATTGGGATGACGAGCGGCCAAATCTCTCCATCTTGATATGAATTGATCTACAGGTTCATCTGAATCTTGGGTCAAGGTGAGAAGTTCGATGGTTTGGACTTCTCTCTCTACCTCATGGAAAAGCTGGTGGAAAAGTTTCTCCATTTCCTCCCAAGTATGTACTGAGTTTGGGAGAAGCCAAGCATACCACTGAAAAGCCGAGCCGTTAAGGGTTTCAACAAACTGACAGAGTAGGAGTCTTTCATCAGCAGCTGTCTCTCGACATGCCGCTTGGAAATGGGTGATATGCTGGTGTGGGAATGTGGTTCCATTGAACAGGGGAAACTTCCCTTTCTTCTTGTCTGAGGTAAATGACACTTGATCAATGTATGAAGGGCATGACTTTTGGTAAAGCGTTGCACTCTATATTCCTAGGATTTGTCAGTTCTTCAGGTTGTGAGTCACCATAGCATCGATGTCCGCGTGTGAGATGGGGTGAGGGGCAGAATCGTCTTGTGAGACAGGGGGAAGAGGCTTCCTTGGAGGTGCATCAACTGAGTGATGGGATTTGACCTCATGGTTAGTCGAGTGTCGCAAAGCATCTATGTGATCAATCTTCGTCATCATTGCACACACCATATCTTCGAACTTATTCATGCGCTCTTCTTGCGAGTCGCCAAGTTTGTTTACCACCATTACGCTTACTGTTTCTTCAAGGAGGTCAGCCTTAGGTGCATTTGAGGGCTTCCAAGCTTAACAGATCGCACGTGGCAGATCGGTCAACAAGGGGTCAGCATGCCCCAACTGGACTCGACTCTTGTATGCCGATCATGTAAGGACCGGTTCTTGACAGTCCTAGGACAGTGGCTGCTGGGTGGTAGGGTCATCTTCTATCACTGACCACAGTGTAAGATTCTCACACCTCTTCTTTAGTCTCTATGATTCGAAGAGGATAGAAGGGATTTTGAGGGAGGAGACCCTTAGAGCTGGGTGCCTCAACTTTTCTGGTCGACTCCTTAATCAGGATATGCAGTCCTCTATTGTGTTTGAGCTTTAGACTGCGATAGACCTCTCTCAAGAACTAAGACTGGGGTCGAAGTTGACCTGCCTTCTTCGAGCATGAGAGGGCGGTGTGCATGAGATGGGGTAGCGAATGTGGACCTTGGACAGGGGCCAACTTGGGCTGCTGCCTTGGAAGTTGAAGAACTTCATCAATCATCAGCCCTTTGCCTCGAGCTCCTTTGTGGGCTCTAAAGGCATAGCGAACCTGATGAGGCTGGTTGAGGATGGTGCTCTTAGGGAAAACCTTCGAGTACCAGGTCTTGAGGTTTTTACCGTGAGAAGAAAGGGCGGAAGAAGAGGGGATCGGCTCTCGATGCTATTGGGGTTGGGAGCAAGCAGTGGCCTGGGAAGGTGGTGTGTGTGCACCCCTTGAAGTAGCATTCTGGGTGACTTGGGGGTCAGCCCAATCTCGAACAAGTGGTCTGGCCTTAGGAGGCCGTGAACTGCGAGCAAGTGTCTGTAAGAGAACAGGTGGAAGCTTGCCCCTTACAGGATGCCCAAGTCTGTGCTGAGAGGAAGGACGAAGAGGTCGTCTTTCGTGTGCTTGGGTTGGTGCAGCAACGGCGTTGCCCCGAGCAGTGAATGCATATGCATGCGCATATGTTTCGACCCAAGGATGCTTGATCCTGAACGCTTACTCGAGGTAGCATAAGGGATGCCCCTAGGTGTGACTCGAGTGAATGACCCACGAGCCTTAGTGTGTGTGCGTGAAATGGAGGTCCCAGGGTCTTCTCCGTGATGTGTCGAGCCTCTAAACATAGAGACTCGTGGTGGTGCAGGAATGTGGGGGGTGGCCTTACAGGGACCCACAGAAGCAACGACAATTGTCTTGCTTTTTGCAGAAAGGGACTGAGCAGCCTTCCGGCATACCTCAGCAATACGACCGACAAGTGACTTGCTGATAACAAGGTGCATGATGTGAGTGGCAACAAATGTGCAACCAATGCAGGGTGCCTTGGTGGAAGTTCCACCGAGGAGAAGAAATGGGGAGTTAGGGACCTTTAAGTCCCTCCTCACGCCTATCCAGGTTAAAACCTGGGAGCTAAACACTGGGTCTTTACTCAAAAGGAAGGTTGGGAATGAAATTCGAAGAACTTGTTCCCGGGGGAAGTTCACAAATGCAGGGATCAGAAAATCCCCGATCCCGATAAAGGGGTTGAAGAACCTAAAACCACGAGGTGTGTAAAAATAGAAAAATAAAGGAGAAACTAGCCAAACAAAGACGATCAGATGAAGGGGTAGTAAGTCTCTAGTGGAGTCACCAAGCTGGTTAGGTGCCTCAATCTCTCCCTTCGAATTCGGATGGTCTGGCGACACGTGTCTCGGGTTTTGAGGGAACCCGAGACTTTGAGATCGCTCTCTCATTAACCTAGCTCAAGAGCAAGGGTAGGTGTACCAACCGATGAGAGAGGAATTTAAGGTGGGTTCGAGACTTACTCGGGCTAGCTCGCTTGCACGCCCTCTTAGATCACGAAGAAAGCCCCCCAGTCCTACAACTGGTTCGGAATCGCCTCCCTTAGGCTGTATTCTGTTGTTCTATAATCACATCCACATGATTAATTTTACAAGACAAGTGGACCGAAAGATCCCACCTTGTCTTTGAATGAATGTACACAAGGCATGCACATTCAAAGGAGAAAAGAGAAGAGATGATGAGATGAGCGTTGGGAGAAGGAAGAAGAGAGAAGAAGAAGAAAAGAAAGAGACACTTGACCAGGTGACTAGATTAGCACAGTGGCTAGATTGGCATGATGATTGACCTGACGTGGTAGCAAGACGGGCACGGTAATGAGACCGAGACGACGGAAGTACTGCTCAATGACAAAACACAAACACCGACTAGCCGGACACAACGGCTAGTTCGACGTAGCAGCAAGATGGGTATAGTGACTCAGACCGGTACGGCGGTAATACTACTCGACGATGAAACTACCGTGACAGTGCTAAACATGTCTCTCGGTTAAATGAGAGAGGAAGGCGAAGAAGAAAGAGAGAAATATGGGGTGTGAAAGAGAGAGAGAAAAGAAAAGAGATAAAAGAAGAGAGAGAAAGAACATGGACGGTGATGAACTTCTGCCTTCCATGACAGAGGAAAAAGGAGAGAGAAAGAGCATGGATGGTGATGAACTGCCACCGTCTATGATAGAGAGAAGATGATTTTAGGAAAGAGGAAGAGCAAAGGAAAGTAGAGAGAGAAGAAAGGAAAGAAGAGACGACAAAGGAAAGTGCGGAGAGAAATTGGGAAAGAGCTGGAGGAGAAAGAAGGAAGGAGAGAGAAAGAGATTAGAAAAGAGAAGAAGAATAAGGAAAGAGGCGAGGAAAGAGATACGCACGGCGCTATCACCGTCGTGGATGTCAGAGAGGGAAGAATAAGAAAAGAGGTACGCACAATGCTACCACCGTCGTGGGTGTCAGAGAGAGAAGAAAATAGAAAGAGAGATATGTGCACAGCATTGCCATCACTGTGCATGTTCAGACAGAGAGAGACATAGTGAAAGACAGAGCAGAGAGAAGAAAGTAGTGAAAGAGATTTATGCATAGCGTTGCCATCGTCGTGCATGTAGAAGGAAAAGAGGAAGAAGAAGAAAAGAAAGAAGAAGATTCACACAGCGTTGCCATCGCTGTGTGTGTGAGACAAAGAAAATAGAGGGAAAAGAGAATGCACACGACTTTGCCATCGCCATTTGTGTGCGAGATAGAGAAGAGAGAGGAAAATGCATACGGTGTTGCCATCACCATGAGATAGAGAAAATAGAGGGAGAAAACACACATGGTGTTGCCATTGCCGTGTGTGAGATAGAGAAGAAGAAAGAGAAGAATGCACATGGCGTTGCCATCACTATCAGATAGAGAAAATAGAGAGAGAAGAGAACATACACGGCATTGCCATCACCGTGTATGAGATAGAGAAGAATGAACACGGCGTTGCCATCACCGTGAGATAGAGAAAATAGAGAGAGAAGAGAACACACGTGGCGTTGCCATCACCGTGTGTGAGATAAAGAAGAAAAAAGACAAGAATGCGCACATGGCGTTGCTATCGCCATGTGTGAGATAGAGAAGAAGAGCGAAGAAAACGCACATGATGTTGCCATCGCTGTGTGTAAGAGAAACGAAGATAGAGAGAGAGGTTCATGCATGGCACTGCCATCGTCATGCACATTCAGTCAGAGAGGAAAGAGAGAAAGATCGAGAAGAAGAGGAAAGAGAAAAAGAAGAAAGAGAGAGAATAGGACACACAAGCATTACCATCGCCATGTGGGTTAGAGAAAGAGAAGGAAGAAGATGGCATACACGGCTCTACCATAACCATGGACGTTCACAGAGAAGAAGAGATAAAAGCCGAGCAAATAAGAAAGAAAAGAGAGAGGACGATAAAGATGAGAAGAGGGGAGAGAAAGAGAGAGACAAGAGGAGAGAGAAAATTACCTTATCGAAGGGTACCGACCCTTTTCTTCTCTGTCCTCTCTCTCTCTCTCCGAGACACACCCACGAACTCAAAGTAAAAGCGCAAACTTTATTGATCAATTGAAAGTATGAAGAGGAATCTGACCAACCTTTTACAATTAGGTTTAGCATGTATTTATAGAATTGGGCCCAAACATCTGTGGATGCCCAAAAACTATCTCAATTGATGATAATTACAATTTAATTGAATTAAAATAAATTCTAAAAATAGGTGCAAAAGGCTGCCTAACAATACATGGAATTCTAAGACAGTCCCTACTGCTACCCTAGAACTTGCGTGATCTGGAGTTACTTTGATGCCTGTTTGATCGAAAGATGATTGTTTTCTTGTAGGGCTCAGCATGACAACCAATTTGATACCAACTTCAAGCTATGGATCGTATTTTTAAGTCGCGATCATGCGACTTAAAATTTTGATGAATCTTGAAACTGCGGATCGATAGTGTGCTCGTTTCTTACTGTTTTTCTGTAATTTCTTCATTGTATCACACTAAGCATGCTGTCACGATCGCGTGGCAACAAACACACCTCGATTTCGTGTTCAAATGAAGATTTTGCAACTTTACAGTTTTGGTCGGAATTTGAAATTTCGGCACCAGAATTTGTAGTAATTTCAATGCCTTTGTGTGCTAAATCCGACCGTTCATCATGTACGGGGTTCGGACCAGAGATAGTCATAGACCTTACGCACGCGATGGAACTAGTCTCATGTCAATCCGATACGTGAGAGTCATGATTTGGCCGCTCGAACGAGGAGTGAGAGTCATGCTGACTTTCCTGTAACTTTTTTCACGAAACAGTAACTTCTCTCTAGCTTTTCTTCCTACTTGGGCATCATCACAAGATGTGCCACATATCGAAACAATCGTCTTGATGAGACGAACACACTCAAAAAATTTAAGCACGATCCGACTCAAGATGAATGAGATATGGACCTCGAAAGTCACTATCTGAGGCTACAAAAATAGTCACCTTTAATGGGGCTTAGTGCAAGGAGGCCACACGGGAATAGTGTGCGGCCCACCCCTTTTCGGTATTTTACGTATAACTTTGTCATGCCTGATTAAGTCAAAACTTGACCCATAAGGTTTTTCGACCGTGTCGGATCCAATGGCGGTGGTCCTATAGCTATTTGATGCACTAAAAATAGAGCTCTAGTTACGGGGTCCCTTCAGGATGCTAAGGGATGATTTTTTCGAAATTGTTTCTTTGTCTGCACTGCCTTAAACATGTCTGATTGGAACGAAACTTGGAAGGTGACCTTTTGAAGTGCTAAGGAATATTTCTACCCTTTTTGGGGCAATTATGAGACCGTCGAGAATTCGCCTGTATGTCATGGCTTTATTGACCGGCTTCCTCTTTATTCTGCATCAGGGATTAAGGTGCTGAAAAATATGTTCAAACAGTGACGTCGGAAGGCTACTCAATTCCCAAGCCTTTTCTCTCACTCTCACTCTCTCTTTCTTTGTCTCTCTCTCCTAAAATCATAGACCCGCGCCATAGGTGAGTCCGCCCCTCTCTCTCTATTTCTCTCTCTCACCTTCTCACCCCCTCGTCTAAGTCACAGACATGCGCCACAGGCGGGTTCACCCCTTTCTCTATTTTTCTCTCTCTCTCATCCTCTCTCACCACCTCGTTTAAGTCATGGACCTGCACCATAGGTAAGTCCGTCTACCCCCTCTCTCCATCTCTCCCCCTCACTTAATCATAGACTCGCGCCCTAGGCGGGTATGTCATCTTCCCCTCTCTTTTACTCTCTCGTTCTGTCTCTCTCTCATAGACCAGGTAACTGACCCGCGCCATAGGTGGGTCCATCCCTCTCTGTCTTACTCTCTCTCGCCCTCATTCCTCACCTCCTATGGCACGGACCAGTGCCATATGTGAGTCAGTCCCTCCTTACTCCCTTCTTCTTCTTTCCTATTCACTCTCAACCACTCTAACCCTTGGACTAGACCCCCAAATCTACCATATAATTACCAATAAGATGACACCCCAAAAAGTATATACCCCAAAGGCCAGTTTTAGTGTGTGGATCCAAGTGTTGCATAGGAAAGCGAGGGAGCCGAATTCAAACCACTCTGCAAGGATAGCCATAAGGCTTTCGAGATGATCTAAGAGGGAAAATCTCCAGGACACATCCCCCGAAACCAAAATGGCATGGTAGGTGCTCGATCCCTCTTTGTCGATTAAAATCTTTCTCTTTGTTGGTTCCTAGTTGCACTACAAGCACACGGCCATACGTATAAAATACATTCCGAGCATGGACCCCGCAGTTGTTTGCGAGAGGATTCCTTTGACTGGGTCACCCATAACTGGACTGACCCGGGACAATGAGAAATCTGGCCCAACCAATAAGTAATGGCCTTCCCTCATTGCATAAGTACACATCTGAGTCCTTTGTGAGAGGCATCAGTGCAAACTGCAAAATTCTCATTTCCTTCAGGTAAGGTCAATATCGGAGCCGTGGTCAGTCTCCTTTTTAGCTCCTAGAAGCTCTTCTCACAATCATCTGACAATACAAACTTCACATTCTTCTAGGTCAGCCGAGTTCGAGGGAGCACTATCTTTGAAAATCCTTATTCGAAGCGCCTGCAATATCCTGCTAAACCCAGGAAACCACGGACCTCTGTAACATTTGTGGGTTTTTTCCACTTGATCACGGCCTCACTCTTAGAAGGGTCAATGGCGATACCATCTTTAGAAACAATATGCTTAAGAAAGGCCATAACAGAAAGCCAGAACTCACACTTGCTCAACTTGGCATATAACGTTTCTAACCTCGGAGTCTAAAGCACTACCCTCAAGTGCTGCTCATGCTCCTCTTGACTCTTTGAATACACAAAAATATCGTCAATAAAGACCACCACAAATCTATCCAAGAAGGGTCTAAATATCCTATTCATCGGGACCATGAAAATAGCTGGGGCATTGGTCAACCCGAACAACATCATCAGAAATTCATAATGACCATATCGGGTTCTGAATGCAATCTTGGGAACATCTACCTCCTTGACACACATTTGATAACCTGCTTGGAGATCAATTTTGGAGAACACTTGAGCCCCTTGAAGTTGGTCGAAGAGGTCATCAATCCTACACAGAGGGTACTTGTTTTTCACTATTATTTGATTCAACTGCATATAATCAATGCAAAGTCTCATGGAACCACCTTTTTTTCTTTAAAAAAAGGACCGGTGCACCCCAAGGAGACACACTGGAACGAATGAACCCCTTCTCTAATAGCTCTTGCAATTTCACTTTCAGCCCCTTCAATTTTGCTGGGGTCATCCGATGTGGGGCTTAGAGACAAGAGCAGTGTCAGGGGCCAAATCTATCTCAAATTCTATCTCCCTTATTGGGGGTAAAGAAGACAACTCCTTAGGAAAAACCCTGGGGTATTCCCTTACTATAGGGATCTCTTTTAGCTTGGACTGCACATCCTGATTATTATTTTTTTTTGCCACATAGGCTAAATACCCGACACATAATTTAGTCAGAAGACAATGAGCCCGAAGAGAAGAAATAAATTGTATAGGGGAAGCATCCTTGATGCCGAGAAAGTGTAGATCAAGTTGGGTAGGGGGTCTAAAAGTCCCACTCTTGTCATAACAATCAACAGTGGCATGGTGTGTGAACAACCAGTCCATACCCAAAATAACATCAAAGTCTTGAATATCTAAGATTATTAAGTCTATAGGCAAGACACACCCCTCAAGCAATACCTCACACTGTTTGAACACCATATCAGTTACCAAAGAGTTCCCCATAGTTGTGCACACTTCTAAAGTATAGGCAAGAGGTAAAGGTTTAATATTTAAATGACATGTAAAATGAGGTTCAACAAAAGAATGAGAAGAACCAAGGTCTATCAGAATTCTAGCCTCCATCTATCAGCCTTTTCTACTCCTCCATGCCTTGAAAATGCTATTGGTCGGGGACTGATTTTCACTTCAATCCTCGTGTGGAGGGGAGGTGAGCGGGCTGGGGAAAATCTTCTCTCAAAAAACCATGGACGGTCCGCGGGCATTGCACGTTCATGGGTACGTGTATGCGAGCTCTAATGAGCGCAGATAGGAACCAACAACAAGAGAGATTTTTACGACGAGAGAGCGTTCAGATGCTTGCCTTGCCTCTTCGGGATCGAGGGATACACCTGAGCGGTTTGCCCTCTTCAAACAATAACGAAGCCCTCCGGCTGTCTACCAGCGCAGTTTGGACAGGGACTCTCTTAAGGCTTTCAAAAGGTCTCCTCTCTCTCTCTCTCTCTCTCTCTCTCTCATGCTTGCAATTGCAATGGGTGTTCGATCGTCCCTCTCCATGACGATTCCATCCAAGATGCTAACTGGAAAAAAGGATGGGATGCGGAGGAAGGGAGGTGAACCTCTCCTTATCCGTGCACATGCTGGGTGGTCGGGTGCTTGAGGTAACCGAAGAGTTGGATCCCTCTTAGCTACCAGCTCAGGCTGACTCCTCCTGAGTGACTGAGGGAAGAGCGTATGCATCTCTCAACTCAACTCGACTATATGAGAGGAAGTTAGAGTGGTGGCCCGAGGGTTAGAAATGTTAGGTTCATTCATGACCGCGAGCTGCTGCGCTGGAGAAGATGGCGATTAGAGGAGAAGAAAGAGGGCTTGGAGTGTAGCCTGATTTAGGAAAGAGAGAGAATGGGATCGCACACTCAAGGGTATTTTCTCTCTCCTCTCAATGGGATTAAGGGTTTAGAAGAAAAATACTAGTGAAAACAAGTGTGATGCCTCTATTTGAGTGATGAATAATTTGTCGTTTTACAAGTGACTTAAGCTTGTTTATATAGAGAACTCACCGAACATGGGTGAATGTTAAAAAATTAAGCTTGATTAGCATTAAAAGAAATTAAAATAAGATCTCAAAATTAAGTACAATGACCAAAATTCCCCTAAGACCTTTGCTGCTAAGAACGAAACACTCCCTTTCTGAGGGGCCGTCCGCCATTGCCAGATCTTGGAAGCTTTTCCAAAAACTTGTGGCGATGGTTCAGACGATTTGCCATTATATCTTCAACGCTTATACGATTCCAAGTACTTTGATGCTCTTTAATCGTGCTAAGGCAGCCTTTTCCCACGGGGTGGAAGTCCAACCGGATTCGTGATACTTGGTTGCCAATGTTATTTGAATTGTGATGCTCTAAGTCTTTATTTTGTTTGCAGATGAATTAAGAGACTATCACAATCGTTTTGCACCAAGTTTGGTCCATTTTGGTCTGTATATGCAGCATTTCCTAATTTGGGAGGTCACCGAAAAAGGGATTCTATCAACCGAGCGGTCCTGCTTCGTCTGTAACCTTGGAATTTGTGCTTATCCAACCTTGGATTAAGTACAACAGTTATACCAGTTTGTAGCTCTTCGCGAGGTAGTTGCATTGAACTCGTTTTTGCGATGATCGGATGTGCAGATCTCAAGCTGTGTCACGAGGTTCGAGATGTCTTCTTCTTAAAACCTTGATTTTTCTTGCTTTGTGCTCACCTTCTTTCTAGAATAAGTTTGACTCTAGGTCGCACCATGGTGCATTCTCTAGGTCAAAATGACGGGGTTGCCGTGATCTAGAACATGTCTAGGTTTAAGCTTTTTCTAATTTCAGACGAAGGTGTTGTGGGTCCTTGAAGTCCCTCTCAAGATATGATGTCACTGTCTCCATGCTTAGGGACTGGTTCAGTGAAGTCGTACCGCGATAGTGTAAAACGTACCCGTTTTGAGGCAGTTTGGGCGTAGACCCCTTTTGGGTGGTCCGATTGAGTCCAAAATTGGTCCTCAAGGGTGTTTTTTGATGTTCTGAATGCAATGACAATGGTCTGGTACTGTTCTGAAGCTGGTAGCACAGGGCTACAGTTGTAAGATCTTTCCTTGATACGATAGTACTCTTCCCAGGTTGTCTAGTTTGAAGCTTATTTCCCAATACAACTTTGGTTTGTCAATGTTTCGAGTACTAACAGGACCGATTTGTCATTGGCTCTCTCCTTATTCGTGTGAGGGATATAAGTATGTAAAAAATGACGTACAACATAAATCTCTTGAATCTTTCAATTAACCCACCATTTACATGATCTGACGCAGGGACAGCCGGGGCCGACATAAAATCCTTCATGACTTGAGTCCTGGCCCCAAGCGTCCTAAAGAATTCCCCCAAACCTTGGTGTTCCCATCATTCTTGTTCGAATTACTACCACGAGTCCTTGACATCTTGACTATCCTTTTTCAACCTAAGGGTCCTTCTAAGTTTCTAGGCCAAGAATCCTATCCTGACACTCTGATACCATAATTGTCACACCCCAAGTTTTATAACACCAAAATTCCTGAGATGTGATAGCCAATTCTTGAAGAACAAAACCAATTGAGATTTTTTTTCTATATAATGAAGAATAACAGTTACAAAGGCGAATTTATCCATGACTTCAAACTTCTTCCATATTACTCCTACTATACATACGAACAATACAGTTGCAATTACTCTTAAACAATTTCACAATAACTTGATAAGTTTGACTACTCAGTAAGTGGCCATCATTGTCCTTAAAAATCATGATTAGAAAGTGTAAATATTTTTTAAAAGAATGCATATTAAGCAGATTTTCGACGTATTGATTTCATGCATTCTAATACATGTTGTTAGGCATATTCATTCTAATCTTACACATATAATGTATTCCTTAGACATAGAAAATAAGCATGATACATAAACCATATGCACATGATTCATATCAAGATCAACAATAATCTAAATTTAGTTGTTTAAAACATTACTGTAATTAAGTATCAAATATAATCATACAAGCATTCAGAACAACAGAAGTCTTGCAGTAGAAGCACTAACCTCGGGTACAAGGTTGGAACTTCTACCATCCCACAAGGAGAAGAACCACCAACGGATAAATCTGTTGTGTAGTGCCTCGTAAACACACATAACCCCAGTACGCTTTGGGGCTTTTGATAGGCACTGGCCTTGCAAGACCTTCTTATGTGCCCTTCTAGAGCAAGAGCGTTATACTACCAAGGGGTCCCATGAGTAGTGCCTCACACAAGTGTTGAGGGAGCGACCACCCAAACACACACACTCTTAACTCTCATCCTATGATAGAGAGTTAGGGAAAAATCACAGCTGCCAGTACAATTAGCTCATCAGATCATAACATAGGCATGTTTCCATGCGCTCATATCTTATCGAAAGAATGTCATGAACACATATATTATCAGAAGCATGTTGCCATGAACACATCTTATCAGAAGCATGTTACCATGCACACATATCTTATCAGTATCATATTACCATACACGCATATCTTATCAGAAGCATGTTACCATACACACATATCTTATCAGAAGCATGTTACCATACACACATATCTTATTAGAAGCATGTTACCATGCACACATATCTTATCAAAAGGATGTTACCATGCACACAAATCTTATCAGAAGTATATTTCATATGTAATCACAAGTATTTGTACTATACATATAGTCACAAGGGACATCACTATGTCATATTACCATGCATATAAACTCGAAAGACATTATTATGTCAATTGTATGTCATATATCAATGTAGTAGATATCAGGAAACAATAATATTGCATTTTCAAAATATCTTTCAAATTATTAACATGAATTCACAGAAAGCAATTTATAGCAATCACTTGCACATAACGCTTGTGCATAACACTTGCACATAACACTCACAATATTTTCAAATAATCACATTACAGAAACACGTAAAACTTATAGCACATAAACCCAAATTTTTAAACACTTGTTTTTCAGGAATGTAAGGCCACTTACACATAACACTTACAATATCTAAAATTTATGCTGAAAATATTATAATTAAATTCAGAAATATCTCTGAGAATATTACAGAATATCAATTTTTCAAATAATGATTTTACAAGAAAAATGAAGTCACTTACTTATATGTCACTCTCAGATGGATATGTTACTATCGTTGCCGAAGTAGAGTTGGAATCGAGGGTGTTTAGGTAGAAAGAGAGATGAAAACTTTGATAAGCTTCATGTGGGGGAAGAAGGAGAAAGAAAGACACCCAAGTGACTCTCTGAAACTTGGAGTGATTCCAACAAGAATAAGATAGAGAGAGAGAGAGAGAGAGTAGAGTTATAAAGAGAGAGACCCAAGTAAAGTTAAGGTGAGTCGAATACAAAATGCACAAAAGAAGTAGGCTATGAGTGTGGGATGAGAATGCATGAATAAATAGCAAGGGGGATCATCATAGTTGTAGAGAGAAGAAGAGGGAGGAGAGAGAAAATGAAAGGTAAGGGATGTTAGGGGAAAGTGGCAGTGGGGGTCGTGTTATTATGTACTATTTGAGAATTACCTGATACAACAAGTTGGTAGAGAGACAAAGAAGATGATGCAACAATGGCACATGAACTTTATGAAAACTACTCTTCTCCTCTCATGTACATTTGAAGAATACATGTACGTAACGATAACCTGGGTTATCCATATATATAAGAGAGAGTGACTTTTGTAACACCTCAGTTAAGAGGTGTCAATAGAAAATAAAATGGGGGTACTTAATATGCCACGTAAGAGGTGGTAAAAACCAACCTCCTCATAAAAATTAAAAGCAAAAAAAGGTGGACCTAAGGGCCACCCAAATAAATTTGGACCATCCAAATATTTAACAAATTGTTGTTTTGAAATATTTCAAGAAACATTATAAGTTATTGACCAATGAATATTGGAGGATCAAAGCTGATATGAAGGGTACAAAAACAACTATCTAGACACTTAAAAGTTATAGACCTATCTTCCTCTTATAATGCTATCTTATGATACATCACTTCATGCTTATGTTTATTTTTATTTTATTAATCTTTACTTTATTTATTAATCTCTATTAATTATTATATTATTATTATTACTTTATTTTATTTTTTTTCAGTTCCAAAAATTTAGGGTCATTACAAGAAGTAAGGTGCACCTCAAAAATCCAATAGAAAAGAGTGTTCCAAAGTTGCAAAACCTTCCAATTTATCATATCGACCTTTAGATGTATAGATGTAAAGAAAAAAAAATTGAATCTATCTTGGAATAAGTTATCTAGACCGTAGAGTTCCAAATGAGAAGCATTTCGCGGAGGAAAAAAAAAAGGAAAAAAAATTGTACGTAAATTGAAAAGATTTGAAGATAATTTTTATCTTTTAAAACAATATTTACGCTAATTTTGTTTATTAGTAAAGACAAATTTATATAAGGTTGCAACCATGTACTGTAGAAGTAAGGTGCACCTCAAAAATCTAGTAGAAAAGAGTGTTCCAAAGTTGAAAAACCTTCGAATTAATCATATCGACCTTTAAATGTATAGATGTAAAAAAATAATAATTTTGAATCTACCTTGGAATAAGTTATCTAGGCCGTCTATTTACAAGGTCTTCAGGTGTTTATAAATCTACTCGATTTGCATTATAAGAGCTTGTATAAGCATTTTAAATAGTGAAACATGAACTCAATGTGAGTGTGGTCCTCGTATGGATCGTACCAGGCAAATGTGATTTGCCGATACTTGAACTAGACTCGACGTGCTAAGCCAGCCGAGTTGAAAAAACCCAAGGTACCTGGGCATAAAGATATAACAAAGAGGGTTAGCCATTGATGAGGTTGGAGTATACTTGGATGAGAGCCGAGAGACCGTGTGACCCTCGTTGTAATGAATAGCCTTTAGAGGCAAGGGCTAAACCTGTAACAATCCTAAAATTAAAAAAAAAAAAAAAAAAAGGGAGAAAAGTTGCTTTTAAATAGGTGATGGTCTGTTTGAGTATGATGGTCCTTAGGGACCATCACTATTTTCAAAAACTTTTACTTCATTTAACTTTTGCTTGCCTGTTTTGCTTGCTTGCTTTTGCTTCCTGCTTGCAGCTGGCAACGTCCTTTAGCGGACGTGGTTTTCGTACGTTAAAAGCAGACTTTTAACGCGACACCTCAGGTATGAGGTAGAGAGTAATAAAATAATATAATAATACGTTATAAGAATTTAAATAGGGGATGTGAGCACTCCCACCCTAAAACAAAATTTTGAGATCTCTCTCTCTCTAGTCGAAACACAGTGAACTCCTCTCTCGAACCGAATTTTTTTATCGGAAGCTCCCTCCCAAACATTTATGTGTAAGTGACATCGTCTTCCTCAAAAATAGTCTATTTTTAATAAATAGTGATATTTCCGTCTAGAATCTTTATTTTATCAGTTTTATGTGTAAGTGACCTCATTGTCTCGAAAAATAATCCATTCTTTTTAAAAATAAAATGAAATAATTATTTCTGCTTATTAGCATGAATTTTAGGCGCGATAAATTTTATGCGCACGTGACCTCATTATCTTGAAAATTAATCTTTTTAATAAAAATTGTGATATTTTATCTATGTTAGAAATTTTGAATGCTGTAAATTAGAAAAATAAATTTATTTATTTTTCTTGTCTATTGTTAGAAATAAATGTGATATTTCTGCTTTTAGTAAAATTGTGATATTTCTTTCTACTGTTTTGAATATTTAGACATTGTAAAATTCATGTGCAAATGACTGCCTTATTATTTAAAAATTGACATTTTTTCAATTGATTATAGTATTGTTGTGAAATGTTTATTTGTGAATTGATATTCCATAAATTGTGATAATTCCGTATTCTTGAATTTTTATAAGAGTTTTTCTATACATATTAAATTGGCAATTATGCTAGAATGCCTTTACAAACTGCTACCTTTCTAAATTTGAGCCCAAAATATTTGATTGGTTATTTTTGAAGTGTTATAGAGAGTGACTGTTATTAATGGTTTAAGTGAAATTCATATTAATGGTTTCAGTGATATGTTGAGTACATGATATTGCTGCTTTCGAATGTTTAAAGAGATTTAGAAATAATTTAAGTATGCAAGTGGACTCATCCGGTTCGCCGGTGAGGTACAAGTGGACCTATCTGGGACGCCGGTAGGGATTAAGTGGACTCATCCGGTACCCCGGTGAGATATAAGTGGACCTGCAGGGATTAAGTGGACCTATCTGGGACGTCGATAGGGATTAAGTGGACCCATCAGGACGCTGATGGGGTATATAGGTGACCTACTTGGGACGCCAGTAGGGTATTTTGTGAAATCCTTTGAATTATGTACTGCCGTTAAAAGTGTTATAAGCATTTCAATTACTCGGATTAGACTTAATTATGCATTTATTGAAAGTGAAACTGTTGATGCATTTCTGTTAATAGATCTCATTTTGGAAAATATTGATATCTTTCAATCATGATTATTTTTAGGATTATGATGATCACTTACTGAGTAGCCAAACTCATCAAACTATGGTAAACATTTTTTTCCAGGATAACTGCGGATTCATTTTGAGTGATAGTCAAGATCAACCTTGGAAGATACTGTTGTTGTACTAGCTTTCTTTATTTACTTTGTAAAACCTCGCCACTGTAAATTTGTTCTACCAATAGATGTATATATGTTTTATCTGTCACATCTCAGGAATAACAGTATTGTAAATTCTTGGGGTGTGACAATTATGGTATCAGAGCAATAGGTTTAAGATCCTTAGGAAATTTAAAAAGAATGTACTTAAAATCACATTTATTGTATGTACAGACCGGGATAAAGTCAAGATCCAGAATGGCTGAAGCCAATATGGAAGGAATTCACAAAGCCTTGGAAAATATGGTTGCTGTAATGCAACATCAGATGGAAAACAACAATCCACCCAGGCAGTCAGTTACAGGAAATGGTGGGAGTAATATCGAACAATTTAAGAAATTAAACCCACCTTCTTTTAATGGTGCTGTAAACCCACTGGAAGCCGAGGGATGGATTATGCAATTGGAAAAAATATTCGAGGTTATGGAATGTCCTGATGATAGGAAGGTGGCCTTGGCAGTTTTTATGTTAGAAGGTGAGGCACAACACTGGTGGCGAATGGCAAAAGGAGTATTGGTCAAAGAAAATAAAACCTTGACTTGGGAAGTATTTCTAGAGGCATTTAATGAAAAGTATTTCCCAGATTTTATTCGAGACCAAAAAGAAATGGAATTTCTAGAATTAATCCAAGGAAATAAGACAGTAGCACACTACGAGGCCAAGTTTACTGAATTGGCCAGGTTTGCATCACATATGATTAACAATGAGGCAAGAAAGGTGAAGAAATTTGAAAGGGGTCTCAGGCCAGCTATTAGAAGCAGAATATCAGTCTTGAAATTAAGAACTTATGCTGAAATAGTGGATCGTGCCCAAATTGTCGAAAAAGATTTTGAAGATTACCAAAAGACAAAAAATCAGAACAGTCATGTTAGACCCATCATCTAATCGACAACAGTTTGAAAGGCCAAACAAGAAGCCAAGGCCCTCGCCATTTCAAAGCCCAATAGAAACATGTAGAAAATGTGGGAAAAATCATGGATCAAGCCCTTGTTATTGGAATATCGGAGCCTGTTTTAAATGTGGAAAATTGGGACACCAGATTAAACAATGTCCTAGCTTACAGACACAACAGCCTTCAAAGCAGGGAGAGATAGCTCCAAAGCCTCAGATGAAGGGAAGAGTATTTGCGATTACCGAGCAAGACGCTCAGGCCTCAAAATCAGTGATCCAAGGTACTCTTACTATCTTCCAAAAAGTAGCTCATGTTTTGATTGATCCTGGATCTACTCATTCATTTATGTCACAACACTTTGCATGCCACTTAAAGGTACAACCAGAACAATTAGAATACATTCTAGAGGTAGCCACACCGATGGGAGATTCAATTAACACCAATATAGTGTACAAATCATGTGTAATAAAGATAGAAAAAAAGGAACTGTTGGTTGATTTAATACTCCTGGAAATTCAAGATTTTGATGTAATCTTAGGCATGAATTGGCTTTCTGCATACCATGCAAGTATTGATTGTTATAAGAAAATTGTTACCTTTAGTATTCCGAATCAACCAGTATTTTACTTCAATGGTGTCAAAGAAGACTCTCCATCATATTTAATCTCTTGTATTCGAGCTAATCGCCTCCTTCGAAAAGGGTGTCAAGGCTTTATTGCCTATATCAAAGAAGATAGGAAGGAAGAAATAAATTTGGATACCACTCCGATTATCCAAGAATTTCCCGACGTTTTTCCTGAAGAATTGCCAGGATTACCGCCTGACAGGGAAATTGAATTCTCCATTGAATTATTGCCAGGGGTAGCACCAATTTCTAAGGCACCTTACAGAATGGCTCCTGCAGAACTTAAAGAACTGAAACAACAATTGGAAGAATTATTAGATAAAGGGTTTATCAAGCCCAGTGTGTCACCTTGAGGTGCTCCAGTACTGTTTATCAAAAAGAGAGATGGGACTATGAGATTGTGTATTGATTATAGACAGTTGAACCAAGTGACAGTGAAAAATAAGTATCCATTACCTAGAATTGATGATTTATTTGATCAATCACAAGGATCACAAGTGTTTTAAAAAATTGATCTTAGATCTGGATACCATCAGCTTAAGATTAAAGGTGAAGATATACTCAAGACAGCTTTCAGAACAAGGTATGGCCATTATGAATTTTTAGTTATGCCTTTTGGATTAACTAATGCACCGGCTGCATTTATGGATTTGATGAATCGAATCTTTAGGCCCTTTTTGGATAAATTTATTGTGGTATTCATCGAAGATATTTTAATTTATTCCAAGAATCAGAAGGAACATGAGCAGCATGTAAGAATGGTATTGCAAATATTAAGAGAAAATAAATTGTATGCCAAACTTAGTAAATGCGAATTTTGGCTTGAACAAGTGACATTTTTAGGACATGTCATATCAAAAGAAGGTCTATCAGTTGATCCTTCAAAGGTTGAAGCCGTTGTTAATTGGAAACAACCAAGTAATGTGACTGAAGTTCGAAGCTTTTTGGGATTGGCAGGATATTACAGAAAATTTGTAGAAGGATTTTTTGAAATCGCAATCCCAATGACTCGATTGACACAGAAAAATGTCAAATTTGAGTGGACAAGTGAATGTGATGAGAGTTTTTAAGAACTAAAAGTTCGATTAACTTCAGCACCTATTTTAACTATTCCTGAGGGGAGTGGGGGATTTGTGATTTATAGTGATGCTTCACATAAAGGTTTGGGTTGTGTATTAATGCAATATGGGAAAGTAGTGGCATATGCATCCAGACAGTTGAAAGAATATGAGAAAAAATATCCAATTCATGATTTGGAGCTAGCTGCAATAGTATTCGCTTTGAAAATATGGAGGCATTATCTATATGGTGAGCAATTCGTAATATACACTGATCATAAGAGTTTGAAATACCTTTTCTCTCAGAAGGATTTAAATATGCGGCAGATAAGATGGATGGATTTCTTAAAAGATTATGATTGTACAATCCATTATCATTCAGGAAAAGCTAACGTTGTGGCCGACGCTCTAAGTAGAAAATCTACGGGAGTCTTAGCTCATCTAATGATCCAAGAAAGGCGATTGTTAGAAGAAATAGTGGATTGACATGCAACTCCGTCCATTAATGGTGTGGTAAGTATGATTGCCAATATTAAGGCGGAACCCCAACTAATCCAACAGATTCGATTGGCACAAAAGAAAGACCCTCAGCTTATAACAATTATAGAAGAGGTGAAGCAAGGAAAGAGAGATGAATTCTCTATATGTAGTGAGGATTTGCTAAGATTCAAAAGTCGGGTTTGTGTCTCGAATGATGAGAGTGTAAAGAGAGCAATCTTAGAAGAAGCACATCATTCTCGTTATACGATACATCCCGGAAGTATTAAAATGTATCAGGACCTGAAGAAAACCTTTTGGTGGAATAATATGAAAAAAGAGATAGCACTATTTGTGTCTAAATGCCTAACATGCCAGCAAGTAAAAGCTGAACATCAAAGGCCCGCTGGGTTGTTGCAGCCTTTACCGGTGCCAGAATGGAAATGGGAGCACATCTCTATGGATTTTGTCTCTGGCTTGCCTAGAACAAATTCAAGACATGATAGCATTTGGGTCATTATGGACCGGTTAACCAAAGCTGCCCACTTTCTACCGATTCGCACGACGTACACTTTGGATCGACTGGCTCAGCTGTACATTAAGGAAATAGTGCGGTTGCATGGAGTTCCTGTCAGTATTGTATCGGACAGGGATACTCGGTTGACTTTTAAATTTTGGGCTAGACTACAGTCAGCCATGGGGACGAGACTCACCTTTAGTACTGCCTTTCACCCCCAAACTGATGGACAATCGGAGAGGACCATCCAAATCTTAGAAGATATGCTGAGGGCCTGTGTTATTGACCTTACAGGAAGCTGGGATGACCATTTACCCCTGATTGAGTTTGCTTATAATAATAGCTTCCAAGCCAGTATTCAGATGGCACCATATGAAGCCCTGTATGGAAGGAAATGCAGGTCACCCATATGTTAGGACGAGGTTGGTGAAAGAAAGCTTTTGGGGCCCAAAATTGTCCAGGTAACCACAGATAAAATAACATTAATTCGTGAAAGGCTCAAGACAGCTCAGTGTCGGCAAAAGAGTTATGCCGATAACCGAAGGAGAGATCTTGAATTTGAAGAAGGTGATCGAGTTTTCCTAAAAATCTCACCAATAAAGGGTATTATGAGATTCGGCAAGAAAGGAAAGTTGAGCCCACGTTACATCGGACCATTTGAAATCCTGGAAAGAATTGGAGGTGCCGCTTATAGACTTGCCTTACCACCCGAATTGGCAAATGTCCATAATGTCTTTCATGTATCTTCACTACAAAAATATCAGCCCGACCCATCCCATATCTTAAAATATGAACCTTTACCGATCAGGAAGGACCTATCCTTCATTGAGCAGCCAATTTTGATACTGGATAGAAGGGAGCAAGTGTTGCGTAACAAGGAGATTCCTTTAGTCCGTGTATTATGGCAGTACCATTCAAGAGAAGAGTCGACTTGGGAACGAGAAGACGAAATCAGAGAAAAATACCCCTATCTTTTTCAGTAATCAGGTACACAAATTTAGAGGACTAAATTTCTTTAAGGGGGGAAGAATGTAACAATCCTAAAATTAAAAAAAAAAAAAAAAGGGAGAAAAGATGCTTTTAAATAGGTGATGGTCTGTTTGAGTATGATGGTCCTTGGGGACCATCACTATTTTCAAAAACTTTTACTTCGTTTAACTTTTGCTTGCCTGTTTTGCTTGCTTGCTTTTGCTTCCTGCTTGCAACTGGCAACGTCCTTTAGCGGATGTGGTTTTCGTACGTTAAAAGCAGACTTTTAACGCAACACCTCAGGTATGAGGTAGAGCGTAATAAAATAATATAATAATACGTTATAAGAATTTAAATAGGGGATGTGAGCACTCCCACCCTACAACAAAATTTTGAGATCTCTCTCTCTCTGGTCGAAACACAGTGAACTCCTCTCTCGAACCGAATTTTTTTATCGGAAGCTCCCTCCCAAACATTTATGTGTAAGTGACATCGTCTTCCTGAAAAATAGTCTATTTTTAATAAATAATGATATTTCCGTCTAGAATCTTTATTTTATCAGTTTTATGTGTAAGTGACCTCATTGTCTCGAAAAATAATCCATTCTTTTTAAAAATAAAATGAAATAATTATTTCTGCTTATTAGCATGAATTTTAGGCGCGATAAATTTTATGCGCACGTGACCTCATTATCTTGAAAATTAATCTTTTTAATAAAAATTGTGATATTTTATCTATGTTAGAAATTTTGAATGCTGTAAATTAGAAAAATAAATTTATTTATTTTTCTTGTCTATTGTTAGAAATAAATGTGATATTTCTGCTTTTAGTAAAATTGTGATATTTCTTTCTACTGTTTTGAATATTTAGACATTGTAAAATTCATGTGCAAATGACTGCCTTATTATTTAAAAATTGACATTTTTTCAATTGATTATAGTATTGTTGTGAAATGTTTATTTGTGAATTGATATTCCATAAATTGTGATAATTCCGTATTCTTGAATTTTTATAAGAGTTTTTCTATACATATTAAATTGGCAATTATGCTAGAATGCCTTTACAAATTGCTACCTTTCTAAATTTGAGCCCAAAATATTTGATTGGTTATTTTTGAAATGTTATAGAGAGTGACTGTTATTAATGGTTTAAGTGAAATTCATATTAATGGTTTCAGTGATATGTTGAGTACATGATATTGCTGCTTTCGAATGTTTAAAGAGATTTAGAAATAATTTAAGTATGCAAGTGGACTCATCCGGTTCGCCGGTGAGGTACAAGTGGACCTATCTGGGACGCCGGTAGGGATTAAGTGGACTCATCCGGTACGCCGGTGAGGTATAAATGGACCTGCAGGGATTAAGTGGACCTATCTGCGACGCCGATAGGGATTAAGTGGACCCATCAAGATGCTGATGGGGTATATAGGTGACCTACTTGGGACGCCAGTAGGGTATTTTGTGAAATCCTTTGAATTATGTACTGCCGTTAAAAGTGTTATAAACATTTCAATTACTCGGATTAGACTTAATTATGCATTTATTGAAACTGAAACTGTTGATGCATTTCTGTTAATAGATCTCATTTTGGAAAATATTGATATCTTTCAATCATGATTATTTTTAGGATTATGATGATCACTTACTGAGTAGCCAAACTCATCAAACTATGGTAAACATTTTTTCCCAGGATAACTGCGGATTCATTTTGAGTGATAGTCAAGATCAACCTTGGAAGATACTGTTGTTGTACTAGCTTTCTTTATTTACTTTGTAAGACCTCGCCACTGTAAATTTGTCCTATCAATAGATGTATATATGTTTTGTCTGTCACATCTCAGGAATAAAAGTATTGTAAATTCTTGGGGTGTGACAAAACCTCATCATTGCATGTACATAGATAGCCATATTAAGATAGTGATCCACCATTGAGGGTTGAACGCATACATGTGCGAGAGATTACCCCTATGCACCATTGAGGTGTTGTTGCATCATGGTCTGACGGACCATGGTTTGTCTCTAGGGGAGAACTTAAAATCCACATATCAAAATTGTGTCTCCTAGTTTTTTAGTTAACTTTGGTGGTCCAATCACGAGCCCCTATAGTGGACTGTAGACCATGGGAACTGCTGGGCCAGTTTTAGAAAGCTAGGTAGATCATAGTCCGCAGTTGAAGGTGGAGTGCTTCAGTGCATTGATAAATTATTAGACCTAGACAGATTTGATTCCTATCAAACTTAATTGCCTCTATTAATTTTATATTATATGAGTTTTAAAATGTTTATTTGAATTTTTGTGAATATTTTGACATTTTATTTTTGTGATTTGAATTCATAAATTAAAATAAAGTCATTTTCCAATGTTTTAAATAAACTATGAGATTTAAAATTCTAAAATCAAAATAAAATATTTCTAAAATTATATGGGACCCTTCATAAAATATATATGCCCATTTAACACTTGTGGTAATTAGGTAGGGTCCATAAGAGGCCACCAAAGGGTCGGACGCCCCACCCATAGGGGATTACTAAATCTCCAAATACGGTGATAGTTATTTCATGTTAGTTGGCTTTCTACTTTTAGATGAAGCCAACTTGTACAACGAATTCAATTATTGAATTTTTTGAAAGTCTTGTATATCAAGATTGTTTGATTCAAGAAATAATGAATGAATATCTACTAAATGAGAAAATACGAGAAATATTTTTCTTATCTAAATATTTGATGGGAATATATTTAAAAAATGGAGGATAAAATTCTAACACATTTTTTGGAATCTTGATCGTGGATCAAAGGAATAGATGATTCACATCTCTCACCTCACAAGTCTCCCTATATCGATGGTCAATATTTGATTTCACTAAATATGACAAATCCTAAGGCAAATAAAATCTATAAAAGGGACTCTCCTCCCTTACTAAATATATACATCTCTTCTCTCTCCCAAAATTATCTCTCTAAGTTCTATCTAAAGGGGGTATGCCCCGACCTAGAGCATCATCTCTCTCCCTAAGCTTTCTAAAGGGCACACTCAAACCTAGTAGCTCTCCAACTTAGCCGATCTCTCTTGGGTTCAAAAAAGGGCACGACCCTAGCTTCTTGGATTGATTGTTTGTGGATAGCAAAAAGGAGGATCTTCTAGCTAGTGGATCTCTCCCTCTCTCTTTTTTATTTCCATCTCTCATCTCTAAAGACCAAGCCAAGGGGGCTTAGGCAAGACTAATACATTAATGCCTTAGGTAGTTGGTTCTAGATCGAGATCCACATGATATTGAGAGGGTTTTACCATAAGTAAGATAATCAAAAGACCGATCATAGATCCCGAGCACCATCGAGAGGAGACTCAGCGTGAGGCGTACTAAGCCCGGTTGAGGTAATCTCCCACAATTTTACTTCTTTAAATTTTATATTTGTGTTGAGCTTTTCTATTCCCATAAAAAAGTGAGTTAATGTTTTGATTTAAGGAATTGTATTAAATAGTAGTAGCAAGTGAGAACCATGTTTCATTTCTTTTATTTATTTATTTCAAGAGTTATTTGTTTGTAATTGGACATTGTGAGTAGTCTTAACGATGTAAGAATAAAATAAAAAAAAAAAAATTAATTTACGCTGTGTTTGATCACATAGTCCAACTTTCATTTTCAAGCCATCATAAGGTTTTTGACACTAGAACTACATGTTTCCCAAAATTTAGAAGTGTCTCTTACTTGTATAGTGTAAGATGTGCACCTCACCCTTCTTTAAATATCCCTAAAGAATGGTTACGTTACTTTCCCTTATTAGTAAGGCCAAAAGATATGACCATTTACTTCCTCGAAAAAGACCTACCAAGACTTAATTTTAGGACCTCAAAATTTGGAGATGTGACCTCTTCAATTCAAAGATTAAT
The DNA here is from genome assembly GCF_054954075.1 of Amborella trichopoda. Taxonomy (NCBI): domain Eukaryota; kingdom Viridiplantae; phylum Streptophyta; class Magnoliopsida; order Amborellales; family Amborellaceae; genus Amborella; species Amborella trichopoda. The sequence continues at coordinate 27,818,543 of NC_142337.1, read as the reverse complement.
TTGAATTATAAAAAACCTTAATTGTACCTTCTATTAAAAAAATAATGTCAAGAGATTTAATAAAGACCATCCAATTTTTTGATAATAAGATTTAAAATGCTGTAAGACTTAAATTTCAATTTTTTTATTGAAATAAATATTTAATAATTATCAAGTGGTTCAGAATTTCAAATTGAAAAACCGTCGTAGTGGTTATACTCCTGCCTAAAGTAACTTACGGAGCATAGTGTCCGTGCTCGTTAGTAAAAGTCCCTATTTTTACTCAAACCTCTTTTGGGAGAACAAGACAAACTTGCAAATGATATCTTAGGCTGCGGAGGATGGCTCTCAAGGGGTGAATGGCAATGGCAGCGGCAGCGGCAGCGGCAGCAGGTTGGGGTTGCGCAGTGTGGAGTGGCGGAGGGCGCCCCATCCTCTACCCCAGGCCAAAGCCAGTATTGAGATGGCCATCCTCCAACTCTCTTTCTTTCACCTCAATCTTTCTCTCTCGCTCCTCCTCCAACTTCCTCTCTCTCTCCACACATGCGCAACGGGGCGAGCAAGACATCCAACTGCGAGCTCCTACTGCCCAACCCCAAGAAGTAAACGACGACCAGGACCTTCAATACGTTGAGCAAATCAAACGGGTCTCTCTCTAACCAGTTGAGTTGTGTTTTGTTTGTTGGACCTCTCAATCTTCTGGCTTTTATACAGAATATCGTTTGGGTTTCTTTGATTAGGTGTTGGAGCTTCTGCGGAAAAACAGAGACATGCTTTTCAGTGAAGTATGAACTTAGAACCCTTTTTGTTTGTTCACTACATTTATGCCGTTGATTGTTAGGTGCCTGAAGCTTAGTTATCAGAAACTTTTGTACGTTCTGAAAATTTCAAGCAAATGTGAACTGTTTATGTATTCTTTATTCCATATTATCTTCTTCATAGCGTTGTCTCCAATCGCGGTCTCATTTGGTTGGTTTGTAAGAGTTAAACGAAGATGAGCAGATTGTGCCCGTCAAAATGGATAGTTGGTTCGTTGGGTTAAATGGAATTCAAATTCGGAATTTCAGTTATGGCAATAACCTCTTGGACCTTGGCTTCCATTAGTTTTGCACACATTCTTGCTCCTCTGTGCCCAATGTTTTTATCTTGACCCCGTGGGTTGAATTTACAAGGAGATATTTCTTACCACAGAACTACTTTCAGGTTTTATTTCATTGTTAGTCCGTCTACACCTTTTTTAAGCTTGGATTACTGTAGAACGGCCACCATTCGTTCAAACATCTCTCTCGCTCTCTATACATAGAGTATTTGAACAACACAAGTTATAATGTGATGAACCGTAACAGTTCTAGTGGTGCTTTCTGCAATCCTTTGAACCTTTTAATATGTTAGCTTGGTGAGATGGTGATTAGCTATTCCTCAAATTAAAATCATCATAGGTGTCTATTTGCAACAGCATAAAACACTACTGGATGTATACATACATCCATAGATATGTATGTACACTCATAACATGTAAATATGTGCTTCTCTGTGTTGAACGTTTTCAGTTTACTTTAGGAACCCTTGCAAAGGCCTTTAGTTTGAAACAAGGGAGAAAATGACCTGAACTCGGAGGTAACTGCGGGAAATGTTCCGAACCCCGCTGTTGCAAGTTTTTTGCTGCGGCTAAAGATGATCCTGGAAGTTTACTCGGGCAAACATTCAGTCATACCTATTTCTGAGATGTTTTGCTATAGGCAAAAATGTTAGTACAACTTCATATGGTTGAAAACATCTGATAAGTGCGGAAGAATTTGGGAGTGCATTGGATGGTTTAAAACGTGGATGGACAAAACGTTGGTCTGCTAGTGTTCTGTATGGATTCCTGGTGCATCCATCGATAAATTCCAGGGTGTTTACAAGGGACCGTATGGCATCCTTCTGGGAATTCCATTTCTGGAATATGATGGTTAATGGTGTTAGTGCTACTTCCAAGATTTCATGCGAGATAACATTTCCAGATTTCATGCTATATAGGATTATTACTGGAGTCCTCTACAGCATACCTAAGGACATCGTGTCTCATTTCATACGTCCAATCCAAGGGGGTTTACCGGGGGTAGGAAGATCTAGATATTCCTTGAATGATTCACAAGCTCATTGAGGCCTAAGTTTATGATTCTTAGTTTTGCCAAGAATATTGATCTAGATAAGGCCTATGATTATGTAGTAGGCTTTCTAGGAGTTATGTAGTTGTGTCTTGGAGTTGGGCATCTGGCCATGGTTTTGTTTGGATGAGGCTCCTGAATCTCAGTCCTTCTTGGTATTGGTAGTTCCTTTTCCCCATTGCTAAAGGAGTTGAAAGTTCCTCCAAACTAGCTGCATTCACTCTACATAGCTTGAAGCTATTCTGTAGCTGGGTGTGCTATATTGGACATATAGAAGCCCCATTTGTTGTTGATTGGGTGATGATTGCATGGGATTTTGGCAGGAGTTCAGTATCGAATTCTCTATCTCATTGTATGATCTTACTTCATCTTCGCCAACTGAACCTCAACCCTTTAGACATATTCCTACTCCTGCTCCATGCAGTGAATCATTGATGTCTGGTAAGTATTGAGATCCTTCTCCAATAGCAAATTCCTAAACCCGATAGTTGACTCTTTATTGGCATATTCAACCATCATAGGGTGCATGTTTGTTTCCATGCTCTACAATGACCAATGTCTTCTCTTTGAATCCAAAATTCGAAATTTATTTCCTTCACCTCCTGCTGGACCCAGGGTAATCGTCCCCTCTAAGCTATCCAGACTAGAGACAATTTCTGCTATCAAGGTTGGAACCAGAGTTCCACAATTTCTGCTATCAAGGTTGGAACCAGAGTTTCAAATCTATCTTCTCTTCCTCCTTTTTCTGTTTGTCCTCCTTTTCAATCTCTCTCTCTCTCTCTCTAGCCCCCCTAAAACTGTTCCTTTACTCTCTCTCCATCTCTCACCTCTCTCATTCTCTTTCCCTATCTCTCCCCCTTTGTTCATCTTCTCCCCCACCTAAATCTGTCATGCTTCTCTCTCTCATCTCTCTTCGTCTGTTTCCCCTCTCTCCCCCTTCTCTCTTGTTCTCCTAAAATGATCTCATCTCTCCCTCTTTTTCTCTTGCCTCCTCTTTCCACTGGTCCCTTCAACATCACATGTATTCTTTTTATGCAGTTACGTAGAACACATAGCATGTGAGCTGCCTTCATCCCACACTTGTGGGTTTTTTGCAAACTTGTATATTCTTTGTTAGTTTATTGTCACCAATTATCCAAAAGAAAAAGGTTGGAACCATAGTCTGGTACTTTGGCAAGACCAGATTTTCTTCCTCCTGCATGCTACTGTAATGTTTAATTTTTCTGCTTCCCACCCAGTCGAGCAGAAACATCCCCTTGAAGGCTCCCTTTATTTGTAACTGAAGACTTTCTTGTCCTGGAATTGTGATGCGCTCTTTGCCACTCCTATTCCCGGGACAGGAAAGGGACACTAATTTCCCCTCTATTTTCTTCTATATATTTGAAAATCATCTTTATCCAAAGTAGTTCCTTGAGATCTCTTTTCCATATTTCCATGCGTCTCCTTATGATTTGTTGTAGGTAGATTTTTCCTTATTTTATCTTAGCTTATTCTGTTTCAACGCCACCATTCCTACCCCCAAATGGATTTATACTATGTTTCTTCCAGTGCGACAGTAAAATATTTCGATATTCCATCATTCTCCATCGCAATTCCAGATCTAATGACGCCCAAAACTTTCAATGAGTTCCTATGAATTCACTAAATTAATCTGAGTTCTTGTGAATTGATTAAACTAATCTGCAACAATCTTGTTCCAACATTTCTTTGGGGGATCAAGATTATTTTTCCTGTTGTTCCTAATATAGAATAGTATGAAAGCATCTATTAGATTTCAGTTTATAGTCTTTTCTCATCGGCTCTAAAAAATGTAATCTTTAGACGCCCATATATGCGAGGGACTACTCTTTTCCTTTAATGCCATTTTTATATACAGCTGGGTGATTGCGCTTCTCTCCCCTATGGACTTCTACCATTTTACCATTTCATAGCTTCCTCTGATTCCTGACCATGCATAGCTTGATTTTATATCCTCCCTCACATCATTTCACTTTTCTACCATCTGATCATTAACCAGGGAATTCGTAAAACCCTAAGTCATAATGTATGAAAGCACCTCCTACCTAGTACCACTCCCCAATAATGCTTGTTGTGCGTTCCTTTTTTTTGGGTAAGTTTTGCTGCATTCTTTTGCTGTTGGTTTCGCGTTTTAACCCATTTAATGTTGGTTTCTTGAAATTAGTAATGTCTTTATGCCTTGTTTGAAGGAACTCAAAATCTTTGCAATTTACCTATCTATGATTTAAAAGCAGGTTATCGGGACAATCATTTAGTTTTCTAAACTTTAAATTTCAGGTAAAGTTAACTGTCATGATTGAGGATCCAAGAGATGCTGAGCGCAAGAGAATGCTAGGAATAGAGGACCCTGACACAGTGACAAGGGAAGATTTAGTTGCAGCTCTCGAAGACGTATGTTAATTGCTATTCCACATTTATGCTTGTTACTCTCCCTTGCATTTTTGTATGGTACCATATTTTTTTTTTTTTTCTATGCTATTAATATGTGTTCTGATGCTTCTTCGTGTTGCATTTTAAAGGTTTCATGTCTAGAGTTTAATCTGCACTGTTAGTAGTTTGTTCAGGGTTTTGTGATGCAAATGCTTTACTTAGGGGTCTTATAGAAAATAATGAATTTATTTTATTACTTTCTGTTTTTCGTGCATTCCCATTACTCTTTTGTGTGTAGCTTTTTTTTTATTAGTAAATAACTATTCTTTTCATAAAAATTCCTGAAGAGGTGAAAATACTACTACATCAACATGGCATGCATTATGCAAATTAAACCTTTCGTAGCCTGACTTGTTACCAATCAGCCCTAAGTTGTCTTCCTTGTGAATGTGCCTTACAAGCATGACAATAGTTTTAGAATTCGTTTAAAGCTTATGCAAATATTGTCTTTGGTTTGCGCGTGAATTTGGATTGATCTCTGAGCGAGATCAACTCAAATCTCTTGCGAAACAAGTTAAATTTTATAGTCCATAAAGAGATTGGGGGTCGCTCAAATTATAGATTTAGAATCATTGTAGATCTTGCAGATTCAGTTTTCTTCTAAATCCACTGGAACCGCCAGCTCTAGAATTTGTTTACTAGACCTTAAAAAGCTTTAATTCTAACTAAATTTAAGAAATAAAGAAATAACCAAAAAATAAAAAATAAAATAGGAAAATAAAATAAATAAATAAATAAAAGAGAAATAAAGATTGTGTAATTGAGAAACTCGGAATTGGGGCCTATATCAAGACCGCGGGTTGATTTACATATTTGGATGCCTTCTCTTGCTTTCTTGAAGCACGACTCTAAGGTTTTGGATCTAGGATTTGTTCATTGGATTTTGATTTTGGAGAAATTTTGAGAGGATTGGGGCTTGGGTCTCTAACCCAAGGTTTTTTAGGGATTTTCCTTAATTTTCTTGGGGTTTTAGGATTTTCCTATTTTCCCATGGATTTTTGGAAGAATTTCCTAATTTTCTAAGCTTTTCGAGGATTTTTTCTAATTTATTACGTATTTTCCTAATTTTTAGAGGGTTTTCCTAATTCTGGGTTATTTTCCTAATTTTTGGAATTTTCTAGGCTCTAGGGGAATATTTTGGGATTTTCCAGATGATTGTTCGGAATTATTTGAAGGGGTTTATATAGACCTAGCCTAGGGCTATGACTGATTTTTTTAGATCTAAAGTTTGAGTCCTAATCCAACTGGGATAGGGGCAAAGAGGTCATTTTTTGTGTTTATCCCATCAAAGAACCGCGTCAAAAAGTGTTTACAGAAGGTTGGAACTGACTTTGGGCCCATCATGCCGCTTGCGACACAAAGTGGGTCATGCTGAGGACTATTCTATCATTTTCCTGAACAATTTTGTTCTAACCATAACTTTCTAACTGTAAGTCGTATTCAGGCGATTCTTGGACCGTTGAAAAGCTTGTGACCTCATCTATAATTTGAAACCAAATTTGGTCAAATTTGAGGTACTTTAGAGAGATCTACAAGATTAGGACTTAGGGTCTCGGTTTTGGGTCTCTGAGTGTTAGATTGGTGTTTGGGTCAGTTTTCTAGGTTCATAAGGCTCAAAGGTGTCTAGGATGAGTATGTGAGGGTATTGGGATAGGTTTTGGGTGATCTTCGAACAATTCTAATCGGTTTCGGTCCACTAAGATTAGTGTGGTACTTAGCCTCAGAACTTGAGGTTTTTAGGAATTCCCTCAGCTAGAACTTCTAAGGGGCTGTCTACACTTCGTAATTTCCATCAGAAAAGGTCTTCCCTCTTGAGACTTGAACAATATGTGCAACAATTTGAATCTTGTAACATTGATCACAACACAAGAAGTCCAAAATGAAGTTATGTACTACTCAGTGTTTCAAAAAGCTCTAGGCGGCCTGGGGGGTCCAGGCCGCCTAAGCGAGCGCCCAGAACCTGGGTGGTCTAGTTGAATCCAAAAAGGATTCTCCAGTCTCTAACAGCATATATATTGTATAAAATATAAGAATTAGGTATTTAGGGCACATCAGAATTCAAAATATACTACACATTAGCACACACTCCATAAGCATTACCATAAGTCGGTCCATATCCAATTAAAACTTAAAATTTACCAACCAAATTACCAAACTAAAGTTACCAAATACCAAACCAGTGGAATTATAAATCCACTATCCACAATACACAACCAAGAGGAAGAAAATAAAAATGAAAGTAATACTTGAAGACTCAAAAAAATCTTCAATATTTCAATCAATGTTCAAAGTTTAATCATTATTCATCATTCATCATAAAAAAAAGTAGGGTAAACTGTATTTGCATCATATTCATCGGAGTCGTCACCCTCCTCAACATAGTGGTCGTCCTCCTCCATCTCTTTTGAATCAACCTCTTGTTCCTCCTCTTCCTCGTACTTTGTGCAGAAGATCTAGTGGCTCTAGGAGGGCCAGTTGATGTCTCTGAAGCATTTATGACCATGTCCCATGTCAATCTTTTATGCCCCTCGTCCTCATCATCATCAAATAGCCACTCTATAACATTGTCCATATTTTTTGATTTGATGGGGTCTCTCTTAATTTTTTTAGCAAACCTATCCTTCAAGAATCGATTATACTTGACATAGACTAGGTCATTGAGCCTCTTTGATTCAAGCCTGTTCCTTTTCTTTGTTGAATCTAACAAAATCAAATGAAACTAATTAAAATCCATGGTTCATGTATTATTAATATAATTATACAAATTACCCTTACGGCTTTACCCGTTCAAAAGTACTCCAATTGCGCTCACAACTGGATGAGGAAGTGGTTAGGTTTAAGATCCGAATGGCCAACTTTTGTAAATTTGGAGAACTACACCCATGTTGGCTCCACCAATTTGCTACAAAGATATAGAATAAAATCATAAATAAATAATAGAATTATAAAAATGAAACTTGATTACTTGAACTTGATGAACTTAAGAATATTAGTACTATCTGGATCAATTTTGGTCCTTTGCCTCATCGCCATTGGACTCTCAAAAGACTTTAATGAGCACTTGTAATTTATCAGCTCATCAACGCATATAATATCCTGGATATCAGGATCAGGGACTAGCACATCTATGCACTTATTAAATTCAGTCATAATTGTATCATTTGTGTGTATATGCTTGTCAACATAAAAAAAAAATTGGGTTCAAATAATAACCAGCTGCATGCAATGGCCGATGTAGCTGCCTATCCCACTTCTCATCAATAATCTCTCAAACAAGGTTGTAGCGGTTCTCATCATCATCAAAAGTTTGGGTTCTCTCTTTTGCATTTCTCCATAGCTTCATATATGTAGCCCATAGAAGCCTTGTCATTATCAACCATACAAAGGACTTTGACAAGAGGAAAAAATACCTTAAGAGCGCCCTTCACCCCTCGCCAAAAAGCCTTAGAAAGGATAATATCTCTCACCTTCTTCCTAATCTGATCCTTGGACCACTTGCATTCTCTCCAGTCATCCGAGATAACATCTGTCTCAACTGCACTCTCCTTGAATATATGCTATCTAGGCATAAGTACCAGGTCACAAATCTCGTGACCTCAGGCCTCACAAGCTCTTTCTTCTTTGTAAATCTACGCATCATGCTGAGGGTGAGATGGTGGCTATAAATGAAATCAATGTAAGATAAATTTGTCCTTAGTAATACAAATGGGTAAGGTTGTAAGGGTAATTTGTATAATTGTATTAGTAATACATGGACCATAGATTTTAATTAGTTTCATTTGATTTTATTAGATTCATACAAAGAAAAGAAACATGCTTGAATCAAAGAGGCTCAATAACTTAGTCTATATCAAGTACAATCGATTCTTGAAGGACATGTTTGCTAAGAGAGATAAGAGAGACCCCATCAGATCAAACAATATGGACAATGCTATGGAGTGGTTAGTTGATGATGATGAGGTCGAGGGTATGAAGAATTGAGATGAGACATGGTCATGGATGTTTCAGGGGCATCAACTGACCCACCCTCCTAAGGCTACTAAATCTTCTGCATAGAGGACGAGGGTGGAGGAAGAGGAGGAAGAAGAGGCAGATTCAGAGGAGATGGAGGAGGACGACCAATATGTTGAGGAGGGTGACAACTCCGATGAATATGATGCAAATGTAGCTGACCCTACTTTTTTTTATGATGAATGATGAATGATGATTAAACTTTGAACTATTGAAGATTCTTTTGTGTCTTCAAGTATTACTTTCATTTTTGTTTTCTTCCTCTTGGTTGTGTATTGTGGATAGTGGATTTGTAGTTCCACTGGTTTGGTGTTTGGTAACTTTGGTTTGGTTATTTGGTTGGTAAATTTTAAGTTTTAATTGGATATGGACTGACTTATGGTTATGCTTATGGAGTGTGTGCTAATGTGTAGTATACTTTGACTTCTGATGTGCGCTAAATACCTAATTCTTATATTTTATACAATATATATACTGTTAGAGACTGTAGAATCCTTTTTGGATTCAACTGGGCTGCTCAGGTTCTGAGCCGCCCGCTTAGGTGCTGGGAGGCTTGGACCCCTCAGGCTGCCTATGGCCCACCTAACACTTTTTGAAACACTGGCCAAGAGGGCCCCATCTAGGGTTTGTCTATTGGCAACAAGGGCAGATTGGTTAGGTGAGACTGCTGAGGAGGCAAGTGGCTAGGACCTAGGTCTGAATCTTATAGAAAGATTTTAAAAGGCTAATAGGCCTAAAATCCCTCAATTTTTTTGCCCCTTCGATATTGGGACAAGTGTTAAGAACGTGCAGTTAAAGGTCGAATTGAGGCCACCTCTAAGAAATAATTCTGCCAAGAAGGCCAAAAGATTTGGGGCAACAGTTTCAGAATTGTTATAACAATAGGGAACCCATCTGGCCTTGAGGCCTTGCCTTTAGGAAGATCTAAGACTGCCTTGTGTATTTCTTCGAGGGCGAAGGCTGTCTCAAGCCATTCAGCTTGGTCCTGGGTGAAGGTTAGAAAGAAAGGTTGCCTAGGGTGGGGGAACGATGTTGGGGTTTAGAAAGCGGTTTTTAAAGTATCGAATGAAGATACGTTTCATTTGATCCGGGAGATGGAAGGAGCCGGCCGCCAACTGAAATGTGCGTTATAGCGTTGCCCCTTCTTCGAGAGCTGTATTGTGGTAGAAGGCTATATTTCGGTCTCCTGCTTTCAATGTAAAAAAACGGACTGCCCTGCGCTTAGGAGCCCAAAAACTTTTTTCCACACGCCTGGACTTGGGCGCCCCAACACGGGCCGCTGTACCTGGGCGGGCGCCCAGTTCTGGGCGGGCAACTAGCACCGTTTACGAATTTTTTTTTTAACTTCGCCCAAAAGGGCAAAGGGGGTCATTTTGACCCACAAGTTTGTAGAAAATAAGTTTAGGGGTTTATTTTTCAACCCCAAACTAAAAAAAACAAGAAACCCTCAATCTTAAACTTATTTATGAGAATCTAAAGCAATTGCTGAGAATCAAAAGTACTTCTTGTGGATTGAAAAAGTTTGTTTTTCTGATTGAAATTATTTTTAGGGTGCTATTGGTGGTACTAGAAGACTTTTAAGTTCATTCGTAGCTCGACTGAGATAGGCAACATCGAAGATCAGAGATTGGGTAGAAAAGGTCAGTTTGTAATCTTTATTTGAGATTTATTTTTTCAATTTGAGATGTCTTCTGCGGGGTTTACTTGGGGTGGAGAACCGGGATGGAAATACTGTGTTAACCTGGATAAGAATGACAGAAATAAAATTATGTGCAATTTCTGTGGACATGTTTCTAATGCCGGCATAAATAGATTTAAGAAACATCTTGCCGGTATTAGAGGTGATGTTGCCCTATGTAAGAAAGTCCCAGATCTTGTAAAGAAAGAAATTTTGGAGTACATTGAAGCTGAAAATAGTAAAAAAATTACAAAAAAAAAGGACAGCAGAATTAAAGTCAGGGGTTAATATTTTTGATGATAATATTGAAACTGAAGAAGAGGTAGCCATGGTTGGTACTCAGAGCTCTAAGACCAAGAGGGCTTTTGGGTCTAAGAAGGCTCATACGAGAGGGCCTATAGATAGTTTTTTTATACCTAACTCTGAGACAGTAATTGAGAAAGGCAAGGGAAAGGGGAAAAAACAGGTGACAATTGAAAATAGTTTTAAAAAGGAAGACAGGGCCAGAGTGATTCAGTATATTGCTTGGTGGTTTTACCATGCGGGCATTTATTTTAACACTGCTAGTTTGAATAGCTTCCATATAATGTTGGAAGCAATTGGGCAATTTGGGCCAAGTTTGAAAGCTCCAACTCCTAATGAGATTAGAGAGCCACTACTGAAGAAAGAAGTCGAGTACACTAATGAATATCCCAAGACTCATAAGGAGGAATGGGTTAAATTTGGGGTTTCTTTGATGACAGATATGTGGAGTGATAGGCGGAGGAGGAGTAACATGAATTTATTAGTAAATTGTCCTACGGGTACAGTTTTTTTACACTCAATGGTTGCTTCCAATGATGTTCATGATGCATTCTCTCATTGATAAAGGTATTGAGGAGGTTGGGGAGGAACATGTACTTCAAGTGGTCACAGATAATGCTGCTCCCAATCTAGCTACAGGTCATTCGCTTCCACAAAAGAGGCCTCGCATATTTTGGACTCCTTGCTCTGCACATTGCGTAGATCTTATGCTTGAGCCAATTGGTGAATTACCTCCTATTAAAGGAATTATTTTTAAGGCTAAGGAGGTTACAATCTGCATATACAGTCACATACTTACCATTAGCATGATACACAAGTTTACAAAACAGAGAGCTAGTGAGGCTTGGGGTCACTAGATTTGCCACTGCCTGCCTTAGTCTACCGAGCATGTATAAGAGGAGGATCGTATTAGGGTCTATGTTTGCTTCAGAGGAGTGGAGTAGGTGTAAGTGGTCTAAAGATACCAAGAGAAAGAAGGCACGAGATATTATTCTTTTGAAATATTTTTGGTGTGGGGTGAAGCATGCGATATTAGTATTTCTTCCCTTGGCGAAGGTCTTACGCTTGGTTGATGCTGATAAGCCCTCCATGAGCTTTATATATGATGCAATGGAAAGGGCTAAGAATGAGATTGCAGAGAATTTGGGCATTGTTGCAGGGAAGTACGCCCCAATTTGGGAAATTATAGATGATAAATGGGATAGGCAGCTCCATAGACCATTGCATGCAGCGGGGTACTCCTTGAACCCCAAATTCTTTTATGCAGATGCAGATATTGAGTCAAAAGGGGTAATTATGGATGGTTTTAATGAGTGCCTTGAGAAATTAGTTCCTGATCCAAATATCCAACATAAGATATCAATTGAAGAGCTAATTTCGTACAAGTGTTCTTTGATGTCATTTGGGAAAGATATGGCATTAAGGCAGAGAAACAAAGACGAACTAGGTAATATTCTTTTGACTTATGTACTTTTGTTTTATAAAATATAAATTTATTATTTTCTTTCAAGTTCTGATAATGTTAAATACCTAAATTAATTATAAAGGTTGCCCCACATATTGCAGCCCAATGGTGGAGACAACATGGGAGTAGCGCTCCAAACCTCCAGAAGATGGCTATGTAGATCTTGAGTTTGATAACTACCTCTACTGGTTGTGAGCGCAATTGGTGTTCGTTTGAGATGATATTTTACCATTTTAAAGGAATAAAATTTTATATGCTTTTTTTGTTTATAAGTTCATATTCATTTTGTAATATAGATTCATAAAAGGTAAAAAGATCATAGACCTATAGTAGTTACTTATGCATTATTTTTCCTTATAGGTGCATACAAAGAGAAGAAATAGGCTTGAGCAAGGGAAGCTCAATGACTTGGTTTTTGTTAGAGAGAATCAAAGGCTCAAGGAGAAGAAAAACCAGCCAAAGAAGGACCCTATCTCTTTGAAAGACATGGAGAATGCTTCAGATTGGCTAGTTAGTGACCCTGGTACTGAGGAGGTCTTCCCTAAGGAGGGTTTGACATGGGAATGGTTGAGGAGGCTTTAGGGCAAGCTTCTGATCATAGGAGGGCCACTTGAGCAACTTCTTCTGCTGGTACTTCACGAAGGGAGATAGAGGAAGAGGAGGCAGATTTAGAAGAATCTTTGGAAGAAGAGGAATATGTTGAAAAGGGTGATGATTCTGATGATGACGGCCTCAATTCTAATGCAGATGAAAGCAAGGAAGATGATGATTTTGATTCTTATTGATGTCTTGATCGTGTCTTCTCTCTTCTGTTGAAGTAACTTTAATACTTTATTGCACCATCTTGGTTTGGGCTTTAGACATTTGGAGTTTGAACGTTTTTTATTTAGTTATGTGGTTTGTAACTTTTGTGTCCTTTTGGATTATTTCGTTGTGTGGTTTGCTGGTTTTTTTATAGTTTTGGAAGTCAGTTTGTTGATGACTTGGAGAGTTGGAGACTTGGATGTTATTATGGGTTTTTTATGGATATGGAATATGCCAATATGGAGAATTTGAGAGTTGGAGACCTTACAAGCCTATTAGACTTTTAAATGTTTTGTATGGTTCAAAATTTGGAATAAATTACAAATTTTGACACAAATATATGCATATATGTGCATGTGGATAACAAATATATAAAAAAAAACTAAGAATTTGCACCGCAGAGCGCCTGAGGTTCTGGGCGCCAGGCCGGCCGCGTAGTGTTTTTTGAAACCTTGCCTACTTTAAGCCATTTTATCCTAGATCTCTGGTACAAATAGGTTTCTTCAAATTTAAGGGTTTGATGAAGGTTAATCTCAGCTTTGAACCTATCGGAGCCTTCCTTGAGCGTGAGTACCCAGGATTCCTTCATACTATCAGGGTGTGGAAAATGGTTCAAAGGTCTTGAATTCGCTCCCCAAAGTTGGAGGGGAGGGTCCACTTCCAGAGCTTATTTGCACCCTTGACCAGCTGGAGTTTTCTGAAGAGTTTGATGCCTGTCCACCGAGAATGGACGTGGAAGTCCAGCAAAAAATTGAGACAAGGAAGGCTCTTCGAGCTAGAAGAGCTCAAATCTGAAAGGTGAATCGACTGTTGGACAAGTTTAGTGTCCAAGAGGATGGGTTTGTGGTCTGAGGTGATTTTAGGCAGAGCTAGGGAACAAGTCCCCGAGAAAGAGGTTTTCCAGGATTGGGAGGCAAGAAACCTATCAATTTTAGTCATGATAGGGTTTACAACATGGTTGGACCAGGTAAAGGAGGCTCCAGTGAGGGGGCTATCTATGAGGGGGATACTATCGGTAAATTCCAAACAGGCTCTCATGGTGAATGTGAGTTGGCCACCATTTGATTTATCATGCGTCCATTGGACAACATTGAAATCACCTTTGATGAACCATGGGAGATCAAGAGTTGAAGCAACCTACCGATGTTCGGGCCAAAGGTCCTGATGTCTATTAGGACAGTTGAGTTCATAGACAAAGGTAGTCTGAAAGAGAAAGTTATCTGAGACTCTACTTCATAGCATAGTTTTAGAGAAGTCAAGGACATGAGAAGAATGGACTTGAATGATTGTAGGATTCTAGATGACGCAGTTTCCCTTGAGGCTCCCAAGGAATCCTTAGCAATCCAACTACAAGGTCTTCTACCCCAAGTTTCCCTAACAAGGGAGAGGTTCAGACCAAGTAGTTTGATCTCAAAGAGGGCTAAAATTACTGGGAGAAAACGAGAGAGCAAACGACATTGCAGTTGGCATGGCTGCCAAGGCCTTTGATAGTCCAACATAAGAACTTCATCTTGGAGAATTGGGGTGGCGGGAGGATTCTCGGTAGGATCTTCTCTTGTTAGGACTATAAGAAAGCGCAAATATGAGGGGTGTCGGCTGTACCGAAGGGCATTGGGGACTCATAATTGATCCCCGAGACCAAGTTAACAAGTTCTCTAGAAGCTCTACGAGTTTTGGGTTTGGATAGACCGAGTCCATTTTAGGGGAGGGTTGTCAAAGACATTGATCCAAATAGTATGGATGCCCTAGGCAGTTGTACTAAATATATGGTTTCAGAATTCAAGCATGTAAGTAATGTAAAATTTAAATCTTTCCTCACTAAAAAACTTCTGGCATGGATCTGAAGGGATTGGTGTGTGACTCTTGAAAGGTGGGAATCTCGATTTCGAATCAATGGGACAACAATTCCAACAATATAGGAATCACGATACCTATTTTAGTGGGTCGTGATTCTGGATGGCATTGCTCGCTGTGGATTGATGTGCGATTCCAAAAAGGTAGGAAACACAGTTCCAAATTGATGACATACCGATTCCAACAAGATATGAAACACAATTCTTATTTTATTGGATCGCAATTCCGATATGCGAGGAATCACGGTACATATGATTTGCATTGTATGGACAACGATTCCAATTATAGGAATCATCTGACACCTGCGGTTTTGCGATTCCAATTCCTGAAACGATTTAGAATCACTGGCGCTTCCAACAACTATAGGTTGGAGTTGATGTAAGCAACCAAAGTTCAATCACTTTGATACATAATTTGGATTACTAACTGTCACTGTCTCACTATCACCATTATTATCTTGTTCCTTGCTGTCACCATTGTCATTTTTTTTTTCCTGCCAGGTAAAAAATTCCAATGGCACAGGGTTTGATCCATCAAGTTGTCCCATGAGACCAAGTCTCTAAGAAGTGGGATACTTTTTTCTTCTAAGTGAGGAAATTTGTAGCTTCTGTTGGCTATATGGCCTTTCAAGGCCTTAAAGCCGAGGATCTTTCGCTCAGTGGGAGTAACAGAGAGAGAGTGGATCTGGGTTCTTGGCGAACTGGGACCTAGATTCATATATCTCGAGTACATGAGGCAATGAGTGTTTGCGATTAGAAAGAGAAATCTCTCAGGGAGGTGTGATGGTCACTTCCGAGTTGGGGCTAATTTAATTAGCATGCCTCATACTTAATGTGATTGGCCAGGCTAGGATAAACAATAGAGAACACATGAACTCGAGTATTTTTTGAGTATCGGCCTTGTGTGGAATGGTCGTGATTTATGGGACATAAGACATAAGTCCGTACCCTGACACAATACCACTCCACGGCATGTGCACTTACAGTCGCATGGGAAGTCACTCTTTTAAAGTTAGATCTGACTAAGAAGAGATAGTGCACATGTGCCTTGAGAGGACCCCTGTATTAAAGCACTTATATGTCCTACAGGGGTGCAATTGTAATCCATTGATAACCTGATAATGGAAAGCTTGATTAGGGTGACTTTGATGTGACCAAATTATGTTTACATGTCATAAACTATGGAACTTAGGTCTGTTGGGTCACCTTGAGACATAGTGGACCACCATTATGGACTAACCCAGTGGAGTATTCCAATGCCTAGTGTTGTTTCTAGAGATCTCATTTACCTTCGGATGCCAACATCAGGCATTGTGTCACCATTTATGAGTATACCAATATCTCAAATAATTGGCCCCTCGATTTCCACTTAGGAGGGTCACAATACTCAATTTCCAAAAATCACGTGATCATATGATCACAATGAATAGTGTGCTTATTTGAAGCTATCATCCAAGGTGAGTCAATAATAAAACAATCATTGTTTCAAACTTTCATTAGCTTCACATTTGATGTCGGTCTCTCTCCATTTATCATGGGCAAATTTTCTCAAAACACAAGAGACATCAAGCTTTCCAGCAGCACATTACCACATGTTCGAACTTATACATCCCACACTATGTAATCAACCTGTTTTTAGGTGTGACCCAAAAGATTTGTGTACAATGAGGATATTAAAACTGAAGTAAAGATTCGTGCTCTTAAGAAGAAAATGCAGCCAAACTGAGCTACTCAAAAAGACATACAGTGAACCATTGTCACTTACATAAATCATATTTTGAGAGCATAAAAAATTTACCAATGGGGGTGCTGAAAATGAGCAGTTGACAAGGTTGGGCTTTGAACTAAGTTGCAAAGCTATCATTTAGCAATGAACTAAGGTTCAACGCCAAAACTCCAACAAACAGTCTGAGCTGCTTATTCTAAGCAAGCTCCTAAGAAAAACATTTTAAGCAGCAGGTCAACTTTAAGACTAATTTTCATGAAACCAATGTTCAACAGCAGCATAAGGATGAAAGCAGCCCTTTAATGAAACTGATATCCATCAGTAATAAAAGGCTGAAAGGAGGCAGTTCACGGGTCTGATATGCAGCAGCAACTAAAGAATGAAGCAGGCAGTTCACGAACGTGATATGCAGCAGCAATGAAAGCAGGCTGTTCGCAACAGTGATATCCAGCAGTAACTCAAAAGGAGAGAAAACTGATATTTAGAAGTAGTTCTAAGTGAAGCCTTCCTATAACACAGCTGCAACTTAAGTTCAAAGATCCAGCTTTGACTTCAAGTGAAAGACAAGCAGAAATCAGCGTTAACTCTATGACAGAAATAAAATGCAGCAGCAGCAAAAATAGCTTGTGCGAGAGGTCAAAGAAACTAGCCACGAAGTCTGGAAGTCACAGCAAACTAACGTCCAAGAATTGAGTTTCAAGAAACTCAGAAGGTAGTACTGCTGTGACAAACATTGGGTCTGTCACGCACTTTCTTATGAAGATTACAAATGGTAGGAAAAGGTTTCAAACGTAGAGCTTAGAGACTGTGAATCAATGGTTACAAAGTGAAAATATTTGAGTGGGTGGTGGTGAAAAATCCCAATGTTTAGTGTCTCAAGGTAATGATCATATATGTTCATACAACTGAAAATTTCTAAAATCAACAACACATACGCAGCAACGTCAAAAACACAGCAGAAAAAGTGACAGTAATGCATCACGATTGATTTTGTGAGGAGAGAGCTTGACTCAAACAAAACCAGGCAAGATAGAAATTAGTGACGCAATCGCAGGGGTGGAGTTTGTGACGAGGCAACTGTTATTTATAGGATAACAGTTGCAGAAAAACGTGATTGAGTGCAAAAACACAGCTGCTTATTTTTGAAGAATAAGTTCTTCAAGTCAATAAACTTTATGAAAAGAAAGGTCTTTGAGAGAAAACTCAATATAAATTATTCCCCATAACTTTCTATACCAGAAAACACAGTTAAGAAGAAGGAAGTCCCACGTTACTAACAGTGTGCTTTAAAGGGCAGTTCTAAGATGCTTACCATATGCATCTTAGGTTTAAGAAAATAACTTTCGTATCACGCCATGAGCTCTAGTTCTTGTATGCTCCTCATCAACCAAGAAATTTGAAAGAAAATGAAAGTTTGTGGATCTCAAAGCAATTTGGGTTTTATGGATGTAGAAAAAGCAAGTTCGAACCTTCTCAAGTGGAAATGAATATAAGCACATACACACACATCTTAGCCTTCATGCTCACCCTTTTATAGAACTCATCAAAGGTGGAGAGAGAAAGTAATTGAATCCTAGCCTTTAAAATAGACAATCCAAGGGTTGAGAGAGGCCATCACAACATAGTCCATCCATCACCATGCTTTGCCATCGTTGGATGGTCAGGATTGATCAATCACCTTAATCACCAAATACCCATAAAATGCTACTCATCAAGCCTATCATATTCCATCGTTTCTTTTTAATCGCCTAGGTGAGACCCATATGTGTGCAAAATTTGAGGTCCATTGGACCCACAATTTTCTCAAAATCCTGATTTTATTACAAACAATATGGGACATATTGTCCCTTTCTCCTTTGTTCTTGGCCATGTGGCCCAAACTATGCTAGCGGCCTGCTGACCCATATAATTTTTTCTATATATATATATATAATATATAAGGGATAGTATACAATGAGACCATTTACCTTTGTTACAAGGAGGTCGCAATTGCTTATAACCATCCTATATGAAATCTGATAATTTAGGTGTGTCACACAGTTCGAGAAAATTTCTTTTGAACTTTAAGCTTGGTCAATAAAATAAATGTGGCCACCCAATTTCACATCCAATGTTCAAAATTAATTATGACCACCTTATACAAAAGGTAAATGGTCTCATTGTATATATATATATGAAAGGCTCGGGTAGCTCGCGCAAGAGCGCAGGTTCAAGTCTTGAGAGTGGCCACTTTGTGCATAAAAAGCCAAAGGTTAGGACCGTTTCCATCTCACCCCTCCTGGAACCCTGCATAGGCGGGACCAACACTGGGTTACGGTGCTTTCTATATATATATATATATATAGATATATATATATATATTATATCACTTAGATCATATTTTAAGATGTTAGAATCATGACAGTGTATCTTACTGTTGCGTAACCCTTAAAAGGATCCCAACATATTTATTTATCTTGCATTGATACTTATTGATTTGTTCTTACATATGGTTGTCTTATCTATCATATTTTTAGCATGGATTGCATGTAATGAAATTTACTCCCTTCTATCTCGCTAACATTTTTCATGACAAGTTACTCAATGAGAAAGTTTGCAATTTTTGTGCTTTGATATGTTTGCCATGACATTTATAAGTGAGGTTTCTCATCTATCTTATTATTGGCTTTGAATATCATTCATTACCAAGTTATGTTGGACTCTGTAGGTACATGAGGGGAGGATCCCAAAAAACCGTGTTGCACTACGTATGCTTGCAGAAGAAATGATACAATGGCCCAATCTTGAGGTGCCCAATTTCCTCCATTGTATTGGAAACACTCTGGGCTGTAAATGCAAGGGTGAAATGCAGGGGTGGCTTATATATATATATATATATATATATATATATATATATATATATATATATATATATATATATATATATATATACTATGGTGAGCCCACTAGCTCACAGAATAGTACAAGCCCAATGGCTCAGATTGAATCTGGGCCGATCTGATGGCCAATAGTGTTTGAATTTTAATTTTTTTTCTATAAATTCAAATCACTTGAAATTTTAGGTAAATATTCTTCTCATCAAGCCACACTTAATAAAAATATAAAAAAAAATAATCCGCAAAATTAAAAATGATCAAAGTACCCCCAAAAATTACGGGGGTATTTTGATCATTTTTTTAATGTAAAATATTTTTTTTAATATTTTTTGAATATTCACCTATTTTTGATCTACACACGTCTAAAATTTCAAGTGATTTGGATTTGTTAAAAAAAAAAATTAAAGTTCAAACACTATCGGGCATCCATGATCGTTAGATAGGCCCAGATTCAATCTAAGCCATTGGGTTCATTTTTTCTTGTGAGCCCATTGGCTCACAGAAGTATTTTCTATATATATATATATAAGGTTATTCTAGAGTTAACAAACCCTCAAAATACAAAGGTTAAAGTTAGAAGGGGTTGTGATGGTGTATTTATCAAAAAGATCATAATTTTTTTTAAAAAAATTATTTTAATAGGTAACTTAACCATTAAACAAGGGAAAATTTGAAATTTTTACAAAAGTACAATGGCATTTTGGAAGTTGGTGTCTTGGAATTTTATTTGTAGAGTGCCCTTGTCTTTTAGTATAAATTTCAACTTTACCCCTTTACGGAGATGACAAAAGTACCCCTTGTCTTGTATTATTTATAAAATTGCCCTTACTTAATGATGAAACTATCACAAAAAATAACTTTTTTTAAAGAATAGACTACAAAATTAGTAAATCCACCTTTCACAACTATCTCTATCTTTGACTTTTGTAATTTGAAGGGTTGTGAATTTTAAATTATCCCATATATGTATATTTGGTGTCTACCTTGATTGAATGCTATACGAGCATCAAATCAAACCATTTCCCCTTGTGGATTGTCGGCTATTTAATCTCTTCTGATCCTCGCTATAGGAAATGAACCTTTGAGCGGCCCATCTCTAATCAAGGTGCGAGCCCCCTTCTCAAAAAGATAGGCGGCCGGCTTAGCTCATGGCAGAAGAAGGAAAGAAGCGAAGGGCACTCCTTCACAGACAACACATCCAATCTTCTAAAGGGCTCAGATTGGAGCCCAGTGCCTGCAACAATTACGGAGAAAGGTGGGTTGTTTGATAGTAGTTTTGCTTTGCTATAAAAGTTCCAAGTATCAACCTCTGATTGCCTACGGGATTAGCCTCAACGAGTTCTGCGGCTACACTCAAAGTAGCTTATAGAATAGTTCACTTTAGGAATAGGGGTTGGTTGTTGATCTCTTTTGTTAACTCATATGGAGTGTGTCAGAACATAATCATTGGGTTGGTTTTCTTTGTTTCACTATTCCCACCTAGGTCCGGTTGCTTGGCCGGGATAGGCTTAGTCAGCGGCGCTCCATTCGTTAGGTTGGAGCTCAGACCTCGCTAGCCCTTAGTGCATGAGCAAACCTCTTCGCAGCCGCCTAGAAGAAATCCATACCGGTTCCATATTGTATTTATATATCCGTATCCAGTCCCTCTCAATGAAACATTGAGAAATCCCCTTATCAATGTGATATTTGACAATGAAGGAATTTACATCAACCGTCTGCGACTTCTCGACTCTCACATCTGGACTCAAAGTGACCCTATCTCTTTCTATGCATGCGAGAGGTTATAATTAACATTACATGTGCCTCAATCCAATCGGTATCGAGTAACACTCGCTGCATCCTCGACAATGAATCTACTAATGATTGTAGGGTTCTCACCGATCCAATGTGTTGATTGATCCTCGTCTTCCTCATAGCATGTGCAGCCAGTGCGTCTGCCTCCCCATTCGCCTCCCTATAGACATGATTTGCAGCCCATGTCTTTCTACGTAGAAGTGCCCAATTTCCATAAGTGGCTCGCATCATTCTCCATCCAATGTGGCATTTTCGGTTAAGGCATGAGATTGCTAATATTGAGTCTCCTTCAATGAGAATCTGAGTAGCATTAAGTTGGTGGGCGAGTTTGACGTCTTCTACTAAGGCGGTTACTTCAGCCTCGTTGTAACATCCAATTGAATTTATGAAAAACCTTCGAAGATAGTGTTCTTATCGCAGCATTCCTCGTGTTCACCTTCGCGAGGGCCTCATTCGCTGTGCGCTCATTTAGTCGGATAGTGCTCCTATCCGTCCAATCCGTCCAATCAGGGAGTTGCATGTATAGAGGTGGGCCGATCATGTGCAACTCCACTGCCCAAATACCTTGCATGTGGTTTTGAATGGTGTAGTCAAATCTTCGCTCCCAAACTTGGTTAAAGAAGTTTTCTCTATCTCTCACATTATGCTCGATCGGTATTCCTAGCGCAGAACCCTGAGGAACAGGCAGGGGAATGGTCTGGACGTAGCTAAAGTGGCGGAGCATACGATCAGGGTAGTAACCCATCGTTAGGTCATCGCAGATCAACCAAACCCGACACAACCAGCTAGGTCAAGAAGCCATAATGACTGGGTCCTCTAACTCCGGTAACTCACTAGCATATGGATACCAGGTGAACTGTCCAAAAAAGTCAAATCAAAATGACAAAGAGGAGTAAGTGATTCACAATAATCACAAGAAGTAGAAGGTTACTTACTGTCTGCTCATTCAACACATCCAGGTCAATACGCGAGATATATATATATATATATGAGATAATCTAAAGTTTACAACTTTCAAATTACAAAGGTTAATGATAAAATAAGTTGTGAAGGGTGGATTTACTAACTTTGTAGTTTATTCTTTAAAAAACGTTATTTTTTGTGATACGTTCATCATTAAGGGTAATTTTGTAAATATCACTACAAGACAAGGGGTATTTTTGTCATCTCCATAAGGGGCAAAGTTGAAATTTTTACTAAAGGACAAGGGTATGCTACTAATAATGTTCCAGGACACTAACTTCCAAAATGCCATTGTACTTTTGTAAAAATTTCAAATTTGCCCTTGCTGAATGGTTAAGTTACCTATTAAAATAATATTTTAAACAAAAATTAATAGTTTTTTGATAAATACACCCATCACAACCCCTCATAACATTAACCTTCTTTGTATTTTGAGGGGTTGTTAACTCTAGACAAACCCACATATATATATATATATATATATATATATATATATAGGGAAAAGATCCTGTCAACCCACGGGCTGATAGCTACAGTGTCAACCAATGGTCCAGATTAAATCTGGGCCGATCTGACGGTCACGACGTCATTTCGTGTTTGAATTTTCATTTGTTTTCTACAAATCCAAATCACTTGAAATTTGGAGTCTATTTTTTAAAAAATAAGAATTTAATAAAAATATGAAAAAAATAATTTGCAAAACATAAATTGATCAAAATTTCAAGTGATTTGGATTTGTAGAAAAAAATTAAATTCAAATACGAAATGAGATTATAACCGTCAGATCAGTTTAGATTGAATCTGAGCCATTGGCTGACACTGTAGTAGTTAGCTCGTGGGCTGACATAATCCACTCCCATATATATATATATATATATATATATATATATATATATATATATATATATATATATATGAGAAAAGTCTTCCTAACGCCTATAGGTGAAAATGAATAGTGATTCGCCTACCCTCATCACCGTCCAAATTTCATCCCGCGGTCACGATTGTCCGGTAGTATTTTATTTTTAATATTTTTTTTTATAAATCGGAATGACCTGAAATTTGGAGGGTATGTACATCTTACTGAGGCGCATTTAATAAAAATATAAAAAAATTATCCGTGAAAAATAAATTGACCAAAATACCCCTGAAAAGTTTTTGGGGTATTTTTGTCAATGTTTTTCATGTAAAATATTTTTTTTTATATTTTTTGAAGATTCCCTTATTTTTGATGAATGCACGTTCCAAATTTCAGGTCATTCCGATTTGTAGAAAAAAAATGAAAAATGAATCACTACTTGACAATCGTGACCGTGCGATGAACTTTGGACGGTGATGGGGTAGGCGAAATCACTGTTCATTTTCGCCTATAGGGGTTGCATAGTATTTTTCATATATATATATATGTGTGTGTGTGTGTGTGTGTATAGGAAGCCATTACACAACGCCTATGGGCGAAAATGAACAGTGCTTTCACCTATCAGACGGGTTGGATAAAACGACTGTCATGGTCAAAAAACCATGTAGTACCGCTACAGACATGTTATGTTTGTGGTGGGGCGAAACATTGTTCAAAATTGCCTATAGGCGTTTTTAAGACATTTTCATATATATATATATATATATATATATAAGAAAGAGAGTAACATTTAGCAAAACCCCAATAGTTGGGAAAAGAATATGATAATATATATAGAAAAAGAACTTGCAACCCCAAGGACTAATGCAATAGTATATTTCCAATGGGCCAGAGTGAATCTAGGCCAATTACAAATTGACTAAACTGCCCCCAAAATAGTCGTGAGTATATTGCCTAATTTATTTCTCACGAATTGTTTTTTGTTTAATTTTTGTTA
The DNA here is from genome assembly GCF_054954075.1 of Amborella trichopoda. Lineage (NCBI taxonomy): Eukaryota > Viridiplantae > Streptophyta > Magnoliopsida > Amborellales > Amborellaceae > Amborella > Amborella trichopoda. Next base: position 27,794,637 of record NC_142337.1, on the reverse strand, counting down.
GGTGCGCCTTAATAATAAGATCCGGTGCTCCAAATTTTCAGTGATTTGGATTTATATAAAAACATTTAAATTCAAATACAAAATGCAATTGTGACTGTTAAATATGCATAAATTAAATCTATATGTATGTATATATATGGGGGAGTTTGAGGTCACCCCGTTAGCTGACAGTTAAGTAGATGCTCAATGGCCCAGATTGAATTTGAGCCGATCCAATGATTATGATAGTATTTCATATTTGAATTTTAATTTTTTTTACAAATCTGAATCACTTGAAATTTGAAGCGTCTATTGTTAAAAAATAGGCGACTGTAATAGAAATATCAAGAAATAATAATTTACCAAAATTAAATAGACCAAAATACCCTTAAAAAATTTCTAACACATGCAATTATTAATTGCATTTTCTATTCTTGTAGTTTGCTTTCCTATTGTTTGGAGAAAAACATTTGTAGAATTATTTTGTTCAGTAATATGTGGTATTCCTTCAAGCTTGGCCATATTATGGTCAGCTTTTTTAGGTCCTATTTTAAAGGGTGACGCGTTAACTTCAATTTTCTCCTTGAACTTTTCTCCCTTAAGTTGTAAGCTAGTCTCAGGGGGATGAATAAACTCAATTGTTTCTCCTTTTGTGGACTGAAAAGTCTGAAAAGATTTTTCAACTGTATTTATTTCAAATTTTGGAATTTTTATTCCATGGTCTTTAGCTATGTATTTTAACCATTTAAAGAATTTGACATTTGCCCTATGTTTTATCATGAACCTGTTAAATTTTAAATGGAAGGCGTCCCGAAGAGGTTCTTTAAACTCTTTGAAAAATGATTCTCTTATTTGTCTATTTTCTTCAGAGAAGAAATCCTTTTTGATCCACTCTTTATCAATTTTGAATTCTTCTTCCTTCTGTACCACACATATATCAAAATCAAGATTAGAAGGTGTCAGTTCTCTTAATTCAAAAGATTCCGGAATGTCCACTCTGTAGATTGGTTGTTGAACTTGGTTTGGAGTTCTATTGAGTCTTTCAATAATAGTTCTCCTATGAGTGGGTATTCTTTCATATTCAGATTGTGGAACTAAAGAGGTTGAACTTCTAGGAGGATCTCTAATATATGAATTATCAATCCTTAGTGTAGTCCTTCTTGAAGATGGAAAACGGATTTCTATTCTCCGTTAGTATATTCTATTATTTGTTCTGGATCTTTATTTTCAAGAACTTTAATCTGAGTTTCAGATTGTAAAACCCAACGCTCTGGTAGTCTTACTTGAGACCATGCCACTGATTTGGGTATGACTAAATTTGATTTTTCCATATTTGTCTGGAAAAATATAGTTTGTCCTTTTAAGTCCATTTGTCTGACATTTGGGCATAAAGTTTTCTATCCCAGAAAGCATTAGGGATATCGGCGCATATGTTCTTTTCAATATCTATTTTTAGAAATTTAATTTTATTTTGTATCCCGGGAAGTAGTAATTTTTCTTCTATATTTTTATATTTTATTTCTTCTTTTAGATGATAAAGAAATTTTTCTTTAGAAGAAAATCTTATCCCTGATATTATTAATCTCATGGATTCTAGGCTTGTCAATAAAGGTGAATTTAATCTTATGTCCTTCAATATTAGCTTCTATTCATGTGTCATCAATTTTAATTGGATAGAGCATGTTTAAAGGGGGGTTCCTAGAATAACAGGTTGACTTAAACCTTTTACCATTATGAAGGGGAATCTGAAACAAGCACCATTATTACATACTGCAGCGTCTGATGACTTGTAATTAATAAGCATTTTACTACCATCGGCAGTATTTAGTACTTGGGTAGTTTCGGTAAAATAATTTGTTGGTACTAATCCTTCATTTATGCAATTCAGGTAAGCTCCTGAGTCTATCAGGGCAGTAGTTTGAAAACTATATTCTTTTTGTACTACAATTCTGATGTTAGTAAACCATTTTTGGGTTATTATTTTGTCGACCAGGTTTACAAACTTGCAATTTTCTACCACATTCATATTAGCTTCAGATCCTTCCTTTGTTTTAGGAAGTGTATCTTCCACTTCTGGTGGTAAAGGAATATCATATTCAGTCACTAGATTATCGAATTCTAATTCTATGTTTTCATCTTCAATATTTTTTTTAGGAGGTTTCTAGGTTAATTTTAGAATTTGAACCCTTGTTTTTAGAGTTATTAACTCGTTTCTTACTTCATTTATCTCATGTTTTAATTCAAAGATTGAGGGTTCTCTATCAACCTGGGTTTGTTTTGCAATCTTCTAAGGATATCATGAAAACTATAATCTTCTTTTGTCGGAGCAAGAGAAGATCTTTCCTTTTTAGATGGAGTTTTGAGCATGTTGATATATTGAACTAAGGCTTCCCTTTTAGCCTCTGGATCCGTTATTTTGTCAATAAGATCTATAATCAGATCTTCTTATTTTGTAAGAGTGTTGATACTTAACCCATTCATATCAATGACTGCCTTGTAAAAATTACATTGGCAATTTTCTTCTTTTGGATTATTTTCATCATCAGAGTCTGAATCAGAACTACTAATGATAATATCTTCATCATCATTGATTTCTCCAATTAACTTTTCATTTTCTGAATCAAAAGAATTAAAAGTTTCTTCTTTTATTTGGAGTATATCAAATAATTGGGTTTTAAGACTATTATCTATTTCTAGAGAGTTAATTTTCTTTTTAACTCTACATTTAGTTTTGTAATGTTCTACTTTACCACAATTATAACAAACAAGAATTTTTCTTTTTCCCTTACTTTTAAAGGATGGTTTGTCTTGTAAAAATTTCTGGAAAATTTTTCTCTTATCTTTGAAGATTGTTTAAATTTTTTCTTTCTGAAATTTTTGTGCTTTAACTTTAATCGAAGTTTCAAATTGAAAAACCCAACGCTCTGGAAGTCTTACCTGAGACCATGCCAGTGATTTGAGTATGACTAAATTTAATTTTTCCATATTTGTCTGAAAAAATATATTTTGTCTTTTTAAGTCCATTTGTCTGGCATTTGGGCATAAAGTATTCATTACTTTATAACAGATCCTATAAACAAATGCTAAGTTTTGAGAACCAGTGTCCATATCAAAACCTTGCGTTTTTTGGTTTAGAGTTAGTACTTTTAACAGATTTGGATCGGTTAAGGCTACAGATAAATTTGGAAAACAATTAAAGTATATTGGGCCATTACAGAGACTAGATTCGACTATTCCTAATAAAAAATCAGTGAATCTTTTGTGTCGGCTTTCTCTTAAACAGAGTAGAACAGAATTATTTAATCTCATTCTTGTCAATGGTTTGACAGCTATTTGAACTAATCCAATATGCAAATATTTACTAGCATCGGCAGTATTTAGTACTTGGGTAGTTTTGGTAAAATATTTTGTTGGTACTAATGCTTCATTTATGCAATTCAGGTCAGCTCCTGAGTCTATCAGGGCAGTAGTTTGAAAACTGTATTCCTTTTGTACTACAATTTTGATGTTAGTAAACCATGTTTGGATTATTATTTTGTCGACCAGGTTTACAAACTTGCAATTTTCTAACACATTAAAAAATTGAATGTTTGCTGATTATAGAAAATAACCACCAGTCGAAAAACCCGACTGAAATAGCTGCCATATATTTAAAGCAACATATGCATCCCAATATGAATGAAAGATGCAGGGAATGGTATGAAAATATCCTTCTGGAAACATGTTCGGTATTTATAGTACACCATTACAGAAACAATTATACAAAAATAACATACTCTAAATTCCAAATAAAAAAAGTTATTTCTTACCAAGAATGGGGACTAGATCCTTTAAAATCAAGGATCACCAATTCAAAAGGATTTAAAATCAAATCCTATCATTACTTCGAATATATAAAAGCTTGGGATGAAGTTTTTGCATACCAGAATACAAAAAATTCACATAGCTGGTATATTCAGTTTAAATTGATTGAGCCAAATGAATTTCCCAATTGGTTCTCTATATGGGGATCATCAAGCCGAAGTCTACCTATAAATCTACAAATTTCACAGAGAAAATTCTCTAATTACAATAGTCAAAGTCTTAAAAGAGACTGTCATATATATTTTATGACCTTATATCAGGTCTTGTGGATTTTCAAAATGGGATTATCAAATCTCAGCAGATCCTATGGATAGGTGGGATTATATTCCCGAATTAAGGAGACAAATATACATCAAATGGTGGGACAGTTATAAAAATGAATCCTTCAGTCTAGATAAAATAAAAATGAAACTTATTCCTTCAGTTTCATCTCAAAAATAAAAAATAGAAATAGCAGAATATGTTGCAATATTACAGCAACAAAACCCTAAACTATCTAAAGAAGAGATTAAAAAGAAGCTCTGGAGTGCTATAGAAGACAATGAAAAAATGTCCACCTCTACTCAGTGTGATGAAGAAGAAGACTACAGTCCAATGAACGGTGATGACTGTGCAGGCATTGAATTTTCTTCAAAGTAAAGAAAATTCCCAAAGGGATCTGGACGACTCCACCCATATCTAAGGCACGTGTCCCTTCACCGATAGAATCTACTTTTTACTGTAGCCACTACAAAAAGCTGATTAAAGCAGATACTGTAGCCACCACCGACATAATCTACTTTTTACTGTAGCTACTACAAAAAGCTGACTAAAGCAGACAAACATCTGAGAAAAGATTGTCGGTGCGGATTTCAAAGAAATTTCAAATCCGCCTAACTCCTGTGGCTATAAGAAGAAGAAGCTGAGTTGTTTTACTGAGCACTTGAAAAATTTCTTCTGCGTCCTTCTCTTTCTTTCTCATAGATATACTTAGAGGTGTATCCAACCATCCAGCTTCCCTTTCTGTAAATGTGTGAGAGATTGATGAGTGCTGAAGTATATGTGTGATTCCTCTTATAGTTCAAACAGTTGTTGCATATTCTCGTCGAGCCTTTGTATCTGGAAAATGTAAGTTTTTATAGTTATTCATTGTACTTATATATTAAAATAGGACCTAAAGAAGTTGACTATAATATGGCCAAGCATGAAAGAATACCACATATTATTGAACAAAATAATTATACAAATGTTTTTCTCCAAACAATAGGAAAGCAAACTACAAGAATAGAAAATGCAATTAATAATTTAAAAGCAACTGCAGAAGATAAAAAAATTGGTAAGCAGAAAGAAGCTGTTCTGTTTAAACCTCCTCCAACTATTGAGACAGGAAAGTTTAGCTTACAAGGAATAAAGAAGAAAGAAGAAAGAAGACAATAGGGAATTAGTCGATGAATTGGTTAAAAGATTGGCAAAATTGAATATCAATAAAAGGGAGAAAGGTCAGTCTTCTTAAGCCAAGGAAGGAGATATTCAAGTCATACCAAAGGAATCTGACCAAGAAATTTCTGATATAGAAAAAGCTTTTAAAACAGAAAGCTCAGAACCTTGCGTTTTTAGGTTTAGAGTTAGGACTTTTAACAGATTTGGATCGGTTGAGGCTACAGAGAAATTTGGAAAACAACTAAAGTTTATTATGCCATTACAGAGACTAGCTTCGACTATTCCTAATAAAGAATCAGTGAATTTTTTGTGACGGCTATCTCTTAAACAGAGTAGAACAGAATTATTTAATCCCGTTCTTGTCAATGGTTTGACAGCTATTTGAACTAATCCAATATGCAAATATTTATAATCTTTCTTTTTATGATCTTCGATCATTCTTTCTGAAAGTAATTGAAATTTGTCTCGAGTTTCCATAACAAAAATACTTTTTTCAATTGTTTTTATGAAAAAATTACTTTTGAAGTCAAAAGTCCCCTTACTATAAATATCTAGTATAGTTACTTTTGGTATATTCCAATTTTGGATTTGTTTCTCTATATTATCTATTATAACTCCTTCTCTACTATTAACACGAAGTGTATTACTAGTAGTAGCAGATCTATTAGATAATGATCTGATGAAATTTGCCATTTAGTTCGAGTCAATTGGAAACAGTTCCTACACTTTCCTGGATCTTCTTGGCCTTAGTGATCTTTGGGTCACAGCGACTTTGAACTAACTTTGCAGATTTCTCAGACTCTTACTTAATAGTTCAGCTTACTACTAATAATACAGTTATACCACTGTAAAGTTAACTTGGCTCTGATACCATTCTTTCATAAATAAGCAGAAGCAGCATATGAGAATATAAGCTATCATAAAATTGTCATAAACTTAAACTATAAACAAATAAACCATGAACAAGCTATAAATATATAAGCACAATGATTAACTATAAAAACTTATATTTCCCAGATACAAAGGTTCGACGAGAATACGCAACAACAAGACTTTAACTGTTTGAAATTTCCTAGATACAAAGGCTCGACGAGAATATGCAACAACAAGACTTTAACTATTTGAACTATAAGAGGAATCACACATATGCTTAAGCACTCATCAATCTCTCACACATTTACAGACTCAGAATAGGGAAGTTGGATGGTTGGATACACCTCTAAGTATATCTAGGAGAAAGAAAGAGAAGGACGCAACAGAAATTTTTCAAGTGCCCGGTAAACAACTCGGCTTCGCCTTCTTGTAGCCATAAGAGTTAGGCGAATTTGAAATCTCTTTGAAATCCACGTCGACAATCTTTTCCTAGATGTTTGTTTGCTTTAGTCAGCTTTTTGTAGTGACTACAGTAAAAAGTAGATTCTATCGGTGGTGGCTACAGTATTTGCTTTAGTCAGCTTTTTGTAGTGGTTATAGTAAAAAGTAGATTCTGTCGATGAAGGGACACGTGTCTTGGATATGGGTAGAGTCGTCCAGGTCCTTTTGTGAATTTTCTTTACTTTGAAGAAAATTCAATCTCTTCACAGTCATCACTGTTCATTGGACTGTAGTTTTTCTATTCATCACTCTGAGTAGAGGTGGCCATTTTTTCATTGTCTTCTATAGCACTCTAGAGCTTCCTTTTAAGCTCTTCTTTAGATAGTTTAGGGTTTTGTTGTTGTAATATTGCAACATATTCTGCTATTTCTATTTTTTCTTTTCAAGATGAAACTAAAGGTATAAGTTTCATTTTTATTTTATCTAGACTGAGGGATTCACTTTTATAATTGTCTCACCATTTGATGTATATTTGTCTCTTTAATTCGAAAATATAATCCCTCCTATCCATAGGATATTATGAGATTTGATAATCCCATTTTAAAATCCGCGGGACCTGATATAAGATTATAATATATATATATGATAGTCTCTTTTAAGACTTTGACTATTGTAATCAGAGAATTTTCTCTGTGAAATTTGTAAATTCGTAGGTAGAATTTGGCTTGATGATCCCCATATAGAGAATCAATTTTTAAATCAATTGGGAAATTTATTTGGCTTAATTAATTTAAACTGAATATACCGTCTATGTGAATTTTTTGTGTTATGGTATGCAAAAACTTCATCCCAAGCTTTTATATATTCGAAGTAGTGATAGGATTTGATTTTAAATCCTTTCGTATTGGTGATCCTTGGTTTTAAAGGATTTAGTCCCCATTCTTGGTAAGAAATAACCTTTTTAATTTGGAATTTGGAGTATGCTATTTCTGTATCATTGTTTCGGTAATGGTGTACTATAAATACCGAACATGTTTCCGTAAGGATATTTTCATAGCATACCTTGCATCTTTCATTCATATTGGGATGCATATGTTGCCTTAAATATGTGACAGCTATTTCAGTCGGGTTTTTCGACTGGTGGTTATTTTCTATAATCAGCAAATGAATATATGTTGTTTCCAAATATGTGGTTTTAGTACTAGGAGTTTGAGTACTTATTGGTGTTTGACGGGGAGATATATCAATATCTTGTATTTGCCTTCTTATTAAAGCGTTTGATGTTGATGGTGATGTCAGGGTTTTCCTTGGGCTAGGGATTATTTCCATCGATCGCTTTTGTTGATTCCTTCTACCCTCCCTTCAAAACTTCTCGTGTTAAAATGTCAGGCAAATAATTAGTATTACCAATAAAATGTTCTATAGTAAATTCAAAAGTAGAGAGAATACCTTGTCATCTTGCGAAGATTTGTTTTGAAACGAGATTTTTTACATCTTTCTGAAAAATATCTCTAGCTGCTTTACAGTCAGTTTGTATAAGGAATGACTGGTTAAGCAGAGATCACTATGGAATTTTGTGACAGCATGGACAATAGCAAGTATCTCTTTTTTCACTATTGAATAATTTTGTTGGGCCGGGTTCCAGGTTTTAGAAGTAAACAAGACCAATTGCTCTTGATTATTGATTTTTTGTTTTAATACAAGATCAAGTCCCTGTTCTGAGGCGTCTGTTTCTACTATTTTAAACGCTGTAGGACTGGATAGGGCTAAACATGATAATTCTTTAGCTTTTATTTTAATCTTTTTGACTGCGTTAGTATGTTCATTAGTCCATTCTGGAGGATGCTTTTTCAATCTTTGGAATAAAGGTTTTGCATCCAGGGCCAAATCTTTATAGAAATCAGAAATATGATTTAAACATCCAAAGAATCTTTGTAATTCAGTTTTTCCCTTTATTACATCTGAAAATTTAAATGCGAATTCTATTGCTCTATCAATGGGAATAATTCTTCTTTGAAAAATATTGTGTCCTAGAAATCTTATTTTTGTTTGGCATAGATTTATCTTTTTTGCTGAAACTACTAAGCCAACATTCTTTATTGCTTTTATAAATGTATCTAAATGTTTCCAATGTTGATCAATAGATTCTGAGAAAACAAGTACATCATCAATACAAACAATCATAAATTTAGTATATGGATTAAAAATTTCGTTCATGATATTTTGAAATTCTGATGGTGCATGTTTTAATCCAAAAGGCATGACATTCCATTCAAATTGTCCAAATGGGACATTAAAAGTAGTCTTGTATTTGCCTTTTTCAGCAATCTGGATTTGTCAGTAACCTGACTTGAGATCAAATTTTGAAAAGATACAGGCGTTAGCCAGTCTATCCAGAAGGTCTCTTTTATTTCGGATCAGATATCTGATCCATCTAAGAACTTTGTTGAGTGGTTTATAATTTATAACCAACCTAGGAGCTCCTCTTTCTATTCTGAGGCTTTTTCAACATAAAAGGCTGAGCAACTCTAGGGTGATGAACTTTTTCTTATAAGTTTTTTGTCTAGTAATTCTTTTATTTCTTTTTTGCAGATCTCAAGTAGCCTATTGTTCATTTGGATAGGCCTTGCTTTAGTAGGAATTGTTTCCTCTCGAAAGTCCGGTACATAAGGAAGTTCAACAATATGTTGTTTTCTATCCCAGAAAGCATTGGGGATATCGGCGCATATGATCTTTTCAATATCTATTTTTAGAGATTTAATTTTATTTTGTATCCCGGGAAGTAGTAATTTTCTTCTATATTTTCATAATTTATTTCTTCTTTTAGATGATAACGAAATTTTTCTTTAGAAGAAATCTTATCCCTGATAATATTAACCTCATGGATTCTAGGCTTGTCAATAAAGGTGAATTTAACTTTATGTCCTTCAATATTAGCTTCTATATCTGTGTCATCAATTTTAATTGGATAGAGCATGTTTAAAAAGGGGGTTCTTAGAATAACAGGTTGACTTAAACCTTTTACCATTATGAAGGGGAATTTGAAACAAGCATCATTATTGCATACTGCAACATCTGATAACTTGTAATTAATAAGCATTTTACTACCATCGGCAGTATTTAGTACTTGGGTAGTTTTGGTAAAGTATTTTGTTGGTACTAATCCTTCATTTATGCAATTCAAGTCAGCTCCTGAGTCTATCAGGGCAATAGTTTGAAAACTGTGTTCCTTTTGTACTACAATTTTGATATTAGTAAACCATTTTTGGGTTATTATTTTGTCGACCAGGTTTACAAACTTGCAATTTTCTAACACATTCATATTAGCTTCAGATCCTTCCTTTGTTTTAGGAAGTGTATCTTCCACTTCTGATGGTAAAGGAATATCATATTCAGTTACTAGATTATTGAATTCTAATTCTATGTTTTCATCTTCAATTTTTTCTTTAGGAGGTTTCTGGGTTAATTCTAGGATTTGAACCCTTGTTTTTAGAGTTATTAACTCGTTTCTTACCTCATTTATCTCATGTTTTAATTCAGAGATTGAGTGTTCTCTGTCAACCTGGGTTTTGTTTTGCACTCTTCTAAGGATATCATGAAAACTATAATCTTCTTTTGTCAGAAGAAGAGAAGATCTTGCCTTTCCAGATGGAGTTTTGGACATGTTGATATATTGAACTAAGGCTTCCCTTTTAGCCTCTGGATCCGTTATTTTGTTAATAAGATCTATAATCAGATCTTCTTCTTTTGTAAGAGTGTTGATACTTAACCCATTCATATGAATGACTGCCTTATAAAAAGTACATTGGCAATTTTCTTCTTTTGGATTATTTTCATCATCAGAGTCTGAATCAGAACTACTAATGATAATATCTTCATCATCATTGATTTCTCCAATTAACATTTCATTTTCTGAATCAGAAGCATCAGAAGTTTCTTCTTTTATTTGGAGTATCTCAAATAATTGGGTTTTAAGACTATTATCTATTTCTAGAGAGTTAATTTTCTTTTTAACTCTACATTTATTTTGGTAATGGCCTACGTTACCACAATTATAACAAACATGAATTTTTCTTTTTCCCTTACTTTTAAAGGATGGTTTGTCTTGTAAAGATTTCCTGGAAAATTTTTCTCTTTTCTTTGAAGATTGTTTAAATTTTTTTTTTTTGAAATTTTCATGCTTTTCTTTACGAAAGGGTTTTGAAGGGGGTAGGGTATTATAACCAAACTGTTCACAGAAATCTCCTAATTTTTTTCTCCTAGTTGGTCTCTTTTTTTCCAATTGTCTTCGAAGCTTTAGGTCTGTACATAATGTTAGACCTTCAGCACAGATTTCGGCTGATAGTTCTCCTTGGGTATACAGAGAATAAGGAATAATTCCACCATGCTTATTTTTAAGCCTTGTTTTTACCTTTTTAGCAAAAAAGTGGGATAGTCCAGCTACAAACTTTTCTTTCCAATGATCTGATTTACTATCTTCTCTTGATAGTAATCTTGAGAAAAATACGTCTTAATACCATTTATAATGAGAGAGTGTAGGACATCTTAGATTTGATAACAAATCTTCAGATCTTCCTGCCAACAAAGCAGTGCTTCTTACGAAATGGAGGGTGATTGTATATATTAGTGTATTGACTGCTTCTCCTTCTTGGATTATATAGTCTTGGCCAGTTTCATTCTTGACTAGCCATTGTTTTGAGGCATTCAATATTTGATTTTTTGATTCTTCATCCATATGAAAATCCCACCAACCTCTTAACCATCTTGTAAATCCACATATTATGGCCTTGGCTATCTCGTGGTCTTGATTCCCACTTGCCTTGCAGGCAATGGCATACATTGTCATGTGTTTCATAAGATCTAAGATTTAATTTTCAGCCATGCCATCTATATTCCAGTTTACTATGGATTTCCCTATATAAGAGACCGAGGTAGAAATTAAGTCTTCTTCTATTTGAAGATCTACTGGGGTTGGTCTAGGATAGTACATTCTGGTTTGGGAAACTGGTCTAATTTTTCTCCCATAATCAATTCTATTAACTTCTAAGCTTTCTGTTTTAAAAGCTTTTTCTTTATCAGAAATTTCTTGGTCAGGTTTCTTTTATAGGACTTGAATATCTCTTTCCTTGGCTTTAGAAGACTTGACCTTTCTTCCTTTCATTGATTTTCAATTTTGCCAATCTTTTAACCAATTCATCGACTAATTCCCTATTGTCTTCTTTCTTCTTTATTCCTTGTAAGCTAAACTTTCCTGTCTCAATAGTTGGAGGAGGTTTAAACAGAACAACCTCTTTCTGTTTACCAATTTTTTTATTTTCTGCAGTTGGTTTTAAATTATTAATTGCATTTTCTATTCTTGTAGTTTGCTTTCCTATTGTTTGGAGAAAAACATTTGTATAACTATTTTGTTCAATAATATGTGGTATTCCTTCAAGCTTGGCTATATTATGGTCAGCTTCTTTATGTCCTATTTTAAAAGGTGAGGCTTTAACTTCAATTTTATCCTCGAACTTTTTTCCCTTAAATTGTTAGCTAGTTTCAGGGGGATGAATAGACTCAAGTTTGTAATTCCGAAAAACTTCCTACTAAACTGTTAGGGGTATTTTGGTTTATTTAATTTTTATGATTAAATTTTTATTTATTTTTAGGTGCTCCTTGATGAGAAGAGTGAATGCCCTAAATTTCCTATGATTAGGATATGTAGAAAGACGACTAGAATTTAAATACAAAATGTAGTCGTCATTATCAGATCAGCGTAGATTCATATTGGCCCATTGGGTTTACATTATTCCATTAACCCATGGGCTGGCATGATTTGCCTTTTCCATCTATATATATATATATATATATATATATATATATATATATATATATATGGAAAACACTACACAACACCTATAGGCGAAAATGAACAGTGATGGCCTGTGCTCATCACTGTCCAAAGTTCATCGTACGGTCACAGTTGTTCGGTAGTGTTTCAATTTTCATTTTTTTTTCTACAAATCAAAATGATATGAAATTTGGAGCTTGTGTTCATAAAAAATAGGAGAATCTAATAAAAATATAAAAAAAAAGTTTGCAAAATATAAATTGATCAAAATACCCTTGAAAATTTATGGGGATATTTTGGTCAATTTATATTTTGTAAAATATTTTTTTCATATTTTTATTAGGTGCGCCTCACTAAGATGTACACTCGCTCTAAATTTTAGATCATTCCGATTAATAGAAAAAAAATGAAAAATGAAACACTATCACACAATCGTGACCGTGCGATGAATTTTGGACAATGCTGAGCAAAGGTGAAATCACTGTTCATTTTTGCTGGCGTTGGGATGATTTTTCTTGTAAAACATTTTATAATTGTACTCAACAAATTTTGGACACTTATATACTTTTACTTTGCAGTATGATAATTTTTTAGTAAGGTATTTTTGGTCATTAAGAAAGGTGTGACATCATCCACATGGGGTGTGACATCACCCACATGAACTATACTAGTACCATTTAATGTTCCATGTGGGTGATGTCACACCCCTCCTAATGACCAAAAGTACCCTTACTAAAAGATGCTTGTACAAAACAAAAGGGTATAAGTGTCCAAAATTTGTTGAGTACAATTATAAAATGCTCTATGGTGTGAGCACCCTAACATAACCCATATATATATATATATATATATATATATATATATATATATATATGGAAAAACCTAAAAAAGCTTATGAGCGAAGTGCTACAGTGTTTCGCCACTGCCACGAACTTGCTATGTACTTTGCGGTTTATTGAACGGACTCGCAACGATGGTTTCGCATGATTTTTTGACCGCCACAGACCTAGCATGTCCGTGGCAGTCGAAAAGCGAACGCCGCTCGATTTTTTGGACAATGATGAGCCTATGGGCAAAAACACTGCTCATTTTCGCCCATAGGCGTTTCATAGATACTTCAGATATATATATATATATATATATATATATATATATAGGTCGAGAGAGAGGGAGAGATTAGAAGCAACATCAACACAAAGTTAGAATGTTGGAGGGATGATCTTGAATCTAAAGGTTTTAAAATTAATCGGACTAAGACAGAATATATGAAATGCAAGTTTAATAATAATAGAAGTAGAAACGAGGAAGTAGTTAAGATTGACAAGCAATAAAAACCCAAAAGACAATATTTTCGATATCTTGGTTCGATAATCCACAAAAATAGAGAGATTGAGGAAGATGTCGCATATAGAATTAGAACTGGTGGGCAAAGTGGAGATGTGCATCTAGAGTTTTATGTGATTGCCACATACCAATGAAGCTGAAGGAGAAGTTCTAAAAGAAAGCTATGAGACCAACTTTGCTTTATGGGATGAAATATTAGGCGATCAAGAAACAACGTACCCATAAGATGAGTGTAGTTGAGATGAGGATGTTGAGATGGATGAGTGGTAAGACAAGAAAGGAGAACATTCAAAATAGGTACATTCGAGGGAACTTAGGTGTGGCTTCAAGAGGCGATAAGATGAAGGAAACTAGACTTAAGTGGGCGGACCATGTGCAGTGTAGACTTAATACAACATTCTAGTTAGGAGATCCGATTTGGTTCAAGTAAAAGGCTCTAAAAGAGCAAGGAGAAGGCTCAAAAGGATATGGATGAAAGTAGTGAAAAGACACGAGAACTTATGGTCTTACAAAGGGCATAGCCCTTAATAGAGCACAACGGAGAACAAAATTCTTGTATTCTTGTGTGTGTGTATATATATATATATATAAGAAAAACATTTGGTAAGCCCCTGAGCTAGGCTTACTGTAGACCATGTAGCATGCACCTAAGAAGGAGTTTTTTGTGACCCTGAAACTTTTAAATCATCTTTATTCATCTCTACAATTAATCAAAAATAAAACTTTGATTTGCGGATCGAAAAGTGCTCCGTCTAAATTCTGCCCAAAAACCGCTCTAGGCCATCCTTTTTGTAGATGATCATTCAAGGTTTTTGGTGCTCAAAATTGTTTTTGCGTTTTCTTTTCTGTCTAATATGCTTCATTATGTGGAGGATTATTGATTTGGCACGTTTCACGCAAAAACCTTAAAGTGTTTGAGCCATGGACTAACTAGTATAATTTTGGCCATCGTTGCTTGGATCTCCCAACTAAAAGGCATGAAGAGCTCATGACAGGAATAAAAGTTTTGAAAAACCTGAAAAATTCTAAAGGCCATGGGTTCCTCCCAGGAAACAAAGCGTGCAAATCAATGCGCCATACTTCTAAAGGACAACCTAGCGCCATAGAAAGTTGTGGTTAGTGGTGAAGTGTCACAACGACTTGCCAGTTTGAGCCCAGCTCATCAGCTTAAGCCTATGAATGCTGAGGCCTTAGACCTTTTTGGGCTTAGAAACTTGATTCCAAGCAATTAAGTGGGTTTATGGTTGGATATATATCCAGCCCAAAGAAATTTTCTCATCAGTCTTTTGAGCTTTATGACAATGCTAGCCAGCATTTTGAAAAGTGACGGCGCAGATTGGGATATTGGAAAGTGGGACCTTGATGAGAGTAATCCTCCCTCCAAGACTGGTACCTACCTTTCTCAGAGGCTAACCTTTTGTGGAATTTTTTGACCATGTGGTCAAATGGTTGTTGATGAGCCTAGGATTATGGAGCCATATCAAAATGGTCCTTGTAGAATTTGGGGACAAGTTGGGGTTGATAACTTGTGGGGAGATTTTCTTTAATTATCCCGAGCATGTTTAGAAAACCAAGAGTTTGTCTTGTAGGGAGGAAATATAAAATAGAGGTCTTTAGGAATGTTGTTGAAAATCTATTTTGCATTTTAGGATGGTTCTTAGTCCCACTGGATGCATGTCTCAAAAGGATTCCATTAGAGACTGTTTCGAGCTAGTACAAACGAGCAAGTTAAAGCAAAGGTTGTCTTGTTTTTGGGTAATTATATTTCTGAGGGATAAATTATGAAATTGGCCTTCAATCAGGTTAATGTACCCAGAAGCCTAATTATATTTCCAAGGTATAAATTATGAAATTGGCCTTCAATCAGGTTAATGTACCCAGAAACCTAATAGCTTTATGTTTTATATAGCTATTCTTGAAGGAGGTGGGCCCCAATGGTGAAAATCTTAATGTTTTGAGAAAAGAAAAGAACCTTTAATAAGAGTTCTTTCAGGCTCGTAGGAAACCATTCCTTTCATTCTGTGATGTAATCACTTTTTATATGTAATGAAAGACACTAGAAAACCTTAGGCCTGTGTAGCTAGTATATTTTCTTTATGTGTTGTGATGTTTTCCAAGATAAGGTATTAACACTCAACAAGATTTCTCTCTTCGCTCTCTTCTGATCTCTTCTCCACTCATTTTCATGTCTTTCTCTACCCTAAGGCCCTCTCCTCCCACCCTTTCCAGCTCTTTGGGGAACAGATAAGTAGAGAGAGGAGAATGGCCAAAAAGCAAAGCCAAGTTTCACCCTCTTTCACTTCAACCATTCACCCACATTCTTCTTTTAAATTACTCCAATACGCCTTGGTTTCAGTAATACATCCCTGATTCGCTCAAAAATGTACTTTAAAGAAAAAAGATAAGACCACTGTTGTACTCCTTTAACCCTCTTTTAATACAAACCATTACATTCTCAAAAAAAAAAAAAGAAGAAAAAAGATTAGACCAATGACTCTCGAAGGGAAAATTGGAGAACAACACACAAATGGGGATCAAACTTGCCTTGGATCGCTTAAAGATCGGAAGCTTTTTTGTTGAAAAAGAATTAAGAGTCTCAAGCACTTGTAAGCAACTCGTTTCATTTACATCCAATCATTATATAGAAAGAAAAGCTTTGATTCATGGTTACAAAGTGTTGTAGACTTAAAACAAAAAGAAAATTGTAGACATTCGAGATTCGACACTGGAAATCATATAATTTATGTATACCTTCCTTATGATTGAAGGGTGTTGAGCTGTAGTCTCTCTCTAAGCTTTTTCACACTCCATCCCAAAGTTGATCGATATTAATCTTTTTCTCTGAAAGTTATGAGGATCTCTGTCCATGAGAGTGTAGCGAATTTCAATTTAGAAAGGGCAGTGTTTCAAAAAGCACTAGGCGGCACCCAGGCGACCGTGGGGGTCCAGGTTGCCCAATGCCTAAGAGGGCACCCAGAACCTGGGAGGCCCAGTTGAAAAATAAAAAAAGAAGAAGATAGAAGTCGAGAAGAGAATTTTGATAATCCACAAGACCATAATCCATATTTTCATTCAATGCTAAAACAATAAAACCATACAAGCGTACACTGATAGTCCAATACACTATAGACTGTACACACAAAAGTTAGAAGAATTAGAAATTAGAAAGTAGAAACTAAAAACAAGAAAAAGAAAATATACATAAATTCAAAAAATATACAATCTAGGATACAATAGTCAACACTCAACACCAAGAGTGTTCAGTCATCATAAGGCTCATCATATGCATAAGATTCGGGGCCATCATCATCGGTGTCCTCCCTCTTCAATATGACGTCGTCCTCTGTTGCTTTTGAATCTACATCTTCCTCCTCTTCTTCTACCTCCCTCTTACTAGTATGTACAGATGAGGCTTTAGGAGTCTTGCTGCTCTACCATTTTCTATCTTTTTGTGCTTCCTTGAACTCAAATATTGTATAATCTCCTCCTTGGTAGCCTTAGGAATATTATTACGCAGGGCAACATCCCCCTCAATACTGGCAAAATGCCCTAATCAGTATCTTTTCCACAATAATTACATTTAATACGATTTTTGTCATGTGGATTTGAGTTATAACCATACTTTCAACCCGTATCACCACTTCTAGAAGAACCTGGAGAAGATATTTCTATAGAACAAGGCTCATTTTCATTATTTTCTGGTTCTTTTAAATTCAGAAATTGTCTAATCTCATCCCGAATAACTTCAGAAACTCTTTACAAGAAGCAACATTCCATTTAATATCGATAAGGTGTTTCTTGAATCGGTTAATACCCCCATTGATATCTTTTTTACAAAAATTACGTCTTATACAATTTTTATTGTTTGGTTTTGGGTTATAACCATACTTCTAACCTGGATCACTTCTTCTATAAGAACGAGTAATAGATCTATTCAATTGACAGGGATTTTATTCGTGTTTTTGTTTTACAGAACTCATATATTGCTTAATTTCCTCTTTGATAGCTTTAGAAACATTTTTACAAGAGGCAACATGCCCCTTAATACTGGCAAGATGTTGCATAAACCGTTTTTTCCCCTTTTGTATCTTTTTCACAAGAATTGCATCGAATGCAATTTTTGTCATCTGGATTCGGGTTATATCCATAGTTCCAACCTGAATCTCCACTTCAACTAGATCCTGAAGAGTACATCTCAAAATAAAATAAGCAATCTAAAAAATAAAGTTTTGCACTTATTTTGATTGCTCAAACTCTAAACTCCTACATCTGAAATGTTTTCTAATACTAAAATAATAAAAAACACCCTCTAATAGGATTAAAAACCTCCAAAACTAAATCTAATCTACATGGGCGATGTTTGGATCTATTTTTCGTAATTTTGAGAAACATTTCAATCCAATGAAAATAACAAAATTTAGTTTTTTTTAGGTTTCTTTATCTCTGGATGGGTTCTTGTTGGTTTAGGTTTCAAATGAACCTAAAACCCATCCTTAAAAGCTTTTTTGTTTTAAAAAACTCAATAGAACAAAAAAAGAAACTTATTTCCGCCCCTAGGCGGGGTGCAGGCCCTGAGCGGCCGCTTAAGGTTGGGTGCTGGGCACCCTCCTAGGTGGATTCTATATCGCCTAGGCAACCGCCCAAGGATTGCCGCCTAGTTTGGCCGCTTAGGCTTGGGCGATGCGCCTAGGCTTTCTGGACCGCCTAGGCGCCGAGTGGTTCGTTTTTTTGAACAATGGGAAAGGGGTATTTATAAAGGAACATTTCTTTGGACAAGAAGGGCATTTATATAGAGCTACTCCATTAACTGCAGGGAGTTCGACATGTGGCAAAAGACTGGACATGTGATTGACACTTGGGAAAGCATTTTGGGGCATTGAGAAGAGAGAAATATCCTTACCTGTGATGAAAGCCTTAACCGTGGTCAAAAGCGTTAAAAGTGGGTGGAAGCCCTCACAGCAATTGCAAGTTGGGGTCTCTAAGTAGAGGCATAGGGTCCTTCGTGGTTGGGCAACGACTTTGCCAGTGGAAAAAGTTTGGTCAGCAAAAGAAAAGACTATGACCCATATCTTAACCTCAGCCACAGCCCGGCGGCTGTGCACACACACAAATTGAAATCAACCCTAAGGCTCCAAGTTTCTCTCTCTTCTGAGCCCCTAGAGGAATAAGCAGCCTTCCCACTTGTAAGTTTGTAAAGAGCCTTGTATATGGGCAACATGGGACTAAAAATTCCCTCCTAGCCATACTTTTCGTAACTTAGACAATGGCCTAACAAAGGTTACAACACAACAGCTGTTGTTGTTGTCGTTGCAATTTTTTTTTCCCCTTTGAATGTTAACTTGGGATGGGTGGGATTGGAGCTTTTGATGTCACTTTTGTAGCTCCATCTACCCTGACCTCCATGACAAGAGACCCATACTGAAATATTGTAGTTGTTTTGAGACACCATCTAAAATATTAACCACCATTGTTTATGGAAAATTGTGAAGTTTGCTGCATTGCTTGCCCATAGAAACCTGGGAATGAGTTTGGTGTGAACTCTGTTCGGCAATTAGAAAATGAAAGGGTTATTTGATTTGACAAAGAATTTATGGAGTACGGTTATTTATTGATGTTATATAGGGAAAATCGATATTCTGGATTGTTTCAATTTTCCCTTTTCAGAATTTCATTTTGTTGCTACACTTGTATCACTTTCCATAAACCTGTAGGTGTATACTTTGTTGCTGCTTGTTTATTGCTTGTAAACCACTTAAAGAATGTTTATCTGTTTCTGGGATCTTTTCAGAAATGCTAGGGTTCCACCTGAAACTGCTTTTGGAGTCTGAATTTTGAATAGATCTTGTAACACTTTGGTGCTACTTCCTTTATTGATAGGTTGAAGCACCCAAGAGGAAACCCAGTAAATCTCCATATGCCAGTGTCACTGATACGGGTATTGATCCTGAACTAGCCACTAAACGACTGAACATTGACTGGGATTCAGCCGTAGATATAGATTCAGCTGATGAGGCTGGTGAAACTGAAGTTCCCTCGGTTCTGGTTCGTTCAGTGACAACTCTTCTCTCTGAAATCTCATTGTTTTAACTCCTATGCGTAATTTTATAAGCCAAGTTTGTTGCAGGGATATGGAATGTTATATGTTGTCACAGCCCTACCGGTCATCATTGGGGTTGCTGTTGTGCTGATCCTATTTTATAATTCCCTTCAATGAAATGCTTTTTCTGCTTGTTTGGTGTTTGTGTCATGGATGCACCTTGCCCTCACATCTACATCAGAAATCTTGGGGCATATTTGTATGTACATTGCAAAACTCATCTATTACTTTTGTTGAATTATATTACAAGTTCTTGTCATTGATTATAATTAATTGTGATTACATTACATTGTGTAGATTTGCAGCATGTTTGGGAATGTTTCCGAAATTTTTGGGAGCCCCGGAACCGAATCACAATATCATGGTGTTTTACATTATTTTTGCAAAAGGGCTTCACGTTTTCCGTTTTTTTCGGTTATTACATGGATGCAAAAGTGCCGGGACGTTATTGCCTTTTTCCTTTACTGGGTTTCCTTCTCCACCAGTTGCAAACAGAACGTTACAACCATATAACCTTCTTTCCCTATCTGCGCATGACACGTCTTAGACTGAATGAGAAACTCTCCACATTGTGCACCGGATTGACATGCTGATCACTACGAAAGGTCCCAGACCTGAGTTATGCCATCTTACTCTGCCTGGTCAAATGAGAAATGGCCAGTCTTTCGTGGGGTGAGTCTATGTGATTCTAATACCGCAACCTTGGGAATTGGTTGGACAGCCTGTTTGAGTTATTTCCATGCCATTCATCTTTTGGGTCCGAGCAACTCGAGTAGTTTTAAGTCTGAGTCATGGAATCATGTTAGATTCGTCGCATTTCGGCTAAAGGGGGTGAGGTCTTCAGCTTTGGGTTCAAAACTGAAAGCTGAATTGGAGCTACTACCACAGCATTTTTGAAACATTGATAAAATATCAACAAAATTTCCAAAATATTGCCAACATTAAAAAAACTATATACAAAAGAAACTGTGTATTAATTTTGAATTTTTTGTTTGAAAAAGAAACCAAGTCCGTCCTCCCTGAATCAGCCAAAGTGCTTCTTTTTTTTGGACAAGCAAAAGTAGTATGACCTTGAACCTCAGGCTGATGTTTTACACAGATAAGATCTTTTGAATTAATGGAACGTTCTATTTGCTGCATTCACAGCTCAAACACACGGTTCTTAAACGCCTCAGTTCTCACGTGTGCCAATACCTACCATGCGCCAATGCAATTTCAATTGTTGGGTGATGAAACATTTGTTTCTATGAATCTCCTCCCCAATTAGGGCAAAACCTGAACTGAAATCGCAGGTCCCAATCAGCTAATATTCAAGCAGGGTTTGGGTAGGCGGTAATACCTTTCACATTTAATCCCGTAAAGGCAAGAGACAATTCTGAAAGATTAGTATGGGTATTTGGATAGAATAGCTTGAAAATAATTTCATTCAAATTGGAGAGGATGAGGCCTGCACCTCTACGTTTGTAAGTTCCCGCAAGCATCTTAGGACTGTAAAAATCTCACACCGGACCCCAGTCGCGGGGAAAATGACATCTAGTTGTATCCCACGATGGCACGATACAAATCTAGGTAGGTAACTTTCTCTGATTTCCAAAATGTTAATTGTCTTTTTAAAATGTATGCAGTCCTATTCATTTAAACTTTGGGTCGTGTTCTTTGTAAAATGACGGTGTTGTATTCCTTCAGCTCGGATCCCGATTGTAGCAAGTGTATCCAGATACTTTTCACTTGCACGCGTCTACTTCTTCGATAATCATCTTGCTCTATATGCCGAATGATCATCAAAGAGGTAAAACTATAGACAACAGAGCATTGGTGAAGTATTCTTGACTTGGCTGAGAGTGTTTCCTCATCCTAGATTTTAAACCAAGTTCTTGAGTACACGTAGGAACATTCCTATACAGCATAACACCTCCTGAACAGTAGAGAAACCTATACCGATACCATAAATTTACCACAGAATTCACCCTAGAAGCAACTAACTAATTGTCATCCCAAAAGTATCCCATTGTCCAAAGTCTCACACCAATCATTAGCCGTTCTTTAGAGAGAACTTTTTCAATGGTTCCTTGTACACACTCCTTGTTCCCAGATCTTGAGGGCCACTTTTCAAAGATTTCAGGAAGAAAAGCTAAACATTAGAGAATAGTCTGCCCTCTCTCTGTAAGATAGGGTTACATGGTCATCAGAGGAGCTACCAAGAAAGCTACTTGATCATTCTATAGGAACCTTGTTCTCTCTATGATATATAATCCAACACTAGTATCAGAGCAGATGTACCTAGTGCTTTATTTTTTGCAATCCCCATGATCTCGAAGCTTACACTTGTTTTTTGTATTCTCTTTTTTGAAGCAAAAATAACGGCCTTCAAAATCTTGTTTGTATTGGGTTTCTTGTTAAACAACTTTTCCCCTTTTATCTTGAGTTTCATGTAGAATTTAGATAATCTACTCCGTGGAATTGTTCTTCGTAATTCTGTTTTAAAAGTTGAAAACTTACCATGGTGTTTTTTTTTTAATATTTTACAATTTCTTAGAAATCTGTCAATATTCATATGAACTCTATGTAAGTATATTTTTCTTTCCTTCCTTCGTTGGGTTTCATCATTTCTTTTTGTAAAGGATGTGCACATAAACATTATCTCATTATTATATTTCCATTATTATTGCGATGGAAGTTAATTGGTTCCTACCCTGCCAAACCATTTACTATTTACTCTATGAATTGAGTTCATTAGGGTAAAAAGTGTCCAACTATATTTTTTGTCTCTGGAGACCTTTAACATTCAAAAGAATCAGTAGCCTATTGCATCACATCAATGTGCAAACAAACTATTGGGGGAAGTTTTCATTAGGATCACAGCCCATATAGAATCAGTAACGTATTAATAGAAGATCTATTCCAAAACTCAAATTTTAGTTAAACTTTCTATCTTAATTTTCTTGCATTTTAATACCTTTCAATTTTAGGCAAACTTGAAAAATCTAGGCTAGTGATGGTGGAGTTATCAAAACTTGAAAAACTTAATGAAAAAAAATTATGCAAAAATGAACTTGAAAAAATCAATGAAAAAAAATTATGCGAAAAAGAAAAATAGGTGACAATGATAGGATTATGTTCTATATTCAAATCCACCAGCTTTAAAGCCTTAATCCCAATGGTCAAGCTAGAAGGAGATTATAAAAATGGTTGGCAGATGATAAAATAGCTAGGACCACAATGCGAAATTATATGGAAGATGACTTAATTAGGGTATTTGATGACCATACCACCTTATCTAAGAAGTATGACTACTTCTAAGACCCATGTTCAACTCTTATTAACAAAGTACAACTCTTGTAGGATGAAGGAAGCGAAGTAAGTGACCAAGCATGTCAACAAAATAATGGTGCTAAAAAGGACGTTGTTGTGGCCAAGAATCTAATCCGTGATTGCATGCAAGTGTCCATGTTCTTAATATCTCCCTACATCTTGTAAACTAGTTATGATTGCTTTGTACCACTCTGCATGGGCCATGACCATGCTAAAACTTCCCATGCGTGGAGCCAAGAAAAAAAGAGAGACAAAAGTCAAATGAGTTTCATTTTAGTCAAATGAGTTCCACTTTGCTCCAAGTTCTACTTCCTAGATTCTTAATAAACTTAATAATCATTAAAATAATAATAATAATAGTAATAGGTATATAAAAAGAATAAATTTTAAAAAATAAAAAAGCAGGCCAAGATGACATGTTTTTACTGGAAGGAAATTGGAGATATCAAGGCCAATTGTCATAAGTTGAAAAACAAAATTAGGAACATGAATAATAACAATACTCGAAATAATAATAATAATCAAAACAAGAGAAATGAATTAATCTGTGTAGTTTTGTAATCATTAATTGTTAACTATAACTTGAGGAATTGTTGGTGGACACAGCTTCCACTTGACATGTTTCGAGGACCAATGATGAATTCACAAAGTTGAGCGGGATCGCAAATGGCATATGTATAACATGTTTTTGTTATGATATGTGAGCATGATAATCTAATGCTAATGAGAAATGTATGCCTGAAATGAGACATGCTCTGTTATGCAATGAATGCATGCTCTATAATGAAATGAATGCATGTTCTGTTATGAAATGAACGCATGATAATGAGACATGCTCTGTTATGAAATGAATGCATGCTAATGCGAAATGTATGCCTGAATATGAGACATGCTCTGTTATGAAATGAATGCATGCTCTGTTATGAAATGAATGCATGTTCTGTTATGAAATGAACGCATGATAATGAGACATGCTCTGTTATGAAATGAATGCATGTTCTGTTACGAAATGAATGCATGATAATGAGACATGCTCTGTTATGAAATGAATGCATTCTCTAAGATAATGAGGCATGCTCTGTTATGAAATGAATACATGATAATCAGACATGCTCTATTATGAAACAACTGCATGCTCTATTATAAAATGATGAATGTGCATGGTTGTAATAAGACATGCCTATGAAATGATGAATGTGAATGGTTATAATAAGACATGCTTATTAAATGATGAATGTTCATGGTTGTAATAAGATATACCTATGAAATGATGAATGTGCATGGTTGTAATAAGACATGCATATGAAATGATGAATGTGCATGGTTATAATAGACATGCCTATGAAATGATGAATGTGCATAGTTGTAATAAGACATGCCTATGAAATGATATGTATGCATGGTTGTAATAAGACATGTCACAGATGTGATATGCTAAGAAAGTTGTGTTGACAATTGAGATCTTTCCCTAACTCTCGATAATATGAAGAGAGTTAGGATGTGAGTAATTTGGGAAGGTCGCGCCCCCCAAAATCTATGTGAGGCACTATGAAACGGGGCATCCGTTGATAGTGTAACGCCCTCCAGCTAGAGAGCAAGGATAGGGATGTGTCTTGCAAGGCCATTGCCTATCAAATGCCTCAAAGCGCACTGGGGACTGTGTGTGTGTGTGAGGCACTACGCAACGAGTCATCCGTTGGTGGTGCTTCCCTCCAGAGTGATAGTAGAAGTTCTAAGCATCGAAATTTGATTGGCCTGTTGGATAGGGCTTCTACTTCAAGAGTAGGTGATATTAGGATCCCTTGATTTTGTTTATGCTTGATATATACGTGCCTGATTATGTTGATCAATGTTGATGCTCATTCTTGAATGATATGACATCTGATTTGTTATTGCTCCACCATGAACTGAATCACGCACGACACATTGCTAAATATGATTTGGGCACATGGCTACATATTTCTAAGATTTACATGACATCTTGATTATTATTATGAGATAATGTTCATAGACAGAAAAGCATGGCACCTTGATTTGTTTATTGGGATGTGAAGCTCACTCTTTTAACTTTCCTCTATGCAGAGTGATAGCCAACGGGTTTTGGAAGGGTGTTTTGATGATCGCAATTGGAGCCCCTTACTTCCTCCCTATGGAAGCTTCTTTTTAATTATATGTGTTAAATGGCAGTTTGGCAATATATTTCACTTTGTATTGGAACTATGTATTTGTTGTTGGGCCTTTTTTGCATTTGACTCTTTTGTAATATTTAGGAGCTATTATATGTAGTTTGGGACTTGTTTGTCCAGCTTTTTGTGGTTACGTGCTGTGTTTTGTTTTCAGTGGTTGGCTTTGATTCATACTTTTCAAAGTATTGAGCGCACTCTCACCTGAGTGGCATTCACTACCCATGGTCACGATCCCACACCCTATTGTCCTCCGACGGGCCCGACGAGTATGGTAGGGGGCGGGACCGTAACACTTTATCATCCTTAAAAGGTTAGCATGGATTGAGTTGAAACAACGGAAGTGGCTACAGCCCACTACCACAGTCATTGATGATAATTATGAATCTCTTATTCTAATCCTACAAAATCATGGGGTTTGAATGTTCGAGAAGCGTCAGTGATCGCATCTATGAACATAATTTAGTAGAAAGATCAACAATGTGAGAATATAAGTCCAAGAGGTAAAATGAAGGTAAACACAAGAAGATAAACTACGTATGAAGATAAAAATCGTGCTTTGCAAGATTTATGCTTCAATTGAGAAGATAACTCAAGACTGGTCGGGACCTGGTTTTCGCTTTGCGCCCTAACGCAAACAGGGTGGTGCGCGAGGGGGAGAAATCCCTCACTCAAACAACTGCGGGGGGTCCACGCATGCTAGGCACCGATGGGTGTGCATGCACGGGCTCTCCTGAGCGTGGATAGGAACCAACAACGAGAGAGTTTTATGGCGAGGGTACGTTCGAATGCTTACGTCACCGCTTGGGGTTCGGGGGACACACCTAGGCGGTTTGCCCTCTTAGAACAATTACGAAGCCCTCCGGTTGTTTGCCAATGCGGTCTGGACAAGGACTCTCTTCAAGCTTTCCAAAGATATCTTCTCTCTTTCGTGCTTGCAGGTACAATGGGGGTTCAATTATCCCTCTCTTTGACGAGTCCCTCAAAGAGGCTGACTGGCTAGTGGAAGGGTGCGGGAAAACCTGAGGGTTAGAACTCTTGGGTTGGCTCAAAATCCTACGTCTGTTGTGGACGCGGGTTATTGCACGAAGCAGATGACGGGTAGAGGAGAAGAGAGAGAGGGCTCAAGATGTGGCCCAGCTTATGAAAGAAAGAGAATGGATCCACTCACTCATAGGTATTTTCTCTCTCTCTGAGAGGGAATGGGACCGTGCACTCAGGGGTCTTTTCTCTCTCTAAAAGTTTTCTCTCTCCTCTATGTGGTATTAAAGGTTTAAAAACAAAAGACAAGTGAAAACAAGTGTTATGCCTCTATGTTGTGATGAATAATCCACCCTTTTACAAGTAACTTAAGCTTGCTTATATAGAGAACTCACTGAACATGGGTGATTGCTAAAAAAACAAGCTTAATTAGCATTAAAATAATTAAAATAAAATCTCAAAATTAGGTACAATGATCAAAGTGCCCTTAAAACCTTTTAAGCTAATGATGAAATCATCCCTCTCTAAGGGGCCTTCTGCCATTGCCAGATCTTGGAAGCTTTTCAGGAAACTTGTAGCGATAAGTAAGACGATTTTCCATTATGTTTTAATGCTTGTTTGATCATGATGATTTTGATGTCCTTTAATCATGTTGAGCAGCCTTTTCCCACATGGTAGAAGTCCGGTCTGATTCGTGAAATTTGGTGGCCAATGTTATTCGGCATGTGATGCTCTGAGTCTTTATTTTATTTACAAATGAACGGGGAGACTGTCACAATCACTTTGCACCAAGTTTGGTCTGTTTTGGTCTTCATTTGTAGCATTTTCTAATTTGGGAGGTCACCAAAAAAAGGGATTTCGACGACCGAGCTAACCTTCTTTTCCTGTAACCTTGGGATTTTTGCTTATCGGATATTGGATCAAGTACAATAGTTATACCAGTTTGTAGCTTTTTATGAGGTGGTTGCATTGAACTCATTCTCGCAATGATCCGATGGGCGAATCTCAAGCTGTGCTTTACGAGGTTCGAGACGTCTTCTTCTTAAAACCTTGATTTTTCTGGTTTTGTGCTCACCTTCTTTCTAGAAGAAGCTTGACTTTGTGTAGATATGCCCCTCGAAATTCTGACTAAGGGAACTCCTAAAAACTCGATTCTGGTCTTAAAATGACTACACAAACCTTAGAAGACCATAGGTAACTTAGACCCAATTTAATTGCTCCAAAACTACCCAAATCTTATCCCAATTGAAGTAGAGCCCAAGATCTTTCTAACGGTCCAAGAATCACCATAATCGAACTTACGGATAAAATGATGTAATAAATGACAATTTAGTCCCTGTGAGACCCAAGTGTCAGGCCGCGGGCTAGGCTGTAACGTGGCTCGAAAGGCCAATACATGGCTTGATAATACAGATGCGACCTGATGATGTAGTCAACACATTTTATGATGCAATAAAGGCATTTTCTTGAATTAGATAAAGGCTAAATCCAAAAAATTTTGAAAATATTCCAAATAAATCAAGAAAAATCACTAATTGAATCTTATAAATATCCCGCTCTCCTTAACCCAAAAGGAGGACAAAAAAAAGAGACCAAAAAAAGATATAAGTCCCTTAAAAATTTTAGAAATTCAAAAATAGCCCAAAAAACAAAAAATACAAAAACCCCTAAGAAAATTCTGAAAGACCTCGATTCTAGTCATAAACGACCACACATTCTTAAATGAAGCTCAAGGTGCCCCACGGTGGGCGCCAAACTGTTTACGCTCCGATCTGTGCCGATCTTTAGGATGAGATCTGCTCAAATCTTAGCAAAAACTAAGTTACTTTTGAAAATATAAAGAGAGTGGGGTCACTTAAATTATGAATTCAGAAAAATCCCAAATCTAACAGATATGGTCTTTTTCAGAATCCACTGGTAGCGCCAGCTCCAAATCCGTATTTTGACCTAAAATGCTTCTAAATTTAATCAAAATCCAATCATTATTAAATTTTCAAAAAAAATAAAAGTAAAACAAAGAATTAAATGGAGAAAAACAAACTACATTTAAGAAAAAAAATATATACTTACCTCTAGGGACCCGAAACCTGGAGTTTTGGGCTTGGATCATACCGCTCTTCCGATTTGAGCCACCATCTCCATTTTTGGATGTTTTTTCTTGTTGGAATTGGTAGATCTAAAGTTCTTTAACCTAGATTTAGGGTTCATAAGGCAGGGAGAAAAACTGAGAATTTTAGGTAGGGTCTATCTAAGCGTTTTTTAAGATTGGAGGAGAATTTCCATAGTTTTCTAATTGTTTTGGGATCTCCAAAGGTTGAATATAATTCTAGGATTTTTTAAGATTTTTCTTCTTATTTTTTACAAATTGTTTAAGGGTTTTTTCTATTTTTCTGTATTTTTAGGCAATTTTTCTAATTTTAAAAAATTTTAAGGGATTTTTTACTTTTTTTTTTTTCTTTTTCCATTCTCTTTTTGGGTTAGGGAGATGGGATATTTATAAGATTTGGTGATTTGTTTTTATTTTTTTGGATTTTTTTTTTGAATTTTTTGGATTTATCTTGAAGTTTTGGCCTTATCTAATTCAAGAAAACGCTTTTAATGCATCATAAAATGTGTTGACTACATCATCAGACCATGTCTACGTCATCATGCCTCGTATGAGCCTATCGGGTCGTGTAACAGCCTGGCCCGCGGCCCCACACTTAGGTCTCATAGGGACTAAATTGTCATTTATTATATCTTTTTATCCGTAAGTTCGATTCAGGAGATTCTTGGACCGCTGGAAAGATCTTGGGATCTACTTCAATTTGGGATGGATTTGGATAGTTTTAAAGAAATTAAAGTGGATCTAAGTTACCTATAGTCTACTAATGTTTGTGTGGTCATTTAAGACTAGAATCGAGGCTTTTAGCAGTTCCCTTAGCCAGGATTTTGAAGGGATGTCTACATGCCCGTAGGATGTCTCACTTTGTACCTATCTAAAAGGTCCTAACCTCAAGGGCTAAGGTACTACCAAGGAGTCAAGAGAATGAGGGTGAGGGTTAAACTATGTCAAATCCTGTCAAAAGATCTCACTCTCAAAGAGCCCCTGAGATGAGTGATCAAAGAGAACGTAGAAAAGAAAAAAAGAGAAAAATGAGAAAAAAAAGTACAAAGGAGAATAGAAGAATAAATAAAAATAAAAAGATAATTGGGTTGAGGAGAAGATGAAAAAGGGAGAAGAGAAAGAGGGAGAGGTAAGAAGTGAGGGAGAAGAGATAGAGAGGGAATAAGGGCAGCTTGGGCTGTCCCCCTTTTGAGAGTGGTAGGGAGAGAGGGGGGAGGAGAGAGGGGAAAGAGGAAGAGAGAGAAAGAGAGGGACATAGAAGAATAAGGAGAGAGAAGAATGAAAGAGAGGGAGAGAGTGGGGGCAGCTTAGCCATCCCCACTTGAGGAGGGGGAAGTGAGGGAGAGAGAAGAGGAGAAAAGATAGGGACAGAGAGTAGGGGCGACTTGGCCACCTCCCTTAAGGAGAAGAGAGAGAGAGAGAGAGAGAGAGAGAGAGAGAAGG
Source organism: Amborella trichopoda (assembly GCF_054954075.1). Taxonomy (NCBI): domain Eukaryota; kingdom Viridiplantae; phylum Streptophyta; class Magnoliopsida; order Amborellales; family Amborellaceae; genus Amborella; species Amborella trichopoda. Next base: position 27,764,764 of record NC_142337.1, on the reverse strand, counting down.
AGAGAAAGTGGGGGTGGCTAGGCCTCCTAGCTTTTGTGAGAGAGAGAGGAAGAGAGGGAGAGAGAGGGAGAAAGAGAGAAAGTGGGGATGGCTGGGTCATCCCCCTTTGTGTGTGTGTGTGTGAGAGAGAAAGAGAGAGAGATGGGAAAGAGTTGGGGTGGCTGGGCAATCCCCACTTTGGAAAGAGAGAGAGAGAAGAAAGAGTGGGGGCGGCTAGGTCATCCCCACTTTGGAGGGAGAGAGAGGGAGGAAAGGAGAATAGAGAGAGAAGAGGAAAGAATAAGAAGAAGGGAAGAAGAATGAGGAAGACGAAGAGAGATAAGGAGGAAGAAGAAGAGAGAGCAAAAGAATATATAGGAAAGAGATAAACCGGTTAGTTAGGTGGGTGCGAAGAGGGCTTAAATCTGCTAGCTAGGTTTACTCCTTGAGTCCTTTGAGTGCTTTTAAGAGGGGTTAGGTTTTATGACTTAGGCTTAGGGTAGGACCTAGCTTGGGTGGACTAAGGTGAGGGCTATCTTAGGTGGACTAGGGTGAAGGTTAGCTTAGGTGGATTATGCTGAGGGCTAGCTTATGTGGGCTAGAGAGTGAAGGTAACTTAGGTGGGCTAGGGTGAAAGTTAGCTTAAGTGGGCAAGGGTGAGGGCTAACTTCCATGGGAGTATGGTGTGAGGTAGGTTAGGGAATATGGTGCAGTAGGGTTTAGGGAGTATGGGTGTGAGGTATGGTGTGGTCTAGGGTTGAGTGGGTCATGATGGGTAGACTAGAGTGTATGGTGTAAGGTAGGGTAGGGAGTATGATGTAGAGATTCTAGGGTTATTGCTCTCAATGCTAAAATATTCTCTCTCCTCTCTATTGAAGTGAATAATGAAATCTCAACACAAGAAACTCAAGCTATCAAACTCTAGCTTTCAAATTATCTCAAACTTAGGTTACAAATGATGAAAAATAGCTTATATAAGAACTCCGCCAAACATGGGTGGATGATCAAAACCATGTCAAATTGCTAAAAAATACATTTTTTCTAATTTGTAAGTGAATTCGTTTTTGGAGTGAAATAGTTATTTTGTCGTGCCCAACTTTCATGGAATTGACAAAACCATCCCTAAAAATTGGCATCTTGCCTTCGTTGTGGCTCGGGGCTCTATTGGGCACCTTCCAGCGAGCTTTCGAACAATCCAACATCGTAAAAACGATAGTTGCATCGTGATGATAGTTTTAATATTCATTATTGAGCTTGAAACGAAGTTTTGAGGTTGTTCCCAAAATCCGACTAGCTTGTCTTGCCTTTTTTCGATCATTTTCTTCATTACAAATCAAATGGGAGGTCATTGTGATCGTCTTGCAACAAGAACCCCTTGATTTGGTGCTTATTTGATCGCTTTCATAATTTTGTAGATCGCCAGAACATGAGATTCTGACTATCGGAAAGCCAAAATCAGGTATCATCCCGCGCCTTTATCCCATGCAAATCTCACTTCAAATCGAAGCACTTTGAAACACGGTCGCAACTGACCCATATTTGAAGCTATCTGATGTCGGGGCTCAGATATATGGCCACTCGAATGGGAGGATGTTCCACTTAAAAATTCTCCAATATGATTTTTCGGGTTCATCTTCTCTCTATAATTTTTCTCATTTCGGGCATCGTCTCGAGTCATGCCTTATATCAAAACGTGCGGCTTGATGAGATCTATCACATACTAAAATTTTGGCTCGATTGGCTTCTAAAAAGAAGTGCATTATGTAGCGCGTTCCATCCATGGGGCTAGTGGGCCCCACACACTTCCCCACATGTTCTAAATTGGTGGGGCCTATGGAGTATAATGGGCCCCCATATGTTATTTTATTTTTTTGCTTTGAATAGTCAACTATCTAAAAATTCTAAGTTAAGCCTATTTATAAATATGTTTTGGAAAAATAATATATCCAAAGACTTCTAAAGAATTATTTTATTAATCTAAAAATCATTTATATTCAAATTAATTATTTTTAAATTAATTTGATGAGATTTAGATCCAACTTTGTTAAGAAAAATGTAAAAATATTGAGGCACTCTATCTTCTACTAGATACTATGAACCACACTTCTACTAGATACTATGAACCACACTCACTTTCTTGAACTGATCCAGTAGTTCCCATGACCCATAGTCCATAAGAGGGATTTATGATTGGATTATTAAAATCATCCAATAGGTGATGAGAACATAGTACTAGTCTATGGACTATGGGTTCCCCTCTAAGAGCAAGCCTAGGTCACACAGACTTATGCACACACATCGTAATTTGTACATGGGGGCTATCTCTCACACATGAACATGCAACACCCTCAATAGTGTTCATTTCTTGATATGGCTATCATATGTACATGTCATATGATGGTCATGATAAGAATATTTTATTTGTCTCTTCAAGCCTATCAATCACACACAAGGGTCACAATCCGTTGGAAAACTACCCTCGGCATCTCCGACCTTATCAATAGGTAACCCTGCTAACTCTCTTCAGTTATGCTATATGCCAAAGTATTATAGGGTTTTACAACTCAACTAGCCTAGATCATCAAGCCTAGTTTGAGTCTGGGCATCAATATTGCCAACTTCAGTCCCTTTGGACTATACTGCCATTGGAGTTCATTATTCCACTATAGTAAAATTAGTTACATGCTCTCATAAGACCTTTAAACGGCCACAAAACATATTTGTCGTTGAAGAACTTATTCTTTGCTGATTGTGCTGATTGTATTGTACAAATGACTAATTGATTAATAAAATTTAGTAATGTTGTCAAAAAAAATATACATACATATTTATATGCCTAATTCTTTAAATCACGTTTGTGATCGACCATTCGAAAATTTGGATGGTCGGTATTCAATATTAGGCCTTTTTTTTTTATGTGCATACATATTTTTTTTAACACACATGCAAACACTGAGGTAAATTTTACCTTAAAGTACTCTCTATCTCTCTCTTATGGAACTCTTTAAGTTTAAAAAAAATGGTCAATTATACTCTCTCAACTTGCTATCAAAGAAATAATACTTTTATGTTTGATTCTCCTAGAGTAATGAATATTTACTTGTATTACTTGATATATACAAAAAAATCTTATTTATGAAACTCCATACTAGATTGGAATGGTAGCTTTTTTGGTAACATAGAATAAATTGAAGAGAGAGAGAGAGATAGGAAATAATGAAACAATAAGCAAAAGGAAATCAAACGATCAATTCTTTAGGGTCTCACCACTAAAAAGAGACAGCGAGAGAGAGAGAAAGGAAACATAGAGAGAGGCTTTTTCAAGAGGGAGAGAGGGAAAGAGAACCCATATTAACTTCAAATTTGCATTATTATATATGAGTAATGATCATATGAGACCCTCCCACATTTATGTGTGTAAGGGTCTCATAGGATTATTACTCATTTTATATTTGTAAGTAGATGGAATGCTTATGTTAAAAGTGTTCAAATTTTTTATGCTTTTGATAAAGCACAAGAATTTAACAAAAAATAGATCTATAATCTCTCTTTGATGGAAAGTATTTTAATAGGGCCACATCCCTATTAAAATAAGTAAAGCCTCACCTCGGAACTCATCAAAAATTGCAGTTTTAAAATCAAAAAACCTTCAACTCGATTATCTTGGCCTTAACCATTATAATTGTGAAAAATAAAATTTAGGATTTCAAGCTCTAAAAATAATGCATATTATAACACATTTCTCTTCTAAAAATAAGTGTTCACATATCAACAAGATCTTTTTCATTCTTTTAGCTTCAAATTCATAGTCGGTTTTGAAAATTGATTGTAGATCCATGAATATTTTCAATGCCTAGGTCTTGTAGAAACGCATGCCTCTTTAATAATAATTTTTAGCTTTTTTTTTTTTTACCTAAAAATTTAACGTGCAAAGCAAGTTATATTGCTAGTGTGTGTAGAGAGAGAGAGAGAGAGTGAGAGAGCATTCCATTCTTTAACCTGAAGCCAAGAGGCCAGACGCCCAAGTGTGAGATAAATTGATCTCCACTAAAATATCTAAAGTTGCTCACTTTAAATTATGATGTCTTTATTGCAAGTACTGGGAAGATATTCTAAGGTATTCACCAAGGTCATTAACATCAAACCTTATCTGCTCCTACAATGACTTCCTCCCCTCTGCAACTCTCTCCTCATCTCAATCCCAGTCTCAAACCACACCCTACCAAAATCCTTCCCCACTTCACCTCATCCCCAAGGAAATTCCACCTAACAAAATGCATCAACCCCCCTCAAACTGACCCTCCCATTTCAAAGCCAGAAGACCCACCACAACCTCAAAATCTCTCTCTGCAAAACCCACCTATGCCAACACCAGAAGACCCCAAGCCACAAAACCTCTCACTAGGAAAACCACCCAAAAATTCGATTATTACTCGAAATAAATCAACAGCCTTAGAAAAGCCTGAGCCCCCAAATTTTGAGATCGGATGGAAAAGAACCAAACAGATTCCTCTAGACAAACCCAAAGGAGCCGTGATTGCTGATTTTTTGGACAAATTAGAGGGGCTGATGGGTCGGCGTTACGGGACTACGGAGCTTTTGGCGAAGGCAGGTTACATAGTTGCAGAGAGAGTCAGAGAAGAGGCTGATATATTAAGAGAGAAAGGAGAGGTGGAAGAGAGATTGATCACAGAGTTGAAGAGGGTGTTGAGGTTGATGGAGATGGACTTGGAATTGATCAAGGCTGCTGTTAAACAGGAAACATTGGCTCAGAGGCTTGAACAGGCTAAGGCTAGGTGCAGGCAAGCTATACTTGTTGCCAATTCTTTCTAACAATCAATGTTATCTAATCTTTAATGTGATTTTGTTTTTTGGGGTGAGGAGAAAAATAAATGAGCAACCAAGGGTAGCACCACGTTACTTTTCAGGGCCTTGGTTAAGTCCAACAAGTCTCTTTATCGGTATTTGTGTCTGAGGGAGAACTCTATGCACGTTGAAATGCTTTCTTGTCTTTGAGTAATTTGAGCCTTAAAACAAGACTCTCCATACATAAATTCCTTGTACTTGTTAAACTGTATCAGAAGTATTTGGTGGTCCTGCAGCCAAAATATTTATTTTGAATTAGTTTTCTTGAGAAATCGCCAATTTCTACTGTCCGCATCTAAAATCTGGGGCAGGAATTGTATTCTGCCAATATTTATTTTTTGTATTTTGAGCCCAAAATTAACCTCCCACAATCTAAAAAATTATGTCCCCCTCAGAGTTCCTTATGAAGCTGAACAAAAATAATTGAGATGAGCTTATAGCTTATTCGAGCAATCTCTTCCCCATCTCTCTCCCTTGCCCTCTCTCTCTATATCCTTACTAACCCAACTCCATTAACCTAACTCTCTCTATCTCTATCTCTCTCTCCCTTCTCATTCTAAAAAATTCTAATGTATTTGTTTTCGTCTCTCTCCATCCCTCTTTTATAGAAATATCCTTCTACCTCCGTCTTGAACCAGTTATTTCCCACTCTCTCTATCCCTTTCATGTTTTCTTCTATGGGGATTCATTGTGTTTTACTAGTTTTCCAGGTAGAAATGTATTTTGGATAATTGCATCCAGATGTATTTCACAAAGCAAAAACCATTTTACGAAAAGAAAATTCCTAAAAATGTATTTCACGGGAAATTGAATTTTTAAAGGTAATTTTATTCCAAGGAGCCCAAAGGTATTTGTTTAGAAGTATATAGCAATCTAAATCGGGAATCACTTATCTGAGGGACCTGGTTCCTTGTCAAAATTGAGAATAAGTCTGGACGGATTGACTCACCCGGTTCCCTTGGAGAACGAGGTGAATCTATTAAGGAACCAGGTGATCCAAACCCATCTAATCCCTTGTTTTCCAGCCATTATATTTGTTGTTCTTTTTTCTTTTTCTTACTTTTTTTTTATTTTTTATTTTTATTTTTTTGGATGGATTCTCGTGTTAGAGAATCAATCCAATTTGTTGATCCAAACTAGATTCCAAAAGGCCATTTCACCTGGCCAGTCTAGCCTTGAAACATTGGTTTGACAGTTAAACTGTAACCCTTGAAGTCTACTAAATTAATGGGAAAATATTATTCGGGCCACTAATTTCCAAATTCATTTTACAGTCGCGCCTTTAACTTTTCTCTTTCAAACGACATTAAATTTTTTGTAAAACTATCAACGTAAACCCTGATCCCCTCCACCCCCTCTCTTCCTGCTTGTTTACATTAAATTTAGCATCAACCATTACTCTTATATCACGAGGTAAAAATGGGCTGGGAGGAGGAGATCCTTATGTGGTATAAGAGAAATTATAGATGTCACATTTCTTGTAAAAAAAAGTAAGAAAAGAGGGAAGGGATAAGGGGGGCTTTGATAGTTTTTAGGGACATATAATGCCCTTGAAAGGAAACAGTTATAAGGGGCTAACACAAAATTACGATATTTTTTCTAAATCAATTTATTTTGTGTCTGGATCAATTAAAAGTAAATTTTCTTTTGGAGATCAAAAAGACAAAAACCGCCATAAATCAAGTCGTTCTCCACAATTGATTGGAACGTCCGGTTGGACAAACAATTGTTGTCAAGGTTTTTGTTGTGTCCAGTTTTGTACATGCTTCTTGTTGAACATCGATTATGGAAGCAGTAATGAAAATTTTAGTAAAATTCGAAGAATAAAAACCAATGAGATCTAATGATTGGACCTTCCAAAATAGGTTCAAAACCATTTTTTCTTTTGAAATTCATCACTAGCTAAATCGAAGATTATTTAAGAAATTATAGGTTATAAATCAAGCTGGCCTCCCCCAAAACCCTTAAAAAAAAAGGAGTTTAACCTGCTAAATCAAACGTGCAATATGATCTCACATGACCACAATATAGGCACCGGTTTATGTTAATAAAACAAATTGAGAGAGAGAGAGAGAAGTGGTGTGCCTTATTAACAGCAATATATAAACATGTAATGATGCAAAGGGGGCTGGGGTCGTGGGCCAGGCCATTCTAGGCATGTATGCTGGCTAATGTTTTTGCATGAGAGGGGGGGCATGTTTGTATTCTTGAGTAGCATAATGCTACATCTAATATCCAATATGAGGAGTGAAATGATTTTTTCAAAAAAAAAAAACACGAGTGAGATCTGTTGAGTAGTGCACAGAAAAATCACACTCAAAACAAGCACCTGTGTACAATTGAAAACACACTCAAAAATTTTTTGTCGAAAACACAAGAAAAATTGCGCATGCACATGAAATCACACACACAAGTGCTCACCAAATCTAGAGAGAAAACAAATTTCGTTAACAAGAAAAATATTGACGATGTATAATGCTACTTCCCTCTACAATCTCTCTCTATAATATCTCTCCCTAACATGCACTACTCTCACATATTACCCATGCTAAAGCCCAACGCACTACCTAGACCAAAGAACTCAACTAGTGCCTCACAATATCCCTCCTTTATATACACATGTAGAAACTTAGCCCTTAATTAAGCATGTAGCCTACATTACTTTTCTATTTAACTCTTGTATTTATGGAACCAAAAACCAGAACTTCCTAAGACCATTTAATTGTATAGGTAGGAATCAAACTTGAGATGTGGCATTGCAGGACATCAATTGCTAAGCACTCAAGGCCAACCCAATTCCTTCTATAGATACTTCCTATCCTATAAAACAAATCAATCTTAACATAAATATTGGATCTATCTAATATACAATCAGGAAACATTCTCCCTTGTTTCATCTCAATCAAATACTGACTTGCTAAAAAACTAATTTAAATCCAAAGACCTTATCTAATTTAATAACCCCAAGTTGGTCCTCAAGACCAAAGCGGTCAGAACTTGCCCAGCTTTTCCCTCTCCTATTTTCCTCTTCACTCCAACGTGTGCGAGAGTTAGCGATAACTCTCAACACTCCCCCTCAGTGCTAACTCCCTTCTCATAATGCCAAGCTGTCCTCTAAACTTCACAAACTTTGAAAAATGCAATCCCTTCATGAACACAGCGGTAGTTTCCTCCTCTGTGACCACAAGCAATAAGTTAATATATCTGGTCAGCACCTTTTCCCAATGAAGTGATATTGTACCTCAATGTGTTTTGTCCTTGCATGAAACACTGAATTCTCTGCAAGTTGTATGAGACTCTCATTGTCATAATATAGTCCGACTACATAATCTACATCTTTCTTCAAATAACGCATAAGTTGCATTAGCCACAAGCACTCCTAAGCCGCCATAGATACCGATCGATACCCAGCCTCCAACTTAGAAGCACATTGTCAGTTGCCTCTTACTGCACCAAGAAATTACTTCCAACCTTAGGCTAAACACATACCCAGTAGTTGAACTGCGATTTGTCAAATCCAACTTCTCATGCAGATTCTTGCTCATAAAGAATCCCACAGTCTGTTGTACCTTTCACGTATCACAAAATATGTCGAATTTCTTCCAAATGAGGCTTCCAAGGTCTTTGCATAAACATGCTCACAAGTCCCACAGCATGAGCAATATATGGTTGCAAAAGAGTCAAATCTATTGGACTTCCAACCAGCTGCCTATATATCCATAAGTTGCGAGTTCCTCCTTTACATCACTTTTCAACTTTCCATTAAATTCAGCAAGTGTTGAGATAGCATTGCAATTCTCCATCCGGAACTTGCATAACCATGGTGTACTTCTTTTGGCACAATAATGGACCCCTTTTGCATCGGTCTACTTCCAACCAGTGACAGTCATAAGCTCCCCTAGCTCCTTCATCTCGATCCTAACATAAAGGTTCTCATAAATAAGCTTAATCTCGTCCACATCATCACCTGTGATGATCAAGGCATCCACATATATCAGTACAATTGTTAGCTTTTCAGCTTGTTCCTTCACAAACAAGAAACAAGAGCTCAATGATATTACCACATCATGCTTGTAGAGCTTATTTCAACCCATACAAAGCCTTTTGTGAGTTGCACATATGCTTGTAGCCTCTCGTTACATTGGAATCCATGTGGCTACTCCATTGGAATGTCACGTTCTAGCTCACCATGCAGAAAAGCGATCTTCACATCCATCTGTCAAAGCTTCCATGCTTTGCTTATTGCAAGTGCAATCAAGACTCACACAGTTGTGGTCTTCACAACTGCATTAAAAGTACATCAAAATCCACACCATACCGCTGCAAAAATCCATTAGCAACTAATCGTGCCTTATAGTGATCAATAGTGCCATCAGACTGCTGCTTCATATTTTCTAGTCATAGGACTTGCTTCCACATCTCATTCTTCTTGAGAGCATCAAACTCCTCTTGTTTATAGCTTTGTTGCCATTCTGCAACACCCGTTGCATCATCAAACGAGGCCGAATATTTAATCTCAAGATCGTTAGATATACCACACTGCACAAGTGACACCTCTTATGCATATGATGCTTGTGCATACTTTGGACTCAGTTGTTGCTCCTCACGCTCGTATGTAGTATCATATGTAACACATGCGGTCCCAGCATACAAAATGTATTGCTCGTCCATTCACCACCCATGCATGATCGAGACACCTTCGATCTTCAAACTCTCGAACCCTTTGCCATCATCCGGTCCAAACACCACATTGTGTCCTGCAACATTTATTTGCATTAGTGACATTAAATTAATTGTCGTGCCTAAAACATGATGCTTGCCCTCTCTTACATGAGGCTTGGCTACATCTACCTCTAACACAGTGAGATCAAGGGAATTCTCTCCTTAACTATGAAGTCTGATCGAGGTTGTGTCTACGACCTGCACAAATCACGCTTACACATCTCAGTCACCATCATCGTCTTGCAACTGTGGTCGTGCATCACTTTTGAATATATTCCATTCTTTATCTTTCAGCCTCCAGTATTGATTCATGAAGTGGCTTGGCTTTCCATGGTGATAACATGTCATCTATCATTGCTTATCATATGATCCATTACTGTTGTTTTTGTTCTTGTAAGCTTTAGACTTTGAGGGCTGATTTTTGTTCTTCCTTCCCTTTGCCCTTTGGTTGTCATAGATGCCTCTTTACTCTCCTTTACAGAGAGCCCCACCGTCAGTCTTGCAAGATACTCTTAATTAACTAGGATGTTCTCCAACTCGGTCAATGTGAGTTGAGTGGGCCATCCTTGCATTGCGGTTGAGAACCCATGAAACTCTAGCCTAAACTCGTGAATAATCAACCTCCACATACGGTTTCTCACTGTTCCTCGATTCCTCATCATTCTTTACTTTTATTAAATACTAAGAAACTAAAAGTGAACCTTATGCCAACAAAACAAACTCATTCTCCAACATTTAAAGCCATACATTGTTTGCTTGAGAGAACAAAGACGAGAGGACATGCCATGCTTCCTTTTGTGTTTTCACATCTTTGATGTGGTCTATGAGCTCATTCTGGATTGAAATTGTCAGCACATATAAGGCCTTATGTGCTAAGATCTTCCACTTTTCAAGGCTTCTCCATCTGCAACTTTGATGTCAGTGCAATAGTGTCACTGTCATTCATCGTCTCCTAGAGATCTTGCCCTTGAAATACAACTCCATGCAAGATCGCCAATCGATGTAGTTGTAGTGACCAAGCTTCTCGATCCCAACTAGCATGCTCTCAATGCCAGCCATAACAATCACGTATCCCTCAGTTCTAATGTTAAGATCTTTCAAGTTGAGCACCCAAAATTACAATCCTTGCTCTGATACCACTTAGAGTAGCATAATGGAAAATTCATGTTCATAATAAGCACCTCGTAAATAATCTGAAGCACAAAATAAAAATATGCACACACAAGAGATCACGTACTCAAGTACCCATCAAATCTAGAGAGAAAAATGATTTTCATTAACAAGAAAAATATTGACAAAATATAGTGCTACTTCTCTCTACAGTCTCTCTTTACAATTATTTCTCTCTCTAACTAACGCACATTATTCTCTTGTATTATGCACGCTAACGCCCAACACATTATTGCCTAGAGCAAAGAGCTCAACTAATGACTCACGATATGCATTCTTTATATACAGATTTAGAAACTTGGCCCTTGAGTAAGCACGTAGCCTCCTATTACTTCTCTATTCAAGTCTTGCATTTATCCAAAAAGGAGACTATCTAATTTTATCAAGGTTTAAAAAAATAGATCGGGGACCCGAATTGGCCACACCAAAAACTGTGTTGGATGATGGATCGACAATCCGGATTGGAGAATCAACCGGATCAACCGGTTTCTGCCTAATTTTTTCCAAAAAAAACACTGTGGTTTCTCAAAAATGTAGTTTTTTAGGTTTCTAAAAGAAATAGTGGAATGCATTGTGGTTTTTCATTATTGTCTTAAAATTATATAAATATTGAGAACCTATCTCATGTTGAGTGTTTGTTATCTATTAAATTTATTTATAATCTAAAGTTTAAAATATAGCATGGCAATAAAATGAATCTCTCTAACTCAATTTATTTATTGTATTAACTTAGAAGTTATAATTTTTGAAAGACGCTACATAGAAAAAATTTAATCAAAGAGGTTGTCAGTAGAAAAAGAGAGAGAATTTTAGTGGAATTATTTGTTTGTATTACTTAGTAGAGAGAGAAAAAGAGAAAATTTTAACGGAACTATAAGTGGAACAAACTTTGTAAAGTGAGAGAGAGAGGTTGTTAGTAAAGCGAGAGAGAGAGAGAGAAAATTTTAGTGGAACTATTAATGGAACATACTTTGTAGAGGGAGGGAGAGCGAGAGAGAGGTTGTTAGTTGAGAGAGAGAGTCTGTGTGTGAGTTCTATCACGAAGCAAGAAGTGCACAACGTAAGAATACCGAAATAGTGCACGGTGTAAATGCTAAAAAGAAAACAAAAAAAAATTCCCACATCCAGGATTCAAAGTAGTAGAATGATTTAGCTGTATGTAAAGTGTGTAGTTTTAGTAACCACGTGTGCGAGATGGTGAGTTGTGCTCACACAACATTGGGATGCTCACACAACATAGGGAAAATTTGGAGGGTGACATTAGTAAGTGCACAGATTCCCATAAAGCTTAGTGGGGCTGCCACCATTCTTCTTTAAAAAATTAAAAAAAATTGCACAAGCTTCAAAAAAGTTTCAAAACCTCTAATAACAAGTGGTAACCTATTGTTAGCGATCTAACAAAACCTGCTAATTACCGATAAGACCGACCATTTCTGTCAAAGAGCAAGCTGGTTCAAGAGGGGAGTCATCCATATCCTGATATATTGGGGGATTCAAATTGCCATCAATGATTCCTTATCCGATCGTACGATTTCGATCCAGATCATTGAATTTTCAAACCTTGAATTTTATTGATACTTCCTAGCTTGGATAAACCAAATCAATCGTTACCTAAATCTTGGAGCTATCTAATACAAAATTAAGAAACACAATATCTATCTCCTCTCCATATAAATCAAATATTGACTTACTAACAAACTAATTTAAATCTAAAGACCCTAACAAATCCAATACCTTTAAGTTGGTCCTCGAGACCAAAGTGGTAAGGTCTAATATAGCTTTCGCCTTTGCCGTCCGGCCCATCCCCTCCAGCGTGTGCAAGAGTCAGCAATGACTCTCAACAAATAAAATGATACTCAGTCCTAGAGTACCTCAAGGGGTCAACACTCAAGCAATGGAGGTCTCCCATGTGAGATAGTATACTTTAATCCTATGAAGTATGTAAAGATCAATATATGCATCATTGTTGTCCAAGAAAATGATAGATGCTACAAAGAGATGTTGGTTTTGGGGTACTCTTATAATCGATTCGACAAAGTTTTCCCTCTACTACGAGTAGTTTTGGCATGAGAATTTCATTATTTTGGATGAAACTAAGTTTTGTGTATCTAAGTTCGAACAAATTTTTGGGTTCCAGATATCAAATAGACGTTTTGATTTAAAAATTTTGACGAAATATCACCTTAAGAAAATGAAAATCAACATACAATTTTGGGTACAGAGGCATAACATGGTCTTCCTTTCTTTTAAGTATTGAATGCCCCAGATTTGATGAGAAAACCAAGATGCAATTAAATTCGGGGGAGTATACCCCAAGGATACATCCAGCTCGGTGAACCACTATGTGGTTCCAAATTGCACTCTTGATAAACTCTTTATAATCATAGCTGTTTTTATTGATTTTGGGTTTCAAATTAGTAGGTTTCACACTAGGTTTCGATTTGAAACAATTTAATAAAAAAAGGTTGAATAAAATGAGGAAATTGCAAGTTTAAATTTGATTGTGGCAAGCCTTCCTGATGTAGGGAGAAGTAATAAATAAAAATAATAAACATAAAAATAAATAGTTGGGAGATTATCCCCCCTCTTTCAAGTTCAACAAAGGAGTTTACCCACAGATCTCTTCACATGATTTAAAAACTTCTTTCTTCTGAAAATTGACTAGTTCTTAAAAATAGACATCTTCCCTTTAAATACAAATTAAAATAACTAACTAAAAAAATAGAATTAAAAACCCATAAAAAAACCTTTCTCTTCCCAATGTTTTCCCTTTCTCTCCTCTCTCTTCATCTCAAGTAATTCTCTATTTTCTTCTCTTACAATCTCACACAATTCCAATAAATCTCTCCAATCCTAATCTTACTAATTTTCTCTCTTTAGTTTCCTAATAAATTCATCTTTTAAAATAAAATAAACTTTTCAATTCTAACCCAAGGAAAATTTCTCCATATCCCCTATTTTTAGGTTTCATTTCTTGATAAACCCAATGTTTCAAAAGATATCTTTTAACCCCCTGGTTACTTTAAGCCTATTTTTTAACCTTAACAAATGTGAGAAAGATATGCTCTTTCTAAACCCAACCATTTATCTCTCTTCACTTATATATCCCAAACTTCTCTCTTTCTCTCTCTTTATGCGTATCTCTCTCTCTCTCCTCCTGTGTTTCTCCAAATACCTCTCTCTCCTCCCGATAAGCTCTCACCTCCATGAAGTCATTTTCTCTCTCTAGAAGTTTGGGAGGATCGCTTTTAGAAAAATCATGTCTTTTTATATTTGTTTGGCCTAAAAAAACAGGTTTAAATTAGTTCAGGGGGTTAGAAGAAATAAAATCTACAATTTTTATGCCTCAATATATCTTTTAAAACCTTGGATCTATTGTGGAATGAAACCTAAAAAGAGGGGGTATGGAGATATTTTCCCATTAGAAAATGGAAAAAACTTAAAAAAATTTCCAAAACAGTGAAGACGTATTTATAGGGGCTTTGGGTGACCGTAATGAATTTTTCTTGCCAGATGTCTTTCTTGTGTCACCTCATAAAATAACCAAGTGGCATTGCAAAGGGATGGGTATTCAATCACAGACTTGCACATGCCTCTTCACCAGCTGGAACAAGAACATGTGTACTCTTAGCGATGACTGGTGTATGGAGAGAGAGAGAGAGAGAGAGAGAGAGAAAGAGAGTTTACTAAAATAATTAACGAAATTGTCCTTCATCATGGTCTGGATCAACTTCTTTGATCCAAGGCAGTCAGAGCCACCCAGATTGTAGCAAACTTTAAAAATAATCCAAAAAAAAATGTAATATTCCACAACTTTTTTCTACAATCCAAGTATGGTAATTAGAGACCGTAGTTGATCCATATTAGCTGCAATGTACTCCGCATGATCTATAGATTTGTGGTTCATCACTTATCATGGTTAGTTTCTCTGGACACCGATGATCTTTAGGATACTAGGTCACATTTAAATCCTACAGTTTTGGTCTATGACCCTAATCATGATCCTTCAACATCAAATGCTGCCGCATACTCATTATCGATCATAGAGTTGTGTTAAACAACTTCGATGTGGTTAGACGCTCCTGACTATAGGTGAACTTTATTACTACTAGTTTCACTACTGCAAGCATTTAAACAGCCCCAAGTTTGTTATTATAGTTTTTATTCTAGTTCGTAGGAACTGGATTGTAGTTCAAACTTCCTCAAATAATATGGTGAATGATTCCACAACAATCAAAGTCAATGCCTATGGTGAAATCTAAAATGATATGAAAATTGTTTTGGAAATCCAAATTTTTTCAAAATTAATGATCTCTCACCTGTTTCAAAATAATTTGTCTATCCTAAATATGTCAGGGAAAAAAGGCATAATAGAAAGCCGATTACAAACTTGAACATCCATATAGCATTATGTTTGAATGTTTATTAGTACAATTAGTGGACGAATCGTGAACTTTATCCATTATAAGTATGCCTCCCACCACATTCTCTTTTACAAATCATAAACTTTATTCTCTAAAGGCCTTGCACTAAATTCCTTGTTTTCTTGACCATTTTAGAGAAAACGTAATTCTCATAGGAAGTGATCTCAATTTCCACCCTCGTATAAGTAATCCATGGAGCATGCCTCGGAGCTCAACAACCTTGCCTAGGGATTACATCATCTAGACAAATGGATTTATTATGAATATAACAGGTGAAATGGGGCAGCTAGTAAATGAAATAATATGTTAAACACTTAATGTACACAAGATTTTTTAATTTTCAAGCACGAAAACTTACTTTCTGAAGACAATATTTGCAACTACTAGCAAATAAGTATGATAAAGGTTCTCTGGAGAATTTTGTCCCCATGATAGAAGAAGCAAAATATATAACATTGGTCTATTCAAATGCTCGAGAATAGTAAGATCTAGAGCACCATATTTGTCTTTAGCTTTAAAGATAGAGTTTGCAAAGAAAAGAGGATGATATGAAAAACAAAGTACAAAAGAGATATTTTTAGTCCAACAACATAGAGGAAAAAAACACCCTTTCAAGTTTACAAGTTACAACTGTTTTGTGTAACAGAAAATGAAGAGTTATGACCCTCTGTTTTCTAACTGTTAGTCACGAAATGGACGCCAATTATGATACTTCGATCTCAACAATCACACTTGTTTAATTTGACTTTCGGGTTCCAAAATTTGATTCGTCACACTGAACCAATCTACTATGATGAACCTCCTACTACTCAAGGATTTATCACCCTTCAAGGTGATTCCCTGACCTCTCAAAGAAAGGATGATGAGCAAAAAATAAGCGAATCACAAACCCGACTGATGGACAAGCTCAAGGTGCCTCTGTGCCAATTCGAGTTTAAACACAAAGTGAGCCTCAAGTACTATTGTGCCTATCCACATGTGTCACATGCTTTGTCTGCTTTGCTAGGCCTTTTCTTACCTTGGTCCATGAATTGTTAAAGGAAAAAAAAAATGCATCTATGGAATGAGTGTTGACATGTATAGCTATGAGGTCTTACATGTCTTAATCTACATTTGTGAGATTCAAATATATTCAACGGTCATATGGTCTAAACGTTTATATGAACATAACCCCTCATTTTTTTTTCTCAGATACCTGTTAGAGATCAGGGAAGCCTTTCATTTTCTCAGAGACCGGTTGGAGAAATACAATGGTTATCCCTTCTTCTCCCTATAAAATGAGAAGCCAGAGAGATGATGTGTACAACAAGAAAATGGTGTACAATTACATACTGTTCTTCTCTCTTTAAAAGTGAAAGAATAGAAAATCCGGGCTCTGCAATCACCAACCTCACGACACTCTTTCTCTGATCTCGGGTTTGATCTCATCCACGCTCCAACTAAATTTACTAACATTGGTATCATAGAGACCAGCTTCCATCTTCCCAATTTTTTTTACTTTGAATTTTTAATGATATAAGATTATGTGATTTGTTTCTCTACATATACTAGGCCCAATTTTTGTGTATAAATCGTGCTTCAAAATATCACCTGATGCGATCTTATCTTGGTTCATAGTGTTAATTAATTAAAGGATAAGTATGCGTGCACTCCCTTTGTATTAATCAATTTCAGATCACCTCTATCCCATTTTTTATGGGTTTTGGTTTAGAGTTTGAATTGTGAGGGTGATTTGGCTCCTGTTACGGTTCTGTTGTTTACTTTATCTGATAAGTTGAGATATGGATATATGATACTGTGTGATATGGGATTGACTACCTACTTTTTTTACGAGCAAACTAGCCCCATTCCTTGCAATTGAAGGGAATTACGCGAGAGAGAGAATATTTTTATTTCTGGTGGTCTATTGCGTCCCTATCACGTGCCCCTTGACTTGAGATAGATTACTTGGGCATGCCCCTTGGAAACGTGCCCATCTATCTTGTCAGTTCATAGCCCCCAAGAACACGAGCCTTACTACCATTCATGTCTTTTCACGCTTCTATGGCGTTTGCACTGAACAAACTCAAGTACCAAGAAGGTGTGCTCCGAATTAGAAGTACATATAAGACTGTGGGACAACACTCTAGTGGAATTTATAATTGATTTGGGTAGGAAAAGTAAAATTTTTGTTGAATTCAACAAAAGACTGCGACAATGGCGGTGTAATGTTGCTTGATTACCCTCTTCAAGCTCTTATTCTTATGATTTATTCCATTTTTTCCATTCAAAGAAACCCTAGAAGAGGTATGATTCATGCAATTTTTTCCGTTTCCTATAGAGATAGAACAGATGAATTCTAGGGAAAGGGTTTCATGGGATAGGGATCCTGGGCTTTCTATTGCAGAGAATTCTATGACTAGGGTTTCACGAAAAACCCAATCGAAGGAGCCTAAATTGTTTGGGATTTACTCAAGAAGGGTCTATAGAGTGACGGACACTAGTTGTTTCATTCAATTGAACGATTTTCAGTGTAAAGAGGGACTGGTTCAATTTTCTCAAATTGCTAATAGAAGGGTTCTTAATGCCAAATATATTTTTTTTTCAAAGAAAGTGTTTCAAAATGACTATTTTTTTTATTTATTGGACCATATAAGCTTTGTGGTCCTTAGGGACCACCCTTCCTTTAAGCTCACTTTTGCATTTTGTTTTTAATATGAGGTGGTTGTTCTGCCACCTTCATGGCAAATTTGCAACCCTCATTTATGGATTTTTGACACCTTCTCATAAGGTGTTACTTTTGTTTACCTCTCTCTCTCTCTCTTAAAAGTACTATCGTACTCTCTCATTGTAGAATAGTGAGCTTCCTGTTGTTTTGATTACAAGAAGAAGACTCTCTCTCTATGGGTTAAAAATAGAGGGCTTCCTATTAACAAGAAGCCTCACAGTGAGTTCTCTCTTAGTTCGTAGGCTCTTTGTCTAACTAATTTTGACAGAAGCAATTACTATTTTCTCTCTCTCTGATGTATGGCTTTGTTGTCATCTGGTAAGGTTTTTAACTTAATATAATTTTATAAAATATTTTTTCATGTGTTCTGTACCCAATCGATGTTTGTATTTTATCGATTGGAAGACTAATTTTTAGTGAGAGAAATGAAGTTTCCAATTAATGTTTTATTGTAGTATACTAATTGGATGATATATTTTGTATTGAGAGAGAAGTTTGCCTTTCTAATCGATGTTTCTTTTGTACCGATTGGATGATGATTTTTGTAGAGAGATAAGTTTGTTTCCAATTGATGTTTTTGAAACTATACCAATTGGAAAGACATATCAGTATTTTTGTGACTGTGGTTTTATACAGGTTTCATGAATATGCAACTCAGAGACTCAGGAATTATTTTTCGATCTGGTTGTATCCTAGGAAGTGTACTCGTCAAGACCCGTTTGCACCTCGAATTTTACCAAGATGAGGGCATTTAACATTTCGAAGAAAGTGAGCTCCTCTCATGCCTCCAGATCCCCTGCTTTGTTTATCCTTTTTTTTTTTTGGAGTTCCTATCCACCATGATGTTTGGTAAATCGTGGTGAGACCCCATACAACCAACAACTTCGAAGTGTTAAACTTAGTTATTCTTTGAGATGTCTATTGAGAACTCGCTAAACTATATAAACTAGGATTGTGAAAATCCAGATCAGTTTTGATATTCCACAACATTTTTTTAGATGGCAGCAGGGGTTCTAATTTCTTTAAAAATTGGAATGTGTATATGTCTTGAAGAGTGGAAGTAAATTCACAATACTCTCATTATATGCAGATGATATCCTAATAGTTGGAAATGACTTAAAAATGATTGATAAGACTAAGTCATGACTTTCTTCTCAGTTTGAGATGAAGGATATAGGAGAAGCATCTTACGTCTTAGGTATAAAAATAACTAGAGACAGAAAATAAAAAATGTTGTGTTTGAGCCAAGAGAGATATCTTGACTCTATCCTCAAAATATTTTAAATGGAAAATTGTAAACTATTGTCTACTCTTGTTGAAAATGGAGTAAAGTTGTCTATGAATATATGTACAGTAGAATGACAAGAAAAGCCGAACGTTCCTTATGCACAAGCTATTTGTAGCTTAGTATATGCAATAAGATGTACAATACCAGATTTGAGTTATTCCATAGGACTTCTTAGTAGATATCAAAGTAATCCATGCATAGCTCATTGGAAAACAGTAAAAAAAATTCTAAGGTACATTAAGGGAACAAAGCATCTAAAATTGTGTTTTCAAACAGATAAGCTTGAAGTTATAGGATATTCAAATGCAGATTTTGCTGGGGATAAAGATGATAGTAAGTCCATCTCAGGACATATTTTCCTCTTTGGAGGGGCAACTATTTCTTGGTCTAGCAAGAAACAATGGTGTGTAGTTCGGTACACACATGAAGCAAAATACATTGCATGTAGCACTGATTGTACTTTTGCCGTCTGGATAAAGCGCTTCATAGATCACTTGAAACTGCAAATAATGGACGGACCGTTCCAAATATTTTGTAATAATCAAGCCGCAATTAAATTAATTCAAAGTGGAGCAAATAGCTCCAAAAGAAGACATATAGATGTCCAATATCACTACATTCATGATGTAGTTGAGAAAGGTGAAGTAACTGTTCGTTACTTGATATGATCACTGATCCATTAACAAGGGGTCTAAGTGTTGAACTAATGTCTAAGCACACTCGCTTAATGAGACTTAAAAATGTTTAAGTCAGTCAGTTTTCATGAGTGACAAATCAGCATTAGCATGAAAATACTCATGATAGACGTTTGTTATGAGAGGCATATCTGCAAAAGTGTGAGAAAAACTTCATAACAAGATATTTTTTTAAAGGTCATACTCAAAAGTGGGAATATGCATGTGACTCATTATGTTCGACCGTCATAGCCAAATGGGAGATGTTGACATGTATGGCTATGAGGTCTTATGTGTTTTAACCAATATTTGTGGGAATCAAATATATCCAACAGTCATATGGTCCAAACGTCCATATGAACTTAACCCCTCTTTTTTTTTTTCTCAGATACCCATTGGAGATTAGGGAAGCCACCCATTGGAGATCAGGGAAGCCCTTTGTTTTCGCAGAGCCCAGATTTTCTATCCTTTTACTTTTAGATAGAGAATAATTTTACGTAACTGTACACCTTTTTCTTGTTGTACACATCCTCTCTCTGGCTTCCCATTTTATAGGGAGAAGAAGGGGTAACCGTTGGATCTCTAAAAAAAAAAACGAGGGGTTATGTTCATATGGACGTTTGGATCATATGATCGTTGGATATATTTGATTCCCACAAATGTAGATTAAGACACGTAAGACCTCATAGCCATAGATGTCAACAATGAGCTACTTAACATCTTAACCATTTTGCTTCATTTAATCATAAGAAGCTCGTCAAAATACACATAATCATGTTTAGGAATAGTTGAAATGATTAAATGATAAGTTAGTGGTAGTTTGGTAAAAAATTTTAAAAAAGAAGAAAAAACATCTATATCAACTAGACTCCCTTTTAAATTGTTAATATGGGATTTAAAATCTATGTTTCTACACCATGACATAATAAATTTTTCGTAGGAAATATTACATTAATAAAACCAAATATTTTGAAATACAAAAAATAGAATATAATGTGTTTCCTTCTGTTGGGTAAAAGCTTTGTTATCCTCCTGTGATGCCACTTTTGTGTATGAAGAGCTTGGGCTCGCATACAATGAATATGATGGTTTTTGGTAGGGTCAGCCGATACAGCTATTCAAATGTGGTCACATAAAAAAATCTATCTTAAAGATGGACTTTGAACCTAAAATTTAACAAGAGGATAATCTCGACTCTCACAAACATGTATTTGAAAGGAAAAGGAAAAGAAAATGTTGTATTTTGAATTTAAAATAATGATGTTAAGACCGGACTACACAAGCTATTTCAAACTAGAAATCAGTAAATTAGGGGGCCCATTTGTTTCATTATCTTCAACTCCCATAGGATTATAGGTCTACTAAACTGGTACTAGATAGGTGCACTGTCCTTTCTAATCTCTGGTACCAAACATGCAGGTCCTGATAACGTAAAAAATTTATCCTACACCTACGGATGCATCCGTAGCCAACTGCACCTTTTTAATAATATTTTATCTTAGGGATGATTTTGGGCTAAAAAAGTGGATTTTTAGAAAGAGAGAGAAAGAAAGAGAGAGTTATTTTGCTGATTTTAGCCCTCCCTCTCTATACACGAAAAGAACCATTTCTTGGAAAAACATCCAGCAAATTAAGGGATTCTAGCCATCATGTTACCCTATTTCAAGCCTGAGGTAAGTTTATTTATACATGAAGACTACCATTTCTTGGTTCTTGACTTATGAGTAACGACTTTAATATTATATCATGAAATATAAGTACGAGGCTCTAAACAATCAAATTACGTTGCACCTAAAAAATTCATTAAAAAAGGTTGTTTCAATACTGAAAAACCCTCATTTTGATCATCTCAACCTCAAGATGTATGGACATGAGAAAAAAAAAAGTTTTCAATGGTACATCTAGACCGTCAATTTTAAAAATTTTCAAATGCTCATAGATTTGCTCAATCTACACTATTTTGAAGTTTAAATTTTATTATTAGAAATAAAAATAAATTTTCCAGCCATCATAAAGATTTCTAATATTAGAACAACATATTTCAACACTATTTAAAGGTGCACCACATTTTGACTGTTTAAGGTCTCGGCCTTATACAAACCACACCCATAGTTATTTGATATATTTTGTTGTTATTGAGTACGGACTTATTGTTTAAAGGGTTAATTTTGTTTCTGATAATCTTTTGAAATTTTTCTTTTTTATATTTTATTTTTCGTAATTTGTTATTTGACCCTTTTCCCCTTTTTCTTTTTCCAATTTTTTAATTTTCAACTTATTTGACTGCTGCACACTAGCTAGTCTAATTAGGCTGTTGCCTTACCAATTCAACTGCCTGTCTAGTATCAACAACATTGATTTTAAAGATAGATCATTCTAATTTTGTGCCCATAGCTTTTCTAATTTTCTCTAATTTAATGTATTTTAACCATTTTCCCCTTTTTTCCTATTTTTTTGTAATTGTTTGTTTTATTCGACTGATCTGGATTGGCAAGTCTTAACTTCACTTGTTCCACCACCAGTCTAGTCGTAACAATATTTGATTTTAAAGATGGTCCATTCTAAATATATATTTTTGGAGTATTTATCATGTTCATTTAGTTCTTCGATCTGCATTATTTTTAGAAATACTCAAACATCACCAGGGTATCCATCTCACTATATTTTTAAATTTTTTTGTATATTCTTACGTGTGTGAGGATGAGAAGAATAGATGCTAAAAATTTTATCGCAATGTATATATATTTTTATTTGGTCTAAGTTATCTATTTTTGTTAGACTCATTGTGGATGAGCAATGATTTTGAAATCTCACTTATTTAATGAACATTATCTTCTCATAAATGAAAATTTTCAATACTAGTTTGGTTAAAAATAAAGCATTGAAGTTTACAAAATCCCAGATTAAAAACCAAGCACAATTTTCTAAGATGTGGTAATTTTAAAAGTTTGACCTCATCCATTCAGCCCGACCTTGATTGGGCCAAAGAGGCCCTGGAGCTACCTAGCACTATCTGGGTGGGGCGGGGTCGGGCCGAGTTGGGCCAGGCTAAATAACTAAGAACCAAATAAAAAAAATAAAGAAAAAAGAGGGGAGGGCCGGGACGAATGGGCTGGCCGTGCCCTAGCCCAACCCTTGGGGCCACAGTTTGTGGACCAGACCCTATTCTTTTAGGGGTGGTCCAATTGGTCTGGTCCAGGGCATCCGGCCACATCTCAACATAGTGTTCTCTATTAGCCGGTACGTATATTTCACAACCAACAATTTACAAATGGATGCAGTTTCTGTAAAGTAAAGCCTTACCTCTAAATTTTTGTTTGGAAAATGCTTTGAGCATGGAAAATCTCTAAGATGAATTTAAAATCTATTTCTACCACCGATTATGAAATTTATCGCTAAAAAATTGGTACAAATCTTATGGATCCATGAACATTTAAAAATGAACAGTCTAGATAATGTGTTATTTTTTACTTGAAAAATTACCATCATAATAACCAAGATCCAGATGATCGATCTTAAGATTTTCTTGTATCATAACTATAATTTTCAATGAATCTGATTCTGAAATCATAATTTTCAATAAATTTTGCGACGAGTCTTATTCTGTTTGTCTTTTATGAATTTTGGCCTTATTTGAATTTTTAAATTTTTTTTTGGGGTGGTTCAGTGGGGATGACGAGCCTTGACCGTTTTTTCAATCGTGGTTTTAACGTTTTCCTTTGCAAGGAAATTAAGGATTCCATCCCTTTGACAAAATATCGTTTCATCGTTCCAAGAAAAGCATCGGTCGACCTGCGGTACGGCGGTGCTGAGGACAAACTATGGTCTCTCTTATAGGGAGAGATATATATAGAGAGAGAGGGAAGGAGGGGGTAGTTGAATTCACTTGATGAATGGCGAGGAGTGGGCAGCTCGGTTGTGAACCAGCAGTGGGCTTATTGACGTGTTCGTCGAAGAAGAGGAAGGAGTACAAGGTCACAAACAGGCTTCAGGAAGGGAAGAGACCCCTTTATGCCATCGCCTTCAACTTCATTGACGCCCGCTACTACAACATCTTCTCCACCGTTGGTGGTAACAGGGTCTTCTTCTTTCCTTGCCTTACATAAACTTCTCTCTTTTTCTATGAATTTATCCTCTCCTTTGAATCATCATTTCCATCTTCTTTTTCTGGTATGCATACATCAAGCAAGAAATATATATATATATATATATATATATATATATATATATATATATATATATATATATGGTTTATTGTTGAAAATTTTGAGTTTTCTACTTCATTTTGTGTTTTTGTTGTAGTTTGTTAGGTCAATGCAATCTGGATTCCATCTTGAATTTCTTACTCTGAGAAGTACCTTTTTTTGTTCATCTTTATAGGAATGGAGTAATGTAGGTTTCCCATGGCGTTCTACCTCTTGAATCAAATGTTGTCAACATACGCTAGTATTTTGAATCTTTGATCATCATTTATCCCCTCATCTTAACAAATGTAGACTCTTAAAACCAAGTCTCTGAAGACAACTTTGCTGAAGTTTTGGAACCATTCCCTTAAGGATTACTTTGACATGTATAATCTTTCCTTATCCTTAGTAATCAATCCAAACAGGTAGTTTTCACCTTTTGTCCAACTTATTTTAGGCATTATTCAATGAATAAGCATACTAAAAAGGATTAACATGAATAATGAGAGGTGGAGTGTTGTTTCTGTTTCTTTTCATCTTATTAAGAAAAGGAGTCCTAGCCACAATTAATAAGTTAATGCACCTTTCATCTTATTAAGAAGGGGAGTCCTAGCCACAATTAATAAGTTAATGCACATCAGCATGTCATAGGACCAGTAGGAACTTTTGTAGCAAGTAGAAGTAGTCTGTTTATCTGTTGGTTCTTGTGTTCTGTGACCCTATTTTGCTCTGGATGGGTGTTAAGACATCTGATGCATAACTTCATCGTTGTAAGGTATTGTAGCATTCTTTGCTTGCCAATTCTGTCCCCTTATCAAATTTATAAAAACCTCTTCGGTTTGCCTCTAGTAGGGAAATAATAAGTTTGTGAAATTATTTGAAGACCTCAGATACTGCTCAAAATCAAAGTAGATAGCACTCGGTACTCATAAGGTTCATGAGTACCTTTAAGGTTACT
Source organism: Amborella trichopoda (assembly GCF_054954075.1). Taxonomy (NCBI): domain Eukaryota; kingdom Viridiplantae; phylum Streptophyta; class Magnoliopsida; order Amborellales; family Amborellaceae; genus Amborella; species Amborella trichopoda. Next base: position 27,739,792 of record NC_142337.1, on the reverse strand, counting down.
CATTAGATACATTATAAAGTAGAAATTCAGAAAAATGCTTCTTTGGTTAGTGTGCTTCAAATGTTTCAAGGTGTCAGTATTTGGCAGCAATATGTGTGTATGCACTCAATGGGTCAAATATATTGCCTAACATCACTCACGGTGGCTTTTCGCATGTCATTTAACAACTTCCATGTGCTTTGTTTCAATTCTCACATATAACGACATCTTCTGAGAAGCGTAGCATTTGCCATGGGTCAAAGTCTGTTTTCCTCTTTCCGGAGGCACTTGTGTGTTATCTATATGCGTTTTTGTCCTACTTCTGTTTTAATCGGAAGATGTTTTTTCCCTCAGGTGACAATTTACCAATGCCTGGATGGAGGCGTTGTTGCTGTGCTGCAAGCATATGTTGATGAAGATGTATGTATCAACTTCTTCTGATTTGATTCAGTGCATGCATGGGATTTCTTATAGAACAAAATATATCTAATAATGGAATATTCCTCCCTATTCAGAAGGATGAGTCATTCTACACTTTAAGCTGGGCATGTGATTTGGATGGGACTCCATTCCTTGTTTCTGGTGGAAGCAATGGAATTATTCGTGTTATTGATGCTGGCAGTGAAAAGATACACAAGGTGCAGGGTCATTGTTTATTCATACTGGTTATACGAGTAATTCTCTAGTAGAGGTTTGAGAATGACATTGTTGCTTCTGTTCATTAAGTTTGAATATTTGTGGGATGCTTATACATGTATAGAGTTTTGTTGGCCATGGAGACTCCATCAATGAGATCAGGACGCAACCATTGAAGCCATCCCTCATAGTCTCAGCCAGCAAAGTAAGCATTCCTTTTTCTTTTTTCTGCTGCTTATGAATTATATTTGCATGTTTACTTATGGTAATATTTGGATTAATCTCAATAACAGGATGAATCAGTTCGGCTGTGGAATGTACAAACTGGGATTTGTGTTTTGATATTTGCTGGAGCTGGAGGCCATCGAAATGAAGTTTTGAGTGTCGTAAGCTCATTACACTACCTCACTTTCCCTGTTGTGTTAACCATAGTGATAGATCTCTTCTAATAATTCAAACTCCTTTGGTACATTTAAGACAATATGTATCTGATTAAGGGTCATTTTGGTTTCATAGGACTTCCATCCCTCTGACATATACCGAATTGCAAGCTGTGGTATGGATAACACTGTTAAGATCTGGTCAATGAAAGGTATGTTATCCAGTTTCATTCAATTAAGTTGTGGTATGGATAATAATGTTAAGATTTGGTCAATGAAAGGTATGTTAAGATCTGGTCAATGAAAGGTATAGAAGGATACTTTAGGAGGTATTGTTGGGCTGTATGGTACTCCACTGGACAAGCTTCGGAGCCCTATGCCATTTTCTCAAGTTAACCCAACAAACCAATGCCCCACAGTCTGAAGCAAGGGTGCATGCTTGTTCTATTAAAGCAAACCCAATATGTTCCTGGTTTCCAGATGTTCAGTGGATTATAGGTGCACTCCTAAGGATATACACTCTTGTAGATACCGGGGTCCTCTCTCTTGCACATGTGCTCTGATTAAGTGGATCAACTTATCAGAGTTGTTCGTTTTTGACTGTCATATGTAAATGATGTGAGGAGGCTCGATTCCAGGGTTTTAGGCTTATGTCCTCATTAAGCCTTGTCTTCTCACACAGGGCAAGTTTCTCTATGTCACATTTGGTCCTCAATCCTTTCTTATTACCCTGGCTAACGCACTCATGAAGCATTCGCATACTGACCCTGACTAGAGGAGACCCTCAAACCTCTCAGTTTTGAGTAAAGCCATCCGGAAATGCTTTATGACTTGAGGTATTCGGACTTTCCAGATCGCAATTCACTAAAATCCGGTAAGTCCAGCATTCCAATTCACTTCCACGGTGATCAAGGACTATTAGGAAACAACAGAGTCAAGGCCTTGAAAGGTCATAACTCCAACATTTAAGACTCGTTGATTTGGGGAATCATTTAACAAAAATTTCACCATGGTCGTCCTTGAATTGAGTTCCATAACACTTGCTCAAATCATCATAAATTCCATGACATTGTGCACCAAACTCTTGACTATGATCAGACCATGAATTTGACCCGTCTAACACTAACTTGGTCTCCAGCTCATGGTGCTTGTCAAAGAGGCGCATATATCATCGTCATTGACCTTATCTCTCCTTTGGCATGCCTATATTGATCCTGATCATGCATCAACAAGGCTTCTGTGTGCTTTAGATTATCCACCTTTTAAGCCAACCGATCACACATCAGCAAGGCTATTGACTCCTATAGGTTACTCATCCTTTCCACCATCTGGTCCAGGTCATGAGTGGACTACATATGGCCATGTACGCCATCACGACCGGCCATCATGTTCGACGTAACTCTCAACCTTGGCTCTAATACCAAATGGTGCAAAACTGGCACCCATAAAGGAGAGATCTGGGATCAATTCAGCAACAAAAATCAGTTGTTCTTGGTTGATCAACAAGAGGAAACCTTCCTTGATCACTGTCAAGAAAGGGAAAGGACTAAGGGTCTTTCTAGCTTGAACCATGCTACTACTCCAAGTACGGTTGTACTTCTAAACAAAGTAGGGGTCTTCAATACTACACCAATGCAGAAGGGAATTCAATTTCATCAATCAAAATAGCTGCTGATACTGTATCTGTTACATCAATGTACAATATATGTGATACCACTCATGGGCCCTAGACAATGAGCAAATGCCCTTAACAAAGTAGGAAACTGGCTAAACTACCCCTATACCCTATTCCCCATAAATAAAATCAGCTTGCATGCAACCTTAATGCAACCAAGTTTCAATGTTGCAATTCCCCATCCATGCAACCAATTTCTATGCATATGAACTCTACATCATTGAACTTGTGGGAACTCAAAACAACACTATACTACTTTGACTTGTTGACGATATAGGGGCTTTTCAACACTCTATTCTATCATTGACTTTCAACTAAAACCTAAAAATAACCCCTTAATGACAAATTACAAAAGCATACCTAACAACTAAGACAGTTCCAACATGACGAACCTAACACGTAATACAATTCCAGAAACATTCCTACTTCAAATTCAACAATATCAACTGCAGCCTAGCTAACCCCTTGATGCGATTTGCATCCAGAACCCTAAGGCATGGTTAGGTAGAGTGCATTGAGAGGTGGGAGGTAAGGTGGTCTGGTTTCTGTTTCAAGAGGGAACTTACTGACCTAGAGGTGGAGTATACGGATCTAGAAGAACTTATATTCCCTAAGATGAGTTGATTACAGAATGCTTATAGGTGCTCTTATCTAGATCAATTTATTAACCTTATGAGAGATGTAGGTGGGGGTCTCCATGACGACTAGTTTGGTGCATACTGGCCCCAAGCACAGCAGTCTTAATGTCGACCACCTTTTAGGAATTGCAAATCTGTAATATATGAGTCTACCTCCTTATTCATTGTATCTTGTCTTTGGTTGCGGACCTCTTTGGCTTGATATGGGTTACCCCAGTATCTTTAGCCTCCCTCTTTTATGGGTAAATAGCTATAGCCTCCTTGATATCTGGGTTTGTTATGCTCTCAGATATGGTACAAGTTTAACAGGGCACTTGAGTTGTGGAATGCCCATGGCGATCCTATGGGTATGGTGGGAGTATAATAATAAATATTTAGTAAAAGAGTATTAGGGAGGTAAGTTTTCAGGAGAAAATTCGAGACTGGGTGATTATATGGGCCCTACTTGCACTAGAGTTCACATGTTATCAGCTATCCGATTTTTAAGAGACTGAAAGACAGTGACCTTCTCCTTAATTAAAGTAGACGGCCTAACCTCATATGGTTGGCACCCCAAATGAATTGCTGAAATTGATCTTTAATGGGGGCGCTCAAAAGTAATTTAGGACCTACTGAGAGTGGAGGTTTACTGAGATATGCTCATGGGAGAACAACTATTTTCATTATTGGGCCCCCATAGATGTTTGTCATTCGTAATTAGTAGAAGCTTAATCACTAATGCTAGGCATGGGATTAGGAAATACATGGTAAGAAATGCTTGAAAATCAATGGAATCACTCCTGTAATGCCTGGTCAATTTGGGAAAATGTTAGGGATACATTGGGGAACAATTGATAAAAACAGGAAATATGTAAAAACAGGGAAAAATGCTAGGTGAATGTGCTATTCTACAATGATACTTGCTTCTGAAATTTTTCTTTTGGAAACATGTTTATGCCTGCCTACCAATTTTATGATTAAAATTTCATTGAAATATTGGCAGACATATAATGTGTCTAGGAGAGATAAATTGAGAACGGACAGATAATACTGCTTGGATATTAGTACTTTTGTTTCCTTGAGGGATTTTTTATTTGCCGACTGTTCCATTACATGAATGGAAGATCATCATGGAATTATTCAGTGAAATGCGAAAGAAAAGAGATATAGATTTCTATTTCTTTGAAAATGCATTGAAGTCCTTTATCATGACTTTGGCAAATTGTGCAGAGTTCTGGACATATGTAGAGAAGTCTTTCACGTGGAGTGATCTACCATCTAAGTTTCCAACGAAATATGTGCAATTTCCTGTGAGTATCTTTTCAATTAACTGATGCACTTGGAAATTTTTATTATAAAATAATGAGGAAATGTTTTATCGATGGTAATTTTTTGGTTTGGGCAGGTATTCCTTGCTCAAGTTCATTCTAATTATGTTGATTGCAATAGATGGCTTGGAGATTTCATTTTATCAAAGGTCAGGCATTCTTTTGCATTTATAATATTGGTTTACTCATTTTATTTATATCTTGCATTCAATTAAGCATGCATGAACATGGTATTCATTGAGTGTATTTGTTCCTGGGAAAAGTTTTCTTGGCCTCATTCATACCGGATTAAGTTATAAAGGAAAATCTTCACAATAGCAACAATATAAAAAACTGTCTTGTTATGTGTAATTGTTGCTATTATGGGATTTTTACTCATGAATCACAAGAGTGAATGCAGTTATGTATTTACAGTAGGTCTGATTCTCATCCATGAAACGGTGAACATTTATAAAAAACGGAGTAGTGTTTGTGCTAATACTCTTGATTCATGCAATTCAAATTGCTAACATAGGGAGGCATGTTGTAAGATCCATATTTCTCTCTGTTTGGAGGCATTTATTTTCCATATCCTCACAGTAATATTCATAAAACAGCTTGACATTCCGATTACTTCACAATATTTCATCTTCATCTAAGGTAGAAACTATTGCATTCCTCAAATAACGAATGAGAGATGTGCATACCATGCAAATAACCTCATTTTATTAAGTATATTGATTTTGAGGATAATTTTGAGGAAACTGTGGAAACTTGGAGCAGAACCTCTTTGTACTGAGAACGACTTTGATTTTGAAAAGGCTACTTGAAGTGAGTTTAGTGGACGCAAGATTTTGTGGGTTGTAGATGATTTCTCTATGATACCTTAAAATCATTTTATTTCCGTTGCATGTTAGATATGATTCGATTGCCCTTGGTTTTGAGGGCAATGCTATCATGATTTCCATGGTAGGAAGTAAATTGAAGAGAAAAGCACCACATGGTGGCGCAGATTCTCATCATCTCAAGATCCTAATATAAATATATATATATATATATATATATATATATATATACACACACACACACACACACATACGTATGTATGTGTATGTTGTAGACAAATGTAATAAGACCTTTATAATATACATGATAGTATAAGTGCACGTGAAAAACTAAGTGCACGTGAAAAACTATGTACTAGTAGACATTTGGAAAAGAAGATGTCTATTAAATTTATGTCCTCTTAGAGACGTTTGCACTTCTAGCTTTATCCCACCCACCACCAAATGTGAAAAGATCTGCAATTGTCCCGCTATTAAGACTGGGAGTAGTGACTATTTCTTCATAAACCTTCTGTTTGATGTGATTATAATGGACTTTAATATGCTTTGTGCATTCATGAAAAAGTTCTTTCCTTTTTTTGTCTCTGATAATTAAAAAAAATTGAAAAGCACTTCTGTTGTCATGAATCATTGTCGTACAAGAGGAACATCATCATCATCATCATCATGGTCATGACTCATTGTCGTACAAGAGGTCTCTAGTACTCAAAATTTCTTTTGTGACTTCTTGTAAAAGGGTGTGCCAATAAGCCCATTTTTTGTATACAGTCTCTCCAAAAGTATATAGTTTGTATAGGGGTTATGGCTTAATTTTTTACCAAGATACCTGTCTCGAGGGCATGCTCGGCTCTCTCTCTCGTCAATCTTTTGTACTCCTTCTTGTTATAGTAATACAATGTTAACATTATAAAAAAAAACACCATCATCATCACCATAGCCTTTTCCCAACTATTTGGGGTTAGCTACACGAATCATGGTCTACCATTCTTCAGTGAGGCCATAAGTCCCCACATCTTTTCTCACCACTTCCAACCATGTCTTTTTGGGCTAACCTCTTACTCTTTTTAAGCCTTCCACTTGAACCAACTTGCACCTCCTAACGGGTGCCGAAATGGGTGTGCACTGCACATGGCCAGCCCACCTAAGTCTACTTTCTTTCATCTTATTGCCTATTGGAGCCACACCTAAGTTCTCCTAAACTTATCCCTTCTTGTCGTGCTACTCACCATCTTAACATCCTCATCTCAGTTACAGCCATCATATGAGTATGTTTGGCACAAGAGGAACATAAACCCCAATTTCCATGAAGAGTCTATTAAGTCTTAGCAGTATCTTTGGCAGTGGCAAACAGAGCTTGATGTACAAAACTTTAGATTGTATTCAAGGTTGATATCACCATTTGTCTGTGCATATTTCAAGTATCCAAGTTGGCGGCAATAAGAGTACGAATCTAATAATAATATTCTTGTGATTCCATCACATATTCTCTACATAGGCACGATCACTTGGAATGATGAAGAGGCAGAAAGCAGCATCCCTTTCCATGGACATGGATTGATTTGTCACAATATCCTTAGTAACTGCTTCGTATTGTTTGTCGATTGACTTATCCAAACTATAAAGGATAATTTGGTCTTGTACCTCGGGTTAGTGTGAGGTATAAGAGACTTCCAACTGTGTTCTTGTCTAGATATCCTTTGGATAACCTTACTACATTCCCCTAGAAGTATTCTAAGTTTCCAAGGTCAATGATCTTGAGTGTAGCATCCCAAGTCACTATTACATTATTAGCAAATCATTATCATCAGAGCCTTATTGCAACCATTTGGAGTTGGCTATACGAATCCAGTTCCTTTATTCTGCTGTATCTTGGGTCATACCCCTCAGTAAGGCCATAAGTCTCTATATCTTTTCTTTCTACTTCCATCCATGTCAGTTTGGGCCTTCCCTTTGCCTTTTAGAGCTTTCCACTTGAATCAAGTTGTATCTCCTAACTAATGCTATGTTAGGTCTACGTTGGATATGGCCAGCCCACATAAGTCTACTTTCCCTCATCACCTATTGAAGCCACACCTAAGATCCCTCGAATATATTCATTTCAAATTCTATCATTTCTTGTATTGCCACTCATCCATCTCAACATCGTCATCTTAGCTACACATCTTATGGGTTTATTGTTTCTTGATCCCCCAACATTCCATCCCATAAAGCAAAGCTGGCCTCACAACTGTCGTGTAGAACTTCTCCTTCAGTTTCATTGGTTGCAGCGATCACGTAAAACTTCAGATGCACATCGCTTCGCCCACCTAGCTCTAATTCTGTAGAGGACATCTTCTTCAAGTTCTCCATTTTCTTGGATTATCAACTCGAGATATCAAAAGTACTCTCTTTTAAGTGTTTCTCGGCCATCAATGTTAACTATTTCCTTGTGTCTACACTTATTATTACTAAACTTTCATTTCATATATTTTGTCTTAGTCTGACTAATTTTAAAACTTTTAGATTCTAGAGTATCCCTTCAAAGTTCTAATTTTTCATTGACGCCCCTTCCAGTCTCATCAATCGAGACTGTCATCTGCGAACAACATACACTACCTCATCTTGTAGGTGCCTCATCTTGTAGGTGCCTAGTTAATTCATCCATAATTAAAACAAAGAGATATGGGCTCAACGCTGACCCTGATGTAGACTTATTATCACTGAGAACACACTTATCTCACTAGTTGTGCACATACTAGTTAGCGCTCCCTCATACATATATTTCACCATGTCAATATAGCACTTGGAGACTCTTTTCTTTTCCAACACCACTAAATTAGATCTCCAAGTACCCTTTCGTAAGCTTTCTCTAAATCAATAAAGAGCATGTGGAAGTCTTTTTTCTTCTCCCTGAACTTCTCAATCAGTTGCCTAAGTAGGAATATGGCCTATATTATTGACCTCCTGACATAAAACCGAAATGATTTTTTCATACACTCGTGTCATGCCTTAGTTGTTGCTCAGTTGCTCTCACCCATAGCTTCATGTTGTGGCTCATAAGTTTGATCCCTTGATAGTTTGCACAATTCTGTAGGTCTTCTTTGTTATTGTAAATTGGTCCCACAATACTTTCCTCTATTTGTCTGGTATTTTCTGTGTTCTCAACACCTTGTTGAGTGTCTTGGTCAGCCAGCATGTACCAATCTCCCTCATACACTTCCAAACCTCTATTGGGATGTCATTTGATCCTAAAGCCTTTCCTATCTTCATCTTTCTCTTTTTCTGTCACTTCAAATACCTTACTCCTGTGAATGTATATATGACCTACGCGCTCATTTATACCAAAGTTCCTCCTAGCGTTGTGTTCCCATTGTGTTTATCTTTTAATGATGTTTTAAAAAAGCTCTCCAATTTTTGTTGACTTCTTCATCCTACATCAAGGCCCTCTGATCCTCACTCCTCTTGCATTTAATATGTTATTAGCAAATGGCATTACAAAATTCCTTCAATATCTTCTCAATGTGTAGTGAGTATTAGTAATATGCAACCATGTCAATCTTGTCTCTGCTGTATATAAGAGTGGCACTTTGTGCTTGCTTGAATCCACAAAGTTCTTTTTCTCATCTTGCAGGCTATTCCATGGTTTTGTTAACCTAAAATTGCAGCTGGTGGATTTATATGAACCTCTTTGTAGGTCACCATGCAACAGAGTATTCTTATCATCTATTTGGAATGCAGTCAATTCTTTGAGACTACCACTGACAAGACTAGATAACTGATATTTTGGCAAGTAGGCAGGGGTCTGAAGAAAATATGCTTCATATTCTTGAGCAGACAGTGAACCTCTTGGCTACAAATCAAACCTTGGACATGCAAATTGTCCCATCAGTCTTTAGCTTTAATTTGTGCTGCCTCCACATTTTTTTTTTCAAGTACATTGAGTGCCTTGTCCTGTGCCACTTTCCAACAATATTGAGCCACTTCTGATAACGATTAGGCTTAGTAATTGAGAGATAGAAGTGCAGGGAGGGCACAATGAGATTAATAAGAAACAAATTTCTCTATTGGATATTTTTACGTGCATTGAGTTTCACAATATAAATAAAGCAAAAACGACAGCATAGGTTGCTGGGCACTTATTACGTCGGATGCCTCAATATCATCTCTAGTGAGGATGATATCGTCAATATTGACCTAAAGAATAATAAATTGCTCCTTTTATCTTTTCCTCTGTGAACTCAAAATAATGTGCATTACTTCATGTAAACTAATCTCTGTCATGCCATGGCTACACCCATGAATTGTCAGAGGAGACTTGTAGGCATTGCCCTGCATGTCACTATGTAAGAAGGCATTCTTAATCCAGTTCTAGAGGGCAATTCTTATCAGCAACTAAGAAAGAAATCATCTATGGGGCTATTTGTAGCAGATTCTCATGGATCCTGGGTAATGGATTTCATCAATTATTGCAGGATGCTAGTATGCTCATTGGCGTGAATGGTAGGACAAGTGTGACGTCTTCCTTCCTTCCATGGGTATTGTGTAACTTTTCTTTTTTGGGGAAAATAGATAAGAAACTATTTAAAGAAACTTGAGTCCATACATTAGAATCATTGGGACTCAATACAACTAGATATCAGACTACGAATCATTCGAGGATCAACCTTAGTTTTGAAATCTAAAGTTTGGTATAGAGAGAGAATCAGCCTTGACGATCACCCTTAATCGAGGGATTGTGAATCTTAATTTTGATAAAGAGGCAAATCCGGGACCCGGTAAGGTGAGGTGTTGTTGTGAAACCCTGAGAGAAGAGTATTTTATCATTCTTAGCCCCTAATTTATGTGGTTCCTCTTTTGACGAGGCTATTGCATTGTTGGTATGTTTCTTCCTTTGCTTTCAAAGGGTGAAAGTGTTTATGATCATGAAGGGTGATTGCCTAATTGTCGTCAGCACTGTTAAAAAAATAGGGCACCTAGTGCCTAGGCAGCCACACCGCCCTACCCTGCCTAAGATGACCCTTCCCCTGACCCTCCTAGGTGGTGTAAACCTTGTCCGAGGGCGGAAAATGCCCTTAGGCAAGAGGCAAGTTCATCATTTTCCCCATGTTGGGTATTAACCCCTAACTCCCCTCCCCCTTTCTTCTCTTCTTTTTCTCTCTCCCCTCCAACCTAGAAAAAAAAAGTGTGCTCTATGGTTCCTCTTACGAAGACAAAAATAGAGGGGTTTTTTTTAAAAAAAGGAATAAAAAAGGTTTCGAAAGTTTGAGACTTTTTCCTTATTTGATTACAATTTCCGACTATCAAGAGAGGTTATAGGAGGAATGTTTGAATAGTCTAGAGCTTGATATCCATCCACATGTTTCGGTATGCTTTTTACATGGCCTAAACTTTCGTCATAATGCACTAATGAGAAAAATCATTTCTTGCTTAGGTCAAGCGCAATATATGCTAGATTCAGACTAAGTGTTGAACCTAGATAAACAAAGTTCAATACTTTGGCGTTTCTAAAAAGCATAGGGATAACATCTAAAAAATGACCCCCTTAGTTTGCATCATTGACCTTTTCATATGCATCATTGACTTTGATTCCCCCTTTTACGGAACTGATGTATTCACTCTCTGTTACGCTGCACTCTGGTGCATATTCATGTCAAACATACCTTGCCCAAAAATATTTATATGCTGCGGTGCATAGAATACACAAATTCCTATTATCCACCTCAAGGTTTATTGTTGACAAAAACACCTCTTCTTTTGTCCCCTTCCTGGAGCATGTAAACGTATTCCAGTGAAACAACTTTATACTTACCGGTGGGGCAAAACAAAAATATGCACTCCCCCCCCTCCTTCCTCCTCAGTCACTACTGATGGAAACATTAAATCCTTCTAGAACATTGTATTTGATAAGGTATGATGTGGCGGCACACGTTCGAAATAGGATCAACATTCTAGAACCTCCTCAAGAATATGACGATTGTGCAGAGCCTATGTGGCACATAACAAGCTCAACACGTACCACTACCACCACTACTCTCGAAACTACCGAACATGCCCAATGCCTGTAACATACATAGGTCGAGAAGAGAACACTCATAGGTCGAGGTATAAAAGCAAGTTCAGAAACATACAACGGTAGTGTGTGAGAGTATAGAAGACCCTTGAATACAAAGGCGGTATTTTTATCAAGTCCATCAGTGATCGATTAAATAGAGGCTTTTCGCTTCTCCATTTTATGAGATAGTGAATCTGTACGAGATAGTGAATGTAATTAACAAGGTGCCTACGAGTACCTTGGAACTCATGGGACCAAAATACCCTATCAGAGTGTTGTTTGAAGTTGTCTTGAGTTGTTTACGCATCTGTTCTCGCATTCAGCTTAAGATCACCCCAAACACCAAAATAATGAGATTAAAGATTTGGCACAAATGAGACCCGCACGCATATAAAAGATACATACATACATACATAGATTGATATTATGTACATACCTACACACACACACACACACACATATATATATATATATATGTATGTATATAGATGTAAACTCTAAAAAACGCCATGGGGCAAAAGTGTACATTGTTTTTTCCCCACAATAGCTCTCCATTGCGGTATCGTGTGAAAATCAACCGCACCGGATATACTATATCCGTTGCGGTACCGCAACAAACATAATATGTCGGGTGAAGTCGATTTTTCCATGCCGTCCAAAAAAATCAGACGGCGGCGAGCCCATAGGTACAAACACTGTTCATTTTAACCTATGGGCGTTGCGTGGTGCTATATATATATATATATATATATATATATATATATATATATATATATATATATAAGAGACTAAGCAACGCCTATAGTCGAAATGCTATAGTGATTTCGCCTATGGGTTCATCATCGTCTGAAGAAATCAGATGGTGTACAGACATGCTAGATCCATGATGGTAAAAAATTTACACGGAAGCATCACAGACATTGCGCCGTTCGTTCAATAAACCACCACGGACATAGCAAGTCTGTGGTGGGGTAAAACACTATTCATTTTCGTCTTTAAGACTTTTCCTATATGTATGTATGTATGTATGTGTGTGTGTGTGTGTGTGTATATATATACATATGGGCAATGATTTCATGCAACGGTTGTATTATAGTATGATGCAACAACCTTTAAAAAGATGTTAAGGCTATTTGTTTGATCCAAATTTTGAAATATATACTCTTTTCATTCTAATGAACAATCACAAAAAAGAAAAATATGAAAATGCAACCTAGAAAGTATTTTTTAGCCCAAGTAACATAGGTTGTCCATTTTGGTGAGATGCCTAGATGTAGGCCTTAGAAGGATTTTTTCCTTTCCAGTCTTTTTAGATGGCTTTATTATCATTAGATGAACAATGTTAAAAAAGGAAAAAATGATTTTGAGTTTGTAAAGGCTAAGATCTTGAAATTCACCAAATGAATGGTCTAGATTCGTTGTTGGAGGGGACTTATTTTGACCATATCTAGGGTTCAAATTGAACTTTTTTTTTGGGATTGATTATTGAGATTATGAGAGTGTGTGTGCAAAATTTTGGGTCATACAAATACCACAAACATGGTTTTCTAGAAGTGTGGTTGCATTATACTATGATACAATAGTTGCATGAAATCACTGCCATATATATATATATAGGAAAAAGGTTTCTTAAGCTACCTGGTATAATGAATAGTCTAAGCTACTAGCTCCCAACCGTCAGATCTTCATCGAGTGGTTCAAAATTCATATCACTATTTTAATTTTAATTTTTTTTTTTATAAATCCGATTAACATGAAATTTTGGATGAATATACCTAACACTATTGCGCACGATATTTTTTAGTACACACGTCCAAAATTTCATTACGATCTGATTTTTAGAGAAAAGAATTAAAAGTCAGCTTGTGATATGAATTTTGAACCACCTGATGAAGATCTGACGGCTGGGAGCTAGTAGCTTATACTATTCATTATAGCTAATAGCTTAGAAAATCTTTTTCCTTATATATATATATATATATATATATATATATACGCATATACTTGTTTTTGGCACTCACATATATGTATATCTGTATGTTTGGGAGACTTGAGGGGTGCCTTAAGACTTGGGCTTCCGCTCTGTACCGAGGCTCCCAATCCCCTTGGCTACTTGTGTGCCGCTAGCATTTTTTAAAAGATTGATTATTAGATGGGATAGTGGAGTACTCCTTAGCACTACATGATGATGTTTGACTATATTAGCCACATTCATGCTGACTAAATCTTCTTTGATATAGCATATTTGGAGGGAAGCCAATGTTGAAGTGACACACTTGCAAATGGAGATGTTGAGTAGTTATTGTTATTGTTAGAGTTTCTTTTTTAGGTTGTTAGAGATGCTGCCTTGGAATCTCTTTAATAGATTGTACTTTTTGTTTCTCATTTATAAATTTTTTAAATACTAATAAAATTCTTACTATCAATAGATAAGAATGGGGGTATTTGGCAACTGAAAGGTGGAATCAAAATTGGAAATTTCCCAATGTGAAATATGGAATTCGGAAATTTGAGTATGTGCTAATGGAAAATGTTGTGTTTGGTTATGTGATTACGGAAATTGTTTTCAAATTAACCTAGGATTTTGTAAGCCTAAAGATCTTGAAATTTGCTAATTTTAACTGTTCATTGAAGTCCTCATTGATTACAGGGTCATTTTTAATGAATGATATTTCAAAATCATAGCTCATCCAAGGTAGGTCTAATGAAATAGATTCTCTAGATCATATAAAAATTAAAAACATTTTGGATGAGTTGAGAGCATGTTTGTGTATTCCAAGTTTTACCATACATCAGATTGGGCTATACTTTTGTGCGTCTACACTTCTCACCATTATGCACCTGTAAAAGATGCATAAAAAATATTTTTGAAAAAAGATCGAGATACCCTCAAAAATGGTTGGGGGCATGTCTCAGTATTTTAAATTTGTTTTTGGAATACAACGGATTGAATTAAAATTTTAGGTGTCTATGTCCGTTGGAAATAATTAATTATTGTTATATTTGAGGGGTATAAATGTCTTTTATTTTTTAAAGGATTTATATGTCCCATTTCATTGTGCCATAGGCACTGTAGTATTGTAATTGGTTAATTTTTATTTATATAAAAGGAGGTGTGAACTGGTCATTCCAGACCATCATGCCACTCTCTTCTCTCTCTCTCTCTCACTCTCTTTGTTCTCCTCTCTCTTCTCTTTGCCTCTCTTATTGCTCTCTAATTAGGGGAAAACATTTGGGCGTGGTCATGAGGATGGAGGGTTGTACCTTTTGGAGGCTCCTGATCTTGCCTTGGCTGCGTCCCCTTCTTCTATGGGTATATTTGTGGCACACCGGCCTAGATCATGCGTCATCTTTTACATAGCGTTCTTGATTTCCCAAAATGTTTAGTCTTTGAGTCGAATACAATTTCAGTGTGAAACATTGTCGAACTTCATTTCCAATCAACATTAATAAAAAGAGTGATATTGCTTCTCTGATGCACTCTGATGTGTGGGGTCCTTCTCCAGTTGCCTTTGTGTTTGGTTTCCAATTTTTTTTGTTACATTTTGTGGATGATTGTTCTAAATTAACAACTATTTATTTAATGAAACACAAAGATGAAGTTGCTAATCTATATCAAGTCACAAAATGGTTAAAACTCAATATGATGGGCAAATTACAGCCTTGCATTCTAACAATGGGGGTGAGTATGTGTGCCACCAACTCAGAGATTAACTTATGATCAAGGGATTGAGTTCCAAACAACGTGTTCGTATAGGCCTCAATAAAATGGTATTTCTGAGAGGATAAATAGGCACTAATTGGAGGTCACCCAAGCCCTCTTGCTAGGCATTAAGGGTCCTAAAAAATTTTGTGGTCTAAAGCAGTTCTCACTACTGCCTTTTAATAAATCGAATGCCCCCTCATGCTCTTTAGGGCAGATCTCTTGCTTAAATTATTTATCCAAATTCTCCCTTGTTTCCTGTAGCTCCCAAAGTATTTGGTTGCATATGTTTTGTCCACATTCTTGGTCCAAAGAGGGACAAACTTGATGCTAAAGCTGTCAAATGTGTTTTTTTGGGATATCCATCACATCGACAAGGATTTGAGTTTATGTCCTTTAAACAAAGTCCATTATGTCTCCATGTATGTTACTTTCTTTGAATCTGTTGCGTACTTCTCGTCTACTGGTCATGAGTGCACATCTTTAGGGGGGGCAATAAGATACATTTTAGTGGAGAGAGCACATGTATGGTTCTCTTTCCTGTTCCCACACCATTTTTATCTGAAGAGAATGGTGCATTTGAAAAGAATGGTGTATACCTTGAAAAGGAGCTGAAGACGTATACCAAGAGAAAGAAGGTACAACCTGAAGTTCCGAACGATTATATACCCCGTATGCTAACCCGAAATCAGGAACTATTCCTGATAGGTAGTTCTTTCACCTTTGATAGTCCTAATGTGGGCTTACCCATTGTTGTATGCTAGGGTAAGTGTTCTTCTACTCCGCGTCCTATAGAAAACTTTGTATCTTATAACTCTGTCTTCTTCTTAAGCCCTGTCTTCTTTTTTGAATACGTCTTGTGTTGTAGAGGGACTTTCACAACCAAAAGGAAGGCTGCCATGGTTATGAGATGAAGCATTTGAGCAAAATAAGACATGGGAAATCACCAACCTTCCTAAAGGGAAGAAGGTCGTAGGATGTCGTTAGGAGTATAAGGCTAATGGCACTATTGAAAGGTATAAAGCTAGATTGATTGTGAAGGGTTTTTACATAGACTACTGGCATAGACTATTAAGAAACATTTGCACCTGTGGCCAAGTTGAACACTGTGAGGATCATTCTTTCTTTAACTGCTAATAAATCTTGGCCTTTCTACCAGCTAGATGTAAAGAATGCATTCTTCCATGGAGACATCTAAGTACGGTCATGCCTCTAGGTTTACAAATTAAGGAGAAGACAGGAAAGGTGTGCAAGTTAAAGAAGGTGATTTATGGACTTACACGGTCTCTGAGAGTGTGGTTTGAAAATTTCAGTAAGGCATTGTTAAAATTTGGGATTAGAAGGAGTCAAGTTGATCATATGCTCTTTTGTAAAGAAGAATAGTGCTGGTTTTATAGCCTTTATAGTGTACATTGATGATATTTTTATGATAGGGGATAATGTGAACTATATTGAAGATGTTAAATCATATCTATGCAAGCTGTTCGATGTCAAAGATTTAGTTCCTTTTAAGTAGTTTTTGGGAATTGAAGTTGCAAGATCAAAGTAAGGGATAGCCATCTCATAGAGAAAATATGTGCTTGACCTATTAAACAAACTGGGATGTTAGGAGTTGGATCAGCTGATACTCTTATAGAAGTCAATCATAAACTTCATAGAGAAAGGGGAGAGTTACTCAAAAATACAACCAGTATCAATGAATAGTGGGCAAGCTCATATAGCTCTTGACGCACGACCAGACATCTCATATGTTGTTAGAGTGGTTAGCCAATTTATATATGCACTACGTAAACCACATCTTGATGCAGTGTATCAGATACTGAGATATCTCAAGTCTACTTCAGGGTGAGGGATATTTTTCTCCAATCAAGGGTATCACACTCCAATCAAGGGCGAACTGATTGGAGATCCACAACTGGCTTTACTCCTTTGGTTTAGGAAATCTGGTCTCTTGGAAAAGCGAGAAAAAAAATGTGGTGGCAAGATCAAAAGTGCTGAAGTGGAATAGGGTTGTTGCTCATGGTACATGTGAAGTAATGTGCGTCAAAAGTATTTTGTATTTCTATATGATGTGGGGGTTAAAGCTAAGCTTCCCATGACTTTGTACCGTAACAATGAAGCTGCCATTCATATCTCTGAGAATCCTATATTTCACGAAGGAGTAAATACATTGAAGTCTTCATTAGATAGAAGTTTGCTGCCAAGATCTACCATACTCTTTACTTGAAGTCTAAAGATCAGCTTGCAGGTATCTTCACCAAAGCTGCTGGATGGGATAAACTACAAGATATCCCAAGCAAGCTAGGCGTGATGGATAACTATACACCAGCTAGAGGGGGGACTGTTGGAAATAATTAATTATCATTATATCTAAGGGGTATAAATGTCTCTTTATTTTTTCTTAGGACTTATATGTCCTATTCATTGTGCCATGGGTAGTATTGTAATTGGTTACTTTTATTAATATAAAATGAGGAACATGCTAGTCATTTCAGACCATCACTCCACTCTCCTGTCTCTCTCTCATGCTTCTCTCTCTCTCTTCTTTCTCCCTCTATTACAACTCTCTAATCTCTTGATTTTATTTTCCTCTCCTTTTCTCATCTTTAATTTGCCCTAGATTATTTTTTAACTTGTACTCCTCACCCTCACGCAATTATTAAAATATATAAAAATATTTTGGAAAAATATAATGATTGAAATACCACCGAAACTCTACATTATAGTCTATCAATCTCATGCATCCACTCTTGATTAGACGGTTGAGAGCATGTCCGAGTATTTCTATTTTTATCATTTTATGTATGTGGGATTGAGATGAAATTTTTGTTCATTTCCTTCTCAATCTCACCCATGTGTAAAAAGTATAAAAAAAACATATTTTGTAAAAATTGGAATGATTGAAGTACCCTTAAAACTTTGAGGGGTATTTTGGTTGGTCTATTTGTTTGAATTTTTGAAATATTTTTATAGGTGCAGCCTAATATGGTGCACACACCCTCCAAAGTTTATCTTGATCGGATTTCGAAATAAAAGAAAAATGTATGAAGATGCGTCCCACATTTTTAAAACAATAAAATGGTCCAAAAAAGGGAAAGCTGCATTTTTGAAATTTTACTCTTTTTATCGTGGGTTGTTTTGGGTTGGGCCTTTTTTTCTTTTAATTCCTATAGAGACCCTCTTGGGGGAGTTGGGGGGGAGAAGGTGGGGGTGTGGGGGGGTGGTTGGGCTTGGAAGACAACATTTCTCATTTTTTGACAAGTTTGGACTTCTTTTCATTGTAGCATTCCTAGTTGCCAGAATGGGCATTGGTATAGGGTACCATAAAGTTTGAGTGCTGGCAGCCAAATTTCTTTAGAAAGAGATCTCCTTGATAGATTTTATCTTTGCCATGGGCGCAAATGTTAATGTTTTTGTATTGTCTCCATATTTGTTTGTGGAACAAGGGAGGCTTTAATGGAAGTTTAGATTTGAAGTTCACCATATACACTCAATTGTAACCATCTGAGCTTTTCACTCTAGGCAGCATAGCCATGTTCCACACTCTATTTTCTTAAGGCTCTCACCTTTCGTTTTGTAAACTTTATTTTGTTTAGGAAGCAATATAACCTATAGTTACTCGAATCGCCCACTGAGGTCATGATTCCGATTCAGAATCTCAATTCTACGTTTCTCGGGACGAAACTTGATTCTGGAAGAAAGGAATCACGTTTCCAAGTTTCTAGAAATGCGATTCAATTTAGTATATGAATCTCTATTTCTGGAAGCCTGGAATCAAGATTCCTTATTGCAGAATTTGTGATTCTTAGCTGCACAATAATGCCATTCTACGTGTGCGATACGTTGATTCCAATTATTTAGGAATTGTGAATCCATGTTGTTTTGAAGCAAGTTCCTTATCATTAAAAAGCATGGTTCACAAATGCAGTGAACAATGTTCCGATCAACATTGAATCAAGTTTTAAATTTGGGGAATATTTGAAATTTTTATTTTCGTTTTTCTTCTAATTTCTATCCTTGTACTCGAAATCCATAATACTTTTTAACAACTCTTAACAAGCATAAATATTATTAAAAAAAATTGTTACTTTAAATTTAATAGTTTTTGGTAGATGTTGTGGATAATGTAGTTTTGTTAGATATATGATGGGTGATCCCATATGGTGTTTTAGGTTAAATTAATCTTTAAATATCAGAAATTGAATTAAAATTGATTTAACTCAAATTTCTAAACTACATTTAATAAGGAAGGAGAATTCCTATTTCATTAACTTATTTTATAATTATAGGGAAAGAGATAAAGGGATCGCACCTTTGTTCTCCCTAGTTGTATGCCTTAGACCAAGTGCAGGGCCTTTGGTAGGCGAAGGGTTGTCGGTAGACCGAGTCCATTGTATGTGATTGCCATTGGTAATTGGATTAAATATATGTAGACCAAAATTCAATCTTGTAAATAATGATAAAACTTAAATATCTTCTTAATACTTCTCTCATATACCGGAGGGGATTGGTGCACGATTCTTGAATAAGGAGAATATCGATTGCAGAATAGTGAGAATCTCGATTCCAAGTCGTATATATCTATGACCTTGTGACTGACCCAAGTCAACTTGGGGCCAGGTCAAGTGGACAGGGACCCAACCTGTTAGCCACCACTAAAAATATGTGATTTACTCAGGAAATTCATGGTTTAGAACATATAGAGGTCATGTGCCACATAAAGTTTGAGTATAAATGCAGGTAATGAGATAGCAAAAAAGTATAACAGCATCAGATCAATTAAGAAAGAAAAACGATCAAAAAAAGAATACATGTGTTCCTTTGTGACATGGTGACCTGCAAGAAGTGTCAGTTGTAACTTTATTGTTTATGCATTCTTCTATTTATTGTTTTCTTCCTTTTCTGCTTTCTCTACAAGTTTCTTTGTTCCTTTTTTTGGATTTCTTGGTGGTATTTTGTCTATTGAATTATGAGTTCGCAAAAACACACGAAGTTTCAATGCTGGACCTTTGGTACATGCTTCGGAGAGAGGTTTTGCATTTATTTCTACTCAGTCCATGACTTGATAACTAGCTAATATTTCATTTACTAGTCAGTTCATGACTTGATAACTAGCTAAATATTTCATTTACTACTTATGACAGAGTGTGGATAATGAAATAGTTTTGTGGGAACCATCTATGAAGGAGCAGAGTTCTGGTGAGGTGCGTTTCTTCTTATTGATATTTGCCTTGTCTATTTTGTTACTGATATGTCATGGTTTTTCTCACTTTTGCTTTAGGTTGAAATAATTTTTGAATTATGTTTGACCTCTCTTGCATCTCTTGAGAAGGTTTTGCTATCTCATTAAACTTTTGGATGGAATTTTCCTCTTAACTATTGAAAAAAGCTTTTGTTGTTCATCTACTTGATGTGGTCCTTGTAACTATTGAAAAAAGCTTTTGTTGTTCATCTGCATGATGTGGTCCTCGTAACTATTGAAAAAAGCTTTTGTTGTTCATCTACATGATGTGGTCCTCGTAACTACTGAAAAAAGCTTTTGTTGTTCATCTACATGATGTGGTCATCACACGTGTGATGACTAAAGAAAGCAATTCTTTTTCAAAGACTACCTAACTCCGCCATGGCTGGTCCCAACCTGGTCATGCTGGTCCTAAGCCTGGATAAAGGAGGAGGGTTGTGTTATGTAGGACAGCCAGGGTAAAACTTTGCCACATCTTTTCAACCTAGATGAGTGCTGAGTCATTGACTCTAGACAAAGAAATACAGCATGGAGCCTTGGTAGTCATTCCCTAGAGGGATCCTGCTACAGCTTGAGCTATCATAGGCTTTGCTAAGAACTCTAGAAGAACGGGCATCATTCTACCCAAGCCAGGGTTGGAACCTTTTTTATTCTTGGTTTTGAAGGGACAGATTGGTGCATGCATGTGTTTGTGCATGTATGTACACGCCTCCACCTCCCTTCCTTTTCTTATAGTCTATGAGGACTCATTTTATGAGTAAGGTCTTTAAAAAAACAAAGAAGATGGAAAATAAGACTCTGATCTACAAACAAAAAAACAAAAAAAGAAATAGCAAAAAGTTTTAGTTTAGTTCCTCCATGGATCTTTCTCTTTTAAGTTTTACATTGTTTTCCTGTTTTGCCCTTCCAGACACCAGATTTTCAGTGTCTAAGATTTTATTTATACTTAACATTTAGCCATTAATTTATGTCTGTTTATGGAATTTATGTGCCATAAGAAAAATTAAGGAATCTAATCTATCAATTGATGTATCATACAAACAAAATGAGACTTTATTATGTATGCTGTGAGCCTGTAACCATTCGTTCATTATACCAGTGTGCAACAAGGATCCAAATGTTTGATTCTTCAAACATCTCAAGAAACTTGTTTACTTCTTTTATATTGTCTATTGATTTTTACATAGCTTTATAGATCCGTTTGTTTTTACATTTTTGATATATGTTTTCTCTTTTTAGTGTCTTATTGTAATATGTCATGAGATTATTTATACTAGTAGATTTACGTGTGTTGCACGTTGCAATAAGACAAATAATTTAAAAAAAGAAGAAAAAACTCAAGTACATCACACCATTAAACAACTTCTCTCATTAATACAGCTCCCTCATCAAGACCTCTTACCTTGCTGATATGGACATATAATCTATTACTAGAAATTTAAAATCAAGTAGGGGTCTTCTTCCCCACTGACTCACCAAAAAAAGTTCTATAAAACTCAAATCTTCATCTCTCCACAATATTCTTAGAATCTTACACTCATCAGTTTTAGGAACAAATTTCTTAACTTTACCCTACCTCTAATGGAATCATCACATGCATGATTTGCAGAAGCTCCAGGCCATGACCCGACGTCGCCAGCGTCTCCCTCATCGCCATTGTCCCCCCCATCTCTCCTAGAAAGAAATTTACGCCTTATACCCTATAACCCTCCGTCGCACCGCCCACCCGAAGTCTCTTCCGCCTCCACCTCGGCCCTTACCTCTGTCCGACGCTTGTGTTGCTTCTTGCCCCTCTCCTGTCCTTCTGAAGCATAAGCAGCAGGAGCCTGTCTCCCCATCCGTGTCTTCTCAGGTTTCCCTCGTTTTACCTTTCTGTATCACCACAAGTCCTGAGGAGACAAATAGACTAACCAGGAAACTTTCGGTTGCCTTGGTCAAGAGTTTTAACCTGGTGCGAAATGACTCAAAAGGGATCGATATGTGAGGGGAGCCCAATCTTATCAGTAGATGGCTCTCTAATGAAGGCTACTTGTTCTCCTTCCCATCGCAGGAACAGGCTAAACAGGCCTTACTCAAAGAGCCTAATCCTTCCTTCAAAGGTGTTCCCTGTTCTCTGTGCCGTTGGTCTCCTAATGAAAGTTTCTACAGGATGCAGAGGGTATGTCTTACCCTTC
This sequence comes from Amborella trichopoda, assembly GCF_054954075.1. Classification (NCBI taxonomy): domain Eukaryota; kingdom Viridiplantae; phylum Streptophyta; class Magnoliopsida; order Amborellales; family Amborellaceae; genus Amborella; species Amborella trichopoda. The sequence goes on along the minus strand of NC_142337.1, from coordinate 27,717,203 downwards.
ATCATATCTCGTTGCATGCTTGGTTTCTTGCAACCTTCAAAATACTGGTGGCATCTTGTGGTAAACTAGTTTCCATCCCTGCCTTTAGGATCCATTCGCCTCTTGTTCGAGGTCCTGGACACTACAAAGATTTCGAGCACTCTTTGGCTGGATGTTAATGAACTCTTCTACCCTATTTCGATCTCATGGTCCTCTGCTTCGTCTTCCTCACCAGATTTCCTTAATCAACCTATCGGGGAATCTCTTCCGGATATCTCTTCCCAGCAGTGGGTGGCGGTGACTAAGAAGAATCACAAGCATTTGAGATCTCGTTGGAGACCCCCTGATAAGTAGCAGCGGCAATCTTGGCACCCACGATGGCCGAATCCTCATGAAACGGCTAAGAAACCCTCATTTTTCCTGGTTAGGGACTCACAAGTAGGCCAAACTCGGTTTGACTCGCTCACCGTCCAGGAACCGGTGTTGAACTCAATGGGGTTTCCAAGCCCTTCGGTAGAAGTGGGTGCTGCAGCTGAATTGATTCGACGTCCGAGGAAAGAAGTTTTCGTGGATTTCAAGCCTCAAAACTCGTCGGGTTTTGACGACCAACCCGGCCCATCGTCCTCCCCTCCCCCTCTTTCACCCCTGCAAGTCTCTGGGTAGGACCCTCTACTCAACCCATCCGACCCTCTCATCTCCCCCTCTCACTTTTCCCCTCTCTCCTCTCAAGGGGCCTCCACGTGCCCCACTCCCTCACCTAACCCCTCACATCTGCTGCAAACCTTGAAACCCATGCGGCTGCCCTTGTCGCCTGCCTCCTCCCGCGTGGTATCTGAGGTCCCTCTGCCGCAGAAGGTACAACCCGAGGCCGGCCACCTGTCTGTGCTCCAAACTGCCCCCTCACCCTCTCTCCCCCAGGTGTCCCCTTCTGGCATTTATGACCCCTCACCTAACCCACATCCTTTTCCCCTAGGTGGCGAGCCTCAGCCCGACCCGCCTTCCCTTGCCCTTCCCCCCTCTCACCCCCTACAGAAGGGCCCGCTACAAGGGACGATTGATCCCATTGGTCGTCTACCGCTTGCCCCATGCCAGCTGGCCTTCATCCAGCCTCTGTTCGAGAAGACTCCGTCGATTCGATTAGTATTGACGAACCCTGCGGAGAGCTCTTCAGGAGGCTTTGCTTCTCCACTAGTCTCCTCCCCTTTCTCTCCCCCCTCTTAACCTCCTCACCCTGAACCAAGGCCTGACGCCCTTACTACCTCCATCCCTTCCTGCGATTATGGGGCGGTGCAACTCCTCGAACCCAGCTTTGTTACGTCCCAACCTGCTGCGTGGAGGGCTGGCTCTCAGCCCCACCCTACCTTCCTCTCCCTTTCCTTCTATCTGCTTAACCTTGACTCCCTCTATCTCGAGGGTTCCAAGCGTTTCCCCCCTTTGAAGATGGACAACGACCTCTCCCCCGTTGGCATTGTCACCGCCCTTTCTTTGGACCCCTCCCCTCCTGATCCAGCTTCTGTCGCTGACATCCTGGCCCCCCACCTCTCCTTTACCCCTCATCTTGTCCACATCCATAGAACCCAGACCATCCACTAGGTTTGGCCCCTAGACTCCCCTTACTCCCTGTCCTCTTACACCTCCATCCAAACTTACCAATTCCTGACCTATGTTCCAACCATCTCCTTCCTACCGATAATGCCACTATCTCGTCTTATCCGACTACTCCTCTTGTTCAGGATATGGATAACACCCCGGTTGCTAACCCGCCTCCCCTCCATCCTTCGCCTCCCGTCTCTGAACCTATGCTGGCCTTCTCTCCTCCCGTCCATTCTAGTTCTAGCTTTAGCTCCCCTCCTTTCCCAACCCTACCCTTTGATCTTTACCCTGTGGCCCAGCCTCTCGTCTCATCCGTTGAAACTCTTGTTGAACCTAAGACCCTGGGTGATGTGGATACAGAAGAAAATTTAGAAGACAGGCCTAACTTAGAGGAAGATAGGATGAGAACTATGTACAAGATAATGGGTTTTGAGTATAATGGACCAAAAGGACCAGCACACAAGTTCATCATGGCTGATGTTGATAGCAGAATGCAGGTGAGAATCAAAGACCAAAGAGAGCTTTGTAACCTTTTCTCTTTCTTTTCCTCCCAGGGAAAGTTATTGAATTCAGCCCCTCCCCATCCATTCTTGGTCACCCGAGGAGGTCCCCTAGACTGTCCTCCTCCCAGCCACCATCGATCACAAATGAAACTGCTCATTTGGAATATTAGGGGCCTTGGTCAGGACTCCAAGAAAGGCGCTGTCAAAGCCTTCACCCTGAAACTCTCCCCGTCTGTTCTGGCTCTCCTTGAAACTAAACAGCCTGAACTTGACCTTAAGCTTGTTCGTCGGGTCTGGGGTAGGAATCCTTTCTAGTGGGTCTCTCTGCCCTCTTTTGGAGCCTCTGGAGGTATATGGGAACCCTCCTCCTTTCTAATATTTCTGATGGAATCCCCTGGAAATTCTCGGCTGTCTATGGCTCGGATTCAAACTCCTTAAGACAAAGATTGTGGGCTGAGTTGGATCACATAGCCTCCCTTCCCCATCCTATTTGGTGCATGGGGGGAGATTTTAATGTGACCCGTTGGTCCCACGAGAGAACTCATCTTCTATCACCCAAGAAATGAGGCAGTTCTTGGATTTTATAAACCGAAACCGGCTGATTGATGTCCTTCTTCAAAGCAGCAATTATACTTGGTCCAACCACAGCTCTGTTCCCACCTTCTCAAACTCGATAAGTTCTTGATTTCAGCAAATTGGGAGGAACATTTCCCTAGAACGCTATCTTTAGCCCAACCCAAACCTACTTCGGACCACTGTCCCATCTTGCTCGACACGAATGCTGTAAATAGGGGTTCCCGACCCTTTCGTTTCGAACTGCATTGGCTCCTTGAGAAGGACCTCCCAGCCCTAGTTCAATCTTGGTGGACTTCCTTCGATTCTCTAGTCTCGGGGAGAGCGAGATTTATTCTTCAAAGGAAAATTCAGCTTCTCAAAGGAGCTATCAAATCTTGGAGCAGAACCATCCTTGAGAACTTCGTGCAAGTTAAGTCCTCCTTATTGGACACTATCAAGAACCTTGATGAAATTGAAGAGACCAAACCCTTAAAAGTCTCAGAACTAGATCTTAGGTCTAAGACTAAGATGGAGTATCTCGCCAGCCTTAAAAAAGAAGAAATCTTTTGGTTTCAGAGATCCAGAGTCTCCTAGTTGAAAGCAAAGGATCATAACACTGGCTTTTTTCATCGGATAGCCAACTGTCGTCACAAAGACAACGCTATCACGACGGCTAAAGTCAACAATATTTACCTTACCCAACCTGGTGATATTCATCAGGCCATCGTACAGTGCTTTCAAAACTTATAATCAGCTCCCCTTGAACCCAGACCCAGATTCTTGACCTTAGACTTCCTTACTCTCGATGAAGGCCAAGCAGCTTGGCTAGAGCGACCTTTTTCTGAACCTGAGATTCTTAAAGCGGTCAAAGCTCTAGCAAGCGACAGGGCCCCTGGGCAGGATGGCTTCCTGATCGCCCCCATCAAGGAGTATTAGGATGTAGTCAGCTTGGACTTTGTCAAATTTTTCAAGGAATTCTTCCATAGGGGCATTTTAAATAAAGCCATGAATGCCACTTTCCTAGCCCTAGTGCCCAAAAAAGGAGTTGAGGAAATTAAAGACTTTCAGCCTATCAGTCTCCTCAACTCCTACAAAATTCTGGCAAAGGTCTTAGCGTCAAGATTGCAACATGTTTTGCCTTCCATCATCTCTAACTCACAATCTACCTTCATCAAAGGTAGACAAATACTGGATGGGGCCCTCGTGGCCCACAAATGTGTCCTTTCGAGACACATTTCAAAACAACCAGGCCTCATCTTCAAAATAGACTGGGAGAAGGCTTATGACCATGTGGATTGGTCAGTTTTGGATGCAACTATGGTCAGAATGGGTTTTGGGGGAAGATGGAGGAGATGGATGAGGGGTTGCTATTCGAACCCTCACTTTTCCATCCTCTTCAATGGAACCCTTGTTGGCTACTTCCCCTCTTCTAGGGGTACAAGGAGACCCCCTTTCCCCCTTCCTATTCGACATAGTGGCTGAAGTTTACCAAGCTGGCCTTATTATTGGTTCAAAACTAGTAGACAGGGGCCCACTATCACTCACTTACAGTATGCGAACAACATGTTAGTCTTCCTGGAAGCTTCTACGGATGAGGCAAAAAATCTTCAAATTTTCTTCAGATGTTTCCAATCTGCTACTGGGTTCAAGATTAACATGGAAAAATCTTGTATGCTGGGGGTGGCTTTGTCTCTTGGTGAGATTGGGGATCTCATCCCAAATTGGGACTGTAAAGATCCAAAACCTTCCTACTACCTACTTGGGCCTTCCCTTGGGAGTTGGTAAACCTAGAAAGCAGCTTTGGTCCCCAGTTCTGGACAAGGTCGATCGTCGATTGGCAGGGTGGGGAAGGGTAGATATCTTTCCTTTGCAGGTAGATCTACCCTGATAAAAGCTACCATAGCGAACTCCCCAATCTACCTCATGTCTCTGTACCATATGCTTGCTCAGGTGGCGCACCGCCTGAATCAACTCATGAGAAATTTCTTCTGGTCTGGGCAGGAAGACGAGGAGATACCACCTGGTTGCTTGGAACAAGGTTTGCCAACCAAAAGAGCAAGGAGGTCTAGGGATTAAGGTACTGTGCAAGCACAATGCAGCACTGCTTGGGAAGTGGTAGTGGCGCCTAGCCACCCAGCCGAATGCCCTTTGTGCGCAGGTCTTAAAATATAAGTATAAGATTCCATCTGAAAATTGGCTCCCTGGTAGAGCTCAAGTCCACAATACCTCGGGGGCCTGGAAGTCGCTCTTCACTGTCTTGTCCTCTTTCAAGAGACACATCAGGTTCCACCCGAGAGAAAGGTCAAGGGTTAAATTTTGGCATGATTTATGGCTAAGGACTTCCCCTCTTAGTGAGGCCTTCCCAACTCTCTTCTCTCTTGCTCGAAGCCAAGACTCTTCTGTGCCCAGGAGCTTAGCACCTTGGGAGGTCGCAGAGTTTGGAATCCTTCTTTTAGAAGGAGTCTAAACGAAGTCGAGGCGGCTGATTTCCAGCGACTTTTGAACTCACTGTACCCTCTCTTCTTCTTTTCACAAGGAAGTGATGAAATCATTTGGACCTTAACCCCCTCGGGCAAATTTTCAGTGGCTTCACTCTACAAAAACCTCTCCTCCTTTCTCTCCCTAACCGGACACTTCTCGAGAATTTGGTCCACCATCGGTCCACCCAAAGTACAGGCCTTCAACTGGCTCGCCTTCTCTCAAAAGGCCCTCATAGTTTATCAACTACAAAGAAGAGGGGTGCCCATCCCGAATAGGTGAGTCATGTGTGAATGCGAGGAGGAAATAAACTCTCACTTGTTCTTGCTTTGTGCCTTCTCTTCTGACTTATGGGGCAGGGTGTTAAAACTTTTTGGCTTACAATGGGTTACCCTCTCGGTCAAAGCCCTCCTTACCTTCAATTTTGAATCAAGCTGGCCAAAGGCTGGAAGAATCCTTTGGAAAGCAACCGTTGCTGCTACCATTTGGCTAGTATGGTTGGAAAGAAACTCCAGAATTTTTCTAGGGACTAAGCTTTCAGTTCCGGCCATTTTCCATAAGGTAACCACCCTGGTAACCTTTTGGGCTTCCAACATGAAGTTCTTTGCCGGAATACGAGGATCCTTCTTCCTTTCCCATTGGGGAAATATCCTTCATCATCAACCAGCAGGGGCAGCAAGGCCAAGTCTCTAGTTACCTTCGAACCAAGGTAGCAATCAAACTTAATTTTGACGAGTGCTCCTTGGGGAATCGAGACCCAGCAGGAGCTAGAGGAGTTTTTAGAGACTTTGAAGGCAATATCCTCCTTTCCTTCTCCGAGTACCTCAGCATCAGGGACTCTAACTTTGCGGAAGCCTCAACCCTCCTTTTTGCCCTTAAAAAATTCAACTCCTCTTGGGGCTCTAGCGTGATAGTGGAGGGTGACTCCAAGAATGTCATCTCTTGGGCCAGTAGGACATGTGATCCAACTTAGTACTTGATCTAAGTTTTTGACGAGGTTCAACAACTTTGCAGGGCTATGGACGTCTCATGGCAGCATCCTTGGCGGATGTCCAACAACTTCGTGGATCGACTGGTGAAGGAGGGTGCTAGCAGACAGGGCAGGCAGTACAAACTGGGTCCACATTCTTTTTTGCTTTGGACCAGTGAACTCCTGTTTATTTTTTGGGCCTCTTTAGTTTTCCTTGTCTTTGATCATCTGTAGGGGGGGCATTTTTATAAGCCTTGTCCCAGCCTCTTTTTGTAATTTTTTCTTAGGAGGAAAATCCTTTCATTGTACAGGGGTTTTTGATCTTCTTCGCCCGGGAGTCCTGTCTAGGGGCTCTCCCGGAGATACAACTGACACTGTAACTCACTTTCTCAGCAATACATATGTTAACATTATCAAAAAAAAATTTACTCTATCTCTACGTGGTACTCTCTAATGATCGCAACAAAACTATAGGAAGGAGATTTTTAGATAAGAGTAAAATATGCAAGTAACCAAAATGGTTGGAATGAGATTTAAGAGAAAAAAATATACACCCACATGAATTATTGGAAGTAAATTACTAAATTGTAGAGAGATTCAAAGACTTTTCTTAAATACATGGACTTTCTACACACCGATATTTTCATGATAATCTTTTTCCTTTTTTTTCCTTGGGATAGAGACAAAATTAGAAGTTCCCTCTCCATTTGGCTATTCTCTATCTGTACACGTGGGCAATCCTTGGTTTGATATATATGTGTATATATATATATATATATATATATATATATATATATATATATATGGAAGATACTACAAACGCCTATAGGCGAAAATGAACAGTGATTTCGCTTACCCTCATCATCATCCAAACTTCATCGCACGGTCACAGTTGTCCGATAGTGTTTCAAATTTCATTTTTTATTTATTGATCGGAATGATCTGAAATTTGGAGCGTGTGTACATCTTAGTGAGGCGTACCTAATAAAAATATGAATAAAATAATTCGTAAAATATAAATTTACCAAAATACCCCCAAATATTTATAGGGGTATTTTGGCCAATTTATATTTTACAAATTATTTTTTTCATATTTTTATTAGGTGCGCCTCACTAAAATGTACACACACTCCAAATTTCAAGTAATTTGGATTTGTAGAAACAAATGAAAATTGAAACACTACTAGACAACTATGACCGTGCAATGAAGTTTGGATGGGGATGAGAATACACAAAATCATTGTTCATTTTCGCCTATAGGCGTTGGGAAGAGTTTTCCTATATATATATATATATAATTGTTTTTTTTTTTAATTTATTTATTTTCTTCTTTTCTAAAAGCTTTGGTTTAATATATCTCTCTATCCCCTAAAATCTGTAACTCAATCTCTATCTATTCCCTAACATGTCTAATGGTTAAGCCTTAACCCCACCTCTCACACCCCTCTCTCTCATCACCAATTTTGCTTTGCGCTTTCAAAAAATTCAAAACCATAAGAAATTCCCTCGTGGAGCATTATCCGAACTCTTAAAATTTATAACTCCTAGAAGTCCTCATAGCAAATTCATTGCGCTCATGCCAATAGATCTTATTCTTCCTAATTCAATATTTATCTATTTCGAAAATATCTAACTTAATTTTAAATACGTGGGCATCCCAAGCTTATGTTTCCATTAGAGTCGAGAGAAAAACGTTCCTACAAATTAATCGTTAATAGCGATTATAAAATAAATACAATTTAAAAGTCAAAATAAAAATACCTAGAAAACTTAAATGGAGACAATATGGTATGTATATCTCTCTCTCTCTTCCCCTAAAGATGGGAATGTGTCCTACAATCTCTATAGAATTAGGGATCCTTCTTATTGTCGCCACACTTGTTCACCCCTTAACTCTGGCTTAATAATGTAGTATAGATATACTTTAATATAAAAAGTATTAATGAATTCCATTTTCTGGTTGGCATGGGTAGTGCCCATTATCCATGTCATAGACTTGTTTTCGGCAAGTTATAAATTTTGTTAACTCAAAATGGTAGAAGTAATGACATGGAGCTTAGGGGAAGAAATGAAGGGAGCACTTAAAAACTAAAACTAGAAAAATGTAAGTTGCGTAAGGTAGAATTCTCTGCTCAAATTAGGTATTTCTCTCCAAATAGGGATTCTAGAATCCCTAGTAAAAGATCTTGGCCTGCTATCTGTTCCCATATTTGCAACCAAGTTTGTCTCTCTGTTACTGTCTCTATTGATCAGTCAGGCCATCGAAGTAATAAGATTAGTCTGCATAAAAAGAGATCTGTACTCTTCACTTAGAGAACACCACCCTTATGAAATTTACGAAGAACTTGGAATTCAGTTCTTTCTGAGCCATTTTGCTTATATGAGAAATAGTTATATTGATAGAACCATTTCTCGGAGACCAGAGGAATACTTGACCTGATGATCTATCTGGAGTATTGGAGGACAATTTCAAAACCTTTAGCACACCAGACCTTCAAGCTACTAGTTCACAGTAAGTGACCAGTTTGTTAGGCCGTTCTTAATGTACTTGAACTTTCCATACTCAGACGACATGGAGTTAGTGGTAAGTAGCCATCAGCCCAGCTTTGTTGTATTTCCTCTTCTCCACCCTGCCTCATTTTCAAGCTTTTGGGCAAGAGCAAAAAGCCAACTAGTGTAGGCTCGAAAGCCGGAGTGCGGTAGCATGTCACTTATCCTTTGGATACCCAGCCTCTCATTGTCATTAGGAAGGAAAAATGATTCCCAAATAATCTGATGAACCTTCTCAACTGCATCCATGCTTCCCCAAGAAAACCTGCTTAAAATGCTCTCCAAGCTCAGCAAAATGACTTCGGAGCAAGAAGTAAAGAAAGTGTATACGGGAGTATAAGAAAGAATATCTTGACAAGAACATGCCTCTTTCAACGGATTCCCTTTCCAAACACTTAGTCTTCGAAAATCGTGAATTGGACTCTAAACCATCTACCAAGGACCAAAGGGATCCCAAGATTATTGGTAGGATTCTGTCCTAAGGGATCCCCATGCTAGAGGAGGATCTGCAGGCTAGGTGCGAAAGGAAGCTTGTGATTAAAAATTTCGCATACTCCCCAAAAGACCCTTCAGATGGTGTAGATATCTAGTATAATTCTTGTGACGATGATAACATCATCAACATAAAATTGATGGGAGATAGTGGTACATCTGCTGGCCAGTGCAACATATAATTGATGTTAGACCCTCCTATTGGCCATAGGCTCTTTAGTACTCATGTTAAGAACCTTCTCATCTCAGATGAACCCCCCCGGTAAGGAAGAGTCTTCTTGTTTTAAACCCTATATGCCTGAAAGAAACCAAATGGCACACCATTCAATAAAACACTGAACCACAGAGGATCCTATGACTTCGTGCAATGGAGGTTTTGGCCCTGCTAACAGGCTTCACTGCTTGTATGGTCTAAGTTAAGGTGTGACACACAGTACTTTTTGTTGGCTTCTCCCATTCAGAATTCTGTTTACATATGCCTAGTGTGCTTTTTTTCTCTGAAAAGTGTGAAATATCTTCTATTTTTCTGAGAAAATGAAGATAATGTTCTATACTTCCCATAAAAGTTAGTAACATGCTTTAAAGGAAATCTTTAGGTCCATGGTGATCTTCTGGGCCACCAACCACAACCATTTCAAGCTCCTCTCCTCCACTAACATCTCGATTGGCCTACCATTCTTCATCACAAGCCCAGGCCTGTCCCCCGCTCGTCCCTTTGGAGACCTCCGGAAACCGGCCAAACCAAACTTAACTTTAATGGGTGCTCTCTTGGCAACCCGGGCCAGGCAGGTATCGGGAGTATCTTCAGATTTCATGAAGGAATCATTCTCTTCTCTTGCCTTTCCCATTGGCCTAGCAGACTCCACAACGGCGGAAGCCCGTGCGCACTTGGAAGACCTTAAAATTTCAATCCCACTTGGAACACAGTCCTGGTTGTTGATGGTGACTCTAGAAATGTTATCTCGTGGGCCTCAAGAGAGGCCACCCCCCCTTGGAGACTTATAGCAGTCTTTGATGAGATTTTTGACATTTGTAGGTGTACAAAGGTCTCATGGAGACATACTTGCCGCGAGGCCAATGAGGTGGCCAACACACTGGCTAAGGAGGGCGCTTCTCAAGCAATATCTTAGAAGACCAACTGCTATGTCTTTCTTTTTGTTAATGTGTTATAACTTCATGCTTGTATAGCAATTTTTGTTTTGGCCACCTCTTGGTGGCTGAATATCACTCCCGTTCTGTGGGCAGCAGTTTTTGTAACTTGTATATCTCTCTTACTTAATACAAAGTCAACAGTTTCAAAAAAAAAAAAAAAATAGTAACATGCTTTCCAGTTCTTTTATGTTCACATGCTTTTGTTGAAGTTTCATGTTTCTTTTGTCTAGTAGGTTGGATATCTCTCTGCAATATGCTTTCTTTCTGAATGAACCATTTAGTATTAGCTTTATGACGTATTTTGGTTTCTGATATTTCTTTCATTTCATCTAATATGTAATTTTGTCCTAAATAAAACTTCACTGAGTGTTTCTAGCGTTTTGAAAGCTAGCTTTGCTTGTCGCATAATCAAATCTCTTAATACAAGTTTCCCCAAAAAAAAAAAAGGTTAAATAACATGCTTCCCAGTTCATTTATGTACACAAGCTTTTGTTGCAGTTTCATGTTTCTTTTGTCTGGTACGTTCGGTATCTCTCTGCAATATGCTTTTTTTCTGAATGAAGCCATTTAGTATTAGCTTTATGGCATATTTTGGTTTCTGATATTTCTTTCATTTCATCTATAATATGATTTAGTTCTAAATAAAACTTCAAGTGTTTCTAGCTTTTTGAAAGCTAGCTTTGCTTGTCACAATAAAAAAAGTCATGTACATAGTTTATTGTGTACAAATGCCAGATCAAAAGGCATGAACATGTGTAGGGTCAGCCAAATTTGGTTGTTCTTGGTCATATACAAAATTGGGCCGTACAATAAGTTAATGTTTACTTGGAGTCATGACAACTTTTGGGACTGAATGTTATTTTGACATTTCTTCAACTCTGCACTTTTTCAGGGAGTTTTTGATATTCTACAGAAATACCCAGTGCCTGAGTGCGACATTTGGTTCATCAAGTTTTCGTGTGATTTTCACTTTAATGCTGCAGCAGTAGGTAAGCATTGATCAGCTGAAACTGTGCCTGCTGTTCGGGTAGTTTGAATAGTTAAACACCTGCAAAGCTTTGCACATGTTTTCACATGTGAGAATTTGTCTCTTAGTGGCAACTAATAACTCATCCAAGAAATGTTGGGTTCCATCAAAAGTATCACATACGTTGAATGCTGAAGGAAAAAGTTTTTGAAAGTGTTTGAGAAAGAAATTCTCTCTGAAAACTGAAAGGATCTAAGGTATCATGTACTCCGATGCTATGCATTGAAAAGCAGTGGGGACAACCCATAATGCTATACTGATTTGGTAGCCGTTTAGTTTCTCCTTGGAGATTGAGAGGTAATTAAAATTACTCCATCAATCCCATGATAGAATTTGATTATCTGAAACCATACTAAACTTGCTTGCTTTTCAAGATAGAATATGAAGATATCGGCGAGAAAGAAATTTGAGGCATGATGAAACTATGGAAGACAGTTTGTTAACTCCTGTGTGAGCATATTCTATTCTTAATACATCTATGACGAACTTGCTTTCGTTAACAAAGTAAATGGATTGTCATTTTTTAAAAGATCTCATTTCCGTTCATGAAATCTTTTATTTGTCTTTCTTTCTCGGTGTTAAGAGGTAGAGTGTTTCCCCAACAAATATTTCATTGAACAAAATCTTACGTTCTATCTTTATTTGTCGTGCTCGATAGCATGTATTTTAGAGCGACAGAAAAGAGCAGGGGGAAAATGCAAACCTAAGTGCACAATTGACTAATGGCCACACTAAACAGTGGGGATTTGACACATATCTAATTTAGTTATTACAGACTTCTCTGGTGAGTACCGGATCATCCACCTGTCAAAATGATTTTGTTTTGTGGTTGATTTTAATCAAGTGAACTCCCAACCATTTAGCCACATTATTTAGCTGCAAAACCCAAATCATAGAGTATTAGCTTCAGAAAGATTTTTAATTTGATATGTGAAAGGGACCTTCACATCTTTAAAATAGACCCATCTTTCAACACCTTTCTCAGAAGCTCCCTTTTATTATTATTCAGGGAATAGGGAAGGAAAGATTTATGTATGGGAACTCCAGTCGAGTCCTCCGACTCTCATAGCCCGGTCAGTTTAGCTCCAAGTCTACTGCTTTTTATTTATTAAGAGTTACTGATATGCTCTTTCTTCTTCATTTTGGGCCTAATTATTTCGGTTTTCAGGTTAGGACATGTTCAGTGCAAGTCTCCTATCAGGCAGACAGCTATGTCATATGATGGAAGGTGTGGCCGCAATATTTATGTGCTCTCTCTCTCTCTCTCTCTTTCGCTCTCTCATATATATGTGTGTGTAGTGTAGGTATGTATGTATGTATGTATGTATATATATATGTCTGTCTGTTTGTTTATGTAAATAATGTTGGTTCTGACTTCAATATGTATGTACCTTTTATGTTTTACATGCAGCACCATACTTAGTTGCTGTGAAGACGGGACAATATGGCGTTGGGACGTTGTCCAGTAAACCTGACATTTATTTGCATCTTTTCCCTGCCTCTGGAGCCCAAATTCGTAGTTTTGGTGTGCCTCAACCAATGAAGCTGGCTGATTGTCCCTGAAGTGCCTGATGATAAGGGGCTACAAATGGTAAGTTACATGAACAAGGTTTTGTTTTTTCGACAGCAATTTGGAATACATAGTATTTCAAAGGTTTTGTATTTCAGATATTTAAAGGGAAAATTATACAAGAAAAATGTCCTTATCATTTAGTTCTTTTGTTAATGGAATGCCCAAACACCTCCATTACGCGACAAAGCCTACAACAGTCAGGTGACATAATGGTATGCCAAACATCACGCGAAATGGAACCAGCATCCTTGATGACTAATGTTATATAGCAAAATGGCAGACTAGTTTTTGGGTAAAAACTATTTGGAGTTTATCTCATTTTTAACAAATGCATCCAATCCCTCGAACGTTGCCCTTCATGCCCTCATGCCTCTCAAGCCAAAAGCCCATGATGATATCTAGAGTTCATGTCCATTAGTAGCGTCCTATGCCCTACATGTTGAAAAGTAAAAACTGCCAGTCTGCTGCTAATTATTTGCCCGTTGTTTGTACATAGATTTATGGAGAGAATGGGGTGAAAGAGGGTGCAGAGGGTGGCGAGCAGAGTGTCCCATGAAAGGATGACTGTTGGCTGATGGCTGTGAGAAAATCCTATTTTGCTTTGGGAAAAGGGATTGATCGGTTTAGGAGATATTGGGAGGTTTTATGGAGAAGTACCCATTGTCAGAGTGGATGAAGAGGTATTCTCAGAGAAGATAGAAGCTCTGACGTCTATGCTTGTTGGTAACCTTTCTCCACCATTACAAGATATTTCTGGGTTAGAAGAATGGATCTTTGAAAATTAAATCTTGGAATTTCTCAAAAACTTTAACTTGGGAGTTAAAGCTCTTATCCCATTATCAAAAGAGACATGGGAGAGTGAAAGGAATGTGGTTTATGGCGGAATGTTGGAAATCAAGTCGGTGGACGTTGTTTGGCTGAGAGCCTGCGGGGTTCCTTTCCAAGCTTGAAACCTAGATGTTTTTCAAAGCATTGTTAACTTTGGTGGGAGCCAATCAATAACAGGGAAGTGTTGAGCAGTGTGAGGTTTGGCATCAAGAAGCTAACAAATGTTCTGAGTCAAGGCCTCACTGATAGGGACCCGCCAAATTTAAAAAAAACGCCCTGGTAGTAGTGGAACTTTGTTGAAGCAGTTTCGTCTAAATCTTCGAAACCACTGGATTTGGATTTTATTGATGGTGTTGATACATATAAGGAAGAGGAGATAGTAGGAAGGTAGAATGATTTTAGGGAAGGTAAAGTACCACTTTGGAATCCATTGGTAGATTATGTGGTGCATGCAATGGGATTGGTAGGTACTAATGATATAGGTGGGAGTACTTCTCAAGATGACAGTCATGAACTAGGCCATATATTTGCTCTTGAAGACGGTTTCACCTACGTTTATATCGTCCTAAAATATTCTAAAGAACTGGTGCGCCATCTTCTAAAGATAAGGGCTTAGCTTGGCACGAGTGATTAGAGATGAGGCTTGGGTAGAGACTATTGCCGTTCAGCAAAGCATCTAAGCAAAAGGAGGTCAAAGCAAAGGAGTATGAAGTTTCGAGTACATAGGGGATTAGTCCAAGGTATAAGAAAACAAAAAATCAATACTTCTCATATTACATTTTATTCATACAATTTACAGCTGCATAGATGGCTGCAAGGCACTCAATCCTCACATACATTCTCTCCAAAAATTCCAAGGATTACTTCTAGTCCTTAATACAATTACTCACTCTCAAATAAAGCTCAAGGCAACTCTCAATTCTTGGTTGCTGGAATAGGCACCTTTGAGGGGTATTTATAGGCCAAGGAGGATATTTTTAAAGAGATTATCAAGAAATTTCTAGAGGAGGTTCCTAGATACTTTTTTAAACAATAATTTATTGGGAAAATTTTCATCGAAGTTTCTAGGAAATTTCATAGGATTATGATTTTTTTTTTCTAGGTTTCTTTGGAACTTTCAAGAACCTTTCCTTTAGATTTAGGGATGTAAGTCACCCCCCCTTCAAAAGAACCCGTCCTTGAGTTACACAGACCCCTTATTTCCAAATCAGTCACTTTCAATTGCTCCTTTATTAGCCAAGCGTCTTCAGATTCAGGTTTGTCTTTCAATCGCATTAGGGATTGAGTGAGTTGTCATTGACTGGTCATTGTATTTTAGGTATTAATCATGTCAAGGATGCACTCAATTCTCTTGCATAGGTAACTCATTCTCTTGCACATGTAAATTGTCTCGAACCTCGTCCCAAGTGATAGTATTAGCTTCTCCATGATATTTGAATAAATCTGAAATGTTGAAAATTGGGTCGATCCCTATTCCTTTAGGTAATTTGAAGCGATAGGAATTTGCCCCAGGATTCAACATGGTCCTATCTTCCTGTGTTTGAGTTTATGATATATTTTCCCGCTGCATTGTACTCCTTTGCTCGGTGACTTTTGTCAGCAGCAGCTTTATATTGTTCATATGCCTCCGCTAACTTGCAGTGAACATTGTCATGGACTTCTTTCAAATGACCAGTCAGATCAGAAGTATTTGCACTAAGCCGTCCATGGTTTGATATCGATGTCACATCCAAAATGTGCAATGGTATTCGCCCATATATAATTTCAAATGGTGTTTTGCCCGTTGAATGATTCTTTGAAATGTTAGAAGCAAACTCTGCTTGTGAAAGCACAAAATTCCATGACCCTGGTTGATCTCCGACAAGACTTCGAAGGAGATTTCCTAAGGTTCTATTGACGACATTTGTCTGCCCATCAGTTTGAGGGTGATAGGCACTACTAAATTGTAATTGAGTGCCCATGAGTCACCATAATGTTCTCCAAAAGTGGCTAATTAACTTTGTGTCTCAATCTAAAGTTATGGTTTTGGGCACCCCATGAAGCCTCACAACCTCTCAAAAGAATAGGATTGCAGTTTGAGTAGCATCTGTTGTTTTTTTAAAGGGTATGACGTGGGCCATTTTAGAAAATTGATCAATAACGAATAATATGGAATCCAGCCCTTGCCTTGTTCTCGAAAGTCCCACCACAAAGTCTAGGCTAACATCCACCCAAGGTTTTGTAGGGATGGGTAGTGGGATGTATAAACCAATATTTTGAGTGCATCCTTTTGCATGCTGACAGATTCCACACCTTTCAACAAATCTTCCAACTTCGTTTTTCAATTTAGGCCAAAAGTGCCTTTCTTCTACAAGAGCTTGGGTATTGTTTTAGCCAAAATGTCCCCTTAGACCACCTCCGTGCAGCTCAGAAATGATTTTAAGTTTAAGGGAACACTCAGGTATACAAAGGTGAAATCCTTCGAATAAAAAGCCTTCGTGGAGGATGAAATCTAGATAGGTCCCTTGAGTCTGACATTTCTTCAGGATTTCCTGAAAATAGGGGTGTCATTTTCATAATTTTGAGGTAAATTCTGAAATCCAATCACCTCATATGTTGAGTCTGAAGAAGATAGTCCCTTCGACTAATTGCATCAACGGAAACTTATGACACATAGTGAAAATAAACTCTTGGAGATACGATGTCCATTTTGCATGTCGGGAATTCGGATTCTTTTGTGAATTTAAATAATGTAAAGCTTTGTGATCTGAGTATAACATAAACTCCTTTTGAATCAGATATTGCCTCCAATAATGAAGTGCTTGGACAATCGCCTAAAATTCAATATCATTAGTCGAATATCGTTCCTTGGCTGCATTGAGTTTTTCGCTGAAGAATGATACTAGTCGCCTTTCTTGGCTGGGGATTGCACCGATGCCATTGTGTGAAGTGTCGCATTCCACCTTGAAAACCTTTGAAAAGTTGGAGAGAGCTAGTATTGGAGCCTCAATCATTTTTTGTGTTAAGAGTTTAAAACTTTCTTTAGTAGCTTGAGTCCATCTAAACTCCCCATGTTTCATGCAATCAGTGACTGGTGCAATAATCGAACTAAAATTCTTGATGAACCGGTAGTAGAAGGTGGCTAGCCCATGGAAACTTCATACTTCTGATAGAGATTTCGGCATTGGCCACTCCACAATGGCTTTAACTTAATCTTGATTCTACATGAATCCCTTCTGCCGATAAAAGAGCACTTCTTCAGATTGACATATAACTTTGCTCCTCGTAAGGCTTGAAAGACCTTTCTTGGGTGTTCCTTATGGGATTCTTCATTGTGCTATAAATCAAGATGTCATCAAAACATACAACCACAAATTTTCCCATAAAGGGGCGCATGACTTATACCATTAGCCTCATAAATGTACGAGGTGCGTTCGATAGCCAAAATGGCATTACCAACCACTCATAGAGTCCATATTTTGTTTTGAAGGTTGTATTCCACTCATCTCCTGAGCCAATTTTATTTTGATGATATCCACTACGTAGATCTATTTTGGAGAAAATTTTTGAACCAGCTACTCATCTAGCACATCATCAAGCCATTGAATTGGAAATTGATATTTGACTGTGATCTTGTTGATGACTTGGCTATCTATGCATATCCTCCAAGACTCATATTTCTTTGGTGTAAGCAAGGGAGGAACAACGACATGGCTTATACTTTCTTGGATAAATCCCTTGCTAAGGAGCTCATCAACCTGCTTCTGAAGCTCTTGATGCTCAGCAGGACTCATTCGGTAGTGGGGTAAGTTAGGGAGGCTTGCACTTGGCACTAAGTCAATCTGATGTTGGATATCCCTCATTGGAGGTAGACCCTTTGGTAACTCATTTGGGGTCACATCAGTAAAGTATATCTTTCACACCTTAGGTACATTGTGCTCCTCTCCTTTTTGTTCTTTGGCTACTAATACATTAATTAGATCTTCCTCTTTTGCTTTCATAAAAGCTTTAAAAGAAAACAAGTTGACATTTTTGTCTTTGAGAATTTGAGGGGTGAGAGAATCTCGTAAGGGCCAAAGACGTACCTTGACTCCATCTTTAATGAACAAATAAGTGTTTTGTTGTCCATCATGCACTGCACCACAGTCGTATTACCATGGCCTTCCCAGAATGTGTTGGCATGCATCCATTGGAAGAACATCACACCAGATTTCATCCGGGTACTGCTTCCCTATGCAAAATTTAACCAAGCACCTTCTATCAACTAGAACTTCAATCCCTTTTAAGCCATTCTTATAAGGATGTGGGTGCTTTTCAGTCTTAAGTTTTAATTTTTCTATTATCTCGGTTGAGATCATGTTTTCACAAGATCCAGAGTCAATGACTACGGTACATGCCTTGCTATAAGCAAAGCACTTTGTTCGGAAGATGTTTGTTCTTAACTAGTCCTCAGTAGGTTCGCTTTTAGGGGTGGTCAGGACACTCCCAATTACCAACTTTTCTCCTTCATTGGCATGGAGCTCATTCCAAGGGGACGAATCGTCATCCTTGTAGTCATCAGATTTTGGTTCATCAACTTGTTCATTCCCTCCCATAGGGTCTAAAAGATAGAGTGCCTTTTTTGGATATTTAAAAGCTCTATGGCCCATCTCTCCACACCTAAAACAAGTGTTAGAAGGGTTTCTTACAACAGCCTTTGAGGTGGTTGCAGTCTGTTGGTTCCCTACTTGAGGTTTTTGGAAGCTTGAATTTTGTAGCGTGCCTATGTTAACTTTACCTTTTGAAACCTTAGATGGGTTCCCTCACTCCAATCGACAAGAAAGCATTTTCAGTTTTTGTTCAGCTTTTAAGGCCATTATCCACTAGCATATCTAGCTTCTAATTGTTCTTCACTTTCTTGAACTTGAGCTCGACTTAGGAGTTGATAGAATTCCTCAGTGTATTCTTCCATACTTTGGTCTACCTTTTGTTTTGGATGATGAAACCTTTTATCCACAGTTTGATTGTAATCAGAAGGACGAAAAAGGGTAGTTAGTTTCTCCTATATTTTTTACCATGTTTGTATTTTTTTCTTTTCCACGTTGAACCTGATCATTTTGTAAAGTTTGCTACCAAATTAGAGCATGACCTTTAAGTTTAATTTTTTGTGATGGTATTCTAGTATGTGGGTGTCGAGGGTTCGCAGGGCATTGATGGCACATCTACGGGTTCAGGTTGGTGTATAGTAGATGACCAACTACAAAATAATGGGTAACCAGATAAATTGGTTGATATTATACCTCCATGACTGGAACTTCTTGTTTCTGAAGGTGAATCTATCAAACTTGATCAACCAGTAACGAGTAATCCCAATGTGTGGATTTGGTCAAGGGGATGTAGCCTTAGTTTACTAGATATGGACCTAAGCGGTGAAAGCTTGCATCCTCCCATACCCGGCATTGCGAGTTGTTGAGGCTGTCGGCTAGGCATCATTCCTTTTACCATACATCTCTTGAATTTTCATTTGTTTATAGTTCATCTCTTTGAGGCTAACAATCTTTGCCCGTTCTATTTGCGTCTCGAATTTTGCTTCTTCATCTTCAACCTCATCTATGAGACTCACACCCTCTCTCTACCTCCGCAACTGTTTTCCTTTTCTATTTGCAAGTAATTTTAACATTTGTTCTTTTACTATTGGTGGCACATTGTTGCAACTTGTGACATTACCCCGTACCCTAGCAAGGTGCTCTTTTAAGTAAAAAATATTGTCACTCATTTCTTGATTACAAAAGTTACATTTAATTTTTCCCTTGTCATTGACTTTTACATCATATTGCCATACCACATCTTCCCTACTCATCTTTTAGTTTTTGTGAAAATTTTCCTGA
This sequence comes from Amborella trichopoda, assembly GCF_054954075.1. Lineage (NCBI taxonomy): Eukaryota > Viridiplantae > Streptophyta > Magnoliopsida > Amborellales > Amborellaceae > Amborella > Amborella trichopoda. The sequence goes on along the minus strand of NC_142337.1, from coordinate 27,697,657 downwards.
AAATAAAATTAAAACTTAATTAAGAAAATTGAATATCTTGGAAAAAAAAAAAAAAGATCACAATTTTTTTACCATGGTAAAACTATTATCAATTATATAAAAAATTTCACTAATTAATATATTAACCATGATAAATATTTTATAAAAATTTCAAAGCTTATTGGGTATTTCAAATGATAATAATTTTTTAAAAACTATAAATTGAAATTTATTTTGGAGATGTTTTGTAATTATGAATATATTTTTTAAAAAAACTTTTTATGGTTTTTTGCAATTATTGGGAAGTGTTGTGGCTATAAATATTGGGTCTCACAAATTTTTAGATTTTATAGAAAATACTCCACAAATAGATTTGTTTTTTACTACTTTTTTTTTTTTTTTTATCATTTTTGGCAAATACTACTTTTTAAACATTTTTTAAAAACTATTTTTTTTAGTACTTTTCAACAGTATTCAGAAAAGCGGACCGTTAAGCGCCTAGGTGGACAAACCGGGCGGCAGTCCTTGGGCGGTTGCCTAGGCAGTACGACATCCACCTAGCCGGCCGCTTAGGGCCTTTGCCCCACCTAAGGGTGGAAAGTTTTTTTTTAGTTTTATTGGTTTTTTAATTAAAATATAAAAGGTTTGAATGATGGGTTTTAAGTTCATTTCAAACCTAAATCCATAAGAACCCATTTTAGAGAGAAAGAATCAAGAAAACTAAATTTTGTGACTTTCATTGAATCAAAGTGCTTATTAAAGTTACGGAGAATGGATCCAAATATCACCCAGGTAGATTAGATTTAGTTTTGGAGTTTTATAATCCTATTATAGCTTGTTTTTTATTATTTTAGCACTAGAAAACATCTCAGAGGTGGGAGTTTGGAGTTTGAGTAATCAAAGTAAGTGAAAATTTTATTTTTTTAGATTGCTTGTTTTATTTTGAGATGTCTTCTTCAAGATCTAGTCGAAGTGGAGATCCAGGTTAGAAATATAGATATAACCCGGATTCAAATGACAAATTTGTGAAAAAAAATACGAAAGGAGGAATAAACAGGTTTAAAAAGCATCTTGCCGGTATTAAGGGGGATGTTGCCTATTGTAAAAATGTTTATGAAGCTATCAGTAGGAGATTAAACAATATATGAGTTTTGTAAAATAAAAATAAGAACTAATTTTTTGTCATTTGAATAGATCTATTTCTGCCACTTCTAGAAGAAGTGATCTGTATTGAAAGTATGGTTATAACTCAAAACCAAACGATAAAAATTGTATAAGGTGTAATTTTTGTGAAAACTACTTCTAGTTTCTAATTCTACTATCTAACTTTTGTGTGTATCAGACTATCAATGTATGCTTGTATGGTTTTACTATTCTTGCATTGTATGAAAATATGGATTATGGTCTTATGGATTATCAAAATTCTCTTCTCGATTTTTTATCTTTTTTTTATATATATAATTGGGATTATGGTTTTATTTTATTTTTATTTGTTTTTCAAATGGGCCGCGCAACACTTTTTGAAACTATGTTTTTCAATCATTTTTGTCAAATATATGTTAAATTCTAGAATTTTACTTTTAAAGCATAGATACTTTATTCGAATCAACTGAAGCACCCAATGACTTCACTTCCCAACCAAACTAAATTGGATTTGCAACCAAATTTGAATTTTCTTTGTCAATACTAAAAACCAATTTCAGATTCAAAGTCCTAGTAATGCACCCATGTCAATGTAATTATTCAATGGAATTGCATATCCTGCACTAAGTCACAAAACATCATCTAAAGTATGTATAATAGTCATGAGCCTCATGTAAGAAAGTGATACTTAGAGATGAACATTCAACAGGCCATGGTCATGAGAGAATTAAAATATCTTCATTCAGGTTCAAAAACATTATGATCATGTCAATAACAATACAGGCAATACAATTTTTTACAATGTCTACAAGAACATAACGGTACACAATTGCATATTAATGCATCTAAGTAAATGAATAAATATAATTTCTTACATTTAAAATAAAATTTTTAACAATAGTATTGCAAAAACAATGCGATTAACAAAAGAGAAAATAAAAAATGCTATCATATGATTAATCATTTAAGACAATATATATATATACACACATGTTACAAGTCTAGACTCTATAGCATTAAAACAAAATTGGAGATAAAAAATTTATTTGATAAATTTAAAAAATCCAAGTTCTTTCCCAGAAAAATTGCAAATTAATGAGATAAAATTGCAGATAATTGTTTCAAATTTTAAAAATAGTTTTTTGCATAATTATTTTTTTCACCAAAATAATTTGAAAAACAAGTACTCGAGTAGCTAAAAATATATATTAAAAAAATTGACATAAAAAGTCACAAGAAAGTTGTACCTGATTTTTATTTATTTATTTATTTATTTTTTAATGTTTTCTTCTCTTAATCTTATTTCCAGCAAAAGCAAGCACGAAAATTGCTCAATTCGACCAAATTGCTACTGTAATTATGTGATGCACTCTCTAATCTCCAAAAGGGCCAAATTTTTCCTAAGAATTGATAAAAAGCGGCCCAACTAAATGGTTTTTTTTGAAAAAACCAATTTCAACTCAGAAATGAGACGTTGAGTTGCATGCCTAAACTCTAAAAATCGGGCACGAAAATTGGTTTTTTTGACGAAACTAGGACTACAATCTTTTGAATAAGTATGTGATCTGCAAAAGGCCCAATTTTTTACTGAGAAACGATAAAAAATGAACCCAAAATTGATTGATGGATGGAAATTTCTCAACTAAAAAAATAAACAGGAGTCGTAGCCCTAAACTTTACAAATCGAGCACCAAAATTGCTTTTTTTTGACGAAATTACGATTTCAATATTCTGAGTAACTTTGTGATCTACAAAAGGCCTAGATTTTGATTGAGAAACAATCAATAACAAGCCCAAAATCGATCTGGGCGAAACCTTTTGAATATCAGGAACAAAAAACAGGCTCAAAATTTTAATTTTTTGGTATTATTTTGGTTGTAAATTCGTCGATTTAACACTAAGATCAATTATTTCAATCAATAACTAAGATCAATTATTTCAATCAATAATTGATTGTAGCAGGGTGAAAAAGCTTGAAAAATGATGAAAAACGAATCAAAATCTAACTCGTGACTCATAGATTCATTTATGCATCAAATAAGGGTCTTCTATGTCAAATAACAGTCTCCTATAACATGCTATAACAGAAACCGGTCCGATTAGCCTTAAACCATGTGGTTAATTAGAACTCCGACTGGTTCGTGGTTAGGGGGAGGGAGGTCTACCTTCCTACTAGCTTCTCAAAGCTGGGTTTAATCGTGGCCGGTAAGGTTTCGATTCCGATCTAACTGGCCTGTTCAAGTTAGAACCAGCCAAATTGTCGAACAGTGCTACATAGTCGAATAAAGATATCAAATGTCCAAAAATATTGAGTACAATGAAACAAATACTTATGTATAAATACCTTAATGTATGACCCAAAAAATAGAGGATATCCATATAGATCCTAAAAAACAAAAAAGAAAGGATATCTACCTTAATGTTTTCGTTATTACACCTGAAAATTTTTATTATTACACATATATCTGTTTTTTCAAAGGAGACACTCCCATTTTGGTTTTTTAAAAAATCTAAATGGGACTTTGGGTTCCTTAAAATCTGTTCTTTTCCCCTGTTTTCGTGATTTTTGTAGAACCATCAGCGGTGAGGGCCTCGACCGGCAAAAATGCTGAGATTGCCTCTCTTGAAGTAGTTGTCGCCGGGTTCCATGAGCCCACCTCATGACTCGATGTTCGGAATGGATGTAGTTTCGTTCCACGGGTCGCTTAGCTCAAGACTTATGATGAAGTTAGTGCCGCCCTTTAAGATTGTGCTCGTTCTCACAGTGACCACATACACAGTCGTCATACAATAAGAAAAAAATGGAAATGGAGATTGGTATGAGATTTAGGGCTTTCTTTTCAGGCAGATTTTTATCTTATGGTTTTGATGGTCAGGAGTTTTTGGTTTGGCTTTTTTTTTTTTGATGCATAGTTAGGGAGAGAATGCGGATTGAGGAAGGTTGGAATTGAAGCAGATTTATATGGAACGGAGTGGATCTGTCCATTGCTTAGCCAGTGAAAGCAATGAGGTTGTTGATTTACTTATAGGAGACTGTGAGAGCTGAGGAGGAGAAGGCGAGGAGAGCTAATAGGAGGCCAAGATTGTTGACTTTAGCCATTTTTCGACTGATATGTGAGAGAGAGAGAGAGAGAGAGAGAGAGAGAGAGAGAGAGAGAGGGGATTGTTATTTGAGAAGAGGAAGAGTGCGCATTACTTCATAGCGAGGACACGGAAAATTAGCTAAGAAATTAGGTTTTTCAAAAAACTACATTTGGTATTTTGAAAAATCGAAAATGGGCAATTCGATCTTTAAAAAAAAAATAGTGAAACAATAGATATATGCTTTCAAGTATGTTTATAATAATAAAAAATAGAGAAAATTAGGTATGTATTCGTTATAATTTATGTTATTACCAAAATACCAAATAGTTTCCGTTATTACTGGAATGTCAGTTTTTTTTCGTTTCATAATGGAAGTTAAAAAAAAAAAACCTTTTTCGGTTTTTGAGCCACCAAATTCACAGATTTTTGGTTGTTCAAAAACAAAAAATAAGCTCATTTCAGTTCTTGAACAACCGAAAATAATAAGGTTTGTTTAAACTTTTGGTTCAACAGTTTCGGCGCCCCAGTGGTCCACCTTCTTTTCTTTGTAAATTTTTCTCTCTCTCTTACCTCTCTCACAAGAAAACCTATTCTTTAGATTTGGTTACAAGGTTTTTGACAGATTTTGAAAGCATTTGACAGATTTCAAATCAGCAGTGAAGGTATGTATAAAATGATTTGTTGTTTGATTTTAGAAGTTTACATTGTATAAGATTATGATTTAGGGTTTGACACTTGTGATTTAGGGTTTATTTGATGGATTTCATAGTTCTATAACTATGACAATTTATTTAAGTGATATTTGGGGTTTTTAAGAAGTGTAAATTTTTCAGGCTTTTAAGAACTGTAAATTTGAGTTATTTTTAGAACTTGAAATTTATACAAGAGTTATTGACTTAAGTTTGTTTTTTTTTTTTTTTAATTGTATAAGAATTTAAAAATTTGGGGTTTTTGAGAACTATAAATTTGTGGGGTCTTTTAGAATTCGAAATTTTTACAAGAGGTTGTATTGAGTTGATTACTTTTTTCTTAGTGAATGTGAGGAAATTCATAGAACTGTGATTGAATGCTTTGTTTTGAATGCTTTGTTTTTAGAACTCGAAATTTGATGTGTTGCTTTGAATGCTGGGCAGATTTTACATTATATTGTATTGTGTGTTAACTTTTATACGCTTAGATAGTTTTAAGTACAGATTTGTGATAGATTTAGTGATATCTTAGGAAAGGGTTGATTTATCTTGTTGATAAATTGAGTGGCTTAAAATGAAAATTTGTGTGATTTATGATTCAAGTACAGATTTACCTTGACCATTTTGCAAATGCTTGTGGTTTTAGGGGTACATAGCAAATAAATAACTTTATGCATATAGGCATCAATATTTTGGATAAAATAATCCGTGACTAGATTTATTTGAGAGCTCATTCGATATGTAAATTTGTGATCACCTATTTGGAGGTTTAATATGTGATTTAGCATTCTTTCATTGTCTATATGCAAATGTGATATGAGTTATTGGTGTCTCAATATTCATTTCTTTGTATTATTATGTTCGTTTTACAGAGTAGTACTTGTGTTAGAACCTATAAGTTAAATTGAAGAGCTTCATAACACTAGGTTATGGTCTAAAATTAACCATCTTTTCCATATAATAATATGTCATTATTGTTTATTTGTTATTCAGTTAAGTTTTGCTTATGTAACATTATGATTAACATGGTGACCATATGGGTTTCAGTGAATATAAATCGTGTCCATCCAGATGGGGGATACCCATGAGGTCTTCAGGACCTTAGTTTGCTGCAACTTCATCCAGAACATTCATCTCATTTCATATGGGAAGGACAAATATATACATATATTCATCTGCTCTTTCCATTAGTTTGTAATTTTTCAATAAATTGTAGTCTATTTAAACATCATACAGGAAGTACATGTATATATATTGTGACTCATATGTTGTCTATTTGTTGTATTCCAGAAAAAACAAGAAATTAGAATTGATGAAAAGACTTTTCAAATAAATGATTTACAGCTAACCGATGAGTAACTTCAATTAGTGAACGCATCTGGGTTGGGTGCACTATCTATTAACCGATCAGGTCAAATTGATCATCCTTTGGTCGCAACCAATATAAAGAGGTGACGTTCTGATACCAATTCATTTCATTACAACATTCCATTGGTAAGATGACACCTACATTATTTGATGTTTACTAGATATTGGGAATGGCTGTGGATGATGACCATATTACATGTCATCTTATTAGTGACCTCCAAGAGTTCATAGAAAACAATTTGGGTATAGTCCCCACTGGAGGCAACTTGATAGCTATCAAGCACTCATGGTTGGAGGACAACTTTCACTCATTACCACCTTGTTAGATATACCCGAGCATTTCTGCTCTTCCTCATCAGCGTCACCATTTTTGCTGATTCATCGGTTGTAACAGTGTTAACGAGGTATTTACAATTTTTTAAGGATATTGAAGAAGCCGGCATATATGCTTGGGGTGCTGCAGCTCTCGAATATCTTTATCGTTCCATTGAAAAAGCTTGTACTTTCAAGCGAAAATGTTTTAATAAACTATATTTTATCTGACATAAGCATAGTAGTATAGACTACTTTCTTAAAAAAATTATTACTTATCATATCTTGATATAATGCAATGCTGATCTTATGAGCATATTATACATATGAGGCTCATACCACATAGTATCTCTCCAAATATGCCTAGGACAAAAAGATGGAAGCCACCAAAAAATTATTTTGGCAATCCACATAACTTGATGCCTCCCATTAGATCAGAATTTGATAACCTTCAACCTGATGAGGTTAGTGTTTAATTTGATATTACAATATTTATTATTGATTAATTTTAATTGTATTTAAGTATTTGTAGTTGTTTATTGATTGATTTGTCGTATGTTTGATTTCATATCATATAATAGGTAATATGGAATCCATATTTCAAGCTTGATGAGCCCATTTCAGATGATAGGCGACAACCATTCGAAACCGCAATGTGCTTAATGACCCTGATATTTGACGATATTCTCGAGCCGTATATGCCAGATCATGTGTGTCGATAGTTTGGAGCTAAATAAGGCATTCCAAAATATCCCATATATGTTGGTAAGAGGTCTAGTAGACAAGGTGGGCAGCGAGATTGGAGAAAGATAAGTTCTAACAAAATCCATCATTGGTTGACTTGACATGAGCACATGATACCAGGCATTGAAGTGGATACTACCAATTAGTTGCCCTCAGAAGAGTACAAGGCCTGGTACAGACGAGTGCCTCATCCTATAATTCATAATGTCTCTAACCCACTAAAAGACATATTGTAACCTGTTAACCAGGAAAAAGAAGAGGTGCACGATATATAATGAGACCTCGAGGATCTGAGGATCAGTTAGTATGTTTATATTGACTTACAAATTGTTTTAATTTTGTACTTACCTATTAGTTCCATGAAATTGTTTAAATATTATAATTACCTATCTTGTTTTTGCAGGTTAGTATAGTTCAGACTAGTACAATCATCAGAGGCACTTACATTTAGACAGAAGTGGTATCCTGAAGTTTATAATCGCGTTAACAACGCATTTGAAATGTTGTCTAAGTTTGTACATATAGACATAGATGATATAGAAGCCATTATGGAAAATTTACAACACGAAGCTGCACATGACAAACCCCGAAAAGATGTAGTAGGTGAAGGTAGTCGAGCTGCAGAAGACTTGGCTCCATCCACACAACCTACGGTTGTGGAGCCTAGAAGACATGATACGAGAAAGAAACAGTAGCAGCCCAAGATAAGGCGACCGATGTAATGATCTTTTTGACAATGTAATGGTTTTTTTACTATTGGAATGTTATCATATTATACTAAACTCTTGAACAATATAATAGTCTTTCTGGCAATATTTGGGTGTTTTGAGTTTGTGTACACACATTTTAATTTATTTAAATAGGCTTAGATGATTATGATGATGATGTAATTTTGAGAGGTTAATTTAACGGCTTAGATGATAATGATGATGATGGACAAATATATAGTTTCAATATTTTAAAGTTTTCGTAGTTTTTGGTGTATAGTGGTGTCTATACATTTGATTCATTTGATCATTTTAAATTTTTCGTTATAGTGGTGGACAGATATACATTTGATCAATTTCAAAGTTTTCGTTGTTTTATTTTTGTAGTTGTTCAACAACCAAAAACAAAACATTTTCGGATGTTGAATAACCGAAAAATGTCTTAAACAACCGAAAATAAGATTGCATATTCCAACAAGCTTTGGGAATATGTAGTCCTATTTTCGGTTGTTGAAAAACCGAAAACAAGACATTTTCGATTGTTCAACATCTGAAAATATGTTGTTTCCAGTTGTTGAATAACTAAAAATAAGAATGCAAATTCCAAGCTTTTCTCAAACATTCGGTTGTTCAACAACCAAAAACAAAACATTTTCGAATGTTGAACAACTGAAAATGTTTTATTTTCTGTTGTTGAACAACCAAAAATAAAACTGCATATTCCAGCAAGCTTCTGAAATACGCAATCCTATTTTCGGTTGTTCAACATCTAAAAATGTCTTGTTTTCGGTTGTTAAACATCCGAAAATGTCTTGTTTTCCGTTGTTGAACAACCGAAAATAAGAATGCAAATTCCAAGCTTTTGTCAAACTTTGTGTTGTTCAATAACCAAAAATAAAATTTTAGGTCGTTCAACATACGAAAATGTCATGTTTTTTATTGTTGAACAACCGAAAATAAGATTGCATATTCTAGCAAGCTTCTGGAATATGTAGTCCTTTTTTCGGTTGTTCAACAATCAAAAACAAGATATTTTTTGGTGTTGTTGTTCAACAATAAAAAACAAGGCATTTTTTTATTTTTCAACAATAAAAATGTCTTGTTTGTTGAACAATAAAAAATTAGAATGCAAATTTTAAGATTTTGTCAAACTTTTGGTTGTTCAACAATAAAAAACAAGACATTTTCGGATGTTGAACAACTGAAAATGTTCGATTTTCGATTGTTGAACAACCAAAAATAAGAATGCACATTCCAAGCTTTTGTCAAACTTTTGGTTGTTCAACAATCGAAAATGTTTTATTTTCATATGTGGATTGCATATCCATTGACAATGAGACCATTGACCTTTACTACAATTTCTTTAGGGCTTCCTTGATATTAAGGTGTATTGGCCACACTTGGAAGGGCATGTCCTCTACTATTAGCACCAAAGTATGATATCCACCTATTTTAACAAATATGTCACATTTTCTATTACGTATAATGCATGTAATGATCCCTATATCACACCAAGTGCAAAAATAAAAGATTGAAAACACGGAATTCACGATCTTCATTAATTCATCAAAATGATAATTTGATACAAAATGCCAAAGTCTAATGCATGTAATGATCCGTATATAAAACCAAGTAAAAAAACAGAAGATTGACAATATGAAATTCATGATCTTCATTAATTCATCAAAATGATAATTCGATAAAAAATACCAAATTATGATTCACTCCCTGATGGCTTATCGGATCTTTGCAAGTCCTCCTATTATGACCCACTGTGCTGCATCGTTTGCACTTTAAAGGCTTGGTCATGGACTATTCAGCCTCGGATATTTTTCGTTGCTTTTTCAGCCTATCGGGAAGGCATGTCGTACTTGGTGGCAATACTTTCTGGTTAAACATACCAGTCAACTCAATATCATCCGGGATAGGCCCAAAGGGAGTTTAAATTGTCCTTTTAGAGTATTCCACTGTGAAATACTGAAAACAGTACGCAATGGGATCCAATGCATATGGTTAATAGCCACAATGGCATGACGACACGGTATGCCACAAAGTTGTCATTTTCTACAACTGCACATCCAATGAGTTAAATCGACAGCGTACTTCTTCCCCAGATAGTGGATCTCAAATTGCGTATCCGTGGCAGATATAACTGTGTGTAAATATCTTGTCGTCATCTTGTCGAGTAATTCTTGGGCTTTCAATACTAGCATGCCGCTGCAACTATTACTTAACTCCATCTTCTCTTCAAACCTGGTCATCAACTATATCCTTAATTCTTCACACATTGCAATAGTCGGCTTATCTTAAGCAGATAAAATCCGAGCATTGAATGACTCGGCTATGTTAGAAGTAAAATGATTGTATCTTGCCCCTCGAAAATAGGCATCTGCCCAAGATTCTGGAGTGATATTTTAATCCACTCATATGCTTCTAGGTCGACACACTGTATATCAAACATTATTTTTTGAAACCTACCAATGGTGGCTTTACGGGCAGCCTTTCAAACCAACATTAGCAATACTTCGGTATTTGCTGACTTCTTCATAAAGCCCTTGAAGTTCTCTCCCATATATCACATGCAGAATGCTAGAAAACATGTGAGAAAACATTTTTTATTGCTTTTGGCAGGATTTCCTGTCGATCTGATACAATTGTTAAGGCAGACAGATTAAGAAACTCATTCAGTAGCTTACTCAATATACTTAAGAACCAATATCAACTCTGGTAGTTCTCCTTCTCGACCACTGCAAATGTTATTGGGAAGAGCCCAATATTTGCATCTACAACAATGAAGCACAATAATATGCCTTGATATTTTCTTTTTAAAAAGGTCCCATCAATACCCATTAGTGGCCTGCATCCATTAATAAAACTCATGATGCATAGACGAAAAGCAATAAATAGTCGTTTGAACCTGCCTTCATATGTGCGGATGAGAACTTAGGTTCTAGGGTTGGTTCTTCAGAGCTTTTCCACATATAAAGGGAGGTCATGACATTGTTGTTTATATGATTCATCTATCATCTCTCTAGCGAACCTCTTTTCCCGCTAAGCTTGCATGTAGGAAAGCCTGACACCTTGATCGTGTTGGACATCCTTTACGATGTCTTTGGGTTTAATTTTTGGTTGGACAATAATGTGGGCTTTAGTTGTTTTTTGCCACTCAGTCACTATGATCTAATGGCTAATGGACCCTCCCTATTGGACCATTACATGTGTGCTCTTTAACCACTGACTTCATTTTAAGTATGTCGTACTGCCAACTCATAAGCATCGTATTTGCCATGTGTATCCCTCTGACTTATAACTTGCCTACACCTGTCCGCCTTCGCTTTTGTCAAACTTTAAAACAAAATTATTGTGGATAGCAAAATCAACCAGACCATACCGACATTCATTGACATTTTCAAAAAATTGCCTAATTTTCATTGAACCTCATTACTAACTCATCTATATGGGCTCTCAAATGGTTCAATATCCTTAATATCACGCTCTGGTAAGAGCTCAGGCTCGGGCACCACTTGAATGTTCTCATGTTGATCAGGCAAAAGGGCGTTACGCCAACATAAACGATACATTTATATCGTCACTTACATCAATCAATTCAAGCCCACTAGATAAACTTGTGTTGTGGTACATAATAGCCAATTTGTTTGGATCACACGATGTTAAATTTCCACAATGACTTTTTAGTTCCTCTAAGGAACTATTTCCATTGTACTTCATTTTCCCCTTTTATAAACAATATGTCTGTCATCTGGATTGGTCTCAAATGACCCCCCATATCAAAATACTAGTTGTACTCCCTCGGTAACCATCGTCAATCCTACTGTATTAAATGAGTACCAAAATTTGTGTAACAAAAAATGAATACAATAAGGAATACACAAAATTTGGATATATCTAACTAATTTAGGGTTCATAAAATGTGAGTTTACTTAATAGGTCAAAATAGTGTACTACTAAAGAAATCAATCATTCAATAAACAACAAAAATCAACAAATATTAAAACAAACACAAATAAATAATAAATATTAATACAAACAAACAAGTCGAATAATATTTAGCCAAAACAACAAATACAATATAGTGTATTACGATATATATCAACATAATGTACTACTAAATAAATCGATTGTTCAATAAACTACCCAAAACAATAAATATTTATAGGGAAAATATCTTCATTTCCCCTATTTTTAGATTTTATTTCTTAATAAACCCAAGGATTCAAAAACTATATTCCAACCCCTTGGCCACTTTAAACCTATATTTTAACCTAAACAAATGTGATAAAGACATCCTCTTTTTAAACCCAAGCCCTTTCTCTCTCTTCATTTATATACACCAAACTTCTCTCTCTGTATCTCTTGCTTCATGTTTCTCTCTCTTTTTCCTCTCGTGTTAATTCAAACACCTCTCTCCCTCCCCATGTTTATTCAAAGACCTCTCTCTCCTCCCGATAACTTCTCACCACCAAGCATCTCTCCTCTCATGTTTATCCAAACACCTCTCTCTCTTCTTGTGTTTAACTAAACACCTCTCTTTCACTCCTCCCAATAACCTCTCACCACCAAACATCTCTCTCCTCTCGTGTTTATCCAAACATCTTTTTCACTTCCTGTGCTTATCCAAACAACTCTCTCTCTCTTCTCCCAATAGCCTCTCACCACCAAATACTCTCTCTCTTTTTGTGTTTATCCAAACACCTCTCTTTCTCTCTCTATACTTACAATGTATTTGGGAGGAGAGAGAGTGAGGGGAGATGATAAGAAATGTGAAGAGAAAGAGAGCGGGAGGAGAGAGAGTGAGAGTTTAAAGATGGGAGAGACAGAGAGAGAAGGGGTGCAAGGAGAGAGCAAGAGAGAGAACTTTGAGAGGACAGCTTTTAGAAAAGGTATGTCTTTATAGATTTGTTTGGCCTAAAAAAACAAGTTTAAAGTAGCTCAGGGGATTAGAAAAAATCAATTCTACAATTTTTATGCCTCAAGATATCATTTAAAACCCTGGGTCTATTGTAAAATAAAACTTAAAAATAGGGAGGATCAAGATATTTTCCCATATTTTACAAACAACAAATATTAATACGAATAACAAATAATTATACAAATAAACAAATTCAACAATATTTTCTAAATATTATTTATTAATCAGCAATACACAACAAATAGTAATACAAAAATATAATATTGTATTAATTTTGATAAAAATAATCAAAAGTATAAAGCAAGAATAAGAAAGGTACCAACACAACCAAACAGAGAGCCAATCTCTTTAAGTTTGTGGGGTATTATATTGGGGGACAGAAAAGTGCGTATGATACTGTATTAGGACACCTAAATTTTTTATAAGAATAATGACACTATGAGACCCTCCCACACCCATGTGAGTAGGACACCAATTGATCACTATTAAATTTTGACACAGATCTATAAAAAAGTTATCACATGGGTGTGGAACTTGGGTGAATAGGTTTATTGATAACTTTTCTAGATATCTGTGTCAAAATTTAATGGTAATCCTTTGGGGTCCTACTCACATGGGTGTGAGAGGATCTCATAGTATCATTACTCTTTTATAACCCTAAAATTTGAAAATAAAAAAAAGGCTCCTTTATGCTCATATGTGTAGTGTTTTCGCGGGAAAATTATCGGTTATTCAAAAATCAAAAAATTCCAAATTTTTGGTTTTTGGGCAACCGAAAATCCAGCCAATTCGATTGTTCAAAGAATGAAAGAGGGTTAAAAAGTTTTTTTTAAATTTTTTTGTTATGAAGTGAAAAAAATAGACATTCCTGTAATAACTGAAACTATTTGGTATTTTCGTAATAACGAAAACTATAACGAATATATACATAATTTTCTCTCAAAAATATAATAGATATTTACATAATTTTCCCTTATAAAAAAGACTTATGTATAAATACCCCAACATATATCCCCAAAAAAAAAAGAGGATATCCATTAGATCCCAAAAACCAAAAAAAGGGACATCTAGTTTTCTGATGTCTTTTAAGAGATAATAAAAAATGCAGTGGAAGATTATTCAGTCAAGTAGCTTTTAAATAAAAGAACAAACTACATGCAGACACTTTTAGAGAGGGGGGTTCAATTATCAAATGGGATGTCAATTATCAAATAAGATGTCATTTGCTCGAAATTACAAGCATCACCCCTCTTCCCTCCTGCATGATTTTTTTTTTCTAAGTTGCCCCTTTGTCCCTTAATGCAAACACCGCATAAGGGGCTATTTCTAAGTGCAATGCTCTTTATTGTCCGGTACTTCAAATACCGGACCGCTAATGTAAGGACCAAAATTCAATTGAGCCAGATCACTCGTCGCAGTAGAGAGCAGGAAGTTGAAAGGGACGAAGCGCACTCCCGATGTTAAAAGGGAAGGATAGCATCGTCTGCATGTTTTGGCCTAGTGTAGTCCATATAACATGGAAGCAACATCGTGTGCAAGTGAGGGCATTGCCGCGAGTACAAGGGTTAGCGCCATGCAAAGGCTAGGCTAACGCCATGCGTGATTGGAGGCATCGCCGCGAGCGTAACGAGTAACACCGTGCACGGCATGAGATAACACTGTCTGAGATTTAGAGAGAGAACGGAGAAGGTTGAGCATCGCCGATTGGGGTAACGCCGCGCATGAAAGGCGGGAGACGTAACACTGTCATGTGAGAACTGAAGCATTGTCACGCGAGAAGGTAGAAAAGGGTTGACGCTACACGTGAAAAAGGAAGATGTGACCGCTGCCAGCGCCGCACTTGCAAGTGTCATACGTGTCAGCGTTGCGCCTGTGAAAACCATACACGTCAGCTATAGTGACCTTCACCTAACCCTGAGTACTTAAGCCCTTTCCCTCCCTTCTAGCCTCCGCCTCCCTCATTTTCTCAACTTTCTCGACTCTTGCTTTCTCTCTCTAAAGCTCAAGCATGAGCCCTCCGCCTCTACTGTGTTTTTGGAAAGCCTTTGCTTGGAGTTAAGGAAAGTCATCACAGGTCGTGAGGAAAGGTCAAGGGTACCGTGAGAGGCGAGGTAAGGGGGTCCAACTCTTATGCATCCATGGTGGGTAGGATGATAGAATGAAAATGTGATATATGAATGGGTTGATGGGAGATTGAAATTTTAGATTCGTGCTTCTTAATACCATGACTTATTCAACCACGTAAATGATCTTGTTATTCATGAAAACTCATGAAATAGTTCATTATGAGACTTGTTAACATGAACAAGATCCCCCGCCCCAAGGGTAGCTTGGCCATGAAACATTTAAGTGTTCTTTAAAAACATGTTAACTTGAGAATAAGAATTTTTAGGACTGTGACTGTTTTTGCAACAAAATGTTCAGTGACCAAATAGTATCCAAATGGGACCAAATTGGTCTCAAATAGAAGATATGTATGTCTACTTCAAGTTTTCTTTTTATGTCATGATAAATCTCGTACATACCAAAAGATATAGCCTAAAATGTAGAGACATGTCACTGCTCATAGTCGCTGTAAATTCCAGCAATCGTGACCACCCTTGTTGAGCCACGCCTTGGGCCTAACAAACAATGTCCAAAAACCTTCAAATCACTACCATTGGGAAGATCTTTGAATGTACTCAAAGTTGCATGTTGAACTCATTTTGAAGTTTCCCATAGATTGAGAGTTATTCCCTGAAATATGATGATATGTCATGGTTCACTATAGCAGAAAGCTTAATACCGTGTGCGCAACACCATGCACGTAACATCGTGCATGTAGCACCGTGCACGCAACATCTTGCGCACAACGTTAAGCACACAATGTCGTGCGTGTAGCACCATGCGTGTAATGCCATCTGGGTAATGCTGCCTGTGTAAAGTCGTCTATGTTATCTTTGATAAGTAATAAGCGTGAATGCTATATGATAATTTTCATGTGATGAATACTAAATGCGATAGTATTGTGTAAACGGTGCTATGTGGCTATGCGTTATGTAAAAATTGATAAATGATATGCCTATGTGATAGCTCCATGACGAATGTTACATGACAAGTGTCGTAATGCTAATGCTGATTGTCAAGCGTAAACGCAATGTTATAGCTCTCATATAATGGGTGTTGCCAAGTGTCATGACATTATGTGACTGCTGGATTGTTTTGAGTAAAACACAAACTCTACATGATGAAACTTGGAATTATCTATCATAAGGCACTGATTTAGCATGAATGAATTAAATGCTTGAGCATGATATGATGCCGCGATATTGGCCAATACACGGTGGGACACTCACCAGTAGTGGATACTGTTATGATATTGTGATGAATAGCCACCGCTCATGTGGATATTGGCCACTACGCGGTGGGACACTCATCGGTAGTAGTTACTATTATGATATCTCCTGTTACGTGATGGAGCACTCATCAGTAGTAAGGACAGTGATGACTGCATATTTCCTAACCTGCATAATGAGGATAGAGGGTCGCACCTTAGATTCATGAAATGAAATGAGATAAGATACATGATGGATGCCTTGCAAGGTAAGGGCTTATCAAACCCCCAATGCATGCTGGGGACTATGTGTGTGTGTTGAAGGTATTACGAAGTGGATTACCCCACTTTACATTATCCTCCCTCGTGTGAGATGGTAGAGGTCATAAGCAATGGGATTAGCTTAGCCTGATGGATAGAGCCTCTACTGCGAGAGTAGGTGGTTTAGGGAGTGAGTGAGTAATGGTCAAATTTCTGAATAAGGAATGTTTTATGGTTGCACTGATGGAATGTTAATGACTACACTGATTGAATGCTCATGATCGCACTCTGATTTAATATTGTCTACCGTTTAAATAAAATGTTCATGTTTGCTGTCTAGATCTGATATTCATATATGCTAAATTATGCCTTCATATTGATGATGGGTTGAACTATTTTCCCACATGCATAGAATTGCTATAGATGAATAACACTAGACCTGCTTACTGGGCATTCGAGCTCAACTACTTTTCTTTTCCTCCTTATAGACTGAGAGCAACAGGTCCAGAGTCGAGAGCACGAGTTGCAATTGGGGAGTCAGAGCAGCCAACACAAGAAGGAGTTAAGGCTTGTATGCAGTCAGTCTCTTAGCCCTATTTGTAACTGTCTTACGTAAACTCTGTAATCACGGGCCTTAGTGCCTCGAACTTTATTGTAGAATTTTGAAGAGGAATATAATGTAATATATTTTGGATTAATGGGTTTGACAAGCTTTTAAATTATTTGTAGTTATTTCCATGGTTTGCTCGATTACCGAAATTAAAGCCGTTGAGTCCACTCCTACATGAGTGACTGACGTTACATTGCGATCACGAACCCGCGCTCGATCCCTTGTCGCTATGTAAGGTATGGTGGTCGTGACAGCTATGGTATCACAGCAGCTAGGATAGGATTCTTGACCTAGGGAGTTTAGGAAAGTCCTTAGATTAGCTTTGGGGTAGAAAAGTGATGGGGTGCTCTTGTGACTAGGTTAAAAGATGTCAAGAGTCTCGTACCCACAATGTGAGTTCCAGTACTGAAAATATTGAGGACCTCGGCGAGTTCTATAGGACTCTAGGGGCTATGACCTAAATAATGAGGGAATCGATACCAACCCAGTCTACTCCTACACTAGAGCAGAATGACAGTAGCTTCATGGAGAGGTTTGAGAAAATGGCACCCCCAACCTTTTTGGAGCATGGAGGATTGGAGAAGATTGAGAGGTGGAAGAAGAAAAAGCAGAAAATTTTAGAGGTGTTACACTGCTAGGATGAGCAAAACGTTATGCTAGGGGACTTTATGCCGAAGGGGAAGCAGAATATTGGTGGGACTTAGTGAAGTAGACTTAGAGGGAGACAGGGACCGAGGTCACCTGGGAAAACTTTTTTACAGCAGTTGACGAGAAGTACTTCCCCGATTCAGTCAAGGAAATGAAGAAAGTAGAGTTTATTGAACTCCAACAAGGTAGTACGATTGTCGAACAAAATGCCGCCCAGTTTGCAGAGCTCTCTAAGTATGCTCCCTACATCATAAATACCGAGGTGCGAAAAGCAGCTAAATTTAAAAGGGGCTTGCGACTAGATATCAGAAGTAGAGTGATGTCGGCCAATATAAAGTCGTACACCCCGATGGTAGACCATGTTCTGAAGATTGAAGCAGACTGCGAGGATTGCAGGTCAAGGAAAGAAAGAAAAATGAAATATGTGCAGTCTTGAAGGTTTGGGAAGAAATCTCAGCAATTTTCGAGGAGAAACGCCAGTGGAAGGCCATACCCACTTAATCCGAGGATCCCAAAGAGTCTTCCAGGCATTAGGGACACTGATCGACGCCCGACTTGTACTTATTGTGGGAGAGACAATCACCACGAAATGTTACCGAAAGAAGAATGTATGTCTCAAATGTGGCATGCCTAGCCACTGGGCTAGGGACTGCCCTATGATGAAGCCCGAGGATCGCCTGAAGACCCAAGGTCGAGTATTCGCACTCACCGAACAAGAGGCCAAGGCGTCCACCTCGGTGATTAGGGGTATGCTCTCAATTTGTGATATTAATGCTAAAGTCTTAACTGACCCTGGATCCTCTCATTCATTTAGTGCACCCCATTTTTCCCTTTACATGAATGTTGCACCTACATGTCTCAATTATACCTTAGTAGTATATGTTCAAGACTTTGATGTGATTCTAGGTATGGATTGGTTGTTTACACATCATACCACCGTCAACTACCATGAAAAGATGGTAACCTTTAAACATCCCGACTAAGCAGAAATACACTTCTGGGGCATTAGGGACAAATCCCCAATGCACCTCATGGCCTCTTGCCTTCTGGCTAAGGAGTGTATAGGGTATTTAGCTTATGTGGTAGAGAATTGGAGTGTCCATACCCAGTTGGAAGGGATACCAGTAGTAAAGGAATACCTTGAAGTGTTCATAGAGGAATGTCATCCCTACTCCCAGAAAGAGAAATCGAATTTGAGATAGAAGTAGTACCTGACACTGCCCCCATCTTCAAAGCCCTATATAGAATGGCTCTAGAGGAATTGAAAGAGCTAAAAGTGCAGTTGCAAGAATTATTGGATAAAGGATTCATTCGACCTAGTGTGTCGCCCTGAGGTGCACCAGTTTTGTTTGTGAATAAGAAGGATGGGTAGTCCTTGAGACTATGTATTAACTATAGGCAGTTGAACCGAGTGATAATAAAAAATAAGTACCCTCAGCCTAGAATTGATGACCTCTTTGATCAACTCCAAGGGGGCCAAGTGTTTTTAAATATCGAGGGAGACATCCCAAAGACTGCTTTCAGAACTCGATACGGTCATTATGAGTTCCTTGCAATGTCGTCCGGGTTAACTAATGTCCCTGCTGTGTTTATGGATTTGATGAATAAGGTGTTCAGACCTTTCCTAGACGATTTTGTAGTGGTATTTATTGATGATATTTTGATATATTCGAAAAACCAAGAACTACATGAGCAACATCTGAGAACTATCTTGCAAAATTTGAAGTCAAAAAGATTGTATCCTAAATTAAGCAAGAGTGAGTTTTGGCTCCCTGTTATATCTTTCCTTGGGCACATCATTTCTAAAGATAGGATCACGGTCGACCCCTCCTAGATTGAAGTCGTACTTAAGTGGGAGAGACCGATAAATGTGACCGAAATTTGTAGCTTTCTAGGGTTAGTAGGATACTACCGGTGCTTTGTGGAGGGATTCTCAAAGATAGCGCTTCCCCTTACTCGGCTGACCCAGAAGAATGTGAGATTTGTGTGGTCAGAGAATTGTGAAGACAGTTTCCAAGAACTCAAGAGAAGATTATCCACAGCCACAATACTAACTCTACCCAATGGAAATGAAGATTTTGTGGTTTATACTGACGCAACCCATAAAGGGCTCGGGTGCATACTAATGCAGAGAGGTACGGTTATTACATATGCCTCCAGGCAGCTAAAGTTGTACGAGCAAAACTATCCAACTCATGACTTGGACCTCGCGGCCATAGTGTTTGCGTTAAAAATCTAGGGGCACTACCTTTATGGGGCCCAGTTTAGAGTGTTCACATACCACAAGAGCCTCAAGTACCTATTTTCCTAGAAGGAATTGAATATGACGCAAAAAAGATGGATGGACTTATTGAATGATTACGATTGTACAATTGAGTACCACCCAAGCAAAACTAATGTAGTAGCTAATGCCTTGAGTCGCAAAGCCATGGTCTCAATGGCACACCTGATGGTCAGGGAGATGAGATTACTAAACGATGCAGTGGAATGGCACCCAACTCCACCCGTCGATGATATGATCGGGATGCTTTCGTGAATGAGGATAGAGCCCCAGCTCTTTCAACAGATCCGAGTCGTAGAAAAAGAAGATCCTCAACTTATGAAGATCCTTGAAGAAATAAAAATTGAAGGAAGAGAGGACTTCACTATGAACAGTGATGAGTTGTGAAGGTTTAAGGGCCGAGTATGTGTCCCTACTATTGAAAGTATAAAAAGGGATGTTCTAGAAGAAGTACACCACTTCCGCTACACGGTACAACCAGGGAGTACAAAAATGTATCAAGATCTGAAAAAGACCTTCTGGTGGAACAACATGAAGAGACGTGTGGCACAATTTGTTGCTAAGTGCTTGACGTATCAGCAAGTGAAGGCGGAACATCAGAAACCCGCTGGACTGTTACAACCCTTGCCCATACCAAAGTGGAAATGGGAATTACGATGGATTTTTTTTCTGGATTGCCAAGGTCAAGTGCAAGGCATGATAGTATTTAGGTCGTTGTGGACTGACTAAATAAAGTTGCTTATTTCTTATCGATCCACATGACCTATACCCTGGATAAGCTAGCCTATTTATACATCAGAGAAATTGTGAGGTTGCATGGTATACCTATCAGCATCGTGTCCGACAGGGACACCAGGTTCACCTCCAGGGTTTGGACAAGTCTGCAGCCAGCCTTGGGAACCAGGCTTACCTTTAGCACCGCCTTTCACTCCTAGACAGATGGGCAATCAGAGAGAACCATTCAGATTTTGGAAGGCATGTTAAGGGCGTGTTTCACTGACTTTGAGGGAAACTGACAAGACCATTTGCCTCTAATAAAATTTTCCTACAACAACATCTTTCCAGACAGTATTCAAATGGCACCTTTTGAGGCCATGTATGGAAGGAAGTGTAGGTCGCCCATCTGTTGGAATGAAGTGGGCGAAATAAAATTATTGGGATCCAAAATTGTTCAAATGACCTCTGAGAAGATTGCTTTAATTCGAGAAAGGCTCCAGATAGCCCAAAGTCGGCAAAAGAGTTACGCTGATAAACGTAGGAGAGACCTCGAGTTTGATGTAGGTGATAAGGTCTTCCTGAAGGTATCACCAATGAAAGGCATAATGAGATTTGACATGAAGGGAAAATTGAGCCCACGATTCATTTGGCCTTTTGAAATCCTAGAAAGAATTGGAAACGTAGCATACCGACTTACCTTGCCACCTGAACTGGCCAACATTCATAATGTTTTTCATGTATCACTGCTAAGAAAATATCAGCCCGACCCGTCCTATGTTTTGGAGTACAAACTAATCCCGTTCAGAGAAGACCTAACCTATGTTGAACGACCAATTGGGATAATAGAAAGGAGAGTATAGGTTTTGCACATAAAAGAAATTCCCCTAGTTCAGGTGCAATGGCAATATCATACAAGGGAAGAATCAACGTGGGAACGAGAGGATGAAATTAGAGAGAAATACCCCCACCTCTTTGATTAATGATTTTGGGGACAAAATCCTTTTTAAGAGGGAGATGATGTAAGGGCCACAATTAAATTGATTCTGATCACTCGCAATAGTAGAGAGAAGGAAGTCAAAAGCGACGGAAGCGCACTCCCGACGCTAAAGGCGAAGGATAGCGTCGTCCGTGTGTTTTGGCTTAGTGTCATCCATATAACATGGAGGCAAAGCCGCGTGCAAGTGAGGGCATCGCCACGGGTATAAGGGTTAGCGTTGTGCGTATGCCAGACTAACGCCACGCGCCATTGGAGGTATCACCGCGAGCGTAAGGAGTAACGTTGTGCACGGCGTGAGATAGCGCTGTCTGAGATTTGGAGAGAGAGCGGAGAAGCTTGGGCATCATCGTTTGGAGTAACGTCGCCTGGGCTAACGCCGCGTGTGAAAGGCAGGAGATGTAATATTGAGCTCGAGAACTGAAGCATCGCCGCGTGAGAAGGCAGAAAAGGGTTGACACCGCACTTGACAAAGGAAGATGTGACCGCTGCCAACGCCACACTTGATAGTGTTGTACGTGTCAGCGCTGCACCTGTCAAAACCATACACGTCAGCTATAGTGACCTTCACCTAACCCTGAGTACTTAAGCCCTTGCCCTCCCTTCTAGCCGCCGCCTCCCTCATTTTATCAACTTTCTCGACTCTCCCTTTCTCTCTCTAAAGCTCAAGCGTGAGCCCTCTGCTGATGCTACGTTTTTGGAAAGCCTTTGCTTGGACTTAAGGAAAGTCATCAAAGGCCGTGAGGGAATGTCAAGGGCACCCGTGAGAGGCAAGGTAAGTGGGTTTAACTCTTATGCATCCATGGTGGGTAGGATGATAGAATGAAAATATGATATATGAATGGGTTGTTTGGAGAATGAAATTTTAGATTCGTGCTTCTTAATACCATGATTGATTCAACCATGTAAATGATCTTGTTATTCATGAAAACTCATGAAATAGTTCATTGTGAGACTTGTTAACATGAACAAGATCCCCCGCCCTGTGGGTACCTTGGCCATGAAACATTTAACTGTTCTTTAAAAGCATGTTAACTTGAGAATAAGAATTTTCAAAACTGTAACTATTTTTGCATCAAAATGTTCAGTGACCAAATGGTGTCCAAATGGGACCAAATTGGTCTCAAATAGAAGAGATGTAGGTCTACTTCAAGTTTTCTTTTTATGCATGATAAAATCTCACACATACCAAAAGATATAGTCTAAAACATAGAGACATATCGCTGCTCACGGTCGCTGTAAATTCTAGCAACCGTGACCCTTGTTGGGCCACACCTTGGGCCTGGCAAACAATGTCCAAAAACCTTCAAATCACTACCATTAGGAAGATATTTGAATGTACTCAAAGTTGCATGTTGAACTCATTTTGAAATTCCCCATAGATTGAGAGTTATGCCTCGAAATATGATGATATGTCATGGTTCGCTCTAGTAGAAAGCTTAACATTGTGTGCACAACGCTATGCGCGTAATGCCGTGCGCGTAGCACCGTGCACGCAACGTTATGCGTGTAACGCCATGCACGCAACATCATGCGCGTAGCACTGTGCATGTAGTGTCATGCGTGTAGTGCCATTTGGGTAACGCCGCCTGTGTAAAGCCCTCAGTGTTATCTTTGATAGGTAATAAGCTTGAATGCTATGTGATAATTTTCATGTGATGAATACTAAATGCGACAATATTGTATAAACGGTGCTATTGGCTATGCGTTATGTGAAAATTGATAAATGACATGCCTCTGTAATAGCTCCATGACGAATGTTACATGACAAGTGCCATAATGGGAATGTTGATTGTCAAGCGTAAACACAATGTGATAGCTCTCATATAATGGGTATTTTATGCTAAGTGTCATTACATTATGTGACTGCTGGATAGTTTTGGGTAAGATGCAAACTCTACGTAATGAAACTTGGAATTATCTATCATAAGGCACTGATTTAGCATGAATGAATTAAATGCTTGAGCATGATATGATGCCGTGATATTGGCCAATACGCGGTGGGACACTCACCGGTAGTGGGTACTGTTATGATATTATGATGAGTAGCCACCGCTCATGTAGATATTGGCCACTACGCAGTGGGACACTCTCCGGTAGCGGTTACTGTTATGATATCGCCTGCTACGCGATGGGGCATCCATCGGTAGTAAGGAAAGTGATGCCGACATATTCCCTAACCTACATAATGATGGGAACTATAATGAAATGAGATGAGATATACGATGAATGTCTTGCAAGGTAAATGCCTATCAAGCCCCCAATGCGCGCTGGGGACTGTGTGCGTATGTTGAAGGTATTACGAAGTGGATTACCCCACTTGTCATTACCTCCCTCTTGTGAGATGGTAGATGCCTTAAGCAATAGGATTTACTTAGCCTGATGGATTGGGCATCTACTGCGGGAGTAGGTGGTTTAGGGAGTGAGTAGGTAATGGTCGAATTTCTGAATAAGGAATGTTTTATAATTGCACTAATGGAATGTTAATGACTACACCGATTGAATGCTCATGATCGCACTCTGATTTAATGTTGCCTACCATTCAAATAAAATGTTCATATTCGCTGTCTTGACCTGTTATTCATGTATGCTAAACTATGACTTCATATTGATGGGTTGATCTGTTATCCTACATGAATAGAATTGATATAGATGCATATCGCTAGACCTGCTTACTGGGTTTCCGAGCTCATTCCACTACTTTTCTTTCTCCTCTTGTAGATTGAGAGCAACAGATCTAGAGTTAGGAGCACGGGTTGCAGTTGGGGAGTCAGAGCAGCCACCTTGAGAAGGAGTTAACGCTTGTATGTAGTCGGGCTCTTAGCCCTATTTGTAACTGTCTTATGTAAACTATGTAATCACGGGCCTTAGTGCTTTGAACTTTATTGTAGAATTTTGGAGAGGAATGTAATGTAATATCTTTTGGATTAATGGGTTTGCCAAGCTTTTAAATTTATTTGCAATCATTTCCATGATTTGCTCGATTATCGAAATTAAAGTCGTTGAGTCCACTCCTACACGAGTGACAGATGTTACATTGGGGTTATAGAACCGCGTTCAATCGCTTGTCGCCGTATAAGCTACGGTGGGGGAGCGGGGTCGTGATAGCTAACCACATCAAACACTCCCTCTCTCTTGTTGCCTCTCTCCTACCCAAACTCTCTCTCCATCTTCTGCCCCTCGCTCTCCCCTACTACCCCTTGCTCATCCCTCTCTCTCTCTCCCCCGCTCCTCTTGCTCACCCCTCTCTACCCATCTCTCCCCCTCTCCCCTCTTATTAAAAATGTAGCCGCCTTCACTGTTGTTAACAATCTCACGTTCCCATTTGATGTGAAAGATTAGATCAACTTAAGAGCGAGAGAGGAGAGAGAGAAAAAGATTAAATCTAGAGAGAGAGAGCAGAGACTGAAAAAGAGAACTATCTCTCTCTCATTTTTACTCTAAAAGGACTGAAAGTATCTTTGGGAGATGGTTCAATTTCCCAGTTTTCTCCCAAATACATATAGAAATACATTTACCAATTCTTACATAAATGCTTGGTTTTAAAGAACTATTATGACCATAAAATAAGATGGCAGAAGGGTTAAGCTGGATTCTGTAGCCGAAGAATTTTTTGCCAGGTCAAACTTTAATGGCATATTTTCTTCCTTAATGGCTATTGTGTGCTTTTTTTCTGTTTTTTCAAATGGCCTATTGATATATGTTTTCTTTTGCCTTATGGGTCTTTTTCCATAATCCTAGGGGTCCCTCTGAGCAGAAGGAGCAAGAGAAAAAGTGCCTCTGTGTTGCCTCAGTAGGAATTGGTTGGGTTTGGTGGCTCTGATAATGGCTGTTTCTTTCTTTCTTTGGGTTTGGGGTTTTGGGTTTTTGTTGGCTTCAACTTTCATGAGGTGGAAATCTGCCTCATAGGAATTGGTTGGGTTTGGTGGCTCTGATAATGGCTGTTTCTTTCTTTCTTTGGGTTTAAAATGGTTAATTTTGTGTGTGATTTTTGTTCTTTGAATTGGATGAGCCTCTGGTTTTGGAATTTTGAGTTGGGTTTTGTTGGCTTCAACCTTCATGAGGTGGAAATCTCTGTTTTGGTAAAGGTGATTTTTTTTTTTCATTTATAATGGTTGTGATTTCCTAGTCATCATAAAAAAATAAATTTTGGATATTGGTTTTGTTCAGTTGATATTTTAAACTTGGTTTGGTGTTTTAAGGATGTATGACTGGGGTTCAACCTTGAATTTTGGGGTATGATTGGTTTGTGTTGTCTTTGTTTCTGGGTTTTTTTTTTAGGGTGAATTTAACATGTTATGAACATTACAATGATACTTAGCCTCTGTTGTTTTGCGGAGACATTTTTGGGTAAGATAAATATGAATGCTTTTCTGTAACAATGAAAGAGGAAGCAGAGGGATCGGGGGTTGAGTTCAGGAGATCAATTTACAAGTTTCTCTTTGAAGTTATGAAGCAGTAAGAACTTATTCAGAGGAGAGAGAGAGAGAGAGAGAGAAAGGAGGAGGTGGAGGATGGAGGGGAGTCTTCTGGGTTTGGCAGACTGCCGGTGCAGATTGTAAATGTGGTGCCATCTAGTGGATTGGGGGCAGAGAGAGAGAGATGCGTTTTAAATGATGAAAGAAAAAGATCCTATTTCTAGATATTTTGTGAAAAGAGCCATCACGGTGCAATCTGTGGGTTTGTAGTTTGATGTGGTTAGTTGTCCGGTATTTACCGTACAGTAAATGGCTGTACCCTTCACAATAACCCCCATATCCGATGGTTGCATTGCTGATAACAGAACAACTTATAAGAAAAAAAACACCGTGGAAAAGGAAAAATTGGTGCTCGTAATTCCAAACAAATAACACCCATTTGATAATTGACCCCCTCAGTCCATACATAATTTGCCTAAATAAAAAAAGAACCATAAATTGGAGTGTAGAAGAGGTGGGATCCTTTACCATATATTTTAGTTAATGGTTTCTGAATCATTTTGAAAAGGCTGTCAATGCATATTACACTGCATTAGAATTGGAGAATAGACCAAGGGAGACTGGGTGCAGGGTCATATACAGCTACCTCCTAGTATGGTAGGAATGTCGTATAAGGATCCCCAGACTTTCCCATTCTAGGATTACTAAATCGTTTCACAATTACCATGGTAATTGACCAATTTTTTGTGTGCAGATACACGCATTTGTGAGCGATGAATGTACGTGACACTCAATATAGACTCTTATTCTCGTCGAGGTTCCACTCCACTTTCAAGTTTCAATGTTACGCAGCGTTAATTCATTCCTTCTCTTTTTTCTTGTTCTGTTTTTTTGGGGTGAGTCAATGCGAAAAGAGCCCCTTCCCTTGATAGGAATTGAACTTAGAATAGGAATTGAGCTTAGAATGTAGCATTGCAAGTCGCCAAGTGCTAACCACTTAAGCCCGAGCTCTTTTCCTCACTGTCATTGTTTCAAAAAGCGGACCGCCCACTTGGGCGCCCGCCTAAACCCGCCTAAGCGACTGCCCAAGGCTGAACTGCACCCAAAAAAGAACTGCAGCTCCTTGATGGTATTTTTTAAATTATTTTTTTAATACTAAAGATACAAAATTGTGGGTTTTAAGTTCATTTAAAACTTAAAACCCATTAAAGGATATTTTTGAGAGAGAACCAAAAAAAGAAAAAATTCTACTAGGCCGCCCTCCTAAGAGCTAGACCGCCTGGAACCCCAACCGCCTAGAAGCCGCCTAGCACTTTTTGAAACACTGATCATCGTCAACTAGTTGCTCAATTTTAGGCAGATGCACAGTGATTATGGATGCACAAAAACGAAACACGAATGCCACAGAACTTCTGCAGAGGTTCCCTCCGCTTATTACAGCCTGTAACATACTCATAAAATAGACAGTTACATATATACAACAAAGAATGGCATGCCAACAAGCCAGAAGACTTTAAAACCTTAGAGCAAATAGTGAAAAAGACAATTGACCTAGCTAAATTTGTGTCCGTAATCTACTTAACAGCATCTGCATACTTCCGAGCTTCTGGGTCAGTTCTCCTACATTCATGGTATACTGAGGGGTTACTTTGGGACCCCTGATTGAAGGATCCTCAAGCAAATTTGAATCAAGAGCTACACATAAGGCCTGGGAATCTGAGATCGCAGCCTCCAGGCATGCAATCGTTGAATCAAGGCTTCCATTCATGTTTTCAATCATAGTGTTTGAAGATGGCATGAAGCCTATCTTGCCAACACTACTGCATCGGCTTACTTTCTCAGGCGCAAATATCCTGTCAAGGCTCTCGCTTCCTGCAGTTCACCAGATCAACAACGTCAGAAAGAAGTTATGCATGCACAATGTTGGTTTTAAAAGACTGCTGTATTGAAATACAACTGGATATCAATGAAAGCATCCATCAAAACGTGAAAGGGAAGTCTAAAGAACTAAAGATAGTCCTGAAAATGATTGTTATGGCCAATCAAATGATGGCTCATCAACACTTCTGGTTATAAAACTCCCCAAACAAATAGGTTGATCCAAGGGAAATGGTAACTCATAATTCTTTCTAGTTAAGAATTAAGGGATAGACCCTTCAGGATTAAACCAGTACACATGATGCTGAGGCTTTCCAACATTTCTGGAACATTCGGCTCTTATATTAAACCACAATGTACTCGAGAAACCAACACATCCTTGTTCCATGATGCGTTTGTGATTGGTGTGAAGTTAAATATGTTTTATAAATAGTGCCAGGCTGTCAGCAAGGTACTTTAATAAAAAATTTCAAAGAATAGAATTATAGTTTAAAACCATTGGATGTGAAATTAGATGGTTGCATTTATTCCATTGACCAATCTCAAACTTTATAAGAAAGTTTCTCGAACTTTGTAACACATCTAAGCTATCCGATTTCGCATCGGATGTTTGTAAGTAATTATGGGGCAAATGAAATCCCATGCATGAATCTTTATATATATATGTATATATATATATACTGTACAACCCTTCAAATTACAAAGGTTCAAACTAGAGGGAGTTATGAAGGTTAAATTTAAATGGTACTTTCGTCATCTCCATAAAAGGTAAAGTTGAAATTTTAACTAAAGGACAGTGGCACTCTACAAATAAAGTTTCAGGACACTAATTTCCAAAATGTCATTGTATTTTTGTGAAAATTTCAAATTTACCCTTGCTAAATAGTAAAGTTACTTATTTAAATAATTTTTGATAAAAAAGTATTAATTGTTTTGATAAATACACCCATCACAACCCCTTCTAACTTGAACCTTTGTATTTTGAGGGGTTGTTAACTCTAGACAAACCCATATATATATATATATATATATATATATATATATATATATATATATATATATATAGATAAAAAGATGACATAGGCCCACTAGCTCACAACAATATATGAGCCAAACTGCCCAGATTCAATCTGGGCCGATCTGACGGTAACAACTTCATTTCATATTTTAGTTTTAATGTTTTTTCTACAAATCCAAATTAAATGAAACTTTAGACGTTTATTCTTCTCATCAAGATGCACCTAATAAAAATATTAAAAAAATAATCAGCAATAAATAAATTGACCAAAATACCTTTACAAATTTTCAGGATATTTTGATCAATTTATTTCCTACAAATTATGTTTTTGATATTTTTATTAGATTTTTCTATTTTTGAAGAACACACATCCAAAATTTCAAATGATTTGTATTTATAGAAAAAATATTAAAATTCAAATACAAAATAGAGTCATGACCGTTAGATCGTTTCATATTGAATCTGGACCATTGGGCTCATTTGTAGCTATGAGCTAATACGCCTACGCCAACTTTTTCAGGGGTATTTTGATCATTAAAAATTATCAAAGGCATTTTGGTCAATTTATATTTTGTGAATTATATTTTTAATATTTTTATTAGATGTGTCTTGATGAGAAGAATAAACGCCTAAATTTTCATATGCTTTGGCTTTTTAGAAAAAATTAAATTAAAATACGAAATGAAGTTGTGACTGTCAGATTGATCCAAATTGAATCTAGACCGTTGGGCTCATGTGTAGCAGTAGGCTAGAGGGCCTATACCAGCTTTTTCCATATATATATATATATATATATATGGCAAAGGCTGGCGTGAGCGCACTAGCTCATGGAACAGTGTGAGAATAATCTAAGCCAATTTGATGGATACGACAGTATTTCGTATTTTAATTTTATTTATTTTTCTACAAATCCAAATCACATCAAATTTTAGGCGTCCATTCTTCTCATCAAGGCACACCTACTAAAAATAAAAAAAAAATTTGTAAAATATAAATTAACCAAAATACTCCTGAAAAGTTGCTAGGGTATTTTGATCAATTTATTTTTAACAAGATATTTTTTTGATATTTTTATTGGATTCTCTTATTTTTTAAAAAATATACACTTTCTAATGATTTGAATTTATAGAAAAAAATTAAAATTAAAATACAAAATGTAATCGTGATCATTTGATCGACCCAGCTTGAATCTAGGTCGTTGGGTTAATGGGCTAACGCTAACCTTTCCCTATATATATATATATATATATATATATATATATATATATATATATATATATATATATATATATATATATATATATATATATATATATATATATGTGTGTGGTTTGTATAGAGCCGAGGCTCTAAACAATCAAATTAGAGCCCACCATCACATAGTATTGAGAAATATGGTTTCCATATTGCAAATTTTTGTGATAGCCTCAAAATATATTTTCGTATTTAATTATAAAATTTAAAGCTTAAAAAATGGCACAGATCTATGAAGACTCGAAAATTGACGGTCTAACAATGCGTTACAATATGCACTATTTTCAAAACTTGAAATCCATTTTTTTCTCATGTCCATGCATCTTGATGTCTAGATGATCAATTTGATGATATTTGAGGATCAAAACAACCTTTTCTAAGGAAATTTTGAAGTAAGCTCTGATTTGATTGATTAGAGCCTAGGATCTATATAAACTTTTATATAGATATATATATATATATATATATATGAAAAGTATTCCCAATGCCTATAGGTGAAAATGAATAGTGATTTCGCCTACCCTAATCATCGTCTAAAGTTCATCGCACGGTCACGATTGTCCGGTAGAGTTTTATTTTTCATTTTTTTTTTACAAATCGGAATAATCTGAAATTTGGAGCGTGTGTACATCTTAATGAGACGCACCTAATAAAATAATAATAATTATAATTCGCAAAAAAAAATTGATCAAAATACCCTTGAAACTTTTCGGGAGTATTTTGGTCAATTTATTTCATGTAAAATATTTTTTTAATATTTTTTGTAGATTCGCCTATTTTTTATGAACACACATTCCAAATTTCAGATCATTCCGATCTGTAGAAAAAAAATGAAAAATGAAGCACTACCGAACAATCGTGACGGTACAATGAACTTTGGACGGTGATGGTGGACAAAATCACTATTCATTTTCGCCTATAGGCTTTTTGTAGTATCTTCCATATATATATATATATATATATATATATATATATATATATATATATATATATATATATATATATATATATATATATATATATATATATAGAATTTCATAAAACACAATATAAATCGCCACGACTAAAACTCCCCAATAGCTAACAAAGTACCAAGACTACTAAGTTGATTGATGGTTGCTTGGCCAATGGATTCCTCGAGTTTCAAGACCCGCAGAATGCCAGCAGCAATTCTTCCCATGGAGTCAACTTCCAATCTACATAGCAGGACAAGGTGCTCCAGTTCGTCTTTTGTTGCTACTGCCTCAATCTGTATCACAATTAGAAGTTATCAAGCTTAGGCAATTAAGAAAAACCTTGGGTAAAAAGCTTCAGATTTCTTTTCCTTTTCTACATAGAAGGTTTGATTTCTCACTGGATGTTTCACAGAGAACTTCAAGCTCTCTACTTCCCATTTAGCCATTTGCAAGCCTGTAACATCTTCAGAGAGTACCATGCGCGTCTCAAGATCTATTCCACTACAGCCTCCAGTAGGTTGTTTAGATAGTCCTAGTTCTTCATTGTAAGCGTCAGTTCCATTAAAACAATGACCAGATTGAAGGATGCTATTTCTTGCTTGAGGCTTTATAGCCTGCAACCCCTCTACACTAGCCTGAAGCAAAAAAGGTAACTTTCAACAGTCAAATATACTGAAAAATTGTAATTAGCAACCAAAATGGAATTAAAAAATATGAAACAAAACTCAAAATATTACATAGTAAACCAAGAATTTCATGAAGATAAATTCTGTACATAAACCAAATAGTGACAACTTAACATTCTAAGACCTCTAGCTTGACATTCCAGGAGTAGGAAATCTATCATCAAAATTCCAGTACAAGGGAACCAGAAAAACAGAAACTTGACATTCCGAGAGAGGAAGGTTCGATGGAGTGTGTATAGGTCAATATGTTTCCATCTCCATAAACAATTCAGCATAGATAAACCACATATTGCAAAAATGTTTGGACCAGGTTTTTATAAGTCCCCCATCTCATACTATTTTGGTGCGGGCTCCCTCTAACACCCATTTTTTATATAGATCTTGGATCCAAATTTGTAGAGATCCATGATCTACACTGCGATGATCATGAATATAAAAAATAAATTAAAATAAAATAAACTTTATAGTACTTTTTTTAGAATTTTTTCTTATCCATTGGATGGGAATCTTTAGTTGTAGAAGTTCATCTTAAAGACATTTGGGAGTCAGCGGAATAGTGAGTCCGCTGACTCATAAAACACTTTTCCAAAATGCTTTTCACTCAACTGCAAGTGAGATAATGCACACGTAATAAATGTGCAAGAATATCAATTTGAACAAATTTGCTTCTTTTATCACAGGTTGCGTCCAAAAGAGCTAAGAAATAAGCAATAACTCACAATGATCAACTCCACTGGGTACCTAAAGGATGTGTTCACTTCATCACTGATAATCTCTCTGGAGTGTTTCGAACTGCTTTTTGCCTTTATTTCAAGACTGCGGAAAGTGGTATGCCAACAACGCTTTTCTCTACCAATCTGCTCAAATTCAGAATTAAAACTCCCAGCCATTTCTTTTGCACCTTCAAGAGCGAACAACCAGTTCCTAAATTCTATAGACACATCCAGATCATCAGGCCTCCCAACTTCCAAAAACATATTGCTGCCTATGTCTTCAGAAATTCCATCTGAAATGAAAGAAAGAGGACACTTAAAATCACATGTCTTTGATAATCAAAATCATCTTGATCATGATAACAAACACAACTACGATTCAAAAGTTTTGCATATTTGGAAAGCATTGAAGCAGAAAGACATAAGAAAGAAAAACACAGATATCTAAGTTAGTATCTCGTTGTTTTTTCAAGAACAAAACATTCAAATATCACGCAATTTAGGTTGTATTGTCATAATTTCCTAAAAAGAATTAAGCAAGGCAGCGTTAGAACTTACTATCTGTATGATCAACGTCAACATGGGGAGAGGCTCTCAAAAGCTTTGACAAGGGACCACTCGATAAATTCTTCAACCCATTCGACAATCCCTCACTAGGCCCACCATCAGGCCCAAGTATACCAAACCTATGCAGCAGAGCCTCAGTATAATTCATCCCACAACCCAAACGCACTCCACTCACCTTTGCAACAACACTCAAACTATGGCATTCTGGATCTGCTATCCTATAAGGCATCACATGTACCGTGTTTACCTCCAAAAATGGCAGAGCCTCTGGATGCTTGTTCTGCTCAACCCTGCTTCTTCTGTTATCAATCCAAAATACGGGTCTCATTTGTGAGCGCCCATTTTCATGTGCAGTCATAAAGCTGACCTCATGGCTTGAAAGGCCTTCCGAATCCACACAATCAACCTGAACAAGCTCCCAGTGTATGCTTGATGACACAACTACAGCACCACCCAGAGTTCTATGAGTAACTCCGATAAACAGATCCTCTCCTTCAAACTGGACGAGAGGCATTCCTAGATCAGCGATTGAAGCAGAAGATTCTAAGAATCGAAACCGAAGGTGGTTCAGTGCTAGACTAACCCCTGTATCACTAGGGGCATAGTCCATCATTCCACCTTTCAACAAACCAGCCTTCCTACCCTGCCTCTTAATCTTTCCAACTTTTGCTATTTCTTCACTAACTCGTCCAAAATAAGCATAGAGGTCCAATACAAAAAGTAGTTGCTCAACTGAAGTGTTAGATAAGTACTGCTCACAGGCAACACCAATTCTGACAAGACCACCAGGAGGAGGCACAGTTATCAGGGGGCTGCCATCAGCAGTCACCATGGCGGCCTCAAAGCAAGCATCTTGCAGTTCAACACATCTCCACAAGCCCGTGGACCACTCAGAAAGATCTGGACTCTTCTTTTCACCAATACTGGTTTCCAGAGATAGGTTTAGATGTGAAGCTCGCATTGTCCATTTTCTCTGGCTGGAGTCAATTGGCTGACTCTCCCATAAACAGAAGCAGGCAGGATCCTTTTCCAAGTTCAGTAGCTTGAGCCTTAATGCTGGCGATTGATGAAAAATGAGATTCTCAGCATGGAGCCTAGCTCCCTCAAATGAGCTCTGAGAAGGCATCATATTGAGCTTTGCATCAGGCAATCCGGAATCCAAAGGAACAGTGAGATTAAACTCTTTCAACGTAAATACCATTGAGTTAACTGAGAAATCAGGTAGAACTGCACCAGAGTTTACCACAATTCCATCTGCTAAAAAGGAACTGATCCTTAAGCAAGACTTCTCCTGAAGATTTATCTGTGAAGAAAAGCAATGAATATGATCAAATTAAGGGAAACCATGTAGTCAAACAAAGAAATAAGGAAATTGAACTTTTCATTACAATGCTTACAATGAGAGGCTCGCAATTAATAACTGTCTGTGAGGCAAAAGATGGCGGGGCAGGTGAAGGATTGAGCTGGAAAGAGTAGAGGAAAACTAAAGGAATGCTGGCATGTAATTGCCAAGGCTGCTCTCCGAGAGGATAGATTTTTGGCCATAGTCCTTCACCAGCTGAGAGAAACAAGCAAGACGTTAGCCCTGTGCATAATCATGCCCGCTCGAGAAACACAACTGATTCTTAATTTGATTAAAAACAAATGCAGATACAGTCAATTGCTGGGGAACTCAGTACCAAAATCTGGAGTATCAGGTGAGTCCTTGCTATCAATTTGCATTGATGGCTGCACCAAGGTGCATGGTGGATGTGAAAATGTGTCCCTGTACTTAAAAACAAAAATCAGTTTGCACATTCACACTTGATATCATGCCTTAAAGAAAGATACATTTTAGTGCAAGTATCCTAGTTTAGCTTCTGGAACCTTTTCACAATAGATTAAAATGGATAACATGAAGTAATTTGGTAGATGTCAACATTATGTTTCGTATATAGTACATACCAAATTGATAAATACCACTTAATAGATTTGATAAGTATAAGGAGCTGCTAGAACTATGAAGTAATAACTTAGTTCTAGCCAATCATTATACACGAGAAGAATGAATGTGCATGTTGCTCCAACCAATTATACTGATAATAGACAAAGAGACAAAGTAAAAAACTAAGGCACATATAGATCTTAAGTGACGGTTTTTATTGAAGCCTCACAAAGAATCATCTTTTTCTCTCAGTGGTGATGTTTTACATCTTGTGCAAAGGGAATTTCAACATGTATATGGTGTGTTTCTTGATGAATTCAAAATATAAAATTGGAAACCCCAAAATACCCAGAGTATTCTGATTGCTCTTAGGAGTCCAGTACTTAGTAATTTAGCAAAAGCCATTTTGATTCAACCAACTTCACTGTTTCTTATTTACCCAAAAAAGCTTTGCTGTTTCCAAGAAAAGTATCTTGCACAGCCCTCACTCAAATTCTGGTTGATTTTATAAGACCTATCATGACTGATAGATGAGTTTTGACCACATAGACTGGATTGCATTTTTTTTGATAAACATATAAAATTTATTGAAAAACTGCAAAATATTACAGAGAACCACGGAACAATGAAGTTTGGATAGGCTCCAAAAGGAAAACCGCACAATGGAACCGGAAAAAAGTATTAAACAGGAATCCAAACTAAGTGTCCCTTTATCCTTTAGCCACAGTTCTCTTTATCAAATCCTGAGAAAGATATGAGACTGCCATCCATGATGTGCTAGCTTATGCACCACATAATTACCCTCCCTGTAAATATGTGAAGCACTAGAGGTCTTCCGGTCATGGTGCTTGTGTATAGATGACCACCATGGTCTAGAGGGCCAATGTGGTTAATAGCCACCCATGAGACACATAAAGAATATCAGAAACCATCAGTGTAATTTAGAGAATGAGCCAAGAGTAATCTATGCTTAAGAGCTCTCATTTCAACTTCAAAACTGGAGCCTACATCAAACCCACCATCGTGGTCCCTCAAAACTCCACCTCCTCTGGAAAGGCCCAAACTGTGCTGCTGACCCATCTGTGTTTATTATAATCTAACTAAAAGGTGGAGGACTCCAATGAATCTACACAATCCTTAATGCTCCACCTGGGCAAGCAAAAAGTCCCAACTTCGAATAAGCAACCAAAGCTTCCCATCAGATGCCCTTTCATTGGGATTAGACTGGAGAACTTCAGTAATCCAATTTTGATTTTCTTAATGATATTTGCAGGCTGAAAAGAACCCCTCATGCCTAGATTTATTCTTTGGCAACCATATTTCCACACAAATAAAAGAACGATGAAGCTAACCTACCTTTAACCAGGTTTGAGGCTGACTGGTTTTCTTCCACATGCTTAGCATAAAGTGCAGGCCGTCTCCATTAGGCAACAAACAAATCAAGAGTCCAACCAAGAGGACACAGACCTCTCAGGCCATCAGGCATAACCAAAATAGATCAAAAGTATCTTACTCACGACATATGTAGCATGGGGAAGCAGGGATACTTCTTTTATCCTAACCATAGGGACCACTGCAATTTTCCATTTAAAAGTTGCCAAGAGAACACTGATATCCTGGTTCGTGCATAAGAAAACAGACGAGTTTATGCCACTCATCTCTAAGATCGAAAGTATCTTACCCATGACATAGGTAAGCATGGGGAAGCAAGGACACTTCTTTTATCCTATCCATAGAGACCACTGCAATTTTTATATTATAAGTTGCCAAGAGAACACTGACATCTTGGTTCGTGCATAAAAAAACAGATGAGCTTATGCCATTCATTTCTATTGTGGTGGGAGCTCACCAAGCAGCCTTGATAGTGAAGTTCAATGAATTCAAAGGTTCCAAACTGCACAGATCTTAGGTGGGCATCCAGAATATTAAAACCCTTTCCATATTATCTAAAGCAGCTTGAATTATCGGGAATGAAACCATAGGCAAGTTCCACCTCTGAGCAACACTTTCAATTAGATTCAAAACTCTAATATTTTCAAACTCAAATTCAGGGTCTCAAATACAATGAGGGAGATCCGAGTCCACTCAGCCTTGCCCTATGGGTGAAGTGAGCTCCTGGCAAGTTAGGGGTACAACTCGTCAGGCCCAAATAATGCTAAAAACAATTTATAAAAATGCCAAAAAATCCAAAAAAAAAGAAAAATAGAAATACTTCTTTACAAGATTTTGTTAGTTTTAAGATCATTTGGGAACTTTTATATTTTCGCTTTTTTTAATTTCTTGAAATATACAAGGTATAAATCTACTTTGTCAATAATCAATATTTAAATTTTTCTGATTTCTAAAATTTTGTAGAGATTTTTTACCCTTATGCTTTTTTTTCACTTTTTTGGGGTGTGCCTAACTCGGCTAAGTCCCCTCAGATTCCGACGAGTTACTCAACTTGGTGTACCTTGGCCAAATTGATTTTCTGTACACTAATTGGAAAATTTAGAGAAAACTAACCAAAGATCAATTATCAATGCTCCACCTTGGATGGCTAGTACAATGGATATGGCCTCACAAGTCCCACATCAAACCTTGGAGCATGCAGGCAGAGTGCCATGGACCAAAAGAGAAGCGTTTCCATCATATTTTTCTTTCAAGCAGTTTGTCTATGGTCATTCTTTAGTGATTAACCTCCATGCTAGTTTGCAAATACCAGCCCGGTTGATGCCCTCAACTTATATCCCAAGACATCTCTCTCTTGGTCCACATATTAAGTACCATGAAACCCAATAGATCCTCATTCTGAGCTCCCGAGCCAGACCAAAAGAAATGACTTCTCAATCTCCTTCAAGATACATCTAGGTACAGAGCAGAGAGAGCATAGACAGGTATACTGAAGGTCATATCCTAGCCGAAACAAGACATCCCCTGCTAAAGGAGTTCTATTCTTCCAACCTGACACCCTATAGTTGATCCTCTTATCAGGAATGTAATTCATCATTCTTGAAGCCATCCAGCAGGCAGCCATCGGAACTGTCATATATATTTCACCGGTGAAGATCCTAGGGCGATCCCCAGAGATGAATATATAAACCCAACTTGTTCCAGCCTAAGCTTTATCCTGTAAAAGCAATTCTTATCCTTATTGATAATTCACCCAATAAAGAACAAAACTGATCCACGAAGTTCACATGGTTATCAAGGAATCTCTTATCCCCCTCAGCGAAAACCAAAAAACCATTTCTCCCAAAATAAAACGTTCTCATAACATCATTCCCGGCAGTTTAAATGCCTTTACCACATCCAACTTTATGGCCAGATTTGATCCCCTGGTCTTTCTTTGAATACTATTTGTGATGGCCCTCTGTTCTGGTGAAATAACATTGGGCAAAAACATCCAAATCCGATTGGCTAGGA
Source organism: Amborella trichopoda (assembly GCF_054954075.1). Taxonomy (NCBI): domain Eukaryota; kingdom Viridiplantae; phylum Streptophyta; class Magnoliopsida; order Amborellales; family Amborellaceae; genus Amborella; species Amborella trichopoda. Next base: position 27,659,058 of record NC_142337.1, on the reverse strand, counting down.
TACCCATATCAAAGTGGGAAAAGATTTATTTTGCTGGACTGTCGACTGAGACATTCACAGTCACATGTCATGGAGAGGAAACAATTCCAGGTAAGACACTGACGCAACAAAATGTCTGGTTTTATAATTTTTACTTCCATCATGTAGCATTCCTTAACAAATAGTCTTGGTCTGATAGCAGTTAGGACTAAGGGTAATATACAGACCATAGCTAAAAGCAAAAAGGTTCTTAAATGAATTTCACAGTATTTATTTGAAATAGATGAGGTTTTCATATCGAAGATTATAATTTCTAATTCAAGGCTAGCAATGGAATCAAGACTTAACCTTTATAATAAGATATGCAATAGACTTTGATTCTGAAGCCAGTAGTGGTTATACACGCTTTACGAATTCTGACAATTGCCACCAATCATTAGGAGAACCCTAGACACATTATTCATGTTCCATGTAGTAAACTATCTCAAACAAGCAACTTCAGTTTGCAATAAATTGAGGAATCTTTTTCTTTCTTTTTTTTTTTTTTTTTTTGAAAAGTCTGGTTAAAGTGAGAAATCAATATTACACAAGCAACATGTGATGAGCATGATTGCCCAATCTAAGAGATCAGGCACAATCAGTTATATTAAAATTTGTAAGTAAATTTGCTTTTTGATATAGACATATACACCTACAAGGCTACAAACTCTAAATCTAGGCAAAACATTAAACTTCCCATTAAAAATGCTTTAAGCTGGGATTCGATGTTTTGAGCAATCTATAATATCTCCATGAAGCTACAATGAAAGTTGAGACTTCATCACACAGCAAACCAAATACAAGCAATAGGTAGAAAGAGGAAAAATGGTTGGAGATGCACCTCAAAAATAGTCCACCAACAATGACTCGGGATATGTTTTTTGTATTTTCTCCATCAGATACACTTGCCTGGAAGAAAGGAGAACAAAAGCAAAAGGTACATTAATTAAAGATGAGTCTCATCATAAAAGTTCACACCATGATTAGTGGATTTATTACCCGAGAATAGTAGAGTGACTGCATTAAAAGCTCCAGCTGAAATTCTAATAACAAAATCATAATGGTCAGCTTACTTATTTAGATAATAAATTTCTTAGCTAGTATAGTCACAGCATAACGAGAAGCAGAGATTCCTCAATGGAAACAAACAGAAACAGGCAAACAAATCTTAACAGTGACTAACCAGCATCTTTCACGCAGAGGAATACATGATCTACAATGATGGAGACTAAAGAGCGCCCTGCTGCCTCAGTACACCGCTGCCAAAGGCAGAAAGATAATAAGTCTCCTAGGAATGTCTAAAACCGGCTCTTATGAGAAATTGAGAAAATATATCAGAAAAAATATTTTAGCGCCATTTTCTGCATGTCTACACAGGATACTCAAATTACAAATTCAATAAAAGAACCTGTTGTGCCTTGGGGTCCACATCTCCCCTATTTAAACACACATACAACCCCGTCATGAACCGCAAAAGAGCACGTAGGCCTGCTTGTTCAAAGCAAACACATATAAGAAATGTATCACTTCTCAAAGAAACCACTTAATCTACTCACATAAAAGAGGCTACAATCAATTAAGTCTAGGACAATAATTCATTTCTACACACACCTGGCTCACTTAAAGAAGGACAAACAGCTTCCGGAATATGCAACTGAACCTCAAGCCCCAATGGATTGTTTTGTTCTGTCCTTTGCACGGTTATCTGAATGCAGGATCAAAAAGTTCAGAAGCCTAATATTTCAACCTTTCAGAGAGAGAGCAGGCTGTTCAAAACCAAAAGAAACAATAGAGATATTACAAAGAGAAAATGCGGCTAAACATAATGCTTATAAAGAACATTACATAAGCCTGTCCAGATATCGAATCCAGAAACCGTTCCCCTCCAAAGAAGAGCCGTTTGGCGCCATCATCATCCCGGCTTGTGTCTCTGGAATTGGAAGACGTCAGCCGCTCATCAGCGAACATATCAGGATGTGGTAGTAGATCAATGGACAATGACTCCCACTCCATTTTCTGGAGAAACCATACTGATTAGGAAACACAACACTCTACTAATGGTCTCAAACATGCTGCCATTGACTACAGGAGAGAGGGTTTCAAAAGACCAGATGACATAGAACATTACTTTAAAAACATATATGAACTTTTCATTGTCAGAAAAATCACGTGCTTCCTTGAGGTTCACAACCTGTAACAAGAAAATATGTTCAGGCAAACTAGAACTCAGAAATAAATGGAGATGTAATCTTTAGACAAATGTATCCTTTGCAGAAACTAAACAATTGATACCTGCCATTTCTCATTTGTCGTATATAGCAAAAGGTTGCGTATAGTTATAGATGCAAGAGGAGGAGTCCTGCCAGAAGAGGAAGATTAAAATGATTATAACATAATGAAATTGTATATATAGCAAACTTAACATGGGACTTCTAAAGAGTTATGTTGATATAAGCCAAAATGCTAAACAAATAAAACATCAGAAAGCCATGACAATTGAAGTTTTAGCTCTATAAGAAGAGTGAGAACCATGCTCTGGAAATGATCAATGTAAAGCACGTCAAAATGCTTAACTAATGAGCTCTTTCAAATCTGCCAATAAGCACTTTCAAATCAGACAAAAAAAAATAAAGTACAAATACACACATGCACAAGGCATACACAAACATGGATAAGGCACACTCCTTTGCTCTGACCAAAAAAAGCAAAGTAACAAATTCACGTGTACAAATTGCATCAAAAAGTAACACATAAATGCATAAATGTGTGTTCAAACATTGATCGATAAGTGCTGCATGATGTAGAGATAAAAAGGCACATATCTCTATATGTATTAGAGCGAGCAAAAATATGGCAACATTTTCAAAACAAAACCATCTTCACTTTATTATCATATGGGATTCCACGTAGCTTTTTGTTTGAATTGTATTATTTATAAAGCTTATTTATGCTTGAGTGTAAATATAACTTAAAAAGAAATATAAGTTACAAATTTATAAATAAACACAAAAGTATTGAATTTTGTAAAAACTTATATTTAAAAAGAGAGGAAAAGTTCTTTCTTTTTTCCTCCTTTTTAACCTTTTTTTTCCATTTCTTTTGTTTTTTCCATATATATGTATTATTCTTACTATTCAATAACCATGTATTACTATTCAATAACCAAACTCTGAACACCAAACTACCATTTAACCCCTCACCTTGAAACAGTCTCACCTACAATGAAGGCTCAACAATTAGACAAGAAATCTCCAGGAAATGGGACGGCGAAGATGTTTCTCCAAGCTATACATCATGTCAGAACCTCACCCTATAACCCCATTTCACACCCCGTTAACCTGATGCTAGCATGAAACAAAGACCCCACTCCCTACATTAGCAATCCATCTCCACACTTCTGATGTCCTCGAGGACCTACCCAGAGCCCCCACTTGCCACCCACCCTTCCATGATTGCCCCAAAGAACCTCAACCTAAAGACTACTCTCCTCCATAGCCATCCGCCAATGTAGCTTTCCCTAGAAGAGCTCGATCAGTCTGACAGAAATGTCTGAAGCTAAAACTCCCTCTGGCCAGGGCATGCATTTAACCAGTTGAAAATTTTCTCTGTCTGCTATCGCCATGCCAAAGGAAATATTTCTACATCCCCCCTAGCCTCTCAGCTACTGCTGAGGCACCTGAATATGGACATAAGTATATGGAAATAACCATCAAGAGAAAAGGAAGTATACAGCAATATAATGCAAGGATAGATGTAATCAATGCCATCCACCATTCAAATAAGAGAAACTATGCTGTCCAAAAATCCAATATGCGCTTACATCTTTCCACCACTGGGTTCCAGAGGCTCTTCATAGGCTTACCCAGGCACAGGGGGTTTGTGAGTTGGTTCAGCACCCAGTCCAGATGAGGGAAGTCAGAATACAGAACAATGTCATTGTTATATGTTTAACAATAGGTCCTTTATCCAAGGTTTATGTATGGGATGCTGTTATTTCACATTGACATGCCTTTCTTTTTAAAAATATCAAAAGCCAAATCACCTAACTATTTTAGACTTAAAAGTATTTGTGTATTACATCGCTGTTCTTTTGACTTCCTCTAATCAATATAAAGTCCCCTGAGTTTTATTTCTGAAGCTATGCACCACTTCAAAGAGTGACCCATGCTTATTTAGTAAAATCCATTTACATTTCTAGAAACGGAACAGCCTCCTTTGGACATCCAACACCTCCATTAGGGAAGGGGGTTATTAAGAAATAAGTAAATGGGACTCACCCATAAATAGTAAGAGCAGAACAGGCAGCTCTATTTTCAACAGTAAACAGGAAAAGGAAAGATTGACACGGCACAATTCCTCATTAAAATGGTAATGAAAATTGGCAGTTTCTCAATCAACAGACATAAATTGAGAACTCCAGTTCTTCTTGAACAGAGGACTTCACATGTATAGCACAAAGAATACAATATTACATGGACCAATGCAATGAAACAAAGGACCAGACTTATCTGATAAATGTAGTACTTTCAATATTTCTCAACAGACATAAGAACATAATGATGGTCATCTTATATCACATGAACGAGAGTTACAGCCACACAAACACACAGAGAATTAGAAATCATTCCAGAAAGGAGCAAAAACATTACCATGTGGCACCCCCCTTGCGTCCAGGACCTCCTCGAGTTTCAAGCATAAGGTTGACTATACCAACTTCCACAGTCATTCCATCTGCAATCTACAAAATTCCAGGAAATCAATTGCATTAGCTTTGAATGTTTTCAGAGAAACAACGGATAAAGTTTGAACAAGCCAACAACTTTAACAAAGTACATAATGCTTATATTGTAAAATCTGAATTTTTCTTTTGTGACAACCCAGACCAAAATAATATGCCACATCATTATCTAGGTCATACCTTATCAGCAAATCCATAACCACTACTTTTTGCTGAGCTTGAACTAGATTGATTACTGAAACCATATTCATGGAAAAAATTCAGTTGTTGAAACTTGTGATTTTCAAAAAGTAAATATTGGAACATGCATGAAGTAAGAATATAACAAAAGATAATGTCGAGGAACTCAATGATGATTGTATTGCACCTCCAGTGCTCTTTAGTTTCAAAAAAAGGTTAAATGGACATAGTGCATAGCATTACCTGCATGAAGTTTTACCAAGATCAGATCCTGTATTCTCTTCAAGAACAAGATCAAGTTTATCAATTTGAACAACAATTGGCTCCGTTTGTACATTTGAAAACGAAGGCAGCTGAAACAGTATTGAGAAAACCAAACACCAAGAGTTCAGGTATATGAAAAACTTAATCCCAACTACAGCAGAAAGCATACAACAACAGAATATCAAAATAAAAGAGGCTGAAAAATTAACCCACCACAAAGAAGACTAGTAAGGCAAAGGGATTATACATTCAGAGAAATGAACAAATATATTGCTAGTAGAATAGGTGGACAAATTTCAAAAAGCGTGCAGAGAAATGATCGAAAACTTGATGAGTAGAATAGCTGCAGAAATTTCAGGAAAGTCTTGATTCAAAAGTAGATCATTGTAAACAATTTTTACTATAAGACCAATAAAACAACTTCATAAAGTCTATACATAAGGGCATCCCATATTAAAGAATAAAACTATGTTGAGAATATGCAGTAATGGCACAAAGCTACTCTAGAAAAACCATGTCAATGGATCACAGAGTTGAACTTATCGATGCACAAGACAGTACAAGCACTCATGGAGGAAAGATCCCTCACTGCTGATTATGAAGGAAAAGATATGCAACCCATTTCCGTTACAATCAAATGAAGAGACACTCAAATTCTACATCCAAACTAAAATTTTGTGGCAATTCTGGTCCACCAAATCAGCCATCCATAACAAAACTTAGATCAAGCCATTCATACCATAGTTGTTGGAAACGCCTGGGAACCTGAATCATTTTAGGAATCAGAATCGCAGCCGGCTAGATTGCGGTCCTAGAGCAACAAATTATTCACACTAGTACCAGTTCTACCACAACCTTTGTGCAAATATGATAATTTTAAGCACACAATAATTTCAAGAGAGGTTAACTCACGTATAGCACAAACCTAAACATCTATCCTTATTCATTGTTGTACCCATTGATATAATAATTTCTTACATTAGTTTCAAAAAAACAATATTACAACAAACACAGCATGTACGACAAGCAACAAGTTGCATTCGTGTAAGCTGTACTGATTCTTGCAATATACTAAAGTCAATAAGAATCACCTGTCAATGTACAATAACAAGGTTGGAGTCTACAGTTTCTTCCAACTGCGACTTCAAGATTGATCAATCTTTAGATTTCAATTGAAATTTGAAATAGAAATAGTTCTACAAAAACTTCTCATAATCTTCTTGTACTTCAATGTTGCATAGCAACATGCCTTGTTCAATTACTTCACACTCATGAAGTGTGAAATAATGCTCCATCATTAACCATCATATGCCATCAGTCATTACCATCTTGATTAGCCCTCTCAGGATTCGATCTCTAGTCCTCGTATTTCCTCCATAAATTAATAGTCTTGTAAACTATTCCAATAACCAAACATCAACGTCTTACGTTACAGGAACCGACTATCTGAGTAGCATTCTCACTGCATAAGCAATATTCCATACTAAGAATTAATATCACATGGTAATCATAGAGGGCAATCATACCTTAGACAGCTCTTTCTCTTCTTCCATATGTTCCTCACCTTATTCCAATAACTAATGTAAATGCTTCGATCAAAAGGAAGTAGATTAACAATGAAACAACATTTAGCCTAACAGTAAATGGTCCAGGCTCATTTTATACTTCTAAAACAATTGATTCCTCTTGGGCTTCAACTTATTTTCATAAGTAGTAAAGAATTCTTTAGGTGAGATGCATATTGCCAATCATTTGGGGAAGTGTCCAAAAACAAATCAATAGAGATTCCAAGGACACCAAAAGGTAAAGGGATGTAGCAGGAAAGGATGCATCAAGTTAAGGTCATATTCTTATTTGGCCAGGCCAAGACTTCAGATATTTTATTTAAAGCCCCATCTTCTATACTAACAAAAATCCAGAATTCAATGAATATGATTTGATGGATAGCACTGCTTCCAAGCTCTGTGAAACTAGAACTATCCTTTTTCATTTCACATGGCAAAAGGCTAATACAGACATTTCTCTATTGCCACAAGATGACAATCATAGAGATTTTGAGACATCTAGGAGATTCTCTTGCTAACACATATTTAGCTTTGGAGACCCCTACAGTGATCTCATTTTTTTGACTTTTTTCTTTCTTTTGCGTTGTTTCACTTGTATTTTTTTTTTCTCTGCACCATGCGTAACTTGATTTTTTAAGGGTAGGAAAAAAGAACTGCATAACTTGATGAATATGTAATGTGTTTCATTTGGGGTGCCAAGGGAGGATTGAATGATGGGAAAGCTTTCTATGTTCCCCCTACAACATAGAAGTTCTATCCTCCCCCTACCATCCAGCTGTCCATTTTTTATCAAGAGAGTCACTCACCGTTTGATCTTAGATCCGACGTCTCAAAGTATTTTATTTTTAGTTTTTTTTAATACAAATGTTCTGAATATGAAATTGGTACGTGCCATCTTCTCATTGAGGCACACGTATAAAAAATATTAACAATAATTTTGATAAAAATTAATGACCAAAATACCCCTTGAAAATTTCAGGGATATTTTTTGGTCATTTTATTTTATTGAAAATATTTTTTTTATATTTTCCATTAGTGCGAGATTAATAGAGGAATGGACGTCCAAAATTTGGTGTCAAAATAGTTTATAAAAAAAAAATTAAAAATAAAATAGTGTAGAGACGTACATTGTGATTGGGGCAATCTTAGCCCTCCATTAAAAAATGGAGGGTTGGATAAGGGGGAGGATAGAACTTCTATGTTGTAGGGGGAACATAGAAAGCTTTGCCTTGAATGATTAAGACACTTTTCTTCTTTTCCCCTTTAAAAGCATACTCATACCTATATTGTTGTCCAATTCATTGAAACCCTAAAGACACCTGATATACATGCAGTGATATAAAAAAACATTGAAGTTATATATTATCCCTATTTCCTCCAAGTCAAAACATCGATCCCAATAACATGGGATCTCTCTCCCCGGTATCCTAAGATCTAGCTTCTTAACTTGTTGAATATAAAGATGCCGATCCTAACCCCAAGGATCTTCCACCCTATGGCGGTTCGGCATTCCCAAACCAAACCCGTTCTCGAACCCGCTCCAGCCTCCAACAACTATGGGCTTCACTCTTTGGAGAATAACATTGTAGGCATTTATATGGGTAATTTGGAAAGAGAGGAAGAGGAGCAATAGAAGATTTAAAGATAAAGGATGGGGGATGGGCAAGGTCAAGGATAAACTAAAGTCATATTTTATGTTTGACTAGAGTCAAGGAGTTTTGAGGTTAATCTTCAGTGTCTGATTTCGAAACCAATGGATGTAGATTGCATATGTGAAGGCAAGAAGACAAGAGCGACCACATAAATGGACTCCATCGCAGGAAAGCACATTGAAGTTAAACTTCTATGGTAGTTGACAAGGGAAACCAGGTCCAACTGGTGCAGGAGGCATGGTAAGGGATCATTTGGGTAGGATGATTTACTCTACTACCCTGCACCTCAACAAATCCGATAAAGCTGAATCAAGGTCGTTATGCATTGAACCTAGAAATCTTGGCCCGAGCTTGACTCGTATCGCAGTTGAGGTTGATTCCAGCAATTGTCATGGCTTGGGCCAGAAAGAGAGGCCTTGTCATTGATGCCTAAACAGCATTTTTGAAGAGGTATGGGATTGATTAACAAAAATCAGAGATATAGTACAATTCTAAAGGTGATAAACCAAGAAAGAGTCACATGCCTTGGCTAAAGAAGGAATTTCAAAACAACATTAGTTAGCATCTTGGTGCATTGTCTAAAGGCCTTCTTCACAGAGGATTCCTTATTGAGTCTCCAGTGCACAGACTAAGATTTGTAAAGATGATCCATAATTGTATATCAATTATTTAGAATAATAAAATTACAGTCACCTTTTAACCCCTGCCCCCCCCCAAAAAAAAAAAAAACAAAAAAAAGCTCTTGTACATGTACTAATCAATGGAGAGAAAAAGAGGGGAAAAAAAGAGACTTTTTAGTTCACTTTTTAATGTTCAACTATTTGACACAATTTTACATTTGTTTGTGTAAAGCTCTGACTTAAAGTTGTTATTTATCCATAAATATTTACAGCCTAAAAGCAAGCAAAAAATTGTAACATATAATGTTCAACCTTTGAAGTTCTTCTATCTAAAATCCAAAATGCTAGAAATCTGCAAAATTCAAATGCGATACCTTCAAGTCTTTTCTGGTTTTTCATAGGATCAACATTACCAATCAATAAATACTTGGCAAGTGAATATCATGATCTGTTATTTTGCATGACCAGTGTTTTGTCACTCGCCAACATCCACTTAGACTCAAGCAAGGGACTCAAACTCACCCTATGGGAGATCCACAGTTACTAGGGAGGAAAAAGAATTAAAAAAAATAAAAAATGAAAAAAATGGAAAGCACCATCTTATTACCTACAATTAGTGTTTTGGATGATTTTGACCGTTTTTAAGGTGATTTTGGGAACTTTCATTATTTCATATTTTTCACCTCATTAAAATGTTTCTGAAATATTCAAGATCTAAAATCAAAACTTTCAATAACCGTCTTTCATAGAGTTGTTTTCATCTTTTTAGACCTCTAATGACTTCTACTACCTCTTTTACATTCATTCTTATTTTCAAATGTTCTTAAAAAAAATTCTTTTCTTTTTTTTTTGGCCTTTTTTGGGTTGTGCAAGACTTGGCCAAGTCCACTTGGACTCAGCCGAGAAACTCGAGTCGAGTTTCTAAACACTGTACACAACTAGTACACACAAGTAAAGGACCAAGAGAATCTGAGGAACATGCAAATATCTTTCAATGGAGAAACACATACAAGAGGTCAGACCAGAGAAATGAATTTCTTCTAAATATCTATGTGAAAATGCATTCTAATGGAGGTCATCAACTAAATAAAGACATAATTGTGATTTCAACTCTTAGCATCCATTCTTAAGAGAGAATACGTGATTTAATTATGATCAAACACATCCTCACCTGTATCTCCAACTTGCCAACTCTTGCATGAGTCACATTCAAAGCAGGTGGGAGTCCAGCGCTGGCATGGAGAGCATCCCCATTTATATCTACACTCCCAATAACCAACACATCATCAAATGCAATCAATTTTGATAGAAGGGAAAAAAATACGAGCAACATTTCTCCCTGAAAAAGGAATAGATTGAAACTATGTCCACTGGTATAAAACAGCCAAATCAGCAACAAAAGCGAAGGAAGAAAAACAATCAACTGACATGAATACCAAGGCACATGTACACAAAGTGCCATTATTTGATGGATAAACAATACTTCCACTGCAAATATCAACATACAATGGAACGATAAATGGCAATGGGGAAACAGCAATAATTACAATTTGATGTAACCCTTTAATGTGTGTTATATCAAAAATTAATCAAATGAACGGAAAAAATAAGAACAACAAAACAAGCAGGAACCCAATATCCCATGCATCACCTAGATTGTAGAGTTGAGCAGTTCGGCCTTGAAGCTTGAATTGCTCCCTAGAAAAGGACTTGAGCCAGTATTTAAGCGTGTATTCCAATGCCTTGCCAATAATTGATTCCATTGCTCAACCAAACACTGAATCACCCCCCCTATAAGAAAAAAGATCAGCTTTTCACTGGGATACAGCACTGTAACCAAAACCCAATCCAGCATTCACCTAAAACGGACCACATCACCCAGAAATTACATAAAAAATGACCAAGATTTCATTCTGACAAGCAATTTAGTCATTCTAACTAGAGAACATCGCCATGAAAAGGGCCAAAAGGGCAATAAATAAGCTCAGATCCATATGAATGTTTATAACACAGATCGCAGGATGACAGAGAAAGACATACCTGGATCAAAATTCCAGAGAGAGAGCTGAAAATGAATGCAAAAAGGACTGGCAATAATTCCAGAGAGAACGCTGGAAATGAATGCAAGAAGGACCGGGAAGGCAGAGAGAGGAAAATGGACTAGGAGTTTAGACAAGAGGGAGGGGTGGTGAAAATGGCGTGAAAAAGGAGAAAGCGCGCCTATCATTGGAGTTGGAAAGCGGCGTTTTGAGATGCTTTTCTTTTTACTTGTGTTTTCTTCCGAAACCAATGTAAATATTTCTTATTTTTCGGTATTTGGAAAGGGTTAAACCTACTATACATCTTCCCATATATATTTTTCGTTCTTGTGCAATCTCCGAGCCATCCGATCTGAAAATTGACAGTCTAGATAATCTTTACAAAATGAAATATCTCTAAGACTCATTAATCTTTTTTTTTTAATATTCATACATCTCGATTTTGAGATAATCAATTAGAGGGTTTTTCAACATGAAAACAATATTTTTCGATGGAATTTTGAGGTACATATGTAATTCTACATTTAAAGTTGCAACCTTATATAAACTTTTTCTTATATATAGTAAAATATTTTAATAACAAGGTCTGATCTGGATCGGATCAACCTATACCCATATCTCATTTGAATTACTATTTGGATGCAAATCTTGGATCTAGATCCGACCGGTAAGATCCAAATTTTGGATCCATACCAGGATCCGGATAGGGTTCGAAATTTGGGTTTCAGATCCAAACTAGGTAAATTCTCGATCTTAAAAATATCCTTGAAACTTTCAGAGATATTTTGGATATATTATTTTTAAAAAATATATTTTTAATATTTATTTTAGGTGTGCTTCATTGAGATGATGAGACGCACTAAAGTTCATATTCATATGATTTATATAATAAAATTAAATAAAATATTTTGAGACCTTAAATCTAAAAAGTATACGGTATGCGGCTCACTTGTGATTTTATGGCAGAAGTCATCCTAGTCTTCCATTCATATCGGACGGTTGGGGGATAGGGGATGTAGGAAAATTATAAATGTTATGGGAATGCATAGTAAGTTTTGAATTTAGAAAAGGATGTGGTTTGTAGTTGTTCAAGGTGTCGACCTTGAACAATGAAAGGCACACCTCTAAATGTGGCTAAAAGATGTAGACGTGGTGGAGAAACCTTAAGACGGCCTTAAAATATGTTTTTGTACCTAATTATTAGATTTAAAGCTAAAAAATAATGTAGATGGAGAAGATCTATAAACACTTAAAATTTTGAAAAATGGACGATCTAATTAATGTGTTACAAGATGTATAATTTTTAAAACTTTAAATCTGTTTTTCTTATATCTATATATCTCGAGGTGAAGATGATTGATTGTAGGTTTTTCGACGTCAAGAAAACCATTGGAGGTGGATTTTTGAGGTGCATCTTATCCCTACAATATAAAGTTCAAACCTTATATATATAAAGTTCAAACCTTATATAAATGTTTTTTTTAGAAAATCATATAATTTTGTAATGGGAAATTAACAAAAATACCTCTTTTTTGGGATATCTAAAAATCTATAGGAATTTTTTATTTTTATCTTGACGTTTCTTTTCTTCCGACTTTTTTAGCTTTTCAAACATACTTGATTTAAGTTTGACGCTCTAAGTATTGAACTGAGTAAGTCGTAAACGATAATGTTCGGTATTGAGAGCACCAAATATTTTCTTGGGTTTAACTTCCTTGGGCATAGCTCAATACTCCTTTTTATTTTTGAATCGGTCTAGTACTTTTAGTATCGAATATATTTTATATATAATTTTTCACATAAGCATGTTAAGTGTATGAGTACAAAAATATTGGTGCTTCTTTTTTTATTTCCAACAGAAACAAGTTTAGTACTCTTACTACATATCTTCTGTTATTACAATACCCCCGCAACCCCCATTCATCTCTCACTTTCACTTGTTTCCTTGCTTTCTCTCACTCTTACCCACCTTAACCGTAGCTCTCTTCCTTTCCAACTGGTTCTTTCTTCGCATCAACTACAAGCGGAAGACCCCATTTTGCGCTCGAAGTCCTCCAGCAACGGTGAATCGCGAATTCCCATATCTTCTTCGTACACCCATTTGTAGGTATGTGCGAAATCCTGTTTTTGTATTCTATTTTACGTGTACCACGCACGATTTTTTTTTAAAATCGTTACTAGGAATTTCCTTCACTCAAAGAAGATTACGAGGGAGATTTAAGAAAGAAAGGATGTAACCATCGACGATGGTTGGTGTACACTAACCCTTTGCCAATATATCAACTTTCATATTAGCCTCCCTAAAGCAATGAGATAGATCAAAAGAGCGATAAAAAGTTCGGTTCTCCTTTTGCCCAAGCAATGACATTGCTTGCATCACCTTCAACCATCTTATGGCCCTCAAGATTTTTATCTTTAAGTATTTCAATAGAGCTCTTGCCTCATCTTTATTTATTGTTGTGTGTCTGTATGACCCCAAATAAGTGCATTTATAGTTGCCCATATGATCTCTAATGATTCCACCAAATCTGCAAAGCATGGATTCCTATTTAAGCTTCCATTGAAGTTCAGCTTAATATAGTCTTCAAGAGGAGGCATCCAATTTACATATCATACATATTGCGGTAGACAAAAATTATGCAAACATGTATGATATGTAAAATAAAATAAATTGATGGAAGGGAACGAAATGGAATAAAACTAAAAGAAAGGGGTAGAAAAAGCAAAATGAAATAGCTTAATAAAGTAATAATAAAAAGAAAAATGGATTAGTTGAGAGAGACAAAAGTAGGGCGTTGGGTTATTGGGTTGTTAACGTTTAAATAGAGAGAGTGAGCTTTCGTCGATTATTGGGTTTTTAAAGTTTAAATTTTAAAGAGAGAGAGAGAGAGTTTTTGTTGGTTACTGGGTTTCAACGAAATATCGTGAGGGGAGTGGAACGAAGTTTACCGAAACAAAACGAAACAACGAACAGAAAGGAAAGAGTGTGTTTCTTTTGTGGGTTCTAGAGAAAGAAAGCGAGAGGTTGCAGAGGAAAGTTCGTGGAGAGGCTGATGGGAGGCGCAGAGAGGAGATTTGTGCGAAATAAAGAGGTCAACGAGAGGGAACTGGTGAGCGAGAGAGATAGTGAGAGAATGGCGGCAATAGTTGCAGCAGTACGGTGGAGCGAAGAAGTGAATTGGTGCCAGAGTAAATGGAAGTTGCGGAGGATGGAAGAGAGAGCGGTGGCGGATGGGCAGGTGAGGTGGCTGAGAAGTTAAGTGGGAGGAGGAGAAGAGACCATGGCAGGGATTTGGAGAGTGGTGGTAGCAGAGCACAAGGAAAGGGGCTGCGATTGAGAGAAGGGGAGGTGGCTGAGCGTGGATAGCAGAAAGGGTGGTGAAGGTTTTTATGGTGGTGTTCTTTGGAGAGAGAGAGGACTGGCTGCAAATAATGGAGAAGTAGAAGGGAGCGTGGCGAGATGGGTTACCGAGATGGCAGGGAGAGGGGGCGACAACAGGTTGCAAAGAAAGGGAGCGGCTTGGTTACGAGGTGGTGGAATTGGTCGCAATTGGGTGACTGGTGTGGTTGGCTGCTGGTTGTGAGGTCATGAGATGGTTGCGCAACAGGGTGGCTGGTGTGGTTGGCTGCGAGGTCATGAGATGGTTGCGCAACAGGGTGGCTGGTGTGGTTGGCTGCTGGTTGGAGTAGAGAAGAAGATGGAGGATGAGTTTTGGGTGTAGGAAGAAGGTGGAAATTGCAGTATAGATGCTTGGAACAGATGTAAAAGAAGGGTGAAGAGAGGAACAAATGAGGCAGGGTGGAGGAGAAAATGGTAACGCACGGCAATGGTGGTGCGCGTGCTCAGTAGGTTGAGGAAAGGGAAGAAGAGGCGCACGGCGATGAGGTTGCGTTCGCACATGGCGATGGGGTTATGTTCACAGACGGCGATAGGAATGGGTTGCACAGACGGCGATAGGAAGATGGGTTGCATAGACGACGATAGGGAGAAAGGTTGCATATTCGGCGATAGGAAGATGGGTCAGACAGACGGCGATAGGAAGATGGGTTAGACAGACGGCGATAAGGTTCGTTAGAAATGGCGGGCGGTAAGGTTTGTTAGCAGGCGGCAATAAGAAGGATGGTTGCAAAGGGCAATAAGAAAGAAAGGTTTTAGGATGGTGATCACGCGGGACTATGAATCATGAGAAGGAAAAATAAAACATGAGGGTACGAAAAAGGAGTGATGGGAAGGTACAAAAAAAAAGAGGAGTAATGTGAGAAAAGGAGGCGGACATGAGGGACTACCTGAGAAAGAAAAGGGCACCTGAGAAAGAAAAGGGAGGTGGACTGGAGGGTGTAGAGGAAACAAGTAGACATGCAGGTAGCCCAGCAAAAAGGACGTGGGAAGTGGACCTGAGGGACCACCAGGAGATAGAAGGGAAGAGCGGTCATGAGGGACCATAGAGAGGGAAGGAGAGAAGAAGAGAGGTAGAAGAAAGAGTGAAACACGGATGGTGATAGGATTATGCCGTTTGTGAAAGAGGAGAGAGGAAGAAAGAGAAAAAGAGAGGAGAGAGAAACAGAGAGAAAGAGATTTATGTTAAGGCCAAGGGTACCCCAAAAATTTCTTTCTTTCCTCTCTCTTCCATGACCCAACAATTTTTGAAAGATTGAAATTTTATTAAGCAAAGTGGGGTCCCTTAAACAATGATATCACATGATATATATATAGTCTTTTGCTCAAATATGGGTGGATTGATCAAAACTAACTTTAATTGTTAAAAATGAAGATTTAACTGAATTAAAAGAAATTCTAAAAATAGGTATAAAATAACTGTTTTGCCATTGCTTAACAATACATGGAATTTCAAAACATTCGCTGCTGTTGCCATAGAACATGTGTGATCTTCTATAAATGATCTGGGGTTGCTCTGATGCCCGTTTGTAAAAAAGATGATTGTTTTCTTATAGGGTTTGACATAGCGATCAATTTGATACCAACTTCGAGCCATGGATCATGTTTTTAAGCTACTATCATGAGACTTGAAATTTGGATGAATCTTGAAAACTTTGGATCGATATTGTGCTCGTTTCTTGACATTTCTTCACGATTTCTTCATTGAATCACACGGAGCATGCCGTCAAGATCGTGTGGCAACAAACGCAGCTCGATTTCGTGCCCGAACGAGGATTTCGCAACTTCGGAGTTTTGGCTGGAATCTAGAATTCTTGTGCCAAAATTTGCAGTCAATTTATTGACTTTGTGTGCGAAATCCGACTGTTCATCATATACGGAGTTCGGACCAGAGAGAGCCCTAGACCTTACGCACACGATGGAACTGGTCTCGTGTCAATCCGATATGTGAGCGCCGTGATTTGGTCGCTTGAACGAGGCGTGTCGCTGCTGATTTT
The DNA here is from genome assembly GCF_054954075.1 of Amborella trichopoda. Taxonomy (NCBI): domain Eukaryota; kingdom Viridiplantae; phylum Streptophyta; class Magnoliopsida; order Amborellales; family Amborellaceae; genus Amborella; species Amborella trichopoda. The sequence continues at coordinate 27,642,588 of NC_142337.1, read as the reverse complement.
CCTGCAACTTTTTTCATGGATTAGCAACTTCTCTCTTGCTTTTCTCATTGCTCGGGCGTCGCCACAGGGCGTACCACATATCGAAATGTCCGTCTTGATGAGACAAACACTCTTGTAGAATTTGAACGCGATCCGACCTAGGATGAATGAGATATGGACCTCGAAATTCACTGCCCAAGACTGTAAAAATAACCAGCTTTAATGGTGATTTGGTGCAGAGAGGCCACACGAGAATAGTGTGCGGTCTACCTCTTTTCGGTATTTTACCCACAGCTTTGTTCTGAAGTGCCTGATTAGGCCAAAACTTGACCCATAGGAGTTTTCGACCGTGCTGGATCCAGTGGTAGTGGTCCCGCACCAATTTGACACACCGTTTCAGGGTGCTAGAGACTAATTTTACCGAAATTGTTCCTTTATCTGTACTACCTTAAACATGTCGGATTACGACAAAACTTGGCAGGTGGCCTTTTGAAGTACTTAGGAACCTTTTGACTCGTTTTGGGGGAATTCGGAGACTGTCGAGAATTCCACTATATATTAAGGCTTTATTGACTGGCTTCCTCTATATTCCGCATCAGGGACCAAGGTGCTGCAAAATGTCTTCAAACAGCTTGCCACATCGAATGTTGTGCTTCGAGAGAAGCGAGAAGGACAACATTAAAAAAATTTCCTTTAGCTTTATTGATTTTTTCTTCTTGGCCACAGGACCATGTGATCATCGAGGAGATTCACGCAATACTGTAATTAGGGGGAGAGAAAATTTTTTTTGGGGGATCCTTTCGAAGTCCTCACCCTCAAGGGACCTCGTTAGTCATAATTAGGCCCATCTGGCAGTTGAGTGCCATTCTGAAGGGCATTTTTTGGTCTGGGTTTGTTTGTTTGGTGGTCTGCTGAAGAGCTTTTGGTTGGCGTCCATCTACGTGGTGCACCAGATTGTACTCAATTGGGCAAGGTACCTCAGTTTATTGAGGTGACCAGCTATGGGTATAACCCCTTCCCCCTGCTAACAGTGTTATTGCATAGCAGGTCCAAGTTCTGGCTGACTTGGCCTTCTTGGGGTGTCTTTAGAGTGTTTGTTTTGTTATTGGTTTTGGATGGTGTGCTGAAGGGGCTTTGGATGGTGTCAGTCTGCGTGGTGCACCAGATTGTACTCAGTTGGGCAGGGTACCTCAGTTTATCGAGGTGACCAGATGTGAGTATAACCCCTGCCCACTGCTAGCAGTTTTGTTTGCATAGCAGGTCCAAGTTCTGGCTGACTTTGGCCTTCTCGAGGCATCTTTAGCATTTTGGAGTGCGTTAGTGATCTCGTGAGAATAATGCTCTTCCTCATGAGACTTGTTTTGCCTTTTGGGCGATTCTTTTGTCTTTCGAGTCCTTTTGTAAATGGACTCAGACTGTCGGAATATGCTTGATACTCGTATTTTTTTATCCTGGATTGTGACACTAGTGATGTTTCTCTTTAGAAAGTGGGCTGACCTTGCCTGTAAAGGTGAGCGCTGCATCAACCTGTTTCTTGGTCCAAGCACCCTTTGCGGGTTTTTACTTGGACTTGGGAAGCGACATCGCAGAGACAGTTTTCACCAACTTCCTTTTATTTGGGGTTCTTTTACCCATGACCTTTCGGCCATGTCCACCTCATTCTTCCATTTTTATGAACGATGCCCTTTTTAGGTTTTCACCTTGCCCGGGTTTTTATTTACAGAACTCTTTTACTCATGGTTTCGTGACCATACAGATCCGTCATTTTTACTCATGGCCTTCCCATCAGGACCCCGCTCCCTGACCCTTGCCATCCCAAACCGGAGGGCGTCAAAGTACGGAATCGCGACCAGAGGTCACGTACGTCACTCAAGTGGGAGTGACATCAACACGTGTTAAGAGTGCGGAATCAAAGCAAATCACGATAAATTGATAAAAACTCATCCAATAAACACTGAAAACTGAATAAATTAAAACCATTAACTTCATTCATCTTCAAAAGTCTTTAATGTTTGAGGCTTACAAGCCCAACATTTATCTCAAAATATTACATCAAACAGAACAACACGTGGCAACACCACCAATCACCTACAAGGCTAAAAAGAAAATCCTGAATTGGTTTGAACTCCGAACGCCTGCTATCACCGGTCAGTTGCTCACCACACGCGATTAGGTACTAACACTCTACACAGATGAAATAGGCGGAGTGAGTAATAAGCCCAGTAAGTAGATCACTACCCTTGCATTCCCGACTATCAGTATATATATAATAACACGCCCATAGTTTAATAGAAATGGCATTTGTCACACAGAGTATGATCATACATCGGAGTGCATATAATTGCTGTATAAAAAGCGTAATACTCAGTTAATAGAGCATTACTTGTTCTCAGTATGGCATCAACCGTTACACATATCACAGTTATAGTAAGGTGTTCATATAGAATATATAATTCAGATAAGAAGAATTGAGTAAATTACTCCCGAAGTAGAAGCCACATCGATCAGGCTAAGCCATTGCTGAAACTTGAGACTTCTACCCTCATTCAGGAGGGAGGAAAACGACAAATGGAGGCCACATTTTGTAATGTCCTGTAAGGGCCACAAGTTTCTCCTAAGTCAATATCGCCGCGCTGGAAGGGGGATGTAATGTCGAGCGAGAAAGCGTAAGGATTTTCGTCGCCCGTGAAAGGCATATGTAGTATTGCCGTCTGAGGCATTGCCGTGCGTGTTTAAAGAGTAGCGCTGGTTGGAAGAGGAGAGAGAGCAGTGCCAATTGGAGCAGCGCCGGTTGGAAGAGAAGAGAGAGCAGCGCTAGTTGGAGCAACACCGGTTAAAAGGAAGAGAGAGCAGTGCCAGTTGGAGCAGCACCGGTTGGAAGAGACGAGAGAGCAGTGTCGGCTGGAGCAGCTCTAGTTGGAAGAGAAGAGAGAGCAATGCCGATTGGAGCAACGCCGGTTGGAGAAGCGCCAGTTGGAAGAGAAGAAAGAGTAGTGCCAGTAGGAGCAGCACCGGTTGGAATAGAAGAGAGAGCAGCGCCGGTTGGAGCAGTGCCGGTTGGAAGAGAAGAGAGAGCAGCGTCGGTTGGAGCAGCATCGGTTGGAAGAGAAGAGAGAGAAGTACCCGTTGCAAGAGAAGAGAGAGCAACGCCGGCTGGAGCATTGCCAGTTGGATGTTTGATAATGCTGCGCCAAGAGTGTCTTAGTCAAACGTACAGCCTCTGTGCATGTCAGAGCTGCCCTGTATGTGTCAGAATAATGAGTGATTGCGTCAGCCACAATGTTTTCCAACCACCCTCTCCTTTTAAGCCTTGGGCAACACGGGTCTCTCCCATTTTTTTCTCAACTTTCCCTCTCTCTTGAAGTTCTCTGCTTCCCCTTTCAAGACAGCCCACTGGTGAAGCCAAGGAAAGCCTGTGAAGGCCATGAGTAAGGATTTGTAATACCATGAGAAGTCAAGGGAAGTGGGTTTAGATTTATGCATCCGTGAGTGTTGTAAAAATGTTGAAATTGATTAGATGATATAAAGGAAAATGTGAATAATGAATGGATTAACATGAGGTTAAAGTTTCAGTTTGTGCTTCTCAATGCCATGACTGTGTCTACCACATGTTTGATCTTTTTATTTGTGGGAACTCATGCAATCGCTCACTTTGAGACTCCCTATAACGAATAAGGTTCCAATCCCAAAGTGTAGCTTGGCTAGAAAATATTAAGTGTTCTTTGAAAGTATGTTAATTTGAGAATGTGAATTTCCGTAACTGTGAATGTTTTTGCATCTATATGTTCAATGATCAAATGGCATCCAAATACGACCAAATCGGTCCCAAATGAAAGACGTGTGTATGCTCCAAGTTTACTTTTTTTGTCATGATAAAATTTTGTATGGATAAAAAGAACATGGTCCTAAATGTCGAGGCATGACACCGTTCATAGTCGCTGCTATTTCCAGCAATTGTGCCCCTCTTTGAGCAATACTTTTGACCTAGCTAATGGTATCTAAAAAACTTGAAATTTTCGCCATTGGAAAGGTTTATGAATGTACTTAAAGTTGTATGTTTTGAGATGTTTGAAACTCTCCACGGATTTTGAGCTATGATCCGAAATACGCGAACACATCCCTGCACACTGTTGCAGGGAAATTTCTATCAACTAAGGCTCACTTTGTACTGAGCTATTGGCCCATCAAATGGCACCCAAATTTCTTCAAATCACTGTTTTTGTAAAGAAATGTGTATTAGCTCAAGGTTTCATGTTTGAGGCATCCTGAAACTCCCCCTACATTGGGAGCTATGCCCTCGCTAAGAGGGGCATGTCATTGTTACTTGTCACTGCATCATTGTATGACCATGCAACACTAAGTTATCTCGATAGATGATAAATGTGAATGCCATATGATAAATTCCATGAGAATGCAATAAAGATATGTGAATGATGCCGTGTAAACTACACTTTGTGAGAAAAGGGGCCACGAGCGCGATAATGATGAAATGAATTAACAATGAGTGCCAAATGCTACTGAGAAAGCTTATGTGTAAATGCCCTGTGATAGCTTATTAAATGCATGTCTTTTGCTAAATTCTATGACGTTATGATGAATTTTGATTCATCTGTTATGAGGTAATGAATGGCCACTGTTTATATTGTTATTGACCACTACGCAGTGGGATACTCACCAGTAGTGGATACTGTTATGATGATGTGATGAATGGCCACTATGCGGTGGGACACTCACCGGTAGTGGATACTGTGTTGTTATATTGATGAGAGTGTTGACCACTACACATTGGGACCCGAGCCCTTTGGTAGCGGATATTGGACTTACTGATGGGAACATTGGCCGCGTATCGATAGTGAGAGCTAGGTTCACCAAGAAATTGATGAGAATATTGGCCACTACGCGGTGGGACACTCACTAATAGTGGATGCTGCTATGATATTGCCTGCTACGTGATGGGACACTCATCGGTAGTAAGGAAAGAGATGCTAGCATATCCCCTAACCTGCATAATGATAGGAACGGGTTAAGGGAGAGGATAAAGGGTTGCACCCTAGATTTATGAAATGATATGTGATTGATGCCTTGCAGGGTAAGGGCCTATCGAAACCCTAATGTGCAGTGAGGACTGTGTGAGTGTGTTGAGGGTATTACAAAGTAGACACCCCACTTGTCATTACCCTCCCTCTTGTGTGATGGTAGAGGTCTTAAGCAATGTGATTAGCTTAGCCTAATGGATAGGGTCTCTACTGCAGGAGTAGGTGATTTAGGAAGTGTGTGGAAATGATTAAATCTCTTTATAAGGAATGTTTAGCATTATAATGATGGAATGATTTATGATTTCATTAATTGAAGGCTCTGATTGCATTGATTTAATGATGACTATAGTTTAAATGAAATGTTCATATTCGTTGTCTTGACTGGATATGCATTTGTGCTAAATTATGACTTCATATTGATGAACTGTACTGTTGTCATATATGGATAACACCACCACATATGTATAATACTAGACCTGCTTACTGAGCTGTATAGTTCATCCCATTATTTCTCCTCTCCTTGTAGATCGATAACGGCAGGTTCAGGGCTGGAAGTTTGTGTTTGGCGGCTGGTAGATAAACCTAGTGTTCTTGAAGAAGGCGCTTAGACCTTGTTTATGTCTGGGCTGTTTGGCCTTGGTTTTGTTTCATTCTTGGTGGATATGTGTAATATTGAGCCTAGATGCCCCGAGCTGAATGTAATATTTTGGAAGATATTTATATTATAAATTTTGGTGTGCGGAGTTTCTTCCTTATTCCTCTGCTAGTTAAGCTTGTCATTTTAACTCTCTTCCCAGATTTGCTCGATTTCTGAATATAAAGGCATTGAGTCCACTCCTACCTGAGTGACAAACGTTACTTTGAATCACAAACCTGCGCTCGATCGCCCGTCGCTACATAAGGTACGGTGGTTGGGGGCAGGGTCGTGACATGCATTACTTACACACACAGTCCCCAGCGCGCTTTGAGGTTTTTCGATAGGCTGAGGCCTTGCAAGACACGACCCTTTCTTGCGCCATAAGGTGAGAGGGCGTTACACTACCATTGGAGGACCCAATGCGTAGTGCCCATGACAATTTGGGGGGCGCGACCCTCCCTATTATTTACAGTCAGCTTTCGACTCCACTCCTATGATATCGGTCGAGGTACAGTATACCCCACTACTAATGGAGGACCCATTGTGTAGCAATCAGATATCAGTATTCATATAACAGAATCAAAAAGTCTACTACCAAAGGAGGACCCATTGCATAGCAGTTAGATATCAGTATTCATATAACAGAATCAGAAAGTCTACTACCAATGGAGGACCCATTGTATAGCAATCAGATATCAGTATTCATATAACAGAAATAAAAAGTCTACTATCAATGGAGGACCTATTGCGTAGCAATTAGATATCAGTATTCATATAACAGAATCAGAAAGTCTACTACCAATGGACGACCCATTGCGTAGCAGTTATAAATCACATATATCAATTGCACCATGTATAAGCATGCATAACATTTATTCATTCATACTTTACTCTTTTCAAGAGGTCAGGAACATTCAACATTCGTAGGATCATAAGCATGCAATTTCGGTGTCTTATCACCTTGCAAAACGATTTAAGCTATGTTCAAAAGAAACAATGATGCATGACATTGCATAACTCATATACAAATTAAATTCATTATTGTTCTTATCAATCATGGGAATATACAAAATTAGACATAGCACCCAAATTATGATGGGAATTTAACTAAATTCTAATTCCAATTCGCTAACTGCGCATTACATAATTAATTAACGGTTCAACATATTATTCTGAATCTTGTTGAATTTTTCCCATAGTGACATATGTTCACAATTCAAATCATAGCTTGTAACCTAGCATGAATTTCAAAATAATTTTAACATGCAACTTTTAGTAGACATTCAGAGCTTTCAAATGGCTGTGGTTTCAGGGTAATTGGACTCCATTTGGTTAGCCAAAATTCATAGCAACAGAGATCAAAATTCGGAGTTTCTGTGAGATCTGTCAATAGTGACATAGTAGGGAATTTTTAGCATAGCTCCTTATTTGCACAGAATTTGGGCAAGGTTAAAATATGAAAATCATAGAAGACTCATACGACGATCCAATGGCTATGTTTTTGGGTCATTTGGACCTCAGTAGGTCAAGCAAAGTTTTAATACAGTAGAAGCAATATTTCTTAAAATTATCACAGTCTGCTAACAGTGACCTATGAGCACAAAATGAAACACATCTTCCAAACTATCAAGAATCTCAACTGTACATAACTATTAAACTCAAAATAGACTCATAGACCTTTCAAATAGTGGTAGTTTGAGGTCAATTGAATATCATTTGCTCAACCAAAATCTTATTTCAAAAGCACGTAAGTTCCTTGAAAAATCACAGTACACTCATGGCACATTCCAAAGACCACTCCATAACTTCAAACGCATACAAGATAACAACATAAAACCTTTTCTTTCTTAGGCTAGACTCATATAACCATCATTCCAAAAAAAATTTAGGATCCATAAGAGTGATAACAGTGCCCAACTTATCATGCAAAGAAGACATCATTGCTGGAAAATAGAACACAACATACATGCTTAAACATCATACTTTGATCATGGTAATTCACGCTTAAATTTCATAATTTCAATTTCATGCTCTAACAACTTGATGCAAGGGGGTAGAAATCTACTTACAGAGCCAACAATGGTGCCCTCAATTCTTTCTTTTTCAGTCCTTCAATTCCAACAATGGCTGCTCTAAAGTGAGGGAGTGAACTTTCCCCAAAACTTGTCTTAGAGAGAGAGAGAGAGAGAGAGAGAGAGAGATGTGGAGGAGAGAAAAGTGAAAGACATGAGAGAGAGAGGGAAAGGGCTTAAGTATCCCCTCAAGTGGCAGGTGACAGCCCAAGCTGATAAGTGACAACCAACTCCCATGCAGCTGGACAAGTGGCAAACACTTAAATCATGCATGGCATTGCCGCAACCGGCGTTATGCACATGTCAATGCCCCTTGTTCACTCGCGGCATTGCGTTCTTGCTACTGCGTGCACACTATCACCGCTTGCTACTATCGTCGTGCGCATACCATCGCCACGCGCTTACCATCGCCGCGCACTTACTATCGTCGGGCGCTTACCATCGCCGCGCGCTCACCATCACAGCGCGAAAGTCTGGGTTCTTACATCATCCTCCCCTTAAATATATTTTGTCCTTAAAATTTTCAATCAAATAAATGGGGGTACATAGCTTGGATTTCATCTTCTCGCTCCCACATTGATTCTTCCCTCGAATGATACTGCCATAAAACCCGGACTAGGGGAATCTCTTTATTACACAAAACTTGAACCCTTATGTCCAGAATTTCAATTGGCTGCTCAACATAAGTTTAGTCTTTCTTGATTGGCATTGGTTCATACTTCAGGATGTGGGACAGATTGGCCTGATACTTTCTCAATAGTGAAATATGGAAGACAACATGAATATTAGCCAACTCGGGCGGTAAGGCTAGTCGATATGCTGCTACTCTGATTCTCTCTAATAGTTCAAAGGGTCCGATGAATCGTGGGCTTAGCTTCCCTTTCTTGCCGAATCTCATAATTCCCTTTATTGGTGACAATTTAAAAAAGACCTGATCACCTTCGACGATTATCAGCATAACTCTTCTTCCGACTTTGAGCAGTTATAAGCCTTATTCGAATTAGGACTCTGAGCAGTTATAAGCCTTATTAGAATTAGGAAATTTTTTTTGATTTTACTTGAACATTTTTTGGCCCTAATAGTCTCCTTTCGCCGGCTTCTTCTCAACACACTGGCGATTTGCATTTTCTCCCATACAGGGCCTCAAAAGGTGCCATTTGAACACTGGTATGGAAACTATTGTTATATGCAAATTCTATTAAAGGTAAATGATCGGTCCCAGTTTCCTTTAAAGTCTGTAACACAAGCCCTCAACACATCTTATAAGGTTTGAATGGTCCTTTCTGACTATCCATCAGTCTGGGGGTGAAAAGCAGTACTAAAAGTGAGTCTTGTCCCCCAAGCTGATTGCATACTGCTCCAAAACCTTGAAGTAAATCTAGAGTCCTTGTCAGACACAATACTAACAGGTACTCCATGCAGCCTTACTACTTCTTTGACATACAGCTGAGCCAGTTTGTCTAGGGTATAGGTAGTGCGGACCGGTAAGAAATGTGCAGCCTTAGTTAATCGGTCCATGATAACCCAAACATTGTCATGTCCAGTACATGATCTTGGCAAACCAGATACAAAGTCCATAGTGATGTGCTCCCACTTCCATTCAGGTACATGCAAGGGTTGCAACAACCCGACAGGTCTCTGGTGCTCAGCCTTTACTTGTTGACAGTTAGACATTTAGAAACAAAGTGTGCCACATCCCTCTTCATGTTATTCCACCAGAAAGTTTTCCTTAAATCCTTATACATTTTTGTGCTTCTTGGGTGTACAGTGTAACGGGAGTGGTGTGCCTCTTCTAAAATGACTCTCTTTATATTTTCATCATTTGGAACACATACCTGTTCTTTAAATCTTAATAGATCATCACTGCTAACAGAGAAATTATACTTTCTTTCCTGCTTCAAGTCTTCCAGAATTTTCATAAGCTGGGGGTCTGTCTTTTGGGCTACCCTGATCTGTTGAAAGAGCTGAGGTTCCACTCTTATACCCGTAGGTATTCCTGATCCAGAATTAGAGGGTAGTGTTGGGCACCACTCCACTGCAGCTTCTATCAGTTTCATCTCTTGAGCCATCAGATGTGCTACTGATATCAAAGGTTTTCGACTTAAAGCATCGGCTACTATATTTGTCTTGCCCGGCTGGTAATTGATGGTGCAGTCATAATCATTTCGTAGATCCATCCATCTCCTTTGCCTCACATTTAACTCCTTTTGAGAAAATAAATACTTGATGCTCTTATGATTTGTAAATATCTTAAATTGGGCCCCATAGAGATAGTGTCTCCAAACCTTCAAGGTAAAGACCACGGACGCGAGCTCTAAGTCATGAGTTGGGTAATTTTGCTCATGCGGCTTTAATTGTCTAGAGGCATAGGCTATAACTTTCCCATGCTGCATTAACACACACCCCAGTCCCTTATGGGAAGCTTTAATGTAGACCACAAAGCCTTTGTTTCCTTCAAGCAAGGTTAATATTGGGGCCATAGGCAATCTCTTCTTTAATTCTTGAAAACTCTTCTCACAATCATATTCACTTCCTTCTGGGTTAGGCGAGTCAGGGAAGCGCTATCTTTGAGAAGCCTTCTACAAAATGCTTATAGTATCCTGCCAAACCTAGAAAACTATGGACTTCCATCACATTCGTTGGCTTTCCCCATTTTAGTACAGCTTCAATCTTACAAGGGTCAACCTTGATCCCGTCCTTCGAAACAATGTGCCGAAGGAAGGCCATGCTTGAAAACCAAAACTCGTTCCCCAACTTCGCATATAACTTTTTTGTCTTCAGGGTCTGGAGAACCATCGTCAAATGCCGTTCATGCTCTTTTCGATTCTTTGAGTACATGAAGATGTCATCTATAAAGACTACTACAAACTCATCCAAAGGTCTATTCATCAGATCCATAAAAATGATCGGAGCATTAGTTAGTCCAAACGACATCACTAAAAACTCGTAATGACCATAAAGAGTCCTGAATGCGGTCTTAGGGACATCTTCTTCCTTGACTCGCAGCTGATGCTAACTTGACCGAAGGTCAATCTTGGAAAATACTTGGGCCCCTTGGAGTTGGTCAAAGAGATCATCAATTCTTGTCAAGGAGTACTTATTCTTCACAGTGACCTGGTTCAACTATCGATAGTCTATACATAACCTCAAAGATCCATCTTTCTTTTTAACAAACAGGATGGGTGCACCCCAAGGCAACACACTAGGCCGAATTAAACCCTTCTCTCGTAATTCTTGCAACTATTCTTTTGATTCCATTAGTTCAGCTGGGGCCATCCTATAAGGGACTTTAGAGATGGGCGTAGTGTCAGGGACCACATCTATCTCAAACTCTATTTCTCTAGCGGGGGGTAGAGAGATTAAGTCTTCGAGAAAGACCTCTGGATATTCTCTCAACATCGGTATTTCTTCTAACTTAGACCGGTCATCCCGATTTTCCACTACGTAAGCTAGATACCCAACACATCTTTTAGTCAATAAACGGGAAGCCCGAATAACTGAAATAAAATGCAGAAGGGAAACATCCTTGACGCTAATAAATTTCAACTCAGACTGGTTTGGGCTCCTAAGGGTTACAGTCTTATTACGACAATCTACAGTAGCATGGTGTGTGGATAGCTAGTCCATGCCCAAAATAACATCAAAGTCTTGGATACAATATCCAGTCAAGCAAAACCCTATAATGTTAAAAAATAATATGAGTTTCTAAAGATTCTCCCATAGGTGTGCACACTACTAATGTCCAGTCAAGCAAGGAAGGTCTAGCATTTATGTGGCATGCGAAGTGAGGTGCAACAAAAGAGTGTGTAGATCCAGGATCAGGTAGGATTTTTTCTTCAATGCCACAAATGGAGAGCGTACCTCGGATAACTGAAGTTGACAACTTAGCTTCCTGCTCAGTAAGGGCAAACACCCAACACTAAGTCTTTGTTCTGTTCTCTAGTCCCCTGGCTGGTCAATCTCTAACCTGGTGGTCTGTCTAGCCACACCTAAAACATGCCCCAGTCTTCATTCAACAATCAGTCGTCGAGTGATTATCTTTCCCGTAATGTTGGCACGTTGGGTGCCGGTTCTCCCTTCTGTTGCCTGGTAAGGTCCTCTGAATCTTCTTACCCCTTGGATTATCTCTTCCCATGAAGTTCCTCCTTGAGGGCGGTGGAGCCTTTCTTTCCAAACCTCCAAACAGGGCTGGGCCCATCCTTCAGTTTCCTCTAACCTGAGACTCTTCACAGTCCCTCTCAATCTTAATGGCCAAGTCCACCAATGGGGAGGAGGTTTTAAGATTTGTCGATATCACCCTCGCCCTTATGTTTGACCTAAGACCCCTCTCAAACTTACTTGCTTTTCACACCTCAATATTGATGATATGTGGCGCCTACCTCGACAGTTCAGCAAACTTGGCTTCATACTATTTCATAATCCTATTGCAACTCAATGAATTCTACTTCTTTTCTTTCTCGCACAGAATCAGGAAAGTAATTCTCGTTGAAGGCTCTAAGAAAGTTTCCCTAATTTGCTTCCGTCCCTGCTTCTCCCAAGACTGCTTCACTGAACCCACCAGTGCTCAACATCTCCCTTTAATATAAAGGTCCCCAGTCTGACCTTCTATTCTTCGGTACATTGTAATACCTTGAAGATCTTCTCTATTTGCCTTCTCCATTGGTCAACTTGCTCTACTCCTCCAAGACTTAAGAAAGTCAAAGGAGCTAGCCTCCTAAACTTCTCTATCAAGTTGTTGTCATTTAGATTAGGGGTGGGGGTAGACGGGGCCGACATTGCCTCCTTCATCATCTGTGTCATGGCCCCTAAGGTCCTGACAAACTCACCGAGGGCCTCCGTATTCTCATTACTAGAACTGGTGTTGTTGGCCCGTGTCCTCTGCATCTTCAACCTAAGACACAAGCACTCAGATTAAACTATTCTAAAGACATAAGCACTCTTCAACCAAAAGTATTCTAAAGACATTTCTACGACTCTCTAGGCTAAGAATCCTAACATGGTAGCTCTGATACCATAACTGTCACGACCCCGCTCCCTGATCCCTGCCCTCCCAAATGGAAGGGCATCTGAGTCCGGGATCGCGACCGGAGGTCGCATACGTCACTCAGGTGGGAGTGGCATCAACACTTGTTAAGAGTGCGAAATCAAAGCAAACCACGAGAAATCGATAAAAACTCATCCAACAAGCACTAAAAACTAAATAAGTTAAAAACGTTAACTTCATTCATCTTCAAAAGTCTTTACAATAAGTTTGAGGCTTACAAGCCCAACATTTATCTCAAAATATTATATCAAACAGAACAACACGTGACAATGCCACCAGGCACCTACAAGGCTAAAAAGAAAATTCTGAACCGGTTGAACTCTGAATGCCTGCTATCACCGGTCAGCTGCTCGCCACACGCAGTCAGGTACTAACACTCTACACAGATGCATTATGCGTAGTGAGAAATAAGCCAGTAAGTAGATCACTGCCCTTGCGTTCTCGACTATCAATATATACATAATAACATGCCCATAGTCCATCAAAAATCACATTTGTTACACAGAGTATGGTCATACATCAAAGTACATATAATTGCTGTATAAAAGGGTAAGACTCAGTTAACAGAGCATTACTTGTTCTCAATATGGCATCAACCGTTACACATATCATAGTTACAGTCAGATGTTCATACATAATACAGAATCAGATAAGCAAAACCGATTAAATTACTCCTGAAGTAGAAGCCACATCGATCAGGCTCAGCCAACTCTGAAACTTGAGACTTCTACCCTCATTTAGGAGGGAGGACAATGACAAACGGAGGCCCATTTGGTAATGTCCTTACTCATACACACAGTTCCCAGTGCGCTTAGGGGTTTTTCGATAAGCTGAGGCCTTACAAGACATGACCCACTCTTACGCCCTAAGGCGAGAGGGCGTTACACTACCATTAGAGGACCAAATGCGTAGTGCCCATGACAATTTGGGAGGCACAACCCTCCCTATTATTTACAGTCACTCTCGACTCCACTCCTATCATATGGGTCGAGGTACAGTATACCCTACTACTAATGGAAGACCCATTGTATAGCAGTCAGATATTAGTATTCATATAATAGAATCAGAAAGTCTACTACCATTGGAGGACCCATTGCGTAGCAGTCAAATATCAGTATTCATATAACAGAATCAGAAAGTCTAATACCAATGGAGGACTCATTGCGTAGCAGTCAGATATCAGTATTCATATAACAGAATAAAAAAGTTTACTATCAATGGAAGACCCATTGCGTAGAAGTCAGATATCAATATTCATATAGCAGAATAAAAAAATCTACTACCAATGGAGGACCCATTGCGTAGCAGTTAGAAATTACATATATCAGTTGCACCATGTATAAGCATGCATAATATTTATTCATTCATACTTTACTCTTTTCAAGAGGTTAGGAACATTCAACATTCGTAGGATCATAAGCATGCCATTTTAGTGTCTTATCACCTTGCAAAAGGATTTAAGCTATGTTCAAAAGAAACATTGATGCATGACATTGCATAACTCATATACAACTTAAATTCATTATTGTTCTTATTAGTTGTGGGCATATACAAAATAAGACAGCACCCAAATTATGAGGGGAATTTAACTAAGGGTTCAGCATATCGTCTTGAATCTTGCTGAATTTTGCCCATAGTGACATATGTTCACAATTCAAATAATAGTTTGCAGCCTAGCAAGAATTTCGAAACAATTTTAACATGCAAATTTTAGTAGACAATCAGAGCTTTAACATGGTTGTGGTTTTGGGGTAATTGGACTCCATTTGGTCAGCCAAAATTCATGGAAATAGAGATCAAAATTCATAGTTTCTATGAGATCTGTCAATAGTGACATATTAGGGAATTTTTGAGCATAGCTCCTTAATTGCACAAAATTTGGGCAAGGTTAAAACATGAAAATCATAGAAGACTCATACCTCAATAGGTCAAGCATAGTTTTAATATAGTAGAAGCAATATTTCTGAAAATTATCACAGTCTGTTAACAGTGGCATATGAGCACAAAATGAAACACATCTTCCAAACTATCAAGACTCGCAACTAGACATAAACATTAAAATCAAAATAGACTCATAGACCTTTCAAATGGTGGTGGTTTGAGGCCAATTGGATATCATTTTCTCAGTCAAAATCTTATTTCAACAGTACATAATTTCCCTGGAAAATCACAATACACTCATGACACATTCCAAAGACCACTCCATAACTTCAAACCCATACAAGATAACAACATAAAACCTTTTTTATCTTAGGATAGACTCACACAAGCATCATTCCACAAAACTTTAGTATTCGCAAGAGTGATAATAGTACCCAACCTATCATGCAAAGAAGACCTCATTGCTGGAAAACAGAACATAACATACATGCTTAATATCATACTTTGTTCATGAGAATTCACGCTTAAATCTCATGCTTTCATTTTCATGCTGTAACAACTTGATGCAAGGGGCTAGAAATTGACTTACATAGCCAACAATGGTGCCCTCCAATCTTTCTTCTATAGTCCTTCAACTCCAACAATGATTGCTCTAAAGTGAGGGAATGAACTTTCCCCAAAACTTGTCAGAGAGAGAGAGAGAGAGAGAGAGAGAGAGAGAGAGAGAGAGAGAGAGAGAGAGAGAGAGAGAGAGAGAGAGAGAGAGAGAGAGAGAGAGAGATAGAGAGAGAGAGAGAGATGTGCAGGAGTGAAAAGTGAAGGACGTGAGGGAGAGGCAAAGGGCTTAAGAATCCCCTCAAGTGGTAGGTGGCAGCCCAAGCTGACGGGTGGCAACCAACTCCCATGCAGCTTGACAAGTGGTGAACATTTAAATCATGCATGGCATTCCTGTAGCCAGCGTTATGCACATGACACCCTTGTTCACTCGTGGCGTTGCGTTCTTACTACTGTGCGCACACTATCGCCGCATTCTTACTATCGTCGCATGCTTACTATCGTCGCGCACTTACTATCGCCGCGCGCTTACTATCGCCGCACGCTTACTATCGCCAAGTCCTTACTATCGTCGCACGCTTATCATCCTCGCGCGCTTACTATCGTTGTGCGATTATCATGCCCGCTACTATCGCCGTGCACTTGCCATGCGTGCTACAATCACCGCGCGCTTACTATCGTCGTGCACTCACCATGCCCGTTATTTTTCTATTTTCTTTTTCTTTTTCTTTTTTTTTTGTGAAGGCATGTTTAAGGTGCCTTCGGGACCTATTTGAAGCCTTTTAATATCATGCAGCTAGGACGTGCACTACAGTTTAAGGTCATATAACTGGACCATGATGGAGATGGATGGCAGTCTTTAGAGCCCATGGAGTGAGTATGGTGGTGATTTGACACACGTTGGGGAGATGGCACGAGGCCTGTGAAAGATGGATGATGTATGTGTGGAAGGTGAAAAGTGGTGACCCACTAGCTTATGATGAGTATGAAAGGCGGGATGGTTCGTCGTTATGTGAGGATGGGTGAGACTCACTGGGGAATGATGGATGGTAGTGAAGGGATTCACTGGGGACGTAATGAAGGTGGTGAAGGTAGTGCACACACACGAACGGGTCGGTTAGGGAAGACATGCGTGAAGATGCATGTAAAGGGCGTGTGCGCGTATGTGAGGATGGGTTTAAGATCATGCCTTCGGGACCTGTGCAAAACAGTTTAACATCATGCAGCCAAGACGTGCACTAATTTTAGGGTCATATAGCTTGGGCTGTGGCTATGCATTTTAAAGTCGTGCAGCTAGGACCATGCAGTTTACGGTCGTGCAACTAGACCTCTACTACAGTTTAAGGTCATATAGTTTGGACTATGGTGCTGAGCCTTTTAACGTCATGAGGCTAGGACATGCACTATGGTTTAAGGTCATATACTTTGGACCGTGGCGATGCAGTTTAAAGTCATGCAGTTAGGATCATGCAGTTTATGGTCGTGCAACTAGACCTCCGCTACATTTTAAGGTCATAAGTTTGGACCATGCAGTTTAAGGTCATGCACCCAGACCTCCGCTGCAGTTTAAGGTCATGTAGTTTGGACTATGGAGTTTAAGGTCATGCAGCATGGACCAAGGCTATGTAGTATAAGGTCATGCAGCTCAGACCATGGCTGTGTAGTTTAAGGTCATGCAGCTCAGACCATGGTGTGGGTCACCCAATAGGTGAAGATTTATGGAGAATAGGTCTTTGGATATTAATTTGACTCCCTGGGGCTAAAATGATAGCAAGGGTTTTAGATGGGAAGCAGACTTCACTAGGGATTAGGGGACAAATATGACTCCCTAAGGTGAAAGATGGAACTCTATGGGGAATAGGCTCATGGAAGGTAACCCAACTCTTGAGGATGAGACAACATGGTGTGAGACTGACCCACAGGGGTTTGAAGGGTAAGCACGACTTTAACTCCGCTGGGGATCAATGGGCTGCAATATGGGTGTAATTCTTATTAGGGATGAGTGACAGTGACCTGCTCTTGACTCCATTGAGGATAACTAGTCATGGCCTAGGTGGAACGACCTGGATGCAACTCCACTGAGGATGACAGATGTTATGGCTTTGGTGCACTAGGGATAGTGGTAGAACACTCACGATGGTGACCAGGGTCTAGCATAAGGGCACGCATGACAAGAAGTGGGGTCATGGGTAGTGATGGAGACTTAAAGAGCTACAAATGGTGTATTCCTGCTGGGGGAAATGGGAGCCAGATGGTGAAAGGCCTTATAAGGTGAAATGGTATGAAGTCACACTGTCGGAACTATAGTACGCCTCTTTGGCATATAGCTTTGGTAGAGGCGGTCGCATCCTTTGGAATCTCACAGTTAGAACTGCGGTGCGCCACTTTATTGATGAGGCGGCTACATGCCTTTGCTTCAAAGCCTCACAATTGGAACTGTGGTACACCTCTTTGGAATATAGCTTTGGTAGAGGCGGTCACATGTTTTGGAATCTCATAGTTAGAACTGCGATACACCTCTTTATTGATGAGGCGGTTACATGCTTTTGCTTCGAAGCCTCACAGTCGGAACTATGGTACACTTCTTTAGGGTATAGCTTTAGTAGAGGCGGTCCCATGCTTTGACGATTACATGCTTTGCTTCGAAACCTCATAGTCGGAACTATGGTACACCTCTTTGTGATATGGCTTTGTAGAGGCAGGCACATGCTTTGAAGTGCATGCTTTCGGTAGCATGCTTTGACGGTTACATGCTTTGCTTCGAAACCTCACAGTCGGAACTATGGTACACCTCTTTGTGATATGGCTTTGTAGAGGCGGGCACATGCTTTGAAGTGCATGCTCTGCTTCGAAGCCTCACAGTTGGAACTGTGGTATACCTCTTTGTAATATGGCTTTGTAGAGGCAGACACATGCTTTGAAGTGCATGCTTTGCTTCGATACTTCACAGTCAGAACTGTGGTACACCTCTTTGGTATATGGCTTTGTAGAGGTGGTCGCATGCCTTGATGGTTACATGCTTTACTTCGAAACCTCATTGTCGGAATTATGGTACACCTCTTTGAGATATGGCTTTGTAGAGGCGGGCGCATGCTTTAAAGGCATGCTTTGCTTCGAAACCTCATAGTTAGAACTGCGGTACACCACTTTGGGATATGGCTTTGTAAAGGTGGTCGCATGCCTTGATGGTTACATGCTTTACTTCGAAAGCTCATAGTCGGTACAGTGGTACACCTCTTTGTGATATGGATTTGTAGAGGTGGGCGCATGCTTTGAAGTGCATGCTTTGCTTCGAAATCTCACAATCAGAACTGCGGTACACCTCTTTGGGATATGGCTTTGTAGAGGTGGTCACATGCCTTGATGGTTACATGCTTTGCTTCAAAACCTCACAATCGGAACTGTGGTACACCTCTTTGTGATATGGCTTTGTAGAGGCAGGTGCATGCTTTGAAGTGCATGCTCTGCTTCGAAGCCTCACAGTCGGAACTGTGGTATACCTCTTTATGATATGGTTTTGTAGAGGTGGGTGCATGCTTTGAAGTGCATGCTCTGCGTCGAAACCTCACAGTCAGAACTGTGATATACCTCTTTAATATATGGCTTTGTAGAGGTGATTTGGATGCTCTGCTTTGAAACCTCACAGTCGGAACTGTGGTACACCTCTTTGTGATATAGCCTTGTAGAGGCAAGCGCATGCTTTGAAGTGCATGCTTTGCTTTGAAACCTCACAGTTGGAACTATAGTATATCTCTTTGTGATATGGCCTTGTAGAGGCAGGCGCATGCTTTGAAGTGCATGCTCTGCTTCGAAACCTCACAGTCGAAACTGTGGTACAACTCTTTGTGATATGACTTTGTAGAGATGGTCGCATTCTTTGAAGTGCATGCTCTGCTTCGAAGCCTCACAGTCGCAACCGAGGAACACCCTAATTAGGGAGGACACGTCAAAGGGGTGGTGTCCTTTCACTGAGGGCTTGTGAAGAAGGATGTAGTGGAGGATGTGTAGGAGGGTGTCATGCTGTAACCCCATGGAGACATGTAGGAACAAGAAGGAGTTTATAGTCATGCAAATGGACTATATGTCGTGCAGTTTAACATCTTGCTACATGGACGTTTGACATTTTTACTTGTGATGACCAGTAGGGGAGAATCAATATGCCCGTCGTTTGAGAGTGAGCGCCCTGAAGGGTGTTCACACCCCCTTTATTTTGACAATCTTTCCCATAGTGCCCTTGCGGGTCTCCACTATGCCCATCTTATTTTCTTTTTGACATATTATGCCCATGGTGGCCTTTGGGGCTACACACCATGTCCGTCATTCATTTTGTTTTTTTGACATTTTGACCCATGATGCCCTTGCGAGTTTTCGTCATGTCCGTCTTCTTCTCTTTTTTTTTCCTTTTTTTTTTTTTTTTTTTTCAGAAGCATGTTTATGGTCATGTCACCGTGACCATCAATTTGGCGTGTTTTAAGGTCATCCGCCGAGACCTAAGGGCATGTTTAAGGTCTTGCCTCCGAGACCGTATGTTGTGCAGTTTAACGTTGTGCCACTAGGATGTGTGCTATAGTTTAGGGTCGTATAGCTTGGACCATGTGTGGCGCTGGATCACTCGTAGAATCAGGTCCCAAGTTCAATTTTCCCATGTCTATGAAGTTCTGGATGATGTCCTTGGCGGCATGGCACTCCTCGGTGCTATGACCAAGTCTCCTATGATATTGACAATAATTGGGCTTGCTTCCCATCCAAGTTTCCTCGATCTTTTCGGCATGGGTAGCTCGATTATCCCCTCTGATAGGACAGTCTCACGCAGCTTGGGGATCATACACTTGTCAAAGGAGTAATCCTCATGTCGGCCTTAGCTGGAGGAGTGCATGGTATTTGTTATGACACTTGATACTTGATCATCATCTTTGACTGATGCGAAGAGTCCAGATATACTTACGTGGTGCTTGAGAAAACCTTCAATTTGAACTGCCTTATCGACCATCTTAACGAATGTATTGGGCCATGATGAAGTGACATAACGAGCCAATTCTAGGTGCATCCCGTCTATGCAGTACTCTATCTCTTGCGGCTCACCTATTAGTGTGGCCAGATTGATGGCCATATTGCGCCACCTTTTGATGTACTCGTTCACTGGCTCGTGTGGCTTTTGTTTCACCTCAAAGAGTTCTAAGAAAGTGCGAGTTGCAATTTCTTTTCTATGTCCCAGAAGCGCTTAAGGAACTCTTCCTCCATTTGTGCCCATGATGAGATTGACCCTGGTGGTAACCGAGAGTACCATTTGAATGCTGCCACCGTAAGGGTTCCCAAAAATAGATGCTCATTGTTCGCTGTATCGCCACAAGCTGCAATGAAATGGGCTATGTGTTGCTGCGATGAGCCAGTACCATCAAACTTGGGGAAGTCAGGTCTTTGATAGCTCAATGGAAATGGAGTTTGGTCAACATATGCTTGGTAAGGTTTTGATAGCGATTTGTCTCTTCCATCACTGGGATACTGTACTTTTTCAATTCTTCAGCTACCATGCCTTTCACTGATTCTTCATCCCAACCTAAGCTGATGAGGAGGAGACCGACAATGAGGGAAGCGAGGGTGGGAGTGGCTCTTCTCTTGATGGTGTTGTTTCAATGACCAGACAAAGTGCTTGAGAGACGGTAAAAAGGGCTTGGTGCCACTAGGGGGTACGAGACACCAATACCTCTTGGCGCAAAGGTTCCATTGCTTCATCTTTTGACTTCATCTCAGCTTGTAATCACCTTAATATGGCTTTGAGTTGTGCAATCTCGTCTCCATAGGATTTTAGTACTTCGTCGATCACTATAGCTTCAATAACTGCCATAACTTGAGGACTTTTCTTCTATTTGCCCATTACATGCCTCAGAGCTTACAATCTTGGATTCGACTGCTGCAGCTTCATTAACATCGTTGGTGAGGGTCATTGGGCCTTCCCTCAGGCGTACGTCATTTTCCAAGTCTTGGGTATCCACATCATCTAATGAGAATGTGCAACTCTCAAAAGACGATGAGGTCACATCATTATCATTGAGGGAGCATTTTTCAAGATATCGGAAGAACATGCGATCGTCCTCATAAGGAGCCATGACACTTTCAAGGCATGGAGTCCATATGTGGTCAGCTTCATAAAGAACCATGACGTCTTCGGGAGCTGGAGGCACTATTTCATTGGGGTGGTCAGCGAAGGGAATGCTGACCATCTCATCCTCTATTAAGGAATGATTTTCCTCAAATGAGAGTGACGAGCTCTCGTCAGAGGTAGGAGTCATTGGGTAGTTGAGGACGAGGGATGTCTCCTCATCAGAATTGAGCTCTTCATCATCTAACAGGAATGTGAAACCCTCATAGGACGAGGCCTTACTGTCATTGTCAAGAGCGCACATGTAGCACGCATGACATGGGGGAAGTGCAACTCATCCTATCCAGTATTGGGGAGTGGCTTTCCTTGAATGAGAGTGACGAACTCCCGTCAAAGGTAAGAACATCTGGATGAGAGAGGGTGAGGGAGGCCACATCATTAGAACCATTCAAAGGGGACGGGAGTCCATCACTTCTCCAAGATTCTAGGGTGAATCCCAATGAAGGCTGAGAGAGGGTAAATAATGGCAAAGTCCCATTCTTGTTTATGAGAACGACCTCAACAATGAGCTTTTCATCCCTTTGCAGTAGCTCAATAGTATCGGTTCTCTTTTCATTTTCATCTCGGGGAGCTGGGATGTTGAGGCAGACTTTGGGAGGAGTTGGTGGACAA
Source organism: Amborella trichopoda (assembly GCF_054954075.1). Lineage (NCBI taxonomy): Eukaryota > Viridiplantae > Streptophyta > Magnoliopsida > Amborellales > Amborellaceae > Amborella > Amborella trichopoda. The sequence goes on along the minus strand of NC_142337.1, from coordinate 27,620,612 downwards.
TTTTCTTGCATCATGGGAGGAAGACTAGTCCCTTCATAATTCAAACTTTCCACCACCATGGGATCATGGGCAACACCCTCGGTGGGTTTGGCTTCCGTCTCACTTGAGTCACAGGGACTGCCCCGCAACGGTGCCTTCTGGCTCATCAGGACTCTAGGGGAAACTGATTCGGGTCTATGAGCTGCCCCGAGTTCAGTCTGCTCGATCGGGTGATGGCTCAACTGGCTCAGGATTGATGGGGTCACTAGATGGCTCTTTGCCCTGTCTGGAGGCTCCCCTTCGCCCAGAGTCAAGCTTGGATCTTCATGGATAACCAGCTTCATCATTCCTCGATCAATCCTTTTAGTGTTAACCTCATACCATGCTTTTCCAGCATCATCCGCATCAAGGGGAATGGGAGGGGGGAAAGGGCTCACATCTTTGAGAGGGAATTCTTCAATCACTTTTTCTTCTTTGCCCCTGAGCTGGGCTTTTAATGTTTAGATCTCCTGGCCCCATTTTTGAGCTTGACCATGATTTCCTTCTTCATGGTCAGGTGGACTGTTCTTCCAACCCATTGACGTAATTACCCTTGCAACCAGGTGGAGTGCTTGATCGATGCATGTGTGCACAATGCAAAGATGTGCTTAGGGCGGGCGGGGGGAATGGCGCATGTGCGCCCTCTGCAGAAGGACTTCGGGTGACCTGGTGGTCAACCCGGGCTCGAGTTGCGTGTCTGGCCTTAAAAATCCTGGCGCCGTGAGCATATGTGTGTGACAGAATGGCTGGGTGACTATCCCTCACAGAGTGAATAGACGTGTCGAGAGGGGGTACTAGGTGGTTCCCCCTCGTGTGCTCAGGCAGACGCAGCAACAAGGCTGCCCCGAGCGATGCAGTACATATGCAAGGGGTGTGCAGGACTTGGTTCATGAAGACTCGAACCCTAACGATGTCTCGAGGTAACCTGAGGGTTGCCCCAAGTGGTAGCTAGAATGGATGGTCCACTAGCTTTGGTGGGTGTATGTGAGGTGGTGGCTTCAAAGCCACTTCCTCTTGGTATCGAGCATCCTGTTACAAGGGCTCGAAGTGATAAAGAATAGGGGGTAGCCTCGCGGCGATCCACATGAGCAACGACAAATGAACTGCCAGTCGCGGGAGAGGAAGGGACGGCCTCTGGGATGCCCTGAGCAATGGGATCGGCAAGGGAGTTGTCGGTAGTAGGGTGCGTGCTGTATGTGTTGGCATGTGTGCCACCAATGCAGGGTGTGTTGGCAGAGGGTCCACCATTGCAAGGAGGTAGGGAGCGAGGAACTTTTAGATCCATCCTCACCTCTTTCTGGGTGACGACCTGAGAGCGCGACACAAGGTTGATGCTCAGGAAAAAGGTCGGGAACGAGGTTCGCGGAACTGGTTCCCGATGAAGACACACGAGTGCGAGGATTATGAAACCTCCGACTCGGATGAAGGAGTTAAGCAACGCCAAAGACATGTGTGTGTATAGTAAGCAGGAATAGAAAGAAAGGAAGGTCAAACAAGAACGATCCAACGATAAGGTAGCGTGTCCCCAGTGGAGTTGCCAAGCTGGTTAGGTGCGTCGATCTCCCCTTCCAGGTCGGATTGACCTGGTGGCGTGGTTTCGAGTTCGAGATGGACCCGGGATCTGAGATCGCTCTCTCGGGAACAACATGAAGAAGATATGGGCAGGAGTACCAACCAGTGAGAGATGAATTAGGGTCGTGAAGCGGGACTTACCTCGCGTGGGTCTGTGACACGTTTAGGCTAACTCACATGGACGCCTTCTTAGATCACGTTGGAAAGCGCCCGCGACCTATGGCCGGTTTGGAATCGCCTCCCTCTACCTGTTTCTCCTTTCGTGCAAACACACACACACACATAAAAAATATAGAGATGTGGGTCATAGGATCTCGCCTTACTATAAAGAGATAAAAGAAGTGAAAATGAGAGAAGAAGTTCGACCAGGCGACTAGGCTGGCACAATGGCTAGACCAGTACAGTGACTGGTTTGATGTGGTAGCAAGATGGGCACGGTAACTCAAACTGGTACGGCGACAATACTACTCGACGACAGAATCAACACCGACCAGCTTGACACAATGGCTAGTCTGACGTGGCAGTAAAATGAGCACGGTAACTCAGACTGGCACGGTGACAATACTACTTGACGACAAAACCGGCATGACGGTTAGTCTGGTAGAACGATTAGTATGATGTGACAACAAGATGGGCATGGTGGTAATGCTGCTTGACGACGAGACAAGCGCGAACACAAGACTCAGCCTGCCCTCTGGTCAAACAAGCAAGGGGGAGAGAGAGAAGAGATGAAGACTAGCCTAGCTCTTGCTAAGTCTTCCAAAAAAAGACGAAAGTGAAAATAAGTGATGATGAAATAAGGATGATGGAAAATGAGGTGAAATAAAAATGAAAGAGATGAATTAAAATAAAATAAGATTAGAAGATGGAATGAAATAAAAATAAGATGAATAAATGAAAATAAAATGAACTAAAGGAAAACAAAATAAAAGGGATAAAAGAAAATGAAATAAAATAAGGTAGGGTAAAAATAAGTGAAATAATAATAAATAGAATAAGAACAAGGGAAAATAAGGTGAGTGAGTGAAATAAAATAAAATGTTGGAAGGGAATTAAATGGAATAAAACTAAAAGAAAGGGGTAAAAGAAGTAAAATGAACTAGCTTAATAAAATAATAATAAAAAGAAAAAGGAATTGGTTAAGAGAGAGACTAAAGTTGGGCGTTGGGTTATTGGGTTGCTAACGTTTAAATAAAGAGAGTGAGCTTTTGTCGATTATTGGGTTTGTAAAGCTTAAAGAAAGAGAGAGAGAGCTTTGTTTGTTACTGGGTTTCAACGAAATATCGTGAGGGGAGTGGAACGAAGTTTACCGAAACAAACGAAACAACGAAAAGAAAGGAAAGTGCGTGTATTTTTCTGGGTTCTAGAGTGAGAGAATGGCGGCAATACTTGCAGCAGTATGGTGGAGCGAAGAAGTGAATTGATGCGAGAGTAAATGGAAGTTGGAGAGGATGGAAGAGAAAGCGGTGGCGGATGGGCAGGTAAGGTGGCTGAGAAGTTAAGGGACGAGGAGAAGAGACCATGGCTGGGATTTGGAGAGTGGTGGTAGCAGAGCACAAGGAAAGGGGCTGCGATTGAGAGAAGGGGAGGTGGCTGAGCGTGGATAGCAGGGAGGGGTGGTGAAGGTCCTTATGGTGGTGTTCTTTGGAGAGAGAGAGGACGGTAGCTGGCTGCAAATAATGGAGAAGAAGAAGGGAGCGTGGTGAGATGGGGTGACCGAGATGGCAGGGAGAGGGGGCGACAGCAGGTTGCAAAGAAAGGAAGCAGCTTGGTTACGAGGTGGTGGAATTGATCGCAATTGGGTGGCTGGTATGGTTGGCTGCTGGTTGTGAGGTCATGATATGGTTGCGCAACAGGGTGGCTGGTGTGTTTGACCGCTGGTTGGAGTAGAGAAGAAGATGGACGATGAGTTTTGGGTGTAGGAAGAAGGTTGAAATTGAGTGGAACAACGGAGGCAGGGTGGTGGAGAAAATGGTAACGCACGGCAATGGGGGTGCGCGTGCTCGGCAATAGGTTGAGGAAAGGGATGAAGACGCGCACGACAATGACGTTGTGTTCGCACACGGCGGTGGGGTTACGTTCAGAGACGACGATAGGAGGATGGGTTGAACAGACGACAATAGGAAGATGGGTTGCACAGACGGAGAAAGGAAGATGGGTTACACACGTGGCGATAGGAAGATGTGTTACATAGACGGCGATTAGGTTTGTTAGCACGTTAGGCATTAAGATTTGTTAGCACAGGCGGCAATACGAAAGAAGTTGCAAACGGCAATAAGAAAGAAGGTTTTAGAATGGTCGTCATGCGGGACCGCGGCTCATGAACGATGAGGGTATAAAAAAGGGGGTGATGTGAAAGCACGCGGAAAAAAGAAGAAAAAAAGATGCAGACGTGATGGACTACCCGAAGACGAAAGGGGAAGTGGACATGAAGGTGCACAGGAAGTAAGTGGATGTGCAGGTAGCACAGTAAAAAAAAGTGGTAAGTGGACCCGAGAGTGAACGGACCAGGAGATAGAAAGGAGGAGTGGTCATGAGGAACCACAGAGAGGGAAGGATAGAAGAAGATAAAGAGAAGAAAGAGTAAAACATATATGGCGATAAGCTTCGGTTGTGAAAGAGGAGAGAAAAAGAAAAGAGAGAGAGATTTATACTACGCTTAAGGGTATCGACCAAAAAATATCTCTCTTTGTTCTCTATTCCAAGATGTGACCTAACAATGAAAAAAGATTGAAATGTTGTTAAGCAAAGTGGGGTCCCTTATACAATGATATCACGTGATATATATAGTCTTTTGCCCAAATATGGGTGGATTTATCAAAATTAACTTTAATTGTTGAAAATTAAGATTTAACTGAATTAAAAAAAATTCTAAAAATGAGTGTAAAATAACTGTTTTGCTCCTTCCTAGCAATACATAGAATTTCAAAACAGTCATTGCTGTTGCCCTAGAACTTGCGTGATCTTTCATGGATGATCCGAAGTTGCTCTGATGCCCGTTTGTCAAAAGATGATTATTTTCTTGTAGGGCTTGGCATGACGATCGATTTGATACTAACTTCGAGCCATGGATTTTGTTTTTAAGCACTATCATGCGGCTTGAAATTTGGATGAATCTTGAAACTTCGGATCGATAGTGTGCTCGTTTATTGATGTTTCTTTTATGATTTTTTCACTGGATCACATGGAGCATGCTGTCACGATCGCTCAACAACAAACGCAGCTCGATTTCATGCCCGAACGAAGATTTTGCAACTTTGGAGTTTTGGTCGGAATTTGGAATTTCAGCGTCAGAATTTATAGTCACTTTATTGGCTTTGTGTGAGAAATCCGCAGTTCATCATGTATCAAGTTCGTATCAGAGATAGCCCTGGACCTTACGCACACGATGGAACTGGTCTCGCGTCAATCCGATTCGCGAGTGCCGTGATTTGGTCGCTCGAGCGAGACATGTCGCTGCTGATTTTCCTGCAACTTTCTTCACATAACAGCAACTTCTCTTTAGCTTTTCTCGTTGTTCGGGCTTCGTCACGGGGTGTACCACATATTGAAATGCTCGTCCTGACGAGAAGAACATGCTCACAAAATTTGAGTGCGATCCGACCTGAGATGAATGAGATATGGACCTCGAAAATAACTGTCTGAGACTGTAAAAACAACCACCTTTAATGGTGATTTGGTGCAGAGAGGCCACACGGGAATAGTGTGCGACTTACTAGTTTTCAATATTTTACCCATAACATTGTCCTGGAGTGCCCGATTAAGCCGAACCTTGATCCGTAAGGGTTTTCGACCGTACCGGATCTAGTGGAGGCAGTCCTACAACAATTTGGCGCACCTAAAATATAGTTCTAGTTACGGGATCCATTTCAGGGTGCTAGACACTGAATTTTCCGAAATTGTTTCTTTGTTTGCACTGCCTTAGACATGTCGGATTGCGAAGAAACTTAGCAGGTGGCCTTTTAAAGTGCTTAAGAACATTCTGACTTGTTCTGGGGCAATTATGAGACTGTCGAGAATTCCATTGTATGTTAATGCTTTAGTGACCGGCTTCCTTTTTATTTTGCGTCAGGAACCAAGGTGCTGAAAAATTTCTTCAAACAAGGATATCAATCTCATATTGTGTCCCTTCAAATGTTCTTCTATTTCTCATCCTCCAAATATTCCCTATTATGGTAACCCATAAGGATCTCCATAGAACAGTTCCAATTTTCGGCAATCTATGATTCATCCATTGTTGAAATATCAACTATGAGCTATGGGGGATCAAAATATAAAGATTTAGGTGTTTTCTACACCAAATTTTGAGTAAAAAGAACAATGTAGGAGGATATAGTCCACGCTTTCATTATCTTTCAAGCATAGTTGACAAATATTAACAATAAGGGAAAGGATTGTATGTGGCCCTCTCAGACAGATGGCTTTATGCGACCCTACACTTTGTCCATTGGATTAACATACTCGAGATATGGGTAACGATACGATAAGTTATCCCGTGCATCAACCCACCTGACCCAGAGAGAGAGCAAAGAAGAGAGATAAAGCGTCTACTTAGAATTGGAGGAGGAAACCTAGGAGAAAAAAATTGAAGAAGGATGAGAGAAAAATCTGAAATAGAGGAGGGAATCTAGGAGAGAAGTGTTAAGGACGAGAGAAAAATTTGAAATAGAGGAGGAGAAAAAAAAAGTTAAAGATACAAAATCTAAAATAGAGGAGGAGAAAAAAATGTTAAGGATGAGAGAAAAATCTGAATACATTAAAAACAGGAGAAAATTTTGATGAAGGATGAGAGAAAAGATAGAGATGGAAATCAAAGTAGTGAGTCTTGTATTGTTTTTGAAAGGCTCATGGAAACTAGGGTTTTTTTGCAGTAACAAGTGCCAAGTCAAAATTAGCGTTTGTATAATTTATCTAAAGGTGTTATCGCAAACGATAATGATTTGCTCCACCCTCAAGCAGAATTGCAGAAAAGGAAGCAAGGACATTGTTTAATGTCCCATTCCATTTTCATGGATGTTAAATGCCAAGGTTCCCTCAATATTTTAGTCGCTCCTAAATTGCCATTGTTTGTGGAAATTGCTTGAGCGTACTATGTAAGCCAACTAGCACAAAGGCCAGACTCATGGAGGCCGCCCATTTAGAAAGAAGGGTGACTGAAAAATATCTCTCTCTTTCTCTCTCTCTCCTTTTTTATTCCCCTCTTTCCCTAGATGAGCTCATATGGGCTTATATATACATGAAAGAAGGGAGGGATTTTGGGTGGTTAAATTGACAACTGCTCTCTTATGGGACGCGTGAACTTCCATTTTATGTAGTGTTCTATTGCCTCTTGCTTGTCCTCCTTCATTGTGTGATTCTGGATAATTGAAGTTGAGATGTAAACTTACAATTTCTACCATCAAATTTTCAAAACATAAAAAGATAAAATCCATTGATAAAACTTGAGTTAAGGAATAAGAAGACAAGTTCTATTGGTAAAACCTTGATTGACGAGAAAGATTCTTAGTGTACATTTAATTTGTTAAATTGTAATTTGTGATCACCCTTTTGGAGGTTTCATAAGTAAGTTTGCATTATTCCATTGATTCTAGGAGGTGATTGCTTAATGACTTTTTTGTGTCTCAATATTCATCTTTAGATTATCATTTTCTTATCATACATCGGTGCTTCTTGTCAGTAGTGGTTAATGGCAAAAATAGAGAAATAATTTACCCAAAAAGATAGAGAGAGAAATGATAAATATAATGAGATTCCAGCCTCCTGAAAAAGCTTTTGTTTTGTGATGTTTGGAATGGTGTGTGAGAGAGAGACATTTTATATGGTTTTTTTGGTCTTTCAAGTTTTGAGCCCTTTCTCTCTCTTCTCTATCTGTCCATACGAGCAGGCCATTAAAAACAGTGGGAGCATTGATGCGACCTGGGGTTTGGGTGTTTTTGTTCCACATCACATTACGTATTTTAATGGTTAACTGGCTGACCAATTCACCAGGTAACCCAACATGCATATCAAGATTGGTTGTAGATCTAACGGTGGAGAAGAGGAGTCCTATGATATTCCCGTATGTTATGGACTCACAAGATCATCACTCTAACAATAATGATGCCCCTCTTTCAGAGATTATCCATAATAGGCAGCTTCTTTTGAAATGCTACCCACAAAAATAATTGAATCTTCAACGACACCTGCAAATTCTAGATTTTGGCTCGTTTTTTATCAGTCGTTTTGCAACACTCTTCATACAACAATCTATAGACATATTTGATTGAAAGTTTCTCCGAAGCTGTAAGTTCCCACACTAAACAATCATCTTTCGTAGGTGCATAGAAGAAATTATATAATAAATTTAAAAGCAAATTGGAACTCATGAACAAAGGAATCCGTGATCCTCATGTATCTACAAACAATATTTGAAGAAGAGTTAGTAGAATCAACCTCTCTAAGATATTTAACTAAGGCAAAAGGATTGGAAACTTTGGTGAAGACCACAGGAAAAGAATCTCAAGGACCATGTCAAGTATACAGTTGGGATCATGTCTTCTTAGATTTATTCTGGATGTACGATGTGATTTCGGTAGTAATATTCCATTTCAATTGGAAAATACGGTCGGATGTTTGGGGTAGTATAAGCAGTCAAAGGATAGTAACTCATATTACAAAGTCTCCTAACCACTATTCAAACCAAAATAAACTTTGATCACCTTTACCAACCACCTTACAACAATGTCGAAGGCATAAAGGTAAGCAAGCATCTATTCCTTTATAAATACTTGAAAACCCAACCTTTGCTCTAGGGTTTTTAATGAGGTCGGTTAGCACATCCACTCCAACACACCGCACTTCTTACGCACCTTAATATGAATCAGGGTTGCCTAACTCCTACATCCGGGTTGGAGATTTCACGATTTCCATTCCCAAAAGTCTCCCAACAGAATCAGGTTTCTCAACTCGTTCTTACCATCCTTCTCTTGTGAAGCAATGCAACGGTTTACACCTAGGCTCCGACCCCCCTTGGATCAAGAAGCCCCATGTCCCTTACTCTCCATATCCACCAATGGCTCACCAAAGGCCGAGCCGTTGATTTCAAATGCATTGGTGGCACAAAGGCCACCACACTACATATCCACATAGCTATTAGTGTTTCACTCACCAATCCTAGATCTTAGGGCACCCCAAATGGACCGCCTCTCTTTCTGCAATTGGGAATTCATCTACCACTGCTTTTGCGGGCGGTCGAAAGACCACCCTCCACAAACTCCGCACGCGTCCTAGTGGCCTGATCACTGGTGTCGCGTGCACCACTCATACTAATGGTTATGCCACCTGTCCCTCATGTCTTGGCAGTCCCACACATCACCACTCATGAGACTGGCGGCCAAGCCACCAGTCTCCCACAAAGAGGAAGGCCACCCTACACATCACCACTCATGAGACTGGCGGCCAAGCCACCGGTGTCCCACAAAAAAGAAGGGCCAAAGCCATTCCTTCTCACTCACTCACAAGGACCAACGACCCACCAGCTGGTCTAATGCTTCGGGGCAACCCAAGGGTCACCCCAACACACTCACATGCACCATGCCTTTTAGGAACCGACCCTACACATCAAGGTGGCCCAAGAGCCACCTGTTTAGCACAACATGACATGCACCTAGCTCGGGGCAGCCTCAAGGCTAACACCCAATGCGCACACGACCAACAGCGTGACTGTGGTCCATATGAGCACATGCATGTTTATCGAATGAACAGTGGCCACAAGGCCATCATATCATTCACCCCTCACAACAACGTTGGGACCTTTAAACCCAGACCTTTTGTCTCATTTTGATCTGGCCCCAAAGCCGCATCGAGCACATCTTTGCATCATGTACACATGCACGGATTCAAGACCGCCCCAGGTTCCGAGGGCAAGACCCTTCAGTACACACCCCCTATTTCTTACAACCCCCCTCCCCCCATTCTAGCCAAAAAGCCTCTTACTACTTGATATTCAAAAAATTTCCCCTCAAGTACCCTTCTCTCATCTCCTTCCACATCTCACTTGCATGCTGGTCCCTGAGGATGGACTCGGGGCAAGACCTCCCTCCTCAAACAAGCTGGGCCTTTTGCTTGCCTTTTAGCCCAACATGAGCCGCCAGGAGCGGCAGTGAAGATTCTTACCCAGGGTTTCATACCCTACCCCAATTAATGGAGTTTGCCCTCTTTTACTTGCGATGAGCTAATCGAATCCTATTTCACACTCAATTCCAATTCGGGTAAGCCTCAGGATCAGGCACAAAAGGGACAAGAGGGTCCCTCTCAAGAAGCGAAAGATGTCGTCAAAGGCCGACCTGCAAGACCTCTTGAAGAAAAACCCATTCAGGCAGCATCGAGTCAGAAGCTAAAGGGAAAGCCCATTGGCTGGCCATTGAGGTCCACGAAGATGGCCCAAACCACCAGATCTCACGGTCCCAAGACCAAGAACCAATGATGACACAATCCCCAAATCAAACACAAGTACAGCTGGAGCATCCCTAGCCCTTCTGACTGGCCTCCTAGATCGAGCACCAAATGGCATAGAGCCCCTGTTACACTCTGGGCACCACTCCTTGAAGAAAGAGCAAACATTATGATGATTAGCCAGACCAATGACGAGCCCGAGGACCTGATAACTCGACTCACCGAGACTCTTAACCAAGTTATAGAGAAACTCAAGGAAGTTGAGAACGCTAGACTACTTGGGAACTCCTCTCAGGATGAAGGTAACTCACTGGGTAAGATATCCAGTCCATGGTCTGCCGCCAAAGCCTTTGGGGCATGTAGATCCTGGGGATTCCATAAACGACACCATACAAGAAACCATATCCAGCCTTCATCAATCAATTGTCGTTTCCCTCCACTTACCAAAAGGGAAGGTTGCTAGTCTTCAACGACACCAGCTCACCTAAAAAACATGTGGTACAATTTGTGTAGGCATGCTAAGAGTCGGTGTCCGATAGTAGACTCCTCCTTTGCCAATTTGTAGAAACCTGGATGGACCAGCCTTCAAATGGTATGCCCGTTTGCTGCCAAACTCCATTCACTATTGGGATGAAATAGAGCACTTGTTCTATAAGTGTTTATATGAGTTGAAAGAGAGGTTTAGGCCATAGGCCTTCTCACTATGACCCAAGGGCCGAATGAGTCGGTCGATAAGTTCATTAGGAGATGGAGGGACCTTGTCGTCTATCAAAGTAACCCCATGCTTAAGATGGATGCGATCCAAACTTGCATCTGAAAAATGAGAGAGGAAATATCACCTCATGTCGAAGCATCCAACCCCCTCACTGTCATAGATATGATCTCCAATGTAAACATTGAGAGCCTGCTCAAGCACCACATAGGCACTCACCCCTAGGCATCGAGTGGAGGCACAAACCAAAATTCCAACAGCAACTGGTCTAACTTGTGTAATAATCAGCAAAAAGATGTGGTTCACACAGCAATCGCAGCCACACCAACTAATCCCAAAGTACTCGCAGGTCAAGCACCCTCAAAAAATCTAGATACCTCTCGAGGAATGCCTCAACTGAAGGCTTAAGGGGAGCTTCAACAAAAGCAACAACACCCACAATCATATAACTAGGTGCCTCCACCTCCAAACCTTTATCGAAAAGACTACTATGAAGAGAAAATGAATCAAGTTTACAGTTTCGATAAGGAGTGAACCCCAATGATCTTACAAATGTTGTTGGAACAAGGGATGATGACCCTGCTTGAGGCAATAAGGCCAGATGAGGTTGGCCTTACAAACAACAAGAGGTATAGTCTCTATTACCTCATGGTGAGGCATGTGGTCCAAATTGTTTTACCCTCAAGGATCACATTGACGCTTTGATCCGAAAATGAAAAATTCATCTAGACATCCTCAAAAAGGCGTTCGAGGCGTCCAAGTCCTCCCATGCAATCACAATCAAGGAGGAAGAGCAACCTCGGATATGCTTCCAAGATAGCTATCACCTGAACTCTTCCCTGTGTTGTTCGAAATGCTGGTCAGTCATGAGATGATCCATTCGTACCGATCCAAAGAGCCAAGACACTTAGATCAAGGATGCGAGAATCTCTGGTACGCATACCACCAGTTGAAAGGTCATGATATATCTCAATGTTGGGGTTTCAGATCCATTTGAAAATACTCATGGCAAAGCGATGAGTGATTGTGATCGGGCATCTAAGGAGACTTCCGGCCTTGTCAAGTGTCGATGATTGCCTCATGCTGTCGAGCGAATTCTATATGGCCTTGATCCAAGATCTTTCCCGTCCCAAAGTGTATGAAGCCGATGTTGAGAGAATCGAAGTGGATCCGGCAATTTTCAATAACTATATGGTCATCACCTTCTCTAAAGATGTCCTTCAACTAGGAGAGAAGTTCCACAATAGGCCTTTGTTTGTGACTTCTGAACTGCATGCTTATCCGATTAACCAGATAATGCTTGATGGCGGTTATATAGTAAACCTCATCCCAAGGAGGATCCTTACCCACATAGGGTTGCGGGATGATCATCTCAAGCTTTCGAACCTTACGGTACAAGGATTCAATCCATCGGGGGAGAAACCGGCTGGTACCAACTATCTCCATCTCAAAATTAACAATCTAAATGTCTACACCTAGTTTGATGTAATCGAGACAGATGCCCCCTATAAGATATTACTTAGTCTTCCTTGGCTTCATGACCATGGGGTGGTCCCATCTACATTCCATCAGTTCTTCAAGTATAGCCAACACAAAAAGTAGCACACAATCTATGATGATACGAGACAATTTCCCACTGCCGAGTCGCATTATGCGGATGCAAAGTATTACTTTACCATTCCCGTGCGTCCTCAAAAGCCAATGCCACTTATGGAAACCAAACCTAGCTGCACTATGAGAAGGGCCGAGGGTTCGTCCCATGATGATGTCAAAGATGTGGCATGATCACTTGCCAATATGTTTAAGGAAGTGGAGAGGTGTGGCAAAATATTCCCTCTGACCTCGATTCATGTAAACATCCCTCGTTCCCCCTTGAAGGTGCTACCTCACTACCATGAGGGGTAAACATCCACTCTCCCTTTCCAAGAGCCACACCTGATAGAGGCCCAAATGGAGCAAACCATGAAGTATGGGGAGACAATGGATGTTAGTGTCCTTGCTCCAAGGGTCACTTATACCCCAAACAACCAAAAGGTCCTTCACATCCTAATTCCCTTGTTAGATGCTGATGTTGTGTGCTGAGTTGCTGCGACTAAAGAAGCTGACCAAAAGGTCTTGCATATCCTAGTCCCTCTAAGGGAGGAGGATAATGCTTACCTTGCACCTAGGGTCACTTATACAAATGATAATGAGAAAGTCTTGCACATCCCCATTTCCCTCTTGGAAGCAGATGTTGCTCGTCGAACAGCCGCGGTCAATTGTGCTCATAAAAGGGTCTATCACATCCTATTGCCTTTAAGGGAGGAGGATAATGCTTACCTTACACCAAGGGCCACTCACACACATGACTATCAAAAGGTCCTATAGATCCCAGTCTCTTTACCAAAGGTGGGTGAGGGTGACCAAACCATAGTAACCAACCCTCCTGCCAAAGTCTTCACCAACATTCCTTTTCTTCAGCAAAAAATCCTCAAGCAAACCACTATATATGATCTAAATAAGAAAGTTCAAGATATTCTTGATCAAATAGAGGTCATATGTAAAGGAAAGGCTAAAGTGGAAGAGGCTCCACCCCCGCTCGTTTCCTCTAAACCCTTGCCCGAATTCGTCCAAGAATCTCGAGGGCTCGGCTAATTGAGTCATCTCGAGGCTCAGCCTGTGCAACCACGTTGACCTTGCCAAAGTGGGATCTCTACAATACCCAAGAACATCAGATTATGGACTATGACACGCAACTAAGTGGGGACTAAATGATGGCACCCTTTGCAGTCATTGAAACTGCCGCCACGTAATACGCTGGCAAGCAAGGCCTTGGTTATATGGGCCTTCCTACTGTGCTCTCAAACCACATAGCCACCCAAATGGATCATGTGGTGGCATATCAAGACCTCCCGTCTTCACCTTGTGAACCCCCACTTCTTGAAGCTGATCCTTCCCAAGCCACTCAGGCATCCCATGATCTGCCACCTTCACCTTGTGAACCTCCTTTTCTTGAAGCAGATCCTTCCCAGGGTGCACCTTCACCTTGCGATCCCCCTCTCCTTGATATAGCCCCGTTCTAAACTGCCCTAGATGTGGAGATGTCCTCACTTCCTAAGCTATTGAGATCCTGAAAATTTGGGAGATGGAAAAAGAGATTCCAGTCCTCGACCAAAAGATGGAGGTGCTCGAAATTAATGAAGAACCTTCTAATCCCCTACCCTCTGATGAGGTGGAGGTAGAAGAGGAACCCGAAGTATTGGAAGATGGTGGACAAGACAGAACTGATGATCCGGAAGAAATAAACTTAGGTAATGAAACTAACCTGAGGCCGATCTTCATCTCAACCGTTATACCACCTGAGGAGCAATAAGAATATTCCACCTTCCTTTGAGCAAATTGAGATGTCTTTGCATGACACTACCATGTGATGCCTAGTCTTGACCCTCAAGTTGCGATTCATCGGCTTTGTATTGACCCATCTTTTAAGCCTATAAAATTGAAATCAAGAAGATTTTGAGCTAACCTTGAAATCCAGATCGAAGCCGACGTGAGCAAGCTCAAGGTAGCCGGCTTCATCAAAGAGGTCAAATACCCCAAGTGGTTGGCCAATGTTATCACGACCCTGCTCCCTATCATCCTACTATATTTTTGTTATTATAAAAGAGTGAGCTGTAAAGCCCAGTACATAGATCAAGTCGTCATGCCTTCATGCTTATGAACATTCTCTCATAAAAATAGTTAGGGTGTTATGAAAATCTTTTAAAACATGAGCCATGTATCAAAATCATCTCTAGTAGGGTGTAGTGCACAATTCATAGTAAATCAGTGACAAATCAAATCAATCATATATGATATGAAATATAGGTCTATTTAGTCATTTAACCGTACAAGTCTTAACAGATCGATATATATAAGCAACAACAATTGTCAACTAACTCACTCCCTAGTTCCCCTACTTCTGAAGTAGAAGCTCTATCCATCAGGCCAAGCCAATCCCATTGCTTAGGACTTCTACCATCACTTAGAAGGGAAAATAATGACAAATGGATGACCCATTTCGTAATGCCTTCACACACATACACACAGTCCCCAACGTGCTTTGGGGCTTTTGATAAGCGGTGGCCTTGCAAGACACGACCCACATTTGTTCTTTAGCTGGAGGGCATTACATGACCAATGGATGACCCATTACGTAGTGCCATACATACATATTGCGGGGCATGACCCTCCCATGTGACTCACATCCTAACTCCCTTCCTATCATTAGGAGTCAGGGAAATACTATCTCAACTACCGGCACAACTTTCTTATCATATCACATAATACTACCAACGGATGACCCATTGCGTAGTGCCTCACCTCACATTCTTATCATATTATATTACACTACCAATGGATGACCCATTGCATAGTGCTTTACATATTTATTATCATATCATCTTACACTACCAATGGATGACCCATTGCATGGTGCCTGCTACACATATCATTTCATCACAAAGTTTTCTTTCATATCATACTAGAGCATATCTTATTATCATGCCTTCATATCATAACTGAGCATGTCTTACTATATGCATTCATATCATAACTGAGCATATCTCAATATCATGCATTCATATCATAACAGAACATAACACAATAGAGCATAACTCATGTGCACATATCATCGAGCTTATTAGCTCAAAGGGCGTCATCGGGTTATTTTTCTGGTTTTTTCCATAGTGCATACGGTCCACCTTTAGGGGCATAACAAGAAATTCAAAGTCATTTAGATCCAAGACCACTTTCATAGCAGTCTCGGCTCATGAAAACACAATTTTCATGAACGGGGTGTGTAAGGACCCCAAATTTCTGAACCTAAACACTCACGGCTGTGAAGAGGAAGAAGTGCCAGTGCTGGCTGAGTTGTGTCAGCACCGGTTGTGAAGAGGAAGAAGTGCCAGCACCGGCTATGAAGAGGACGAAGTGCTAGTGCCGGCTGTGAAGAGGAAGTAGTGTCAGCGCCGACTGAGTAGTGCCAGTGCCGGCTGCGTAGTGTCAGCGCCAGCTGAGTTGTGCTAGCACCGGCTGAGTAGTGGCAGCGCCGGCTGAGTAGTGGCAGCGCCGGCTGAGTTGTGCCACCGCCGGCTGAGTTATGAGTAGCGCCGGCTGTGTAGAGGAGCTAGCGCCGTGCGTGTTATAGTAGGATGTGTAGAGGAGTTAGCACCGCGCGTGTTATCGTCGGTTGTGGAGAGAGAGGGGCTAGCACCGGCTGTGTCTCGCCATGTGTGTGAGCTACCGTGTATGTTGTGGGCCATCGGGTGCAGCTGTATAGGGTGGTCCAAGGGACTTCATCTTCTTTTATGCACCGTTTGTCCCCATGAGTTGCCACTTGTTGACCATGTGTGCCCATGTATGCCACTTATGAACTCTTGCACACCACTTGTCACTTGCTGCCCTTTCTCTTTTATAAATAAAGCCCTCCTCATCTCTCTAAGAGCTTTTGTTCTCTCTCCCTCTCCTACTTTCTCTCTCTCTCTCTCTCCCACACTTGGAGCCTCAAGCTTTGGGATCTTGACCTTTGAGGAGGAGCTTAGTGGAGGGTAAAGTTGGAGTTCTTGTGAGGTAAGTAGATCATGTTAGTGTAGTATGAAGCATGAATAATGTATGAATTATGTATGAATGAAGAATAAATCCAAGCATGTATAAAGCATGATTTAGGAATGAATGAATCTTGAATTTAAGTATGATATTAGACATGACGTTGTATAGAAATTGTGTGAATGAATAGGATTGTATGCATGTGTTGTGTTCTGTTTTCCAGGACGTGGGTCTTGTTTGTATGAATTGATAAGCATTGTTTTAATTTCTGTTGAGCCTGATAATTGGTGATTTGATGCACTTGTGAGTCTAGTTTAAGTTAGAATTGGTTTCATGTGGTTATCTTGTGTAGTTTAGAACTTATGTCTATTATGACTGGACAGTGGAATTCTAGGGAGAATTAAGGTTCTTGTGACTCTCTATTGGCCTATCAAATAATTTCATAATTGCCTCAAGCCACTGCCATTGGAAAGATCTCTGAGTCTATTTAAGTTTGATACTTATGTCTACTTGAGATTCTTGATAGTTTGAAAGATATGCCTCAATTTATGCATGTATGTCACTGTTAGAAGACTGTAATAATTCTAGAAACATTGCCTCTATTGCACTGAGACTTTACCTAATCTATTGGAGTCCAAATAACAAGAAATAATAGCCATTTAAAAGATCTATTATGACTTTGATGTTTTAACCTGGTTCTAATTCCGTATAATTGTGAAGTTATGATCTAAATTGTGGAGGCATGTCACTGATTGGCAGATTCACTGAATTTCAGAATTGTGACCTATGTAGCCATGGTTTTGGCTAACCAAATGGAGTCCTATTGCTCATAAACCTCTGCCATTTGAAAGATCAGTATGTTGGCGTAAAGTTGCATGTTGGAACTATCTTGATATTCTTGCTAGATTCAGAGGTATGCATTTGTTAAGAGGGACATGTCACTGTTAGTAAAATGTAGAGAATTCCAAAACTGTGGGTTATGTTGTACCCAAGTGTTGACTGATCAAATGACTATCAATTGACTTCATACCACTTTTAGAAGAGAGATAGTTGTGTTTACTTCAATTGCCATGATGTGACTAAATTGGGATTCCTGATGAATCAGGGGCTATGTATATTATTCTATGGCACCGTGAATGCTTCGAATCAGAGAATGCTTATGAGATGAGATATGCGGCTTATGTGATATATGTGAAATGACACCTATTGTGTGAATGATGGTGTCAGCATACTGAGTTAATTGGCATGTGAGCATATTGCATGACCAGTTGTGACAGGGTGACATTTCTAGTGATATGAGAATTTCTCGGCATGCTTTGTGCGTATCGCATTGCCTAGGACATGTGACTTCTCATGAGATGCACATGAGGTGATAATTTATGTGTAACTTCTCGGCATGCTTTGAGCATATTGCATTGCCTGAGATATGTGACTGATTGATATTAGTGAGGTGTCTGCTTTGAGAGTATTGTAGGGCCTAACTATGTGACCGATACCTTTGAGGTGCGCCAAAGTGATATGTGACTGTCTGGCATGCTTTGTGTATATCGATGCTTGAGATGTGAGATTGACCTGAGATATATGATTTCCTGAGTTATGTGGCTGATAAGAGAGAGGTGTTTGTCCTGATGCATAGGGCTAGAGTGTGAGCTAGTGTCTATCAATTTTGTTATGCTCTCTCATATGTGTTGATCTGTTGAATCTAATAGATTGCTAGTGTGTATGTGTTATCTAATATCGTATATTATGCCTGCTCTATCATGAAAAGCATCATTTTGCATTTGTGACATAATTATGATGCACGACTCCTGTTTGATGAGTATGGCATAGAGCCTTGAGCATTGTTGTGATATTATGTGTATAGGTAGGGAAGCATGATGCTGTGATATACATATTGGGTTTCTTAGCTCATTCCTTTGCTTTCATTCTTGTAGATTGAATGATGCAGGTCGATGACGGTGGGAGGAGATCGTGTTTGGTGGACTGAAAGCCCACGCTCGACGAATGGATTTCTGCTCTTGTGTAGGTGTTTGTTAGTCGGCGTCCTTGCAGTTGTTGTTTTGTGAACTTATGTATTTTGTGGTCAGGCCGGTAGTGCCTTGGATGAATTGTAGTATTCTGAATATTGTATATGATTTTTGGAGAATGCTTATGGATATGAAATGACTTTAATTTATCCAGCTTTTGTTATGTTTCTGTTGGGAGTTTTAGTTTTTCTTTCGTGGTTTGCTTCTAATTCCGCCTATCATATGCATTGAGCCACTCCCACCTGAGTGACGTTCGCGACCTTCGGTCGTGATCCTATGCTCTGTCACCCTCCGACTAGGGGTCGTGATAGGGTGACCCTTAATTTTGGCTTAAAGCTTATCAAACTGCTTGATATTCTTGGAGTATAGTTCCCGTTTTTACAGCAGGAATTTCAGTGTGACATTATCTTAGAATGATGGCATAACTTTCAAATTACAAATATTTTTATCATGGCTCCAGAACTATTTTGAAAATATACTCCTTTATATTTCATTTAGAAGTGGTTTTACCTTATTCTGATATATTTTATTCAGTGAACAGTCCCACACAAAAACACATAAAGTTCCTGAAAATTCATTTCACAATCCTGACATACTTTAAAAAACATCTCATAACTTTCAAACCAAAAGAGATATTGATAAGAGGTCTTTTCTATATTAAAATAGATTCAAAGGGGTAACTACCCACAAAATTTTGTAATCAACAGAGATTTTTTTAGTACTCAATTGATCACACAAATGGGAGTCACAGTGCTGGAAAACTCTTGTCTTCACAACATAATTTTCTAGTGTGACTATATGAAAATGGGCATAACTTCCAATCCATATGAAATTTTACCATGGTTCCAAAACTATTTTTAGAATATACTCATTTATCTTTTATTTAAAATTATTTTTACCTCATTCTAATATATTTTGGTTAAGGAGTAGTTCCACCCAAAAACACATAATAAATCTGGAAATTCATTTCACAGTTATGACATACTTCAGAAAATGCTTAATAACTTTCAAAACAATAGAGGTATTAACAAGAAGTCTTTTCCATTTTAAAATAGATTCGAAGAGGTACCTTCCCACAAAATTTTGTGGTCAACAGAGATGTTTTCGATACTCAATCTATAACACAAATAGGAGTCAAAGTTTTGAAAAACAGAGCATATTTTGGTAAGATTTCAATAGCATATACCCACAACCATATTGACAATCACATTCATATACATGCATGAATTTCACACTTGATGAACTAAATAAACATGCATCAAATAAAAGCATGAGAACATGGAAGCTAGATCTACTTACTGTACTAAGTAAACTCTAAAATTCCCTCATAGGTTTCCCTTCAAAAATGCCAAGCTTCTTAAGGCTAAGAGGTAGAACGTGGGTGTGAGAGAGAAAAAGCCCATGAAGGTGAGTATAAGATAAGCAAAGATAGGGGGGCGGCAACATGCAGCTGACAATTGCCATACATGGGGCATGTAGGTGCCACCTGGTACACAAGAGGTATGAAATCAATCATGAGAGAGAGAGAGAAGAAGTTCCTCTGGATTGTCGCACACGGCAGCATCGCACACGGCAGCATCGCACATGACAACATTGCACACAGAAGCATCACGCATGACAGCGTCACACACGGTAGCATCACGCATGGTAGCCTCTCACACGGTAGTGTCGCACACGACAGCATTGCACATTGCAGTGTTGCGCACGACAACGTCATACACCGCAGCATCGTGCACTACAACTTCGCATGCTTGGTAGCATCACACGCTCAGCAGCGTCGCAAGTTCGATAGCATCACGCGTTTGGCAGCATCGCACGCTCGACAGCGTCATGCGCTCGGCAGCGTCGCATGTGGTAGTGTTTGCATGCCAGATCCCTCGTGTCCACAACTCGGCCGCGCACTACCATATGCCGAAAAATTCTGGGTCCTTACAAATGTCATGCCGGTTAAGAAGAAGAATGGGCAAATTCGGGTTTGTATCGACTTTCGACACTTGATTGTGGCATGTCTGAAAGATTACTTCCCTCTTCCATTCACTAAGATGCTTATTGATTCGATGACTAGGTGCCAAGCCTTCTCCTTTATGGATGGTTATTCAAGCTATAACCAAATAACGATGGCACCTGAAGACAAAGAAGCTATGGCTTTCTTGACTCTCAAAGGGGTCTATTACTACACGGTGATGCCATTCGGGTTGATGAACACATGTGCCACCTATCAAAGTGCTATGACCACCATCTTCAAAGATATGCTACATGAAGAGGTGGAATGTTACGTAGATGACCTAATGGTGAATCGGGTGAGAGAAGCACTCACATTTAGAATCTTGAACGATTCTTTGAGCGACTTCGTCTTCACCAACTCAAGATGAATCCTCTAAAGTGTGCCTTTGGCATGCGTCGGGACATTTCCTGGAGTTCTTTGTCAAATATTGAGACTTGAAGATCGAACCTGTCAAAATCAAGGCCATTTAAAAGATGTCATCACCAAGAAATCTTGGTGAGATCAAATCTCTCCAAGGCATGATTTATTATATTAAGAGTTTCATCTCCAATTTATCAGGAAGCTGTAAGCCCTTTACTCACCTGTTAAAGAAAGATGTGCCATTCGAATGGGACAAAGCATGTTGATTGAGCTTTGAAGACCTATTTGTTAAACCCTCCTGTACTCTCAGCCCCTATCCTTGGGAAACCCCTCATTTTCTATGTGACCGCCTTGGATGAGTCATTAGGCACCTTACTAGCACAGAACAATGAAGAGGGAAAAGAGATAGCCTTGTATACTCCTCGATCGAGAAGATATTCTTAGCCTTGATCTTCACCGTTCAAAAGCTCTAAGACTATTTTTTGGCACATGAAGTTTGGCTCATTTCATGATTCGACCCGATTAAGTTTCTCATGATGCGCCCCTATCTAATGAGTCGTCTTTCAAAATAGTCACTACTCCTAATGGAGTTTGGCATCACATATGTGCCAAAAAAATCAGTCAATGGCCAAGCGCTAGCAGACTTCTGGCAGCATACCCTCTTCCAGCAGACTCTCCCCTATCTGACAATCTCCCGGTTGAAGAAGTGTTCTGCATCGATGAACCATATGACTGGAAGATGTACTTTGATGGGGCCTTTCAATCAGAATGAGGCAGCCACTGGAATAGTGTTCTCTACCCCTCAAAATGGTATTGTCCCACTATCCCTCTCTCTCATGGGGGTGAGCTCTCACAATAAAGCCAAATATTAATCTCTCATCATAGGGCTCGAAATTTCTTCTCACATGGACTTGGAACACCTGACAATCTTCGACTCTTTTGAATTGGTAATACAATAGCTCAAGAGCGTGTATGATGTAAGAAAAGACCGTCTCAAGGTCTATTACAACACTGCCAAGTCCCTCCAGGCAAAACTCCAAGAGATATCCCTCGAGCATGTCCCCACATATGCTCAATTCACAAGCCTATGCACTTGCCAAACTTAGTGCAGCCATCCAGATCCCATTGAAAGAGCCCACGCCAATATGGGTTGCCAAATGGAGGCATATCGAACTGGTGATGAAATCGATGCTGAAGACGAGCGGTATTTGTTTCCAGAATACCCTCCTTACGCATTCGGGGCATTGCGTACAGCTAAAGACACCATTGAAGCCACAACAACTGCCGAACAACCCCTTTTTTTTGAGATCAATAAGAAATAGTAGTGTTGTACATCATTTTTTATGTACTTACATCCCTCACATGAATAATGAGAGAGCTAATGACAACTTGGTTCTGCTGGTACTCAAGACACTGCCAGACCAAAATTTTACTGCGAAATAAGCTTCAAACTAGACAACCTGGGACGAGTACTATCATGCCAAGAAATGACCTTACAACTGTAGCCCTATACTAGTGGCTTCATATCACGACCCGCCCTCGACCCCTATTCTGTGCTCGATGGAGGGTGACCGAGTACGGGCTCGTGATCCCAAGGTAGCGCATGTCACTCAGGTCAGAGTTGACTCAACATCATTATATTGGTGATCAGAGCAAACTATGGAAAAGAACTAAATCAATAACTCTAAGAGTAGATGAATATTAAAAATTGGAAGGATCCATACACCAATAAAAATGTATTACATCAAATTGTTCCTAAAATGTTACACTTGAGTTTGGGACACCAGGACCCAATATTAAAATTTTCAAAATAAAGAAAATTCAAGCTGAACTGCCCAACCACATACAAGATCTGAGTTTCTTCTTAAAGGAAAAGAAATGGCTTTGACTCCCGGCTGCAAAACACGTACTGCATGCTCTTCTGACCTGTCGATATCAATCTACAAGAGGGGAGATACAGTGGGATGAGCCATAAAGCCTAGTAAGTAGATCTAGGTGTTATACATCATTATTGAGTCTATCCATGTGTCACAAATAGTTCTTTTAGTTATAAGAATTCACAGTGCAAACGTCATATAAATAAGAAATTATATTAGTGCATCTATTATGAGCGTCATATCAAAAAGTCATAATTATCATTACAATCATCATAAATTCACATGCATTATTTAGGCATCATTCACTCACTCCTTAGTTCACCTATTCTCGAAGTAGAAGCCCTATCCATCAAGATAAGCCCATCCCATTGGTTAGGACTTCTACTGTCTCTCAGGAGGGAGGGAAATGACAAGTGGGTAAATCCACTTCATAATGCCCTCATACTCATGTACACGGTCCCCAACACGCATTGGAGTTTTCGATAGGCACTTACCTTACAAGGCATCACTCACTAGTCTCATCATATAAATTTCGAGGGGTGTGACCCTCCCATTCCATTTTTACCTAACCCTATCCTATCATTCAGTGAGTTAGAGAACATTGCTGGCATCACTTTTCTCAGTGTAACAGTATCCGCTACTGATGGGTGTCCCATCGCGTAGCGTGCAGTATCAATATAACAATATCCACTATCGATGGGTTCCCTATCACGTAGTGGCCAATATCTTAGTACCATAACGGAATTTAACCCACTACCAATAGGTATCCCATTGCGTAGTGTTCATTATCATGGCATCATATCATGCTCAAGCATTTAATTCATTCATGCTAAATCAATGCCTTATGAAAGATAATTCAAATTTTCATCATGCAAAGTTTGAGTCTCACTCAGAACTATTTAGCAGGCACATAACATTATGACACCTAGCATAAAACGCTCATGATATGAAAGCTATCACATTGCATTTACTCTTAGTAATCAACATTAGCATTACGACACTTGTCATATAACATTCGTCATGGAACTATCACAGTAGCATGGCTATTATCAATTTTCACATAACGCATAAGGACATAACACCGTTCACATAATACAATAGCATTGAGTATTCATCACATATAAATTACAACATAATACTCACACTTATCGCTTATCAATGATAACACTGCACCACTTGATTTGTTTAGTGAGTAATCCAGTAAAAGGTAACACAATACGAGCATAGGACTAAAATTTTTGTGACATGTAACGGTGGTGTACCCCTCTTCTTGGAGGCATAACTCCTAGTCTAGGAAGAATTTCAAAATGGTTCAAACATGAAACTTTAATTTTTACACGTGGATCTTTAAAAATGACGGTGGTTGAAGGTATTTGGATGGAATTTGATAGGTCAAAAGCTCGGCACACAGTGAGTGACAATACTAGGATTTCCTGCAACTGTGAACAATGACATACCATCACATTTTGTGGCATACCTCTCAATCTAAAGGGAATTTCAAAATATGATTAATATGAAACTTTAAGCTCATTCATAGATATTTCAAATTGTGGCTGTTTGGAAGATATTGGATATCGTTTGATAGGTCAAAATCTCGATGCAAAATAGGTGACAATTGTTGGAAATTTCAGCAATTGTGAGTAATGACATACCCTATCATTTTGGGGCATATCTCATGATTTATGCAAAATTTTAACATAATGCAAACGTATAATTGTAGTAGACAAGTATGTCTTTCATTCAAGAGTGATTTGAACCCATTTGGACATCGTTTAGTCACTAAAACGTTTAGTGCAAAAACCCTCACAGTTCTTAGAAATTTACTTTTGCTAGTTTGGCATGCTTCAATTAAAATACAGCATTTCATAAGCCAAGATAAACTTTGATGTAAAAACTCATTCAGGTTAAACTAAAATTGCAAGTGAGCTACTCCATAAACTTAACTAGTTTATTTACAATACTCAATCAATCATTCAACCTCATTTTAATTCAACTACATCCATACCCTTTATTCAATCATTTTTTCTCATCTTTATTCCTTGAAATCTGTTACCACCAAATTAATTGATGCATGAGCCCTAAACCTACTTACTTGATGCACATGGTGTCCTCTAACCTCCCACTCATGACCTCCTCAAGCTCAAAGCAAGGGCTTCTCCAAGGGCAGCAGTTTACCCTCACTTGCTTCTTAGAGAGAGAAAGAGAGAGAGAGAGAGAGAGAGAGAGAGAGAGAGAGAGAGAGAGAGAGAGAGAGAGCATGGGGCAAGTGAGGGAAAATGACGTTGAAAGAGGAGGGGAGAGGGTTTAAGTACTTAAAGTGGGTGGGATCCACTGTAGCTGACAGGTATGGCACCGACAAGTGTGGCATTGGCAGGAGTCACATCTTCTCCTTACACCCGCGACAGTGACATGAGCAGCACTACCCATTCTTTACCTTAATGTGCGGCGTTCCATTTCACACGTAGCGTTACCCCTAAGCGTGCGGTGATACTCCTTACAAGCACGACGATACCTCTTTACACGTACGACGATACCTCTTTACACACACGACGATACCTCTTTACACGCATGGCAATACCTCTTTACACGCACGACGTTACTCATTTCACGTGTGGCATTACCTTTATTCACACGTGGTGATGGTCCTTTATATGCATGTGTTGCTCTTCCTCCTCTCTCTTCTACACCCACGACGCTAGGTCTCTTCTTTACACACATGGTGCTAGGCCTCGTTTACTACATTATTACCTTGTGTGTCTCATGACTTGGGAAAATTTGTGGTCCTTATATCATCCCCCCCTTAAAAAGGATTTTGTCTTCAAAATCATATTGATGTTAATAAAAAATGTGGGGGTATTTCTCTCTAATTTTGTCCTCTCATTCCCACATTGATTCTTCTCTTGAATGATATTGCCATTGTACCCAAACCAAGGGGATTTCTTTACTACACAAAACCTGTACTCTCATGCCTAATATCCCAATTGGTCAAGTCTTCCCTGATCGGGATTGGTTTGCACTCCAAAACATGGAACGGGTCAGGTTGATATTTTCATTGCAGGGATACATGAAAAACATTGTGAATGTTGGCCAATCTAGGTGGCAAGACAAGCTAGTATGCCATGTTCCCAACCCTTTCTAAGATTTCAAAACTCCTAATGAATCACGAGCTTAATTTTCCTTTTCTGTCAAATCTCATTATGCCTTTCGTTGGCGATACTTTCAGGAAGACCTAATCCCACTTCAAACTCGAGGTCTCTCCTGCGATTGTCGGTGTAACTCTTTTGCTGACTTTCGGTTGTCTTGAGCCGTTCTAAAATTAAGGTGACCTTTTTAGATGTTACTTGAACAATTTCAGGCCCCAATAATTTTCTCTCGCGAACCTCATCCCAACAAATGGGCGACCTACATTTTCTTCCATATAGGGCCTCATATGACGCCATTTGAATACTGGCTTGGAAGTTGTTGTTATAGGCGAACTCTATTAGAGGCAGATGGTCTCCCCAGCTTCCCTTAAAATAAGTAACACAAGCCCTTAGCATGTCTTACGAAGTTTGATTGGTTCTCTCTGATTGCCCATCTGTCTGGGGGTGAAAGGCGGTGCTAAAGGTAAGTCTGGTTCCCAAGGCTGACTGCAGATTTGTCCAAAACCTAAAGGTGAACCTGGTGTCCTTATCAGACATGATGCTGATAACTATTCCATGTAACCTTACAATTTCTCTGATGGATAACTGGGCTAACTTGTCCAGGGTGTAAGTTGGGCGAACCGGTAAAAAGTGAGCAGCTTTAGTTAATCGGTCCACAATGACCTTGCCCTACACTTGACCTTGGCAGCCTAGAAACAAAGTCTATCATGATGTGTTATCATTTCCACTCTGGTATGGGCAAGGGCTGTAACAGTCCAGTAAGTTTCTGATATTCTGCCTTCACTTGCTGGCACGTCAAGTACTTAACAACAAATTGTGCCACATCCCTCTTCATGTTGTTCCACTAGAAGACCTTTTTTAGGTTCTAGTACATCTTTGTACTCCCTGGGTGCCGTGTAGCGGGAGTGGTATACTTCTTCTAGAACAACCTTTTTTACACTTCTATCATTAGGAACACATTAAACCTCAATAACTCATCACTGCCCATAGTGAAATCCTATTTTTCTTCCATATTCATTTATTCTAGGACTTTCATAAGTTGAGGATCGCGTCACTCAAATCTGTTGAAAGAGCTGAGGCTCTATCCTCATACACGAAAGCATTCCGACCCCATCATAAAGGGCAGAGTTGGGTGCCATTCCATTGCATCCTCTAGCAATCTTATTTCTCGAACCATCAGGTGTGCCACTGATACTACAGCTTTTTGGGTTAGGGCATCGACTACCACGTTAGTCTTGCCCAGATGGTAATCGATTGTACAGTCGTAATCATTCAATAAGTTCATCCATCTTCTTTGCCTTCTATTCAACTCCTTATGGGAAAATAGGTATTTGAGGCTCTTATGATCCGTGAACACCTTGAGTTGGGCCCCATAGAGGTAGTGTCTCCATATTTTCAATGCAAACACTACAGCCGCAAGCTTTAAGTCATGAGTTGAATAATTTTGTTCATACGGCTTGAGCTGCCTGAAGGCATAAGCAATGACCTTCCCGCTTTGCATGAGTACATACTCGAGCCCTTTATGAGCAACATTGGTGTAAATCATAAAGTCCTCATTTCTTTTGGGAAAGGTCAATATCGGGGCTGTGGTGAGTCTCTTCTTAAGTTCCTGGAAGCTTCCCTCACAGTCATCTGACCACACAAATCTCACATTCTTCTTGGTCTGTCGAGTAAGAGGAAGCACTATCTTTGAGAATCCCTCTACAAAGCGCCTGTATTATCCCGTTAACCCTAGAAAACTATGAATTTCAGTCACATTTGCTAGTTGCTCCCACTTGAGTATGGCTTCAATCTTAGAGGGGTCGACTGTGATCCCATCTTTAGAAATGATGTGCCTAAGGAAAGCTATATTGGGGAGCCAAAACTCACTCTTACTTAATTAGGCATATAATCTTTCTGAGTTCAAAGTTTGCAAGACAATTCTCAGATGTCGTTCATGCAGTTCCCGGCTCTTCGAATATACCATGATATCATCAATAAAGACCACTACAAAATCATCCAGGAAAGGTCGGAACACTTTATTCATCAAATTCATGAATACAACGGCGGCATTGGTTAACCCAAACGGCATTACAAGGAACTCATAGTGACCATATCGAGTTCTGAAGGCGGTCTTTGGGATGTCTCCCTTCTTGACTCGCAGTTGATGACACCCCGATCAGAAGTCGATTTTTGAAAATACTTGGGCCCCTTGGAGCTGGTCGAAAAGGTCGTCAATCCTAGGCAGGGGATGCTTATTCTTCACTATTACCTGGTTCAACTGCTTAGAGTCAATACATAGCCTCAGAGACCCATTCTTCTTCTTCACAAATAGGACCAGTGCACCCTAGGGTGACACGCTGCGTCGAACGAATCCCTGATCCAACAATTCTTACAACAGTTCTTTCAACTCCTTCAACTCTACTGGAGCCATTCTATACAGGACTTTGGAGATGGGAACAGTGCCATAGACTACATCTATCTCAAATTCAATCTCCCTTATTGGAGGTAGGAACGGTAATGCTTCTGGAAATACTTCATGTACTTTCTTACTACTGGTATCCCTTTTAGCTGAGACTAGATGCCCAGATTTTCAACCACATAAGCTAGATACCCTTCACTCTTCTTAGCTAGGAGGCGAGAAGCCCAAAGTGCAAAGATAAAGTGCAGAGGGGAAGTTTCCCTGGTGCCCTCAAAGTGTAGCTCAGCTTGGTCAGGTCGTCTAAAGGTCACCTTCTTTTCATGGCAATTGACGGTGGCATGGTGTGTGTACAACCAATCCATGCCCAGAATAACGTCAAAATCCTGAATCTCTAAGAGGATCAAGTCTACAGGAAGGTCACACCAATCAATTGTAATTCCACACTGTCTATACGCTTTATCAGTTTCCATAGTATCCCGCATAGGTGTGCATACTACTAGAGTAAAATCAAGACATGTGGGCTCAACATTTATATAGCAAGCAAAAAGGGGTGCAACAAAAGAGTGATAGGAACCAGGGTCAATTAAGGCTCTAGCTTTAACACCACAAATAGAGAGCGTACCGCTAATCACCGACGTAGACACCTTGGCTTCTTACTCGGTAAGGGCAAATACTCGTCCTTGTGTCTTTGGTCGGTTCTCCGTCTTCGTCAAAGGGAAATCCTTGACCCAATGGCCTGACTGATCACACCTGAGACACTTGTCCAGCTTCTTGTAACATTCGGTGGTAGTGTGGTTGTTCCTCCCACAATGAGAACAGATCGGGAGTCGTCCATTCTCCAGGTTGCTCGAAAAATTCTTCTGGGCCTTCTGGTTACGCTGGTAAGGCCTTCCTCTAATGTCCCTCTTTGGAAATTGCTGAGGCTTCTTCCTAAAGTTTCCCGAAGATGCGGGCTTCAACTTTCCTTCCGTTCTTAATAGATTGTCCTTGCAATCTCTGTCAATCTTCAAAGCGAGGTCTACGATTGAGGCATATGACTTAAGGTTGGCTGACAGTACTCTCCCTCTAATGTCCTGCTGAAGGCCCCTTTCAAATTTAGTCTCCTTTCGCACCTTAGTGTTAATGATGTGAGGTGCGTATCTAGAAAGCTCCGTAAATTTAACGGCGTATTGCTCCACTATCATAGCCCCTTGCTGAAGCTCAATGAACTCTACTTCCTTACTCTCCCTGACGGAGTCTAGGAAGTACTTCTCGTCAAATGCCGTCAGGAAGTTATCCCAAGTGGTCTCGGTTCCTGACTCTCTCCAAGATTTTTTTACTGAGTTCCACCAATATTCAGCCTCTTCCTCCAGCATGAAGGTTCCCAACCTGACTTTCTGCTCATCCGAGCAGTGTAACACTTCTAGAATCTTCTCTATATGTCTCTTCCACCTCTCAGCTTTCTCTACCCATCCTTACCCTAAGAAGGTTGAGGGTGCCAGTCTTCTGAATCTTTTTATCAGGCTACTGTCATTTTGCTCTGGGGTAGGTGTAGACTGGGCTGGCATCGACTCCTTCATCATTTGGGTCATTGCCCCCAGAGTCCTATAAAACTCATCGAGTATCTCGGTGTTCTCATTGTTGGAACTCAAAATGTTGGCACAAGCCCTCGGCATCTTCAAACTAGCACAGGAGCATCCAGTCACTAATCTATCCTAAATCTATTCTAAGGACTCTTCTGCAATCCCCCTAGGCTAAAAATCCTATCCTGGTTGCTCTGATACCATAACTGTCACGACCTCGCCCCCGACCCCTACTCCGTGCTCGATGGAGGATGACCGAGTACGGGTTCGTGATCCCAAGGTAGCGCCATGTCACTCAGATCAGAGTTGACTCTACGCCGTTATATCGGTGATCAAAGCAAACCATGGCAAAGAACTAAATTAATAACTCTAAGAGCAGATAAATATTAAAAATTGGAAGGATCCATACACTGATAAAAAATGTACTACGTCAAATTCTTCCCAAAATGTTACACTTGAGTTTAGGGCACCAGGATCCAATATAACATTTTTCCAGAATAAACAAAATTCAGGCTGAACTGCCCAACCACATACAAGATCTGAGTTTCTTTTTAAAGGAAAAAAAATGGCTTTGACTCCCGGCTGCAAAACACATACTGCATGCTCTTCTGACATGTCGATATCAATCTACAAGAGGGGAGATACAGTAGGATGAGCCATAAAGCCTAGTAAGTAGATCTAGGTGTTATACATCATTATTGAGTCTATCCATGTGTCATAAATAGTTCTTTAGTTATAAGAATTCACAGAGCAAACGTCATATAAATAAAAAATTATATTAGTGCATCTATTATGGGCGTCATATCAAAATGTCATAGTTATCATTCAATCATTACAATCATCATAAATTCACATGCATTATTTAGTCATCATTCACTCACTTCCCAAAGTAGAAGCCCTATCCATCAGGCTAAGCCATTCCCATTGCTTAGGACTTCTACCATCTTTAAGGGGGGAAGGCAATGACAAGTGAGTAAATCCACTTTGTAATGCCCTCATACTTATGCACACAATCCCCAACACGTATTGGGTTTTTTGATAGACACTTACGTTATAAGGCATCACTCACTAGTCTCATCATATAAATTTTAGGGGGTGCGACCCTCCCATTCAATTTTCACCTAACCCCATAATTCAACGAGTTAGGGAACATTGCCGGCATCACTTTTCTTAGTGTAACTGTATCCGCTACATATGGGTGTCCCATCGTGTAGCGTGCAATATCAGTATAACAGTATCCACTACTAATGGGTGCCCCATCGCGTAGTGGCTAGTATCATAATACTATAATAGAATAGTATACATTGCCAATGGGTGTCCCATTGCGTAGTGGTCATTATCACGATATCATATCATGCTCAACAATTTAATTCATTCATGCTAAATCAGTGCCTTATGATAGATAATTGAAATTTTCATCATGCAAAGTTTGAGTCTCACTCAGAATTATCCAGCAGTCACATAACATTATGACACCTAGCATAAAACTCCCATGGTATGAGAGCTATCACATTACTTTTACGCTTAGTAATCAACATTAGCATTAAGATACTTGTCATGTAACATTCGTCATGGAACTATCACAGTAGCATGGCATTTATCAATTTTAACATAACGCATAACTGCATTGCACCGTTCACATAACACAATAGCGTTGAGTAGTCATCACATAAAAATTATCACATAACACTCACGCTTATTGCTTATCAACGATAACACTGTGCTACTTGAGTTTCTTAGTGAGTAATCCAGTAAAAGGTAACACAATACGAGCATAGGACTAAAATTTCTGTGACGTGTAACGATGACATACCCCTCTTTTCGGAGGCATAACTCCCAATCTAGGGAGAATTTCAAAATGGTTCAAACATACAACTTTAAGTTTACATGTGGATCTTTAAAATGGCAGTGAGTTGAAGGTATTTGGATGACATTTGATAGGTCAAAACCTCGACACATAGTGAGTGATAATACTAGGATTTCATGTAACTGTGAACAGTGACATACCATCATATTTCGGGGCATAACTCGCAATCTATGAGGAATTTCAAAATGAGGTTAACATGAAAATTTAATCTCATTCATTGATATTCAAATGGTAACTGTTTGGAAGTGATTGGACTTTGTTTGATAGGTCAAAAGCTTGACAAAAAATAGGTGGCAATTGCTGAAAATTTTAGCAACTGTGGGTAATGACATACCCTATCATTTTGGGGCATATCTCTTGATTTATGAAAAATTTTAATATGGTAAAAAACCTTTTTTTTTGTAGTAGACATGCATATCTTTCATTCAAGACTGGTTTAAGACCATTTGGACATCGTTTGGTCATCGAAACGTTCGGTGTAAAAACCCTCACATTTCTTGAAAATTTACTTTTGCAAGTTTGGCATGCTTCAATTAAAATACAACATTTCATAAGCCAAGATAAAATTTGATGTAAAACCTCATTCTGGTTAAACTAAAGTTGTAAGTGAACTACTCCATAAACTTAACTAGTTTATTTGCAATACTCAATCAATCATTCAACCTCATGTTAATTCAACTACATCCATATCCTTTATTCTATCATTTTTTCTAAACTTTATTCCTTGAAATCTATTACCACCAAATTAATTGATGCATGAACCCTAAACTTACTTGCCTGATGCTCACAGTGTCTTCAAATCTCCCACTCGTGGCCTCCTCAAGCTCCAAGCAAGGGTTTCTCTAAGGGTAGTAGTTCACCCTCAATTTGCTTCTTAGCGAGAGAGAGAGAGAGTATGGGGCAAGTGAGGGAAAACGACGTTGAAAGGGGAGGGGAGAGGGCTTAAGTACTTAAGGTGGGTGGGATCCACTGTAGCTGACAGGCACAACACTGATAGGTACGGCACTGACAAGTGCAGCACTAACAGGTACGATACTAACAAGTGTGGCGTTAGTAGCAGTCGCATCTTCTCCTTACACCCGTGGTAGTGACATGCGTGACACTACCCATTCTTCACCTTCACGCGCGGTGTTCCTCCATTTCACGCGAGACAATACTCCTTACATGCGTGGAGAAACCTCTTTACACGCGTGGCGATACCTCTTTACACGTGCGGTGATACCTCTTTACATGCACGTCGATACCTCTTTACACGCGTGGTGATACCTCTTTACACGCATGATGTTACTCATTTCACGTGCGGCGTTACCCTTATTTACGCGCGGCGATGGTCCTTTATATGCACAACATTGCTCGTGTGTAAGGACTAAGGTTTTCTCAGCGAAGAAAATACACACGACGGTAGGAGTGTCAAACAGAGGGTAACACCATCTGTGAAGTGAAAGGGGAGTGCCACGTGTGAAGAGAGGGAAGTAGTAACGTCGCTCGTGAAGAGAGAGAAAGAGCAACACCGTGCTGGTTAGGTGCCTCGATCTCACCCTCCAGGTCGGGTTGACCTGGTGGCATGGTTCTAGGTTCGAGATGGACCCGAGATCTGAGATCGCTCTCTCGAGAACCACGTAAAGAAGACGTGGGCAGGAGTACCCACCGGTGAGAGAGGAATTAGGATCGTGTGGCGGGGCTTACCTCACGTGGGTCCGTAAAACGCTCGGACTAGCTCGCGTGGGAGACCTCGTAGATCACGTTGGAATGCCCTCCTGGCCTATGGCCGGTTAGGAATCGCCTCCCTTGACCTGTTTCTCTTTTCCTGCAAACACACTCACACATCAAAGATACAGAGGGTGAGTTCACACATGCATGTGTGTACTCAAGAAAGAAATAGAAAAGAACATAAGAGAATCCGTGTAAATTAGATAGCCTCACGGCGTCTTCTGGACGTGAGACTCTCGATACATATTTTACAAGAAAGAAATAAAAAAAAAAGGAAAAATAGAGAGAAAGGAAGCGTTTGTCTTTGAAAAAGAGAGGAAGAGGAATAAGAGAGAAGGCTAAGGTCAGCTTAACTCTCGCTAAACCTTCCAAAGGGGCAAAAAAGAATGAGAGAAGAGAAGAGAAGAAAAGAGATAAGAGGAGAAAGTGAGAGAAGAAGTTTGAACAGGCGGCTGGGCTGACACAATGATAAGACCAGTACAGCGACTGATTTTGTGTGGTAGCAAGACGATAACTCAAACCGGCATGGCGATAATACTGCTCGACGACAAGACTCACATTAGCACAAGGCTCAGCCTACCTTCTGGTCAAACAAGCGATGGAGAGAAAGAGAGGAAGTGAAGACTAGCTTGACTTTCGTTAGGTCTTCCAAAAGAGAAGAAAGTGAAAATAAAAGTGATAGAAAATGAGAGAGATGAATGAAAATGAAAATAAAATAGAATTAGAAAATGGAAAAGGGACTAAACTAAAATAAAATGAAATAAAGTAACATAAAGTGAATACATTAAAATAGAGTAAAATAAAATAAAATATAAGGGATGGAAGAAAATAAGATAGGATGAGATAAATAAATATAAGAGTTAAATGAAATAAAACAAGTAACTAAAATAAAATGGGATATGATAAAATAAAATAAGATAATAAAATCAATAATGAAATAAATAAAATAGAATTGGGTAGGAAAAATTAGATGAAATGAATGGGGGTAGATGAAATTAAAGGAACATAAGCTAAGATGGATGGAGTCTTTAAGTAAAACGAAATAATAGAAATAAAAGACATTAAAAAAAAAATTTAATTAAGGGAGAAGGGGGTTTATTTGGATGAGAGAGATAGAGGGAAGAGTATTGGATTTGAAAGGAGAAGGGGTGTTTAGAATGCGTGTTGGTTAAGAGAGAGAGAGAGGATTGGATATTGGGTATATGTGGGTGAAAGAAGATAACCGTGAGATAAAAGAAGAAAGGGGAGATTGATTGAGAGACTTGAAGTTGAACGAAGTGAGGAGAGGTGGACCAAACTTTGACGAAATGAAAAGTGAACCGGAAAAACGAAACGAAAAGAATGAAAGGGGATGGGTTACAAGTGGGTTTTTTTAGAAAGAGGATGAGAGTTTGCACGGAGAAGATAGGAGAGCCAGCAGCAAGGTAATCGAAGAGGATGGTGGCAAGGAAGAAAGGCGAAGATGGCTGAGGTGGTTGCAGGCGGTGATTGAGGAAGAAGAGGGTGAGGTGATGGCCGCTAGTGGTGGTTGCAGCAGGAAGTGGCGGATAGAGAGAGGGCTGCGAGAGTAGCTGGGAGTTGCAGAGGATGAGAGAGAGAGCAGTGGCGGATGATGAGGAGAAGGTCGCAGCAGAGAGCAGAACAGGTGACAGGGGTAGAGACGCGTGGAAGGGATGTGATTGAGAGAGGTGGAGATGGGGAGAGATGGTGGCGAAAGTAGGGAGCGGATTTTTGGGTACAGGAAGGAGGAGAGGACGTGAAAGCATATTAGTGGAAGCGTGGGGCTGCTGGTTGCAGGAGGCCTGTTGTTTTTTCTTATCAGAGAGAGAGAGAGCGATGGGAGGTAAGGGCGCAGCAGGTTGCCGGGCAGTAGTGAAGAAGATGAGGAGAGAGAGGGGACGGCGAGTGTAGGACAGGGAAGGTTGGTTGCTGAGTAGCAGGCGGCAGGAGAGAGAGGGTTAGTGATGGCAGAGAAAAGTGGTGACTGGAGTTGGCTCGGCAGTGGAGTTGGCTCAGCAATGGAGTTGGAGAGAGCACAACAGTGTGAAGGAGTTGTGCACGGCGATGGGTTGTGGTTGGTAACGCGCTGAAGATGGGTTGGTGTGATGAACGGCATTAGGGGTTGGTTGCATACAGTGATGGGTTATGTTTGCACACGGCGATGGGGTTGGTTGCATACGGTGATGAGAAGAAAAGTTTTGGGAAATGGTGATCGCGTAGGACCAAGGAGAGTGAGAGGGAAAAAGGGGACACAAGGGTGCACAATAAGGGTGATGGGAGGGATCATACCAAAAGAAAGGTATGGAAGGTGGACATGGGGACTATCAAAAAGAAAAGGCGAAGGTGGACTCAAAGGTGCACAAGAAGCAAGTGAACGTGCGGGAAGCATGAGAAAGGAAGAGTGGTCATGAGGGACTATAGGGAAGGAAAGAGAGAAGAAGAGAAGGAGAAAGAGTGAAACACGGGCTCATGCTGGTGTTCATGAAAGAGGAGAGAGAAAAATAGGAGAGAGAGGGGAGAGAAATAGATTGAAGAGAGAAGAGAGAAAAAGAGAGTTACTTTAAGTCCAAGGGTACCACCCAAAAATTTCTCTCTCGTTCATCTCTCTCAAAAAACATGACCAAACAATGAAAAACGTTTGAAATTTTATTAAGCAAAGTCGGGTCCATTACAATAAGATATAACATAATATATATAAACTTTCACCTAAACATAGATGGATTAATCAAAATCTACCTTAATTATTAAAAAATACAATTTATTTGAATTAAAAAAATATAAAAATAGGGGCAAAATGATGATTTTGCCCTGCCCAGCAATATACAATTCCAAAACAGTCTCTGTTGCACCCATAAAACGTGTGCGATTTTTCTAAGCCGATTCGGGGTTGTTCCAATACCCGTTTGGCTAAAAGATGATCGTTTTCTCGTTGGGCTTGACATTACGATAGATTTGATACTAACTTCGAGTCACGGATTGTGTTTTTAGGCCACGATCATGGGACTTGAAATTTCTATAAATCTTGAAAACTTCCGATCGATAGTGTGCTCGTTTCTTGATGTATTCATTTGATTTCTTTACTGATTACACTGAGCATGCTGTCACGATCGCGTTGTAACAAATGCAGCTCGATTTCGTGCTCGAACGAAGATTTTACCATCTTGGGTTTGTGGTCAGAACTTGCATTCCTGCGGCCGAAATTTTACAGCAACTTCAAACTTTTGTTCGCCAAATCTAACCGTTCATCACACATGGGGTTCGGAGCAGACATAGCCCCGAACCTTATGCACGCAATGCAATTGATTTCGTGTCAATCGGGTACGTGAGCGCCGTGATATGGCCGCTTGAGTGGGTCGTGTTACTGCTGATTGTCCTGTAACCTTGATCACAAATCGTCATCTTCTCTCTAGCTTTTTTCCTTACTCGAACATCGTCACGGGACGTGCCACATATCAAAACGCTCGTCTTGACGAGGCGAACATGTTCACAAAATTTGAATGCAATCTAAAGTAAAATGAGGGAGATATGAGTCTTCAAAGTTGTTGTTCGTGACGGTGAAAACCAGTATCCTTTAATAGAGATTGGTGCAGGGAGGGCACACGGGAATAGCGTGCAGCCTCTCCCTTTTAAGTCTTTTACCCACAACCTTGTCCTGAAACATTTGTTTAAGTCAAAATTTGACTCTTAGGGGTTTTCAACCATGATGGATCCAATGGCGATGGTCCCACAGCCATCTTATTCTCCAAAAAATAGGGTTCTAGTTATAGGGTTCGTTTCAAGTTGCTAGAGGTCGATTTTTCTGAAACTGTTTCTTTGTCTGCATTGCCTTAGATATGTCAGATTGTGACGAAACTTGGCAAATGGCCTTTTGAAGTACTTAGGAACAATCTCACCCGTTTTGGGGTAATTATGAGACTATAAAAACTTCCATTATCAATCAGGGCTTTATTGACCGGCTTCTCCTTTATTCCGCATCGGCGACCCAAGGTGTTGAAAAATGTCATCAAACAGCTTGCCTCGCCAAATATTGTGCTTTGAGAGAAGCGAGAAGGACAACATTAGGATAATTTCCATCGATTTTATTTTCTTTTTTCTTCTAACCATAGGATCACGTGAACGTCGAGGAGATATCCACACAATGTTGTAACTAGGATGCTCAGAAGTTTGGATGCATTTGTTGTAGGTCCATTCATGGAGGCTCTGGGGGAGAAGAGACTTTTGAGGGATCCTATCGAAGTCCTCACCCTCACGTGAACTGTTTTGTGATTTGGAGGGATTAGTATTTTAAGTCCTCACCCTGTCAGATGGTACCTGTGATAGCCTTGTGATGATGACTGGGCTACGTGTTCACCTAGCACCGAAGAAGGGATGATGACTGGGCTACATGTCCACCCAGTACTGAAGAAGGGATGTCGACTGGACTACGTATCACCCAGACAAAGGAGAAGAAAAGAGAGAGATAGAAAGGAGCGCAAAAGAGAGAAAAAGAGAAAGAGAGGCATACACGGCGCTGCCACTACGGTGCATGTCAGGAGAGAGAAGAAGAGAATGACTGGGCTACGTGTACACCCAGCACTGAAGAAGGGAGAAAGAGACAAAGAAGAAAAAAAGAGAGAGATAAATGAGGAGAAAGAAAGGACAGAGAGAGAGAAAGAGAGGCATGCATGGCACTGCCACTATCGTGCATGTTCGAAGAAGAGAATGACTGGGCTACGTGTTACCCAGCACTGAGGATAGAAGAAAGAGACGAAGAAAAACAGAGAGAAGAATAGAGAAAGAGAGAGAAATAGAGAGAAATAGAGAGAAAAAGAGATAGAAGCGGGGGAGAGAAAAAGAGAGGCATGCATGGTGCTGCCACTGCCGTGCATATCAGAGGAGAGAAGGAGAAAGAAAGAGAGAGAGGAAGCAGGTCACACACAGTGCTACCACTGTCGTGCATATCAGGAGAGAGAAGAAGAGAAGAAAAGGAAGAGAGAGAAGAAGGGAAGAAGAGAAAGAGAAGGGTACGTGCGGCACTGCCACTATCGTGCATATCAAGAGAAGAGAAGAAGAGAAAGAGAGATGGGGGATAAAGAAAGAGAAATAGAGAGGTAGAGGAAGAGATAGAAGAATAGAGAGAGAAAGGGAAAGAAGGAGGTAGGGAGATAGAAAAAGAGAAAGAGAAATAAGGAGAAGAGCTACTGCCTTGACCAACCCGGCCTCATGGAGAAAGGTCTTTTAAAGTCTTATGCCCCAAACAAACCGCCAAGGGGTGCCTTTAGAAAGTCCTCACCCTTGTTGGACGTTGTTGGAAGACATTTTTCATCATCATGGGTCCTCGATACGGAATAAAAGGGAGAAGCCGATCAATAAAGCCTAACAAACAATGGAAATTTTGAAAGTCTCAAAATGGCCCCAGAACTGGTTTAGATATTCATAAGCACTTCAAAAGGCCGCCTACCAAGTTTCGTCGCAATTCAACATGTCTAAGGTAGTATAGAAAAAGAAACAATTTCTGCAGAATCAGCCTCTTGCACCCTGAAACGGACCCTATAACTAGAAACTATATTTTCGATGTGTCAAATTACTGTGGGACCACCACCATTGGATCCGACACAGTTCAAAATACCTAGGGGTCAAATTTCAACTTAAACAAACATTTCAGGAAGACATTATAGGCAAAAGAGCGAAACAGGAGGAGCCGCACGCTATTCCTGTGCGGCCCCCTGCAACTAAACTCCATTAAAGGGACGATCACAGATAGTGGCTCACGATATCTCCCTCGTCCGAGATTGGATCATGCTCAAACTTGTTGGAGCGTGTTTGTCTCATCGAGATGAGCGTTTCAACATGTGGCACGCCCCGTGACGACTCTTGAGCACGAAGAAAAGCTAGAGAGAAGTTGCTGATCCATGAAAGAAGTTACATGAAAATCAGCAACGACACACCTCGCTTGAGCGGCCAAATCATAGTGATCGCGAGCCCGATCGATGTGAAATAAATTGTATTGCGTGCATAAGGTCCATCACTATCACTGGTCCGAACCTCACGCATGATAAACTGTTAGATCTCTCACACAAAGCCGATGAAGTGACTACAAATTTTGGTGCCGCAATTCCAAATTCTGGCCAAAACTCAAAAGTTGCGAAATCTTCGTCCGAGCACAAAATCGAGCTGTGCTTGTTGCCACGCAATCATGATAGCATGCTCAGTGTGATCCAGTGAAGAAACCATGAAAACATATCAAGGAATGAGCACACTATCGATTCGAAATTTGTAAGATTCATCCAAAATTTTAGTCACATGATCGTGGCCTAAAAACACGATCCATGGCTCGAAGTAGGTATGAAATCGATCGTCATGCCAAGCCTTACAATAAAACAATCATTTTTGGATCACACGGGCACCAGAGCAACCTTGTATCATAAATGAAAGATCATGCAAGTTTTAGGGCAGCAGTCGAGATTATTTTGAAATTCCACGAATTGTTAGGAAGGCGCAAATCTATCATTTTGCACCCTATTTTTCTATTTTATTTAAATCAGTTAAATCTTAATTTTTAGCAATTAGGTTTAATTTTATCAATCCTCCCATGTTTGGGCAAAACTCTGTATATATCAGTACTATCATTGTACGTAGACAGATCAGCCAAAGAGACTTTTGCTTAATAAATCTCTATTTACGATATGAGAAAGAGAGGTAGGAGAGAGAAACTTTTGGATTGGTACCCTTAGGTTCAAAGTAAGTCTTTCTCTCTCTTCTCTTCATTTCTTTCTTCTTCTCTCTCTTCTTCTCTCTCTTATTCTTCGTCTTGGCTTTTCTCAAGAGGCCACGCAGGACAGTGGCAGTGCCGTGCATGCCTATTTCTTTCTTTCTTCTCCTATGGTTGCACAGGTCGCGCATAGAGATGGCAGCACCATGCGCGAGCTTCTTTCTCCTTCTTTTTGTTCATCTCTATCTCTCGGCAAGGCTCGCAGACAGTGTTGCTCATCGCTGTTTGCAGATGTGTCTTCGACGTCTCTGCGAGGAACACAGACGATGAAGCCTATTGCCGCCTGCAGGGGTCTTCCCCTATTGCCCGCCTATCGCCGCCCACGAAGGGTCGCGGCAACACTTATCGCCATCCGCAAGCTCTTTTTGTGCCCCCAGCGCCTATCGTAGTCCTCGAGCTTCCTTTGCACGCTCGGTGCTTATCATTATCCGGAAGCCTCTGTCGTACGCTCGGTGCCCATCGCCATCTACAGATTTCTTTTGCGTCCCATGCCTATCGACTTGTGCCTCATAAGGAACTATTGCCACACGCTTCAAAAGTGGCTATCGCTGCGCGCTTCACAAGAGGCTATCGTCTCCCTCAAAGAAGTGTGCTGCCTTCTCGTGTTGTCAACGATGATGCTTAGCGCCGCCCATAGTTCACTGCTCACCCTCCAGCCATGAGCAGTAGTGCCTAGTGTCGTCCAAAGGTCGTGACACTGTTGCTCCACGACTGTGAATGGCAAGGTCTAAATGCCATCGGGGTCCCCTCTCTACGCCATCTCGTGCCTTCTCTTCATTCTCTTCTCTTCTAACTTGACTGATGATAGACTCAGCATAGTATTGCCATAACGATCTGGTTATCGAGCAGTATTGTTGTCGTGTTGGCCCTGAGTACCATGCTCATCTTGTTTGCCACACCAGATTAGGACAGTCATATCGGCCTCAGTTTCTAGTAGTATTACCTTGCTGGTTTTAATAGAATGCCCGTCTTGCTACCATTCCAAGTCAATCATTGTATTGATCCAGCTATCATGCTGGTCTCATCTCCTTACTAAGTTCTCTTCTCTTTTCTACCTTTATTTCGAACTGTCCACTTCATCACCCTCACTTATGAATGTGCATTTCCATAAGACAACGGTGGTTCCTTCGGTTCTCTTGTCTTGCAAGTTAACCATGAGAATGTTGTGCAGAAAACAAGGAGATTGCAGGTCAAGGGAGGCGATTCTGAACCAGCTGAAGCAGCTGGGGGATTACCGTCGTGATATAAGAGGGCACCTGCATGAGTTAGTCTGAGTAAATCACGGACCTAAGTGAGGTTGGTCCCCACCTCACGTTAAAATTCCTCTCTCACTGGGACATCTGCCGTTGTTCTAGGAAAGAGGTTCCCGAGAGAATGATCTCAGGTCCCAGGTCTTCCGAATCTGAGACACGTGTCACTTGATCACCTAGATCCGGGGAGGCGAGATCGAGGCACCTAACAAGCTTAGCGACTCCACTAGTTGCTCAAATCGAGGTGGTTCACTCTTGCTCAGTATGTCCTTTTACTTTCTACATTACGTTCTATGGCATCTGGGTACTCAAACCGTTCATTCGAGTTGGAGATTTTTTCATCCCCGCTCTCGTGAGCATCCCAGGGAAGCGAACTGCTCAAATTTCCTTCCCTACACTCCTTCAGAGTCAGGACTCACAGTCCGGCTCCCAGGTTCTCTCCTGGATTGATGCGAAAAGGGACTTAAAGGTCCCTGACTCCCCGCTTCCTCACCTTGGTGGACCCTCCACCAAGGCCCCTTGCATTAGTAGCAAATTTGCTGCCGCACATAGCACACACCCTGCTACTGGCAAGTCCCTTCCGGTCATATTGCTGAGGTATGCCGGAAGGTTGCCTCGATCGCTTTCGCGAAAGACAAGCAGGTTGCCATCGCTCCTGAGGGTCGCCGTAAGGCAACCCCCATACTCCTTCACCACCCCGAACCTCTACACCTAGAAGCTCGTCACACAAAGGCGGAGATCCTGGGGTCTCCACCCCTTGCATACACCTAAAGGCTCGTGGTCCATCTACTCGAGCCACACCTCGGGGAAACTTTCATGCTGCCTTGAGCTCGTGTCCAAGGCTAGGCCTTCTCGGGCCGAACCTTGCACGCACCATGCACCTACATCCCACAGCTCGGGGCAGCGCCAGTTTTGCGCCAGCTCGAGCACACGAGGGTCCACTACTTTGCCCTCCTTCTCCGCACACACGGATTCACCCTGTGAGAGATAGGCCGATCTCTCACGGACACATGCTTGTAGGTCTCGGCCTCCTAAGGCCGAACCAGCTGACTTAGCCCGGGCTGACCCCCAGGTCACCTGGACGACTAACCCTAAAGGTGCACACGCACTAGGTTTACAGGTTCCTCCCCGATCCCGACTCAAACGGAGTCATGAACCAATTCCTTCTTCTGTCACTCTTCCTTCACCAAGCAAGCACCTCGAGACCTGGTACTCAAAGGTTTTCCCTAAGAGTACCATCTTGAGTCAGCCGCCTCAGGTTAGGCATGCACCTAGACCCCACAAGGGAATTCGGGGCAATGGCCTGATGTCAAACAGAAGCTTGCAACCTCTAAGGCAGCAGCCCAGACTGC
Organism: Amborella trichopoda; assembly: GCF_054954075.1. Lineage (NCBI taxonomy): Eukaryota > Viridiplantae > Streptophyta > Magnoliopsida > Amborellales > Amborellaceae > Amborella > Amborella trichopoda. The sequence continues at coordinate 27,578,007 of NC_142337.1, read as the reverse complement.
CCTCCGTCCTTGGACCCCATTCTCTGCTCCAGCTAATAGACACAGCCTTGGCATGCTCAAGAAATACAGGGCAGTCCAAATCTCAAGCTCGGTTCTAGAGTAAAGTCCATAGTAGCCTCAAGATTAAGCAAGAGAGAGGCCAACAGATTCTGATCAGAGGAGCCTCTAAGGAAGTCGAGGTTATCACCTTTGATGACCTCCTGCCTCATAACCCCTTTTTCCCTCTTCAGATCTCATAACCTGAGCAAGTCCAGGAATGTTTCTCGGTGATTATTGCCAAGAAGCCATGGTCCCATGACCGTCAAGAACCAGTCCTCACGCGATCGACATACAAGGCTCGAGTCCAATCGATGCATGTTGAGCCCCTGCAAACCGACTTACCTCGTACGAATCGCCAACCTTGAAGTCCACTACTCCATCTGGCACCGACCTTCCAAAAGAAAAGGTCAGGGTCATGGTGATCAACGAGCTGGACGACGCCAAAGAAGAGCGGATGACCAGATTTGAGGTAATGATGCAATCCATCCTTGAAAAGATGGATCACCTAGAAGCCTCCAGGTCCCCTTCTTTTCACCATGAGACCGATTCCCCATCTGGTGAAGACTTAGTTCCCAGGCAAACTCCGCCATAGGTCTCCCAAGATAGCTCTGCTTCCCGCATGGTTTTTCAAGCTGATATAGATGCTATGGTGACCCACAGTCTCAAGAATAAGGTCCCCAGCATGCAAGAGGCGTCACTTTACCAAAAGCCGTACCCCTCGTACATCGACCAAGTGCCATTTCCCCCAAACTACCAAAAGGGGAAGCTTCCCTTATTCAACGGTACTACATCCCCTCACCAGCATACGGCTCACTTCCAAGCGGCTTGTTGAGAGACGGCGATTGGACGGGCGACTCCTCCTCCATCAGTTCATCGAGACTCTCGAAGGGCCAGCCTTCCAGTGGTATGCTTGTCTGCCTCCAAACTCTGTACACACGTGGTAAGAAATGGACTAGTTGTTTTACCAACGCTTCTATGAAGTCCGAAGAAACATGGAAACCATTGAGCTCCTCACTTTGACTCAAGACCCTGGTGAGCTAGTTGACAAGTTCATCATCCGATGAAGAGAGGTGGCAACCTTTCATGCCACACCCATGACTAAAAAAGAAGCAGTTCAGACCTTCATACAAAATATGTTGCTGAGATCGCCCTGCATGTCAAGGCTTCCAATCCACCCTTCATGTCAAAGCTCATCTCTAAAGCAGTTCGTATAGAAGGTCTGTCCAAGCACCATGGTCAATCTTGTCAGCAACCCTCTAGCTCGAATTCCCCGTCCAACAGTCCGGGCAACTAGCAAAAAGCGGTGATTAGTGTGGCTGTCATCGTGACTGATACTAAGAATGCCGCCCCTCAAACCTTGGCCCTCTCCAAGGCACAAATGCCTCAGATCGAGGCCAAGCAACAATCCTACAATAGGGTCCCACCCCCTAAGAATATAAACCAAAATGACTTCTGGATTCAGCACCATATCACCAAGTATGGGGCCACGAGTTGAAAGAATGCTCTAGGTTCGAACTATAATCGTGGAGAAAGTCCAGAAAGGCCACATTGTTTGTGCCATCCTCCCAGAACGCTTCCAACGCTCCCATTCAAGAGGAAGCGCCACTACAAGCTCCTTATGAACTTACATTGGACCCTTCAGAGCCCTCGAATTCCTTGCCCTAGGAAGTCTACCATGGGTGAAGTAGGCTCAAGTCCCTGAAGCGTGAGGAAGTCCACCATGCTAGGACTACTCAGTAGCCCGATAGGGCAGACCAAACACCTCCTCAGGGAGTCAGAAGGAGACGAGCACCCAGGTCAGCCCGTCGAAGGAACCACAACCCTCAGCCACCAGTCGAGGAAGAATTTCTTAGGCCTCTTGCCCCACTGCTGACCTTGCGGTACTTCCCAGGCGCAGCTCGCCTCATCCCATCGTTCGATCACATGGACATCCCTGAGTCATCAACTGCTCGGGCTTCGTCCAATATGGGTGATGATGCTAAAAGCACCCCACAACGGTCAAAGCCGGGGCAAGACCTAAAACACCCCCTGCACATGTCCAATTCTGGCGACGACATAAAAAGCTACCCATAACATACTAACTCTTCTTCTCCTCCCTTCTCTTAAATTTCTTTTACAGGTGTAGCTCTGTAGTGCCCAGATTTCGACACTCTAAACAGAGAACTTGAAGGCACCAGCATTAGCAAGTTACAATGGAAGCGCCTAAGAAAGATGCTGGCCTAGGTGGCTGGATTCCTGACAGTCGCCGACGCCCTGACAGCCTGAGCCAAGACCAAGCCATCTTCAATCTCATGTTCCAAAGACCATCCAGCACGGGGAAAGTGAGCCTAAGATCGGGGAAAAAGCTACAGCCCACACCTCAAAAGCTTAAGGTCCTCAAATTTTCTGATCCTTCACTTTTTCCTAAGCCTCAACCTCAAACCTCTACATCCCTAATACAAATCCCTATTACTTCCCCATCAACCCAGACCGCACCGGCTGAACAACAAAGTCAGCCAGTGTCACAAACCAAAACCCAACCAAAACCTGCTCCTAAACCTACCACCTAAACTAGTGATTGGATCAGAAACACAGAAGACTAATGAAGATAGGGTGAAATATGACGTAATTGGGCATTTGAGAAAGCTTCCAGCCCTTCTAAGTATCTATGATGCCCTTCTACTGTCTAGAGACTATCGTATGGCCTTGGTTCAAGCTGTTTCTAACCAAGAGGTGTACGAGGCTGAAGTGGAGCCTATTGAGGTTGACCCAGCCATCCTAAGTGGATGCTTGGCAATCTCCTTTTCTGAAGATGACCTTTAGTTGGGAGGAAAATTTCACAATCGCCCCCTCTCCATGAATGGTGAACTACACGCCTGCCCTATTAACCGGATCCTGCTGGATGGAGGCTCAGCAGTCAACGTGATCCCAAGAAGGATCCTCACTTGATTAGAATTAGGATCTGACGACCTCACTCCTACCCACATCACCGTGCAAGGGTTCAACTAGTCAGGATAGAAGCCAGCTGGGACAGTTCGTCTTCGCCTCAAGATTGGTGACCTCAATGATTACGCTCAGTTTCATGTAACCGACACCGATACATCTTATAATGTCCTCCTTGGCAGCCTTTGGCTTCACGATCAGGGGCTAGTTCCTTCCACGCTCCACCAATGCTTCCAATAGAATCGAGATGGGAGACAACACATGGTCTATACCCATAAGAGACCGTTCCTTATAGCCGGGACTCACTATGCTGACGTTAAGTATTATTTCACAGACCTTCTAGCACCAGAAAAGTCAAAGCATGTTCAAAGCGGAGGAAAGACAAGGCAAGATCCTCCCTTTGAATCCTATCTACCCAAGTATACCTTGCCACCTCCCTGAGGTCATGGCACCCCTTCCCGAAGATGAGGCTTCTCCCTCTACTTCTAGTTCGTCAGAACAAAATGAAAAGCTATAAGTAACTCTTGAGACTGAAGAAGCCCTAGATGTGAACCTTCCAGCACCGAGGGTCACCTATACGCTAGACCAAAAGAAGGTCCTATATGTCCCCATTGGTCTTCTAGAAGCAAAATTGGCGTGCCAACCACCAAGGAAGGTACTCCATATCCCATCCTCCATGAGCAAGGAGATCACCTGTAGCCAAAAAGAGGTCTTACAACTCTCAGGGGCTCTCGGACAAGAGGTCTTACAGCTCTCAGGGGCTCTCGGACAAGAGGTCTTACAGCTCTCAGGGGCTCTCGGACAAGAGGTCTTACAGCTCTCAGGGGCTCTCGGATAAGAGGTCTTACAGCTCTCAGGGGCTCTCAGACAAGAGTCAGGCCTTTGGCTCTCAGAAACAAGATCCTATGGCAGAGCTGAGAAGTGAGGTTCGCAGCCTCCAAAATCAATTGGAGGTAATGCGCGTCGCTTCAAAGCATTTGAAGGAGTTTTTCCTGAAGACTAAGACCTATGAAACGCCCAAAACTATGCCAAAAAATGCCAGGTGTGCCAAATTCACTCAAGCCTCATTCATTAGCCCTCGGAGCCTCTCCATCCTACAGTGTCATCATGGCCATTTTCCTAGTGGGGTATGGATATTGTAGGACCCATCGACCCTCCTTCTGCCTTGAGTCACACCTTTATTCTAGCATCGACAGATTACTTTTCCAAGTGGGTTGAAGCGGTCCTTCTCAAGCAGGTCCCAAGGACCACTGTGGCCAACTTCATGTGTCACCACATCATATACCGGTTTGGGGTTTCGGACCGAATAATCTCTTATAATGGTCCTCAGTTCAAGAGCCATCATGTTGATCGCCTAGTCAATCAGTTCGGTTTCAAGTGAAAATACTCGACCATGTACTACGCTCGAGCCAATGGTTTAGCAGAGGCGTTCCACAAAACCCTGTGAGGGGTACTCCGAAAGTCAGTTTCGAAGTCAAGGAAGAATTGGCATGAGAAGCTGCCTGAAGCTCTGTTGGCCTATCGCACCACCACTCAGAATGCTACAAACTTTACTTCTTATTCCCTGGTCTATGGAGGTGAGGCAGTTTACCCATCAAGGTTCAAATACCCTCACTCCGTGTCGCTATACATCAGGGATTGACTGAAGATGAGAGGGTCAAGCTCCGTTACCAAGAGTTGGGTGCCCTTGAAGAAAAGAGGCCAGAGGCCCAGCAGAACCTCGAGCTCAATCAAGGAAGAATGAAGAGAGCCTTTGACAAGTCTGTCAAGGTTCACTCATTCGCTTATAGGGATCTAGTCTTAGTAATCAAGAGACCGTTTGTCATGCATGGGCTTCGCAAAGGAAATTTTGAACCTAAGTGGAAGGTCCACTCATAGTCAAGAAGGTTCACACCAAATGGGGCCTTTATACTGGTAAATTCTGATGAGGAAAAGGCAATGCCCCCTATCAATGGGCGATACTTAAAGAAATACTATCCCTGATATGTTCTTAAAATGTGGTGCGTGCAATAAAAAGAAACACCCTCATCATAAAGAAGAAGCCAACCATTTCTGGGTCAGCTTCAATTTGTCTGACATACAAAGAAGACTGCCCTGGCAAGGAACTGACCCATGATAGATTCCCTTCCTCTAAAACAAGATGGACTTTACTATTGTGCTGGAGGAATTGGCTTCCAACAGCCCACAACGGCCGGGCCTTCTCATTTTCCATCACTCTTGGCCCCCACCAGGCATCACCGTCAATGATCATCGTCGTGCGCAACTCAATGCTGCGCGTGATCATTGCCATGTGCTCACCAAGAGGCTATCTCCGTACGCCTCACCAGAGGCTAATGCCGTGCGCATTATTCACAAGGGCCTAATGCCGCACACGCTTCATCAGGGCATTAACTCCACAGGTGCCATCCAAGACCTAGTGCCGTGGGCATGCCATAACACTCCCATCTAGACCATTGTCTTGCATCCTTAGGGAGTTCATTCCCTGCACCCTAGTCTCACTGCTCACGAGTCGAGTTTCCAGTTATGGCTCTATTCCCAAGGGAGTCACATTCCCTTACCACAAGGTCTAGATGCACGACCTTATACTGCATGGTCCAAACTATACGATCTTAAACTATAGTAGAGGTCTAGTTGCACGAACTTAAACTGCATGGTCCTAGCCGCATGACTTTATACTACATAGCCATAGTACTAGCTACAAGACCTTAAAACTGTAACACACGGCGCAACCAATAGTCCATACACATGACTTAAACTATGAAATAGGTACACCACTTCCTCAGGTGTATTCCATCGAACATCCCCAGTGGAGTTAGGTGTATGCAAAAGAAAAAGAGGGCCACCTTACCCCTTCAATCCTCGATGTGTCTATTTCACACCGACATCCCTAGTAGGAGTCACATCCTATTACGACCTGCTACCCCCATGGAGTTAGGGTCACTCTTATCCTTTCGACCCCCAGTGGGGTTGCATCTATGCTCTGGCCTGTCATTCTTAGCAGAGTTAAGTTACATGCATACCATTACTCATTATCCCAGGGGAGTCACACTTTCCCCCTTGATCCCCAATGAAGTTTGCTTTCGTTTGCCACTCCTCGTAGGGCCACCGTCTTCATCTAAATGCTCTCTGCTTGCGTATGACCTTAGCCATTTCTATCCCCAGCGATTCAAATTACCATCCACATGCCTATGTAGCTTCACCTACATGGCGATCCACGCCATGGTTAGTGCTACATGACCTTAAATTGTACAGCCTTGGTCTAGGTCCATGAGCCTAAAACTACATGGTCCAAACTATATGACCTTAAACTATAACGGAGGTCTAGTTGCATGACCTTAAACTGCATAGTCCTAGCTGCATGAATTTAAACTGCATAACCATGGTCCAAACTATTTGACCTTAAATTATAACGGAGGTCTAGTTGCATGACCTTAAACTGCATGGTCCTAGTTCCATGACTTTAAACTGCATAACCACGGTCCAAGCTATAGGACCTTAAACCATAGTGCATGTCCTGACCGTATGACATTAAACTACTTTGCCTAGGTCCCGGAGGTACGACCTGAAAGATGCCCCCACATATGCGCATACCCCCTTTACGTCCATTTTCACGCACGCTTTCCCTAACCGACCCATTCATGTGCGCGCACCACCTTCATCATTCCCCAATGCGTCCATTCACTTCATTACCACCATTCATCATTCCCTAGTGAGTCCATTCACTTCATTATTACCATTCATCATTCCCCAATGAGTCTCACCCATGCTCACAAAATGGCGAACCATTCCAATATTCAGACTTGCCGTCAGCTAGTGGGTCACCACTTTTCACCCACCATTCATACAACATCAATATTTCATAGGTAGCCTCGTGCCATCTCCCCAAAGTGAGTCAAATCACCACCCTACTCACTCCATGGCCCCATTCATCTCCACTACGGTCTAGCTATGTGACCCTAAACTATAGTATACGTCCTGACCGCATGACGTTAAAAGGTTCCGCACAGGTCTCAAAGGCATGACCTTAAACACACCTTCACAAAAATAACGGGCATGGTTATACCTGGACAAAGGAATGTCATGAGTAAAAATGACGGACGGGCATGGTCACGAAACCATGAGTAAAAGAGTTTCGTGAAAATAAACACTTGGGCATGGTGAAAACTCCAAAACGACACCGTGAGAAAAAAAGGATGAAAAGGGTGCACATGTCTGAAAGGTCATCGGTAAAAGATCCTAGAAATCAAGGAAGTTGGTGAAAACCGTCTCTATGGTGCCACTTCCCCAGTCCAGGTGAAATCCGGCAAAGGGCGCTTGGACCAACAAAAAGCAGGTTGACACAGCACCACAGTCTCAACCGGTAGCCAATTGTCAAACAAGGCATAATTCTAGCTAACGAGGTTCACACAAAATCCTCAATTGGCAGCATCCAATCAGAACATAAAATGGCTCACCCAGGAGTGACACCCCCATAAGATCTCACACACTTCACCTCTAAAAACAAAAAGAGTCCTTGAGGGTGAGTTCGATGACTGAAAGATCCTTTCAAAATGTTAACGGACTAGAGACTTTAAGGTAATGCCTTGTCATGAGGCTGCCTCGCAAAAATCTCCTCTAGCGGATACGCTGAGACCTTCGGGAGAGGCCAACAAAAAGCCCCTAACTTAACCCACAGAGGTACGTTGACTGTCAAAAGCAAACCTGGTGTAGTAGCAAACAACGCCAACCAAAGGTTCTTTGAAGTTCAATCCAATAGTGCCCTAAAACATGGCACTTGGCCGTCAAATAGGCCCGATTTTGACCAACAAGGTCTACACAAAATCCTCAACTGATAGAATCGTAATTAGTCCCTTGAGGGTGAGGACTTCGACAGATCCATCAAAAGTCTCTTCTCCCCCTAAAGTCTTCACGGATGGACGTGCACATTGCATCCAAACGTCTGAGCATCCTAGTTACAGCATTGCATGGATCTCCTTGGCATTCACATAGTCTTGTGGCTAGGAAGGAAACAAGAAATAAAGCCAGAGGAAATTTTTCAAATGATTGTCCTTCTCACTTCGCTCGAAGCACAACATTTGGTGGGGCATTATTTTGGAAGACATTTTTCATCATCATGGGTCCCGATGCAGAATAAAAGGGAGAACCCTATCAATAAAGCCTAACAAACAATGGAATTTTTGATAGTCTCAGAATGGCCCCATAACTGGTTTAGATCTTCATAATCACTTTAAAAGGCTGCCTGCCAAGTTTCGTCCCAATCTGACATGTTTAAGGCAGTGCAGACATAGAAACAATTTCGGTAGAATCAACCTCTAGCACCCTGAAATGGACCCTATAACTAGAAACTATATTTTTGATGTGTCAAATTGCTGTGGGACCACCGCGATTGGATTCAACATGGTTGAAAGCCCCCATAGGTCAAATTTCAACTTAAATGGACATTTTAGGAAGACGTTATAGGCAAAAGAGCGAAACAGGAGGAGTTGCACGCTATTCCCGTGCGGCCACCCAGCAACTAAACTCCATTAAAAAGATAGTCATGAACAGTGACTTGCAACACTTATATATCCCTCATATGAAATCGGATCGTACTCAAACTTGTTGGAGCGTGTTCGTCTCATAGAGCATTTTGATATGTAGCACGCCCCGTGACGACGCTTGAGCACGAAGAAAAGCTAGAGAGAAATTACTGATCCATGAAGGAAGTTCCAGGAAAATCAGCAGCGACACACTTCTCTTGAGCGGCTAAATCATGGTGCTCGCGAGCCCTTTCGACGTGCAACCAATTGTATCACGTGCATAAGGTCCATGACTATCACTGGTCTAAATGGTCAACTCTCGTACATGAAGTCGATGAAGTGACTACAAATTTCGACGTCGAATTTCGGCCAAAACTCAAAACTTGTGAAATCTTCGTTCGGGCACGAAATCGAGCTGTGTTTGTTGCCACGTGATCATACGGCACGCTCAGTGTGATTCAGTGAAGAAACCACGAAAATATATCAAGGAAAGAGCACACTATTGATAAGAAATTTGCAAGAATTCATCCAAAATTCAAGTCACATGATCGTGGCCTAAAAACACGATCCAAGGCTCGAAGTTGGTATCAAATCGATCGCCATACCGAGCCCTACAAGAAAACAATTATCTTTCGATCAAATGGGAACCAGAGCAACCCCAGATCATCTATGAAAGATCATGCAAGTTCTAGGGCAGCAGTAGGGACTATTTTAAAATTCCATGAATTGTTAGGAAGGGGTAAATATATCATTGTACACCCTATTTTCTTATTTTATTTAATTCAGTTAAATCTTAATTTCCAACAATTAGGTTTAATTTTGATCAATTCACCCATGTTTGGACAAAACTCTATATATACCACGTACTATTATTGTACGTAGATGGGTCGACCAAAGAAACTTTTGCTTAATAAAATCTTTATTTCTTCTTACTGTTGGGTCACGATCTGAGAGAGAGAGGCAGGAGAGAGAAACTCTTGGATTGGTACCCTTAGGCTCAAGTAAGTCTTTCTCTCTCTTCTCTTCCTTTCTTTTTTCTTCTCGCTCTTCTTCTTCGTCTAGGCTTTTCTCAGAGGCCATGCACGGTAGTGGCAGTGCCGTGCATGCCTCTTTCTCTCTTTCTTCTCCTGTGGTTTCACAGGTCACGCATGGCGATGACAGCACCATAAGCGAGCTTCTTTCTCCTTCTTTTTGTTCATCTTTATCTCTCGGTAAGGCTCACAAACAGTGCTGCTCATCACTGTCCGTAGATGTGTCTTTGACGTCTCAGTAAGGAACATAGACGGTGAAGCCTATTGCAGCTCGTAGGGGTCTTCCCGATTTACGTGCCTATCGCAGACGGCGATGCCTATCGCCACCCACGAAGGGTTGCGACAACACCTATCGTTGTCTGCAAGCTCTTTTTGTGCACTCGGTGCCTATCGCCATCTGCAAGTCTCTTTTTGTGCACTCGGTGCCTATCGCCATCTGCAAGTCTCTTTCGTGTGCTTGGTGCTTATCGCCGTCTGCAAGCCTCGTGCGCTCGGTGCCTGTCGCCGTCTGCAAGCCTCTTTCGTGTGCTCTGTGCCCATTGCTGTCCACAGATTTCTTTTGCATCCCACGCCTATCAACATGTGCCTCATAGGGAACTATCACCGTGTGCTTCGAAAGTGGCTATCGCAGCGCGCTTCACAAGAGGTTGTCGTCACCCGCGAAGGGGCGTGCTGCTTTCTCATTTTGCCAACGGCGATGCCTAGCACCGCCTGTGGTTCATTGCTCACCCTTCATCCATGAGCAGTAGTGCCTAGCGCCATCCAAAGGCCATGACACTGTTGCTCCATGACTGTGAATGACAAGGCCTAAACACCGTTGGGGTCCCGTCTCTTCGCTATCTCGCACCTTCTCTTCATTTTATTCTCTTCTCACTTAACTGAGGGTAGACTCGACATAGCATTGCCATAGTGGTCTAGCTGTCGAGCAGTATTGTTGTCCTGCTGGTCATGGTACCATGCCCATCTTGCTGCCACACCAGATTAGGATAGTCATATCGACCTCGGTTTCGAGTAGTATTGTCGTCGTGCTGGTTTTAATACCATGCCCTTCTTGCTACCATTCCGAGTCAATCGTTGTACTGGTCTAGCTATCATACTGGTCTCGTCCCCTTATCAAGTTCTCTTCTCTTTTCTACCTTTATTCGAACCGTCCACTTCATCACCTTCACCTATGAATTACCTTAAGACAATGGTGGGTTTTTTGGCCCACTTGCAAGGCAAGTTAAGCATGATAATGTTGTGCAGAAAACAAGGAGATTGCAGGTCAAGGGAGGTGATTCTGAACCAGCTGAAGCAATTGGGGGCCTTTTCATCTTGTTCTAAGGGGGCGCTCGTGTGAGTCAGCCCGAGTAAGTCACAGACCCAGGTGAGGTTGGACACCTACCCTTGTTCTGTGAATGAGGTTCTCGAGAGAGTGATCTCAGGTCCCGGGTCTTCTGAACTCGAGACACGTGTCACCCAATCACCTAGATTGGGGAGGTGAGATCGAGGCATCTAACCAGACGTATTGAGGGAAAGTTTAAGGTCTTCACCCACTTTAGACCGTTGTAGAGGTAGGGGCACGCATGAAAAGAAGTGGGTTCAAGGGCAGTTAAGGTGCATGATGGAGTCTTAAAAGAGCTACGAATGGTGTATTTCAGCTGGGGGAAATGGGAGCCAGATGGTGAAAGGCCTTATTAGGCGAAATGGTATGAAGTCCCATGGTCGGAACTGCGGTATGCCTCTTTGGGATATAGCATTGTAGAGGCAGTCACATGCTTTGGAATCTCACAGTTAGAATTGCGGTAGACTTCTTTATCGATGAGGCGGTTGCATGCTTTTGTTTCGAAGCCTCACAATGAAGCTGTGGTACACTTCCTTGGGATATTGCTTTTGTAGAGGAAATTACATGCTTTGGAATCTCACAATTAGAACTGTGGTACGCCTCTTTGTCGATGAGGCGGCTGCATGCTTTTGCTTCGAAGCCTCACAGTTAGAACTATGGTACACCTCCTTGGGATACAACTTTGAAAGAGGCAGTCGCATGCTTTGGAATCTCACAATTAGAACTATGGTATGCCTTTTTGTTGATGAGGCGGTTGCATGCTTTTTCTTCGAAGCCTCACAATCAGAATTGTGGTACGCTTCTTGGAGAGACGAGTGCATGCCTTGATGATTACATGCTTTACTTCGAAGCATCACAGTTGAAACTATGGTACGCCTCTTTGAGATACAGCTTTGTAGAGGCAGGTGCATGCTTTGCTTTGAAGCCTCATAGTCAGAACTATACGCCTCTTGGAGAGACGAGCACATGCCTTGATGATTACATGCTCTGCTTCAAAGCCTCACAGTCAGAACTGTGGTACGCCTCTTTGAGATACGACTTTGTAAAGGTTGGTGCATGCTTTGAAGTGCAAACTTCGCTTCAAATCCTCACAGTTGCAACTGAGGTACACCTTGATTAGGGAGGACATCACGAAGTGGTGGTGTCCTTTCACCTGGGGCTTGTGAAGAAGGATGTAGTAGGGATGTGTAGGAGGGTGTCATGCGATAACCCCATAGAGACATGTATGAGCATGAAGCAGTTTATAGTCGTGCGAATGGACTATATGTCGTGCAGTTTAAAGTCTTGCAACAGGGATGAGAGACATTTCCCTCATTCTGACCTATAAAGTAAGGTCAACTCGCCCATCATTTGAGAGTGAGTGCCCCGAAGGGTTTTCACTACATCCCTTTTATTTCGACAGTTTTGCTCATTGTGCCCTTGCGGGTTTTCACTATGCCATCTTTTTCTTTCACATATTTTACCCATGGTGGCCTTTGGGGTGTACACCATGTCCTTCATTTTTATTTTTATTTTACCCGTGACGCCCTTGCTGGTTTTCATCATGTCCGTCTTCTTTTTTCTTTTTTTTTTCTTTTGCGGAAGCGGGCTTAAGGTCATGCCACAATGAGCATCAATTTGGTGTGTTTTAAGTTCATCCGTCGAGACTTGAGGGTATGTTTTAGGTCTTGTCTCTGAGACCATATGTTGTGCAGTTTAACATCGTGTCACTTGAATATGTGCTATAGTTTAGGGTCGTATAGCTTGGACCGTGTGTGGCACTGGATCACGTGTAGAATCAAGCCCCAAGTTCAATCGTCCCATGTCTATGAAGTTCTGGATGATGTCCCTGACGGTTTAACACTCTTCAGTCTTGTGACCAAGTAACTTATGGTATTGGCAATAATTGGCTCGTCGTCCCCCCTCATCCAGTCTTTTTACCTTAGGTAGCTTGATCATCCCTTTAGATAAGAGAGTTTCAAGCAACTTGGGGATCATGCACTTGTAAAAAGAATAACTCCTATGTCTTCTACTGCTTGGGAAATGCATGGTATTTGGCATGGTGAAGTCAAATCTTCGGCTTCCTTGTGGCAATAGAGTTTGATCAACATAAGCTAGGGGATATTTCTGGTAGCGATTCGGCTTTCCTGTCACTAAGGTATCGCATCTTTTTGATGCTTTGGCTACCATGCCTTTTACTAGTCTTCCGTTCCCAATCCAAAGAAAAGATGGAGGAGGGACAAGAAGTGAGGGAGGCGAGGGTGGGAGTAGTTCATCATTTGATGGCCCTGTTTTGATGGCCAGGAGTAGTGCTTGAGAGGCGGTAAATAGGGCTTGGTGGGTATACTCAAGCTTATGAGACTCCAGTACCCCTTGATGCAAGGTTTCTATCATTTCATATTTCGACCTCATCTTGGCCTGTAATTGCCTTAATGTGGCCTTAAGTTGTGCAATCTCATCTTCATAAGCTTCTGATACTTCATCGATCATGACGGTTTCGACACTAGCCATACTTGAGGGCTCCTTACAATTAAGAGAGAACCTGGACCTCTTATAGGATGACAAGTCTCCATCATCATCCTCATGAGGACACATGAAGCATTCATGGCATAAGGAGGGTATGAAATTGGCTTTGCAGGGTGTCGTGGCATTCTTAGGGCATGGAGGAGCCACTTGAGCAGTGCTACCATCAGGGAAAGCGGAGCTTGTTTCATCCCGTACTAAGGAGCAGCTTTCCTTGAATGAGAGTGATGGGTTCTCATCAAAGGTAAGAATGTATGGGGGAGAGCAAGCGAGGGAAGTAGAATGATTAGAACCAATGAGAGTAGAAGACTGTTCATCATGAGTCAAAGATTCTATGATAAATCTCTGAAAAGATGAAAGGAAAGTGGACAGTGGCAGGGTCCCCTTCTTATTCTTAAGGTCGATCTTGACAATGGTTTTCTCAAGCCCTTGCAGTGGCTCAACAATATTAGTTTTCTCTTCAGCTTCATCTTGGAGAGCAGGGATGTCAAGGAAAACTTTGAGGGGAGATGATGGATCATTCTCTTGCATTATGGGAACCTGTCTCTTCATGGACCAAACTCTCCACCACAAAGGGGTCATAACCAACGCCCTTGGTGGGTTCGACTTCTATTTCACTTGAAGAACTCGGGCTTAACAAGAGTCTAGAGGAAATTGATTCAAACCCACGAGCTTCCCCGACCTTAGTCTTCTCGAAGAAGCCATTGCTCTCGGTGCCCTGACTCGAAATGGGTTTGGGTGTTTAATTAGATGATGGTACAATTGACTCAGGATTGGTGGGGCTACTGGGGCTAGTCTAGCTCTTTGCCCAATTCATAGGCTTGTCCTTGGCCCGAGTGGGACTTGGATCTTCATAGATAACCGGCTTCATCGTGCCTCGAGTAACCGTTTTTGTGTTCTCTTCATTCGATGCTTTTCCAGCATCATCCGCATCGAGGGGAATTAGGGGAAAGGAAGGGCTTTCGTCCTCGGTAGAGAAGTACTAGGGGAAGTTTTGGATCTGTGCATGTGTGCACATTGCAAAGGTGTGCTCTGAGTTGGAAGGGGGATTGACGCATGTTCTCCCCATGCATAAGAACTTCGGGTTACTTGATGATTAACCCAGGCTTGAGTAGCATGTCCAGCCTTAGGAGACCTGGTTCCACGAGCATGCATGTCTGATGGAATGGTAGTGTGACCATCCCTCATAGAGTGAGTAAGCATGTGCTGGGAGGGGAGACTAGGAGGTTTCCCTTCGTGTGCTCGGGCAGATGTAAGCTCGGGCAGATGTAGCAACAAGGCTACCCTGAGCGATGCAGTGCATATGCAAGGGGTGTGCAGGGTCGGGTCCAAGAAGAGCCAGATCCTGTAATGTTCTGAGGTAACATGAGGGTTGCCCCGAGGATGTGCAAGGCCAAGTCCAAGAAGACCCAACCCTAACAGTGTCCCGGGGTAACCTGAGGGTTACCCCGCGTGGTGCAGTGTTCATGTCAAGGATATGCAGGGCCAAGTCCAAGAAGACTCGAACCCTGACAGTATCTTGAGGTAACTAGAGGGTTGCCCCGAGTGGTGCAATGTGCATGCAAAAGGGGTGCAAGGTTCGGTTCAAGAAGACCCGAACCCTGACGATGTCTCGAGGTAACCTGATGGTTGCCCCAAGGTGTAGCTAGAATGGATGGTCCACTAGCTTTAGTGGGTGTGTGTGAGGTGGTGGCTTCAGAGCTGCCTCGTCTTGGTGTCGAGCATCCTGTTACAGGGGCCCACGGTGATAGAGAATGAGGGGTAGCCTCGCGGCGACCAGCAAAAGCAACAGAAAATGAGCTGCTAGTCGCGGGAATGAGGTTCGCGGAACCTGTTCCTGATGAAGACTCATGAGTGTGGGGATTATGAAACCCCCGAATCAGATGAAGGGGTTATGCAACCTCGAAGACAAGTGTGTGTATAGTGAGCAGAAATAAGAAGAAAGGAAGGCCAAACAAGAACGATCAAATGATGGGGTACCGTGTCCCCAGTGGAGTAGTTAAGTTGGTTAGGTACCTCAATTTCAACCTCCAGGTCGGGTTGACGTGGTTGCGTGGTTCTGGGTTTGAGATGGTCTTGAGACCTAAGATCGCTCTCTCAGGAACCACGTAAAGAAGACGTGGGTAGGAGTACCAATCGGTGAGAGAGGAATTAGGGTCGTGAGTGTTTGAACACATTTTCAGCACCTTGGTCCCAGATGCGGAGTGAAGATGAAGTAGGTCAATAAATCCTGAACATACAGTGAAAATTTCGACAGTCTCAAAATGGCCCCAGAAATGGTCAAGATCTTCATAAGCACTTCACAAGGTGATATGTCAAGTTCATCATAATTAGACAAATCTAAGGCAGTGAACACAAAGAAATAATTTTGGTAAAATCGGCCTCTAGCACCCTAAAATGGATCCCATAACTGGAACTATATTTTGGGTGCATCAAACAGTAGTGGGACCACTGCCATTGATTCCAGCACGGTAAAAACCCCTTATGGATCAAGTTTTGGCTTAATTGGGCACTCTAAAAAATGTTATGGCTAAAATACCGAAAAGGGGTAGGCGCACACTATTCCCATGTTACCCTGCACCAAAACACCATTAAAGGCGGTTGTTTTCATAGTCACAGGCAGTGACTTTCGGGGCCTATATCTCACTCGTTCGAAGTCGAAACAACTCAAAATTTGTGAGCATGTTTGTCTCATCAAGATGCGTATTTCGATAGGTGGTACGTCCCGTGACGATGCCCCAGCAGGGATAAAAACTAGAGAGAAGGGGCTGATCCATGAAGAAAATTGTAAAAAAATCAGCATCAGTAGCACACCTCACTCAGACGGCCAAATCACGATGCTCGCATACCCGATCGACACGAAACTAATTGCATTAAGTGCTTAAGGTCTGAGGCCATCCCTCGTCCAAACCCTACATACAATAAACGGTTGGTTTTCACACACAGAGGCATCGAAGATGCTGTAAATTTTGACCGTTGGATTTTAAGATTCCAGCAAAAGCGGCAAGACGACGAAATCTTCATTCGGACACAAAATCGAGCTGCATTTATTGAAACATGATCGTGATTACATGCTCAGTGTAATTCAGTGAAGAAATCGAAGAAAAACATCAAGAAACGAGCACACTATCGATTCGAAGTTTTCAAGATTCATCAAAATTTTGAGTCGCATGATCGTGGCTTAAAAACATGATCCATGGCTCAAAGTTGGTATCAAATCGATCGCCATGTCAAGCCCTACAAGAAAAAAATTATCTTTTGATCAAATGGACATTAGAGAAACCCCAGATTAGCCATTAAAATTCACACAAGTTCTTGAGCAGCATTAGGGACTGTTTTGGAATTTCACACATTGTTAGGCAAGGGTCAAAACAGTCCTTTTGCACCCATTTTTAGAATTTCTTTTAATCCAATTAAATTGTAACTATCTTAAATTTTAGGTAGTTTTTGGGTGTCCACCCATATTTGGGCCCAATTCTATATAAACATGCAAAGCCAAGTTGTAAACGACGGCAGGTTCATACTTCTGAAAGATTCAATAAAGACTTCAATTCTTGCTTGAGTTCATGCGTGCGTCTTGGAGAGAGAGAGGAGAGAGAAGAAAAGGATTGGTACCCCTTGGTAAGGTAATTTTCTCTCTCCTCTTTTCTCATCTCTAAGTCTTTCTCTCTCCTACCTTCATCTTTATCTATCTCTCTCTCCCTTCCTCCTTTGGTCTATCATGCCTCAATCTTTCTGCTTCTCCTTCTCTATTCATGCATGGCATCCCTTTCGTTTTGTGTGATACCTTCCTGTTCATGAAACAGGAGCAGTGAGTCGAGCCTTATCCTGGATGGCGAGCCAAGCCTCTGTCAAAATTATCTGTCTTCTATCTTTAGTCACAAATGGCACGAGCCTAGCGCCGCCTAGGTTCTCTTTCTTTCTTCTCTTATGTCCCAACTGGCGCAAGCCTAGCGCCGCCTGGGTTCTCTTTCTTTCTTCTCTTCTGTCCTAGATGGTGCAAGCCTAGCACCACCTGGGTTCTCTCTCTTTCTTCTCTTTTGTCACAGCCAGCGCAAGCCTAGCATCGCCTGGGTTCGCTATCATTCTTCTCTTCTGTCACAGCCAGGGCAAGCCTAACGACGTCTGGTTTTTCTCTCACTCTTCTCTTTTGTCACAGTCGGCGCAAGCCTAGTGCCGCCTGGGTTCTCTCTCTTTCTGCTCTTTTGTCACAGCTGGCGCAAGCTTAGCGCTGCTTGGGTTCTCTCTCTTTTTTATCTTCTCTCACAGCCGGGGCAAGCTTAGTGCCGCCTGGGTTCTCTCTCTTTCTTCTCTTCTATCCCAGCCAGTGCAAGCCTAGTGCCGCTTGGGTTCTCTCTCTTTATTCTCTTTTGTCACAACAGCGTAAGCTTAACGCCGCCTAGGTTCTCTCTCGTTCTTCTCTTATGTCACAACTGGCGCAAGCCTAGCACCGCCTGAGTTCTCTCTCTTTCTGGTCTTCTGTCACAGCCGACGCAAGCCTAAAGCCGTCTGGGTTCTCTTTCTTTCTTCTTTTCTATCACAGCTGGCGCAAGCCTAGCGTCGCCTGGTTTCTCCCTCTTCTTTCTTTATTTCTCAGTCGGAGGAAGCCATCGCCATCAGTGTCCTCCTTCTCCTTTCCTTCCCTTCTCTCTCTTCTTCCTCTGTCATGGTTTTCTATCCTACTCTGTTTCTTCTTCTCTTCTCTTTCCTTGTCTCTATCTCTTATTTTCTTTCTCTCTCTGATCTCTCTTCTTTCTTTTACTCTCTTGTATGATCAAGAAGGGTTGAGACTAGCCTTCAATGGTAGTCCTGTCGTTTAGCTGTAATGTTGTTGTACCGGTCATAGTTACTATGCCCGCTTTATTACCACGACAAACAAGTTATTATGCCTAGCTAGTCAGTATTGGTACAGTTGTCTAGTAGTAACTCTGTTGAGCCGGCCTGAGCCACCGAGCCCGTTTTACTACCACGACAGGTTAATTACCTACAAGTCAGGTCACTGTGTCGGTCTCACCACTCGATCATATTCTTCTCACCCCAATCTTCATGCTCTTGTTCTTCTCATCTTTTGAAGGTGCACGCCTGTGTACGTTCATTTGAAGGCAAGGTGTGGTTCCTTGACCTACCTGTCTTGTAATATTTTCCATATGTGTGGGATTGCAGAAATAAGAGAATACAAGCCAAGGGAGATGATTCCATATCAGTTTTACAACTAGGGGGCTTTCTTCGTGATCTAAGGGGGCACCCATGCCAGCCAGCCCAAGTAAGTCCCGAACCCACCTTAAATTCCTCTCTCATCGATTGGTCTACCTGCCCTTATTTTTGGGAAAGGTTCCCAAGAGAACGATCTCAAGTCTCGGGTTCCCCTGAAACCCAAGACGTGTGCTGTCAGATCACCTAGATCTGGAGGGCAAAATTGAGGCATCTAACCAGCTTGGCGACTCCACTGGGGACTTACTTCCCCTTAGTCGGATCGTACCCTTTTGGCTAGTTTCTCCTTTTATTTTCTACATCTGCACTTCTAGCTTCCGGATTTTATAACCCATTCATCCGGATCGGGGATTTTTTTATCCTCACATTCGCGAGTGTCCCCAAGGAACAAGTTCCTCAAACTTCATTCCCATCCCTCCTTTTGAGCAAAGACCCCACATCGAGCTCCCAGGTCTTAACCTGGCTTGGTGTGAGTAGGTACTTAAAGGTCCCTAACGCCCCATCTCCTAGCTCTGGTGGAACTTCCCCCAACGCCCCTTGCATCGGCAGCACTTCTGTTGCCACACACAACATGCACCTTGGAACCGACAAGTCACTTGTCGGTCGTATTGCCGAGGTACATCGGAAGGCTCCCCAGCTCCTTTTTGCAAAAGGTAAACAAGTTGTCATTGCTTTTGTGGGTCGTCGCAAGGCTTCCTCCCACATTCTTGCACCACCACGAGTCTCTATCCCTAGAGGTTTGACACATCGAGGTAGAGACCCTAGGGCCTCCACCTCTCGCACACACCATAAGACTCATGGGTCATCCACTCGAGCCACACCTCGAGGCAACCCTTATGTTACTTCGAGTCAGCGTTCAAGATCAGACCTCCCAAGGAGAGGTCCTGCACATGTTGTTCATATGCATCCCACTGCTCGGCGCAACGTCGTTGCGCCAACCCGAGTACAAGGAAGACGACCCCCTCGTCCTCCTACTCAGCACACACTAACACACCTTGTAAGGGGAATGCTCCCACCTGTTCTCTTACAGACACCTACTCGCAAATCTTGACCTCTTAAGGCCAAACCATTTGCTCGAGCCCGGGCTGACCCTCAGGTCACCCGTGATCCTTCTTCAAGAGCCGCACATGCGTCTCTGCCACAGACAATACCTTGCCCTCGACTCAAGTTTCCTCATGAGTCAACCCTACTTTTGCTTTCTCCTCCTTCTTCGAGTAAGAACCTCCAGCCCTGGTACTCGAAGACCTTCCCCAAGAGTATCATCCTGAACCAGCCTCGTCATCTTGATCGTGTCTCTGGATCTCGTAAGAGAGCTCAGGGCAAAGACCTAATGGAAGATTGAGTCCTTCATTCTCCTCAACCCAGGATGACTCCAGTCCCAAGCCCTCATCCTTTGTCGCACCGGATAGAGACAACTCTCTCTTGTGCAAGAAGAGTTGACAGCCGTAGTCCCGATTGTAGTTTTGACGTGAGGTTCATCAAAATCTCCAAGCTATTCGTAATAAGGTTTTGCGAATTCTGACCAAGGAAGAGACCAAGGTGGTCAAGGAAACCAGCTCTAATGACCCTCTTTGCCTGAACCCCTTCTACCCTCTTCAGATGACGAAGCCTGAAGAGGAAGCACATGAGCCTTGCACTGTGGTTAGTGTTGTAGAAAATGATCCAGCTACTCACTAGCCACGGTCCCAAGACCGTCGAGAACCGGTCCTCACGCGATCAACATATAAGAATCGATTCCAGTCTGGGCTTGCTGACCACTTGCTGACCGATCTGCCGCGCACGACCCGTCATGTTTGTAAGCCCTCAACTGTAACCAAGGCTGACCTCCCTACAGAAACAGTCAACATAATGGTTACAAATGAACCTGACTTATAGGAAGGCCGTATGAACAAGTTCAAAGATATGATGCGCGTAATGATGGAGAAGATAGATTGTATAGATGTCACACGACAATCACCTAACCATGAGGTCAATTCCCATCACTTAGATGGTGCACCTCCAAGGCAGCCCCTTCCCTCTGCCTCACAGGACAATTCTATCCCTCACCCCGTCTCACAAGCCGATATCGATGCTATAGTTACCCATAGCTTAAAGAACAGACAAATTTCAAGGATACAAGGCACAATGCCTTATCAAAGGCCGTACCCTTCATACATTGACCAGGAGCCGTTTCCCTCAGATTATAAGAATGGGAAGTTTCCCCTATTCAATGGAACCTTGTCCTCGAACCAGCATATCGCTCATTTCCCAACAGCTTGCCGAGAAATAACAGCTGATGGGAGACTCCTTCTCTGTAAGTTTGTTGAAACCCTTGACGGCTCAGCTTTCCAGTGGTATGCTCGACTTCTCCCAAACTCGATGCATACTTGTGAGGAAATGGACAAGCTGTTCCACCAGTGTTTCTATGAGGTCGAGAGAGAGGTTCAAACCATTGAGCTTCTCACCCTGACCCAAGAGCCTGATGAGCGCATGGACCAGTTCATATCAAGATGGATAAATTTAGCTGCTCGCCATCCCAATCCTATGCCTGAGAAGGAAGCAGTTCAAACTTGTGTGCGGAACATGCGACTTGATATTGCTCTATATGTTGTGGCCTCCAACCCGACTTCCATATTAGAGCTGATCTCTAAATTAGTCCGCATAGAAAGCCTATCATGCCACCACGGCGGGTCACGACAACCGTTTGCAAGCTCAGGGAACAACCGGGGAAATGGTAGCTCTCGGACTAACCCCCAAGGCAACCAACAAAAGGAGTGATCAGTGCAGCTGTCACAGTCACTGATCCAAAGAAGGCTCCCTCCCAAACTTCGGACTTCTCCAAGGGCGTGAGCATAACAAAGACAACGTCTCAGGCAGGCAAGTAACAACAGGCGTACAACGGAGTACCCCCACCTGCAAATCTTAATTGGGAAGATTATTGGACCAGGCATATGAACAAGGTCTACCCCTTTGAGAAGAAATGGGTCCCTGCGCTATTTCAATTATTGCTAGAACAGAATAGGATCCAGCTTCCAAAGACCAAGTTCCCTGAGTAAGCTGGGCTCGATACTTAGGCAAATTATTGTGCTTACGATCGAAGGATCAATCACCCCCCAAATGACTGCTTCACGCTGAAAGGCATTATCGAGGCTTTGATTTAGAAGGGTCAGATCAAGCTTGAAGAACTAAAAAAGGCATTCGGGGCACCAAAAGCCTCCCATACAGTAACGGTCCAAGAGGAAGACGAAGTGCCTGGTCTTCTTCTCCTCAGATCACGTCCAATGAGGGTGATGAGGTTAAAAGAACTCCCCAATGGTTTAAGAAAGGGAAAGACTTAAAAGACCCTCTGCACACGTTTAATTATGGTGATGACGTAAAAAACTGCCCAGATCGGTCCAATGAGGAGAACGAATTTAAAAGTCCCTCACTTTTTAACCCTTCTCGTTCTTCTCCTTCTACTTCTCATCTTTCTTCTCCTTTGTCTCCTGCAGGCACAACCTTGAAATGTTTGGACTTCGAGAGCTTGACAGAGAACTTGAAGGATTCCAACATAAGTAGGACGCAACGGAAACGGTTGAAAAAGACCTTGGCCCAGGCAGCTAGATTCTTAACAGTTGCTGACGCCCTGGTAGCTAAAGCCAAAGCAGAGCCACCTTCTTCAAAGAAGCACAAAAAGTTGAAGCCAAGGAAACCCCAGTGGTCCCTTGAGCTTGACTTAGTACAGAGATTGAAGGAATCAAGAGGACAGAGCTTCTACTCTCACGAAGCTTGCCATATGGTACAAGTCTATGAAGTATCAGCTAGTGCAAGGAAAACACTGTCGATATCTGTGCAAAGACCGTGTAATTCATATGAGGTCGCTTCTCACTCCACAATCATTGAATATGAAATTCCCTGTAACCTCCAAGTCAAACTTCTACACCCCGAGATGCCCTCCATGCTTACAAAAGATCCTTATGTTCCTCAATTCGGGAAAGGTGCAGAAATTATGATCCACCCTGGAGCTCTATTAGAGGAGGAGATGTCAGGATCATGAACCTCTGCACTTGAGGTTGATAAAAAGACCTCTGAAAGCAACGAGGAAGAATTGCAAGGGGCCCCAGAAGAATGGGAAGAAGGTGGTCAAGCCAGCATTGACGAACTCGAAGAAATAAATCTAGGAGATGAGATTGATCCAATGCCCACTTTCATCTCAGCGAATATGTCTCCAGAAGAGAAAGGAGATTTCACTACTTTCTTGTGAGCAAACCCAGATGTCTTTGCTTGGCATTATCATGAGATGTTTGGTTTAGACCCTCAAGTTGCCGTCCATCATCTTGACATCGATCCAACTATCAAACCTGTTAAACATAAATCACGGAGGTTTAGGCCTGACCTTGAAATGCAAATAGATGCCGAGGTGACCAAACTAAGACAGGCAGGCTTCATTCGCGATCTGAAGTACCCGAAATTGCTAGCAAATGTTGTGCCAGTCAAGAAGAAGAATGGCCAAATCAGGGTTTGCATTGACTTTCGTGACTTGAATACCGGTTGTCTCAAGGATGACTTCCCATTAGCATTCACAGAGATGCTCATTGATTCTACGGCTCACTGTCAAGTCATGTCCGTCATGGACATGTACTCCGGGTATAATCAAATACAGATGGCGCCTGAAGATGAAGAACCACTACGTTCTTAACTCCAAAAGGGGTCTTCTGTTACACAATGATGCCTTTTGGATTAAATAATGCTAGTGCCACATACCAGAGAGTAATGACGACCATCTTCAAAGACATGATGCACAAAGAGGTGGAATGTTATGTAAATGACCTAGTGGTAAAATCCAAAGAGAAGGATGCTCACATGAGAGACCTTGAAAAGGTATTCGAGCGACTACGCTTTCATCAACATAAAATGAACTTGTTGAAATGTGCTTTTGGTGTGTGTTCGGGAAACTTCTTGGGGTTCATTGTCAAACATCGAGGGCTTGAAGTTGAACCAATCATGATCAAGGTGATCCAAAAAATGCCATCACCAACTACACTACGAGAATTACGTTCTCTTCAAGGGCAGCTGGCATACATCCACAAGTTCATCTCAAACCTCTCAGGTCATTGTAAACCCTTTACATACCTGTTAAAGAAAGATACCCCATTTATTTGGGATGAAGCATGTCAGGCAGCCCTTGATGACATCAAGCATTATTTACTCAATCCTCCAATACTTTCGACAACGATATTGGGAAAACCTCTCATCCTGTACATGACCGCTTTAGATGAGTCACTTGGGGCATTTTTGACGCAGAACAATGACGAAGGAAAAGAGACTGCACTGTATTATCTCAGTTGTAGGATGCAAGGGGTCGAGAAGAATTATCCCCCTATAGAGAAGATGTTCCTGGCCTTCGCAACACATAAACTTCGTCCCTACCTTCTTAGTCATGAAGTGAAACTCATAAAAGCAGATCCTGTAAAATTTCTCATGATGCTTATCAAGATACCTTGCTAAGTGGGCCTTATTGATGATGGAATTTGACATCACGTATGTCCCACAAAAGGCCATCAAGGGCTTGGCCTTAGCTGATTTTCTTGCAGCACACCTTGTACCGACGGAATCCCTGTTATCAAGCGACCTCCCTGATGAAGAAGTATTCTGTGTAGAGCTTGCTCATATGTGGGAATTGGACTTCGACGGAGCCTTCCAATCAGACTGAGGAGGCGCTAGAGTGGTATTCCTAACCCCGAAAGGAGGAATATTGCCACTTTCTTTTCCCACACTGAGGCCGGTTCTCATAACGAGGTAGAATATCAGGCCGTTATAATTTGAGTTGGAGATAGCCTTTGACCAAGACTTGGAGTAGCTCAAGATCTATGGCGACTCTGAGTTGGTTATTCGATAGCTCAAAGGGATCTATAACGTGAGAAAATATACTCTCAAGCCTTATCAAGACACTGCAAAATCGTATATGGCCCAGTTTGAGGACATATCCTTGAATCACATCCCCAGGAGGCTAAACTCGCAGGCTGACACACTTGCAAAACTTGGGGTTACGATTCAATTATCCTCATCAGGACCCACGCTTGTCTGGGTGGCAGAATAGAGACACATTGAACTAAGAACCGAGGTAAACGCAGATGATGAGAGAAGTATCTTCCTCGACTGGCCTCTTTATCCATTCGGAGCACTTCTATCAGCTAAAGAAGTAATTAAGACTGAACAAGAAATGGCACAGAGTCAGGAAGCTGAGGTTCAAAACCAAGAATTAGAGTTCTTTGACCCAATATGAATGGAAATTGAGCAGGTAGAAGATTGGAGAGAGCCCATCACTAGCTTCCTAAAACATGGCAGGCTCCAAGAAGATCGTGAGGAACGCAATAGTGTATGTCAAATGTCTACCAAGTATACCCTCCTTGAAGGAGATGCTCTCTTCAGATGGTCATTTGACAGTATTCTTCTTAGATGTGTGGACGTGCAAGAAGCAAATAAGGTGTTAGAAGAAGTACACTCAGGAATTTGTGGACTACATCAGTCCGGTCCGAAGCTTTATGAACGGATACGCAGATTGGATATTATTGGCCTTCCATGATTGCTGATTCGTTAAACTTTGCTAAAAAGTGACAAGTGTGCCAAATACATTCAAGCCTTGTTCATCAACCTCTAGAGCCTTTACACCCTACAATGGCGTCATGACCCTTTTCACAATGGGGTACGGACATCGTAGGGCCTATTGACCCTCCTTCGGCAATTGGTCATGTCTTTATTCTAGCTGTAACAAAATATTTCTCTAAGTGGGCTGAAGCAGTCTCCCTTAAGCAAGTTTCCGGGACAACAGTGGCCAACTTCGTTCGACATCACATTATATATCAGTTTGTAGTGCCTGACCGGATTATATCTGACAATGGGCCTCAATTTCGAAGTCATCATATTGATCGTGTGGTTATCCAGTTTGGGTTCGAGTGGAAGTACTCGATTATGTATCACCCTTGAGCCAATGGCTTGACTGAGGCTTCAATAAGACTCTGTACAATGTTTTACGAAAATCCATATCAAAGAAATAGAATAACTGGCAGGAGAAGCTTCCCAAAGCATTATGGGCCTATCGTACTACTACACGAAATGCTACTGATTCCACTAACTATTCTCTGGTCTATGGGGGTGAAGCACTTCTACCTCTCGAAATTCAAATCCCTTCACTGCGAGTCGCTATACATCAAGGGCTAACTGAAGATGAGAGAGTCAAACTCCGGTATCAAGAATTGGATGCACTCGATGAAAAGAGGCTTGAGGCTCAGCAGAACCTCTAACTCAACCAAGAGAGAATGAAGATGGCCTTTGATAAGTCGGTCATTCGCCCAGGGGACCTAGTTCTAGCCGTTAAGAGGCAAATTGTTATGCATGACAGGCGTAAGGGAAAGTTTGAACCCAAGTGAGAAGGTCCCTTTATAGTAAAAAAGGTCTTGCCAAATGGAGCTTACACACTAGAATATCCTGATGGGGAGGAGGCAATGCCTCTTATCAACGGGCGACACCTAAAGAAGTACTATCTGTGATGCAAATTCAAGAAAAGAGACTCAATGCAAAGCAAGCAAGACAGTACCACAAAGGCTTAACTCTTTTTATTACATTGAAAGGAGTTACAAGTTACAGTTACAGCCTATTACTAGGGTGGTTACAAGTCTCTTGCATATGAGGAAAAGAGAACAATTGAAACCAAAAGTGTTGCTCTTTCATCTGAGGATAAGAGGACGGTTACAAACCAAAACTCGCAGTTTTGCTTTTGCATCTAAGGATAAGAGGATGGTTACAAGCCAAAGTAATACCCTCATCATGAAGAAGAAGCAAAACCACTTGGAGTGTAAGTTTCAATTCATATGACGAGTGTCTTTAAAGGGGATGGTTACAGGCCAAAAGAAGAAGCCAACCATTTTCGAGTCAGCTTTTACTCATCTAACGAGTATATCAAACATACAAAGCAGACTTCTCTAGCAAGGGACTGGCCTATGATGGGTGGTTAGGTGCCTCGATCTCGCCCTCCGGATCAGGATGATCAGGCGGTACTCGTCTCAGGTTTCGGTGAGACCTGGGATTTTTTGAGATCGCTCTATCAAAAAACTCGTTCGAAAACAAGGGCAGGTATTACCAACCGATGAGAGAGGAATTTAAGGTGGGTTCGGGACTTATTCGGGTTGGCTCGCGTGGGTGCCCTCTTAGATCACGAAGAAAGCCCCCAGTAATAAAACTGGTTCGGAATCGCCTCCCTTGGCTTATATTCTCCTATTTCTGCAATCACACACATATGGCAAATGTTACAAGACAGGTGGGTCAAGGGACCACACCTTGCCTTCAAGTGAAATTAAACAGGTGTGCACATTCAAAGGATGAGAAGAATGGGAAAATGAAGATTGGGGTAAGAAGATTTCGATCGAGTGGTGAGACTGACACAATGACCTGACTAGTAGGTAATTGACCTGTTGTGGTAGTAAAACGAGCTCGATAGCTTAGAAGGGCTCAACCGAGTTACTACTAGACCACTGTACTAATACCGACTAGCTAGATACAAGGACTTGTCTATCATGATAATAAAGCGGGCACAATAACTATTACTAGCACAACAACATTACAGCTAAACGACATGACTACCATTGAAGGCCAATCTCAACCATTCTTGATCAAAGGAGAGAGTAAAAGAAAGAAGAGAGATCAGAGAGAGAAAGAAAAGAAGAAAGAGATGACGAGAGAGAAAAGAAGAGAGAGATGAGGAGAGAAAGAAGAAGAAGATAAAAGAGAAGAAGAAATAGAGTAGGATATAATACCATGAGATAAGAAGAAGAGAGAGAAGGAAAAGAAAGGAGTAGGACACATATCGGAATGAGAGGAGAGGGAAAACTCAGACGACGATGGATTCCGCTGGATATGAAATAAAGATAGAGGAGAGAGAAAGCATGTAGGTAGCAAAGGGCTTACACCAGCTGTGTCATAAGAAAGAGGAGAGGGAAAGCTCAGTCGGCGATGGCTTCCGCAGGCTGTGAAAGAAGAAGAGAAAGAGAGAGAAAACTCAGCCGGTGATAAGCTTAGGCCGGCTGCGACAGAGGAGAAGAAAAAGAGAGGAACCCAGTCGGCGCTAGGCTTGCACCGGTTGTGACAGAAAATAAGAGAAGAGAAGAAAGAGAGAGAAACCGGGCCGACACTAGGCTTGCGTCGATTGTGATAGAAGAGAGGGAGAGAGAAAACCTAGTCGGCCCTAGGCTTGTACCGGTTGTGACAGAAGGGAAGAAAGAGAGAGAAAACCCAGCTGACATTAAGCTTACACCAATTGTGACAGAATAGAAGAGAAGAGAAGAAAGAGAGAGAAACCCGGCCGACGCTAGGCTTGCACCAGTTGGGCTATGGCCGGGCTCACTGCTCATGTCTTAAGAGTAAGAAGGTATCACACCAGGCGATAAGTCCGCCATGTGTGAATAGAGAGAGACAAGCAGGGAATGAGGGACACGATTGACCAAAGGAGGAAGAGAGAGAAAGAGATAAAGATGAAAAGAAGAGTGAAAGAAAGATAGCAATGAGAAAAGAGGAGAGAGAGAAAGATAGAGATGAGAAAAGAGGAGAGAGAGAAAGAGAGAAAAGAGGAGAGAGAAAGAGAGAAAAGTGGAGGAGTGAGAAAGAAGAGAAAAGAGGAGCGAGAAAAGAGGAGGAGAGAGAAGAAGAGAAAAGAGGAGAGAGAAAAGAGGAGGAGAGAGAAATAAAAAAAAAGGAGAGAGAAAAGAGGAGGAGAGAAAGAGAGAAAAGAGAAGGAGAGAGAAAATTATCTTATCGAAGGGTATCAACCCTTTTCTTCTCTCTCCTCTCTCTCTCCAAGATGCACCCATGAACTAAAGCAATAAGAAAAATTTTATTGAATGAAAGAAAGTTGAACCCAAGGTTTTTTTTACAATGAAACTTGGCATGTTTATATAGAATTGGGCTCAAACATGGGTGGATGCCCAAAAACTACCTAAAATTGAAGATAATTAAAATTTAATTAAATTAAAAGAAATTCTAAAAATGGGTGTAAAAGCACTATTTTGCCCCCGCCCAATTTATTTTGCGTGATCTTCCGTGACTAATTTGGGGTGGTTCTAATGCCCATTTGATTGAAATACTATTATTTTCTTGTAGAACTCGGTATGACGATCAATTTGATACCAATTTTGAGCCATGAATCATGTTTTTGAGCCATGATCATGAGACTTGAATTTTGAATGAATCTTGAAAACTTTGGATCGATTATGTTCTCGTTCCTTGATGTTTTTCTTTTGTTTCTTCACTGAACCACACTAAGCATGCCATCACAATCCCGTTGCAACAAGTGCGGCTCGATGTCGTGTCTAGATGAAGATTTTGGCTGGAATCTTGAAATTCAGCGGCCAAAATTTACAGCAGCTTTGACGCCTCCATGTGTTAAATTCAACAGTTTTAAATCCAACCGTTCATCGTATACGAGGTTCGGAGCAGTGATAGCCTCAGACCTTACACACATAATGCAATTGGTTTCATGTTGATCGGTTACACAAGCGCCATGATTTGACCGCTCGCGTGAGGCATGCTGCTGCTGAATTTTCTATAATTTTCTTCATGGATCAGCAATTTCTCTTTAATTTTTCTCCCTGCTCAAGCATCGTCTCGGGGAGTACCACCTATCAAAAAACTCATCTTGATGAGACGAACATGCTCACAAAATTTGAGCGCGATTCGACTTGAAAAGAGTGAGATATAGGCCCCAAAAGTCAGTGCCTATGACTGTGAAAACAACCACCTTTAATGGTGTTTTGGTGCGGGGTGGCCACACGGGAATAGTATGTGGCCTATCCCTTTTTGGTATTTTACCCATAAATTTGTCTTAGAGTGCCCGATTAAGCTAAAACTCGACCCATAGGCGACCAGGCCGGATCCAATGGTAGTGGTCCCACAGCTATTTGACGTACCAAAAATATAGTTCTAGTTACATTGTCCATTTCAGAGTGCTAGAGGCTAATTTTTTTGAAATTGTTTCTTTGGGTTCACTGCCTTAGACATATCTGATCATGATAATACTTGGCAGGTGGCCTTATTGAGTGCTAATGAAGATATTGATCAGTTCTGGGGCCATTTTGAGACTGACAAAATTTTCACTATTGTATAGGCTTTGACCTGCGTCCTCTTTATTCCACATCAAGGACCAAGGTGCTAAAAAATGCATTCAAATAGCTTGTCCCACCGATTGTTGTGCTTCAAGAGAAGCGAGAAGGAAAACATTTGGAAAATTTCCTTCAACTTTATTACTTTTTTTCTTCCTAGCCGCAGGACCACGTGAACGTCAAGGATATTCACGCAATGCTATAACTAGGATGCTCAGACGTAGGGATGCATTGTTTGCAGGTCCGTCTTTGGAGACTTTTGGGGGAGAAGATACTTTTTTGAGATATCTTATTGAAGACCTCATCCTCATGTGGACTGTTTGCGATTCTGAAGCTGAGGATTTTGTACAGACCTCGTTAGTCAGAATCAGGCCCATCTAGCAATTGAGTGCCATGTCGAAGGGCATTGTTCCTATTTGGTATGGGTTTCTTTATCTTGGATAGACAACAAAAGAGCCTTTAGTCGCCGCTCGTACACGTTGTGCACCAATTATTCTTTGACGGGTAGGGTACCTTAGTTTATCGAGGTGACCAGCTTGGGGTATAAGCCCTACCCGCTGCTAGCAGGTTGCTACATAGCAGGTCCAAAGTCATGGATGACTTAGCCTTCTTGGGGCATCTTTTGGTTTGACGTTTACACTAGGTTTGCTTTTGACAGTCAGGATACCTCTGTGGGCCTCGTCTGCCGGGTCCAATCGATGACCTTAAACTATAGCGGAGGCCTAGTTGCACGACCTTAAATTGTACGGTCCTGGTTGCATGACCTAAAACTGTATAACCATCATCCAAGCCACATGACCTTAAACCATAGTGCGCGTCCTGGCTGCATGACGTTAAACTGCTTTGCCCAGGTTTAGGAGGCGTGGCCTTAAAACATGCCCCAGTTAACCGCACACCCCTTCCATGTGCATCTTCGTGCATGCTTTCCCTAACCGACCCATTTGTGTGAGCTTACCCTCTTCTTCTCCCCAGTGAGCCTACTTAGCCACACACACCCTTTACGTGCATCTCCACGCATGTCTTCCCTAGCCTGCCCATTCGTGTGCACGGGCCCCTCTCACCATCTTTCATCATCCCTCAATAAGTCTGACCCATGCTCACCAAACAGCAAGCCATCTTGGCACCCATATTCACTATCAGCTAGTGGGTCACCACCTTTCACCTACCATCCAATCAACTCTCCACAGGCAACTTCATGCCATCCTCCCAAGTGAGTCAAAATCATCACTAAAATCACTCTATGGCCTCTACAGACTGCATTCCTCATTGCTATGATCCAGCTATATGACCCTAAACTATAGTGCACGTCCTGGCCGCAAGATGTTAAAAGGCTTCACATAGGTCTCGAAGGCATGACCTTAAAAATGCCTTCTGAAAAAAATATATTCATGGTGTACACCTGAACAAGGGAACACCAAGAGTAAAAATGACGGACGGGCATGGTTACAAAACCATGAGTAAGAGAGTTCCGTGGAAAGCAAAATCCAGGCACAATGAAAACCCCAAAAGGGCACCATGAGTAAAAACAGATGAAAAGAGTGGACACGACGATAGGTCATGGGTAAAAGAGCCCAAAAATAATAGAAGTTGGTGAAAACCGTCTTCACGGTACCACTTCTCCTGTTCAAGTGAAAACCCACGAAAGTGCACTTAGACCGACAAGACAAGCTGACGCATGACTACTGCCTCAATCGACATTCAATTTCCAAATGGTCACGATGCTATTGAGGTCTGCTTAAAATCTTCAAAAGCCAGCATCCAATCGCAGGCTAGATAGCTCGTCAGGGAGTGAGAGCCTCATAAGATCTCCCCAGTTTCATGGCTCATCAGGGAGTGAAAGCCTCATAAGATCTCCCCAGTTTCATGGCTCATCAAGGAGTAAGAGCCTCATAAGATCTCCCCAGTTTCATGGCTCATCAGGGAGTGAGAGCCTCATAAGATCTCCTTATTTCATGGCTCATCAAGGAGTGCGCGCCTCAATATCTCCCCGGTTTCGTGGCTCATCAGGGAGTGAGAGCCACATAAGATCTCCCCAGTTTCATAGCTCATCCATGAGTGAAAGCTGCATAAGATCTCCCCAATTCAACAACAACAAGATTCCTTGAGAGTGAGGACAATGACCAAAAGATCCCTCTGAAAATTCTAAGAGCCATCCGAAGGCAAGAAACTGACGAAGCCAGGGTCTAACCTGCTACAAGCTTCAGGGTAGTCTTCGCCAAATCCCCTAACCTACATGGGACCAGACTTTAGGGTTGGGTCAGAAGCCCCCGACAGGACCCCGCTAGACAGGACCTACAGGAGACACCTTGAGCATCAAAAGCAAACTTGGTGTAGCAGAAAACAATGCTGATCGAAGGTTCGTAGCATTTGGCCTTAAAAAAAAAGGTCTGATTCTTTACGATGAGGTCCTAACGAAGGCCTCATGCTCTAGAACCACAGATTATCTCTTGAGGGTGATGACTTTCACAAAGATCCCTAAAAATTTCCAAATTATTGCACTTCTCGATTCTCTCAAAGCACAATATTCGGCGGGGCATGCTGTTGGAAGGTATTTTTCATAAACATGGGGCCCCTGCTCAAGTAGTAAAAATTTGGACAGTCTCAAAACATCCCCAGAACTGGCCAAGATCTTCATGAGGTCTCTCAAGAGTCTCCTGCAAAGTTTCGTTGCATTCCAACATGTCTAAGGTAGTGCAGATTGAGAAACAGTTCCATCATAATCAGCCTCTAGCACCCTGAAACAGACCACCATTAGATCTGGCACGGTTAAAAACCCCTAAGGATCAAGTTTCAGCTCAAACAGACATTCCAAGAAGAATTTATAGGTGAAAAGAGTAAAACAGGAGAGGCCGCACGCTATTCCCTTGCAGCCACCCTGTAACGCTACACCATTGAAGGGACAGTCACCACCAATGACTTTTGATACTCATATCTCACTTGTCCTAAGTCAGATCGCATTCAAATTTGGTGAGCATGTTCGTCTAGTCAAGAACGATGATTCAATATGTAGAACCCCTCGTGATGATACCCAAGCGCGAAGAAAAGCTAGAGAGAAGTTGTTGATCCATGAAGAAAGTAAAGAAACTTTAGCAGTGTCATCCCTCGCTCTAGCAATCAAATTACGCCGGTCTCGATCCCGATCAACTCGAGACCAATTCCATTGCAAGTGTTAGGTCTCGGGCCATCACTGGCTTGAACCCCATACATGATTAACGGTCGGATTCTATACACAAAGTTGAAAAACATACTACAAAATCCATCATCGGGATCCTTGATTCTGACCAAAATTCCAAACGCACAAAATCTTGGTTCGACCACGGAATCGCGTGCGTTTGGTGCCCCGTGATCGTAGTGGCATGCTCAGTGTGATTCAGTGAAGAAAACACAAAAAAACATCAACGAACAAAGGCATGCTCAGTGTGATTCAGTGAAGAAAACACAAAAAAACATCAACGAACAAACACACTTTGATCCAAAATTTCAAGATCTACTCAAATTTCAAGTCACGTGATCGTGCACCAAAAACACGATCCATGGCTCGAAGTTGGTATCAAATTGATCGCCATGCCGAGCCCTCCAAGAAAACAATCATCTTACGATCAACTAGGCATTAGAACGACCTTGGATCAGCCATGCAAGATCACTCAAGTCCTAAACATAGGGACTATTATGGAATTCTACAACTTCTTAGGAAGGGGCAAATCTGTCATTTTGCACCCTATTTTTTAATTTCTTTTAATTCAATTTAATCTTAATTTCCAGAAATTAGGGTTACTTTTGATCATCCACTCATGTTTGAGGCACCCTTCTATATATACGTACCATCATTATACGTAAAAGAAAAAAAGGGTAGAGCTAGAGGCATCCATGCATAAGAGAGTTTTTACTTAATACAAGTTTATCTTTCTTACCATTGTTGTGTTATGCTTGAGAGAGGGAGTGAGGTGAGAGAAACTTTTGACCGGTACCCCCAGGTTTTGAGGTAAACTTTCTCTCTCTTCTTTTTTATCTTTTCTTCTTCTCTCTGTCTTCTCCCCTCTCTTCTTCTTCTTCTTCGTCTGAGTTCCTCGCAGGGGTCATGCACGGTGGTGGCAGTGTCGTGCATGCCTCTCCCTTGGTCTCACAGGTGACGCAAGGCGATGGCAGCGTCATGCATGAGTCTTCCTCCCCTTTTATTCCTTTGTCTCTTTCTTACAATGAAGTCTATAGACGGCACTGCCTATAGATGCCCAAAAACGTTGCTGCGACATCTCAACGAAGAGCCCAAATGGTGAAGTTTGTTGCCGTCTGCAGGGGTCTTCCTCTACTATGCGTCTAATAAAGATGGTGATACCTATCGCCGCCTGCTAGGGGCGTTGGCAACACCTATCCCCGTCTATGAGCCTCCTTCGCATGCCCGATGTTCATCGTTCTCCTTGCGTCCTGCGCCTATCGTCGTGCGACCTAGGAGCAACTATCGTCGTGTGCCTTGTCAGGAGCTAGCGCCATCAGCAAGGGATGCGCCATCTCCTTGCATTGCCCACTGCGATGTCTATTGATGTCTGGATTTCCCCTTCTCTTTGTCGTCTAATTCTTTCCTCTTCACCTCTTTCTCTTCTCACTTGACTAAGGGTTGACCTAGCCTATCACCAACATGCCGACCTCGGTTTCGAGTAGTATTGTCGCCTTGTTGGTCCTGAGAACCATGCCAGTCTTGCTACCACTCCAAGTCGGTAATTTCTAGTTGTCATGCTAATCTCAACCTTACATCATGCTCTCTTCTCTTTTCTATTTTTCACCGAACCTTGCACTTCATCACCTTCTCATGTGAATGTGCATTTCCCTAAGACAAGGGTGGGTCCCTTCGACCCACATGTCTTACGAATTAACCATATAAGTGTTGTGTAGAAAAAATAAGAGGATTACAGGTCAAGGGAGGTGATTGCGAACCAACTCACATAACTGGGGGACTTTCTTCGTGATCTAAGAGGGCGCTCACACGAGCCAGCCCGAGTAAGTCCCAAACCCACCTAAAATTCCTCTCTCATTAGTTGGTATACCTGTCCTTGCCCTCGAGCAAGGTTTCAAGAGAGCGATCTCAAATCCCGGGTTCACCAGAAACTCAAAACATGTGCCGCCAGATCACCTAGATCCAGAGGGTGAAATCGACGCATCTATAAAGACGGTTGTCGTGGCCCGCCATGGTGGCATGATAGGCTTTCTATGCAGACTGATTTGAAGATTAGCTCTGACATGGAAGTCAGATTTGAGGCCTCAACATGTAGAGCGATTTTAGGTGGCATGCTCCGCACAAAAGTTTTAACTGCTTCCTTCTCAGGCATGGGATTGGGATGGCAAGTAACTAAATTTCTTCATCTTGATATGAACTAGTCCACGGGCTAATCAGGCTCTTGGGTCAAGGTGAGAAGCTCAATGATTTGAACCTCTCTCGCGACCTCGTAGAGGTTTTGGGGAAAGAGTTTCTCCATTTCTTCCCAAGTATGCACCGAGTTCGTAGGAAGTCAAGCATACCACTGAAAAGTCAAGCCGTCAAGGGTTTCAACAAACTGACGGAGAAGGAGTCTCCCATTAGCGGCTGTTTCTCTCTATGCTGCTTGGAATTGGGCGATATGCTGATTCGGTGACGTGGTTCCGTTGAATAGGGGAAACTTTCCTTTCTTGTAATCTGAGGGAAACGACACCTGGTCAATGTATGAAGGGTACGGCCTTTGATAAGGGATTGCACCCTATATCCCCAAAATTTGTATTTGTCTATTCTTTAGGCTATGGGTAACCATAGCATCGATGTCTACTTGTGAGATGAGGTGAGGGACAAAATTGTCCTGTGAGGCAGAGGGAAGGAGCTGCCTTAGAGGCGCACCATCTGAGTGATGGGAATTGACTTCATGGTTAGCTGATTGTCGTGCGACATCTATACGATCTATCTTCTCCATCATTGCGTGCACCATATCTTTGAACTTATTCATGCGGTCTTCCTGCAAGTCAGGTTTGTTTATAACCATTACGCTGACTGTTTCTCCATGAAGGTCAGCCTTAGATGCAATTGAGGGCTTACAAACTTGACAGGTCGCGCACGTTAGATCGGTCAGTAGGGGGTCCACATTCTCGGACTCTAGTCTTATATGCCGATCGCGTGAGGACCGGTTCCCGACAGTCTTGGGATCGTGGCTGTTGAGTGGTTGGGTGCTCTTCTACAACACTAACCACAATGCAGGGCTCATGTACTTCTTCTTCAGGCTTCATCATCTAAAGAGGGTAGAAGGGGTTCAGGCAAAGAGGGTCATCAAAGCTGGTTGTCTCGACAGCCTTGGTCACTTCCTTGGTCAAAATTTGCAGACCCATATCACGTTTAACTTTGAGGTTTTGATGGACCTCGCCCCAAAACTGTGATCGAGACTGTGGCTGTTCAGCTCTTCTTGCACAAGAAAGACTTGTCTCCATCAGGTGCGGCAAAGGATTAGGTCTAGGGACTGGAGTCATCTTGGATCAAGGAGGATGAAGGACTCGATCTTCCATCAGGTCTTTACCCCTAGCTCTCTTCTGAGCTCCAGAGACATGACCGAGATGACGAGGCTAGTTCAGGATGGTACTCTTTGAGGAAGGTCTTGAAGTACCACGGCTGAAGATGCTTGCTCGAAGAAGGAGGAGCAGGCACGAAGAGAATTGATTCATGAGAATGCCTGAGTCGAGGGCGAGGGGTTGTCTGTGGCAAAGACGCGTGTGTACCCCTTGAAGAAGGGTCACGGGTGACCTGGAGGTCAACTCGGGCTCTAGCAAGTGGTCTGGCCTTAGGAGGCCGAGAACTATGAGTAGGTGTCTGTAAGAGAAAAGGTGGCAGCATGCCCCTCATAGGGTTTGCTAGTGTGTGCTGAGTAGGATGATGAGAAGATCGTCTCCTGTGTACTCGGGTTGGTGCAATGATGGTGTTGCCCCGAGAAGTGGGATGCATATGAACAACGTGTGCAGGACCTGGCCTTGGGAGGTATGATTCTAGAGGCTGAATCAAAGTAACATAAGGGTTGTCCTGAGGTGTGGCTCGAGTGGATGACCCACGAGCCTTATGGTGTGTGCGAGAGGTGGAGGCCCTAGGTGTCAAGCCTCTAGGGATAGAGACTTGTGGTGGTGCAAGATGGTGGAGGGTAGCCTTGCGGCGATGACAACTTGTTTGCCTTTTGCAGAAAGGGATTGGGTAGCCTTCCGG
The DNA here is from genome assembly GCF_054954075.1 of Amborella trichopoda. NCBI lineage: Eukaryota > Viridiplantae > Streptophyta > Magnoliopsida > Amborellales > Amborellaceae > Amborella > Amborella trichopoda. Next base: position 27,541,150 of record NC_142337.1, on the reverse strand, counting down.
CGTACCTTCGCAATACGACCGACAAGTGACTTTCCGATGGCAGGGTGCATGATGTGTGCGGCAACAAAAGTGCTGCCAATGCTTGGGGCCTTGGTGGATGTTCCACTAGAGATAGGAGACGGGTAGTTAGGGACCTTTAAGTCCCTCCTCACACCAATCCAGGTTAAGACGTGGGAGCTAGATCCGAGGTCTTTGCTCAAAAGGAGGGTTGGGAAGGAAGTTCAAGGAACTTGTTCCCGGGCGACACTTGCGAATGCAAGGATAAGAAAATCCCCGATCTGGATGAATGGGTTACAAAACCCAGAAGCCATAAGTGCAGATACAGAAAATAAAAGGAGAAACATAGCCAAATAAGCACGATCCAACTAAAGGGTAGTAAGTCCCCAGTGGAGTCGCCAAGCTGATTAGGTACCTCGATCTCACCCTCAGGATCAGAATGATATGGCGGCATGCATCTCGGGTTTCAGGGGAACCCGGGACTTCAGATCGCTCTCTCGAAAACCATGCTTAGGAACAAGGGCAGGTAAACCAACCAATGAGAGAGGAATTTAAGGTGAGTTCGAGACTTACTCGGGCTGGCTCGCATGGGTGCCCTCTTAAATCACGAAGAAAACCCTCGAGTCCTAAAACTGGTTCGGAATCGCCTCCCTTGGCCTGTATTCTCTTTTTTCTGCAATCGCCTCCCTTGGCCTGTATTCTCATGTTTGTGCAATCATACACATATGGCAAATGTTATAAGACAAGTGGGTCAAGGGACCCCACCTTGCCTTTGGGCAAACATAAACAGGCATGCACATTCAAAAAAGAAGAAAAGAAGAATGAGAGAATTAAGATTTGGATGAGAAGAATTTGACCAGGCGGTGAGAGTGACTAAACTAGTAGGTAATTGACTCAGCATGGTTGTAAAACAAGTTCGATAACTCAGACTGGCTCAACAAAATTACTACTAGATGATAATATCAATACTAACCAGCTTGACACGATTGCTAGTCTGTCGTGACAGTAAAGCGGGCACAGTAACTCTGACTGGCACAACAGCATTACTACTAGACTATAGAATTACCATGAAATGCTAGTCTCAACCCCTCAGGATCAATCGAAAGAGTAGAAGAAAGAAAAGAGAAAAAAGAGCATGAAAGAGGATAGAGGGGAAAGAAAGAGGAAAAGGAAGAAGAGGGGGGAAAAGCAAGGAGAAGAAGTAAGAAAGAGAAGGAAGGGGTAGAAAGGCACAGACGGCAGTGAGATGGGGAGAGAGCAGACTCAGATAGCGATGACTTCCGCCGGTTACAGCGTAAGTGAGGAAGAAACACTGGCGGCTACATGCTTGCACCGGCTGGGATAGAAGAAAGAGGGGGATGAGACTCAGACGGCAATGGTCCTCTTCCTGCTGTGACTTAAAGAGAGAAGAGAGTATAGAGAAAAAGAACACAGGCAGCATAGTGCTTCTGCCGTCTGTGTTAAAAAAGAGAAAGAGAAGGAACACAAGCAGTAAGAGGCTTGCACCAGCTGTGTCAGAAGAAAGGGGAGAGAAGACAGGCGGCACTAAGCCTTCACCGACTGTGATAGAAGAAGAGGAAAAAGAAAACATAGACGGCACTGAGCCTTTGCCGGCTATGTTAGAAGGAGACAAGAGGTGGAGCACAGACGACAATAGACTTCGCCGTCTAAGTCACAAGAGAGATGAGAATGAACTTCGTCGTCTAAGACACAAGAGAGACAAGAGAGTTTTGATAGAGGCCGGTCCTGCCATCCAGGTTAAGGCCCAGCTCACTATTTATGTCTCAAAAACAAGAAGACATTACAACTAGCAAGAAGTCCGCCATGGGTGAATAGAGAAAAGAAACAAGAGCAGGGAAAGAAAGACATGATAGACCTGAAGAGGAAGAGAGAGAAAGGGATAAAGATGAAAGCAAGAAAGAGAAAGGGAGAGATGAGAGAGAAAAGAAGAAAGAGAAAGAGAGAGACAGAGATGAAAAAAGAGAAGAGGAAAGAGAGATAGAAATGAGAGGGAAAGAGATAGAGATGAGAAAAGATGAGAGAGAAAGAGGGAGGAGAGAGAAAATTACTTATCGAGGGATACAGACGCTTTCTTCTCTCTCCTCTCTCTCTCTCCAAGACGTACCCAAAAGTTTAACCAAGAATTGAAATCTTTATTGAATGATTGAAGAATGAACCCAAGGTTTTTGGTCCTCCATTTCACAATTAAGCATTGCATGTTTATATAGAATTGGGCCCAAACATGGGTGGATGCCAAAAAGCTACCTACAATTGAAGATAATTACAATTTAATTGAATTACAAGAAATTTAAAAATTGGTGCAAAAGGATTATTTTGCCCCTGCCTAACAAGGTGTGGAATTCCATAACAGTTCCTATTGCTACCAAAGAACTTGTGTGATCTTCCATGACTGATCCGGGGTTGCTCTGATGTTCATTTGATCGAAAGATAATTGTTTTCTTGTAGGGCTCTGCATGACGATTGATTTGATACCAACCTCGAGCCATGAATCATGTTTTTAAGCCATGATCATGAGACTTGAAATGTGCTGAAATCTTGAAAACTTTGGATAGATAGTGTGCTTGTTTCTTGATGTTTTTGTTTGGTTTCTTCGCTGAATCACATTGAGCATGCCGTCATGATCACGTTGCAACAAACACAACACAATTTCTTGTCCAGACGAAGATTTCATCATGTTGAGTTTTTTGCCGGAATCTTGAAATTCGATCGCCGGAATTTACAGCAGCTTCGACAACTCCGTGTGTGAAATCAAACTGTTCATCGTACGTGGGTTTCAGACCAGAGATGCCCTCCGACCTTACACACATAATGCAATTGGTTTTGCGTTGCTTGGGTATGCGAGCGTCGTGATTTGGCAGCTTGAATGATGCGTGATGCTGCTGATTTTTCTGCAATTTTGTTCACATATCAGCAACTTCTCTCTAGTTTTTCTCCCTACTTGGGCATCATCACGGGGTGTACCACATATCAAAACGCTCGTCTTGATGAGAAGAACACGCTCACCAAATTTGAGAGCGATCCGACTCGAAACGAGTGAGATATAGGCCCCGAAAGTCACTGCCCATAACTGTGAAAATAGCCACCTTTAATGGTGTTTTGGTGTAGGGTGGCCACACGGGAATAGTGTGTGGCCTACCCATTTTCGGTATTTTACCCATAACTTTGTTCTGGAGTGCTCGATTAAGCCAAAACTTGGCCCATAGAGGTTTTGACCGTGCCGGATCTAATGGCGATGGCCTTAATGTTGTTTGACATACTGAAAATATAGTTCTAGTTACGGGGTCCATTTCAGAGTGCTAGAAGACGATTTTACCGAAATTATTTCTTTGTATTCACTGCCTTAGATATGTCTGACTGCGATGAAACTTTACAGTGGGCTTTTGAAGTGCTTATGAAGATCTTGACCAGTTCTGGAACCATTCGGAGACTGTCGAAATTTTCACTACATGTTGAGGCTTTATTGACCTGCTTCCTCTTTATTCTGCATCAGGGACCAAGTTGCTGAAAAATGTATTCAAACGACAGGATGCACTATTTTTATGACTCGAAATCCGTCTTTTTTTTCTTATGAATTCATTTCAATGTCCAAGGAATCAATTATATGGATTTTCAATGTCAAAACACTAATTTTTTGTTGGATTTTGAGGTGGACCGTCTTCTATAATAAAAGGTTCCATACCTTATACAATTTTTTTCCAATATTTTCATTTAAGGTGTTAACTTTATATTATTGAAATAAGACACATTTCAAAACTATGCCAAAAGATATAATTTTGGCATTGGAAATCCTTGCGAGGCCAAGACATCTATTGCCACTCTTATTTGTGAAATTTAAAGTTTTAAAAATAATGGCAGTTAAGTGGAACAATAAACAATTGAAAATCTTTAAAATTGACAGTCCATATAATGTATTAGAAATGAAATATTTTTAAGACTCGAGATCCCATTTTTCCATATCCATGAAACTCGAGATTGAGATGATTAATTAGAGGGTTTTCCAGCGTCAGAACAACCTTCTCCAATTCATATTTTGGTATACTTCTACAGTATAAAGTTGGCACCCTACATAAAAGTTTTTCGTATCTAATAGTTAACCTCTTGAGAGTATGGGTACCTGTATAAATTTCCCTTTCTTCTATTTTGTAATTCAAAAAATATCTTGGACCCATGCAAACCAATATATCTAGTAAGGGCCCAATGGACTTCTTGCTCTTTCATAGACGTTTCATGAACCGTTTGTTTATAACAGGGACGTGGATCATGGCTTCCTAAATTTAAAAAATTGGGCCTCTAGGTGGATGTGATTATCTTTTATGTTGTCATTATTTAAATCGTCAAAGGCGGCAAAGAAAATCAAAGCGAATGTAGTATTTCATACTCTCTAAAAAGTTTAAAATCTTCTCTCTTACTTTATCTCTCTAAAAAATTCAAGTTTCCAAACATTGTCTGGTGACATTCTGTCTCCACATTAGACATGGGAAAGCATATAACAAGAACTTGTTGGGTATTTGTAGTCATTAAAGGCCTTATGAGAGTATTTAACAAAATTTACTATAGTAGAAGAATAAACTCCAATGGGAGTGTGTCCAGAGGGAGCCAAGGGTTTATGGTCTAGAAGGACTGAGATAAGCTATTTGTTGATACTCATATTAAGCTTAACATGCTAGGTCGGTGGAGTTGGAAAATCCTTAATACCTAGGTATAGATCACAATCGATGAGGGCTAACAGGGTTATCCCTTGATGAAGTCGAAGTTGCCAAGGGTAGTAAGCCAAAGAATTGTGTGACCGTTGTGTGTTATGGTAGGCCTGTAGAGTCGAGGGTCAAAGCATCATCATTGAACCAACACATAGCATGTACATATGATAGCCATATTAGGAAAGAGAGTCACCAGTGAGGGTGATACATATATATATATGAGAGATGAGCCTTATGCACCATATAGTTATGGTTGCACTAGCTCTATATGACATTGGACTTGTCTCTAGGGGAGAACCTGTAATTCATAGACTGGGATTGTATCCCCTCACCTATTGGCTGACTTTTGTAGTCTAATCACAAACCCTTGCAATGGTCTCTGGGTTATGAGAACTACTAGGTCAATTTGAGAAAGTGAGTATGCATTATAGTCCTGAGTAGAAAATAGAGTGCTTCAGCAAATTAATAATTACATGACCTAGTTGAATCTGAATCCCATCAAAATGACTTAAAATTAATTGTTTTGATGTTAAAATGATTTTTAGATTGATAGTTTGAATTTTTATAAGTCTCTGGATAATTTATTTTATCAAAATGGATTTACAAACAAAGAGAAATTGAATTTTCAATATTTTAAATATTCAAAGAGAAAAATAAAATATTTATTATTTTATAAAAATCATATTATGATTTTTATAATTTATATAATTCATGGAGGCTCACCATGAGGTATGGGCATGATTATTACACGTGTGAAAATCATGTGGGGCCTACTTATGGGCACAATGGAGTGGCATGCCCACATATGGGAGCTGCTGATGAGGTCATCTAAGGCACTCAATTAAGTTAATAAAAAGGGAAAGTTTTGAAATTAAAGAAATTTGATTTCAAGTAAAAGAATGTGTAAGAAGATTATGAAAAACAAATGTAAATATATTATATTTGCCATACTATCTTTATTTAATGGATTATGTTTAGGAAGGTGAAGGATAAGGACACCTTTTTTGAATCATAATGGCTGACCTAAGCATTGTATGGCTTATATTTCTCACCTCACAAGTCGCCTATGATCAATGGTCTGGATCTAATATTTATAAGGATGGTTAAATTTAAGAAACCCTAACATTAGAGAAGTCTATAAATAGGGCCAAATCTCTACACCTCTCATCTCTCTCTCGATGGCACGCCACCCTTTCCCTCCCTTAGAAAAATATTGGGTTCGAAAATAGGGGGCATGCCCCACCTACCCAATGGAGGGGTACACCCCATATCCTAAGACATTGAGGCCTAGTTCATGTTGAATGTTCTGCCTTTGCTCTCATATTGATTAACTGTTGTAGCCTATGGTTTTCCATGCTTCAAAGATCAGAGATAGACCATTGATCCTGTACACCATTGGAGGAGGAGACCCGGTGTGGGGTGTGCAACGTCCAGTTGAAGAATCTTCTTTATAGTTTGCAATCTTATCTTTTATTATTCCCATGAGTATTATATATTTCATGATTCCAAGATCAAGTTTATGCAATTTCATTTGTGTATAAAGTGGAAGCAAGTTAGAGTCATCGGGTTTCTTTTTGTGTTTTTATTATTTATTATAATGTATTTGGATTCTTGTAAGTACTATGGTAAAGAAGGAAATTTTTAATTGGTATACACTAGCCCAGGTTATATAGCCCTACTTTCAAAACTCACAATCCTTCATGATATACTATCTTTACATCTTGAGCTCCATATAGATATATATATGGGAAAAGATGGGATTATCCCACTAGCTCATATGAACATAAGAGTCTAACGGCTCAAATTGAATCTGGGCCGATCTGACGATCACGGATGTCCGGTAGTACTTGAATTTTATTTTCTTTCTACAAATTCAAATTTCTTGAAATTTTTTGTGTGTTTTCTTCTCATCAAGACGCACCTAATAAAAATATAAAAAAATTTATTCGTGAAAATAAAATGATCAAAATACCCCCCAAAACATTTTGGAGGTATTTTGGTAAATTTATTTCATGTAAAATATTTTTTTGATATTTTTCAAAGACTCACTCATCTTTTATGAACACACGCCTAAAATTTTAAGTGATTTGAATTTGTATAAAAAAAACTAAAATTTAATTACTACTGGACATATGTGATCATCAGATCGGCCCAGGTTCAATCTGGGACGTTGGGCTCATATGTTCATATGAGCTAGTGAGCTAATCCAATCTTTTCCCTATATATGAATATCTGCACATATTATCCCACTAGCTCATATGAAAATATGATCCCAACAGCCCAGATTGAATATAGGCCAATATGAAGGTCATAACTTTATTTCGTATTTTAATTTTAATTTTTATTGATAAATCGAAATAATGTGAAATTTTAGGCATTCATTCTTCTCATCAAACCTCACTTAATAAAAATATTTAAAAAATAATTCACAAAAACCAAATTGATCAAAATGCCTCCGAAACGTGTTAGGGGTATTTTGATCAATTTATTTCTTGCAAATTATTTTTTTGATATTTTTATTAGGTTATTCTATTTTTTAGGAATACAATCCTAAAATTTTAAGTTATTTGGATTTGTAAAAAAAAAAATTTAAAATTCAAATATAAAATGAGGTTGTGACTGTCAGATCAGCCTAGATTCAATCTGTGTCAAATGGCTCATATGTTCATATGAGCTAGTGGGTGAATCTCAATATATATATATATATATATATATATAGTAATATAGTAATATAATGTAACAACCTCTAAAAATCATCTTATGGCCATTTGTTTGATCCAAATTTTGAAGTATGCACTTTTTTTATTCTAGTGAACAATTACAATTTTTTTTTTTTGAAAACACAACCTAAAAAGTATTTTTTTAGCCCAATTAACATAGGCCGTTCATTTTGGTGAGATGTTAGATTTAGGCCCTAACATGATTTTTTCATTTCCAAATTTTTTGAATAGCTTTATTATCATTAGATGAACAATGTTAAAAAATAAAAAAATGATTATGAGTTTATAAAGGTTAAGATCTTGAAATTCACAAAATGAATGGTCTAGATTCGTTTTTCAAGGGGACTCATTTTGACCATATCTAGGATTCAAAATGAACTTTTTTTTGGGGGGGATTGATTATTGAGATGAAGAAAGTGTGTGTGTAAAATTTGGGGTCATACAAATACTACAAACATGGTTTTCTAGAAGTGTCGTTGCATTATACTATGATACAACCATTGCATTAGATCATTCTATATATATATATATATATATATATATATATATATATATATATATATATATATATATATATGTGTGTGTGTGTGTGTGTGTGTGTGTGTGTGTGTGCACGTACGTATGTACGTACACACGTACGTACATACATACATACATACATCAGTATGAATAAGAAAATGAGTATTTAAAATGTCACTTTGAAATTTAGTAACACAATGTACAATGGCAGGAAGTTCTTTTTTTACAGTGGAATAATTTTGTTAAGTAGAATTCCAAGCTTTGAATGTATATCTTACTAATTGTTCGGTGGTGTTGATTCTTTGTTTTAATATTCTTCCTAATCCTAATTCAGAGGCATCACATTCAATTATTTTGAAAGTATTAGGTTGGGTTAAAGTTAAGCAAGGTAACTCTTTTGTAAGTTTTATTTTTTGTACAGCTTGAGTATGTTCAGTCGTCCATTTCGGAGGATTCTTTTTAAGTCTATCATGTAGTGGTTTAGCATCTAAAGCTAAATTTTCATAGAAATCAACTATATAATTTAAACAACCTAAGAATCTTTGTAATTCAGTTTCGTCTAATATAGTATCTGGAAATTTATCAGCAAATCGAATAGATCGTTCTATTGGGATAATTGTACCATGATAAATATGATGTCCTAAAAATCTAATCTTAGTTTGACATTTATTAATCTTTTTAGCAATACTACTAGTCCTGCATGTTTTACTGCGTTAATATATATATATATATATATATATATATATATATATATATATATATATATATATATTTCACCGCAAGATCTACCCTAAGCAGTTATCATTACTTATCTTAAATATGAAAAGATTACAGAGTTATAAGCTATTAATTGTTGCAGTATAGTAACATAATACAGAAACACACCTAGAATAATTAAAACAGAAAGCCAGGATATATCAAATATAATCCACGAAGTATGAGTATAGTCACAGATTTTGAATGTAAAGACAAATTTAAATTGCATAACTTACTGATTACATATACAGAGACTTGCAAACTTTTTCCACTCAGAAGGATAGTAGGAGGGTAAGGAAGATAGATTACAATCACACATTATGAAATAAAGAAAGACATATAGAAGTTACCGACTTTGAAGATGTACAGATGACTGAATGTAGATGACTAACCTACTGTCTACAGAAGGAGAGAAGAAGAAAGAAGAGAGAAGAAGAAGTTGATATGAGAGAGAATATGAGAGCTGATGAGAACTTCTGACTATGCTTCTTTGCGTCCTTGATGCAGTCTGCCTTCTTCAACTGCGAGAGTGGGTATTTATAGATAAACGAAGAAGGAAAGCTTGTGGCTGAGAGAAGATAGCGTAACCGCGAAGGAATACTTGTGGCTGAGGGATAATAGCGTAATGACGAAGGAACCTCTGTGATGGTGAAGGGATAAGGTGTTCACTGTATGGGATAATGACGAAGGATACGTGGCAGGTGCAGGAGATAGCCGAGTGTTGATGACGGCGATGGATTGTGATGGCGAATCTTTGGTGTCTCCGTGGTAGTGGCACGTGCGAGCAACGAGTAAGGAGAAGAGGACACGTCGGTTGCGGTGTGACTGTGATATGACCCTAAATTAGTCACATCGATCAAACGAGGAAAAGGGGTATCTTTACTATTGGAGATGTCTTGTCATGTTATAAAGAAGGGAATCTTTTGTCGAGGCATCTGCTTTATGATGGTGAGGTCATGTCAGCGAACTGTAGAGGCATCTGCTTTATGATGGTGAAGTCATATCATCGATCTGTGGAGGATGTCGTTGTTATTCAGGCTGGGCTTCATATCGGGCCGGGCTAAGCATCGGGTCTTTGGCTGAATTCTTCAAACAATGGATTGCCGGATTGAACAGTTTCTTCTGATGTAGTTGGTGCAATAGTATCGGGAGCAAATATATTGAGCAGATTTTGCTCTAATTCTTCCAGGGTAGCATTCGGGTGTGCTTGTTTCATTTTCTTCAGATAGGCCGAAAAAGTGGGTAAACTGACTGTATTATATGCTGGTGGGTTGAGAATATCGGTTTGAGGAGGTATTCTTTTGAGGGGTAAAGAGGCAGGATTAGTGCTAAAAATATCCCACCATTTGATTTTAAGGGTTTTGCCAAGTTTGGGAATATACTCATAATTATTCGTATTATTTTCGGAAATAGAGTAATCTTATTTTAGGATCCAGGGTATTTGGTAGATAGCCATGAAATAGAGATGGAAATCATCTAATTCGGTACAAGTATTATGCTGTGCAAATTTGGTCTGAAAGGCTTAGAAAGTATCAGGTAAGATTTGAGTTTGTGATCCCCATAGTAAAAACCAATGGCGGAACCAACTTGGGAATCTTTCAAGGATAGGGAGTTTAAATTGCAAATACCAGGAATGAGTATTACTTGGATTTTGGTAGAAGAATACTTTGTGCTAGGCTTCTATGTACTCAGCATATTTATAATATTTATATTGAAACTCTAGATTTGATCATTTTTTCCCTTGAAGGGGATTGTATCCCCAGTCATCATAGGAAAGTAATTTTTTAATTTGAAATTTGGAATAAGCATATACTTTAGTCGTGCCTTGATAAAAATGAACAATTGAAACCGAACCGGTTTTCATAAGAATAGCTTCATACCATTCACAGGTTTTGATTCAGTATGATGGATTTAAGTGGTTTACAAGATAAAGGGGAGCTATTTTATTTGGGTCAAGTTGTGCATGAATATCAGAAATAGGTATATCTTTTAAGAATGCTGTGTCTATAAAGACTGATTTGGCAGAGGTAGAGGTTTGCTTATTTGGGTATGTTGCCGGGGAAAACGCCGGACTTGGAGTTTGTATTGGACTTTGAGGTGGAGTTTGAATCAAATATTCAGGTACGTTTGAGGATCTAAAAGGTGACATAGGTGTCAGATTTAAAGAGGAGTGGATGGGCATAAGAGGCCCAAACATATTACTTGGTACTAGATCCATAGGTTGTTTTCCTCTTTTGGTATTTGAAGATTGAGGATTATTCATATTGGTATTCTTATTGTCAAGAAAGAGTTGCAAACCGTAGGATGAAAATCCGTAGGATGAAAGTGTATCGTTCTTAGGGTTGTTTAGATAGGTGCGGTCCCCCCTGCAAAAATTCACAGGTGAGAAAGTCAGGTATAGAATTAGCAGAACCGTGAAGATGCTCAATAGAGAAATCAAAAGCAGATAAAATAGCTTGCCAACGGGCAAATATTTGTTTAGAGACTAGGTTTTGAACATCTTTTTGCAGAATGTCTTTGGCGGCTTTACAATCGGTGCGAATAAGAAAGTGTTGGTTTAAAATATCAGTTTGAAATTTACAAACACAGTGAATAATAGCAAGTAATTCTTTTTTCACAGTAGAATAATTTTTTTGTGTTGGATTCCAGGCTTTGGAAGTAAATCTTATTAATTGTTCTTTAGAATCAATTGATTGTTTTAATATACCACCAAGTCCTAATTCAGAGGCATCGCATTCAATTATTTTAAAAGCTGTAGGATCAGATAAAGTTAAACATGGTAGTTCTTTGGCTTTGAATTTAAGTCGCTGTACAGCCAAAGTATGAACCTCAGTCCATGGTGGAGGATTCTTTTTTAATCGATCATATAAGGGTTTAGCATCAAGAGCTAGATTCTGGTAAAAATCACTTATATAATTGAGACATCCTAAGAATCTTTGTAATTCAGTTTTGTCTAAAATTTTATCAGAAAATTTGTCAGCAAAGAGAATGGATCTATCAATTGGGATAATTGTCCCTTGATTTATATTATGTCCTAAAAATCTAATTTTTGTTTGGAAAAGATTTAACTTTTTAGCAAAAACTACTAACCCAACATGTTTAACTGTGTAAATGAAAGTATGAAGGTATTTAAAATGTTGTTCAAGAGATTCAGAAAATACTAGAACGTCATCAATATAAACTATCATGAATTTATAGAAGGGATTAAATATATCATTCATAATTTTTTGGAATTCAGATGAAGCATTTTTAAGACCAAAGGGCATAACATTCCATTCATATTGTCCAAAAGGGACATTAAATGTTGTTTTACATTTATCTTCCTCCTTTATCTGTATTTGCCAAAAACCAGATTTTAAATCAAATTTGGAGAAGATTACTGCATGTAAGAGTCTGTCGAGTAAATCTTTTTTATTTGGAATGGGATATCTAATCCATTGTAATACTTTATTGAGGGGCTTATAATTAATGACTAGTCGTGGAACTCCTCGTTCTTGTTCGGCATTTTTATTGACATAAAAAGCAGAGCAACTCCAGGGAGATGAACTAGGACGTATGAGTTTCTTATGAAGTAAATCTTTAATTTCATGATGGCATGTTTGTAATAACTTTGTATTCATCTGAATAGGTCGAGCTTTTGTTGGTATTTTTGTTTCACTAAAATTTGTTTCATAGGGTAATCCAACAATATGTTGTTTTCTATGCCAAAAAGCGGTTGGTAAATCATTACATATTTCGTTTTCAATAAAACTTTTGAGTTGTTGTATTTTTTGTATCATATCATTAGTTTGGAGTTTTTCACTAATAATCTTATGTTTGATTTCAAGTTGTAATGATCCTATAAAATCTTCTTTTTGTTTGATATTTTGTTTGACAGTATTAATTTCTTTGATTTTTGGTTTATCAAGGAATTCAAATTTATAAGGATACCATGGGTATTTGTTTCAATACCTGTATGGGAAATAGTCATTGGATATAACAGAGTAAGGAAAGGTACGCCAAGGATTACAGCCTGACTGAGTCCCTTGACCATAATAAATGGGGTAGGAAAACAATGTCCCTCATTACAAATTTTAGTATTAGATAACTTGTATTTAATAAATAGTCTACTTCCATCTGTTGTGTTAAGGATTTGGGTAGTTTTATCGAAATATTTTGTAGGAACTAATCCTTCATTGACATATTTCATCTTCTGTACTAGAACTATCTGACGTAGTAAAAGTTAGAAATATCAGAAGTAGTAATCGGACATTGACATATTTCATCTTCTGTACTAGAACTATCTGACCAATAAAATTCATCATTATGTATTGTTCCTATAAAAGAAGTATCACTACTTGAGGAAGTAGTGTCTATATCTGAACTACTAGACGAATCATATATTTGAATAATATCATAGATTTTATTTTTGATGGACTCATCTAATGTAATGGAGTCTAGTTTTTGTTTGACTTTGCATTGGCTTTTATAATGACCAACTTTTCCACATTTATAACAAACAGGTAATTTCTTATTATTTTGTTGGGCTTTTTTGAAAGCAAAACATTTAGTAAATTTCTTATATTTTTTCTGTTTGGTTGGAAAAGACTTATGTGTTTTTTCGGGTTTACTACGATATTTTTTCTTTTTATATATTTTATGCATTTTATGTGGTTTAGTCTTATCCACGTGAGTTTGGTCCATATGATAGCCAAATTGTTGGCAGAAGTCTCCTAACTCTTTTTTACCGCTTAAGTTTTGTTTATCAAGTTGCCTTTTGAGTTTCAGATCTGTACATAGAGCTAAGCCTTCAGCACAGATTTCTGAAGATAATTCTCCTAAAGTATATTGGGAGTAATTGATTACCCCACTATTTTTATTTTTTAGACGTTCTTTAACCTTTTCAGCAAATAGATATGGTAATCCTGCTACGAATTTTTCTTTCCAGTGGTCAAGAAGACTATCTTCGCGTATGAGTAATCGAGAGAAAAAGACATCTTTATACCATTTGTAGTATGATAGAGTAGGACATCGTAGATTAGATAAAAGATCAGCAGTTCGTGCTACAAGTATTGAAGTATTTCCTATAAAATGAAGGGCAATTGTATAAATTAAAGAATTGACAGCATCACTTTCAGAATATACCATATCCTGGTTGTGTTCATTTTTTGTTGTCCATTATCGAGTATTAGTTAATATTTGTTGTTTTGTTTGCTCATTAAGATAGGAATCCCACCATCCTCTTAGCCATCCAGTAAATCCTGAGACTATGGCTTTGGCTATTTCTTGATCATGCCTACCAGCCATTTTACATGCCGAAGCATACATGGTCGTATGTGTCATTGTATCTAATATTCGATGATCAGAAATTCCATCAATATTCCAGTCGATGATAGTTCGACCAGTATATGTAGAAGTATGACTTGTAAGGTTTTCTTCTAATTGGATATCAACTGGAGTTGGTCTCTTATAATAGGGTCTGGCATTTATTGGTTGCCAATTTTTACTGTAATTGATTCGATTTATTGTATCTGGAGTAATATGAATTTCAGAAAATTCTTTTTGTATATTTTTTATTGTGTTTGCAATTGGTGGTTCCATATTTTCATTGGATTGGAATATTATTTCTTCTTGTAGAGTCATATTATCATGTGCTGGAATTTTTTCTTTTTCTTTATCATTGTCTGGTAGAACAATGGTTTGTTTGGGATCTTTGATTTCTAATTTGGATAATTTGGAAATTAATTGGTCCATGAGGGTTTTATTATCATCACCTATATGGAATTTTCTTTATTCAAGTCAGGAGGAGGTTTAAAAATAATTGTTTTTTCTCCTTATAGATAGGTGGATGTAATAAGTTTTCTATTCTACTAGTTTGTTGACCAATTGTATGAAGATAAAGATTTGTATAGTTATTTTGTTCAATTATATGGGGAAGTAATTCTATTCGAGCTATATTTGCGTTATTTAACTTATAAGATGTTGCTACGGTTTCGTATACAACCATTTGGGTTGACGTTGAGGTTGAGGATTCGATATCTAATCCTGTTGTGGCAGAGGCTTTAGTAGCGACTCCTTGTATTTTCAAGCTTTGTTCAGGAGGATGTATGGCTTTGATTGTATTTCCTTCAGTAGTATTAAATACTGTGTATTGAGTTTCTAGTGTATTAATTTCAAAATCAGGAATAGGGATACCTTTTTGGCTTAAAATGTCTTTTAGCCAATCGAAAAAACATGTTCCTTTATTTCCCTTGTTTCTCCATTTGTTAAATCTTTTGTGAAACAATTCGACTAATCTAGGTTCAAAAGTTTCTACATACCATTCTCTGATGTTTTTATTTTCTGGGGATAAAAAATCTTTTATGATGTATTCTTTATCAAATGTTTCTTCAAGTTGCAATACTTGAATGAACTCTGCTTCAGCAGGTTCTTCTTGAGCTTCTTTATATTGAGGAATAATGATATTATCAGGTGTTCTTAATAAGTCAGTAATTTGTGGTTTTATTGGTGTTGATGGAATATGTATGGTAGAAGGGATCCTATTATAAGTAGTGACAGACTTTCTTGCTGGTTCTGATTCTCGGAAAGAATAATCTCTTGAAGTTCCTGAGATGGATGCATCATCTCATGTAATTCTAGGTTTTGGAGTGAATTGAATTTCTATATTTCCATCTGTATATTCAATAATTTTATCTGGAATATTTTGAGTGGATATTTGTGATGGTTGGTTTTCATTATGGATAAACCATGTTTGGGGTAGAACAATATCTGACCGTGATATTGTTTTTGGTATAATTGTATTTGATTTTTCCATATTGGTTTGGAAAAATATTGTTTGTCCTCTAGTATCTATTTGAAGTACATTTGGACATAATGTATTCATTACTTTATAATAAATTCGATAAACAATGACTATATTTTGAGAACTTAACATCATATTAAATCATTGAGTTTTTAAATTTAAAGATAAAACATATAAAATATTTGGATCTGTAAGTGATACAGAATAATTTGGAAAACAATTGAAATATATTGGTCCACTACATAAACTAGATTCAACCATTCCTAGTAATGAATCAGAAAATCTGTTATGCCTAGTATCTCGTAAGCATACTAGGATAGAATTATTTAATCCTAAACGAGTCAAAGGTTTGACAGCTATTTGAATTAGTCCTATATGTAAATATTTATAGTTTTTTGTTTTATGGACTTGTAATATTTTTTGAGATAGTAATTGAAAGTCTTCTTGATTATTTGTAACAGATAGAGTCTCTTCTACTGTTTTAATAGCATATCCGATTTTTAGATCGAATGTGCCTTTTTTGTAAACATCTGATATTGGAACTTTGGGTATGTTCCAATTTTGTATTTGATTTTCAATATCATTAATAATGATTTCTTCTTTATTTTTTATCCTTAGAGTTCTATTAGTTGCACTAGTTGTTTTATCCGTTAGATTCTTAATAAATTTTTCCATTATTAAGTTGCGGTTGAGTGTTATCTGGACAGTCCTCTTTGACTACCTCTTACGTCTTCTAGACCTCAGCGGCTCTCCTGGCCTAAACGGTCAACTGACTGGGTGTCTGAGAGTCTCTAACCTCAATACTCGGACCAACTTTCTTTAATGGATTAATTTGTTAAGTTTCTTAAGATAGAAGAACTAGTGATAACTCTTATATATATATATATATATATATATATATATATATATATATATATATATATATATATATATATATATATATATATATATATATATATATAGGAAGATGCTAGGGTGAGCCCACTAGCTCACAGGAAAAAATGAGCCCAACGGCTCGGATTGAATCGGGGCCAATCTAACGATCGCGGATGTCCGATAATAATTGAATTTTAATATTTTTTTACAAATCCAAATTACTTGAAAATTTAGACGTGTTTTGATAAAAAATAGATGAATATTTGAAAAATATTCAAAAAACAATTACATTAAATTAAATGACCAAAATATCCCCATAAAATTTTGGGGGTATTTTTATCATTTTTAATTTTACAAATTATATTTTTATATTTTTATCAAGTGCGGCTTGATTGGAAGAACATTCAAATAAAATTTCAAGTGATTTGGATGTGTATAAAAAAATTAAAATTCAAACACTCGAGACCGTCAAATCGGCCCAGATTCAATCTGGGCCATTAGGGTTATACTATTTCGTGAGCTAGTGGGCTCACCCAAGCTTTTTCATATATATATATATATATATATATATATATATATATATATATATAGATTTGGATGTATATAAAAAAATTAAAATTCAAACACTCGAGACCGTCAAATCGGCCCAGATTCAATCTGGGCCATTAGGGTTATACTATTTCGTGAGCTAGTGGGCTCACCCAAGCTTTTTCATATATATATATATATATATATATATATATATATATATATATATATATATATATATATATATATATATATATATATATATATATATATATATATATATATGTGTGTGTGTGTGTGTGTGTGTGTGTGTGTGTGTGTGTGTGTGAAATATGCTAAGGTCATTCCACTAGCTGATGGAATAGCATAAGCCCAACGGCCCAGATTGAATCTAAGCCGATTTGACATTCAAGACTGTATTTCAGTAATATAATTTTAATATTTTTATATAAATCCAAATAACATGAAATTGATAGCATCAACACTTCTCATCAAGGTGCACCTAAATAAATATACTAAAAAAGTAATTCTCATAAATAAATTGACAAAAATACCCCTAAAACATTTCAGAGGCATTTTGATCAATTTATTTTATGTAAATTATTTAGTTTATATTTTTATTAGATTCCAATATTTTTGAAGAATAGACGTATCAAATTTCAATTGATTTGGATTTATAGAAACAACATTAAACTTCAATTAGGAAATACATTTGTGATCAATCGGCCCACATTCAATCTAAATCTGGGCCATTGGGTTTACACTGTTCTTTCTCCCGTTGGACTTACATTATTTCATCAGCCCATGGGGAAAAATAAACAGTATTTTCGCTCATAGGCTCGACGCCATCTGATTTTTTCGGACAACTAGGATAAAAAGATCGCCATGGACATAGCATGTTCGTTGTGGTTTTTAAAGCAAAATTACAGTAGCTCTGTGAGAGCCGTTGCGAGATGAAACACTATTGAGATTCGCCTATATGCGTTTTTAAGACTTTTCCAAAACAGCTCTAATTTCTAAGACTTGAAATATATTTTTCTCATACTCATAATCTTGATGTCGAGATATTCGAATTAAGGGTTTTTCAACATTAAAACAACCTCTTTGAGTGAGTAAATTTTTGAGGTACGCCTCAATTTGATAATCTCCATCAATCAAATTCTAAATTTCATTAACGTACATATGCAAAACCACTAAAGATTCTCCATAGAAATAACCAATGATTCTTACCGCCCTTTCCAATTCCAATCTTTACACGTGTGAACATGCCTCCTTGACACGCATGAGGCCCAAAAGTTTCTCAACTCCGATCCCCTCAAACGTTGGGTGGGAGATAGCGACTGAAGATGCCCATAGTTTGTAGCGGTACTACATGACTCACTCTAGGTCCTACGCACTTCAAAAAAAAAAGTTTTGAGCCATAGAACGCATTCCTAATTTTACTTTTCAAACACAGAAAATAATGGTCCTTGTTTCCCTTTGCTTATCTGTGTCAAGCATGCGATGCATGTGTTCATAGCACCAATTTCTCGTCTGCTAGACATGTTCGATGCACTCTTTGCCGCACTTGTCAGGGATTACAAGCAGATGTGTTATTGGATCTTCACAATTCAATGCAGAACTTCACAGAAATTTTTCCATTTTGACAAGAACACGACCGTTCCACTTTAGGAGAATAGAAAAGAGTGGTGTTATGGTAAGGTTTGTTTTCGCTCAAAGTTCTAGTTTGAATGTAAAATTTTTAATGAACCAGATGGGTTACATGTAGCTTCATTTGCTTCTTAGGTGTTTATATGTTGCGTTTATGAACCAGCAAAATCAGAAGTTTTAACTGCTTATTCATAAGCTTGTGTTGAGGAAGTGCATTACCTCAAGCGTGCTTTCTGTGGGGGGCAGGTATAGAGATGAAGATTTAGGAACCTCATGCCATATCTACCAGACTACCTCCGATTTGAGTGGTGGAAAATGACAAAAACGAGAGGAAGGAAGAAAGAAAAGAAGTCGACGTAGTTAAGACACATGTTAGAAAATAAGGAGGAAGAAGGCTTACTTTTAGAATTTGTATTATGCACACAAAAGAGCTTAATATAACACAATTTTTTCATTCTACTTAAACAAAAACATAGTACATGTATATATATAGACCACTTGGGAGCTTTCTAGACTCCTTCTACACCATTCTAGGGAAGTTTTCCCTCTCATAACTTACAACCTACATGCTTGGACGAAATTACATGAATAATCAAGAAATTTTTAGTTTTCACTCATTCCCAATTCAAATTTGCATGCATTGCATGCGTTGGATTCCTCTCTCTCAATCTTGAGACTCTTCTCTCTCAATCTTGAAATTCATCTCTCTCAATCTTGGAATTCATCTCTCTCAATCTTGGAATTGTAGTTTTGGAACTCTACACAATTCTTTTACATCATTCCAAAAGTACCCTTAAAATAACTTTTCCAAAATGTCCCTTACATTTAAAATTAATACCCAAAATTCCCTTGAACATAATCAAGCATATTTTTAACAGTCCCCCTTAAGCCTAATTTTCCAACTTCGTTACTCTTAACATAACTTTCAATTTTTGAAATAATTCATGTTTGAGAGGTTTTGTAAGAATGTGGGCAACTTGATCTTGTGTCTTTGTATAAACCAGTTCAACATTCTTTTCTATCACTTGGTCCCGAATGAAATGGAACCGTGTATCAATGTGCTTGCTTCTATCATGAAACACCGGGTTCTTTGCCAATGCAATTGCCGACTTGTTATCTACATGGATTTCGGTGGGAGTCTCTTGAGGCTTTAAAAGTTCTTTAAGAAGATTTCGTAGCCACAATGCATGACAAGTACTTGACGTGGCGGCTACATACTCGGCCTCACAAGTTGATAGTGTCACGATCGGTTGTTTCTTTGATGACCATGTGAATGTCGTACTCCCCATATAGAACACGTACCCAGAAGTGCTTTTCCTATCATCCAAGTCTCCGGCCCAATCACTATCAACAAAACCTATAAAATCACAAACATTAGAACATGAATAAAATAAATCATGATCAAATGTGCCTTTGATATACCTGAGAATCCTTTTTGCCGCTTTCAAGTGAGAGATATTTGGAGTCTCTATGTACCGGCTTACCAAACCAACTCCATAAAGAATATCTGGTTTTGTACATGTTAGGTATCGGAGGCTTCCCACTAAACTTTTGAAAAATGTAGGATCAACCCGTTCTCCATCACCTTCTTTTCTAAATTTGAGACCAGTTTCTACTGGTGTATTTACTGGATTACAATTCTCCAATTTATTGCATAAGATTTGTGTGACACAAAAATTCCATCATCCATTTGTTTAACTTCAATGCCAAGAAAATAAGATATGAGCCCAATGTCAGTCATTTCAAACTCCTTAATCATGGATTTTTTTAATTCTTTAAACATGCCTCAATTATTTCTCGTATGGATCAAATCATCAACATATAAACAAACAAGCAAAATATGTCCATTTTCATTGTTCTTTACGTATAGGGCATGTTCATATGGGCACCTCGAAAAACCATTTTCAAGAAAATATTTATCATTTCTACTATTTCATGCCCTAGGTGCTTGCTTTAAACCATACAAAGCCTTTTTCAATTTGTAAACTTTGGTTTCTTGCCCTTTTTTAACATAACCAATTGGTTGTTCAATATACACATCTTCTTCAAGAACACCATTCAAAATTGCCGATTTCACATCCATTTGAAAAATTTACCATTTCATTTGGGCTGCAAGAGAAATAATTAATCTAATAGTTTCCAAACGAGCAAATGGGGGCAAATACCTCATCATAGTCAATTCTGGGTCTTTGCTTGTACCCTTTAGCAACTAACCTTGCTTTATACCTTTCGATATCCCCATTAGCATTTCTCTTTGTCTTGTAAATCCAGGTCACACCAATTGATTTGTGGCTCTTAGGAAGTGTTGTAAGCTCCCATGTGTCATTCCTCTCAATTGCTTCAATCTCTTCATCCATAGCCTTTTTCCACACTTTACTTTTACATGCTTCATCAAAATAAATAGGATCCAAATCTGCATAAAAGACAAAACAATGTGAGATCTTCACTTTCAGCATCAAGCCTACAAGTAACTAAATAAATTTCTTGAAGGCTTTTTGTTTTCATGGGCCTATGAGATGAGCTACTAAATAAAGTAGATTGGCCACTAGAAGAAGCATCATGAATAGGATTCAAAGAGCCTTCTTGATGCTCAACTTGTCCCTTTTCTTCCATTTCATTAACCTCAATAGATTTCTTTTCTTGATTATTTTTCCAATCCCATACTCCATTTTCATCGAAAATCACATCTCTACTCAAGAATACCTTTTTAGTAATGGGATTGTATTGCTTGTAACCCTTTGTATTTTCTCCATAGCCAATGGATACATACTTTTCTCTTTTGTCATCAAGTTTTTCCTTTTTCTCTTCGGGAATTTTAGCAAAAGTCACACACCCAAAGATTCTTAGATGCTCTACATTTGGCTTGTAGGAACACCAAGTTTCTTCGGGTGTCTTATACCATAAACCTTTTATGGGACACCTATTCAGCAAATATACTGCACAAGCAATGGCCTCGGCCCAAACTTCTTTTGCCATTTCCTTTTCTTTTAACATGCATCTTGCCATATTCAAAACAGTTATATTCTTTCTTTTCGCCACACTATTTTGTTGTGGTGTGTAGGATTTGGTCATTTGGTGGCAAATTCCATGTTTTTTACAAAATTTTTGGAAAGCATTAGAATTACATTCTCCACTTCTATCTGATCTTATCACTTTAATTTGAAAACTACTTTGTTTCACCACAAAAGCTTTGAATTCCTTAAACACTTCAAAAACTTCCCATTTTTCTTTAAGGAAATAAGCCCATGTTTTGCTACTATGATCATCAATAAAGGTTAGAATGTACTGACTTTTTCCATGTGAGATGGGCTCAAGTGGTCCACAACATCCGTATGCACGACTTGGAGAGGCTTATGTGCATTCTTTGATTTTCCACTCTTGAAGCTTTCTCGATGTTGCTTTCCTACAATGCACCCTTCACATACCCCATCGGGTTGCTTTATCCATGGCAAACCATTCACCATTTTTGCTTTTGACAACAATTTCAAACCACCAAAATTAAGATGCCCAAAACGAAAATGTCATAACCATGAATCATCATTCAAAATAGATTTGATGCATTTCACATTTTCACTTTTGATATTCATTGGAAACATTCTATTCTTAGTCATAATCACTTTGGCAATCAAATTGCTTCTTTGGTCCCTCAAGCAAAGGCTATCATTTTTCATAAAAATATTATAGCCTTTTTCTAATAATTGCCCCATACTCAAAATGTTATTTTTCATGTCTGCAACATAATATACATCAGAAATAAATTGATGACTACCATTATTCATTTTTATCAAAATTTTCCCTTTTCCTCTTAAAGGTCTTTTTGATAAGTCTACAAATGTTACATGCCCATGACTTAATTCATTCAATTCCACAAACAATTCCTTTCTACCACACATGTGATTGCTTGCACCAGTGTGAAGATACCATGTATCCATTTGATTATCATTCTTATCATTATAACCTAATAACAAAGTTCGCTCTTCCTCATCATTTTTCTTTTCAACAAAATTAGCATTTTCAAATCCATCATTTTGGGAACGATATTTATACTCGGAACTATAATGGCCATATTTTTTTGCAATTATAACATTGAATAGTGGATTTTCCATACCTTGAATGATTATATGGCCTTGAAAAATTACCTCCTCCTCATCCTCTTTGAGGTTGTGGGTGGTTTTGATCTCTCACACCTCCATAGTTAAAGTTGTCTCTACCACGTCCTCTCCTTCCATTGCCAAAACCTCTTTGGCCTCTTCCTCCACGAGATTCTTCATTATCTTCTTTCATTACAAGCTTTGTTTGTAGTGCATGCTCCAAAGAGTTTTGAGTCCTTTTTTGAAATCTTTGTTCATGGGCTTGCAAGGAACCTATGAGTTGATCAATAGTCATAGCCTCTAAATCTTTTGATTCTTCAATGGCTATAACAATGTGCTCATACTTATGATCTAGTGATCGTAGTATTTTCTCCATTACTCTTACATCATCTATGTTTTTTCCATTTCTTCTTAATTGGTTTATAACAACCAAAATCCTTGAGAAGTACTCCAAAATATTTTTGGATTCATTCATCTTCAATGCCTCAAACTCGGCCCTAAGAGTTTGAAGGTATACTTTTTTCACCTTTTCCACACCTTTGAAAGAATTTTGAAGAATCTCCCATACATTTTTTGAATTTGCAGCGGAAGAAATTTTCTCAAAAGTGCTCTCATCAATATCTTGGTACATAAGAAAGAGAGCTTTCTTATCCAACCTTGTCGACTCTTTCAACACGCTTTTTTTATTTTGATCCAAAGCGGCTTCTTCTTGCGGGGTTGCCGGTTCTACATACCCCGTTTCAACAACATCCCAAGTATCCTTAGACGCCAACAATGGCTTCATTTGAATACTTCAATTCTCATAATTATCTTTGGTGAGAAGAGGAATTTGTAGTTGGATCAAGGGGGTCATTCTTAAGCACTTTGACTCTGATACCACTTGTTAGAAAATAGGGAGGAAGAAGGCTTACTTTTAGAATTTGTACTATACACACAAAAGAGCTTAATTCAACACAATTTATTCATTCTACTTAAACAAAAACATAGTACATGTATATATAGACCACTTAGGAGCTTTCTAGACTCTTTCTACACCAGTCTAAGGAAGTTTTCCCTCTCATAACTTACAACCTACATGCTTGGACGAAATTACATGAATAATCAAGAAATTTCTAGTCTTCACTCATTCCCAATTCAAATTTACATGCATTTCGGACTCATGTCTCTCAATCTTGAGACTTTTCTCTCTCAATCTTGGAATTGTGGTTTTGGAACTCTACACAATTCTTTTACATCATTCCAAAAGTACCCTTAAAATAACTTTTCCAAAATGTCCCTTATATTTAAAACTAATACCCAAAATACCCTTGAACATAATCAAGCTTATTTTTAACAACACAAACAACTAAAATTAGCTTTCAAGATATATAGTCCCTGTCAATTGGTCATATAATTTGGATAATTAATTTGTTTGTTTGGATGGGATTTTGAAATATTTGCATTGAGGGCGATAAGTTCATGAAGATAAGTTGAATTCCTAAAAGGAGTTATTATTTCCATCTGAAAATTTCCTATTTCGACCCTTACCTTGTGGCTGTCATAACTCCCATCTATGCTATTAGTCAACAACAACTATTACATAGAACAATGGAGATGGCAATTACCATTGGAAAATGAGTTTAGGGAAATTGTTTCATGCGGGCTGGACCGCATTTCTACAATATGCGGTCCAGAGGTATAAAGCATCCATCTTAAAGATGGATGCAAATAGGTGGTCCATCTAAAAACAATTGTAACTAACGATTCAAATGTTTTTTTAGGATAATTATTATTTCTAATTTTTAATTTTATTTTATTATTTATTTATTTATTTTTATATTCATGATCTTCATGTTAAAGATTATATATTCTCTAAATATTTGGATCAAATTATATTTTAAAAATATATTTATTGCCAAGCCTTTATTTCTACAATATGCTGCCTGGCCACATAGAAATCGTGTCCATGAGTTTATACTATGATTCAAAGGTACGTGACCATGTCCAGGGCCACCTTTAATGAGATAACATGCATACTGATATTACTGAGTTGATTATCGATGGCCATGGGGAACGGCACAATTACACCATGTGCCAATAGTACATGGTAACATGATGACACATATAGGGAGGCCCCCCTCTCCCCCACCTCTGAAGGTTATAGATAGTGCTTTGGGTAACCAATAAAACTACCTCCCCACCTTGCTCACCCTTCAAAACTACAAATTCCTTTCGGTCATGTAGTGACTCAACAGAAAACCATTTATTCATGAGAAAATCCCTATCGATTTAAATTGTTGCTCTCATCACATGAAGTAATCGCAATGTGCACAATCCTCAACCCCTTTCTTTACAATTTATGGTAGGGACAGTTCCCAATGCTTTAAGCTACGAAGAGAATGAGTGCGATTACTACAAGAGCAATGACCAGTCATATTGGTAATTTCTCAGCCACAATTCTCAAAGAGAAACCTGATATACCAGGTAGCAGGTTTGAGGTAACCAGTCAGATTGCTTATCGTCCTATCTATCGTTTGAGTTTGTGGCTGGAAAGTGATTTGAGCATGTATTGATAGGACCATCACTCCTATTGTAAATTGACAGTTTGGATTCTTAAAAGCATTATTCAAGTTGTCCTACTTATGTGGATTAATATAAATTTATCACTAACAGAAGATCTCAGATAACATTTACAAATCACTTCCAAGCCCGAGTCGAACACGGGCGATTTCCTATTCCCATTCTGGACCCAAGGAACTATGATTGCTTCATCATCATTAGGTAACACTACCTATTAATCATTTCCTATATTCCTGCCCATGTTTTGGGTGCACTACAAAAAACATGGGTACCTAGACTCAAGGAACATCTAATAGCATATGTCATTGCTGGATTTTTGTCTTACCCTACATCTGAACCAGCTCAGTACCTTGACCATAGATTTTTCCAGAAGTACTAAGACAATGAACCTATACAACTATCCTATATCAATAGTTTCACACAAAAGAAAACACGATCATAATGACACCCATATCACTAGGGAGTTACGGAAATATGATGATACTGGATATGTATTAGGACCGTGCTAATAGGCTCTGATTTTATGTGTTGACAATTTTAATTGAAACATAAGAGTTTCTAACCAGGAACATGCCTTCGCTAAGATCAAGCCACCAATACAAATGCATCAAAATATGAAGGGTGCACTCAAGTGAGGCATTCTTATGATGCCCATCTTCCTTGTATTTTTTAACAGAAGTTCCAACATAAATGAGCTAAGTAATCACCTACTAGGTGAAGAAACATAGTGATGAGCTCTCAGGGAAATATCAGGGTAGAAAGTGACACGATTAGAATAGTTCAAACCTCCAAAAACAAAAAAAAAAAAAAAAAACAAAGGAATCAAACGCACTCCAAATGTGCTTGAAGAAACATAATGTCCTATTATTGAATAGGAAATATACTAATTTTATATGGCCAAATCTAGGTGTTTAGAAATTTAAATTCCAGTTTTTCTCATGAACATACTCTTCTTTTGATTATAATTGTTTTGAAATTTCAAATGGAGGAGATTCATATAAGTAGGTTTTTTGCAGGCACGGGAGTAAATTGTAGTGTCCTGTAGGAGGCCATTATAGGCACTCTATTGTGAGTAGATGACAGACTTGGAGCATGAATTTTGATATGGGTGAGGCCATAACACTCATTTAGATACAGGTTCTCCACCCGAAAACTCCACAGAACAAGAGATTCAATTGTACTGGCATTAAGGGATACATTTCGTGGATAAAGATTATCAAAAGATGGCAATTTTATTGGAGTCACCAAGGAGTTCAAGCTTGCAATAATTCTAGTCAACAGATACTGAAAACTACATGAGAATAAGGAAGGGTGAACAAGGAAGGGTAAAATCTGGTTTAAAATGGGGAAAGTTGTCACGACCCTTGCCGCCGCTGGCTCGTACGGTTTAGGGTCCGCCCGGACCCTAAACCGTACGAGCCAGCGGCGGCAAGGGTCGTGACAAAAGTGGACCTTGAGTTCTTTTGGGCCTCTTCTAATGAGAATAAGTACCCAATGGTATTACCAGGCTCCATAAGTCCATCAATGTAGTGAACTAACTAGATTGATTGTATCCAGATGATATATTCCTCAAAGTTCAAAGAGAGAGTAGAAGTCCAGCCAAACCTCCATTCCATACATAGAATTAAAGTTTAATCCCACTTCTCTAGTGAGAAACATTGGAAAATAAGATAGAAGATATCATTAGGGAGATAACTGACGTTACCACCTTTGGCACAGCATTCATGGTTGGAGTTCTCAAAGAGTGTTCAAGGCATAGGTGTTCATATTTAAAAGACCCTGTGTATCTCAACAATTTTGCATCTGATGGTTACTCTGTTTCTCCATCTAAAGTCACTCTACTTCCGAGGATAAAGAGCTTCAGGTTTGATACCGATATAAATTATAGTCCTTTGTGTAAGAAAGAATGATAGCATTGAACACATAGAAGTGGGGAATTTGTCAGAAACGAAGTCTCAAAAGACCCACACTCGATCTATAGTTCGAAGTGAAGTTAGGTGCTGGAAGGCTGTGGCTAAGCCAGTGATCTTACATTCCCAATACTAAGATCATGCAGTGAAGTAGGCACATCAACAGGCTCTGAGGAGAAAAGCACGAGAAACTGAAGTGAGAAGGATAGCAACATGGATAAAATGGTTACACTGAGTGGCTTTGAATAGAAGACAGCAAGCAACAGAAGTACTGAAACTTTAGAAGTTTATTTCAGCTCATGAAATCATATATAAATCAGTAAACAAGATGCAAGCAATAGAAAGTATGGGATACACAGCTAAACATAGTCATAATGCAAACAAATGTAAATACACGTAAATATTACATAACCATGTAAACCAAGCAAAACTGATGTTGAACCAAGGAGAAAGATAGTATATGCAACTTAGTTCGTCTTATCTGGCAAAGTTGGTCAAAATAGAAGGTCGAAATGGAACATACCTAGGTAGATGAACCTGGTAGATTGTTAGGTCAATTTAGGGTAAAATCCTTCACAGGTTTTTCGTCAAGTTTGTTTTTAGCTTTTGTTTTCAAGTTATAGCACTCTTAAGTTAACCACTTTCAAAAAAAAAATTATACTCCTAAACATTAGGACTAGACATGGTTGAATTGTAAAGGCAAACCATACCTGGTTGAGCCTTCGACCAGGCACGGATTTGCAAACCATGCAACTTATGAAGAATAAATTCCAGCTTAGGATCTTGGTTTGCTATGATGAGATAACAAAAACAAAAATTAGAATACATATACATTGAACTTTATGCAGGTCAGTTATTCATATGAACCTGACAAAAAAACTGCTAGCAAAGGCAAGTGTCTGTTCTTAAATTTCTCATAGTACTTTTCTGAAAAAGGGGAAATAGTCAAAGTTAAGTCACTTCTATTTGTAAAATAAAGTTGGGAAACTTGGCCAATCCCTTTCTCATCCACGACTCTTGAGCTTCATCCCGTTATTCCTTAGTCTCAATGTAAAGCGAATCAATCACTTTCTAATTTGATAAAAAGAATTCAATCAATTCCATCCCTTTCTCTAGGTCACATAGATTCTTCAAGTGTACTCTATTGAGACAACCTATCCAAGTATTAGAATCAAAATTCATTGTTGTCAAATAATTTAGTAACTTGTACCAATTTGATCAACCAGTCGTATTTTGCTAGACAGCTGGACCAACAATAAGAGCAAAAAAAGTCTCAAGAAATCACAAGTTTACAGGAGCAATAAACCAAAGATAAAATGAGAAATGATCATCAAAAGAGGATGGAAAATTCTGGTGCATAAATTTTGCTAGTACTCACCCAAATATACAGTGTTTCTAAAGAAAGAGAACTTCTTAATAAGCAAAACAAAGCCCCTGATCTCATTCTTTTCCATTAAATCCAAACAAATATTCGTAGTACTCATAAAATTAAACGTGATAGAGCGTTTGCTAGGTACATCCCAGCTAAACAAAGCCTACACAAGAACCACAATCCTTTCCAGGTTGTCAAATAAATCTCCTAGAAATTAAATATCATCATAATAACAATATTTTTTGCACAGAGTTTACATCAATAAAAGCAGAAACAAGATTCATGATCACTCTTATCCAGATTCATTGAAGTGAAAAGAAAGAAGATTTGGGGCATGAATTTTGATAACAGAGACCTGCTATAATCTTCCACTACTACGCGCTTCAACTTTCTACTATTGGACACCAGAGAACCTGGTCTAGAGAGACTGAAAACCATTGAAATCAAATACAATTTTTTCATATGAAAAATCATGAGAAAGCAGCCCGACGTAATAAATATTTCGATACATTGATATTTGTTTTGGATTCGCTGACTGCTATTCAATAGATTCAAGGGTCATTATAAAATTTCATACTAAAACCCATAAAAAAAATCCTTAATTTTTTATGTTTCTACCAATAAATAAAATAATAAAACAAAAAGTTGTTTATGCTTACTTCGATTCGAACAATTGCACAACAAAAAAAATTGGAGAGAGAGAACAATATTAAAAAAAAAAAACAAAAAAAAAAACAAAAAAGAGAAAACTTCCCAAATGTGCGCTCCCCATTTTTTCTAAACAACAAATTGACAAAAGTACCTCTAAATAATTAAAAAAAAAGACAAAATGAGACGTAATCTGTAGGTTTGTGAGAGTAACTTCATAAATATTGTAGGCTTGGAGGGGAAAAGTTAATTGGAATGTTGTTGGATGATAATAGGGGCGGCAATGGACCACACCCGACCCAGGATCTACCGGGTATACCCGAAACGGGTCAAGATATAGGTCCAACATTTGGACCTATCCAAAACCTGGATCCGAACACTACTCAGGTTAGATCCGACCTGTACCGGTAAACTGTTGTAGATAAAATACTTCAAATCCTATTCGTTTAGGTGCACTAAGGATTATGTATAATAAGAACTTGTAGTCTATCTTTAGCTATTAAACAACAAATCAGTCATCTTTAGCTATTAAACAACAAATCATATGGTTTGAAATCTAATAACGTGCAATTGTGACCTTGTTGCCGGTGATATGGGTATATAATGATAAAAAAAAGAACAAAAAAAAAAAAAAAACCAAAAACAAAAACTTGATGGGCGGCAATGGATCCACTATACCTGGACAGGTCAGGTCCGGGTGGAAAACCTAGATATGTTTTGCGGTGTCCAACTAGGTGTTGCCTCCCCAAGGTGATAATAAATAGCATGATTTTGTGTTCCCTCAACAATATGATCTTTTATCAAAAAGTCCAATATAAGATTTTTAAAATTCAGAATTTAACTCTTTTATAAAATACTCATATACTTGATTATGTTTATGAATAAATTCATAAATTTTGCATGCATAAAATACTATTAAATAGGTATTAAGCCTACAGTATACTCCTAAGGGAGCATGTGGACTATATGGAAACTATGCTTAATATTTTGATGGGGGACGTGTATGGAAATAAATGCTCCAAAAACTCGTCTTTTATTTTCTTCAAAAACAACCCCTATCTTTATATGAAAAGACAATGTAACATTTTACCATTTTTATAAATATTTTTTAATTTTTATGAGTTATTAACACGAGCACCTTATTAGAAAAAGATTGAATTGAACAATGCCATAAGTAATTCAATTTAAATAAATTATAAACTCATATTATTTCTTAATATTTATTTTAACAATTATAAATTTCAAATGGTTTATTTTTTCAGAATTTAATTCATATTAGGATTTTTTTATGGGTATCAATTTGAAAATTTAAAAATCTTGAAAATTTAGTTTCTAAATATAATAAATATATAATTATTATTTTTAGATGAATAATACCATTAATTATTAGACAAAATTAGATTTAAATTATTAGAATTTTAAATAATAAAAGTGAGTACATAGTATTTTTATTTAAATAAAAGCTTTAATATTACTTAAAATTGTAACTATAAGCCAAAAAATATAATTATGTAATGTTATTAATTAATAAATAAACTTAAATTTAATTGATAACTAGTCAAATTACTAATTAGATCCGTATTACCATATAGAATCAAAAGAAATAATTATATATTGAATGGGAAGATTTACTTTCATTAGAATGTTAAACTTTGAGTATTATTTATTTATGGTTGTAGGACACCGTTTTTATGAGACCTAGAGCTTATATGCATGTATGCTTCTCCTCTTCATGATCCACTTTTTACATAGATTTTGGACCTACTTTTTTAGGTGTATATATCTCTAACGTCAAGAACATGATTGTGTAAAATAAATAAATTTGAAAAAACTAAAAATGATGATTTTTTGAAATTTTTTTTCAAACGGTTGATTTTATATATTTTTTTGAGAGATCATAACTCCACGTCCATATGGATTTGGGATGCTATAAATTTAATATAAAATGTTAAGTTGTTGAAAATTCATATCATATAATAATAAATTATTAAATCTGATAAAATTACAATTATAAAATTAAATTTAAAATTATAAAGTTAAATTTAAAATTCTAAATATTCTTAATAATGAAGAATGCATAAAATATTTTGTTTAAAATAGGTATTTTAATGTTATATTTCTAATTGATTTTTTATTATTTTATCTATATCAACTAAAACATAACACATAGAAATTACATTTTACTCGCTTTTGAAATTCAAAAGTTTACTAAAAATGAAAGGAAATTAAAAGTTATTATTTGGTATAACAAAATTTTAATTTAACAATAATATATGTCAAATTAAAAGATTAAAATCATGCTTTTAAAACCAATTTTAAATAAATAGTACATGCATGTTAACTTCTTTAAGATTTGATGCAACTAGACTGTCCAAATGCAGTTGGTGATCCCGCTTTTGATAAGAAAGATTTTGTGGATCAGATGACCTTTGATAAAGAAAATAATCAACAGGTAAAGTTATAGTTCAACCATCGTTTTTATTTTTGGGGCTTATATTATATTTTGTTATTTTTTCATATCTTAAGTGAGTTTGCATTATTGATAATTTTTTATTTTCACTGTAAATATAAATTTTCTTCCAGTACTTTATATGTGAAAGATACCTATTTCTTCCTCTCTGAATATTTTTATTTTATTTACTGCGTTGTGAGGATTGCAATAGTATTTTTTTTTTTTGAATGATGAGTTTTTTTTTTAATTATCAAAACAAAAGTTTGTTCCTTCAATCTTCTTTTCTTTATTCACCCCAGAATTGCTGCTTTCTCTCTTGGATGAATAGATGATTGTCCTTGTTTCTGCTCCATATTTTCTACTTTCTCTTTTGGATGAATGGATGATTGTACTTCTTTCTCTATACTTATTGTTTTTTAATTTTGTTAGGGTGAGTTTAAATCACGTGATAATTATTAAACTTTAAATGAGAAAAAAATGCAATTTTTTTTTTTTTTAGAGAAAATTACATACATACATTTTTTTTTATATTTTATTTATTAAGTTTTGAGGATTGCAATAGTTTTTTTTAATGATGATTTTGTTTTTTTCTTTAATTACCAAAAAAGAAAAGTTTGTTTGTTCCATTTCATTTTTATTCACTCCAGGATTTCTACTCTCTCTTGGATGGATGAATGGATGATCGTACTTCTTGCTTTTAAATTTACTTAGGGGGAGTATAAATCAAATGATAATTATTATGAGAGAAAAATGCACTCTATTTTTTAGAGAATTACATACAAACATTCTAATAAGAAAACATTTGAACCGTTAGTTTCCATTGTTTTTAGATGGAACACCTACTTACATTCATCTTTAAGATGGGTGCTTTACACTTTTTGGACCGCATGTGTAGTCATGTGGTCTAGCCCACATGAAACAATTTTTCATAATTATATTAAAAAAACATTTGGACCATTAGTTACAAATGTTTTTAGATGGACCACCTATTTGTATCCATCTTTAAGATGGATGCTTTATACCTCTGGACCGCATATGGTAAAAATACGGCCCCACCAGCATAAAACAATTCTCCATATAGTATAATATAAATATATATTCTATAAATATATATTAATAGTATATATTATATGGAAAAAGCTAGTGTCATCCCTATGGGCTGATGGAATAGTGTACATCCAATAGCTCAGATTGATTTTTTTTTACTAATCCAAATCACGTGAAATTTGAAGCATCTATTATTTAAAAATATTATAATATAATAAAAATATAATTTTTTTTTTTTGTAAAAAATAATTGACAAAATACCTTTAAAAACTTTCAAAGGTATTTGGCCAATTTATTTTTTACGAATTATTTTTTAAATATTTTTATTAGATGCACTTTGATGGGAAGAGTGGATGTCCCAAATTTCATAGTATTTGGATTTATATAAAATTATTAAAATTATATTACGAAATACAGTCATGATCGTTAAATCGGTTCAGATTGAGCTTACACTATTCTATCATTATCTAATGTTATATAATATATTATAATGCAATATATATAAAATATTATTAAAATATAATTTATAAATTGAATATATTTAATATATAAGTAAAATTTTATATTATATATATTATAATGTAAATAGTGAATAATAATCACCATAAGCAATAATTGACAAAAAAAATTTAGAGAGTTTGGGTCCCTTGGGCCCCTCATGGAACTTAAGCTTTCTTCTTTTAAAAAGAAAAAGTGACCGCTGGGTAAAGTTTGGGTTCCCAATACTATAGTAGTTTCGCGAAACTGCTGCAGTGTTGCGAATGTTTTCTTTCTAGATCAAAACGTTTCTACAAAACAAACATGCCCTTGGGTAAAAGATCCATTGACGAGTTTCTTTTTCTTACATAAAAACTTAGGGGTTTAGAATTTGAGTTTCTAAAAGTTTAGATCTTATCGATTGTAATTTAAACATTTAAATTCAATCTAAAGACATGATTCTTTTTCAATCACATAAGTAATATCTATGTTTCTTTAAAGCGTGTAGTTTGCAAAAGGCTGAAGCCCTAAACAATCAACATAACATAAGGTGCACCTTATCATAAATCTATATGATGGCTTGAAAATTTATTTCCATATCTGATTATAAAATTTAAAGATTAGAAAATAGTGTACATCGAGTAGATCTATGAACACTTGAAAAACTTGAAACAAATGGTTTAGATAATATTACATGATGTATTGTTTCCAAGACTTGAAATCTATTTGTCACATGACCATACATCTCGAGATCGACATGATCGAGTTGAAAGTTTTTCAAAATCGAAGGAACTCTTTCTAGTGAACTTTTGAAATGAGCTTTAATTTGATTGTTTAGAGCCTCATATAAACGTTTTCCTTCTTGGAAAAGGTTAGTTTTGCTAAGTTTCGAAGGTTTGAGTTTCTATAGCTTAAATCTGTCTCGACGGTTTTAGTTCAATCTAAAGGGCATTATTCTTGTTTTAAAGAAGAAAGTTTCTTACCCTTTATTGCTCGTCCAATAAATGCCCCTTATTGTCCTATCAGTGTTCAAAAAATTGACTCGGCCAAAATATTCCGCTTTTGGCTGAGCCACTCTACTCGGGTGAGTAGAGTTTGAGCTTTAAAAAACTAAAAAGTAAATACATAAATTAAAGAATATATAATATATCCTTTGGAATGAAAACATTGAGCTTTGAAGGGCGAGGTGATCATAGTTGCTGCTCTTTGGCCCTCACGTCTGAGGGTTGAGTTCGAATCCTCTGGTTTTAATTTTTTTGATAAAAAAAATAAGCTAATCTAGCAATAGATATAAAATTAGTCTATTTTTTGATTAAAAAAATAAGCTAATCTAACAAAAGATATAAAATTAGGTTGCACTTTGTTAAAGCCGAGGCTCTAAATAATCAAATTAGAGCCCACCTAAAAACTTTCACCAGAAGAGGTTGTTTTGATGCCCAACTATATAAAAAAAACGAAGCTAAAGTAACAATAGATATAAAATTAGGCTTGCACTTTTGTTAGAGCCAAGGCTCTAACAATCAAATTAGAGCCTACCTAAAAACTTTCATCAGAAGAAGTTGTTTTGATGCCCAAATATCCTCAAATTGATCATTTTGACATCAAGATGTATGGAAATGTGAAAAAAATGGATTTCAAATTTAATGTTTTATTTTTTGATAAAAAAATAAGCTAAAGTAACAATAAATATAAAATTAGGCTTGCACTTTTGTTAGAGCCAAAGCTCTAAACAATCAAATTAGAGCCCATCTAAAACCTTTTACCAGAAGAGGTTGTTTTGATGCCCAAATATCCTCAAATTGATCATCTTGAAATGATGTATGGAAATGTGAAAAACATGGATTTCAAATTTTGAAAATAGTGCATCTTGTAACGCATTTTTGGATCGTCAATTTTCAAGATTTTTAAGTTTTTATAGATATGCTTGATCTACATTATTTTTTAATATTTAAATTTTATATTTAAAAATAAAAATATATTTTAAGGCTATCATAGAGATTTCCATTATTGAAACTACCTTTCTCGACACTATTTGAAGGTGCGCTTTACTTTAATTGTTTAAAGCGTCGGCTCTATACAAACCGCTTTTGATAAAGGAAAAAGATATAGAGCCGAGGCTTTAAACAATGAAATCAGAGCCAATTCCATACACTTTTGATAAAAGAAAAAGTTTATATAGAATCGACGTTTTAAACAATCAAATCAGAGCCAATTCCATACACTGTAGTGAAAACCTCCAAAAGAGTAAAACATCTCTCTATACACTGTAGTGAAAACCTCCAATGGAGTAAAACATCTCTCTATGACAAAATCAGTGAAAACCTCCAAAGGAGTAAGACATCTCTCTCCCTGTGACAAAATACAATCTACCTACTTGTGCAAGTGTTGCATACCACCAAAAAGATACATTACGATAGCACAATCACAAATTAAATGAAAAGTCCATGATCTTCCTAGTTGGAAGTCGTTTAACTGTTCAATAATACCAGAAAAAGCCAGACACCTCCTAAATATAACAGTTGATTAACAACAAAATGAGGGAGAAAAGTTATATGAAATTTCCAAACTTGAAGTAAGATAATCAAAACATGAAAGAAAGACCTATGCGATCTTTTGTCAGGGAAATACAATTTTTTTTTTAATAATAATCACCCCATATAATTTTGGCAACAAGATCACTCACAGATGGTCTTATTACAAACAATAGAAATTCTAAAAATAAATAACACATCAATAAAATAAATCTCAACTAGATGATGCCATTCATACAACCTAATTCTGAGTTTGAGAATATAAAATAAAGAAAGGATGCTAGAGTATACCTCAACCGGGCTTTTTACACCCCACACCGAGTCACCACATCTAATGGTGCAGGATCTGTGGTCTAGCTTCAATCACGAACTGTGATAGCTAATTTTGGCCAAACTAGATAACCACCCCTTAAAATCTCTACTAAACCATAACCCCCTAAATAAACTTAGGCCCCCTCTAATTTTTCAACCCTGAAAATTAACTTAAGTCTAGAGAGGAGAGAGAGTACTACCTAAGGTTTTGGAGAGAGAAAATTAGAGAGAGTGGGGTGTGCCCCTCTAGAAGAGAGAGAGGTGAGAGAGAGGTTATGGGGGAGAGAGAGAGGTTCTGTAGAGATTGGGAGAGAGCACCTCTATTTATAGTGAATATTTAGGTTTAAGGTTTTTTAGGGTTTTCTGAAAGTTTACCTTTTTCATGATATTGAATCTAGACCGTTGATCAATGTGACTTGTGGGCGTGAGAGATCTAAGCCATTCATTCCATAGATAGGCCATCAACATTACGGAAGGTGCTTGGACCATTATCCCCATTTCTTTAAACCATTTTCCCATCAATATATTTTAAAAAAATAAATATCATGCATTCCATAAAATTGCATGATCCATCTCACATATTCCATAAGAATATATCAAGAAATATCAAGTAAATAAATACTACCAAATATGAACAAGATAAGGTCAATATTTACTATCTATTCAAATTGACCATATCCCTTTAAAACAAACTTGCCAAAATACAAAATAAGTCAGTCAATATTCCCTTTCCAAGATATGACTATATGACATAAGATGCTATTTCCAAATTTAAACAACTTACAACCAAATCCAACAAAGAGTGTCCAATAGGGTGGGGCATGCCACCCCTATGTGGCACGTGTGGGCCCCCACCCACATGCCACATAGTTGGCCCATGTGCACTACGGGCCCCTATGGATTTTTTATAAAAATATATTTTTTTTAAAATTGAATGAAACATTTTAAATCATATATTCGAATTTTCATAACTTTGTAAGAACAATAATTGTATTTTTATAAGTCCCAAAACCACAAATAAAATATTGAGAGATTCATAAAAATTCAAATAATAAAACTAAAATCATTTCAATAATAAAATGAACACAATTAAATTAATATGATAGAAAAATGATCCATATGGTTTTAGGAATTCAATCTGTAATAATGGGGTACTTCACCTTCAACTATGGAGTACAAACCACACTAGCTTTATCAAACCGACCCAATGTTTCCCATGACCCACAGTCTAAGTAGGGGCTCATTAGTGGGTGGCACCAAAGTCAGGTCGATAAATCATGGTGTCGCAATCCCAGTCTGTGGATTACAGGTCCTCCCCTTAAGATGAGTCAAGGTTACCACGATCTGATGCAACCATAGCTCTATGGTGCATAGGGGTATCCCTCGCACATGCATACGCTTCACCCAAAGGTGGATACCTGGCTTTCCCAAACGATCTATTGATATGCATGCTGCGTGATGGAACATGGATGAGGTTTTGGCCCTCGTCTCAGTAGGCCTACCATCACACACATGAGTCACACAGTCCCTCGACTCACTCATCTAGGCATAAGCTCTGACCTCATCAAGGGCTAACCAAATATCCTCCTTGGTTAATTCTTTATGCCTAGGTACCTTGGGTTTTCCAACCGACTGGCCTAGATCGATAAGCACAGTCCGGTATAAGCAAACATCATTCGCTTAATATGGTCATCGAGGGACCACACTCCCACTAAGTTTATGTTTCTCTATAATAAAAGTATTTTAATATACACTCATAAGGCCTTTAAAGGCCACATAAATCCAACATCTCTCACTTGGCCTTTGAAGGCCTAACATTATCTCTTCCCCACTTTCTCTCATCCCCATCTCTCTCACATGTCTTACAAAAACATTAAGAACAACCCCCTTAGTCAGAGGGTTTGCAATCATCAAATCTGTAGATATGTAGCTGATATCGATCTCTTTCAATCTCACCTCATTTCTCAGGTGATAAAAATAAGGCTTAATATGCTTGGAGTTCATGTGAAACCGAGGCTCCTTAGAGACACAAATAGCCGACAGTGTAGTCGCAGAAAATTCGCACTGCCTCACAACGTATATGATGAAAATTAAGTTGATTAAGAAACTTTAATCCACACGGCCTCCTTGACTGCTAGATAGCATGCCACATACTCGGATTCCATGGTGGACAAGGCCACAATATCTTATTTCTTTGACTTCCATGAAACCGCACCTCCTCCAAGTATAAACACATACCTAGATGTAAACTTCGCATCATCTGGATCCGCGAGATAGCTTGCATCTGAATATCCCTCTATTGTTATTTCAGTTCCTCATTTATATGTGAGCCCATAGTTCATGGTCCCCTTTAAATATCTGAGAAGTCTTTTCACAGCTTTTCAATGCTCCTCTCCTGGATTACTTTGAAAACGGCTCACCAGATTCATGACGAAGGACAAGTCAGGCCTTGTTCCCATCTTGGCATACATAAGGGACCCAACTGCTCTTGTATGACATTCTCTCCATGACTCTTATATCCATGTCTTCGATAGGACACATCTTATTACTAAGCTTCATCTTTTTATCAATTGGGGTAGACATAGGCTTGGGCTTACACATACTCATATCAAACTTTTCCAAAATTCTCTTATAGTAGGTTGCCTCAGAAAGTTGGATAGTCTTTTCTCTCTTGTTTTTTATTATCTTGATGCCCAACATATATGAAGCTTCTCCAAGATCATTTATATCGAAGTGTTGTGTAAAGAAATTTTTCATTTCTACTACTAGGGCCGTTGAGCTACTAATAATTAACATGTCATCCACATATAATGATATAAAGACCACATCACTCCCACTGACCTTTTGATATATGCAATAATCCTCATTATTTGTGGAAAATCCTGCAAGAGCAAGGGTCTCCTGGAATTTTATATACCACTGTCGCGACGCTTGTTTCAGACCATAAAGGGATTTATTAAGTTTGCATACTAGGTTCTCTTCCCTTTCTCCTCAAATCCTTCAGGTTGGGTCATATAAATTTCTTCTTCTAGATCCCCATTTAGAAAGGCTGTTTTGACATCCATTTGATGAACCTCAAAGTCAAAGTGGACTGCTATAGCTATAAGGATTCGGATGGATGAAAATTTGGCAACAGGGGAAAATTTTTCCTCATAATCTATCCCTTTTTTTTGGGTGAAACCCTTTGCAACCAACCTAGCTTTATATTTTTCTATTTTCCCTTTACAGTTCAATTTTTTCTTGAAAATCCACTTACAACCAATGACCTTACGTTTTTGAGGTAGGGGTACTAATTCCCATACATGGTTTTGGTCAATGGAAGCATACTCATCTTTCATAGCTTCTATCCAGTATTTCCTTTAGGACAGGTCAAGGCTTCATGGTGAATTCTAGGTTCTGAATCTGGATCTTCTCCAACCTTATCAAAATGTTCTCCAAGGTAGATAAAATGCTCTAGGTAAATAGGTAGTCTACTGACTCGGTTACTTAGTCTTGGTTCAGGTAAATGTTCACTTTTTTTTAAGGGAGTTCAGAAACATGTTGGGTTGGTTTAGAAGTTTCAGGTTCAGGGTCTCAAACTACATCAATGTTTTTGGCCTCCTCATAAAAGTTGACTTGTTTTATACTCACCCTTGCTTCAAGGAACTCTTCTTCGAAGAAGTGAGCATCACATCTTTTAATAACAGTACATGTTTCAAGGTTGTAGAATCAATACCCCTTTACCATGATCTAAGTAACCAATGAAAATGGATTTGACAGTTTTGGGTTGCAATTTGGTTCTATTTTGATGTGGGATAAGGACATGGGCTGAGCAACCCCAAACTTTCAAGTGTTCAAGGGAAGGAGTATGACTGGTGAAATTTTGTGAGGAGTAAGTGGGGCAGCTTTTGTGGGAGTTCAGTTAAGGATGTAACATGCCGTTAATACAGCTTCTCCCCAAAACTCTAATGAGAGATTTGCATGCCCCATCATACTTCTTACTATTTCCACTAAGCTTATTTCTTCTTTCAGCTACATCATTTTGTTCAGGAGTATAAGGCATGTTGTACTAATGGATGATCCCATTTTCAATGCACAATTATTTGAAAAGGCCAGATGAATATTTCACCCCTCTATCGATTTTAAAGACTTTAATTTTCAAGTTGGTTTGATTCTCTACCTGAGCCTTATATTCTTTGAATTTTTTTAGGGCTTCTAATTTTGCATGAATAAGGTACATATGGCTATATCGCGAATGGTCATCTAGAAAAGAGATAAAATATCTTATTTCACTTTTGGTGGTCACATTCATAGGTCCACATTTGTCACTATGAATGATTTCTAATACGCTAAGAGCTCTTTTTACCCTGAAATACCTTATTAGTTTTCCTTGCACACAAGACTCGCATACTTTCGAAAAATCTCCTTTATAATTTTGAAGAATACCATCCCTTTTTAAACTTTCCATTTGTTTGATATTAATGTGTCCTAACCTTATATGCCATAGGGTAGCATCTAATTCATTAAGGGATGAGGCATAAGCAACGTTCTCTTTTATTTCAATAGTAAATAGCCTGTCTACAAGTCATCCAGTCATGATCACATCTTTCCCCTTCTTGACCACCACTTTCTCCCTAATGAAAGTGATTATGAATCCAGCCATAGACATCTTAAGAGACAAAACCAAGCACTTCCTCATATCAGGAGCATAAAGTGCTTGCTTTAAGATCAAGGTGCTTCCACTCTTTAGTTTCAGCTCAAAATTTCCAACTCCAAGTACATCAGTATTCGGATTTCCTCCCATATAAATATGCTGCTGTCTTGGCCCCATGGGAGTGAAAGAACGGTAACCTTCCTTGGTACTTGTGACATAGGTCGTAACCCCCTAGTCAAGACACCAAGAACTCCCTTGGCAGCTAGCATGGACTCGAAAACCACACATGCCAATTCCGTGTTAGTTCCACCAGATTTGTTGAACCGACAATTATTGGCTATGTGGCCCACCTTCTTGCAAATAAAACAAGTTCGAGTCTCTCTCTTTGTTCATTTATTTCCAAAATCTATTTTTTTGAAATATCTTTTCTTCTAAAAAGTATTTCTTCCTTTTCCTTTCTTAAATTTAAAAGATGGTTGAGATTTTACCATATACACAACATCTCTTAGGGTTTACCTTAAACTCCTCCTTTCTTCTTCAGATTTGAATCGTCGTGATGAGTTCCTCCAATTTTGGTGCCTTTCTTCTAACAGAGATGGAAGATATGAAAGTCTCCCATAAATTAGGAAGAGAATTCATTAAATGAATCACTTGCATAAATTCATTGGGTTTCATGCATGTATCTTCCAAATCTCTGACTAGCGCATGAAACAGGTGCACATGATCTGCAAAGTTGGTACCTTCTACCATTTTTAAATCATTGTACTTTCTCATAACCATAGTTTGCTTCAAGAGGGAGGGTTCAACATACTCTCTTTCAAGGTTATCAAAAATCTCACTTGCAGTATAGATTGACTCGTACTCAGAAGCACATGAGTCAGTCATGGCACATAAAAAAATGTGTTTGCATCTCAAGTTCCTCCTCTTCCAATTAGCGCACTCATCTTTGATTATTTGAGATGAGTCGTCAGTTGGACGACGAGGTCAATCCTCAAAGAGTACCTCATGCAAGTTTTCTTCATAGAGCATAAATTTGATTTTTCCTTTCCATGAAGCAAAGTTGGTCCCATCAAACCTTTCGATTTCAGGATCTCAGAGACGAAGTTACGAGCAGCCATATATTTCTATTCTCAAGAAAAAATAAGAAAAGACACCTAACGACAATCATGTAAAACTAGTTTTGAGACCAATGAAAGAAAGACCTACGTGATCTTTTGCTGGGGGAATACAATTTTTTTTTTAAATAATAATCACCCCTTATAATTTTGGCAACAAGATCATTAACAGATGGTCTTATTACAAACAAATAGAAATTCAAAAAATAAAAAACACATCAATAAAATAAATCTCAACTACTTGATGTCATTCGTACAACCTTACTGAGGTTGAGAATATACAATAAAAGAACAAACAAATAAAAGAAAAGTTGTCAGAGATTACCTCAACAGGGCTTTTTACACCCTACACCGAGTCACCACATCCAATGGCGCGAGATCTGTGGTCTAGCTTCAATGACGAATTGGGATAGTTTATTTCTGTCAAACTAAGTAACCACCCCTTAAAATTTCTACTAAACCATAACCCCCTAAATTAACTTAGGCCCCCTCTAATTTTTCCAACCCTTAAAATTAACTTAGGTCTAGAGAGGAGAGAGAGTACTACCTAAGGTTTTGGAGAGAGAAAATGAGAGAGAGAAATATGGAGGAGAGAGAATGGGGCATGCCCCTTTAGGAGAGAGAGAGGTGAGAGATAGTGGTTATGAGAGAGAGAGAGAGGTTGTGTAGAGATTGGGGGAGAGCACCCCTATTTATAATGAATATTTAGGTTTAGGGTTTCTTAGGATTTTCCCATAGTTGGCCTCTTTCATGAGCTTGAATTTAGACCATTGATCATAGTGACTTGTGGGGTGAGAGATCTGAGTCATCCACTCCATAGATGGGCTATCAACATTATGGAATGTGCTTGGACCATTATCCCCCTTTCTTTAAACCATTTTCCCATCAATATATTTAAATAAAATAAATATCATGCATTCCATAAAATTGCATGATCCATCTCACATATTCCATAAGAATATATCAAGAAATATCTAGTAAATAAATACTACCAAATATGAACAAGATAAGGTCAATATTTACTATCTATTCAAATTGACCATATCCTTTTAAAACAAACTTGCCAAAATACAAAATAAGTCATAGTCAATATTCCCTTTCCAAGATATGACTATATGACATAAGATGCTATTTCCAAATTTAAACAACTTAAAACCAAATCCAACAAAGAGTATCCAAGAGGGTGGGGTGTGCCACCCCTATGTGGCACATGTAGGCCCCCACCCACATGCCACATAGTGGGCCCATGTGCACTATGGGCCCCTATGGAATTTTTATAAAAATATATTATTTTAAAATTGAATAAAACAATTTAAAATATATATTCGAATTTTCATAACTTTGTAAGAACAATAACTGTATTTTTATAAGTCCCAAAACCACAAATAAAATATTGAGAGATTCATAAAAATTCAAATAATAAAACTAAAATTATTTCAATAATAAAATGAACACAATTAAATTAATATGATAGAAAAATGATCCATATGGTTTTAGGAATTCAATCTGTAATAATGGGGTACTCCACCTTCAACTGTAGATTACAGACCACACAGTGTTTCCCATGACCCACAGTCCAAGTAAGGGCTCATTAGCGGGTGTCACCAAAGTCAGGTTGATGAATCAAGGGGTCGCAATCCCAGTCTGTGGATTACAGGTCCTCCCCTTGGGATGTGTAAAGGTCACCACGATCTGATGCGATCATAGCCCTATGATGCATAAGGGTATCTCTCGCACATGCGTACGCTTCACCCAAAGGTGGATACCTGGCTTTCCTGAACGATCTATCGATATGCATGCCGTGTGATGGAACATGGATGAGGTTTTGGCCCCCGTCTCAGTAGGCCTACCTTCACACACAAGGGTCACACGGTCCCTCGGCTCACTCATCTAGGCATAAGCTCCGACCTCATCAAGGGCTAACCCAAAACCATTCTTTATGTCTAGGTACCTTGGGTTTTCCAACCGAGTGACCAAGATCGATAAGCACAATTCGGTATAAGCAAACAGTATGGTCCTCGAGGGAGCACACTCCCACTCAGTTTATATTTCGCTATAATAAAAGTATTTCAATAGACATTCTCAAGGCCTTTAAAGGCCACATAAACCCAACAAAACGATGGGTTTCATGCACTGAATTTGGGCACATTGTTGTAGGGTATTTTTGACACTTGCATCCCTATTGTGAATAAGGAGAAAGCTAGTTGTGATCTAGGCCTACAGGTACCAAAATACCTATGGATTATGGAAGCAATGATAGAATAAAACCTGATCTTGAATGAATTTTAAAAGGTATCGGATTTGTCCCAAAATACATGAGGGGGTGACATTTGACTCCCTAAGAACACTACCTAGTTTCGTCATGATCTGAGGAAGTTAAAGCAAATCTGACCGAAATTCAGTTTTCAAATTTAGCTCCTCACATGCTGAAAAAGAACCTCATAACTACAACCCGATTATGAGCGTCTCAGATAAGTACCAGACTGCTTTCATTGGATTCAGAAGGTCCGAAAACTCCAAGATATC
Organism: Amborella trichopoda; assembly: GCF_054954075.1. Lineage (NCBI taxonomy): Eukaryota > Viridiplantae > Streptophyta > Magnoliopsida > Amborellales > Amborellaceae > Amborella > Amborella trichopoda. The sequence goes on along the minus strand of NC_142337.1, from coordinate 27,496,932 downwards.
AAATTTCAATTCATTCGAACACTTTTGGACCATTTCAGGGCCAACTTACCCAAAAAGGGTAGGCTTTACACTATTCTGGTAGACCCTCAGTGAACCATTATCATATGAACTCGGGATCATTTTCCAAGAGCTGTAACTTTTTCATTTTAAGCCCAATCAAGCCCAAATTTTAGAAGTTTCTTCATCTCGTTTATGCGCACATTTTGATATACGGCACAACCCATGACACGGCCCGAGACAGAAGAAATCCTAGAGAGAAATTGCTTAAGAAAACTCATGTGTTGTAGATTTTGCAAGATGAAAACCCTTTTGATCAAATGGTCGTATCATGAAGCCCCAACCTTGGATCGTCTTGAAAACATGTCCGTTGCGACCGTGTTGTCAAGGGCTACGATTTGTGGTAAACATCACTTGTTATGAAAAAAAAAAGAAATTGTATTTTGAGGTTGCAAAAGGGACATTTTTGGCGACCAGAATCCCATATTTCAGTAACATCCCCAATTCGCAAAGCGATGATCCGACAACCAAATCGAGCCATTTTTATCACAACATGATTTTGGTGGCTTCCCCATCATTCTATAATGAAAACATCGACTCAAAACATCAAGAAACAGACAAGATCAAGCATTCAAGATTGCAAGTTTCTCATCTTTTGCCGAATTTCAAGAAAGGTTCAAAACTTCGATTCAAGGATCAAACCATATAGCAAAATGATCGTCTCATCAAGACCATCGCTTATACAATGTTATATTTGCTCGAAGGTTTTCGAAAGAGCCCGAAATGGGCCCCAAATGATCACCATAGTCTATGGTGCCTTTTTGGGGACTATGGTGATCATTTGGGGACCATCTCGTCATTTTCAATATTCTGGGTGGGGGCAAAGTGGTCATTTTGCCTAAGAAACGGGATTCAATTTTAATTCACAAAAATTGTAATTTTGAACAATTTGGCTTGTTTTTTTTATCATCCACCCTTATTTCAAGGTGATGATATATAAGTGCCTTATGCGCATTTGTAACCCTAAGTTCAAAGTGTTGGCAAAAATTAATGAAATACATTGAAATTCTTCTTTGATTGTGATTTTTGACTCTATCTTCTTCACCCAAAGGATAGGAGAGAGAAAATTTTCCCATGTAGAGGACTAACCCTAAAACCTTCCATTTCCAATATAGGATTTTTCTCTCCCAACTTATGTAACTACCTTTACTCTCTTCTCCCTCTCTCTCTCATCTCTTTCTCTCTCTCTTTCCCTCTCTTTCACTCGCTCTTTCTTTTCTTCTCTCTCTTTCACTCTCTCTTTCTCTTCTCTCTCTCGCCATCTCTCGCTCGGATCTAAGGCTAAGCCCTCGGACCCCACACTTTCTCTCTCTCTTTCACTCTCTTTCTCTTCTTCTCTCTCTTTCCTCTAAGCACTCAATCCCCTCATTTTCTTTCTCTCTTTTACTCTCTCTGTCTATTTTCTCTCTCCCTCTCTCGCTTTGATCAGGGGCTAAGTCCTTCGTCCCCACACTTTCTCTCTCTCTTTCATTCTCTCTTTATCTCCTTCTCTCTCTCTATCTCCCTCTCTCGCTTAGACCAAGGGCTAAGCCCTCAGTCCCCTCACTTTCCCTCTCTTTTTCATTTTCTCTTTGTCTCCTTCTTTTCTCTCTCGCTCTTTTGGACTGGCAGCTAACCCGTCGGTCCCTCCCCCACTCTTCTCTTTCTGTCTCTCAACCATCGGTCCCCTCTCTCTTTCTCTCCTTCCCCTTTCTCTCTCTCTATCTCGCTCCGACCAGCAGTTAAGCAGCCAGTCCCTCCCCCTCTCTTCTCTCTGTCTCTTGCTTTCACTCTCTCTTTCTCTTCTTCTCTTTTTCTCTCTCTTTCCCTCTCTTTCACTCTCTCTTTCTCTACTTCTCTCTGCCTCTGTTGCTCGGACAGGGGGCTAACCCTCACTTTCTCTCTTTTTCTCTTTCTTTCTCTTCTCTCTTTCTCTTCTCTTTATATCTCTCTTTCCCTCTCTTTCACTCTGTCTTTCTCTTCTTCTTTCTCTCTTTCCTCTCTCTCGTTCGGATCGATGGCCAAGCTGTCAATCCCCTCTCTTTCTATATCTCCTTCTCCTTCCTCTCTCTCTCTCTCTCTCTCTCAGAACGACGATCCTCTCTTCTCCTTCTCTCTCTTTCCTCTCTCTCACTGGGACCGACGACCGTCGGTCCCTTCTCTCTCTCCCTCTCCTTCTCCTTCCTCTCTCTCTCTCGCCTTGCTGCTTGTCCCTCCTCCATTCTTCGCTTTCTCTTTCGGTTTTCTCTGCCCCTAGCTTTCTCATTCTCAATCTTTCTCTCGATCCATCACTCTCTCTCACAACCTTACTCTCTCTATCTCAATTTCTCTTTGACTCTCTATCTCCCTCTCTCACTCTCTCAATCTCTCTCTCAATCTCTCCCTCTCTCTCGTTTTCTCTCTCTCGACCTCTCTCACTCTTTCTCCCTCAATTTCCCTATTACTCTCTCTCTTTCTCTCCCTCGATTTCTCTCATTCCGTCTCTCTCTCTCTCAATCTCTCTCACTCTTTCTCGCTCAATTTATCTGTCTCTCGATCTCTCACTCTCTCTCTCAGGCTTACTCTGTCTCTCTCTCGATTTCTAGTACTCTCTTTATCTCTCTTATTCTCCCTCTTTCTCTATCCCTCATTCTCTCTCTCTTGATCTCTCTTGTTCTCCCTCTCTATCGATCCCTCATTCTCTCTTTCTTGATCTCTCGTGTTCTCCCTCTCTCTCGGTTTCTCTGTCTCTCTTCCATTTTATCGTTTAATCTCTCCCTCTCTTCCTCTCTTTCATCTTATCTTCTTCTCATCTCATATCCTCTTCTCTCATCCCTATCCCTCATCTTCTACTTCCCTTATAGCCCCATGCTCTTCATTTTCTTCCCCTTTCATTGCATTATTCTTCTTTACTTACACATATCATCATCTTCTATCTTTTTATTCCTTCCATAAGATTGCTCATTATTTATTATCATTATCATCATTGATAATACTATTATTTCCACTACTGTAAATTCATTTGTCAAGATGATGTCAAAAGGCTGTCGGATTGATAAGTGGTCTTTTATTCTTCATCTCCCCTTTCTCTTAAACCATCTTCATTCTTCCCCGCACATACTCTTAATAAATCACCCATCTACGGACAAGTCAGGGTCTTCGACCCACTTGTCTGTCCATCTTATGCATGAGTGCAGTAAGGGATCCAAACTTGAACCAGCCTCAAGCTAGGGGAGCTTTCCATCGTGATCTAAGAGGGCGTCTCCGCATGCCCGAGCGTGTCATAAACCCATTATGAGGGAGGTCCCACCTCACACCCTATAATTCTCTCTCACTAGTTGGTACGTACCTACACACGCATCACACGCACTGCAGTTTCTAAGAGAGCAATATCAGGCTGGACCCCACATCCGGGTCCCCGCTCACGGTCCTTTACCCGACAAGATAGAGGCCCAACCATACATACCTCTTGATTAAAGCCCTCCTTGCCCCTACTGCTTGTGCTTAGTGAATAGTAGACCTTCCCTTGAGGGGAAACTTACCTCCTTTCATACCCTAAATTCTTGGGCTTGGATGGAAAGGACCACCCAATTGCCTTGAGTTGCTGCATCACTCTTTTTACCATTGGTTTACTCTCTCTCTTAGTTGTGCACCTTGGGTTAGCCCTCCCATGTTGTACACCGCAGGAAGATATACCCAAGATTCCCTCCCTTTAGGGGCCCTCAAATTTTGATCACTATCCTCATGTTCTTTCAATGGATTTTCAGGGAAAGATAAATGCTGAATTTAAACATCAGAACTCTGTGCCATAGTAGAATCAATATAGGATTTATCTTCAAAAGATGAACTGCTTTTAATGAAATTTGAGGAGTTTGAGAGCTTTCGTGTCTCTCTTCCCCTGATTTTAGTGGAATTAGACAACTGGGGCAAAGGAGTTAGGGCATGATCGATTCTGCTCTATGACGGTCCTGTTTCTTCCTCTCTCTGGTCAGTGGGTTGTACTACTTGGCTTACATCAATCGAATAGTGCTCTGAATCATATTCCAAAGGCAACCCATTGGGTGGATAAGATGAACGTCTCTTAGTTTTAGAGCCATGGCTTCTTATACCTAGAGCTCTGCAACACCTCATGGCCTCCATGCCTTCTTTGTCATCCAAGCATCTGCTTCTTAGTCCTTTCTCTCTCAGCATTTGAAGCTACGTGATCTACGAGCATCTCCTATGTCGAATTGCTCATACAAGTCCACTCTAAAAGTGCCTACATAAACTCCTTCTTCATCCTCAATTGGCACAACAGGTTTGAAAGAAAGATAGAGAACCCCTGTCTCTGGAGTTTCTCAAGAAATGTTATCAATGGTCATTTCCCTCGTGATAAATGGAACTAGAGAGAAGAATTTGTATTGTTTTTATTGATTTACACATTTTAAATAAGTCACATGAGCAATATCCTAATCCCAATATTTGCGGGATTTGTGGAGATAAGAAGATAGACATTACAACTACAATACACGGTGAAGTCAAACCTTGTGTTTAGATAGAGATCAATCAACTATAAAACACGGTGTAGTCAAACCGTGTGTTTAGATAGGGATCAATTTTCTAATACTCCCCCTCAAGTTGGAGCATGGATGGACATGATGCCCAACTTATCAGTATGATGATTGAAATGTTCTCAGCCAAGGGCTTTTGTAAAAATATTTGCCAATTGATGGAAATGTGAAGATGTGTAGTCCAAAGTAGCCCAGAAGTGGAAGGAGGTTTAACGTGCAACTCCTATTATTTTTCCTCCTGAAGCAGCAGGGCATAAGCCTTGTAGAATGTAAGCAACGGGTCCATGAGCAAGATGTGGCTGCGAATAGCACCATATGACTCATGGAGACCCATCAAAACTTAAATAACTTTCTCATGTTGCAGTATATTGGACAATGGGACTGTAAGTTGTCGTCAGAGGCTTTTAACTACGTGAAGTAAGCAGCAATGGACATGCTACCTTGCTGAAGAGTAGCAATGCCACGACATATCTGAACAATACGTGGTGCGTTCTTTTGAGAAAATTGATCGTGGAGGTCGACCCAAACCTCACTAACAGATTTTGCATACATGACACTATCGTCGATGTCAGTATGGTCAGAGTTGACTTTCGGATAGTAGATCATTTGATTACACCTTGCCATTGAGGGAATATAGGATCAGAGTCAGCGGGTTTCGGAATGGATCTGTCGACAAAACCATATTTATTTTTGGCCATGAGGGCTATTCTCATCGCCCGGGACCAACTAGCATAGTTGCCCCTAATCAAACGTTGGGAGATAGGAACATTCCCAAGGTTATCTGAATGATGTAGAAAGTATGGAGATTTAGAGTGGTCTATGTTTGACATACTAGGGTTGTGGGAAAGGGGAGGGATATTGCTAGAGTCATTGGATGCCATTAGACAAGTTCAAAACGCCACGTTTCTTGTGAGAGCACAAGTAAGAGTAAGATAACATAGTGCATCACAGTGGCAACAACACTTTTCATAGTGCAACAACAAGTAGTATTAGAAAAAGTATTTTCTACTATTCCGTAGAAAGAGAGAGACTTTTAAAGGTAAAAGATGGGTAAAGGATGGGATTCCAGCAAAGTGATCTTCTACTGTTGCTTAGAGAGAGAGACTTTTAAAGATTAAAGATGGATGGTTGGGCCTCGATCTCGTTGGGTCGTATGACCGCGCGGGGACCAGGATACGTGGGTCCGGCTTAAAATAGCTCTCTCGAAAACCACAGTGTGTTAGGTGTATGTGCGGGCAGGTGTCAACTATTGAGAAAGAATTATGGGGTGTGAGGTGGGACCTACCTCATGATGGGTTCGTGGCACACTCGGGCATTTACAGGCTCTCTCTTAGCTCGTGATAGAAAGCCCCCTAGCCTGAGGCTGGTTTGGCTCTGGCTCTAGCTCCCTTGCTCACACTCTGTGACTCACAATCATACATGCATAAGATTGGCCAGACAAGTGGGTTAGAAGACCCTTACTTGTCATTAGATGGCAATATATGTAAAAGGTGCGATGTGGGGATGACAAGAGACTATTTGTCAATTTGACGACCTTCCGACACCATTTCGACAAACAATCGTACAGAAATAAATAAATAAATGAAAATATTTCCAGAAGATGATTTATGTAGTCAAGAGAGGGATGTCATGATGATGGAGGAGATAAAATAAGATTCGAGGAAATAGAGAGTCAGGAGGAAGAGAGAGCGCAGCTTATAAGAGATGGAAGAAGGAGTATAAGAAGAGAAAGAGATGGAGAAAAGAGAATGAGAGAAAAGAGGAGAGAAGAGAGAGAAAGCGAGGAAGAAAGAGAAGAGAGAGAGGAATGAAGAGAGGAGGAAAGAGCGAGGAGAGACACCGAGGGGAGGGAGTGAGAAGGAAGAGATAAGAGAAGAGAGAAGAAAGCAAGAGGGAGAGAGAGCGTGAGAGAGAGTGATGAAGAGAGAGAGTGAGAGTGAGGAAGGGAGAGAGAAGAGTGAGAAAGAGAGAATGAGGAAAAGATGGAAGAGAGAGAGTGAGAGAGAGCTAGAGAAAGCGAGAGAGAAGAGTGAGGAAGAGAGAGAAGAGAGAGCGAGAGAGCGAGGAAGAGAGAGCAAGGAAGGGAGAGAGAAGAGCAAGGAAGAGAGGGTGAGAAAGAAAGAGAAAGAGCTAGAAAGAGAAAGAGAGAGCTAGAGAGAGAAGAGCGAGGAAGAAAAGAGAAGAGTGAGGAAGAGAGAGAAAGAGAGAGAAGAGAGAGAGCGAGAAAGACAAAGAGAGAAAAAAAGAGAGCGTGTGAGAGAGGGGCCGGCAGCTTAGCCACCGGCCCGATCAGGTGGAGAGAGAGAGTGAGGAAGAGAGTGGAAAAGAGAGAGAAAGAGAAGGAAGAGAGGTAAGCTCGGCCCGAGCGAGTGGAGGGAGAGAGAAAGAGAGGTGCCATCGATCCAGTCGGGTGGTAAAAGAGAGCGAGAGAGAGAGAGAGGGAGAGGAAGATAGTTGAGGAAGAGATGATGGGTTAACGAGAGAGAGACAGGGAGAGAGGGAGAGAAAGAGAGAGGGAGAAAGAGAGGGAAGGAGAGGGGGAGAGAAAGAGAGGTGGGACGACGACTTGGACAAGTGGTGAGAGAGAGAGAAAGAGAGGCAAGGAGAGAAGGAGAGAGAGAGGGAAGGAGAGGGGGAGAGAGAAAGAGAAGGGAGAGAGAAGGAGAGAGAGGAGAAAAAGGTGATGAGGTGGCAACTTTGTGCGAGGAGATAAAGAAAGAGAGAAAGAGAGGGGGAGAGAGAGGGAAGGAGAGGGGGGGAGAGAGGGAAGGATAGGGGGAGAGAGAAAGAGAAGGGAGAGAGAAGGAGAGAGAGGAAAAAAGGGGCAGGTCAACGGCTGATTGGGTGTGAGAGAGAGAAAGAGAGAGAGGAGACAAAGAAAGAGAAGGGAGACAGAGAAAGGGAAAGAGAGGGGGAGGGAGAGTAAGAGAAAGAAAAAGAGAAAGAGAGGGGAGAGAGAGAAAGAGAAGGAAAAAGAGAAAGAGAAAGAGAAAGAGAAAGAGGGAAAAAAAAGAGAGAGAAGGAGAGGGGAGAGAGAGAAAGAGGAGGGAGAGAGAAAAAGAGAGAGAAAGAGAGGGAGAGAGAAAGAAAGAGAAGGGAGAGAGAGGGAAGGATAGGTGGAGAGAGAGAAAGAGAAGAGAGAGAGAGGGAAAAGGGAGTAGACCGCCGTCGACCCGATTAGGTGTGAGACCGGTTAGGTGTGAGAAGAGAGAGAAAGACAGAGAGGAGGAGAGAGAGAAAGAGAAAGAGAAGGGAGAGAGAGAAAGAAGGGTTAGAAATGATTATATAGCACCCCCTTGAATAAGGGTGGATGCTCAAAACTAACCTAAATATCTGAAACATACACTTTTTATGATTTAAATTTAAATCCCGTTTTTAGGACAAAATGACCATTTTACCCTTACCCTAAATCTTGAAAATGGCAAGATGGCCCCCCAAAAACGGACCATGGGCTATGAAGATCATTCGGGGCTCATTTCGAGCTCTTTCGGCTACCTCCAACAAAAAGAATACTGCGAAAGTGATGGCCTTGGCAAGGCGATCGTTTTGACATAATTCTTTATCCTCGAAATGAAATGTTGAGCTCTTGACAAAATCCAGCAAAAAATGGGAAATTTGTGATCGTAGATCTTAGATCTTGTCTATTCCTTGACATTTTGTCTCGATCTTTCTATCATAGAGCAACGGGCAAGCCGCTATGATTACTTGGTAATAAGAATGACGTGATTTGGTTATCAGACAACCACTTTCTGAATTAGGAAGTTGTCAGAATATGGATTTCGTTCATTGAAAAATAACCCTTCTTACAAAACTCAAAATACAGCCTTTTCGTTCATTTATCACATATGATATTTGCTTTGGATAGAAGCCCTCGATGTCACGGTCGCAATGGACCCATTTTCAAGTCGATCCGAGGTCGGGGCTTCGTGATATGATCGTTTGATCGAAGGGATCTGCAACACATGAGTTTTCTTGAGCAACTTCTCTCTAGAATTTTTGTCTTGGGTTGTGTCATGGGTCGTGCCATATATCAAAACGTGCGTGCCGACGAGATGAAGAACCTTTTCAAATTTGGGCTCAATCCGACTTAAGATGGAGAAGTTATGACCTTTTGAAGGTGATCCCAAAATTATAATACAAAGTTTTCGGAAACTGGTTCATCGATGGTACACCAGAATAGTGTGTAACCTACCTTCTTTGGGTAAGTTGGCCGCAGAATAGTTTAGAAGCTTCCGAATAAGCTGAAATTTCATATTTGGGAGTTTTCAGACCTTTTAAATCCAACGGAAGTGGTCTAGTGCTCCTTTGAGACCCCCATATTAGAACTATATTTGTAAGGTACTTTTTCAGCATGTGAGGGGCCGAATTTGAAAAGTGCTTTTGCGTATGATCCACCTTAACGTCGTCGGATAGCAGCAAAACTTGGCAGTTGTTCTTAGGGAGTCAAGTGCTACCTCCCTATGATTTTTGGGACCCATCCATTGCCTTTCAAAAATTGCTCCAGATCAGGGTTTATTTGAAAAGTGCTTCTGTAGTTCAGAGGCATTTTGGTACCCACAGGCATAGGTTGCGTTTAGCTTCCTCTTTATTCAAACCAGGGATAAAGTGTCAAAAAAATCTCTATAACAATGAGAGTCCAACAAAGATGGGCATGGCCATTAGTGGAGAATTAGGTGATAAAAAAATGGGTTTTTATGCAATTGTGGATTAATGAGGGAGAAATAATTCTATGAAGAGGAAATGAAAAACACAAAAGTAAAAGATGGAGAGATACAAAGTATGGCGACTGCTAATAATTGAACAATGCTAACGGTTTTGGTTGAGCCATTGAGCTACTTTATATATATATATATATATATATATATATATATATATATATATATATATATATATATATATATATATATATATATATATATATATATATATATATATATATATATATATATTGTTTGAAGACATTTGTCAGCACCATGGGTCCTTGATGCGGAATGAAAGAGAGAAGTCGGTCAATAAAACTTGACAAACAGTGAAAATTTCAAAAATCTCATAATAGCCCCAGAACAGGTCAAAATCTTCTTAAGGACTCCTAAAAGCCTTCTACCAAGCTTCGTCATATTCCCACATCTCTAAGGTAGTGCAGACTGAAAAACAATTTTGATGGAATCAGCCTCTTGCCGCTTGAAACGGACCCACGTAATTAGAACTATATTTTCGATACGTCAAATTGTTGTGGGACCACCATCAATGGGTCCAGCACAGTCGAAAACCCTCATAGGTCCGGTGTCGGCTTAATCGGGCACTTTAGGACAAAGTTATGGGTAAAATACCGAAAAGAGGTAGGTCGCACACTATTCTTGGGTGGCCTCTTTGCACCAAATCACTATTAAAGGTGACTGTTGTTATAGTCTCAGGCAATGACTTTTGGGGGCCATATCTCATTCGTCCCGAATCGGACCACGCTCAAATTTTATGAGCATGTTCGTCTAGTAAAGATGAGAGTTTTGATAAGTGGCATGCCCCGTGATGACGCCTGAGCAAGAATAACATCAAGAGAGAAGTTGCTGATCCATGAAGAGAGTTGCAGGAAAATCAGCAGCGACACGCCTCGCTCGAGCGGCCAAATCATGGTGCTCGTGCATCGGATTGACACGAGACCAGTTCCATCGTATGCATAAGGTCTAGGGCTATCTCTGGTCCGAACCCTGTACATAATGAATGGTTGAATTTTATACACAAATCCAATAAAGTAACTGTAAATTTGCGCTCCGAAATTCCAGATTCGACCAAAACTCTAAAGTCACGAAATCTTCGTCCAGGCACGAAATCGAGTTGTGTTTGTTGTTGCGTGATCGTGACGGCATTCTCAGTGTGATCCAGCGAAGAAATCACGGAAAAACATCAAGAAACAAGCACACTATCGATCCGAAGTTTGCAAGATTCATCCAGACATCAAGTTGCATGATCGTGGCTTGAAAACACGATCCATGACTCGAAGTTCGTACATGCCAAGCCTTATAAGAAAACAATTATCTTTCAGACAAACGGGCACCAAAATAACCCTGGATCATCCACGGAAGATCACGCACGTTCTAGGGCAACAGCAGAGACTATTTTGGAATTTCTCCAATTGTCAAGTAGGGGCAAATCAGTCATTTTTGCACCCTATTTTCTTATTTTTCTTAATTTTAGTAAACCTTAATTATCATCAATTAGGGTCAATTTTCGGTGATCCACTCACATTTTAACCTTAGTCTGTAAATAGACGCTACCTCTCATTGAGAGGAGGAGAGGGAAAATCATTGTAAAAGACCCCTTTCATTCTCTACGTTGAGCAATAAAATTTGAGATTCTTTCTTGAATTCGTGAGTGTATCTTAGAGAGAGAGAGGAGAGAGAAAGTTTAGAGTGGTACCCCTCTTACCTTCAAGGTATTTTCTCTCTCTTCCCTTCTTTTTTCTCTGTGTTTCTTTTCCTCTCTTCTTATCTTTCTTCTTCGTCTTCTCTGCTGAGTCTTTCTCAGAGGCCATGCACAGCACTGTCAGTGTCGTGCATGCTTCTTTCTCTCTTTCCTCTTACGGGTCATAGACGACGATGTCTATCGCCGCCCGCAGGGGCCTCACCCTGTTGGGTGCCTATCGCAGACGGCGATGCGTATCACTGCCCGCGAAGGGTCACGAAAATGGCTATCGCTATTAGCAGGTTTCTTTTGCGCCCTGCACCTATCATAGACAACGATGCCCATCGTCATCGGCAGGCTGCTTTTACACCCTACGCCTATAGCAGACGGCAATGCCTATCGCTACCCGCTAAGGGTGGCGACGATGACTATCACTGTCCGCGAGCTTCTTTCTTGTTCCCTCTGCCTATCATAGACAGCATGCCTTTCACCGCCCGCGAAGGGTTGCGGCGATGCTTAACGCCGTCCATAGGCTTCTTTCGTGCGCTCTGTACCTATCGTCATGTGCTACCTTCTCGTGTTGCCGATGGCCATGGCTAACACTGTCTGCAGATCACTGCTCGCCCTTTCTTCACGAGCAGTAGTGTTTAGCGAGGTCTAGGGGCCAGGACACTATTATTCCACAGCGGCGTACAACGATGCCTAATTCTGCCGAATAAACTCAGTCTAGTACTATCATAGACTTCTATTCGTTCTCTTTTCTTCTCTTCTCTTCTCTCCTCCCTTGACTATAGGATAGACTCAGTCTAGTACTGTCATAGCGGTTTGGTTGTCGAGCAGTATTGCCGTCGTGATGGTCTGGAATACCATGCCCGTCTTACTGCCACACCAGATTAGGACGGTCATATCAGCCTTGGTTTCTAGTAGTATTGTCGTCGTGCCAGTCTGAGTTACCATGCCCGTCTTGCTACAACTCCGAGTCGGTCACTGTACTGGTCCAGCTATCAGGCTAGGCTCGTCTCCTTGTCAAGTTCTCTTCTCTTTTCTCCCCTTGTTCGAGTTCTCTTCTTTATTACCCTAACTTCTCATCGTCTCTGCCACCTGAATGTGCACATATGTGCATATTCGCCCCAAGACAAGGGTGGGTTCCTCAACCCTCTTGTGTTGCAAATTAACTATGTTAGTGCTTTGCAGAAAACAAGGAGATTGTAGGTCAAGGGAGGCGCTTCCAATCCAACTAAAGCAGCTAGGGGGCATTCTGTCGTGATATAAGAGGGAGCTTGCATGAGTCAGCCCGAGTAAGTCACTGAACCAGGTGAGGTTGGTCCCCACCTCATGTTTTAATTTCCTTTCTCACTAGTTGGTTACCTACCCATGTTCTGTGAACAAGGTTCCCGAGAGAGCGGTCTCAGGTCCCAGGTCTTCCGAACCCGAGGCACGTGTCACTCAATCACCTAGATCCAAGGAGGCGAGTTCGAGGCATCCTATCATTTTTGGCCACTCCACTAGGGATATGCTACCCCTTCATCGGTTCTCTATTGCTTGATCAGTGACACCTATTATTTTCTTTATTGCATTCCACGGCATCTGGGTCATTCAACCCATTCATCCGAGTTGGGGATTTTCTCATCCTCGCACTCTGGACCGTCTCGGGGAAGCGAGCTTCCCAAGCCTCGTTCCCTACACTCCTTTTGAGTCAGAACTCACAGTTTGGTTCCCAGGTTCTTTCCTAGATTGGTGCGAGAAGGTACTTGAAGGTCCCTAACTTCCTACTTTCTGGTCCTGGTGGACACTCCACCAAGGCCCTTCGCATGGGTAGCACGTTTGCTACAACCCATAGCACGCAACCTGCTACTGGCAAGTCCCTTGCTAGTCACATTGCTAAGGTATGCTGAAAGGCTGCCCTATCCGCTTTCACGAAAGGCAAGCAGGTTGCCATCGCTCCTGAGGGTCGCCGCAAGGCCGCCCCCCATACTCCTTCACCGTCCCAAACCTCTAAGCATGGAGGTTCAACACACTGAGGAGGAGGTGTTGGGGCCTCCACCTCTCACACACGCCTAAAGGCTCATGGTCCATCCACTCGATCCACACCTCAAGGTAACTTTCATGCTGCCATGAGCTCGCATCCAAGGCTTAGCCCTCTCGGGCCAAACCTGCACGTGCCATGCATCTGTGTTTATGATGAAAAATCTGACAGATCTTCCCATGAAGATCTCTCGGATCTTGACTCCTTAAACTGATAAAAATAATGTAAATAATATGTTAAAGAAAGTGGGACAAATCAAATTCAGATCTAAGGCCAGATCTGCCAAGAAATGAGTAGATATGTTCTCTGATCTGTGGCAGGGCCAGCTGATCCAGAGTGTCCAAAATGTATTTTAAATAAAATTAACAAAAAATATCAAAGTAAAATTTAAATAATAAAATAATGATACCGAACAGGGCCAAATGGCCCGGGACTCCCGAACCTTCTCGGGCTCAACTGTATCAGAACTAGTCCTCTTTTGTCTCTCTGATTTGAATGTTTATCAGCAAATCTCTTCGGTGTGAAGGCTTTGATTTGGGACTTGTGTCCTAAGGGTAAATCTGGTTTGTGTCCTAATCTGGGGTTTCTCTCAAGGGGCTAAGGCTTCCTGACATAATTTCTAGGGTTTTCTCTCATATATCTCCTTCAGGTTTTTCATCTCTATCTCTTCTATCTTTTTCTTTCTCTACAGGGTTTTTTATCTCTATCTCTCTCTATCTCTTTTTCTCTACTGGGTTTCTGATCTCTCTCTCTCTATCTCCTAGGGTTTATTTCTCTCTCTCTCCAGTCTCGATCCCTTTCTCCCCCTTTCTCTCTCTTTATGTCCCCTCTAAATGGTCATGAAAAGATCCTAAAAAGGGAGAAAATTTGTTGTGGAGAATATCTTCTCATGACCAACAAGTTTACTTAGTCAAAACGTGTTTTTGGAGGCCTCAGATCTGGGCGGCACGGCATTGTCGCCCAGCCTAGATTGGGCGGCCTAGTGTCGCCCAGATTGGGCGACACTAGGCCGCCCAATCTAGGCTGGGCGACAATGCCCATGTCGCCCAAGTCAAACTTGGTCAAATTTCTTTTTTTTTTACTTTGAGTACATTCCCAATCGTGTTGTGAAGCTACCGGAAAAACTTTGGGTCAAAACGGATTTTTTTACTATTTTTAATGATTGTTTTTGTAAAATATGACATTTACTGGAATTCTTGGGCGACACTGGCAGTGTCGCCCAACTGAAAACTTGTCCAAATTTCCTTTTTTTCACATTAGGTATTTTCCTTAGCCTCTTATGAAGCTCAGATAAAATTTGGATCGAAACAGATTTATTTACTATTTTAAAATGGGGTGTCTATAGTTGCCCCTCTTTGGCACTCCCTATCCTTCGTAGGACAGGCGAGTGGCAAACAAGTAGACACTCTAGCGTTCCTTGTCCTTCGAAGGGCAGGTGAACGTCAAAGATAAAACAGATATTTTAAATTTCGTCCTATCGTCACGTGGTCAGAGGGCACACCAACTATCCCTCCAAGCCATTGTGCTCACCAAACTCACCCACCTAGGGCATTTTTCGTTCTAGGTTTCTGACATTGTCGGTGAGTTACACAAGATTGAAACTCAAGTTGGATTTTCTGGCCATGCCACTTAACTTCAAGTTTCCAGTTTAAATTTTTATCCCTTACATTTTCTTTGATCTCCTAAGGGTTTCTTAAGGCTATCTATAGGAAAAGGACTTCTATAGGTAGAGACTTGTCTGGCTGAATCTGAACACATCCGACATTTTACGTCATACAGGGCTAGATGTTACCTGTCTCAGCTCTTTAACGTCGCACGAGTTTGACATTTTTCTTGTCTTGGCTCTTTAACGTCACACGAGTTTGATGTTATTCATGTCTCCGTTATTTAACGTCGCACGAGTTTAATGTTTTTCTTGTCTTGGCTCTTTAACGTCACACGAGTTTGACGTTTTCCCTGTCTTGGCTCTTTAACATCGCACGAGTTTGACATTTTTCCATTGAAACAGAGTGGTTGTGCCCTGGATCAGACTTTGGTTGGCAGTTTGGGCTCATGCCATCGAGGAGTGCTCTCTCTTTTTTATTTTATTTTTTATTTTTTTAAAAAATTTGGAAACTTGGTTTACAGTTTAGGCTCATGCCACTGCAGAGCGTTTTTCTTTTTTTGAATTTTTTTGAAATTTTCTGAAAAATTGGTTGGCAGTTTAGGCTCATGCCATCGAGGAGCATTTTTATGTTTTGGAATTTTTTTGAAATTTTCTAGAAATTTGGTTGGCAGTTTAGGCTCATGCCATCAAGAAGCGAATTAATCTTTAGAATTTTTTTTTTTTTTTAAATTTTTGAAAAATTGGTTGGCAATTTAAGCTCATGTCGCTGAGGAGTATTGTCTTTTAAAAGTTAATAAAAAAGTTTGAAAATGATCATAAAAAACCATGACAAACCATGTTTGATCCTTGGAAGTCCCGAAAAATTGAGTGGGAAAAGTTTCGGGGAAAACGTTTTGGGCGACATTGGTCGTGTCACCCGGGCGGCACTGATGGTGTCACACAGGTTTGGGCAACACGACTGGTGTCGCCCACCTAAAAAAATCTCTTTTTTTTTATTAAGTGTATTTTACTGAAAAATGTAAAAATAAAAATTTTTGGCTAAAATGTATGGGCGACACTAGTGGTGTTGCCTGGGCAACACAAGGCGTGTCACCCTCATAACTTTTTTTTTTATTGGAAACTTTGAGGGGTTAAAAGGGGGTTTTTTCAAAAAAATATGTGGGCGACACGGGGAGTGTTTCTCAGACCTCCGACCCTCAAACAAATTTTTTTTTTTTTTTATTTATTTGGTTTGGTTTTAGGGCTATCTAAACCCGCTGTTGACCGAAGTAGATAACTATAAGATGCTTTTTGGGTCGAGTTTCTTTTTTTTATATATAAAATCATCCCCCTCCCATTCTTCTCTCATCTTTCAAACTCAATTTTCTTCCTTCTTGTATATCCTCTCCCTTCTTCATCATCTTCCTTCTGGTTTTACAAGTTCTTCTGTCTCATATTTTCATGGCTCCTAGGAAGAACAATGCGATCTCTGCGGGCAAGGGGAAGGCTCTCGAGAAAGTTGACGATGGAAGAGAGGACTATGACTCCCCTATTTTTCCTAAGGTTAGGCACTTCTCTGAAAGTCTGCCCTCTCATATTTCTCAAGGCCTCAGTCGAGTGAAGTTGCCCAACGCGTCAATGGCTTTCCTATTATCAAACCCTGGTTCCGAGATTGGTTTTTTTCTGCTCAGCAGTGGCTTGAGCTCATGGCCCTTTCGGCTTCAATTTGATGATGGGTATCTTGAACATGGCCTCTTGTCATGTGAACTTTCTGCTCCTCGAAGCTCTCGGTGAAAGGTTCAATCATCAGTCGAATACCTTCTTTCTTCCTACGGGCGAGACAACGCCAACCTTGGAGGAAGTTGCCCGGATTTCTAGTCTGAACCTAGGCGGGATTGCGTATCAACCTTCCACTGCCACCGACGACCATTCTATCATGAGTTCGTGATTGTTGGGGGTTGCTTATTCTTCACGTGGCCAATGGGTTGATATGGAGCTGCTGGTCTGGAATCGAGAGCAATTTCGAGTTGTTAAACAGAACCGTATGTTTCTTTTCGTGTTGTTGGGCTCCATCCTTTTTCCAAGTGGTCGCAAGACAATTCGTAGCTCCCTTATTCCTTTAGTCCATGCCTTCTGGGAACAAGCAAGTTACTCCATTGTTCTGATCGTGGTGGCGGGCATATACCGAGGTCTTCACGACTAGGTCATGCGAGGCGAATGATTTATTGAGGGTAGTGTTCTGATTTTGCAAGTATATTTTGAACACAATTTTATTTTATTTTGCCCCTGGAACACAATTTTTTGTCCTGTTTTGGGCTATGAAGTTTATGTTTTTAACATAGGAATTTATTGGAAAACGCCCGGCTCGATCCAGGAGGTTCTGAGTTGGGCGACACAGCCAGTGTCACCAATACAGGCTAGGCGACACTACTAGTGTCACCCAGGTCAAATTGCCTTGGATGATTCTGGGGTTCAGGGCTTCTGTTGTGTGAGTTTTTGGGGTAATTTTTAACTCTGTTTTCTATAGGTTTGGGTCTACGAATGCATCATCATCATCCGTCCTCCTCGATCAACTACAGTTGTATCTGCTGCTTTGGGACTGACATATGTCAATGACTCCACCCGGCCACAAAACGTCAAGTATTATCGGTGAGTTCTGGACGAGTTGTCGTCTTTCGATTGGATGATTAGGGGCCTTGAGAACATGTCCCTATTTTTTCCTGCTATGGGGCATTCATCTGTTATACTGGCAGGGCAATTCTTCACATAGGGGTATTTCCCTCAAAGGGTTCTTCGCCAGTTTCGCCACATTCAGAATTACACTTCTTTCGGAGAGGCGATCGATCCTCGCCTTATCTTTCCGCTTCGTCGGCACTCTTCAGCTCTTCTGATCAAGGCAAGTTTGTCATGGAAGGGGAAGAAGTCCTCTTCTAGTGAGGGGTTAGCTAAGCAAGACAAGCCCATGACCACTTCGAACTAAGATTCTTGGTCGGAACGTGCCTGCCCTCTTTCACAAAGCCCCAGATCTTCGAGACTTCGTGGCGAGTCTTCTGCTCCTGGTGAGGATCTTGTGCCTCATAGTGAAGATGGCGCCTCTTGTTCTAATAAATGAATCAAATCAAATGAGGGCATATGTCACATCAGCTTGGAAGAGGCTAAAGTAGAATTCACTCGATGGGTGGCCTTCGTGGCAGAACTCAAGGAGAAGGATGTTGATCCGAAGTCGAAGACTGAATAGCCAAGCTATTGTCTTTTCTTTACTTTTTTCCTTGGCATGAATGAGTTGATCCTGTGATCATTCTCATTTTCAGTACTTTTTCGTTTTATTGAAGTCTATTGGGATAGTAGAAATTTCAGTCGTAGGACCAAGTTTGATGGTGTCAACGCCTGTAATAAACCAATTTTTAAATGGATGAATAAAGTCAGAATTTTGAGATAGCCAAAATTTTGTTTTTTATTCTGCTTGATTTCTCTCTTTTTTTTTCTTTTTGTTGTCCTTGTTGGGGGGTCTTTTAACTTATACAAGTGCAGTTGACTCATTGAAGTAGAGTAGAGCACTTTCTTTGCACACACTTTCAAAACTAAATTGTTACAAACTCAACCCCCTAGTTGCAGGGTCTTTATCTCGAATTTCCAGCTATTGGGACATCGTACGCATACACGAGGATGAGCTTGACTCATTTTTCCTCATGAGATTCAGTTGAGAGAAAAACACTCCCAGACTAGCCAATATCGTCATTGGCGAGGTTCATTCATCTCCGATATGTGGTAGTTGGTAGTTATACTCATAGGCTAATTTCAAGCCTTCATAACAGGCATCGGAAGTTGGCTTCAAGAGCGAGGCCAAATTGACTAACAGTTTAGCCTCTCGTAGTGATGGAGGAATTCCCTTATAAACGATAAAGCTTTTGAAAATGGATGATTTTAACAATCAAATTGAAATAATATTTTGCAAAGGGTTGGGCCTTATAGTTTTACCACCTGTGGCCCCTTTGGTGGTCATTTTATTTGTTATATTCTACCCAAAGATGATGAAAGGATTCCCTTGTGAGATCGTGAGAACTCAAAAATCACGAAGTTGTCTTTTTACCTTTAGAGCTTTCATCCTCTGCTTCGCGGATCCATGAAGAGCCCTCTGGATTCATGCCGGGCTTCCATCTTGGAGGGTCTCGACATTTTTCAAGGTTCGTCGAAATCACTTCAGTTTTCCATTCATGTCACCCTCCTACATCTTTCTGAGTAGGTTCTATTGGGAACTTGCAGGGTTTAGGATGAGTCTTCATCCTCAGGGTCTGCTTGTGCAATATTATTGAAACTTGCAAGTACTTGTTTGTACTTGAGTGTTTTGCATCAAAAGCTCCTTCTTGGAGATCTTTTTATTCCTTTTACCCGTGATGCCTTTACAGGTTTTCACCAAGTCCATTTTTTGGTTTTTTATTTTTATTTTTTATTTTTTATTTTCTTTATGATGCCTTTTCAGGATTTCACCACTTTTTTTAGCTCATTACGAGTAGTATTTTATGAGATACATGGCATTAATGAGGTTGTTGAGTTTGTACCCCTCCTGATTTTTGTTCTTATAAGAATTGCCTGCATGCACTCGGGTAACCACAAATGGCCCCTCCCAATTAGGTTTGAACTTGCCTAAAGGGTGTCGATTTGCAAGAGTGTGGAAGATTTTCTTGAGTACCATGTCTCCTTCTCTGAATTGTTGAGGAACAAATTTTCTTTCGTATGCCCTTTCGGTTCTACATTGGTAAGCAACGATATTTTGTGTTGCTCGTAGTCATTTTTATCTAAATTAAAGAGGACAACGATTCATGCTTCGACCTTTTGTTCCTTATCTGAATTTTTATGAATAAGGATTCGGAGAGATGGTATCTCAGCTGCGATGGGTAGCACTGCTTCCATACCATACACCAATGAGGATGGGGTCATGCCAATAGGAGTCTTCTTAGTTGTCCAGTAGGCCCATAGGGCGTCATTTAGCTTTTCGTGTCAATCTTTCCCGCCTTCTATTATTTTATTTATGATTATGAGAAGTCCTTTATCTGTGGGTTTTGCTTGTCTGTTTCCTTGAGGGTAGTAAGGTGTGGAGAATTTCATTGTTATCTCAAACCTTTTGCACACCTTAGTGACGATTGACTTAGGAACACCGAATCTGAATACGATATTGTTCTTTATGAAACGAGCAACATGTTGGCCTTCAATTTTAACAAATGATGCAGCCTATACCCATTTGGTGAAGTATTATGTAGTCGTTAATATAAAACGGTGGTTGTTTGAGGCTTTTAGTGATATCATTCCGATGATATCATGACCCCACATGGCGAAGGGCCATACAGGAGGTGTTGAGTTGAGTGATACGGACGGTGCATGGATGAGGTCTCCATAGAATTGACATTTGGCACACCTCTTAACTAACTTCTAGCAGTCTTCAGCCATGGTGGTCCAGTAATAGCCTTGACGCCTAATTTTCTGAGCTAAAGCAGTTGCCCCAGAATGACCTCCTTCATTGTGCAACTCTATTAATACTTGGTCAATTTCTGGCTGATCGAGGCACCGTAGAATGATGCCATCAAAGGATTTTTTGAATAGGAGATCACCTCTTACTAAGAATCTTGTAGAAAACCTTCAAAGGACTTCTTTATCCTTTTTGATGGCTCCTTCAGGGTATAAACCATCTTTTAGCGAGGACAAAACATCGTGAAACCACGGTTTTTCTTTGACTAGCACATCTGAAACCACGAAAGATAATTCCCCATCATTTTCATTCTCTTGCTCTATTTCTTTTTCGATCCTTAGTGGGGAAGGGTCATGTTTGTTCCTGATATAGAATGGCAATGTGGTGATTTCTAGAGGAATATCAACCATTGAAGCAAGGGTTGTAAGGGCGAACCGATTATTTTCCCTAGTTACACGTTGAAAGGTGATTTTCTTAAAATATGAAATCATCTTTTGCACATTTTCTTGATAGGGCTTGAGCTTTTCTTCTTTCAGCCTCTAAATCCCTTGAACTTGGTTTATGACGAGTAAGGAGTCACCAATCACTCGTATTTGCTGGATTTTCATTCATACGGCATTCTCAAGCCCGGCTATTAAGGCTTCGTATTCAACAACGTTATTGGTACATGGGAAATTCAATCTGATGGCTGGTGGCATTAAAATCTTCTTGGGTGAACATAGTTTAACTCCTACATCTGACCTGTACTCATTCTTTGCACCGTCGAAGTATAGCTCCCAAATTTAGTCCTCAATTGTGAAGAGGTTCTCATCAGGGAGATCTGTATTAAGGGGAATGTTGTCTGGCAGTGCGTGTTCAGCTAAGTGGTCAGCAATAACTTGCCCTTTGACCAATTTTTGAGTGACATATTTGATCTCGAACTCTCTCAATAGTATTCTCCACTTCGCCAATCGTTCGTTGAGGACTGGCCTCTCTAATAGGTAATTGAGTGGGTCAATTTTTTATATGATCTTGGTTGAATGAGATAAGACATAATATCTTAGTTTCTGTATGGCCCACACAAGTGTTAAGCAGTGTTTCTCCACATCCGTGTATCTTGTCTCATAGTCGACCATGGTTTTGCTGATATTGTATATCGTTTGTTCTTTTCCATGATCGTCATATTGTCCTAGCATTGCCCCCATGGTCTTGTCTTTCACTAACATGTATAGGAACAGAGGTTTATCTGAACTAGGAGGACTAAGGATGGATGGTTTGGTGAGGTACTCCTTGATTTAATCGAATGCCTCTTGCCATTCATTGTCCCATATGAATGGGGTATCTTTCTTGAGGAGTTTATTGAATGGTGCGCACTTGTTTGCCAGTTGTGAAATGAAACACCTTATGGCTTGTATGTGACCTTGAAGCCCATAGATTTATTTGATGTTCCGGGGAGGACGCATTTCAGTGATGGTTCGTATTTTGGACAGGTCCACCTCAATGCCTCTTTGGCATACTATAAAGCCTACTAATTTGCTGGATTCAACTCTAAAGGAAAATTTCTATGGATTGAGTTTGAGTTG
The DNA here is from genome assembly GCF_054954075.1 of Amborella trichopoda. Lineage (NCBI taxonomy): Eukaryota > Viridiplantae > Streptophyta > Magnoliopsida > Amborellales > Amborellaceae > Amborella > Amborella trichopoda. The sequence continues at coordinate 27,475,331 of NC_142337.1, read as the reverse complement.
ATGTTTTCGGAGTCTTTCGGAAGTGGTTCTCAGGTTAGTGAGATGATCAGATCTGGTCTTCGACTTGATCAGAATATCGTCGACATAGTCTTCCATGATGGTATGCATTAAATAGTGAAAGATGCTAATCATTTCCCGTTGATAAGTTGCTCCTGCATTTTTTAGGTCAAAGGGCATGACTTTGCAGCAGTAGGTTCCCCATTGCATTGTGAATGACATATTGGTTTGGTCTTCTTCTACCATGAGGATCTGGTTGTAACCTGAGAAGCTATCAATGAATGACAACATCTCGTGCCCTGTAGTGTTGTCGACCAAGGCATCTATGCTTGGTAACGGGAAGTTGTCCTTTGGACATGCCTTGTTGAGGTCTCGGTAGTCGACACACACTCAGATCTTCCTATCTTTCTTGGGTACGACTACTATGTTAGCCAACCATTCTGAGCCTTCCTACTGCCAACTTCAAAGATCTTGGTTTTCAACTACTTGTCGTACCTTCACTAACAGTTTAGTTTATCTATACCGCTTTCATAACTTCAAAGGAGTGAAAGCCCAAAAGAATTGACGGGGGTAATCAACTTCGCCTTGAGCAGTTTTTCCATTTCTTCTTTAAATTTGAGCTCAAGGTTGGTCTTTTGACATCGGAGTTTCTGCCTTACAAGCTTTGCCCCTTTGTTCGATATTAGGTGATGTTTCACCAATGTGGGATCTAGCCCTAGCATATTATCGTATGACCAGGCGAAGACATCACGATATTCTTTGAGAAAGGAAATCACATTTTCTCGCTTCTCAAAAGATAAAGAGGTTCCAATCTTGGTTAACCTTGGGTCCTTCTCAGTTCCTAGGTTTACGTCAATCGTCTCTTCAATGATAGCCATTGGGTCCCCATCGAACCGCTTCTTGAATTGCTCAACATGGGAAGTAAGTTCCTCAGGTTGAGAGATTTCTTCAAACTCTTAACTCTCTTAATCTTCACCTTAGTCGTCCAATTCATTAACTCGGGTATTATGCACCGTTATTGAGCTATCTTGAGTGAGCACCATTTTTTAAGATTCTTTTTCATTATTATCAGCTTTATCATGTTTTGAATTTTCCACAGTTTTTGAAATGTCGCAAGAGTGTCCCTTATGGGACTCACGAGAGAAATGTTGGGGACCAAACGCGCAGGGCGGTTAGATGGCCACCCTGCGCTTATCCATTTTTTGGCACCGGGACTTGGAGGTGCCGTTGGTATGCTTCCAGTGATTCTTGAGATAGAGGAGTGATCGACCAATTCCGTTCTTGAGTTTGAGTAGGCAGATGAGCACGCTTGGCTGTGTTAGAGCCAATTGTGCATACCTTCAAATCCAGGTCAACGAAAAGGTCTTCAATTCCCAGTTCTTGTGTGTGCTGAGATGTGGAAGAAGAGTTATTCCCTATTGAGGAATCAAGGATCACCTTTGGCCATTTTGAAGGATGGGCATTGAGAGGAACGAGGCTTTGAATGACTCCAGATACAAAGCTCGGATAGCTTGAAGGCTTCATCCGGCTCTAAAATAAAGTGAGAGAACACCCGAGTCCTCTTCAATCCCCATTTTCAGTTTTGTCTTGGGGTGATTCAGAAATCGCCTCCGTTATGCCTTGCCCTTGACTCCCCAAGCCTTGGCTTAATTGGAGGCCCTGGGAGAGGAGCATGTGCTAAGCTTCGAGGGACCTGAAACCATATCGATGTTGACATTGGATAATGTCCTCCATCGATGCGAAAGTTTACAAAATTTGACGACCGAGCCAATCTTAGGTGTGAGCAGCAGTATGCCTCTCTTGGTCTCATTGTACGCAGCGATAGTTAGTTGACACGGCTCGAAGTCATCCGAGATTTTGCCTATCTGCTTCACCATTTTCATAAGGCATATGTTTAGAGATGCCCCATTATCCACAAGCACTCTCTGTATTTCTTATCCTTGCATGAAAACAGTGATGTGCAAAGGTTGGACATGAAAACGGTTGAAGCTAGCCGGGATGTCATTGTTCGTGAACACAATTGATGTTGGTGCCATCATTTGGTTGATCATTCTGCACAATTCATCTGGTTGTGTGTTTCTCAAGATGTGTGTCTTAGCGAGAACCCTTTCGATCTGGGCTCTGTGTGCTGGTGAGTTGACGAGTAGCTCCAAGATGGAGATTTGAGCCTGGATCTTCTCGAGATGAGTCTGTAGGTTATAGGTGGCTGTAGATCCTTGAATTTCCTTGTTCGGCTCGTTATCTACAACTCCTGTTGGTTATCTTGCTCTTGAGGAGTTTCCCATCCTTTCATCAAGAGTGTCGGCCATTAATTGAATGGGTTTGAACACTTGGCCTCTTCGTGGTAGGGAATCAACCTCGTCAGCTTGCAGCTCGATAAGGTCAGCCCTAACAAGAGTAATGGGAGATTTCGGGTGTTGGCCCCTTGTTTGGGAGATGACACCTTTTCATGGGTTCTGACCATATCGATCTCTAGTGTGTCATCTTCATCATATTGGTCCCACTTGGGAACGTTGTCGAAGTTTGGAGATGAAAGGCTTCCTCTTAGAAGATCTAATCGATCTTCTTCAAGTTCTTGAAAGTGATGATCACAAGCAAATATGAATTGACATCGATATTCTTCCTCGTCTCTACTCTCAACCATGTGAATGCCTTTAGTTGGTTAGGCCTATCTCGTAAAGCTCTCACGGAGAGGAGATACGCGTTGACGTGAGCATATGGATCGCTCTTCCTGTTATACTTGTTTCTAAATTCTGGGATAACACATCCCATGGGAAGTCCTCCATGCCTCTAAGGGTCTCTTGAACATAGGCCTTTGGGGGTAGAACATCATGCATTCTTATTCTTACGAGCATATCCTGCATCGCTTTTAAAGTGCCTTCTTGTTGGGTGTTCGACATGACAGTAGACCCACTGGTCAGTGGGTTCCCAAGCATGGACTGATGAGTCGAGATTTGGGGTATATGTTGGCCTGCATGGGCTTGAGGTTGATGAGCCGCAGTCACCGAGGCGGTTTGATACACTTGCGCCTGAGGGGCATATTGACCCATAGGTGTCGCCACCGGTTGCGAAAATTGCACAATTTGTTGGACCGGATGAACTAGAGGGATCGATTGAAGAATCCGCTGACTCGGTTGAGCTAAGGGTAGACCTATGCCATTGACTTGATTTGGGTTCAACCTGTAAGCTGGGGCATGAACAGTGTAACCTAGGTCAACTAGACTTTTAAGGGCAGCTTGGACACCTATCTCCCCTAGGGATCGGTTTGGGTCGACACCTCTGCCTCGTACAGTGTTCAGGACATCATGAGCTATACTACAAAGACTCGAGGTAGGGTTGGATCCCCTAGACCTAGGTGGGTCTTGATCTTGAGACTGCTGCAACCCAGAGTTATCTCGGTTCGAGTTGTGAGAATTAGCATTAAATGCCTCATGAATTTCTTCCCCCACTTGACTCCTACTTTGGTTGCCGAAGACCCCTTGCAGGACAACTCCAGGTCGGACCCCTTGACTATTCAGTGTATTTCCGGCTGAACCAGCCTTTTAGATCACACCAATTTCATGATTAGGAGTGGATGCTTAGGACTCTGTCTCTAACTGAAGACTTGGGCGTTGGATAATGGATTGGCCACTTGAGGTCTGTTGATAATTTCAAGGGCTTGCAGTATACTGGTCCCTAGGTTTAGGCAGGTTAGGCTTAGAGTCGGCCATGGAGTGATCATCATAGTCGCCTTGAGTGACTAACATAGTGATTTCTTTTGGCGAGGTTCTAGAATCTAGACTTAGGTAAGATCTAAAATCGATGACCTAGGTCAAACCTAGTCCTCACTCTAGGGGAAAAACCCTAACTGAGACCTAGGCTAAGATTAGACTAGAACCTAGACTTGCTAGACTCAATGGGTTCTGGTTCGAACCCTGAACTAGGGTAAGCCTAGTCTAGCTCTAGAGGCAACTCTATGCTTAGACCTATGCTAGAACCTATACTAAGATCTAAACTAGATGGTGCACGAATCTCAGCTCGGACCAAGGGTGGGTCTAGCTTTAGACAGGGGTGGACTGAGCTGGGTGCAAGCCTAGGCTTGGACCTAGATGGTTTTGAAACTTAAACCGGATGTGGACCCAGACTGGATCAAGATTGAACTAAGAACGAGCCTTCGGCTTGGACCAAGAGGGGGCCTAGGTTCGGACCTGGGTGTGAACCTAGATCAGACCTGGGCTAGAACCTGGTTCATACCTGGGATAAGCTGAGTACAAGCCTGGACTTGGACCCAGAGAGTTTTATTGATCAGACCAGGCGTGGACCTGGATTAGATCAAAGATGAGCTAGGAACAAGCTTTCGACTCTGACCAAGAGGGGGCCTAGGTTCGGACCTAGGTGTGAACCAGGTTCGGACATAGGCTAGGTACAAGCCTGAATTTGGACCCAGAAGCTCTAGCTCCAACTAAAAGCGGGTCCGGACTAGAATATAAGATTAACCGATCAGAATTAAGCAAGCAAGCATACAAAAAGTTTTGACCTACTTTGATTACGGGTACGTTTGGCATGAGAGTGGGTTCCTAACTATTGAAATGCAGCTAGGCTGATATAGGTCCCCACATAGGTCCTGGCCTCTTGTTATAGGATGTTCACCAGGTCCTACTATACGCGGAGTTACTTTTAGGCAAAGGATTACAGAAAGGCGCTCACAGTTAAACTAATGTGAATCCCAACCTCCTCGGCTCTCAATACTAGGTTCCCCTCACGCCGTTAATGCGAATTTTGGAGGTTTTCGAAATATTTGTTTGCTGGTTTGACGGGCATTCCCTGTCCGGTGTGTGCTGGAGTGTGTAAAGAAGCACGATATCAAAAATAAAGTAAAGCACACAATGCACACAAAACAAGCAAGGCAATAAGTGAGCGCTTGGCACTGATCGTGCCTAGCGATGCGTGCTTTGAGGCAAAACTCGCTCGAAGCACAGTATAGATGGAGGGGTAAGCAACCCCTAATAAGGTAAAGTAAAAAAAATGAGATCAAGCACAGTCTGTGCTAAGTCGAGCGTGGCCCGAGTCGAGGGTGGCTCGAACAGGACACGGTTCAAGGGGAAATAAGGGAGCGCTCGGCACTGATCTTGCTTAGCGATTCGCGCCTCAAGGCAAAACTCGCTCAAAGCATAATATAAATGGAGGGGTAAGAAACCCCTATGAAGGTAAAGTCAAAACAATAAGACCAAGCACAGTCCGTGCTAAGTCGAGCGCGGCTCGAGTTGAGGGTGATTCGAATGGGACACGCTTCAGGAAGCGTGCAAGCAGCCCTCGATGTGTATATATATATATATATATATATATATATAATTTTATTTTTATTATTTTTTTTAAAATTTTTTTATAATTTTTAACTTAGATAAATCACAGTTAAACTAAGCATGGTGAAAGAAGGGAAAAAATCACTTAGATGAAAAATAACACACTAAAATAAAATCAGATAGCCAGAACAAAGCATACCTATCTGAGGCAAAATAATATTTTTTATATTTTTAAAAAATTTATTTTGAGCCAAAATTTGCTAAACAAGTAACCCAAAGGCTTTAGAACAGGTCTGTGGGGTCCCAGCAATTTTATGGAACCTTTGAAGTTGGGCGACATGGGTGGGTCGCCTTTGCATGGTGGGCGACACTGCTAGTGTCGCCCAAAAAGTATTTTTTTTTTAATTTTTTTATATTTTTTTCATGTCAAAATTAATTAAATATGACTATGTTAAACTTGGAAGAAGTGAGAAAAAAATATATTTTTAATGAGATAAACTAAAACAGAGTAAATAGACAAAAGCATATAGGACAGATCTGTATCAAGTAAAATATATTTTTGGTATTTTTAAAAATTTTATTTTTCTATGAAAGTTTGTGAACTGAAATAAAAAGGCCTGAGAAAAAATTTGCAAAGTTTTAGAAAATTCTAAAACTTTCCAATTTTGGGCAAAGGGGGAGTGTCGCCCTGAATCTGGGCGGCGCTGGTGGTGTCGTCGAGAAAAATCAAGGTTTCGCAGCACCAAAACCTTGGATCCTGGTTACTGCCGACTTCTGGGACTTTTTGTGACTGTGAACAGTGAAAAAAATGATTAAAAATTGTATTTTGGCGCTTGGATCAAGCTCAAAACGCCCCACAGTGGGCACCAAACTGTTTATGATGAAATATCTGACAAATCTTCCAATGAAGATATCTTGGATCTAGACACCTTAAATTGATAAAAATAATGTAAATAAGATGGTAAAGAAAGTGGGACAAATCGAATTCAGATCTAAGGTCAGATCTGCCAAGAAACAAGCAGATATGTTCTCAGATCTGTGGCAGGCCAGCACGATCTAGAGCGTCCAAAATGCAATTTTAAATAAAATTAACAACATATATCCAAATAAAATTAAAATAATAAAATAAGAAGAAAAAGAAAGAAATGATACCGTACCGGGTTGGATGGCCGGGGACTCCCGAGCCTTTTGGGGCTCGCCTGTATCAGAACCGATCCTCTTCTGTTTCTCTGAGTCGGATGTTTATCAGCAAATCTCTTCGGTGTGAAGGCTTTGATTTGGGATTTTGTGTCCTAAGGGTAGATCTAGGGTTTCTCTCAGGGGGCTAAGGCTTCCTGGCCTAATTTCCAAGGCTTTCTCTTGTATAGCTCCTTCAGGATTTTCATCTCTATCTCTTCTATTTTTTTCTTTCTTTGCAAGGTTTCTGATCTCTATCTCTTTTTCTCAGCTGGGTTTTTTATCTCTATCTCTCTCTATCTCCAAGGGTTTTTTTCTCTCTCTCTCTCCAGTGTCGATCCCTTTCTCCCCCTTTCTCTCTCTTTCTGTCCCCTCTAAACGGTCTCGAAAAGATGCTAAAAAGGGGGCAAAATTTATTCGGGAGAATATCTTCCATAACCAACAAGTTTACTCAGTCAAAATTCATTTTTGTTGGCCTCAGATCTGGGCGATACGGCTAGTGTCACCCCAAAAATAAGTTGAAATGCTGAAAATGGTGGAAAATCTAGGTTTGGGGCAAAAGGGGGTGGGCGACACGGGCGTGTCGCCCAAGTAAAACTTGGTCAAAGTTCCTTTTTTTTAATTTGAGATCATTGCCCATCCTCTTGTGAAGCTACCAGAAAAACTTTGGGTCAAAATGGATTTTTTTGGTAAAACATGACATTTACTGGAATTACTTAGCCTCTTATGAAGCTCTTACATAAATTTTGGATCAAAACGAATTTATTTACTATTTTTAATAATTGTTTTGGTATAATAGGACATTTACAAAAATAAAGGTCAAAATAAGGTTCTGAAGGGTCCGAGCAGGCAGACTGGTTCCCAGTCACAAGATAGGTTGTGTGAACTATGGATTTTGGGTTTACTAGGATAATGTGGTCCTAAGGGTTTAGAAACCGTCAAATTTGTAAGTTTTAAAATGGGGTGTCTACAATTTGCATCCCATAGCTCGGAGTAGCGGCAATTCTTCTCCAACTCGAGCACATGGGAGTCGAACACTTCGTCCTCCCTCTCAGCACACACAGCTTCACCCAGTGAGAGATAAGCTCCTACGTTGTCCTTCATAGACACGAGCTCATAGGTATCGTCCTGCTAAGGTCGAACCAGCTGATCAAGCCTAGGCTGACCCCCAAGTCACTCGGAGGGATGCTTCCATGGGTACACATGCACCAGCTTCATAGGTTCCTCCCTGATCCCGATTCAAGCGAAGGCAAGAGCTAGTTCCTTCTTCTGCCACTCTTCCTTTTCCAGGAAAACACCTCGAGACCTAGTACTCAAAGGTTTTCCCTAAGAGTACCATCTTCAATCGGCCACCTCAGGTTAGCCATGCACTTGGACCTCACAAGTGCATTCGGGGCAAAGGCATGGTGGACGATAGAAGCCTACAGCCTCTAAGGCAGCACTCAGATTGCCCTCTATCCTTGGACCTCACTCTCTGCTCCAACTGATGGACACAACCCTTGCATGTTCAAGAAAGACGGAGCAGTCCAGATCTCAGGCTCGATTCTAGAGTGAAGTCAGTCTGCCTGAAAATAGTTCCCCGTAAGAGGGACAGTCATAACAAGATTCTGATTTGCGGTTTCATCAGACGGGATCAAAGATTTTGACCGACCATAGGTAAGTGGGATTGTAGCCTCAAGGTCAAGCAGAAGAGAGGCCTACAGCTCCTGAATAAAGAGGCTCCTAAGGCAGTTGAGGTTACCACTCTTGATGGCCTCCTATCCCAAAATCCCTTCTTCCCTCTTCGGATTCCTGAACAAGAAGTCCAAGAACATTGCTCGGTGGTTACCATCGACTAATCTGCCAAAAAATCACCATCTCAAGACCGTCAAGAACCAGTCCTCACACCGTCGGCGTACAAGACTCGAGTCTAATCGGGGCATGCTGAGCCCTTACAAACCGACTTACCATGTACGACTCGCCAACCCCGGCAGTCCACTACTCGCCCCTGCTCTAACCCTCCAGAAGAAATGGTCTGCATTATGGTGATCAACGAGCCGTGTGATGCCCAAGAAGAGCGAATGAACAGGTTCGAGGTGATGATGCAGTCCATTCTTGAAAAGAAGGATTACATGGTGGCCTCCAGGCGCCCTGCTTCTCCTCCTCACCATGTGGCCAACTCCCAGCCTGGAGAGGACGCGACTCCCAGTTAAACTCCCCCACTGGCCTCCCAGGACAGCTCTGCCCCCCACACGGTTTCGCAAGCCGATGTAGATTACATAGTGACCCACAGCTTCAAGAGTAAGATCCCGGGCATGCATGGGGTGCCACTTTACCAAAAGCCGTACTCCTCGTATATTGACCAGGTGTCGTTTCCTCCAAACTATCAAAAGGGGAAGCTCCCCCTATTCAATGGTACTACATCCCCGCACCAGCATACCACTCACTTCCAAGAGGCTTGTCAAGAGATGGCAACTGATGGGCCACTCCTCCTCCATCTGTTCGTCGCGACTCTCGAAGGGCCAGCCTTCCAGTGGTATGCTTGGCTACCTTGAAGTTCGGTGCGCACATGGCAAGAAATGGAGCAATTGTTTTACCAGCATTTCTATGAAGTCCAGAGAAACGTGGAAACCATCGAGCTCCTCACTCTAACTCAAGAGCCTAGTGAGCTAGTTGATAAGTTCATTGCCCGATGGAGAGAGCTGGCAACCTATCATGCCATTCTCATGACTGAAAGAGAAGCAGTTTAGACCTGGATACAAAATATGTTGTCCGAGATCGCCCTACATGTTGAGGCCTCCAATTCCTCCATGTCAGAGCTCATCTCTAAAGCGGTTCGTATAGAAGGTTTGTCCAAGCACTATGGTGGATCTCACCAGCACGCCTCCCTCTAGCTCAGGAAACAGCTGGGGCAATGGTGATTCTCTCTCCAATAATCGGGGCAATCAACAAAAAGGGGTGATTAGTGCGGCTGTCATCGTGACTGACATCAAGAAAGCCACCCCACAAACCTTGGACTTCTCAAAGGGGTAATCACAACCAAGGCACATACAACACAACAGTCTTATAACAAGATCCTACCTCCTAAAAATATAAATCAAAGTGACTATTGGATCCAGTACCAGAACAAGGTTTACCCTTCGAGAAGGAGTGGGTTCCTGTGCTGCTTCGATTAGTACTAGAGAAAAACATGATCCAACTGTTGGAGGCCAAATCCCCAGAGCAGGCTGAACAGAAGACACACGAGAGATACTGCACATATCACCGGAGAGTAGGCCACGCCACTCAAGATTGTTATACGCTCAAAGACATTATCGAAGCCCTTATTAACAAGGGCCAGATAAAGCTCAAGGAGCTAAAGAAAGCATTCGAGGCAACTGAGGCTTCCACATAGTCACAATCCAAGAGGATGATGAGGCACCCACTATCCTCCATGCATTATTCTCCGTAATTATCGAAGAAGGTCTCATCACGCCGAAGTTGACAAGGCAGCCTAAGTTCCTACATCCAGGAACTGAGAACCTTTGGTGTCCATATCATCTAATACGAGGCCATGACCTGAGCGAATGCACTGACTTCCACAAGCTCTTGGCAAAGAAGATGCAGCAGCACCAAGAAGTTCATGGTAACCCAGAAGGACACTCTCAAGTCCTTGCCCCACCAGTGCAAGAAGACATCTCACCACAAGCCTAGGGAGTGCTGAGCTAGATCCTCTGCAGGGCCTCTTCGAGGCGATGCTCCAACAGGGTCTCGTCACTCCCAAACCTGCCAGGTAACCTAAGCATCTTGCTCAGGGTACGGGAAATCTTTTGTGCCCATTTCACCAGGTATAGGGCCATGAGCTGAGGGAATGCTCTAGGCTCGAAGCTATAGTCGAAGAGAAGGTACAGAAAGGCCACATTGTTTGCATTATTCTCTCAAAATGCTTCCAAGCCATCACTCCTATCTAAGAGGAAATCCCACTACAAGTCCCCTATGAGCCTACACTAGACCCTTCAGAGCCCTCGACTTCTCAGCCCTAGGAAGTCTACCATGGATGAAGTAGGCTCAAGTCCTTGAAGCATGAGGCAGTCCGCCAAGTCAAGGCTACTTATCAGCTCGATAAGACAAACCAAACACCTCCCAAGGGATCCAAAAGGAAATGAGCACCAAATTCAGCTCCCAGAAGGAATCATATTCCTTAGCCACCAGTCAAGGAAAAATTTCTCAGGCCCCTTCCTCCATAGCCGACCTTACAAGACTTTATCATAGGCATAACTCGCCCTATCCCTTCATCCAATCAGTGGACATCCCCGAGTCATCAACTGCTCGGGACTCGTTCAATACGAGTGACTACGTTAAAAGCATCTCCCAGTGGTCAGAGTCAAGGCAAGACCTAAAACACCCCCTGCACTCGTCCAATTCTGGTGATGACGTAAGAAGCCGTCAAGAACACCTTAACTCTATTTCTTCTTGTTCTCCTTCCTCCTCTTTTATCTCTTTCACATGTACAGCTCAGTAGTGCCCAGACTTCGACGCTTTAAAGAGAGAGCTCAAAGGAACCAACATCAGTAGATCGCATCGAAAGCACCTAAGAAAGATGCTAACCCAGGCGACTGGATTCTTGATAATCACCGATGCCTTGGCAACCCAAGCCAAGTCCGAGCCATCTTCGAACTCTTCTTCCCACGAGGCCTATCACATGGTTCAAGTTCATGAAGTGCCACCCAGCTTAAGGCAAGTGCCAAGTGACCTTAATCACAACATCATGGACTCCACTGTCGAAGTTAACCCTTTCATTGCTTGGTCCAACCAAGGACCGGAAATCTTCTCCCACGCTGGGACGCTCCTAGAAGCCGAAATGTCAGGATCATGGGTCTCTGCACTCGAGATTGATAAGAAGCATCATGAATCCCCCGACGAAGAGCTGTAAGAAGCTCCAAAAGAATGAGAAGAAGGTGGTCAGGCTGCAACTGACGAGGTTGAAGAGATAAACTTAAGGGATGAGGCCAACCCAAGGCCAACTTTCATCTAGGCAAAAATATCTCCAGAGAAGAAAGAAAGTTATATTTCCTTCCTCCGAGCAAACCAGGACGTCTTCGTCTGGCATTATCATGAGATGCCCATTCTAGACCCTCAAATCGCGTCCATCATCTCGGCATTTATTCTTCCGTCAAGCTCATAAAGCAGAAATCAAGAAGGTTTAGACCCGACCTCGAGATGCAGATCGATGCTAAGGTGAACAAGCTCAGGCAAGCTGGATTCATACATGAAGTAAAATACCCAAGATGGTTGTTAAATGTTGTTCTAGTCAAGAAGAAAAATGGCCAAATCAGGGTCTATATTGACTTTCGTGACTTGAACATCGCCTGCCCCAAGGACGACTTCCCCCTGCCATTCACCGAGATGCTTGTTGATTTCAGGGCTCATTGCCAGATCTTCTCCTTCATGGATGGATATTCTGGTTACAATCAGATCAGGATGGCACCATAGAAAGAAGAGGCCACTGCATTCTTGACCTCAAAAGGTGTCTTTTGCTACACTGTGATGCCTTTCGGGTTGAAGAATGTCAGTGCCATGTACCAGCGAGACATGACGATCATCTTCAAGGACATGATGCACAAGGAGGTCGAGTGCTACGTGGATGACTTGGTGGTGAAGTCTGAAACAAAGGACACTCACATGAAGGACCTTAAAAAGGTATTTGAGAGGTGCATCACCAACGCAAGATGAATCCCTTGAAATGGGCCTTTAGCGTACGCTCAGGAAAGTTCTTAGAGTTCATCGTGAGGTATCATGGGCTGGAGATTGAACCGATCAAAATTAAGGCAATCCAGGACATGCCACCACCTACAACCCTGCATGAGCTTCAGTCTCTCCCAGGGCAGCTGACCTTCATTCAAAGGTTCATCTCGAACCTCTCGGGATCATGCAGGCCTTTTTCACACCGCCAGAAGAAAGACACCCCCATCATATGGGAAGAGGTGTGCCAAGCTGCACTCAATGATATCAACCAGTACTTGTTGAATCCTCTGGTACTCTCCACGACGGTGTTATGAAGGGCTCTCATCCTATGCGTAGCTGCTCTTGATGAGTCACTTGGGGCACTCTTAGCACAAAACAATGATAGGGGAAGAAAGAAACAGAACTCTATTATCTCAGCTGTAGGATGCAAGGTGCCGACAAGAATTACCCTTCAATCGAAAATATGTGCCTAGCCTTAATCTTTGCGGTACAGAAACTCCGCCATTACTTGATCGGTCACGAAGTCAAGCTAATCTCAAAGGCAGATCCGGTCAAGTTCCTTATGACCTGGCCATGCCTGTCAGGACGCTTGGCCAAGTGGGCATTATTACTGATGGAGTTTGACATACCGTATGTACCATAAAAGGCTGTCAAAGATCAAGCCTTAACAAATTTTCTCGCTGCTCACCCAGTCCCTTCAGAATCTCCCCTGTCAAGTGATCTTCTGGATGAAGAAGTTTTCAGTACGGTATTAACTTGGCCATGGGAGATGTACTTCGATGGAGCATTCCAGTTTGATAGAGGAGTTGCCGAAGTCATGTTCTTGACTCCCGATAGTGGAATGATTCCCCTATCCTTCTCACTCGCATAGGCATTTTCTCATAATGAGGCTAAATATCAAGCCCTCATAATTGGATTGGAGATTGCCCATTAGCTAGTACTGGAGCAGCAAAACATCTTCGGTGACTTTGAGCTGGTCATTCGGCAGCTTAAGGGGATTTATGACCTAAAGAAGGATAGTCTCAAGCCTAATCATGACACGGCCAAATCGTATATGGCCTAGTTCGATGATTTCTCCCTAAGACATATCCCTAGAAGGTTAAACTCGCAGGTCGATGCTCTCTCAAAGCTCAGGGCCCCCATTCAACTATCCTCACCAGGGCCCACGCCTGTTTGGGTAACAGAATGGAGACATGTTGACTGGAGAACCTAAGTTGATGCAGATGATGAGATAGATGTCTTCCTTGAATGCCCTCCTTATCCATTTGGAGCACTCCTTGCAGCCAAGAATGTCACTAAGGCAGAACGGGAAATGTTTCGAGGTGAAGAATCCAAGGCTGAGAAGTAGGAGCCGAAATTCTTCGACCCAATATGTGCAGAGGTCGAACAAGTGGAAGACTGGAGGGAGCCTATCATGAACTTCATAAAGCATGGAAGGCTGTCTGAGGATCGGGTGGAACGCAACGATATACGACGAATGTCTACCAAGTACACCCTGCTAGATGGAGATGTTCTCTTTCACCGATCATTTGACGGAATTCTCCTTAGATGTGTCGATGCACTAGAAGATAATAAAATATTAGAAGAAGTGCATTCTGGTATCTGTGGGCTGCATCAATCCATCCCTAAGCTCTACGAGCGCATACGTAAACTCGGGCATTATTGGCTTTCAATGGTGGCTGATGCCCAAAACTATGTTAAAAGATGCCAGGTGTGCCAAATGAACTCAAGCCTCATTCATCAATCCCCAGAGCCTCTCCAACCTACAGTAGCATCATGGCCCTTTTCCTAGTGGGGTATGGATATTGTAGGACCAATCGTCCCTCCTTCTGCCTTGGGTCACGCCTTCATCTTAGCAGCGACATATTACTTTTCCATGTGCGCTAAAGCAGTCCCTCTCACGCAGGTTCTAGGGACCACTGTGGCCAACTTCGTGCGTCACCACATCATATATCGGTTCGGGGTTCCGGACCGAATAATCTCTGATAATGGCCTTCAGTTCAGAAGCCATCACATGGATCACCTAGTTAACCAGTTCGGTTTTAAGTGGAAGTACTTGATCATGTACCACCCTCGAGCCAATGGTTTAATTGGGGCATTCATTAAAACCCTATGCGAGGTGCTCCGAAAGTCAGTTTTGAAGTCCAAGAAGAATTGGCATGAGAGGCTGCCTGAAGCTCTGTGGGCCTATAGCACCACCACTCGGAATGCTACAAACTATACTCCTTATTCCCTAGTCTATGGAGGTGAGGCAGTTTTACTCATCGAGGTTCAAATACCCTCACTCTGTGTCACTATACATCAGGGACTAACTGAAGATGAGAGGGTCAAGCTCCGTTATTAGGAGTTGGATGCGCTTGATGAAAAGAGGCTAGAGGCCCAACAAAATCTCGAACTCAATCAGGGGAGAATGAAGAGAGCCTTTGACAAGTCTGTCAAGGTTCGCTCGTTCGCTTGTGAGGATCTAATCTTAGCAGTCAAGAGACCGATTGTCATGCATGGACACCGCAAAGGAAAGTTTGAACCCAAGTGGGAAGGTCCCTTCATAGTAAAAAAGGTCACACCAAATGGGGCTTACATACTGGCAAACTATGATGGAGGGGAGGTAATGCACCCTATCAACGAGTGATACCTAAAGAAGTACTATCCCTGATGTGCTCTTAAAATGTAGTGAATACAGTAAAAAGAAAGAAATGGAAAAGAAAAATAGCAACCCAACTCAAAAGAAATTTATTTCTTTTATTGTAAAAGCCCATTATCAGGGAGGTTCCAGATATAATATCAATAGTTCAAAAGAAAAGAGGTTTTTTGCTCTGAAGATTGCTCTCGCTTCAAATGAGGACCACCAACCATTTCCGAGTCAGCTTCAATTCATCTGACGAGGCATGCCTGGAGCGGGAACAAGTACCCTGATAGAGTCTACCTCCCTAGCAAGGAACTGGCCTATGATGGATGGCTTTCCTCAAAACAATAAGGACTTCACTATTGTGCTGGAGGACTTGGCTTCCAACAGACCACAATGGTCGGGTCTTCTCATTTTCCATCACTCTTGACCCTCACGAGGCACCACCGTCCACGGTCATCGCCTTGCGCAACTCAACGCTACGAGTGACCATCGTCATGGGCGGTCCAATGCCACAAGCGACCATTACTGTGAGTGGCATACTGCCGAGCGTGGTTAACACTGTGCATAGCTTAGCGTCGCATGAAGGCAGCGTTTCATGCGACTTAATGCCATGCATGCCTTTGTGAGGCCCCATTTCCCACCGTTCTCAATTCCAAGGGGGCATTAACCTTCGTGCCTCTTCCGTTTCCCCTACCGTCGCCTCTTGGTGACGGTCAACCTTCTCACGGCCGTTCGCCTCCCTCGTAACCCTTCGGTTTTCACCTGAAACTCTTCTCCGTCTGCCAAGGACCCCCATCGAACCCTATTCATTCCCCTTAACCTGTGATCAATCCTACCAGGAAATCACCGGAACCTTCGTAGAAGCTCCCCAGTGACCTTGTGGGTTTCGTCTCCCTTGCTCGCACTCTCCCACTCACCAGAAAATCACTGAGCTTCTAGCAGAACCACTGTTTGAGCTCTGTTTTGCCTGACGGCAATCGTAAAGACGTCAAGAAGTCACTGAAAAGCCCTGTGCAAGTGTCAGCAGTCCCTGTTCTCCTCCTTGGTGTCCCCGAGCGCTCTACTACCTGCAAGTGACTGTAAGACTACCAGAAGTCCACCAAAGGGTCCCTACGCACATCAAAAATAGTGTCGCAACCCGATGGCACCACTGTTTTTCTCACAAAAGCTTCAATGGCTACCGTTCTTCACCGAAAAAGTCTTGGTAGATCCCCGCAAATCCACTGTTACCCTCTCCAGAAGCTATTACCCTCTCCAGAAGCTATGGCACTTTTAGAAAATATTTGCAAGTACTCTGCGAATACCTTCAAACTCACTGAAATGTTGCCGGTGAAGTTTCTACGCACTATGATTCTCGCCGGAAACTATTGCTAGGAGTTCTCTCTCGCTCTAAATCTCTCTTCACTATTTTACCAAAGGTAAAACAGTAAAATGGGGTTTTACCCCTTTTATAGACGAGGGCTACACAAAGTACCCTTTACAAGATCGAAATGACGCTTCAGTCCTCGTCTTCAAATGGCAGTACATCCAAGCCGGGGCCAGCCAAGCCCGAGGCTGGAATGCGAGTCGCTACCGCCTAGGCCTCATGAACTTGCTGTCGTCTATGCCTTAACACCGTGCGATGTTAACGCTGTGTGCTTTACTAAAGAAGCTATCGTTCTGCGCTTCATAAGAAGCTATCGTCGTCCGCTTCACAAGAAGCTATCGCTGTGCACTTCACAAGAGGCTATCGCTGTGCGATTCACCAAAGGCTTAATGCCATGCGCTTCACCAAAGGCTTAACGCCATGCGCTTCACTAAAAGGCCTAACGCCATGTGCATTATCAAGGCCTAACACAACATCGTGGGCATGGCCACCATTCTGCATCCCCAGGGAGTCAAGTCTTCAGTTATGGCTCTGTTCCCCATGGAACCACATTTTCTTACCACCTAAATGGTCTAGGTGCATGACCGTAAACTGCATCGTCCAAACTATACGACCTTAAACTGTAGCGACGGTCTAGTTGCATGACCTTAAACTGCATGGTCCTAGCTACATGACTTTAAACTGCACAACTTTGGTCCAAACTATATGACCTTAAACTGTAGCGACAGTCTAGTTGCACGACCTTAAACTACATGGTCCTAGCCGCATGACTTTAAACTGCATAACCATGGTCCGAGCTACAAGACCTTAAAACTATAACGCACGTCCTTATATCAAGGCGTTAAACGACTCGACAAATAGTCCATGTGCATGACTTTAAACTGTGAAATGGACGCACCTCTCCACCAGGTGTATTCTACCACTATCCCCAATAGGGTTACACCTATGCTCCGGACTATTATTCCTAGTGCAGCTATAACCAAAACATTGTCCCTCATTCCCAGTAGGAGTCACATCCATATTGCGGCCCATTATCCCTAGTGAAGTTAAGGTCATGCTTATCCCTTCAATCCCCAGTGGGCTTACATTTGTGCTCCAGTCTACCATTCTCAACGGAGTTACACGCTTACCATTGCTCATTATCCCTGTTGAATCATATTTATCCACCAATAAAATGACTATAAATTCTGACCTTGGAATTCCAGATTCTGGCTAAAACTCCAAAGTCACGAAATCTTCGTTCGGACACGAAATCGAGCTGTGTTTGTTGCCGTGCGATCGTAAAGGCATGCTCAGTGTGATCTAATGAAGAAATCATGGAAAAACATCATGAAATGAGCACACTATCGATCCAAAGTTTGTAAAATTCATCCAAACTTCAAGTCCCATGATCGTGGCTTAAAAACATGATCCATGGCTTGAAGTTGGTATCAAATCAATCGTCATGCCGAGCCCTATAAGAAAAAAATCATCTTTCGGACAAACGGGCACTAGAACAACCCTGGATCATCCACGAAACATCACACACGTTCTAAGGCAGCAGTAGGGACTGTTTTGAAATTTTTTCAATTATTAAGCAAGGGCAAATCAATCATTTTGCACCCTATTTTCTTATTTTTCTTAATTTTAATAAACCTTAATTATCATCAATTAGTGTTATTTTTGGGTGATCCACCCACAGTTTAGCCCTATTCTATAAACAGACATTACCTCTCATTAAGAAGAGGAGAGGGAAAATCATTGTAAAAGACCCCTTTCATTCTCTATGTGAAGCAATAAAATTTGAGATTCTTCCTTGAATTCATGAATGTATCTTAGAGAGAGAGAGGAGAGAGAAAGTTTAGAGTGGTACTCCTCCTATCTTTAAGGTATTTTCTCTCTCTTCCCTTTTTTTTTCTCTTGTTTTCTTTTCCTCTCTTCTTTTCTCTCTTATTCTCTTTCTTCTTCATCTTCTCTACTGAGTCTTTCTCAGAGGCCATGCACGGCATTGGCAGTGTCGTGCATGCCTCTTTCTCTCTTTCCTCTTACGGGTCACAGACGACAATGTCTATCGCCGCCCACAGGGGTGTCACCCTGTTGCGTGTCTATCGCAGACAGTGATGCCTATCACCGCTCGCAAAGGGTTGTGGCAATGCTTATCGCCATCCGTAAGCTTCTTTTGCGCTCTATGCCTATCACAGACGGTGATGCCTATCGCCGCCCGCGAAGGGTCGTGGCGATGCCTATCACCGTCTGCGAGCTTCTTTTGTGTGCTGCGCATATCACAGACGGCGATGCCTATTGCCACCTGCGAAGGGTCGCGGCGATGCCTATCATAGTCCACGAGCTTCTTTCTTACGACCTTTGCCTATCGCAAACGGCGATGCCTATCGCCACCAGTGAAGGGTCACGACAATGTGTAATGTCATCTACAGGCTTCTTTCTTGTGCTCTGTACCTATCGTTGTGTGATGCCTTCTTGTGTTGTCGACAACGATGGCTAACGCCGTCTACAGATCACTGCTCTTCCTTCGTTGTGCGCAGCAATGTCAAGCGCCATCCAGGGGCCACGACACTATTATTCCACAGGTGCAGACAACGATGCTGGGACGTGCCTTCTCCTTTGCCATCTCGCATCTTCTCTTCATTCTCTCTTCTTCTCTTCTCTCCTCTCCTCGCTTGACTAAAGGATAGACTCAGTCTAGTATTGTCATAGTGGTCTGGCTATTAAGCAGTATTGCCGTCGTGCTGGTCTGGAATAACATACCCGTCTTGGTACCACACCAGATTAGGACGATCATATCAGCCTTGGTTTCGAGTAGTATTGCCATCGTGCCAGTCTGAGTTACCGTGCCCGTCTTGTTACCACTTCGAGTCGGTCATTGTACTGGTCCAACTATCAAGCTAGGCTCGTCTCCTTGTCAAGTTGTCTTCTCTTTTGCCCCCTTATTCGAGTTCTCTTCTTTATCACCCGAATTTCTCATCGTCTCTGTCCCCTCAACCAATTTTCTTTTAATCAAATAAAATATCCATAATTCTTATGCTTGGGAATATAAGAATAATATAATTAAATGTAGCAAGAAACTAAAAGAGAGTGCCTGTGATTATCTCAACCGGGCTTATTACAGCCCACATGGAGTCACCACCATTCGATAGCACGGGATCAATGATCAACCTTCAATCTCAACCAAGAAAGAGTGTTTAGGCCAAGCCACATCGATAGATCATGATTTCCTTTGATCTCAAACTTAAGCCCTAGGTGAATTCTCTTAGCAACCTAGTTTGCGATAAATAAATTCTCTTTTTGCTATACCTTAAAACCCTTAGCCATAAATTCATAGTTGATATATAGGAGAGAGAAGAACCCTATAGCCTAAGCCTTTAAGCCCCTTTTTATAGTATGGGAGAGAGAGAGAGAGATTAAAGATGAGAGAGTAGGGCATGTCCCCTTTGGGTTTTTATGAGAAAGAGAAACTTTCTTAGGAGAGAAATAGAAAAATAAGGTGTAAAGATTTTGGATAGAGACAATACATCTTTATAGGCTTTAAAAAATATTAGAGTTTCTTAGGGTTTTCCTTGGCTTGCCTCTTTTTGTGAGATTGAATATGAACAATTGATCTTGGGTGACTTGTGGGATGAGAGATTTGAGCTATCTATTCCATAGATGGGTCATCAACATTATGGAAGGTGTTAGAACCTTTATCCCCCTCTTTCTTTTGACCATTATCCTATCAATATAAATCAAATAAAATAATAATAATCATAATATTGTATTTTATCCAAAAATATGCACAAGCCTTATCAAGTCTTTAAAAGATTCACTCAAATCTTCTTTAACCACTTATCCCATAAAAGATAGGAAACCCCTTAAAAGTGGGGCTTGCCACTCCATGAGAATAGAAAGCCCCAAAAAGTGCGGGGTGCCACCCATGTGGTGCCTTTTTTTGCCCCCACCAATTTAGGACATGGTGGGCTCATGTGCACAATGAGCCCCCAATGCTATTTTTAAATATTTAAAAATCAATAAATGATTTTAGAATTAACTTGAATATTTAAAACATTAAAAATCAATAGCTTTGTTTTTATAAATCCAAATTTTATAAATAAAATATTCAGAATATAGAAAAATTCAGATAATAATTCTAAAATCATATCATCATAAAATAAACACAATTAAATTCATTAGTTGGGATAAGGATTCATATGGTCTAAGAATATATAATCCAGGGCACTCCACCTTCAACTGTGGACTACGAACCACACTTGTTTTACCAAACCGGCCCAGTGTTGCCCATGACACACAGTCCCTGCAAGAGCTCATTAGTGGATCACCAAAGTCTGACTTATGAGCCAAGAGGTCGCAATCCCAGTGTGTGGATATCAGGTTCTCCCCTAGAGACGAGTCAAAGTCCCTAGACCTGATGCGACCACAACTCCTATGACGCATAGGGGTATCTCTCGCACATGCATACGTTTCATTCTGAAAGGTGGCTTGCTTTCTTGAAACGGTCTATCAATATGCATATCGTGTGATGGTACATGGATGAGGCTTTGACGGCCGCCATCACACAAGGGTCACACAATCCCTCGGCTCACTCATCCGGGCATTCTCCGACCTCATCAAGGGATGACCCATTAGAACCCTTAACAGTTTATACTCTATGTTCAGGTAACATGAGTTTTTCTCAACCGACTGGCCTAGACCGTCAAACATAGTTCTATATCAGCAAACATCGTTTGCTTAGTATGGTCTACAAGGGACCACACTCCTACTGAGTTCATGTTCCACTATATCATTTCATTTTACAAGCACTCATATTGCCTTTGATGGCAACACTCACCCAACAGAGATCAATCTTCTAATACCCTGATTCGTCCATTTCCTTAAGAATTCATCCCAAACCTTAGTTATTCGGATTTTTTAGAGGAAAAAACTCCGTTCATGATGGGCTTCATCCGGGAAAAATACATAAGTCTCCTCACACCCACTCGCTCTCTCTACTATCACACTTTCACACCAACACCCATTTATAAAGACATCAACACGGAGGCCAGGAACCACGTTTTGATGAGAGGGAGGAGCTGAAAGAGGATAGAGAGTCCTGATAGTTGGTCTCTTGTTCTTGGAAGAAAATCAAAGTCCAAGAATGGAAGATATCTGAGTCATAGAGATATGATCTATAATTGATGAACCATCTTTTTCCTTGAGATTTTTGTTTCCAACTATCCATTCAGATTGTGTATAATCCAAGATCTCTGCAAGGTGCCATGTCCCTCTCAGCCCTTCATCAACGAAACGCACCTGCACTTCCAACAAGCAACATCCATCACAATGAGAGAGAAAGAGTACAAGAAAGAGATCTACAGAGAAACACAGACCAGCAAATTTTCTGAAAGGAGCAAAAGAAACCACAGCCAAGTTAGAAAATCCAGGCGATCTAACCAGTAACCGCCCAGTTAGATCGGAACCGACTAGTGGTCGGTTCCGATTTTGTGGTTCAGGTGATCAACAGGTATTTAAAAAGAAATAAAAATATATATAAAATCCCAAAAATAAGGAATTTGATTTGTAATACATTTTTTGTAATATTCTTTACATTATAATAAAGATTAGATATTGCTTTGATCATTAATATTTACTTTTATATTTTCCCTTTTTTAAAAAAAAATATTAAAAATACCCTTAGGCATCTTTAAAATCTATTTTTTCATTAATTTTCAACTTCATTTGAAGGTATTTTGTTTTAATCGTTATTTAGATGGTTTTCATACTTTAGTAGATTTTTTTGTATCTTTTTTATTTTTTCCAACAATTTTTTGACCCTCCTGGGACTTCCTCGATTAGAACAATTATATCTACCAATTTACTGGTTAGGCCGGTTAAACCGCTTCCAGCCCCATCTCCGATTAACGGTGCCGGTTCAAATTTGCCAACACTGAATCACATAACACCTCTAAATTTTCTATAGAGAGAGAACAAAAAAGGCTGCACATCCTCTAATTTCTCTAGAGTTAGAGAAAAAGAAAACACACAACGAGGTCAAAGTTTTCTAGAGAAAGAACAAGAAATCATTGTACCTGTTTAAAGATCGAAAATAGTTTCTGGACAAGAGATAGAAGGCAAATCAAAGTGGTTTTCAGGAAGGAAATATAGAGAGAAACCAAGAAACTGGCGCAACCCATAAAGAGAGTTAGAAAAAGAGTTCTCACTTCTCAGTAGAGGAGAGATAGAGAGAGAAGGCAACCCAATAGCATTTAACGTAGAGAAGGCAAACTAAACTGTTAGTTTCGCAGGCCAAGAAAACAGAAGAGAAAGAGAGGTTTTCAAGAAATGTAGACAGAGAAAGAAAATTCCACCACCTGGCCTCCAAATTTTGTCGTAAAATAAAATTTTGGAGTCGAAAATTCTTAGGATGGCCCAGCTTTAACAACTTGTAAGAGATCTTCACTTTCTTACCACATTGTTATCTTTCTAAGACAAGTAAAGAGTGTCAGAGCATGAGAGACAGAAAGAGAAATGGGAAATGGGTAAAATGTGTGTAGGAAATGAGAAAAATGGGGGCCAGGCGAAGGAAGTGTCCTTGAGTAAAAGAAAATGATCCCATAGGTAAAGGGGAAAATTGTGGAAAGGTAAGTCCATGTCCTATTTCTAAAAATTTGAGGGGCCCATGAGTTTTATACGGATATGAGGATCTAATTCGAATTTTTGCAAGAGAGGGGCATACATTTTTTTTCCTGTATATAATACAAGGTATATATACCAAGCGACTAATAAAATAGGGTAGTGATATCATGCATTGATTGTATTATAGTATAATGCATTCACACTTTTAAAAAAAATCATCTTTGTGGTTTTTGTATGACCTAAAATTTTGCACACTCTCTCTTCATCTAAATAATCAATCTAAAAACAAAACTAATTTACACCTTACTTATGTTCAAATTGAGTCCTTTTCAACAATGAATCTAGACCGTCTATTGATGAATTGCAAGATCTAGGCCTTTGTAAATTCAAAATTATTTTTTTCTTTTTAAATATTGTTAATCTAATTATTATAAGTTATCTAAAATTTTGGAATTTTATGGTCTAGATCTAAGTATCTCACCAAAATAGACAGTCTATGTTAATTGGGCTAAAAACATACTTTCTAGGTAGCGTTTTTTTTTTTTTTTTTATTGTTCATTAGAATAAAAATAATGTATATTTTAAAATTTAGATCAAACAAATAGCCCTAACATGGTTTTTGAAAATTGTTGTCACTACCCAATAAAATAAAGGTACGGTTTGAATAGAACGGAGGCTCTAAACAATCAAAGTAGAACCCACCTTGAAATAGTATTGAGAAATGTGGTTTCAACATTGAAAATCTTTGTAATAGCCTTAAAGTATATTTTCATCTCCAATTATAAAATTTAAAGCCTAAAAAATAGTGTACATCAAGAAGATCTATGAAAACTTGAAAATCTTGAAAATTGACTGTCAAAAAAAGGCACAGTGATTAAAAGATCGGCTAATTTTAAAAAAATCAGCCGATTAACTCAGGAACGGTCATTGGCCGATCCCGATCGAGCCCGATTCCAACGGTCATGTATGCATGATTTTTTTTCAGTGCACCAATCGATACTAATCGGGGATTTGTTCTAAAAATTGGCCGATTAACTCAGGAACAGTCACTGGCCGATCCTGATCTGGCCCGATTCCAACGGTCATGTATGCAGGAATTTTTTTTAGTGCACTAATCGGGGATTTGTTCTAAAAATCGGCTGATAAGTGTACTCACAGTGCACAGTTTGCAAAGTTGTCCTTATAACATTTTTTATATATTTCTCTTTTTTTTTTTTTTTTGTCCTATTTTTCTATGGATACGGTTTCTATGGTGCCAGCCCGCATAGTGTAGAAATGCGGGCTTGGCAATAAATATATTTTTTAAATACAATTTGATCCTAATTTTTTATGGAGATCATGAATATGAAAAAATAATAATTTGAAAACTAGAAATAATAAGTATATTAAGAAAACATTTAATAAGACAGTTAGTCACACTTGGTTTTTATGGAGATCATGAATATGAAAAAATAATATCTTGAAAACTAGAAATAATAATTATATTAAGAAAACATTTGGATGGTTAGTCACACTTGTTTTAAGATGGACTACCCATTTGTATCCATCTTTAAGATGTGTGATTTATACCTCTGGATTACATATTGTAGAAATGTGGTCTAGCCCACATGAAATAATTTTCCTTCTTCTAATTAAAAATTTATATATTATTACGAATTTTTTTTTATTAACTGCAGGGTTTGCCGTTTTGGGACACACCAGAGTTGGTTTGGCCCAACACGGTGCCACTCAATTTTGGGCCAAGATCTATACAACAATTAGATTGCTTCCACTAAATTGCATCGATAATAATGTAAATGGATAAATGAGAATTCCTTTGAACAAAATTTGAACAAATTTAATTTAAAAAATGACATAGAAATCAACAGTTTGGACACCCTCATATTATTCGAAACCTTAAATTCGAGCAAAAAACTTCAAAATAAAAAAATACAAATAAAGTTTTTTAATGGTTGTTCATAATCTTCAAGATTTTTGCTTCAATTCGACTGCCCATTTTTTCGTGGATCTGGCTCAAAATATTTTGGGTGTTTTCCACCCATTTCTTAGATCCGCATAAGACTTGGTCACAATCATTTAGAGCCAAATACAAGAAAATTTGGTTGAAAGATGAAGGTGAATGGTGTTGTTCGTTGGATTTATCATATAATAGCAAATAAAAACCTAAAATTGCAGCCAAAAATTGTAATTTTTTGGTGAGAAATCCAATGAAAAATTATCTGGATGGTTTTGACATTCAACCAGGGGCATCTTTTAGCCCTCATATCAATAATTCCATTGATTTATTATTCAAAAACTTGGAAAAGGAAACACTCCAAAAAATTTATTTTTGGAAAGAGTTTATATAAGATTGCAGCCTTAAAATATAGAATTAAAGATGCACTTCAAAAATCTATCAAAAAATGTCGTTTTAATGTTGAAAAACCCTCTAATTGATCATCTCGATGTCGATGAAATGTATGAAAAAAAAAAAAAAAAATTTGAATCCTAAAATAGTGTATTTTACAAAACATTATCTAGACTATCCATTTTCAAGATTTTCATATGTTTATAGATCTACTTGATTTTAACAATTTTTTAAATTTAAAATTTTATAATTAGATATGAAAATAGATATTTAAAATATCTTATGAATTTTTTTACCAAAATTACATATTTAGATGTACTGTCTTATTTGGATTGTTTAAGGTTGCAACCTTATAGAAACCACACACTTTATTTTTACCATGAAAAGCAAGACTGGATGACTCCACTTGGTCAGCGTACAATGGATCACTGGTTCTTTGAAAAGAACCAGAAATCGTAGGAGAGGTTAGGCTAGTTGCCGATATATTTAAGAAACCCACCCCACTTTGGATAGGGCGATACTGATCTAACCCGGAGTTTTTTTAAACCCTTATTCAAATGTAATTTAGTTGAGACCCAGCGATTTTTAAATAATGATTCAAATGAAATTTGGGCTAAAGACGATTAGTAATTACCAATAACCATTGGTATCTATCCCGAACTGTTATTGAATAGAGAGAGTTCTGCAGTATCATGAGCTTCTTACAAGTATCAAAGCCATAGACTTCTCTGCTCATATCTAAGTTCACCAACCTCGTATTTGAGCTCGGGAAAAGCGTCTGCCCTGAGGTTGGCTCATATACGTTTCGAAAATTTAATAAACATCTATCTTTCTCTCTCTAAAAATCCCCAAATCTTCTCTCTCTAACCATCTACAACTATCTCGCTCTCTAAAACCTCTCCGAACCCCCCTCTCTCTTCAGCCTCTCTGCATTTCCTTAACGCCGTCAAGCCCATATCGTACTCCCAATCCAACGCGTGCGGTTCCGTTCGCTCTAGCTCCTCCTCAAAGATCAACAGAGGAAACTCTCTCTAAAGATAGGAAACAGTTACACTTTGGATGTCCTCTCTCATTGTGGAGCAGAATCGAATCAAACTGCATACTGAGGAGCAACCCTAGCAGCCATTCATGCGACCTGCGCCTGCATCTGTGCAGCCTAACTTTTGCTGAAGCGGCTCTGTGAAAGAACTGCTCTCGTGGTAGAGCCCTAATGCTCTTCGAATATTGATCGAAAGGGATGGCACCCTCTTGCACAGCCTTATCAAGCGATTAAATAACGTCCTCAATAGCCAAATCTGCAGCTGTGCACTCGAACATCTGCTTTGACAATGCATCAATGGGCTCAAAGACATCGTCAATGTCAACAACCCCTGCTTTCTCCTTCTTGTCCTCATTCTCCTTGAGCCATGTCTCGAGCACATCAGTGTCTTGTCCTCATTCTCCTTGAGCCATGCCTCGAGCACATCAGTGTTTGTGGGCACACAATCTGAAGCTGTTGCTCGAGCTTCTTTCTCATCCTGCATCTCTCTCAACCCCTTTGTGAGCTCCTCTTCCCTCTCTCTAAGCGCCGCCTGCGAATTGAACAGCGCATCCACCTCTGCCTCCCTCTGCGACTATGCATCCACCTCTGCCTCCCTCTGCGACTGGATAAATCTCTATATCTGACTGCCTGTAAAAGCCCTGGCTCCAAATCTAGGCCGTGCATCTTTGGCTTTAGGCATTTTGATCTGAAGAAATCGATGAGTCTTTTATCTACTGGTTTTTGTCTGCAACTTTGGTAGCTTCAGCTGCACACCTCAAATCTAGGCCGTGCATCTTTGGCTTTAGGCATTTTGATCTGAAGAAATCGATGAGTCTGTCATCTAATGGTTTTTGTCTGCAACTTTGGTAGCTTCGGCTGCACACCTCAACTCCGCTATTTTAGCGGCCGCCTCTCTCTCATCCTTTTCTCTCTCTTGTGGTTGCTTGGAGAGGTACTTCGACTGAGCCTGCTAAGAAAGAGGATCAAGTTTCTTTCTCTAAGCCTCAAATTGCAGGAAGATTTATGCAAGATCAACCTAATTTCAAACCTGGGTTTCTCAAAACCATGCCTGTTCTCTCTCTAATTCTCCTTCTTATCGATATATTGGATATTGGGGTTTTGCTCTTGGGGTCTTCAGGGACCGTACTATTCTCTCATCTAGCTCTCTCTAAGATTTTTTTTATTTTGTTAACCTCTTTCTTATTTTCCTTCCAATGGAAATTTTCCTTCCAATAGAATAATCGGAGTATTTTCCTCTCCAATTATCTCTTTCTATTTTTCAAAATAGGCAAATTGTGTGTGGGTCTTTTAAAATTTCAATCTCTCCTTAACTTTCTCTCTCCCGGTGGGTATCATCTCTTTCTCCTACATCTCCCCCATTTCTAGATCAGCTCTTTGATCCGTAGCTTCCCTTGCACTCTGATCCATCTCTTTCTCTTGTTGATCTCTAATCTCTTTCTTTCTAATCTCTTTATCTTTCTCAACTTTCAGCAACTCAATAATTCTTCGAAAAGTCCATGACTTCACTTTACTATTTTTTCCTTTTTATGTCCGAGGGGCAAGGAGCAATCTTTATTTTGGTGACCACCTTTGTTTAGTCCTAATAAAAGTTTAGCGATCTTTCTTTAGTCCTACAAAAAGTTTAGCGGTGGTGGATCCATCACTAGCCATCACGGGTATGGTTTAAGCCTTGAGTAGTTTCGCTAGAGCTATATATTTCTCTAGGTCTTTCAAATTTTAAGAGACAAACTGGAAACTGTGACCTTCTCCTCACATTTGAATTTTCTTTGTTTTGCCAACCATTGTTGCTGTGCTCTCCTCTGATGACATACCCTTGTTGATCCAGATTTAAAACCCTTGTCTAAATCTACTTTTGAAAACGGTCGTTCTTCGACTATCTGCCAGTATCTGCAAATATCATTTGCTTAGTATGGTCTTCGAGATACTACACTCCCACTGAGTTTATGTTCCACTATAATAAATGTTTTTCATTACACACTCATAAGGACTTTAAATGCGACATAAACTCGACAAGATCCTCATAAACCGGATGTTTGTTTAGAGGGCTCATCACCATGTTTCTCATCTAGCAGTTCATTATTTAGCTCCATTAGATTTGAACTTCCTTTTGAAACAATATCATGGAAAACGAAATTTTTTCTCCTACGCATAGCATACCGTGCACTAAATCGAGTAAAATCTTGTCTAGTTATTTGTGGGACCTTAAGTTTTATGTATGTAAGCTCTTCAATCTAGTGACCAACCTCAAATAGGAAAATAAAATAAAAATAAAAACTCGAGCAAACTCTATATATATGACTTGATAAAAGGGTGCGGTTTGTATAGAGCCTAGGCTCTAAACAATCAAATTAGAGCCTGCCTTCAAATAGTATCGAGAAATGTGGTTTCATTATTGAAAATCTTTGTGATAATCTTAAAATATATTTTCATATTTATTTATAAAGTTTAAAGCTTCAAAAATAGTGTAGATTGACAAATCTATGAAAACTTGAAAATCTTGAAAATTGGCAGTCCAAAAATACGTTATAAAATGTACTATTTCCAAAATTTGAAATCCAATTTTTTCTCATGTTTATGCATCTTGATGTCAAGATGATCAATTTGAAGATATTTGGGCATCGAACAACATCTTGTAATGAAATTTTTGAGGTAGGCTCAAATTTGATCGTTTAGAGCCTCGGCTCTATATAAACTTTTCCTTGATAAAATAACGTCCTACAATTGAATGGACATTGTCCAAATTTAAATGGGCTTTGCACCGGTGGCCAAGTCTTGTCAAAGCCTTTGGGCTTTGACAAGACTTTGCCACTTGCATTGCTCTTTGCTTGCCTTGCCAGTTTATCATCAATAAAATTCTCATACGTGGGTTTTTTTATAAAAGGGAGTAAGGGTACAGTGTGCTCTTGTGGGAACACGCTTTAAACACTCTCGGGATAAAAGGCCTGGGGCATGAATTTTGATATGGGAAAGGCCATCACAATCAATGCAGGTTCTCCAGCGGTCTACTCCCCAAAATTAGAGACTCAAGTGTTCTGGTATCAAGAGATACATTTTGTAGATGAGTTTCCTTTTTCTTGAATGTTGGATAAAGGGCATCCTTTGGTACTCACACAAGGGTTGAAACATGCAAGTAAGTCAATGGGCACGAAAAAGTGTGAATTTGATAAAAGTGAATCTTGAGTTTTTTATTTTTTATTTTTATTTTTTTTTGTCGGTAATTCAGCGAGAAAGACAAGCCTCTAATACTGTTGGGGAGGTAACTGATGTTCACCGCAACTATCATGGCCAAGGTTCAAACATTGTGTCCAATTCAGTATTTCAAAACCCAAATAGGTGGGGTTGCTTATTCACCTATAGAACTGTATCACATACCTAGATCGGTGATTTAGATTAGGCCTGGATGGATGCGAATTATGTTGAAATTTTGGGGGGAAAAGATGGACCCATTTTCAGGATTAGAGGCAGTGTCGTGAGACTATCGATTCCAGAGATCAGGCTTTTACTAGAACTATGAGAACTCTGTAAATTTATATGTACCTCTTCATGACCATGAAACCCTTCTTAAAGAGGGATAGAGGATGCCGTTCTCCAACGTTTGGCTTATTCCTGAAATCTCTAAGAAAACGTGGCTCTGTAATCTTGAGAAGTAGGTGGTTACTCTCTAGCCGTTAGATAACGACACTTTTTCTCTCTAAGAAGCCTACCTATTTTAGTGAAAAAGCGTTAAATTATAAGAGAGAGAAATATTACATGTTAAAAAACCCCATAGCCACATACACGTACCAACATCTCCCACTTGGCCATGAGGGCCAGATATATTGAAATATCATAAAGTATTTACCACTTAATGAATTTAACATTTATGAGCATATTTTTGTCATGAGGCTTTTCACGCAAGTGTGGTTATACATCTCATAACAAAAAATATCCAAAGTCATGTCATGGTTTTTCACGCTAATGCAATTTTTCCTCTCATGACCAAGACATAAAAAAATATCCCATTTGGGAGTTCCTGACTTAAATATTTTTAAGTCCCATCAAAGCTACATGCTTTGATAATATTTCTACACTCAATCCCTTTGTTAAAGGGTCTGCAATCATATTTGAAGATGGCAAATAACTTACAGTTATTTCATTCTTTCCAATAATATCATAAATATAATAATAACCAATTTCAATATGCTTACCCTTGGAATTATAAGCTCCATTTCTAATTGATGAAATAGCAGCCTGATTATTACAAAAAAAATTAACAGGTCCGTCGGCTATATCTAGCTTCAAATCATTTATGAAGCGTTTAATCCAGACGGCATAAGTTGTAGCAATGTTACAAGCAATATACTCGGCTTCCATAGTATATTGAGCTACACAACCTTGTTTCTTACGAGACTAAGAAATACATCCACCTCCAAAGAGGAATACAATTATTGAGGCTGATTTTCAATCATCTCGGTCTCCTGCAAAATCTGCATCAGAGTACTCAATAACTTCTAAGTTATCAGCTTGAAAGGACAACTTGTAATTTTTAGTTTTCTGAATATATCTAAGTATCCTTGTTATAGCTTGCCAATGAGCCATCCCAATATTACTCTGAAATCTACTTACAAGACCAGATGCATGACTCAAATCATGTCTTGTTTACAACATGGCATAATTTAGGCATCTAATAGCTTGAGTATGTGGAATTCTTTTCATTTCAGCTTTGTCACTATCATTTAATGGACACATTTTCTTTGATAATTTCAAGCCTTTACAAACAGGTGTATTTATGGGCTTGCAATTTTCCATCTTAAATCTCTTTAAAACACTTTCTAAATAATTTTCTTGAGATAAACATGTAAGTCTTGAACTTTTATCTCTTGTTATCTTAATGCTCAATACATATGAGGCTTCTCCCATATCTTTCATCTCAAAATGGGAACTTAGCCATGATTTGGTATGGTTAATCATGCCACTATCATTACCGGCTATCAAAATATCATCCATATATAGTGACAATATAACAAAATTGCTCCCGCTATTCCAGACGTATACACAATGGTCTAACCTATTGGCTATATAACCAATTTCAGTGATTACATTATAAAAAATAAAGTACCATTGTCTAGAAGACTGTTTTAGATCATATAAAGATTTCTTAAGTTTATATACTTTTTATTATTGGCCTTTAATTACATACCCTTCTGGTTGTTTCATACATATATATCTTCTTTTACTTCTCCATTTAAGAAAGTTGTTTTGACATCCATCTGAAATAATTCTAGGTCATAATATATAGCTAATGCTAGGATGATTCTAATAAATGAAAATTTTACTACAGAAGAATAAGTCTCTATATAATCTATACCCTTCCTTTGGGTAAATCCTTTAACTACCAACCTAGCTTTATATTTATCAATAGATCCATTTGTATTAAGCTTTTTCTTTAGGACCCATTTACAACCGATGACTTTTCTATCTTTTGGGAGGTCAACTAACTCCTAAACTTGATTTCTTTTAATAGAATCAAGTTCATCATTCATGGCTTGAGTCCACTCAGTTGAGTCATGTGAGCTAATAACTTCACTGTAGCTTCGAGGTTCATCTATTGTATCCTCACTCATTGAAGGATAATTATTTTTTAATAGGTACACATAAATTTACAGAGTTCTGGTAAAACCTTGGTCTCTGCGATCGATAGTCTCACGACACTGACCCTAATCCTGGGAGTGGGTCCATCTTTTCTCCCAAGATTACAACATTGGTATCAAAGCCAGGTTACCAGAAGCGTGGTAGGCTCATAACCCACAGGTCCCAAGATCGAAATCGATTATTTGGTTTCCTGTGAGTTTGTATTTTATTGAACAATATCTCTCTTAATTTTTTTTTAACAATTCTCTTTTTACTCTGTTGAAATTTGTCATTTCTAAGATAGTTGATTTTATAAGCCGTGAGTTAATTTATTATTTATTCGTTATTATCTCTAAGATAATTGTTCTATTGTTTGGGTTTATCTTATTGTTGTAAAATTAGCTGAAATCCTTTGATATCAATATGTTGCTATTTTCTCTCATAAATTATTATACCTTTTACAAGTTAATAGGTGTACTTTGTTAAAGCAACAAAAGTAGACACACTTTGATTTAAACTATCTGCACTCAATCCCTTTGTTAAAAGGTCTGCAATCATTTCTGAAGATGACAAATAACTTATAGTTAGTTCATTCTTTTCAATAATAGCATAAATATAACGATAATCAATTTCAATATGCTTTTGATCCAAAAATAAATAAATGAAAAATAAATATTAAAAAAAAAAAAAAAACAGGAGCGGGTTTTAGGGGGCAACCAAACCCGGACCCATACCATCTTAAACCTGATTCAATCTCAACCAATTCGCATCTAGATTGGCAATCCATATTAGAAAGTATCGGATTTTAAAACACTAGTCCAAAACCTAGGTATTCAAAATCTCAATAGATTTTGAACACCTTAACATGTTTTGGTCAATGAGAGAGAAAGAGAGAAACTTTCGAAAGAAAACCTCAACAAGTTTTTTTGCCTAGTTTGTTTTTAATAACAATGGATTAGGGTGGTCACCAAGTTTGAGAATTATTTCTTTTGGAACTTTGTATCTATTTAATGACACTCTTACAACTACTGATTTTGAAATTTAAAGGATAAGAATGATTGTGACTTCCATGTATAAAAAATAAATGGTCTCTTCATGGACAATCCCTTATAAAATAAAATATATAAGACTTCTAACTACTATGAACACACCTTAAATGTTGCTTAGTATATACAAAATATATAATACTCCTAAATGTTATGAATTCAAATGGCTGGTCCACCAAAAGGATCGAAGAGCCACCATACCTGATGAAGGATTGTGCCTTATTTCATGCTCGCTTTCTTATAAAGAGAGATATTGAAAGCATAAGCATTCAAAAAAAGCACAACAAATGTATGAAACTTGTTTCTACAAGCCAAACTCCTTCACATTAACTTCACAGAGAGAACATACCAAGGTAAGATTCTAATCTTGAGTATATCATACCACTTTCCCAACCAAAAAAAAGAAAGAAAGAAAGAACGACCAAAAGAAAGAGCTGAACCAGTGTTACGAAATTCTGTGATTTATATATGCAAATAATCATTCTGTATTTCAAATAATTAATAAACTTGGACAAAAGCTAAAGTTTCCCCTTTCCCAGAAAGTGCATGAAACTGTTTTAAGCTCAATTGATGAACATCTTGGCAGCAGAAGAGGCTCTGGGGAAGAAGGCAAACTTCTTTGCAATCCAAAGCTGTTTGTTTTGGTGCAGTCCATACTCGTTCTTGATATCAAATTTTTCCAGCAGTTTGCATTCGATAGCACGAAGCCAATCAATTCCACATCGTCCTCGATACCACTAAGATACTTGACATCCACTCTCGAGGCAACTCAACCAAGTCTCAGATTCAAAATTAGTTTCCTCCAGTAAAATCTATTGATTTGATTCATGGGTTTGCTTTTGCTTAGCTAGAGAGACAAAAAAGAAAAAGAACAAGAAACAATATGACAATAAAACCGAAACAAATAATATTGGAAAGACTCTTGGTGAAGTGTTTCTTTCCAAAATCCATGTCAAAGATGTATTTTGGATCATGAAAAAGGGAGAAAATATGGAACCCATAATATAAAAATAGATTAGTTTAGAAGAATTAAAATGAACAGTCTAAATTGATGAAAAATAAAGCTAAATCTTATCTAATCTAAAACGTAAAATTTATCATTTCCCTTTCTCAGATTCATGATAGTCATCAGTCAATATCATCCACCTTAAATCATATTCTGATCCAGAATATGTCTCTAAGATGGATTTTGGAAGGAGACCTCATGTGAATATGGTGAGTTTGGTGATCCAACAAAACCCCACCCAAGAAATGAGAATGAAAATGTGAAGGAAAATACTGCTGTGCAAATCTTGCCAATGCTTAGGAAAAGAGCCCGGCTTAATTGGTTAGTGCTTGACGATTTGCAATATAATGTCCTAGGTTCAATTCCTACCAAGGGTAGGGGCCTTCTCCCCACCGACTCACCCAAAAACATTAATCTTGCCCCCACCGACTCACCCAAAAAATAATCTTGCCCCCCACCAAGTCACCCAAAAAAAATAATCTCGCCCATGCTTACCCATAGAATAATGTTTCTAAGAAAGGAGAACTTCTTAGCAGGCATAAAAAGAAAGCCCATAACCTCCTCCGCTTCCCTCGAATTGATGCTGAATATATCTAAAGTCCTCAGATAAATATATGTGACAGAGAGCCGCTCATGTTCATCTCCACTAAACCATTTCTGCACAGAACAATAAACCTTTGCAACTTGTGAACAAAATGTCCATGACAAGAACATGATTTCTCAGTTAAAACTTAAATGAATTGGAAAATAGAAACAGAATAACTCATACCCACATAGACAGCGTCAATGACAATTGAATGGATTCCAATTTTAGAGCTCCTTTAAGAAGTCACTGGCTCTGCAATCTTTTATATTCTGCTCAGAAATATCATTTCCCTCAGTACTATCTTGTTCAAATTCTTTGTAATCCATGCATAGGTTCTTCAAGTTAGAGCTTCCATCCAATTTCGTGTTTCGGAATTAACCACTAAATACAAATAAATAAGATTTGGGGTGTGAATTGGGATGACAGATAGGCCACCACAATCTGTCAATGTTAGGTATTTCAACTGCCCACCCCAAGAAACTAAAGACTCCAGCAAGCTATCATCAAGCAAAACATTCACCAGAGACAGAGTCTTGAGTGATTGAAAACCTTTCAAATCAGATGGGGGCTCAGGCAAACAATTTGTCAACTTAAGGGACACTAGAGAGTAATAAGAAAGAAGGGAGGATGGAATCTTGTATGCTTCATAATAGTTTGAATCTTGTTCAATCATGAGGTCCTGGAGGCCTTTTCTAGAAAAAGAAAGTATTCCTCCATCAACTTTGCCGAGCTCTAAATAATCGAAAGGCGGCCAGGCCCACCAGGGCCGATGGACGGATCCATGGTGGAGTAGGAGGGCTTGGTTGAAATCTTTGGCCATATGGCTTCTTTTTCTCCCAATGTTTCATCTACAATCTTCAAGACTGGCACACCGGCCCACATGCAACCCCTTCGCTTAGATAAAATTCATGAAAAATTACAAAAGCACCCCCAAAGTGAGTTTTATAGACAATCTTCCCCAACAAAGTTTTGTTCACAATTTTCCCCCCAAAATGAGCATCTATAGTAGATACCCCCAAATCAAAAAGTCTTATTTTTTTTTAAAAAAATACCCTCCCCGTACATAAGAAATTATGTTGGGCCACGGACTCACGAACATAGTGCCGGACCAAGAGAAAAAAGTGTCAGACCGCCTTTAAAAAGTGTCAGACCGCCTTTAAAAAGTATTGGACCTCCTTTAAAAAGTATAGGACCGCCTTTAAAATGTGTCGGACTGCCTTTATAAAATGCCAAACCGCCTTTAAAAAATTAGTTCGTGAGTGGGAAAGCTGGGAGAAAGGTGTTTAGCTAAGGGGAGGGAATTTTGTCTTTTTTTTTTTTTACTTGGGGAGTATTTGCTAGAAATGTATGTTTTCTGGTAAAATTTGTGGGAAAAAAATTGGTTGGGGCATGTTGTCTAGAAAGTCTAAGTTAAGGGTATCTGCAATTTTCCCTAAAATTGAAGTTCTTCCTGCCTATCTAAAATTGAAGTTCTTCCAACCGGATGGTGTAATCTACTACCAATTAATAAAAAGAAAAAATTTATATGGAGCCGAGGCTATAAACAATCAAATTAGAGTTAGAGCCCCCCACAAAACTTTCACTATAAAAGGTGGTTTTGACGCCTAAATATCCTCAAATTGATCATCTTGACATCAAGACGCATGGACACGAGAGAAAAAAATAGATTTCAAGTTTTGGAAATAGTGCTTCTTGTAACGTATTTTTGGACCATCACTTTTCAAGATTTTCAAGTTTACTTAGATCTGATCAATCTATACTATTTTTGAGGCTTTAAATTTTATGATTATATATGAAATTATATTTTAAGGCTATCACAAAGATTTTTAGCATTGAAACTATATTTCTTGACACTATTTGAAGTTGCGCTTTAGTTTGATTGTTTAGAGCCTCAGCTCCATACAAACCACACCCTTAATAAAACTATAAAAAATTAGAAGCAAAGAAAATGAAATAGAAAAAACACGTAAAAACAAGAAAAGGGATTGTCTACAAAGAGACCATTTATCTTTTGTACATGGAGGTCACAACCAAGTCCACTCATTTGATGTCAAATTTATTAAGTTTGGTAATAGTCAAAATCACCATACCTATATTTTCATTTAAAGATTAAGATTATTATGGTAAAAGAGAGAAGAGGTTTCTTGCAGAGCAAGAAAGAAGCTCAAGGTGTTCTTTATAAAAAAAGATCAAGAAAAACATAATACTAATCATTTTGAGAGTCACGCCGTTGGAGTCATGGGAAGAGATCTCGAAGAGGGAGATGGGTCTCCAAGAGAGAGAGAGACACGGTCTCCGAGAGAGAGTCAGTATTCTTATGGAGTTTTGGGTTAATTTAGTTTTCACCTCTAGAGAGATGAGGTCTCACGGTTGCTATCGAAGTTATCTTTCCAGTAGCAGTGTTCAAGTGGAAAGGAAGATATTAATCGACGGTGTTACTCAGTCGAAAGGGCGAGTTTAGAAGGGAAGATCGACGAGGGATTTTACTGATGTTTAAAGAGATATATATCTTTTGTAACCCAAAATTGTAATTTTCATTGTGATAGTGGATTTCTACTTGCCGAGACCATAGATGTAGCGCTATGGGGTGAATCACGTAGCTCATGTGTTGTTGTGGTGTGCCTTTTCTATTTACATTATTTATCACACTTGATTTATAGCTGTATTAATCTATTTCGCATTTAGCCAATTGTGTACATGATCTTGGGTGAGATCCTGGTATTTGAGATTCTCGGTTCCACAAGCTAGGGATTCCTGAGCACCTTATAATTGGTATCAGAGCATAAGGTGTGTACGGAGCTATGGCTTGCACTAAGGAAAAGATGAATGGTGAAGTTCGATAGATACATGATTTGAGGTGGAAAAATATGGAGGTAAAGTGTTTGTGAAAATTCCACAATACAGATAAATTAAAAGAAATCATGAAATTTATTTAATAATGATCGACAAGGTAAATAAGTGATTTCACTATCAAGTTGGAGATTGTTAGAGTTGGTGATAGTCAAAATCACCATACCTATATTTTCATTAAAAGATTAACTATATTATGGTAAAAAGAGAAGAGATTTATTGGGGAGCAAGAAAGAAGCTCAAGGTGATCTCTATAAAAGAGAATCGAGGAAAACATAATACCTATCATTTTGAGCGTCACCCCTTTCGGGGTTATGAGAAGGAATTTTCAAGATAGAGATGGGTTTCCAAGATAGAGATAGACTTGGAAGCCTCCGAGATAGAGACAATATTCCCATGGGGTTTTAAGTTGATTTAGTTTTCACTTTTAGAGGATAAAATCTCTCGGTTGCTCTCGAAGTTATCTTTCCAGTTGCGGTATTGTGGTGGGAAAGAAGATATTGGTCGACGATGTTGCTTAATCAGGAGAGCGAGTTTAGAAATGATGACCGGTGATGTATGTTTATAGATGTTTAGAGAGATGTATATCTCTTGCAACCAAAACTGTAATTTTCATTGTGATAGTGAATTTCTATTGCCAAGGCTGTAAATGTACCTTACAGGGTGAACCGCGTAAATCATGTGTTGTTTGCAGTCTGTTTTTTATGCTTGTAATATTTCTTGCACTTGATATTCATCTATTTCACATTTCGCTAATTGTGTACACGATCTAGGGTCGGATCCCGGTATTTGGGATTGCCAATTCCGCTAGCTAAGGGTTCCTGAGAACCCTACAAAATTGAATGTCTTGGAGTGAGTTATGAGGTCTTAAAAATGTTTGTTTGGAACTTTGTGTCTATTCAATCACACTCTTACAACTACCAATTTTGAAATTTAAGATACAAGAATGATTATGACCTTATGTACAAAAGATAAAATATGAAAAAATGATTAGAAAACAAAAATAACCATGAAGCAAATAAGTAAGAATCCATTTATGATGCAAAAATTAGATGCAACGAATTTTGTCACAGGCTTTTTCCCAAAAAAAAAAAGAAAAGAAAAAGAAAAAGGAAAAAAACGAGAGGAAGAAAACAAAATGCAAAAATGTGTTTTTCTTACGGTTTCACTTTCACATAGAAAATAAATCAAGTAAACAAATATAACAAATAGCGAATCAATCTACGCGAAAAATAGTTCATGTGAAAGGACTTCGACTTATAAACAGTAAAATGAGTAAACTATGATTCCATGATTTATGATATCTTTCAATAGATTTTACAATTTAACTTTTAAATCTGTATTTCACTATTTTCAAAAATCAGCACAATAAATTGCATAAACAGTAACGAAAATCCTTAGTAGGAGGATCCATCTAATTATCTGTAAATCAAAATATCTCTTACAATATCAGCTTCAAAGTTCATTCAACTATCCAAAAAAAAGTAAAAAATATAAAAACAGAAAAGTCTAGCTTGCAAAAAATAACAACGAGTTTTAGAGAGAGCGTGAGAGATGCATGAAAAAACCCAACAAAAAAAAGAAAAAAAAAAGAAAAAAAAAATTCTCACATGAACAGCCACGGAAAAGTAGCCCCACATTATAACTATTGGATTTGGACACTTAATCAATAGATTTAAGGCTCTACAAGATTTTATTGCAAAACCCACAAAATTTTTTTTTTTTTGTAACTAATAATAAATCAAACAATCAAACAAATTGTTGAATATTCTTACTTAGGATTCAAACAATTGCTGTTTCTAGGCCCGACTCATCGTAAAAAATTTCAAGGAAAAGAAAAGCCTTAATACGAAGTTTTTTTTTTTCAGCAAAACTTCCCCAAATAAGTGCGCTCTCTCCTGTCTATGTGAAATTTCGTTCTATTAAAAGAACACAATCCTTATCTTATACAGATTCCAAAACTTGACAAAAATGCCTTCAAATAATATAAGCTAAAAGATATTCTACCTCCTAGGGTGTATACTGTGTATTTACTCCCTTGGGTAAACCCCACCTACGATTTGTTTTAGGACCCTCAATGTTGAGGATATAACCTCTTTAACACAGATTATTCTCAATAATTTTCTTTTTTTTCCCTAATTGCACCCTATAAAGCACGTAAAAATATGATACCTCAAGATTGAATAGAAACTATCCAATTTTTAGAGGGTGAATGATGCAGTTGAGATTATCGCGTTAGATTTTTTGGAGCGAGATTATCCATGCTGGATTTTTCTTGAAGCTATCGGATCGCAGTCAAAAGAAGCAGCGATAATTTGGTTTTTGTTTTATATAAAATTATTTTTCAGTTCTTCTTTAGTAGGTCTGTACTTTTTTTAGGAGTCCAAATTTTTTTGGGAAAAAATTAAGTCCTATTCTTGAGTAGGCATTTATTAGAGTCCTTTTTTTTTAATTTTGTTTTAAAAAGGTGGTGATGCCTTTAGTTAGTAAGTTGGTAGGAATAGATTATGTTGTTAAAAAGATTAAGTTGTTTTTGGGATGGGTAGGTCCTATAAAGAGGATGGCTTACAAGAGAAAAACCTTTATGTTTTAGTTAGTACGGATAATATTTTGGTTGTATAAAAAAGGTAAAACGGTAATGTATTGGGAGATTTTGATTGAATTAAAAAAATATGATATTTGCAGATCAGGTAGAGAGAGAGAGAGTGGCACTTTGTGGGTATTTTTTCTCTTTTTGTGCTTATGGGCTGTAGCAGACAACTTGAATCCACACGTTCGTTCCTTTTTCCTATTGATTTTCTTTTTTATTTTATATCTCTCTTTAAAGCATGGTTATTTTACCAGTTGTTGGTGGCTGTAATTTTATATTGCATCAGATGGTATTATAGCACAATCGATTCTTGTGGATCGTGATATTCATCGGTAGCCATCATGACTCGCAGACATGAAAGCCAAGTATCGGAATGAGCCCATCCGATGAGAATGAGACCTCCGAGATAAAGAGATAAAAAATTTGAGGAGGCAGATAGAGGAGCTGACCCTACACTTGGTATAACATTTAGTCCCGACACACTATGATAACGGTAGTGAGTCAGATGCTATTTTTAAGAACTTATTTCATACATACGCTCTGCGTCGGAAGCTTCATGGTTGTGAGACCATTCTAGTTGGATTTGATAAAGAAGCAGTAGGTTTAAAATTTCAATAAATTTCAATTGAAATTATCATTTCAAAGTGACCTCATCTCTTATGGTCCTATAAGGATATCTTATTAGAGTCATTTTTTTTTGGAATCTTCTTTTGAAAAACAAATATGACATAAGTATAAAAGTTGGTAGGTTAAAAAGGTGGTGACGTCTTTAGTTGTTAAGTTGGTAGGAATATTAAAAAAATGAAGTTATTTTAGGAATGGGTAAGGCTTGTAAAGAGTATGGCTTACAAGAGAATGGTTGAGGTAGAACATACCTGGGTAGACGAACCCGGTAGATTGTTAAGTCAATTCAGGGTAAATTCCTCGATAAGATTTTTGACAAGTTGGTTTTTAGCAATATCGGTATTCAATTTATATAACTTCTAAACATCACATGGCTGAATTGTAGAGGCAAACCATACCTAATGACAGGTTGAGCCTTAGACGAGGTACAGATTTGCAAACCATGCTACTAATGAAAAATAATAAATTCTAGCTTAGGACCATGGTTGCTATGATGGGAGAGTTTGATAGTATAAGCATAATAAAAATATATATATATATGGAAAAAAACTAACAATAGCTGGCCAGCTATAATGAATAGTATCATAGGTAGAATGAGAACTATCAGATCTTCATCATGTATATCACTATTTTAATTTTAATTATTTTTTTATAAATCAAATTATAATGAAAACTTGAACATGTGTACTAAAAAATAGGGTGCACAAATAAAAAATATATCAAAAATATATCTTAAAAAAAAAATGACCGAAATACCCTTGAAAGGTGATGGGGGTATTTTGGTCATTTTAAATTATTGAAAATAATTTTTTTATATTTTTATATGGTGTGAAATAGTGTTAGGTATATACACCTAAAATTTCATATTAATAAGATTTATATATAAAAAAGCTAAACTTAAAATAGTCATGTGTATTATGAACCATATGATGAAGATCTGGCGGTTCCCATTCTACCTATATATACTATTCATTGTAGCTGGCTAGCTGTTGTAAGGTTTGCCATATATATATATATATATATATATATATATATATATATATATATATATATATATATATATATATATATATATATATATACACACACACACATATGAGCAATGATTTCATGCAGCCACCGTTTTATAGTAATATGATGCAACAACCTTTCAAAACCATCTTATGGCTATTTGTTTGATCCAAATTTTGAGATATATATTCATTTCATTCTAATGAAAAAAAAAAAAAGAGAAAAAAATGAAAACACAACCTAGAAAGTATTCTTTTAGTCCACTTAACATAGGCCGTTCATTTTGGTGATATGCTTAGCTCTAGGCCTTAGAAGAATTTTTCATTTCCAAGTTTTTTGGATGGCTTTATTATCATTAGATGAACAATTTTAAAAAATAAAAAAATTATTTTGAGCTAATAAAGGCTAAGATCTTTAAATTCACAAAATGAATGGTTTAGATTCGGTTTTGGAGGAAACTCATTTTGACCATATCTAGGGTTCAAATTGAACTTTATTTTGGGGGG
Source organism: Amborella trichopoda (assembly GCF_054954075.1). Lineage (NCBI taxonomy): Eukaryota > Viridiplantae > Streptophyta > Magnoliopsida > Amborellales > Amborellaceae > Amborella > Amborella trichopoda. The sequence continues at coordinate 27,433,360 of NC_142337.1, read as the reverse complement.
GATTGATTATTGAGAGGAAGAGAGTGTATGTGAAAAATTTAAGGTCATGCAAATACCACAAACATGGTTTTCTAGAAGTGTAGTTTTATTATACTATCATACAACTGTTGCATTGGATCATTGCTATATATATATATATATATATATATATATATATATATAGAAAAATCTTCCCAACGCCTATAGGGGAAAATGAACAGTGATTTTGCCAACCATCATCACCATCAATTTAGGGAAGTATTTTGGTCAATTTATATTTTACAAAATATTGTTTTTATATTTTTATTAGGTGCGACTAACTAAGATGTATACACGCTCCAAATTTCAGATCATTCAAATATATAAAAAAAATGAAAATTGAAACACTATTGGACAATTGTGATCATGCGATGAAGTTTAGACGGTGAGGAGCATAGGTGAAATCACTGTTCATTTTCGCCTATAGCCATTGGGAAGAGTTTTCCATATATATATGAATATGAAGCATCTACGTAAGGCCTATGGGCGAAATGCTACAGTGATTTCGCCCATAGGCCAATCGCTATTCGAAAAATTGGACGGCATGCATTTTTCGACTGGCACAGACCTAGCATGTCTGTGGCGGGTACGCCACGAATATACTAGTCCATGGCGATCCAAAAATTCACGTAGAACCACATCAAACGATGCCATCCATTACTAGTCCGTTCAATAAACTTCCATGGACATAGCAAATCTGTGATAGAGGCGAAACACTATAGCATTTTACCTATAGGGTTTTTTTCAGTTTTTCATATATAAGCTGGGATTAGCCCACTAGCTCATATGAACATATGAGCCTAATGGCCCAGATTGAATCAGGGCCTATCTGATGATCACGGATGTCCGATAGTTCTTGAATTTTATTTATTTTTATACAAATCCAAATTGGTTGAAATTTTAGGTCTCTCGATCTCGCCCTTTGAGTCGGGATGACCTGGTGGCACGTGTCTCGGGTTTCAATGAAAACTCGTGACTTGAGATCACTCTCTCGAGAACCTTGTTAGGAAACAAGGGCAGGTACACCAACCGGTGAGAGAGGAATTTACCGTGAGGCGGGACACACCTCACCTAGGTCCGGGGACTTACTCGGGCTGACTCGCGTGGGTGCCCTCTTAGATCACGAAGAAAGCCGACTAGTCCTATAACTGGTTCGAAATCACATCCCTTGACCTGTACTATCCTGTTTCTGCAATCACACACACATGGTTAATTTTACAAGGCAAGTGGACCAAGGGACACCACCTTGTCTTTGGACGAATGCACACATGCGTTCACATCCAAAAGAAGAAGGGAAGACTAAGAGGATAGAGATTGGGGTGAGGAAAAGAAAAGAAAGAGATAGAATAGAAGGAAGGGAAGAGAAGAATTTGACTAAACGACTAGATTGACACAGTGGCTAGACCAGTAGGTGATTCACTCGGCGTAGTAGCAAGAAGGACACAATAACTCAGATCGGCACAACGGCAGTACTACTTGATAACAGAACCAACACCAACCAGCCTGGCACAATGGCTACACTGTCGTGGCAGCAAGGTGGGCACGGTAACTCAGGTTGACACGGTGACAATACTGCTAGACAACGGAACTACCATGATAGTGCTAATCTTAACCTCCCTTGGTCAATCGAGAGTGGAAGTAGAGAGGGAAAATAAAAAAAAAGAGAAGGAGAAGAAAAGAGAAGAAATAGTAAGGAGAGAGAAGAAAAGAAAGAAGGATAGAGAAAAGAAGAAGGAGAAGAGAGTGATCAAAAGGAGAAGAGAGAAGGAGATGAGAAAAAGATGAAGAAGAAAGAAGAGAGAGAGAGAAGAAAAAAAAGAAAAGAGTAAGGAGAGAGAAGAAAAGAAAGAAAGAGAAGAAAGAGAATGAGAGGAGAATAGAAAAAAGAGAGAAGGAGAAGAGAGAGTAAGGAGAGATAAAAGAGAAGAAAGAAAATGAGAGAAGAGAGAGAAGAAGAGAGTGAACGAAAAGAGGAGAGAGGTGAGAAGAAGGGAATAAAAGAAAGGAGGAAAGAGAAGAAAAAGAAAGGAATAAAAGAGAGAAGAAAGGAGAGGAACAAGAGAAGGAAGAAGAAAGAGAAGGAAGAAAGAAAAGGGAGAAGTAAAAAAGAGGAACATGGAGAGAGAAGTAAGCAGAGAGGAAGAAGAAATGAGAGTGGAGGCGAGAAAAAAGAAAGAGTGAGGAGAAGAGGATAGAAAAGAGAAAAAAAAGGGAAAAGAGAAGAAACATGGACGGAAATGGGCGTCCGCCGTCCATGACAGGGGAGAGAAAATAGAGAAATATGGACAGCGATGATCTTCCACCATCCATGACAAGAGAGGGAGAAGAGAGTGAAACATGGACGGCGATGGACTTCCGCCATCCATGACAGGAGAGAGAGAATAGAGTGAAACATGGACGGCGATGGACTTCGCTGAATCATACTAAGCATGCCATTACGACCGCTTTGCAACAATCACAGCTTGATTTCGTGCTCCGATGAAGATTTTGCAATCCTTAAGTTTTGGCCGGAATCTGAAATCCGGCGATCAGAATCTGAAATTTGGTGACCGGAATCTGCAGCAACTTTATCAGCTTCATGTGTGAATCCAACCATTCATTACACACAGAGTTTAGACCAGACAAAGCCTTATACCTTACGCACGTGATGGAACTAGTCTCGCGTTGATCCGTTATGTGAGCGTCGTGATTTGGCCGCTCGAGCAAGGCGTGTCGCTGCTGAATTTTCTGCAACTTTTACCACAAATCACAAACTTCTCTCGAGTTTTTCTTCTTGCTCGGGCATCGTCACAAGGTGTACCACATATCAAAACGCTCGTCTTGACAAGACGAATACGCTCTAAAATGTTTGGGGGCAATCTGACTCAAAACGAGTGAGATACAAGTCTCTGAAGTTGCTGCTCGTGACTGTGCACACCAATCTCCTTTAATGGAGATTGGAGCAGGAAGGCCGCACGGGAATAGTGTGCGACTTACCTGTTTTTAATGTTTCATCCATAACTTTGTCCTAACACGTTTGTTTAAGTTGAAACTTGACCCTTGGGGATTTTCGACCGTGCCGGATCCAATGGCGGTGGTCCCACAACTATTTGAAGCACAAAAAATAGAGTTCTAATTACGGGGTCCGTTTCAAGGTGCTAGAGGTTGATTTTTTACGAAATTGATTCTTTGTCTGTATTGCCTTAGACATGTCGAATTGTGATAAAACTTGGCAGGTGGCCTTTTGAAGTCCTTAAAAAGATTTCACCCATTCTGAGACAATTATAAGATTGTTGAAAATTACAGTATATGTCAAGGCTTTATTGGACAACTTCCTCTTTATTCTGCATCGGGGACGCAAGGTGCTGAAAAATGTGTTCAAACAGCGTGCCCCATTGAATGTTGTGCTTTAAGAGAAGCGAGAAGGACAACATTCGAAAAATTTTCTCGGCTTTATTACTTTTTTTCTTCCTAGCCACATGACCACATGAACGCCAAGGAGATATCCACACAATGCTGTAACTAAGATGTGTAGACGTTTGGATGCAATGTGCAAGTCCATCCGTTGAGACTTCGGGGGAGAAGAGACTTATCGAGGGATCCTGTAGAAGTCCTCACCCTCAAGGGATTGTTTGTGAGTCTGACAACTGAGGATTTTGTACGGACCTCGTTGGTCAAAATTAGGCCCATCTGGCGGTCAAGTGCCATGCTTAAGGGAATTTTTCCCATTTGATATGGGTTTCTTTATTTTGTTGTTTGTTTTGGATGGTCTGTTGAAGGGCCTTCGGTTGGCGGTTGTCTTCTTTGTGCACCAGAATGTCCTTGGCCGGCAGGGTACCTCATTTTGGAGGTGGTCGGCTTTGAGCTCAACCCCACTTTCTGCTGGCAGTTTTGACAAGCAGGATACCTCTTTTCTTTGTCCGAGGCAACCCCTGAGGGCTAAATCCTGGTTGCTACATAACAGGTCCAAGGTCTGGCTGACTTAGCCTTTGTGGGGCATCTTCAACATCTTGGAGTGCGTTAGTGACCTCCTAGGAATGGTGCTCTTCTTCATGAGACTTGTCTTTCCTTCTTGGTGAGTCTTCTGTCCTTCGAGACCTTTTGCAAATGGACTCAAGCTATCAAAATCTTGTCTTGATGCTCGTCTTTTTGGGTCCTGGTATTGTGAAACCAGGGATTTTTTTCTTTAGAATGTGGCTGAAGCTGCCTGTAGAGGCATGTCCTGCATCAACTTGCTTATTGGTCCAAGTGCCCTTTGTAGGTTTTCACTTGAACTTGGGAAGTGGCGCCGTTTATTTGGGGCTCTTTTACCCATGACCTTTCGGCCATGTCCATCGTTATTCTTCCATTATTACTCACGGTTCCCTTCCGAGTTTTCATCGTGCCCGGGTTTTTATTTTCACAGAACTCTCTTACTCATGGTTTCATGACTAAGCCCGTCCGTCATTTTTACTCATGGCATTCCCTTGTCCAGGTATACACCATGCTCGTTATTCATTTTTTCTCTTTTTTTTTTTTTTTGTGAGGGCTTATTTAAGGTCATGCCTTCAGGACCTGTGCGAAGCCTTTTATGCACTATAGTTTAAGGTCATACAGCTGGAGCATGGTGGTGATGAATGGTAATCTGTGGAGGCCATGGAGTGAGTATGGTGGTGGTTTGAGTCACTTTGGGGAGATGGCACGAGGCTGCTTATGAAAGATGGATGGTGTATGGATGGAAGGTGGAAAGTGGGGACCCACTAGCTGACGACAAGTATGGATGGCGAGATGGCTTGTCATTCTTTGAGCGTGGGTAAGACTCACTGGGGGATGATGGATGTTAATGAAGAAATATGGATTTGCTGGGGGATTGGTGAAGGTGGTATGCACAAAAGGGGTGTGCGCGTCTATGTGGGGGCAAATTTAAGGTCACGCCTCCGGGACCTGTGCAAAGCAGTTTAACATCATGCGACCAGGACGTACACTATAATTTAAAGGTCATATAGCTTGGACCATGGCTGTGCAGTTATAACCATTCAGTTTTAGGTTGTGCAACTAGTCCTCCGCTACAGTTTAAGGTCATATAGTTTTGACCGTAACTGTGCAGTTTAAGGTCATATAGTTTGGACCGTAACTGTACAGTTTAAGGTCATACAACTAGGACCATGCAGTTTAAGGTTGTGAAACTAGACCTTTACTATAGTTTAAGGTCATATAGTTTGGACTGTAGCTGTGCAGTTTAAAGTCATACAACTAGGACCATACAATTTAAGGTCACGCAACTAGACCTCCGCTACAGCTTAAGGTTGTGTAGTTTGGACCATGTCTATGCAGTTTAAGGTCATACAGCTAGGACCATGCAGTTTAAGGTCGTGCAACTAGACCTTGATGTGGGTTGCCATGTAGGTATAGCTCTATGGGGAATAAAAGCATGGATGACAATCCGTCTCCCTAAGGATAAAATGGTTGAGGCCATACACAAGAAGAGGGCTTAGATGGAGATGGTAAATGGAAGCGTTCACTGGGGACTAGGGGGCAAGTATGACTTCCAGGGGATAAGATAGCAAAGGGATAACGATTTGGTGTGAAACAGACCCACTGAGGATTGTAGAGGTAAGAATGACCCTAGCTCTACTGGAGATAATGGGCTGCAGTACGGGTGTGACTCCTATTGAGGATGAGGGATAGTGGCCGGCTCCTGACTCCGTTGGGGATGACAGGTCACGACCTGGGTGAAACTCCACTGGGGATAGTGGGAGGACATACATGACGGTAACTAGGTGCTAGCATATGTGTGACGTTAACATGGGGAGTGTAACACATAGCAGTAGTGTGTAACCAGATGCTACTGCTGTGTGTAACACACAACAGTAGTCATGGGCGGCAGTAGGCACTAGTCACAAAGGCGACACGCGTGGCACTGGGCACAAATTACATAGACGACACTGGTCTTGAACGGCGCTAGACACAACTTACACAGACGGTGCTGGTCACAAGTTACACAGACGGTGCTAGTCACAAGTTATACAGATGACGTTGGTGACAAGTTAAATAGATGGCACTGCGCTAGTCACAAGTTACACAGACGACATTGGTGACAAATTACACAGATGGCGCTGATGACAAATTACACACACGGCGCTGGCCATAAGTTACACAGATGGCGGTGATATGTGTTCGAGCCTGAGCTCGACCCGATAAACCTCTATTTGGACCTCGGGTCTGAGCCCGACCTGGTCTGGCCCATCGCCATTTGATCTTCAGGGACTTGACTGGTATTTCCAATTTATGAGGGGTATTTGAGGGAAGCGTCACCTATATAAGGGGGTAAACCCTAATTTCACCGTTTTACCGAAAGTAAAATGACTAAGACAATTTTAAAGTAAAACGGCTAAGACAATTTTATCAGTAAGAGAGAGAGCTCCTGGCAAGAATTTCGGCAAGAGCGCAGAGCACTCGTGTGAGGTTTGCAGGAGTTCGCTAGCAAGCAGGAGAAGGTTCCGGTTGGAAAGTGAGAACACAGGCAGGGGAACGCAAGGAATACATGGGATTTTCGGGGTTCACGGTTGCCAGAGTTGAAGGAAGCAGGGGTCTGCTAGCCAACGCAAGGATTTCGGTAGAAGTTTTGGAGTACCAGGGAAGGAGAGAGGGATCCAAGTTGTAGCAGGGTGTTGACAGCGAACTTCCACTGGTTTCCGGGGATTTTCTAGTGGTTTTTCGTCGTCGGGAAGGAGAAGGGAAGGTGCCACAATGGGTTTCCGACGAGAAAGAAGAGTTTCCCTGTGAGTAACCGGAAGGTCGCGGGGGAGTGAATAGTTTCTTGGAGATGAAGGATCACTGGGAGGTAGCGGTCGCCCTCCACATGTGCAAGGATGCGTGTCAGACCATGTCGTGGGTGGCAATTGTCAAGCGACGCACCCGGGGCTCGAGGCCACATGTGCAACTCTGTGCGACATGCTCGAGGGACGACCACGAGCGACTATATCCTTGAAAACGCGGATGGTGTTAGCCTTCGAGAACATAGCTAGCGTGAGTCCACAGCCGGCGCTGGGCTTTGAGAACACAGTCGGCGCTAGTCTTTAAAAACATAGCCGACAGTGGGCTTTGACAAACACGGCCGGCGTTAGCTTTGACGAACACAGTCGGTGTTGGGCCTCTGAGAACACAGTCGGCGCTAGGACTTGAGAAACACAGCTGGCATTGGGCACAACCGACTCTAGCTTTTGATAACGCAGCCGACAATGGGCCTTTGAGAACATAGCCAACGATGGGCTTTGACAAGCACAGCCGGCGCTTGCTTTGACGAACACAACCGACGTTGGGCCTCTGAGAACACTGCCGACGCTAGCCTGTGCCTTAGTGATTCGCTCACAGCAATGAGTCTTTAAACTTTTTATAATGGCTGGGCCTTCTCTCAAAATCCCTGACGTGAAGAACCTTCCAAGGGGAGGGGAGCTTGGCACTGATGATTTTGCTGGTGAAATTTTAGTGAGGGGCGAGCCCATTTGGCTCATAGAAGCGTTGTGCAAGTCAGAATGACCTCTTAGCATCATCATTACTATCTACTTTGTTCGCTTCGAGGTCAGGGAGGATGATGACGGGAATGTCAGAATTGAAGAAGGGGTGGCACTCCTTCACTGCATGCACAAGAATGTGGCCTCTGGAGAGAACTTGCCCACCCTGAGAAAGAGGATGGTGAAGAGAAAGGGGCTGATATGGTCTTCAATCGGTCTTTGAGTGCAGTGGGAGCACCAATATCTAAAGGGGTACTCTTCATGGACGATCAAGGTGCTGGGGTCACGCAGAAGAATTCTTGAGCGTGCTTTTCTGCTAGCAGCGGTTCAGTGCTCAATCGGCTATTATGATCGATCCTCCAATACTATTAAGGTACTGCTGGAGACATGGAGTCATGTTAGCAACACATGGCTCCTTGGGCATGGGGAGGCAGGAATCTCCTTATCAGATCTTCATTTCATTGGTAGCCTTCCACTGATCGGAGCAATGTCTGAAGAGTTCGTGCCTCAGAACTGACTCATCTTTGGTGGTCCTTGCCTAGGGGGAGAGGAACCGCCTGCTAGTCTTCATAAAATTTTTGAGATTTACCAGTTGCTTCATTCCAAGTCTAGCAACAGTCGGGTAACGTGAAATTCTTTTGCAGGGATTACCTTGAGGAGGACGGTCGAGGTGCTTCAAGAAGGAAGGGGAAGACAGTTGTAAAGGGGACAATCTACCAATCTGAGACCAGTGATAACTGTGTCTTCTTGGCCGCATATTTGACCCTATTTTCTATGCAAGTTTGCTATCCCCGGAGGGGCAGATGTCATCCATTCAGGCACATTCTATGTAGCCTGCGACATGGTGAGGGGACGCCAGTATGCCCTTCCTCAACTAGTCCTATGAAGCATCTACCACAGATGGGGAGCCATCTCTAAGGTGAAAGCCTACAAAGACAAAGAGGGGCGCAATGGCCTTGTCGAGGGCGAAGCCTTTCTTGGGGACTTTAAGACACCATTCCCCATCCATTATGGGTATGCGTGGCTAGGGCCTATTTCTCTACCACTTATGTTAGAAGTCAGGGCACAGGGGAGAAAATGTGCCCCTTCTTAATGAGAATTGATGGGTAGAAGGCTATCTTTCACACCCTGGGGGAAGCACGAAACTTGTTTGGGAATGATTCCTCTAGTATGCGTCGGGTCTCTTTTTCAGTTGGGAGCTTTACTGACTGCGCCTTTATCGATGAACTGGGGAAGGAGCTGGACTGTGCTTCCACGACTATCAAGGAGCTCATTTTCATCTTGAGCGTTAGAGGGGCAGTTTTGCCCTATCAGACCCCGCACAGTGCCAGACTTCAAGGGTACTTCCCCCATCATTTTGCTCATCAGCAAGGGCTAGATCAGAGTTGCCCCTTTTCTATGTTCTTTGAGAAGAGCCATGGCATAGTAAACGCCAGGAAGAAGGAAGAGCCTGAGACTCTTCGGGAATCATGGCAGCCAGAGCATATACAGACCGCATTGTCCACATGTTTGGAGATGACAGAGGTTAGCAAGTATGTTCTACCGCACTTTGGCAGAAGGTTCCGGGTGACCGAGGCGTATGCACGCTAGTGGAGGATTACCAGCCAAGGATACTAGGAAGTTGATCACCCTTGGAAAGGGGAGAACAACAGTTGGTGTCAAGAAACCCGGCAAAGGAGGATCATCAATATTTCGCTTCCAGACGAGGTCTTTGACTTAGGCTACCCTTGGAATTGGCAGGCTCTTGCGGCAGATAACACTTCACCGTAATTTCTTGCCATGGAGAGGAAGACATGGAGCCTTTTTAGTAACCTCACTTGTATCTTTCAATGGAGGGAGGGTCTGAGGGTCCCTGGTCATGAGGGGCACCCACTTCAAGACCTGAATGCATTGATAGGGAGAGGCCCACACAGTGCTCTTGCTGTAAGCTCTTCTCAAGAGGGGGGAGTTCTGAGGCGGCTGCTCTTTCTCTAACAGGAGGGAAGAAAAGGAAGCGCTCTACCCCTGTCCACACTCATGCACCAGTGTGCAGCGACGTATTCGTGCATTTTGGGTCATAATTCAAAATCCGTGGGGATTTTCAAAAACCTCAAAACATGAAACTTTAAGTATATTCATAGATCTCTTCAATAGAAGTAATTTCAAGGTTTGTGGACACCATTTTATGGGCCAAACGCATTGCCCAAAGAGGTCCACAGTTGCTGGAAATATTAGCGACTTTGAGCAGTGACATGCCATGCCATTTTAGGCCATATCTTTTCATTCATGTGAAATTTTATCATGACATCGCAAGCAAACTTAAAGCAGACATACATGCCTTTCATTTGAGGCCAATTTTGTCCCATTTTGGCTCCATTTAGCCATCAAACACTTTGATGCAAAACAGTCGCAGTTCTGGAAATTTTTATTCTCAAATAAACATGCTTTTAAAGAACACTTAATATTTTATGGCCAAGGTACACTTTGGGCATGGAACCTTGTTCATGTAAGCAAGCCTCCCAATGATCCATTTCATGAGTTTTCATAAATAAAAAGTATCATAAATGTGATAAAAATAGTCATGGCATTGAGAAGCACAAAAACTGAAATTTCAGCCTCATGTTAACCTATTGATGCTTCACATTCTTCATTCTATCATCCTACTCATTTTAAATATTTGTTCTTTATATAAACTATGCATGCATAGAAGCTAAACCCACTTAGAAGCTAAACCCACTTACCTTGACTCCCACGGTATTTCAAATCCACACTCACACCCTTCATGGGCTCTCCCTAGCTCTTAGGGCTGTGTTCAAGGGGTAGCAGTGAACATCAAGAGCGAGGGAGAAAAGTTGAGAAAAATGGGAGAGAAGGTGTTGCCCAAAGGAGGGAAAGTCTTAAAAAGGAGATGGTGGTTGGAAAGCATTGTGGCTGATGCAATCGTATGCAGCTCTGACATGTATGGGGTGGCACTGTACGATTGACCAAACACACACGACGATGCCCCAAGCCGTTGCTGCTCGCTCACACAACTGACGATGCTCACTTACACAGTCGGTGCTGACCCTCGACACGTGGCGCTGCGCTGTTCTTCTCTCTCTCTCTACTCAGGCAGCACTAGGTCTTGAATTCACAGACAGTGATGGGTCTCTTTACACAGCTGGCGCTGTGTTTTCCTCTTACGCAGTCGGCACTGTGTTTTTCTCTTACGCAGCCCACGCTGCATTTTCCTCTTACACGACCGACGCTGCATTTTCCTCTTACGTAATCGGCGCTGCATTTTCCTCTTACGCAGTCGGTGCTGCATATTCCTCTTGCACAGTCGACGCTGCGTTTCTTGTTACGCAGTCGGCGCTGCGTTTTCCTCTTACGCAATTGGCGCTGCGTTTTCCTCTTACGCGGTCTGCGCCGCGTTTTCAGCTTGCACAGTCGGGGCTGTGTTTTCCTCTTACACAGCCGGCGCTGCCTCTCAACATGCGTGGTGATGCTCCAAATGGTCTTAGGCCTCTGTCTCACTCTCCCTCACCTTGTGTGTCACAAGATTGGGAAAAACATTGTGGCCGTACATCATCCCCCCCTTAAAAGGATTTTGTCCTCAAAATCATATTAACATTAACCAAAAAGGTGGGGCTATTTCTCCCTAATCTCATCCTCCCGTTCCTATATTGATTTTTCCCTTGAATGATAATGCCATTGTACTCAGACTAGGGGAGTTTCTTTATTGCGTAACACTTGTACGCTGCTGTCTAAAATCCCAATTGTTTTTGTTCAACGTAGGTCAAATATTCTATGAGCGGGATTGGTTCATACTCCAAAACATGGGATGGGTCAGGCTAATATTTCCTCAGCAGTGATATATGGAAGACATTGTAGACGTCGGCCAGTTCGGGTGGCAGAGCAAGTCGGTAAGCCATGCTTCCAATACTTTCCAGGACTTCAAAAGGTCCAATGTCCAATGAATCATGGACTCAATTTCCCATTTTTATCGAATCTCATAACACCCTTGGTTGGTTATACCTTCAGGAAGACTCGATCTCCCACTTCAAACACGAGATCTCTTACTTCAAACACGAGATCTCTTTGGCGATTATCGGCGTCACTCTTTTGCCTACTTTGGACCGTCTTAAGCTGCTCTCTGATTAAGGAAACCTTCTCAGAAGTCATCTAAACTATTTCAGGCCCTAACACTTTTCTTTCGCCCACCTCATCCCAATAGATGGGTGACTTTCACTTCCTTCCATACAGGGCCTCATAAGGTGCCATCTCAATACTGGCTTGGAAACTATTACTGTAGGCAAATTCTATTAGAGGTAGATGGTCTTCCCAGCTTCCCTTAAAGTCAATAACATACGCCCTTAACATGTCCTCCAAGGTCTGAATCATTTTCTCTAACTGACCATCTGTTTGGGGGTGAAAGGAGGTGCTAAATGTAAGTCTGGTCCCCAAAGCTGATTGTAGACTTGCCCAAAATCTGTAGGTGAATCTAGTGTCCTTGTCTGACACAATGTTGATGGGCACCCCATTCAATCTCACAATTTCTCTGATGTACAACTGGGCTAGCTTATCTAGAGTATAGGTCATGCGAACTGGTAAGAAGTGAGCAGCTTTGGTTTACCGGTCCACCACGATCCAGATGTTGTCATGCCCTGCACTTGATTTTGGTAATCCAAAAACAAAGTTTATCATGATGTGTTCCCATTTCCATTCAGATATGGGTAGGGGTCGCAGTAGTTCAACATGTTTCTGATGTTTGCCTTTACTTGCTGGCACTTCAAATACCTAGCGACAAACTGTGCCACATCTCGCTTCATGTTGCTCCACCAAAAGGTCTTTTTCGAATCCTGATACATCTTTGTACTCCTTGGGGGTACCTTTTAGGACAACCCTTTTTACATTCTCGTCATTAGGAACACACACTCGGTCCTTACACCTTAACAAGTCATCACTGTTTATAGAGAAATCTTCTTGTCCTTCCATTTTCATTTCTTTAAGGATTTTTATTAGTTGGGGATCTCCTTTTTGGGCCTCTCGAATTCGTTGAAGGAGTTGGGGTTCCATCCTTAAACACATCATTCCTTCCCCTGCACTACGGGGCTAAGATGGGTGCCACTCCACCACATCCTCTAATAGCTTCATTTTTCGAACCATCAAATGTGCCACAGTGACCACAATCTTTTGACATAAGGTGTTGTCTACTACTTTAGTCTTGCTTGGTTGGAAATCAATTGTACAGTCATAATCATTCAATAAGTCCATCCATCTTCTTTGCCTCGTATTCAGCTCTTTCTGGAAAAATAGGTACTTGAGGCTCTTGTGGTCCGTGAACACCTTAAATTGGGCCCCGTAGAGATAGTGCCTCCATATTTTAAACGTGAACACTACTGCCACAAGCTCCAATTAGTGAGTGGAATAGTTCTGCTCATGCAGCTTTAGCTGCCTGAAGGCACAATCAATAACTTTACCTCTCTGCATAAGTACACATCCGAGCCCTTTATGGGATGCATCGGTATAAACCACAAAGTCTTCAATCCCTCAGGTAAGGCTAGTATTGGGGCTGTGACTAGTCTCTTCTTAAATTCTTGAAAACTCCTCTCACACTCTTTTGACCATATAAATTTTGTGTTCTTCTGGGTCAGTCTAGTGAGGGGAAGCGCTATCTTTGATAATCCTTCTACAAAGTGCCTATAGTACCCTGTCAGTCCCAGGAAGCTACGAACCTCTGTCACATTTATTGGCTTTTCTCAGTTAAGTAAAGCTTCGATCTTAGAGGGGTTGACTGTGATTTCATCCTTAGAAATAATATGCCCAAGGAAAGCCACAATGGGGAGCCAAAACTCGCTTTTTCTCAACTTAGCATACAATCTATTCGATTTCAAAGTTTGCAAGACAATCTTTAAATGTTGCTCATCTAATTCTCTACTCTTTGAATATACCAAGATATCATCAATGAAAACCATTATAAAGTCATATAGGAAGTGTCTAAATACCCTATTCATCAGAACCATGAACACTGTCGGGGCGTTGGTTAACCCGAACGGCATTACTAGAAATTCATAGTGAATGTATCGAGTTCTAAAAGCGGTCTTTGGAATGTCTCCCTCCTTGACCCGCAATTGATGATAACCAGATCTTAGGTCAATCTTCAAAAACACTTGGCCCCTTGGAGTTGGTCAAAGAGGTCACCAATTCTAGGTAGAGGGTACTTATTTTTCACATCACTTGGTTCAACTACCTATAGTCAATTCATAACCTTAAGGACCCATCCTTTTTCTTCACAAACAAGACTGGTGCACCCCAGGGTGACACACTAGGTTGGATGAATCCCTTATCCAATAATTCCTGTAACTGTTCTTTTAACTATTTCAATTCTGCTGGAGCCATACTATGTGAATCTTTGGAGATGGGAGCAGTGCCAGGTACTGCTTCTATCTCAAACTTGATTTCTCTTTCTGGAGGTAGGGATAACAATTCCTCTAGAAACACCTTCGGGTATTCTTTTACTACTGGTATCCCTTCCAACTGGGTTTGAACACCCCTATTCTCTACCACATAATCTAGGTACCCTTCACACAATTTAGACAGAAGGCAAGAGGCCCGGAGGGCAGAGATGAGGTGCAGTGGGGAATTGTCCCTAATGCCCTTGAAGTGTATTTCTGCTTGATCATGATATTTAGAGGTTACTGTCTTCTCATGATAGTTGACAGTGGCATGGTGTGTAAACAACCAATCCATGCCTAGAATCACATCAAAGTCTTGAATATCTAGGTGGATTAGATCCACAGGTAGGTCGCACTCGTCAATCATAAGCTTACACTGCCTATAAACCCTATTAGTTTCTATAGAGCCTCCCACAGGCGTGCATACTACTAAAGTATAATTGAGACATGCAGGTGCAACATTCATGTAACGGGCAAAATGGGGTGCAACAAAAGAGTGAGAGGATCTAGGGTCAATTAAGACTTTAGCATTAATATCACAAATTGAGAGCATACCTCTTATTACCAAGGTGGATGCCTTGACCTCTTATTCAGTGAGTGCAAACACTCATCCTTGAGTCTTCGGGCGATCCTCGGCCTTCATTATAGGGCAGTCCCTTGCTTAGTGGCAAGGTCTGCCGCATTTCAGACATACATTCTTCTTCCGGTAGCATTCCGCAGCAGTGTGATTGCTTCTCCAACAATAAGTACCAATCGGGCATCGGTCAGTGTCCATATTGCCCGAAAGACTCTTTGGGATTCTCGGGTTAGGTGGGTATGGCTTCCCTCTGGTGTTTCTCCTTGAAAATTGTCGGGGTTTCTTCCCAAACCTTCCCGACAGCACTGCTTCCATTTTTCCTTCCTTCCTTAACCTGTGATCCTCGTAGTCTTTTTCCATCTTTAGAGCATGGTCTACCATTGGGGTAAATGACTTTATATTGGCCGACATTACTCTACTCTTGATGTCTGGTCGCAAGCCCCTTTCAAATTTAGCTGCCTTTCGTGGCTTGGTATTTATGATGTGGGGCGCATACCTAGAGAGTTATGCAAACTCGACGACGTATTGTTCAACAGTCATACTCCCTTCCTAGAGTTCAATAAATTCTACTTCCTTCCTTTCCTTAACCGAATCAGGGAATTACTTCTTGTCAAATGCTGCCAAGAAGTTTTCCAAGTTGACCTCAGTCCCTGACTCCCTCCAAGTCTGCTTCACCATGTTCCACCAGTACTCTGCTTCCCCTTCTAGCATAAAGGCCCCTAGCCTGACTTTTTGCTCATCCGAGTAGTGTAACACCTCTAAGATCTTCTCTATTTGTTTTGTCCACCGCTCAACCTTCTCCACTCCTCCATGCCCCAAAAAGGTTGGGGGGTTCCATTCTCCTAAACCTCTTCATGAGGCTACTGTCATTCTGCTCGGGTGTAGGGGTAGACTGGGTTGGCATCGATTCCTTCATCATCTGGGTCATAGCCCTTAGAGTCCTATAAAACTCGCCGAGTGCCTCAATGTTGTCATTACTGAAACTCGCGTGTTGGGTATGAGCTCTCGGCATCCTTAACCTAGTCACAAGAACACCCAATCACTTGCCTACCCCAAACTAATCTAAGGACTCTCCTAAACTTCCTAAGCCAAGAATCCTATCTTGGCAGCTTTGATACCATATTTGTCACGACCTCGCCCCCAACCACCGTACCTTACACAGCGACAAGCGATCGAGCATGGGTTTGTAATCCAATGTAACGTTTGTCACTCAAGAAGGAGTGGATTCAACGCTTTTGTATTCGGTAATCGAGCAAACCATGGAGAAAGAACTAAAACAAAGACTCAGCTTGCTGATGAACATAGAAAATCCCAAAACACCAACATTCACATATAAAATCCTTTCAAAGTATTACATTCAGTTTGGGGCATCTAGGCCCAATATTACACATGTTCACAAAAAACAAAAACCCAGGGCCAACAGCCCATACGCACAGACAAAATTAAAACACATTCTTCGAGAAATCTAACTTCGACTTCCCGCCGCAGAACATGATTTCCAAGCCCTGAACCTGTGGCTATCAATCTACAAGGAGAAGAGAAATAATGGAATGACCTATACAGCCCAGTAAGTAGGTCTAGTGTTATGCATCTATCGTGATTCTATCTATGTGTAATAACAATTCAATCCATCCATATGAAGCCATAGTTTGACATATGTCAATATCAAGTCAAGACATCGAGTGTAAACATTTCATTTAAAAGATAGTTATCATTAAATCAGTGAGATCACAAGTATTCGATCAGTAAATTAGTTAATTATCCAATCATTGCAATACCAAACATTCCTTATACAAAAATTCAATTATTATCCACGCACTCCCTAGATCACTTACTCCTGCAGTAGAGTCCCTATCCATCAGGCTAAGCCAATCCCATTTCTTAAGACCTCCACCATCATATATGAGGGAGGATAATGACAAGTGGGTTAATCCACTTCGTATTATCCTCAACATACTCACACAGTCCCAAGCACGCATTGGGGGTCGATACGCCCTTGCCTTGGAAGGCATCAATCATTTCATTTCAGGAATCTAGGGTGCGACCCTCTATCCTCTCCCTCATTATACAGGTTAAGGGATATGCTGACATCACTTTCCGTACTACCTGTGAGTGTCCCAGCACGTAGCAGGCGATATCATAACAGCAACCACTACCGGTGAGTGTCCCACCGCGTAGTGGCCAATATCAAAATAAGCAATGGCCATCCATCACAATATCATAACAGTATCCACTACCGGTGAGTGTCCCACCGCGTAATGGTCAATATCAATATAAGCAATGGCCATCCATCATAGTATCATAATAATATCCACTACCGGTGAGTATCCCACCGTATAATGGTCAATATCAATATAAGTAACAACCATCCATTACAATATCATAACAATACCCACTACCCTAATTGTCCCACCACATAATGGTCAATATCATTATAAGAAATGGTCATCCATCATGTTTAAGCATTCAATTAATTCACATCAGTCAATATCTCATACAGATGAATCATATTTCATCATATCATCATATCATTTAGCAAAAGTCATTTATTTCATGAGCTTTCATAGGGCATTTACATTTAAATCTTCTCGATATCAATTGCCATTCATTATGAATTCATTTCATCACTATTGCGCTTGTGGCTTCTTTTTCCTCACATAGTGCAGTCATATGGCATCATTAACAAATCTTTATAGCACTAGCATGAGATTTATCTTTTGGCGTTTGAATTTATCATATATCAAGACAACTTAGTGTCACATGGGCATACAATTGATGCAGTGACAAGCAACAGTGACATGCCGCTCTTTGCGAGGGTGTGGCTCCGATTTAGGGGGAGTATCAGGATACCTTAAACATAAAACTTTGATCTAATACACAGAGCTTTACAAAATTAGTGATTTGAAGGAATTTGGGTGCCGTTTGGTGGGTCAATAGTTCAGTACAAGGTGAGCATTAGTTGCTGGAAATCTTCCCTGCAACAGTGCGCATCAACGTATTCACTCATTTCAGGTCATAATTCAAAATCCGTGGGGAGTTTCAAAAACCTCAAATCATGCAACTTTAAGTACATTCACAAACTTCTCCAATGGCGGTAATTTCAAGGTTTTTGGACACCATTTTCTTGGTCAAAAGCATTGCCCAAAGAGGGCCACAGTTTCTGGAAATAGTAGCGACTGTGAGCAGTGACATGCCTCGACATTTTAGGCCATATCTTTTCATCCATGTAAAATTTTATCATGACATAAAAAGTAGACATACATTGTAATAATCTTAAACTTTCAAAAAAAAAAAGAAGAAACTTTTAATACATGACAATTCGTTTGAACATGATGGTCCTTAGGGACCATCGTTACTTTTAAAAGCTTTTGGTTTAAAAGCTTTGTTGCTACCTTGCTCTTGCCATCTCCACTAGGGGACGTGGGCTTTACACGTTTAAAGCGTAAGCTAACGCTCACATCTGTAACGTAATAAAAGAATAATATAATATATTAGTAGAATTTAAGTTCAAAGAGGTAAGGACTCCTACCTTAGAAAACTTATGAGATTTTTCTCTTTGGTCGAAACACAGTGAACTCCTCTCTCTAGCCGAATTTTGATTGGAAGCTCCCTCTCAAATATTTGTATGTAAGTGACATCATCTTCCTAAAATATAGTCTGTTTTTAATAAATAGTGATATTTTCGTCTAGGATCTTTATTTTATAAGTTTTGTGTGTAAGTGACTTCATTATCTTGAAAAATAATCTGTTCTTTTAAAAAATGAAATGAAATAATTATTTCTGCTTATTATCATGAATTTTAAGCTCGATAAATTTTATGCGCACGCGACCTCATTATTTTGAAAAATAATCTTTTGAATAAAATTGTGATATTTTATCTATGTTAGAAATTTTAAATGCTGTAAATTCTTAGAAATAAATTTATTTATTTTTCTTGTCTATTGTTAGAAAATTTTAGATACTGTAAAATTATTAGAAATAAATGTGATAATTCTGCTTTTACTAAAATTGTGAGATTTCTCTCTACTGCTTTTTTTTATATTTAGACATTGTAAAATTCATGTGCAAATGATTGCCTTATTATCTGAAAATGGATATTTTTGCAATTGATTATAGCATTGTCTGTGAAATGTTTATTTGCGAATTGACATCCTATAAAATGTGATAATTCCATATTCTTGAATTTCTATAAGAGTTTTTCTATACATTGGCAATTATGCTAGAAGGTCTTTATGAACTTCTACCTTTCTAAATTTGAGCCCAAAATATTTGATTGGTTATTT
The DNA here is from genome assembly GCF_054954075.1 of Amborella trichopoda. NCBI lineage: Eukaryota > Viridiplantae > Streptophyta > Magnoliopsida > Amborellales > Amborellaceae > Amborella > Amborella trichopoda. The sequence goes on along the minus strand of NC_142337.1, from coordinate 27,414,594 downwards.
TTGAAATGTTATTAAAAGCAATTGCTATTAATGGTTTCAGTAAAATTCATATTAGTGATTTCAGTGATATGTTGAGCACATGATATTGCTGCTTTCTGATGTTTAAAGAGATTTAGAAATATTTTAAGTATGCAAGTGGACTCATCCGGTTCGCCTGTGAGGTATAAGTGGACCTATCCGGGACGCCGATAGGGATTAAGTGGACTCACTCGGTACGTCGGTGAGGTATAAATGAACTTGCAGGGATTAAGTGGACCTATCTGGGACGCCGATAGGGATTAAGTGGACCCATCAGGACGCTGATGGGGTATATAGGTGACTTATTTGGGACGCCAGTAGGGTATTTTGTGAAATCTTTTGAATTATGCACTGCCGTTAAAGTGTTATATGTATTTCAATTATTCGAATTATACATAATTATGCATTTATCGAAAGTGAAACTGTTGATGTATTTCTGTTAATAGATCTCCGTTTTGAAAATATTGATACCTTTCAATCATGATTATTTTTAGGATTATGATGATCACTTACTGAGTAACCAAACTCATCAAACTATGGTAAACATTTTTTCAGGATAACTGCGGTTTCATTTTGAGTGCTCGTCGGGATCAACTCTAGAAGATATTATTGTTGTGCTAGCTTAACGTTCTTTTGTTACCTTGTAGGAATTTGCCACTGTAAATTTTTGTTTTGACTGTCACATCTCAGGAATTTCAGTATTGCAAATTCTTGGGGTGTGACAGTTATGGTATCAGAGCAATAGGTTTAAGATTCTTAGGAAATTTAAAAAGAATGTACTTAAAATAATATTTATTGCGTGTACAAACCGGGACGAAGTTAAGATCCAGAATAGCTGAAGCTATTATGGAAAGAATTCACAAAGCCTTGGAAAATATGGTTACTCTAATGCAACATCAGATGGAAAACAACAATCCACCCAGGCAGTCATTTACGGGAAATGGTGGGAGTAATATCGAGCAATTTAAGAAATTGAACCCACCTTCTTTTAAGGGTGCTGGAAACCCACTGGAAACCGAGGGATGGATTATGTAATTGGAAAAAATATTCGAGGTAATGGAATGTCCTGATGATAGAAAAGTGGCCTTGGCAGTCTTTATGCTAAAAGGTAAAGCACAACACTGGTGGCGAATGGCAAAAGGAGTGTTGGTCAAAGAAAATAAACCCTTGACTTGGGAAGTATTTCTAGAGGCATTTAATGAAAAGTATTTCCCAGATTTTATTCGTGACAAAAAAGAAATGGAATTTTTGAAATTAATCCAAGGAAATCGGACAGTAGCACAGTACGAGGCCAAGTTTACTGAATTGGCTAGGTTTGCACCACATATGATTAACAATGAGGCAAGAAAGGTGAAAAAATTTGAAAGGGGTCTCAGGCCAGCTATCAGAAGCAGGATATCAGTCTTGAAAGTCAGAACTTATGTTGAAATAGTGGATCGAGCCCAAATTGTTGAAAAAGATTTTGAAGATTACCAAAAGACGAAAAATCAAAAAAGCCATGTTATACCCACACCATCTCATCGACAACAGTTTGAAAGGGCAAACAAGAAGCCAAGGCCCTTGCCACTTCAAAGCCCAATAGAACCATGTAAGAAATATGGAAAACCATGGATCCAGCCCTTGTTATTGAAATACCGGAGCCTGTTTTAAATGTGGAAAATTGGGACACCATATTAGACAATGTCCTAGCTTACGAATGCAACAGCTTCCAAAGCGGGGAGAGATAGCTCAAAAGCCGCAGATGAAGGGAAGAGTATTTGCAATCACCGAGCAAGACGCTCAAGCCTAAAAATCAATGATCCAAGGTACTCTTATTATCTTCCAAAAAGTAGCTCATATTTTGATTGATCCTGGTTCTACTCATTCATTTGTGTCATCACACTTTGCATGCCACTAAAAGGTAGAATCAGAACAATTAGAATACATTCTAGAGGTAGCCACACCGATGGGAATTTCACTTGACACTAATATAGTGTACAAGTCCTGTGTAATAAAGATAGAAGAAAAGAAACTGTTGATTGATTTAAAACTCTTGAAAATTTAAGATTTTGATGTAATCTTAGGCATGGATTGGCTTTCTGCATACCATGCAAGTATTGATTGTTATAAGAAAATGGTTACCTTTAGCATTCTGAATCAACCAGTATTTTACTTCAATGGTATCAAAGAAGACTCCCCATCGTATTTAATCTCTTGTATTCGAGCTAATCGCCTCCTTCGAAAAGGGTGTCAAGGCTTTCTTGCTTATATCAAAGAAGATAGGAAGGAAGAAATAAATTTGGATACCACTCCGGTTATCCGAGAATTTCCCGACGTTTTTTCAGAAGAATTGCCAGGATTACCGCCTGACAGGAAAATTGAATTCTCCATTGAATTATTGCCAGGGGTAGCGCAAATTTCTAAGGCACCTTATAGAATGGCACCTGCAGAACTTAAGGAACTGAAACAACAATTGGAAGAATTATTAAGTAAAGGTTTTATCAGGCCCAGTGTGTCACCTTGGGGTGCTCCTGTACTGTTTGTCAAAAAGAAAGATGGGACTATGAGATTGTGTATTAATTATAGACAGTTGAATGAAGTGACAATGAAAAATAAGTATCCATTACTTAGAATTGATGATTTATTTGATCAATTACAAGGATTACAAGTGTTTTAAAAAATTGATCTTAGATTTGGATACCATCAGCTTAAGATTAAAAGTGAAGATGTTCCCAAGACAACTTTCAGAACAAGGTATGGCCATTATGAATTTTTAGTCATGCCTTTTGGATTAACCAATGCACCGGTTGCATTTATGGATTTGATGAATCGGATCTTTAAGCCCTTTTTGGATAAATTTATTGTGGTATTCATCTATGATATTTTAATCTATTCCAATAATCAGAAAGAACATGAGCAACATGTAAGAATGGTATTGCAAATATTAAGAGAAAAGAAATTGTATGCCAAACTTAGTAAATGTGAATTTTGGCTTGAACAAGTGATATTTTTAGGACATGTCATATCAAAGGAAGGTCTATCAGTTGATCCTTCAAAGGTTGAAGCCGTTGTTAATTGGAAACAACCAAGTAATGTGATTGAAGTTCGAAGCTTTTTGGGATTTGGCAGGATATTACATAAATTTGTAGAAGGATTTTCTCGAATCGCAACCCCATTGACTCGATTGACACAGAAAAATGTCAAATTTGAGTGGACAAGTGAATATGAGGAGAGTTTTCAAGAACTAAAAGTTTGATTAACTTCAGCATCTATTTTAACTATTCCTAAGAGGAGTAGGGGATTTGTGATTTATAGTGATGCTTCAAATAAAGGCTTGGGCTATGTATTAATGCAATATAGGAAAGTAGTGGCATATGCATCTAGACAGCTGAAAGAATATGAGAAAAAATATCCAATTCATGACGTGGAGCTAGCTGCAATAGTATTCGCTTTGAAAATATGGAGGCATTATCTATATGGTGAGCAATTCGAAATATACACGGATCATAAGAGTTTGAAATACCTCTTCTCTTAGAACGATTTAAATATGCGGTAGATAAGATGGATGGATTTCTTAAAAGATTATGATTGTACAATCCATTATCATTCAGGAAAAGCTAATGTTGTGGCCGACGCTTTAAGTAGAAAATCTACGGGAGTCTTTGCTTATCTAATGATCCAAGAAATGAGATTGTTAGAGGAAATAGTGGATTGGCATCCGACTCTGTCTATTAATGGTGTGGTAAGTATGATTGCCAACATTAAGACAGAACCCTAATTAATCTAACAGATTCGATTGGCACAAAAGAAAGACCCTCAGCTTATAACAATTATAGAAGAGGTGAAGCAAGGAAAAAGAGATGAATTCTCTATATGTAAGTGACATCATCTTCCTGAAATATAGTCTGTTTTTGATAAATAGTGATATTTTCGTCTAGGATCTTTATTTTATAAGTTTTGTGTGTAAGTGACTTCATTATCTTAAAAAATAATCTGTTTTTTTAAAAAATGAAATGAAATAAGTATTTCTGCTTATTATCATGAATTTTAGGCACGACAAATTTTATGCGCACGCGACCTCATTATTTTGAAAAATAATCTTTTGAATAAAATTGTGATATTTTATCTATGTTAGAAATTTTCAATGTTGTAAATTCTTAGAAATAAATTTATTTATTTTTCTTGTCTATTGTTAGAAAATTTTAGATACTGTAAAATTATTAGAAAAAAATGTGATAATTCTGCTTTTATTGAAATTGTGAGATTTCTTTCTACTGCTTTTTTAATATTTAGACATTGTTAAATTTAGGTGCAAATGATTGCCTTATTATCTGAAAACGGTTTTTTTTGCAATTGATTATAGCATTGTTTGTGAAATGTTTATTTGCGAATTAACATCCTATAAATTTTGATAATTCCGTATTCTTGAATTTCTATAAGAGTTTTTCTATACATTGGCAATTATGCTAGAATGTCTTTATGAACTGCTACCTTTCTAAATTTGTGCCCAAAATATTTGATTGGTTATTTTTGAAATGTTATTAAAAGCAACTGTTATTAATGGTTTCAGTAAAATTCATATTAGTGATTTTAGTGATATGTTGAGTACATGATATTGCTGCTTTCGGATGTTTAAAGAGATTTAGAAATATTTTAAGTATGCAAGTGGACTCATCCGGTTCGTCGGTGAGGTATAAGTGGACCTATCCGAGATGTCGGTAGGGATTAAGTGGACTCATCCGGTACACCGATGAGGTATAAGTGGACCTGCAGGGATTAAGTTGACCTATCTGGGACGTCGATAGGGATTAAGTGGACCCATCAGGACGCTGATGGGGTATATAGGTGACCTACTTGGGATGCCAGTAGGGTATTTTGTGAATTCCTTTGAATTATGCACTGGCGTTAAAGTGTTATATGTATTTCAATTATTCGAATTATACTTAATTATGCATTTAATTTAAGTGAAACTGTTGATGCATTTCTGTTAATAGATCTCCTTTTTGAAAATATTGATACCTTTCAACCATGATTATTTTTTGGATTATGATGATCACTTACTGAGTAGCCAAACTCATCAAACTATGGTAAACATTTTTTAGGATAACTGCGGTTTCATTTTGAGTGCTCGTCGGGATCAACTCTGGAAGATATTATTGTTGTGCTAGCTTAACTTTTTTTTGTTACCTTGTAAGAATTCGCCACTGTAAATTTTTCCTATCAAGAGATATATATATGTTTTGACTGTTTCATCTCAAGAATATCAGTATTGCAAATTCTTGGGGTGTGACATACATGCCTTTCATTCGAGGCCGATTTGGTCTCATTTGGATGTCATTTAGCCATCAAACACTTTCATGCAAAACAGTCATAGTTCTGGAAATTTTTATTCTTAAATAAACATTCTTTTAAAGAACACTTAATATTTCATGGCCAAGGTACACTTTGGGTGTGGAACCTTGTTCATGTTAGCAAGGCTCCCAGTTAGCCATTTCATGAGTTTCCATAAATAAAAAGGATCATAAATGTTAAAAAAGCAGTCATGGCATTGAGAGGCACGAAAACTGAAATTTCAGCCTCATGTTAACCCATTCATGCTTCACATTCTTCATTCTATCATCCTACTCATTATAATTATATGTTCTTTGTACTTTACATAAACTATGCATGCATAGAAGCTAAACCCACTTACCTTAACTCCCATGGTATCTCAAATCCACACTCACACTCACATCCTTCATGAGCTCTCCCTAGCTCCACCAATGGGCTGTCTTTAAGGGGCCGCAGTGAAATCCACACTAGGCTCGCATCGTTCACGCTACTCACTCACATAGCCGACGATGCTCACTTACACAACCGACATTGACCCTCCACAAGCGGCGCTGCTCTTCTCTCTCTCTCTACTCAGGCGACTGTAGGTCATGAATTCACAGACGGCGATGGGTCTCTTTACACAACCGACACTGCATTTTCCTCTTACGCATCTGGCACTGCGTTTTCCTCTTACACAACCGGTCCTATGTTGTCCTCTTACGCAGTTGGTTAGGTGCCCCGATCTCGCCCTTCGGATCTAGGTGATCTGGCGGCACGTGTCCCGGGTTTATGGTGAACCTGGGATTTGAGATGGCTCTCTCAAAACCTTGCTCGAGGGCAAGGGCAGGTATACCAACCAATTAGAGAGGAATTTTAGGTGGGTTCTGGTAATGCACATTCACATGAGGAGGCAATGAAGTGCAAGGTTCAATGAAAGATAGAAAATAGAAGAGAGCTTGACGTGGAGGTGAGACTAACATGACAACCAGAAGTTACCGACTCGGAGTGGTAGTAAGACAGGCATGATTCTCAAGACCAGCACAGCGACAATACTACTCAAAATCGAGTTCATCGTGTCGGTTATAGGCTAGGTCTACCCTCAGTCAAGTGAGAGGAGAAAGAGGTGAAGTGGAGAGAACGAGACGGCAAAGAGAAAAGGAAAGTCTGAACGCCAATAGGCATGGCGGTGGGTAATGCAAGGAGATGGCGCATCCCTTGTGGACGGTGCTAGCTCCTGACAATGCACACGACGATAATCTCTCCCAGGTTGCATGGCGAGAGGCATGGGACATAGGGAGAACTACGATGTACACCGATCGCGCGGAGGAAGCTCACGGACGGCGATGAGTGTCGCCAGAGCCTTTAGTGGGCGGCGATAGATATTGGTCATCTCAGCTAGACGTGCAGTAGAGAAAGACCCCTGAAGGCGGCAACAAGCTTCACCTTCTGGGCTCTTTGTCGAGTCGTCATAGCTACATCTGTGGGCGGTGATAGGCAGCTCCGTCTACAGACTTCACTGGAAGAAAGAGATAGATGAATAGAAGGGGAGGGGGACTCGTGCATAGCATTGCCATCGCCATGCACAATTTCTGGGACCGAGGGAGAGGCATGCACGGCATTGCCACTGCAGTGCAAGACCTCTACAAGGAACTCAGACGAAGAAGAGGGAGAAGAGAGGGGAGAAGAGGGAGAAGAGAGGGGAGAAGAGAGAGAGAAGAAGAAAAAATGAAGAGAGAGAAGTTTTACCTCAACTTAGAGGTAAAATTTCTCTCACCTCACTCTCTCTCTCAAACGTGACACCACAATGGTAAGAAAGAGCAACTTGTATTAAGTGAAAACTCTCTCTTGTGTTTGTGTGTGCCATCCTTTTTTATGTACAATAATGGTACGTATATATAGAAGTATGCCCCAAACAGAGGTGGATGATCAAAAGTAACTCTAATTGCTTGAAATTAAGTTTAAATTGAATTAAAAGAAATTAAAAAATAGGGTGAAAAATGAATGATTTGCCCGTTCTTAACAAGTTGTGGAATTTCATAACAGTCCATGTGTTGCCCTAGCACTTGCGTGATCTTGCATGGCTGATCCGGGGTCGTTCTGGTGCCTGGTTGATCGTATGATGATTGTTTTCTTGTAGGGCTCGACATGGCATTCGATTTGATACCAACTTCACGCCATGGATCGTGTTATTCGTGCACGATCATGTGACTTAAAATTTGGGTAGATCTTGAAACTTTGGATTGATAGTGTGTTCATTCCTTGATGTTTTTATGTGTTTTCTTCGCTGAATCACACTGAGTATGCCACTACGATCACGGGGCATCAAACGCAGCTCGATTCTGTGGCTGAACAAAAATTTTGCAAGTTTGAAATTTTGGCTAGAATCAAGGATTCTGATGACGGAATTTACAGTCAGATCGTTGGCTTCATGTGTAGAATTCGACCGTTAATCATGTACGGAGTTCGGGTTAAAGATAGCCAGAGACCTTACGCCTGTAATATAATTGGTCTCACATCGATCGGGCTCGCAAACGGAGTGATTTGGCCACTTGAGCGAGGTACGACACAGCTGAATTTTCTGCACTTTTCTTCATGGATCATCAACTTCTCTCTAGTTTTCTTCGCGCATGGGTATCGTCACGGGGCGTGTTTCATATCGAATCACTCGTCTTAACTAGACGAACATGCTCATCAAATTTGAGAGCGATCCAACTTAGGACAAGTAAGATATGAGCATCAAAAGTCACTAGTCGTAGCTGTCCCTTCAATGGTGTAGTGTTGCAGGGTGGCCGCACAGGAATAGCGTGCGGCTTCTCCTGTTTCACTCTTTCATCTATAACTTCTTCCTAGAATGTCCGTTTGAGCTGAAACTTGACATTTGGGGGTTTGCAACCATATCGGATCCAATGGTAGTGGTCCCATAGGATTTTGAGACACTAAAAATATCGCTCTAGTTATAGGGGTCCTTTTTGAGATGCTAGAGGCCGATTCTATTGAAATATTTTCTCAGTTTGTACTGCCTTAGATATGTCTAAACGCGACGAAACTTAACAGAAGACCCTTGAGAGACCTCATGAAGATCTTGGCCATTTCTGGGGCTGTTCTAAGATTGTCTGAATTTCCACTACCTGCTAGGCCTTTATTGAGCGGGGGCCCGATGTTGATGTAAAATACCTTCCAACAACATGCCCCGTTGAATGTTGTGTTTCGAGAGAATCTAGAAGTGCAATAATTCAGGAAGTTTGTGGGATTTTTTAAGAGTCCATACCCTCAAGAGACTATCTTTGGTTCTGGATCATGAGGCCTTTGTCAAGACCTCCTCGTACAGAACCAGGCCTTTTTTGAAGGCCAAATGCTTCGAACCTTCACTCAACGTTGTTTTCTGCTACACCAGGTTTGCTTTTGATGCTCAAGGTATTTCCTGTTGGTCCCGTCTAGTGGGGTCCAGTCGGGGGGCATCTGACCTAACCCTGAAAGTCTTGTCCCATGTAGGCTAGGGGGTTTGACGAAGACTACCTTGAAGCCTGTGGCAAGTTAAACCCTGGCTTCATCAGTTTCTTACATTTTTTGATGGCTCTTAGCATTTACGGAGCGATCTTTTGGTCATCGTCCTCACCCTCAAGGACTCTCTGTGGTTCTGGGGCATGAGGCCTTTGTCAAGACGTCCTCATACAAAACCAAGCCTTTTTGAAGGCCAAGTGCTACGACCCTTCGATTGGTGTTGTTTGCTGCTACACCCAGTTTGCTTTTGATGGTCAATGTATCTCTTGTAGGTCCCGTCTAGAGGGGTCCGGTAGGGGGCTTCTGACGCAACCCGAATGTCTGGTCCCATGTAGGCTAGGGGGTTTGGCTAAGACTAACCTAAAGCCTATGGCAGGTTAGACCCTGGCTTCGTCAGTTTCAGAGGGATCTTTTGGTCATCATCCTCACCCTCAAGGACTCTTGTTGTTGTCGAACTGGGGAGATCTTATGTGGCTCTCACTCCCTGATGAGCCATGAAACCAAAGAGATCTTTTGTGCTCTCACTCCCAGATGAGCCATTTTTTCATGTGACTGGATGCTAGCTTTTGAGGATTTTAGTCAGACCTCAATAGCATTGTGACCATTTTGAAATTGAATGTCAGCTGAGGCGATATTCGTGCGTCAACTTATCTTGTTGGTCCAAGCGCCCTTTCATGTTTCACTTGAATAGGAGAAGTGGCGCCGTGAAGACGATTTTCACCAACTTTTGTCATTTTTGGGCTCTTTTACCCAAGACCTGTGGTCATGTCCACCCTTTTCATCCATTTTTGCCCACGGTGCCCTTTTGGGGTTTTCAATGTGCCTAGGTTTCTTTTTCCACGAAACTCTTTTTCTCTTGGTTTTGTGGCCATGCCCATCCATCATTTTTACTCATGGCATTCCCTTGTCCAGTTGTACACCATGCCCGTTTTGTGTGTCTTAGGGTTGTTGCTTCGAGACGTGTGTGAAGACTTTTAATGTCATGCGGTCAGGATGCACACTATAGTTTAAGGTCATACAACTGGACCGTACTAATAAGGATTGGAAGTCTATAGATGCCCCAAAGTGAGTTTGGTGATGACTTTGACTCACTTGGGAGGATGGCATGAAGTTGCCTATGGAGAGTTGATTGGATGGTAGGTGAAAGGTGCTGACCAACTAGCTGACGGTGAATATGGATGTCGAGATGGCTTGCTGTTTGGTGAGCATGGGTAAGACTCACTAGAGATGATGAAAGATGGTGAAGGTGGCCCGTGCACATGAATGGGGTGGCTAAGGAAGACATGCATGGAGATAAACGTAAAAGGCGTGTGTGCCTAAGTAGGCTCACTGGGGAGAAGAAGAGGGTACGCTCACAAATATGGGTCGGTTAGGGAAAGCGTGCAGAAGATGCACATGAAAGGGGTGTGCAGTTAACGGGGGCATGTTTTAAGGTTGCACTTCCCAAACATGGGCAAAGAAGTTTAACATCATGCGGTCAGGACGCGTAATATGGTTTAAGGTCATATAGCTTGGACCGTGGTTATGCAGTTTTAGGTCATGCAACCAGGATCGTGCAGTTTAAGGTCGTGCAATTAGACCTCTGCTACAGTTTAGGGTCGTATAGTTTGGACCACGGCTAAGCAGGTTAAGGTCATGCAGCATGGACCAAGGCAGTGCAGTTTAAGGTCATGCAGCACGGACTGTGGCTGTGCAGTTTAAGGTCATGCAATGTGGACCATGGCTGTGCAGTTTAAGATCATGCAATGTGGACCATGGCTGTGCAGTTTAAGGTCATGCAATGCGGACCATATAGTTTAAGGTCGTGCGACTAGACCTTTGCTATAGTTTATGGTCATATAGTTTGGACCATGAGTGTGGGTCACCATGTAGATGAAGCTCCATGGGGGATAGGTCTGTGGATAGCCATCTGCTTCCCTAGGGATAATGATAGTTAAGGCTACACACCAGTAGGGAGATAAAGAAGGTGGTGCCACTCGAGGAGTGGCAGACGGAAAAGACTTCGCTGGGGATTAGAACAGCCAGTGTGACTTCACGGGGATAATGAATACCAGTGTACATGGAACTCTGACATGCCAGTGCACAGATGAACCCCACCGTGGGTTGAAGGGAAAAGAATGGCCCTAATTATCGGGAGATGATGGGGTGAGTACGACCCTTGCATACATCTAACTCCGTTGGGGGTCAAGGTGGAGTTATGCGTATGGACCATTTGTCACACTATGCGTTACTGTTTTAGGGTCTTATAGCTTGGACTATGGTTATGCAGTTTAAATTCATACAGCTAGGACCATGCAGTTTGCTACAGTTTAGGGTCGTATAGTTTGGACCATGATTGCACAATTTTGAGTCATATGACAATGGCTATAGCTGTGTAGTTTAGGGTCATGCAACACGAACAGTCGCTATAGTTTAAGGTCACATAGTTTGGACCATGGTCGCACAGTCTCGAGTCATGTGGCAAGGACTATGGCTGTGCAATTTAGGGTCATGCAGCACGGACCGTCGCTATAGTTTAAGGTCATATAATTCGGACCATGGTCACACTGTTTTGAGTCAAGTGGCAAGCACTATGGCTGTGCAGTTTAAGGTCATGCGGTCCCGACCGTCGCTACAGATTAAGGTCATATAGTTCAGACCATAGTCACACAGGTTTGAGTCATGTGGTAAGGACTATGGTTGTGTAGTTTAGGGTCATGCAGCCCGGATTATTGCTACAGTTTAAGGTCATATAGTTTGGACCATGGTCGCACAATTTTGAGTCATGTGACAATGACTACGGTTGTGCAGTTTCGGGTCACATAGCCCAGACCATCGCTACAGTTTAAGGGCATATAGTTCAAACCATGGTCGCATAGTTTTGAGTCATGTGACAAGGACTATGGTTGTGCAATTCAGAGTCATGTAGCATGGACCGTCGCTACAGTTTAAGGTCATATAGTTTGGACCATAGTCGCACAACTTTGAGTCATGTAATAAGGACTATGGATGTGTAGGTTATGGTCATGTTGCCCGAACCGTTGCTACAGTTTAAGGTGATATAGTTCGGACCATGGTGGCATAGTTTTGAGTCATGTATCAAGGACTATGACTGTGAAGTTTAGGGTCATGCAGCATGGACCGTCGTTATAGTTTAAGGTCATATAGTTCAGACCATGGTCGCACAGTTTTGAGTCATGTGACAAGACTATGGCTGTGAAGTTTAGGGCCATGCAGCTAAGACCGAGGACGTGGTGAGGAAGTGCGACTTCATGGGGAATAGAGTCTTCACCAGAGACTTGGCTCCTTGAGGAGTAAGGTTGTGATTCAGGGAATGAACTTCCTGAAGATTAGGGATGATGGTCCGGAGGGGAGTGTCAAGGCATGCGCGTGACACCAAATGTGGAGTGGCACATGCATCAGTAAGCCTAGGTTAGGTCCCTTGCTGAAGCACCCGACAGTAGGCTTCGACATTCCATGCGGTGATTATCTTTGGACGAGATGCGCTCGGCGATGACCCCTGGATGACACACGTGAAAATAATCTCTGGACGAGATGTGCGATGATAGTCTCTGGTCCAGGCGCTCTGTAAAATTCTTGATGGGATGTGCGGCACTAGCCGTCTGATGAGGCACACGACGCAAGTCTTGATGAGGTATGTGACGATGATACTTCGGGTCTCGGGCTTGGCTCGCCTCGGCCTGGTCTTATCGCCATCAAAAGCTGGGGACAAGAGCGTCATTCAGAGTTTGTCGGGGGCAGTCTTTGGTACTGTAGAGTATAAAAATGGGAGAAACCCCAGCTTATTGTTTTATCGAAGGGTAAAACAATAGGAAGCTTTTTAGAGAGAGAGAGTCAAAGCTTCTGGCGAGGGTTTTCCGGCGAGCACTTCATAGCCAAAACTTGCAGAGATAGGTCTTTAGGGATTTTTTTGGCGAGCTTCAGGAGGTGCTAAGCTTTGTAGTAAGATTGCGAACCTTTCTGGGAAGTGCAGAGGATTTATGAGCAAGGAACAGGGCTTATCAGGGCCTTAGCAGGATTCGTAGAGGTACCCTGCCAAAGTTCCAGTGCCCCTTCGATCATTCTATTGCTAAAGGGGAGGTCGTAGAGAGTTCAGAGGGCTTTTTCAGCTCTTTGGTTGTTGGAGGAGAAGGAGAAGGGGCTGCATTGAGTTTACCGTAAACTTTGCTAAATTCTGGTAAGCTTTGATGAACTATTGAAGTGGGAAACCAGAGACAAGGGCAATCCGCAGGGTCGCAAGGAAGCTTTCAGGGATTTTTGGTAGTTTTTCGCTAACTCTAGCAACGAGCAGAAGGCGAGAAGGATTTTCCTTGTGGGCGTGGTGAATTCCCTATGAAACCCGAAGGATTGGGGGATCGTAACGGTCGAGGAGGTGAGGAGTCGTAGGACAGTGAACGTTCACCCTCCGCAAGGGGGGCGACAGGCCATGCTGCAAGTGTTAGGCAGCGTGTCTGGATTTCAAGGGTTGCACGTACGGTGCATGCTGACAACTGGAGCGAGGCATTAAGGCGCCTTGGTTCGCGGGACTTCGATAGCTTAGCTGATCGCGAGACGGTGATTCCCTCTCAGTGGTAGACGGTGATAGTTCTGCCCTTGGTTGTGATACGACGATTCCATCTCAGTGAGCAAATGGTAATAGTCCTGCCTTTGGTGATAATTAGTTTCCTCTGACAAATGTCTTCTCGCCAATCAGTCAAGGTTCTAAAGCTGCCAGGAGGTGGACCTCTTCAAGTAGGGGCCTTATGGTTATTAAGGATGAGGAGCCTCTTATTATTGAAAATGAATTGCATCTCTTTCCTCAACCTCCTGTCTCTGGTGGTGAGGGCGAGTATGACCTGATAATCATGAGCAACAAGGTGATTCCTCTTACCACCTTGAGAGGGGGTCGTGCATCTTCTGCTCGAAGGGAACCTATCATAGGCTTGGCTTTCGTAGTCACCTCCTTTTCGAGACAAGTTATTCATCCTTTTGTCTAGCGCATTCGGGGAGGCTTTGTTGTTTCGCAGGCCATGATGCCTTTCCTTGCACAACTTACCAAGCTCAATAGCTGTAATGTTTCTGCAGGCAACAACCGTGATCTTCTTAGAGCCGCCTATCAACTACCGGGCTTCTCTCTTTGAGCTGATCATGTTCCCCATTTTGGCGAAAAAGATGCTAAACAACCTTTTAGACTTCGAGGTTCCTTGGGTAGAGTTGTTCAAAACGAAGGTGACTGAAATGGCTCAACAGGCCCAGGAAGAAGAATCAACTTCTATTGAGATGTATCCCTCCATTAGGAGTTTACTTAAGTTCTTTCTCGAGCCTCTGACTGTCACTGATTCCGTGGCGGCATACTTAGGTATCCTCATAACCAACTTGATCATGCATCAATTCGTTCCCCAGAGTTCGCGATTTTACCTTCGGAGGTTCCCTCAATTGTTAAAGAAATCGCATGCTTTGAGAATGAGGATGACATGGCGATTCTTGAATGCAACATCAACGATCTGAAGGGCTTGCTTATTGTTGCCTAGGAGGTAGGAAATTACCCATTCTCTCTTCAATTGGTACATGGGGAATACCCTCCTTTGGTCAGAAAGCTCGCTCTCCTCTAGGCGGCAGCCCTGAAGGACAGAATCAAGTGGACACAACAAGACCATTATAGGCTTAGTCTTGAGGCTTGAGTGGACATTCTTGTTTATAACCCTTTGTACACCAATTCTTGGTTTTCTATAACATCGATAATGGTATGAATTTTTTGTTATATGAATGAAGTGTCCCTTTTTTGCTTAAAGTGTTTGTGCGACATGTCTTTTGCTCTTTTGTCTTCCTCTTTTATTGCTTCCACCCTTTCATGGTTTGAGATGGGAAAGAGTAGCCCACTCCTTGCTTCATCTTGTGGCAACCTGCTGTGGCTTTAATAACCTCGAATGAGGGTGCAGTTGCTGCCTCACCCCTGAGTGTTTGATTACAGAGGGGCTCATAAGTCATGGCCCTCATGATTTGATGAGCCTACTCACTGTAATGCTCCAGTCTGGGGGAGCTTTGGCTTCGATTCGAGGTGCATTGGTCTTGAGCTCATCATAAGTCTTAGTCTTAGGGACAAGCTCCTTTAAGTGCTTTGAAGCGATGTGCATAGCCTTTAGCTGATTTTGGAGGTTACGCACCCCGCTTCTCAGCTCCACCATGGGGTCTTGTTCCTGAGAGCCAAAGGGTTGAATCTTGTCAGCCTACACTTCCTCGACAACCCCAGAGAAGTGTAGGACCTTCTTTTGACTGCAGGCGATATCATTGTTCAAGGAGGAAAGAATTTGGAGCACCTTCCATGTGGAGGTTGGTGCACTAGTTCTGCCTCTAGGAGAGCGATGGGGACATGCAAAACCTTTTGTTGGTATGATGTATAGGTGATCCTTGGTGTTGGAAGGTCCACCTTTGGGGCTTCCTTGGGCCTAGGGGCTACTTCTGTCTCGTTGCTTTATTCTAGTGAATTAGAAGTAAAGGGAGAAGCTTCATCCTCGAGAGAGGATACCAGGACCTTGGAGAGGTGGCAAGGTATACTTGGGTAAATGGGGGTCAAAGGGAGGATCTTGCCTTATCTTTCCTCTTCTTTGAACATATCTATGATCATTCGCCCCAGATCCTTAATGTCATCATGAGATGAAGGTCCTATCTCTCTCACAGACTTTCGGTCACCATCTTTTGGATTTTTTGGTGCTAGAAGGTTTGTGAAATAGTACTTGGCATCGGCGTAGTGAGTTTCAGCTACAGGGAACGATCTTTTGTCAGCATAGACCATGTGTTGTAGTCCATCTCGACTGTACTTGAACCATTGGTGGAGCATGGAAGGAAACACCCCCTGATAGTGAAGCCAAGGTCGACCAAGCAGGACGTTGTAAGAGTTATTGATGTCGATTATGTGGAACTGAGCGCAATCATTGAGATCACAGATCTTGAGGCGAAGACATACTGTGCCGGCTAGTTTTTCTCCTGACTGGTTGAACCCTTGCACAGTGATGTGGGTAGGAGTGAGGTTGTCAAACCCTAATCCTAGTCAGGTGAGAATCCTTCTTGGGATCAGGTTAACTATTTACCCTCTGTCCAGCATGGTCCGATTGAGAGGGTAGGCATGCAGTTCACCATTCACGAAGAGGGGTCGATTGTGGAATTTTCCTCACAACTGAAAGTCATCTTCAGAAAAGGATATTGCTAGGAACCCACTTAGAATGCTTGGGTCAACCTCAATAGGTTCTACCTCAGCCTCGTACACCTCTGGGTTAGAAAGAGCTTGGACCAGATCCATACGATAGTCTTTAGACAATAGGACGGCATCAAAGGTACTTAAAAGGGCTGGAAGCTTTCTCAAGTGCCCAATTACATCTTACTTCACTTTATCCTCATTAGTCTTCTATATTCCTGATCCAGTCACTAGTGTAGGTGGTAGGGTAGGTTTAAGAACGGGCTTTGGTTGAGTTCTGGTTTGTGACACTGGCTGACTTTGTTCAGCCTGGTGCGGTCTGGGTTGATGGGGTAGTATTAGGAGTCTGTACTATGGATGTAGAGGTTTGAGGTTTAGTTTTAGGGTAAAATGAAGGATCAGGAAGTTTGAGGACCTTGAGGTGTGGGCTGTCACTTCTTTCCCAATCTTAGACCCATTTTCCCCGTGCTAGTTGGTACTTCCAAGATTTGCACTGTCACACCTCAAGAATTTACAATACTGTTATTCCTGAGATGTGACAGGCAAAACATATATACATCTATTGATCGGACAAATTTACAATGGCAAGGTCTTACAAAGTAAATAAAGAAAGCTAGCACAACAACAGTATCTTCCAAGGTTGATCTTGACTAGCACTCAAAATGAATCCGCAGTTATCTTGAAAAATGTTTACCATAGTTTGATGAGTTTGGCTACTCAGTAAGTGATCATCATAATCCCAAAAATAATCATGTTTGAAAGATATCAATATTTTCCAAAATGAGATTTATTAACAGAAATGCATCAACAGTTTCACTTTCAATAAATGCATAATTAAGTATAATCCGAGTAATTGAAATGCTTATAACACTTTTAACGGCAGTACATAATTCAAAGGATTTCACAAAATACCCTACTGGCGTCCCAAGTAGGTCACCTATATACCCCATCAGCGTCTTGATGGGTCCACTTAATCCCTATCGGCGTCCCAGATAGGTCCACTTAATCCCTGCAGGTCCACTTATACTTCACCGGTGTACCGGATGAGTCCACTTAATCCCTACCGGCGTCCCAGATAGGTCCACTTATACCTCACCGGCGAACCAGATGAGTCCACTTGCATACTTAAATTATTTCTAAATCTCTTTAAACATTCGAAAGCAGCAATATCATGTACTCAACATATCACTGAAATCATTAATATGAATTTCACTTAAACCATTAATAACAGTCACTCTCTATAACATTTCAAAAATAACCAATCAAATATTTTGGGCTCAAATTTAGAAAGGTAGTAGTTTGTAAAGGCATTCTAGCATAATTGCCAATTTAATATGTATAGAAAAACTCTTATAGAAATTCAAGAATACGGAATTATCACAATTTATGGGATATCAATCCACAAATGAACATTTCACAACAATACTATAATAAATTGCAAAAATGTCAATTTTTAAATAATAAGGCAGTCATTTGCACATGAATTTTACAATGTTTAAATATTCAAAACAGTAGAAAGAAATATCACAATTTTACTAAAAGCAGAAATATCACATTTATTTCTAACAATAAACAAGAAAAATAAATAAATTTATTTTTCTAATTTACAGCATTCAAAATTTCTAACATAGATAAAATATCACAATTTTTATTAAAAAGATTATTTTTCAAGATAATGAGGTCACGTGCGCATAAAATTTATCGTGCCTAAAATTCATGATAATAAGCAGAAATAATTATTTCATTTCATTTTTAAAAAGAATGGATTATTTTTCGAGACAATGGGGTCACTTACACACAAAACTTATAAAATAAAGATCCTGGACCGAAATATCACTATTTATTAAAAACAGACTATTTTTCAGGAAGACGATGTCACTTACTCACAAATATTTGAGAGGGAGCTTCCGATAAAAATTCGGTTCGAGAGAGGAGTTCACTGTGTTTTGACCAGAGAGACAGAGATCTCAAAATTTTCTAGGGTGGGAGTGCTCACCTCCCCTATTTAAATTCTTATAACGTACTATTATATTATTTTATTACGCTCTACCTCATACCTGAGGTGTCGCGTTAAGAGTTTGCTTTTAACATACGAAAACCACGTCCACTAAAGGACGTGGCAAGCAGCAAGCAGCAGCAGACAAAAGCAGCAAGCAAAAGTTTAAACCAAGTAAAAACTTTTAAAAATAGTGATGGTCCCCAAGGACCATCATACTCAAATAGACCATCACCTATTTAAAAGCATCTTTTCTCCTTTTTTTTTTTTTTTTTTTTTTAAATTTTAGGATTGTTACATCCCCATGTGGGAGGCCTCTTTGGAACAGGAGTCTGAAGATGACCCGACCTTTGCTCGGGTTGACAGGGCATCGGCGGCTGTAGAGAATCCTACCTCTTGGGCCAGTATTCCTCTGAGGTGTTCTTATTGCGGTGTGGTGAGGCTGGTGCCTCCGAACTCTTTGTTTAGAGCGTCGAAATCTGGGCATCGTCGAGCTGCACTTATGGAGAAAATAAAGGAGGGGGAAGGACAAGATGAATTAGAACGTTCTGGGCAAATTTTTACGTTGTCGCCAGAATTGGACGTTTACAGGGGGGATTTAAGGTCATGCCCCGTCTTTGACTGTTGTGGGGTGCTTTTAATGTCGTCACTCATTTTGGCCGACTCTTGAGATATTGATAACTCAGGGTCGTCTATCTGAATGGACAATAAGATGAGGTGAGCTATGCCTGGGATGAAGTCCCACAAGGTTGGCAGTGGAGGAAGGAGCTTGAGGAATTCTTCCTCGACTAGTGGTTGAGGAAGATGATTCCTTCAGTAGGCTAACTTAGGTGCTTGCCGTCTCCTTCGGGATCCCTGAGGGGGTGCTCAGACTGCCCCATCAGGCTGGTGAGTGGCCCTAGCTTGGTAGACTACCTCACGTTTCAGGGATTTGAGCCTACTTCGCCCATGGTAGACTTCTTAGGGCTAAGAGATCGAGGGCTCTGAAAGGTCCAGTGGACGCTTATGAGGGGCTTGTAGCAGGGCTTCCTCTTGAACAAGAGCGAGGGCTTGGACGTGTCCTGAGATAACTACACAGATGATGTGGCCTTGCTGGGCTTTCTTCGGGCCTATGGCCTCGAACCCAATGCACTCCTTGAGTTCGTGACCCCACACTTGATGATAGAAGCACTAGATTTTTCTGTGCCCCAAGCAAGATGCTTAGGCTATCTGGCTGACTTGGGGGTGACAAGACCTTGCTGGAGCATTGCCTTAAAGAGGGCCTGTAGAGGGTCTTACTCAGTATCTTGTGAGGCTTGTGTCAAGGGGTCTTCTTGCACAAGCGGAAGAGGGACCTGAGGGTGTCTTGTAGAGTCGAGCTGAACTTCTTGACACTGCTGCATCTTTTTTGCCAAGAGTTTATGGAAGCCAGTGCACTTGTTGATGCCATGATCACCAGAGGTTCTCGATCACTAGAGGCAGGAACTTGGGCTGCCTTGTCGACTTTGGGGTGGCGATCCCTTCTTCGAGCATTATAGAGAAAAATGCACGAAGAATAGAGGGTGCCTCGTCGTCCTCTTGGATCATGACTGTGAGATGCCTCAGCTGCCCCGAATGAATTTTTCAACACTTCGAGCTTTATCTAACCCTTGTTGATAAGGGCCTCAATAGTGTCGTTGAGCTTGTAGCAGTCGTGAGTGAGGTGGGCTACTCTCATGGGATAGGCGCAGTACTTCTCATTCAACTCCTGCCCCAGCGACTCTACCATGGTGACCTCTGATAGCTGGATCATGTTCTGTTCTAACAGAAGTTGGGGCAGTGCAGGGGTCCACTCCTTGTCAAAAGGGTAAACCTTATTCTTCTGTTGGGTTCAGTAGTCATTCCGCTTACCGTTTTTAGGAGGCAAGACTGCATTGTAGGACTGCTGCTTTCTCCTGATCTGAGGCGTCTATGCTTTAGAGAGGTCAAGAGTTTGAGGAGTCGTGCCTTGGTGTTAGTCATGGTGACGGTTGTGCTAATCACTGCCTTTTGATTGCCCCAACTACTGGAGTGAGTGCTTGAGCTGGAGGATTGCTGACAAGGACTGCCGTGGTGCTTGAACAATCCCTCAAGAAGAATTGCCTTAGAGATGAGCTCTGGCATGGAGGGTGGATTGGATGCCTCGACATGTAGGGTGATCTCGAGAAGCATGTTTCGTATGCAAGTTTGGACTGCTTCCTTCTCGGTCATGGGGGTGGTGTGAAAGGTCGCCAAATCTCTCCATTGGGTGATGAACTTGTCAACCGGCTCACCAGGGTCTTGTATCAAGGTGAGAAGCTCGATGGTCTCTATGTTCTTTTGGACTTCGTAGAAGCATTGATAGAACAACTGCTCCATTTATTGTCAAGTATGCACCGAGTTTGACGGCAGCTGAGGATACCACTGGAAGGCTAGTCCTTCGAGAGTCTCGACGAACTAGCGGAGGAGGAGACGTCTGTCAGTTGTCGTCTCCCAACAGCCACTTGGAAGTAGGCCGTATGCTGGTGAGGAGACATGGTACCAATTGAACAGGGGGAGTTTCCCTTTTTGGTAGTTCGGGGGAAACGACACCTGGTCAATGTACGAAGGATGTGGCTTTTAGTAGAGTGGTGTCTCCTGCATGCTCGGGACCTTGTTCTTGAGGCTATGGGCCACCATAGCATCTCTGTCGGACCCCGTTAGAAGAGGTGATGTCTTGGGAGACCAGAGGGGGATTCTGCCTAGGATTTGTGTCCTCACTGGTCGGGGAATCAGAGGAAGAAGGGGACTTGGACGCCTTTACGTGCTCCGTCTTTTCGAGAATGGCTTACATCATTTCTTTGAACTTGTTCATTCGTTCCTCTTGAGCGTTCTTTGGGTCATTGATCACCATGACACTAACCGTTTCTTCTGAGAGACAAGAGTCAAGTGATGTAGCAGACTGTCGAGGTTGGCGAGCCATGCGTGGCAAGTCAGTCTGGAGGGGCTCAGCTTGCCCCGACTGAACTCAGGCTTTGTATGGAGATCTTGTGAGGACCGATTCTTGACGTTCTTGGGACCATGACTTCTGGGTGGGGCTTTGTATGGAGATCTTATGAGGACCGGTTCTTGACGTTCTTGGGACCATGACTTCTGGGTGGGGCCCAAGGATGGAGGGCAGCTTGGGTTGTTATCTTGGAGGCTAGAGGCCTCTGTCTAACATCAAGTTGTTGCCCTGTATTCCTTTGTGAGGGCCAGGTGTTCGGTTGACCGGGGGTTGGCTCAAGATGGTACTCTTAGGGAAGACCTTTGTGTACCAGGGCTCAAGGTGCTTGCCTGACATCGGGAAGGCAGCAAAGGAAGAAGCTGATTCGTGACTCCTCCTGAGCCTGGATCCGAGAGGCCCTACAAAGATGGTGCGTGTGCACCTTTAGGGTTAGCCATCAGAGTGACTTGGGGGTAAGCCCCGGCTCAGTTAATGGGTTCAACCTGAGGAGGCCGAAACCCACGAGCTTGTGTTTGTGAGAGATGAGGTGGGAGCTTGTCTCTCACAAGGTCAAGCTGTGTGTGCCGGGAAGTGAGACGGAATGGTCGACCCTCCTGTGCTCGAGACGTCATAGAGCTAGCTCTGCCCCGTGCTGTGAAAAGCGAATGCTTGGTGAATGTAGGGTTTTGCTCGAGAAGGCCTGGCCCTAAATGCGAGCTCAAGGCAACATGAGGATTGCCCCGAGGTGTGGCTCGAGTGGATAGACCATGAGCCTTTGAGTGTGTGCGAGGGGTGAAGACCTCAAGACCTCCACCTCTGTGTACCGATCCCCCAGGTGTGGAGGCTCGGAGTAGTGAAGGAGCACTGGGGGTTGCCTTGCGGTGAACCTTAAGAGCGATGGCCGTTTGCTACCTTTCGCAGGGATGGACGTGGCAACGTTCCGACATACTGCGGTGGTATGACTGACAGGAGATTTTCCAATAGTAGGGTGTGCGGCAGCAAGAGTGCTTCCCATGCAAGGGGCCTTGGTGGAGAGTCCACCAGGGTGAGAAAGTGGGAGGCAGGGACCTTTAAGTCCCGTCTCGCACCGATCCAGGTGAGAACCTGGGAGCTAGATCGTGAGTCCTGACTCGGAAGGAGAGTAGGGAATGAGGCTTGAGCGACTCGCTTCCCTGGGACAACCACAAGTGCAGGGATAAGGAAGTCCCCGACTCGGATGAACGGGTTGAACAACCCAGATGCCACAAGAAAAAGGCACAGAAAGTAAAATGGAAATTGGCCAAACAATAGCGAACCGACTAAGGGATAGTAAGTCCCCAGTGGAGTCGCCAAGCTGGTTAGGTGCCTCATTCTCGCCCTCTGGATCTAAGTGATCTGGTGGCACGTGTCTCGAGTTTCTGGTGAAATCTCTCTCTCGGAACCTTACTTGAGGGCATGGGCAGGAATACCAACCAATACGAGAGAAATTTTAGGTGGTTTCGGGACTTACTCAGGCTGGCTCACATGGGCACCCTCTTAGATCAGAAAGAAAGCCCACCAGCTGCTTGAGTTGGTTTGGAATCACCTCCCTTGACATGCAATCCTCTTGTTTTTCTGCACAACACTTTTATGGTTAATTTATAAGACAAGTGGGTTGAAGGGACCCACTCTTGTCTTAGGGTAATGCACATTCACACTAGGAGGTGATGAAGTGAAAGGTTCGTTGAGAGATAGAAAAGAGAAGAGAGCTTGACATGGGAGTGAGACTAGCATGACAACCAGAAATTACCATCTCGGAGTGGTAGCAAGACGGGCATGGTTATCAAGACCAGCACGGCGGCAATACTACTCAAAACCGAGGTCGACGCGTCGGTGATAGGCTAGGTCTACCCTCAGTCAAGTGAGATGAGAAAGAGGTGAAGAGGAGAGAACGAGACGAAAAAGAGAAAAGGGAAGTCTGAACATCAATAGGCGTCGCAGTGGGCAATACAAGGAGATGGCACATCCCCTGTGGAGGGCGCTAGCTCCTGACGAGGCACACGATGATAACTTCCCCTAGGTCGCACGGTAAGAGGCGTGGGACATAGGGAGAACGGCGATGTGCACCAGTCACACGGAGGAAGCTCGTGGACAGCGATGGGTGTCGCCAGAGCCTCTAGTGGGCGGCGATAGGTATCGCTATCTCAGCTAGACGCGTAGTAAAGGAATACCCCTTCGGGGGGTAACAAGCTTCTCCGTCTAGGCTCTTCGCCGAGACATCACAGCTACTTCTGTGGGCGGCGATAGGCATTGCCATTTACAGACTTCACTAGAAGCAAGAGACAGACAAATAAAAGGGGAGGGGGACTCGTGCATGGCACTACCATCGCCATGCACAACTTGTGGAACGATGGTAGAGGCATGCACGGCACTGCCACTACCGTGCACGACCTCTGCAAGAAACTCAGATGAAGAAGAGGAAGAAGAGAGAGAGAAGGTTTACCTCAACCCTAGGGGTACCGACCAAAAGTTTCTTTCACCTCACTCTCTATCTCAAACATGACACCACAATGGTAAGAAAGAGAAACTTGTATTAAGTGAAAACTCGCTCTTGTGTGTGTGTATGCCTCCCTTTTTTACATACAATGATGGTACGTATATATAGAAGTACGTCCCAAACATGGGTGGATGATCAAAAGTAACACTAATTGCTTGAAATTAAGATTAAATTGAATTAAAAGATATTACCAAGTAGGGTGCAAAATGATAGATTTGCCCCTTCCTAATAAGTTCTGGAATTCCAGAACAGTCTCTGTGTTGCTCTAAAACTTGCGTGATCTTGCATGACTGATCCGGGGTCGTTTTGGTGCCTGATTGATCGTAAGATGATTGTTTTCTTGTCGGGCTTGGCATGGCGATCGATTTGATACCAACTTCAAGCCATGGATCTTGTTTTTGATGCAAGATCATGTGACTTGAAATTTGAGTAGATATTGAAACTTTGGATCTATAGTGTCTTCGTTCCTTGATTTTTTTTTTGTGTTTTCTTCATTGAATCACACTGAGCATGCCACTACGATCACGGGGCACCAAATTCAGCTCGATTCCGTGGCCGAACGAAGATTTTGCAAGTTTGAAATTTTGGCCAGAATCAAGGATTCTGACGACGAAATTTGTAGTATCTTCGTCGGCTTCGTGTGAAGAATCCGACCGTTAATCACGTACGGGTTCGAATCAGAGATGGCTGGAGACCTTTCACCTGCAATGGAATTGGTCTCGCGTCGATCGGACTCACGAGCGATGTGATTTGGCTACTCAAGCGAGGTACGACGCTGTTGAATTTCCTACACTTTTCTTCACAAATCAGTAACTTCTCTCTAGCTTTTATTTGCGTTCGGGTATCGTCACAGGACGTACCACATATCGAATTGCTCGTCTTGACTAGACGAACATGCTCTCCAAATTTGAAAGCGATCTGACTTAGGACGAGTGAGATATGAGCATCGAATATTGCTGGTCGTAACTATCCCTTCAATGGTGTAGTGTTGCCGGGTGGCCACACGGGAATAGAGTACGACTTCTCCTGTTTCACTCTTTCATGTATAACTTCTTCCTGGAATGTTCGTTTCAGTTGAAACTTGACCATTGGGGGTTTTAAACCGTATTGGATCCAATGGTGGTGGTCACATAGTAATTTGAGATGCTGAAAATATAGCTCTAGTTATAGGGGTCCGTTTCGGGGTGCTAGAGGCCGATTCTACAGGAACTGTTTCTCAGTCTGCATTACCTTAAGCACGTCGGAACACGACAAAACTTGGAAGGAGACTCTTGAGAGACCTCATGAAGATTATGGCCAGTTTTGAGGCTTTTATGAGATTGTTTGAATTTCCACTACTTGCTAGGCCTTTATTCAGTGGGAGCCCATGTTGATGAAAAATACCTTCCAATAGCAGCTGGTGCTACATTTTCCTCTTATGCAGCCAGTGTTGCTTTTTCCTATTACGTAGTTGTCACTGCATTTTCCTCTTATGCAACTGGCGTTGCGTTTTTCTCTTACGCAGTCGTTGGTGCGTTTTCCTCTTACACAGTCGGCGCTGCGTTTTCCTCTCACGGAGCCAGTGCTGCATTTTCCTCTTACGTAGTCGGTATTGTGTTTTCCTCTTACGCAGTCGGCACTACCTCTCAACATGTGTGGTGACACTCTAAACGGCGCTAGGCCGCTGTCTCACTCTCCCTCGCCATGCGCATCACATGATTGGGAGAAAAATTGTGGCCCTTATAGGGAAACCCTAAACCTTGCTTTGTCCAGTGACAAACAGTTGTCGTTCTAATGATCTCAAATGGGGGAGCAGTTGCTTCTTCTCCCCTTAATGTTTGATTGGGCTCATAATTCATTTTTCTTATTATTTGATGAGCCTTCTCACTATAAATAGTCTGATCAAGAGAGGCTTTAGCTTCTATTCGAGGCACATTTACCTCAAGTTTGTCATAACTCTTGGTGATGTTTTTAAGCGACACACATAACCTCCAATTGGCTCTGGAGACTGCAAACTTCGCTTCTTAACTCTGTAAGGGGATTCTGCTCTTGAGGGCGAGAAAGCTGTCATTTCTAGAAACTGCTCCCCTCCCATAGAATCAGGGAAGCACAAGACTTGTGGCTAACTACAGGTCTGAACTAACCTTGCGATGGTACGAGGAGCTTCCTCTTTGCTTATGGCAACTAGGGTTTGGAGGACCTTCGCGGTGGCTAACGTGCCAATTCTGCTTTCAAGAGTGCAATAAGGACGTGCATAACTTTTTGATGGTCAGGCATGTATGTAACCTTTGGAGCCGAGAGTTCTGTCTCCTGACTTCCTCAATCTCAAGAGTGACGTCTAGTTCACCTGCTTGCAAAGGTGGTTCTGAGCTGGAAGCAAAGGGGGAAGCCTCATCTTTAGGCGAAGATGGAGCCTCCTCAGGGATACTTAATGGGATGTTCGGATGAATGAGAGTCAAAGGGATGATTTTGCATTGTCTTTCCTCTTCTTTGAACATGTTCTCCAATTTTCGCCCGATGTCCTCAACATCTCCATGAGGCTAGGGTTCTGTCTTCTTCACAGACTTATGATCACCATCATTTGGCTTTTGGGGTGACACTAAATCTGTGAAGTAATACTTAGCATCAGCAAATTGAGTTTTGGCTACAGGAGGCGGTCATTTATCAGCATAGACCATATACTGTCTCCCATCTCGACGATACTTGAAACACTGGTGTAATGTGGATGGAGCCACCCCCTGGTCATGGAGCCACAAGTGATCGAGAAGGATGTTGTAGGAGGTGTCGGTGTCGATTACATGAAACTGAGCGTAATCGTTTAGTTTATCGATCTTGAGATGAAGGAAGATTGTGCCAGCTGACTTCTCTTCTGACTGATTGAACCCTTAGACTGTGATATGAGTCAGAGTGAGATCCTCAGACCCTTATCTCAATCGATTGAGGATCTTCCTTGGGATAAGGTTGACTGCTGACCCTCCATCCAGCATAATTCAATTGATGGGACATGCATGTAATTCACCAATCAGGAAGAGACGACGATAGTGAAATTTTTCTCCCAATTGCAGATCATCCTCTGAGAAGGTGATCACTATACATCAATTCAAGATCACTGAGTCCACCTCAATGGGTTCCACTTCGGTCTCATACACCTCTAGGAGCCTGAACCAGAGCCATACGATAATCCCTTGAGAGCATGAGGGCATCATAGATGCTGAGAAGGGCTAGAAGGTTTCTCAAGTGCCCTATCACATCATATTTAACCTTTTCTTGGTCATCCTTTTGTGATCCCAATCCTGCCACTGGTTTGGGCGGTATAGTAGGTTGAAGTTCAGGTTTAGGTGGAGAAGGTTTATTTTGCCCTACTGGCTGACTTGATTGCACTGCCGGCTTGGTTTTTGTAGTTTGAGTGGATTGGATAATAGGGATTTTTTTAGTGAAGTGGAGGTTTGAGGTTTAGGAAATGGTTGGCTATATGGGACCAAAGGCATCCTAGGGAATTTGAGGATAGGTGGATTGTCAAGGGTATTCGGGCGAGGAAGGAGCCTAGGGAGCTTTAGGACGGGTCAATTGTTAGGGTTATTCAGGTGAGGGAGTAGTGGTGGACTAAGAAACTTCATGATGCCTGGCTTCTGAGGTGGAGGTGTAGCGTTTTTCCCGATCTCAGGTTCATTTTCCCTGTGATGGGTGATGCTTCCGAGGTTTCCACCACGTGACAGACTTATTGAGAATAGAAGCTCTGACCTTTTGACTATCTCAGCCTCTGCTCAAAGTCGGGCTCTCGAGGCCACTGAGGTTTCTTCGGCTTTGACTTTCTGCATTTCCCAGTAGAAGAGGATGGCTCTGACTTGGCTCGAGCCTCCGAGCCATCAGCGACTGTCAGGAATCCAGCCGCCTAGGCTAGTGTCTTTCTTAGCTGCTTCCGGTGCGTCCTGCTTATATTGGTTCCTTCAAGTTCTCTGTTGAGGGCCTCAAAGTCTGGACATTTCAAGATTGTACTTGTAGGAGACATAGAAGAGGAAGGGGAAGAAGAAGAAGAAGAAGAAGGGTGAATAGGTGAGCGAATTTTAAGGTCATTCCCCTTATTGGACTGATTTGGGCAGCTATTTATGTCATCACCGGAGTTGGAAGTGTGCAGGGAGTCTGTTAGGTCTTCCCCTGCTTAGACTGTTGGGGGGTGCTTTTAATGTCGCCACCCTCATTAGACGTGCCCCGTGTAGAAGATGGCTTAAGGATGTCCTCTTGGTGAGCTGAAGGAGTATAGAAAATTGTGCAGAGCAATGGAGGAAGAGGCCTAAGAAATTCTTATTGGACATGCGGTTGAGGAACCTTGTTCTTTCGGCGAGCAGCCCTTGAGGCTGTCCTCTCCTAGTTTTCATCGGTAGTGCTCGATTTGTCTCGTTAGGTTTGTGAGTAGCCTTAGCTTGACGAACTGCCTCTCGATTTAAGGACTTGAGTCTGCTTCGCCCATGGTAGACTCTCCATGGTTGGGAAGTTAAGGGTTCAACAGGATCTGAATCATCATTACCCGGGTCTTGTGTCGGGAGGCCCTCTTGCACTGGTGGAGCAGTGACTTGGGGATCTCCTTTCAAAACGTTATAAGCTTCTTGGCATCCCTGTATTTTCTTCACGATTATGTCATGGAAACTGGAGCACTCGCTCAGGTCATGGCCCCTTATCTGATGGTATGGGCACCAATGGTTCTCAGTTCCCAAAGCAAGGCATCGGGGCAGCCTTGCCAGCTTTGGTGTGATGAGGCCTTCTTGAAGCATCATGATGAACAAGGTGCAAAGGAGATCGTGCGCTTTGTCTTCCTCGTGGATTGTCATTGCGTGGGAAGCTTCTGCTGCCCCAAATTCCTTCTTTAGATCTTCAAGTTTTATTCGACCCTTCTGGATCAGAGCCTCGATGAAATCCTTGAGCGTGTACCATCCCTCTGTGGAATGGTTTATCCTCCGATGATAGGCACAGTAATTTGCATGGGTTTCGAGACCAGCTTTCTCAGGGAACATGGTCTCAGGCAGCTCAATCATGTTTTGCTCCAGTAATAATCGGAGTAGTGCAGGGATCCATTATTTTTCAAAAGGATAAACTTCATTCCTATGTCTGGCTCAATAATCATCTCTATTAAGGTTCGCAGGTGTGGATACCCTGTTATATAATTGCTGCTGCTTGCATCCCTGAGGTGTTGTCTTTGTTGTGCCTACCCCTTCGGAGAGGTCCAAAGTATGAGAAATAGCTTTCCTTGGATCACTCACGGTGACAGCTACACTGATCACCCCTTTTTGTTCAATGCCCTAGGCGTTAGTTCGAGAATTGCCATTGCCCCAGTTATTTCTCGAGCTTGAAGATTGTTGTCGTGACCCTCTATGGTGGCATGACAAACTCTCTATGCGCACTAACTTAGAGATCAGCTCTGACATGAAGGTCGAATTGGAGGCCTCAACATGTAGGGCAATCTCAGGTTGCATGTTTTGCATAGAGGTCTGAACTGCTTCCTTATCAGGCATGGGATTAGAACGACGAGCAGCCAAATCTCTCCATCTTGCTATGAATTGATCCACGGGTTCGTCTAGTTTCTAGGTCAAGGAGAGAAGCTCGATAGTTTGGACCTCTCTCTCAACTATGTACTGAATTTGAGGGAAGCCAAGCATACCACTGAAAGGCTAGGCCATCCAGAGTTTCAACGAACTGACGGAGGAGAAGTCTCCCATCAGCCGCTGTCTCTCGACATGCTTCTTGGAAATGCATGATATACTGGTCAGGGGATGTCGTACCATTGAACAGGGGAAACTTCCCTTTCTTGTACTCCGAGGGAAATGGGACCTGATCAATGTAAGAGGGGTATGGTTTCTGGTAAAGTCTTGTACCCTATATACTTGGGATTTGTCTGTTCTTCAAGCTGTGAGTCACCATAGCATCGATGTTTGCCTGTGAGACGAGGTAAGGGATAGAATTGTCCTGTGAGATAGGAGGAGGAGGCTGCCTTGGACCTGCATCATCCGAGTGATGGGAGTTGGCCTCATGGTTAGCCAGGGGACACGTAGTTTCCATGCGATCAATCTTCTCCATCATTGCGTGCACCATGTCTTCGAACTTGTTCATACTCTCTTCGTGAGAGTCGCTGGATTCGTTGACAACCATAACGCTGACTGTTTCTCTTAGGTGCGGTTGAGGGCTTTCGAGCTTAACGGTTACACATAGCAGATCGATCAGTAGGGGCTCAGCATTCCCCGACTGAACTCGAGTCTTATATGCCGACCATGTAAGGACCGGTTCTTGATGGTCTTGGGACCGTGGCTGCTGAGTGGTCAAGTTATCTTCTACGACGTTGGCCATAGTGAAGGATTCACATACCTCTTCTTTGAGATCTATCATCTGAAGAGGGTAGAAGGGGTTCTGGTGAAAAGGGTCATCGGAACAGGGTGCCCTGACTATTTTAGTGGCTTTCCTAGTTAGGATTTGCAGACCCCTGTCACGCTTGGCTTCGAGGCTTTGATGGAACTCATGCCAGAACTGTGAATGGGATTGCGGCTGGTCGGCCTTTCTTGCACTAGAGAGAGTCGTCTCCATTAGGTGAAGCAATGGGTGTGGGCCAGGAATTGGGGTCAACTTGAACCAGGGAGGAAGAAGGACTTGATCTCCCATCAGGTCTTCGCCCCGAGCTCTCTTATGGGCTCTAGAGGCATGACCGAGATGACGGGTCTTGTTCAAGATGGTACTCTTGGGGAAGGTCTTCGAGTACCAGGGCTTGAGGTGCTCGTCTGAAAGAGAAGTAGTAGGCAGGAGAAGGATTGACTCATGATGACGCCTGAGTCAGGAGCGAGGAGCGGCAGTTTGGGTAGGCGATGTGTGTGCGCCCCATGAAGAAGGATCATCGGCGACTTGGGAGTCAGCTCGAGCCCGAACGGGTTAGGAGGCCGAGAGCTACGAGCAGGAGTATGTAAGGAAACAGGTGGAAGCCTACCCCTTACAGGGTGTACTAGTGTGTACTTAGAGGGAGGACGAGGTGGTTGTCTTCCACGTACTCGGGTTGGCACAGCGACGGCATTGCCCCAAGTAGTGGGATGCACAAGCACTAGTATAGGTTTCGGCCCAAGGAGGTCTGATCCTGGACACTTACTCGAGGTAACACAAGGGTTTCCCCGAGGTGTGGCTTGAGTGGATGATCCACGAGCTTTAAGGTGTGTGCGAGAGGTGGAAACCCCATGGTCTCCGCCTCGAAGTGTTGAGCCTCTAATCATAAAGACC
Source organism: Amborella trichopoda (assembly GCF_054954075.1). Taxonomy (NCBI): domain Eukaryota; kingdom Viridiplantae; phylum Streptophyta; class Magnoliopsida; order Amborellales; family Amborellaceae; genus Amborella; species Amborella trichopoda. The sequence continues at coordinate 27,383,933 of NC_142337.1, read as the reverse complement.
CGCTGTAGTGGAGGAATGTAAGGGGTGGCCTTGCAGTGACCCATAGGAGCAATGACAACTTGTTTGCATTTTGCAACAAGGAACTGGGCAGCCTTTCGACAGACCTCGGCGATGCGACCGGCAAGTCACTTGCCGATAACAAGGTGCATGTTATGAGTGGCAGCAGACATGCTGCCGATGCAGGGTGCTTTGGTGGAGATTCCACCAGAGCTAGAAGATGAGGAGTTAGGGACCTTCAAGTCCCTCCTCACACCTATTCAAGTTAAGACTTGAGAGCTCGATACTGGGTCTTTACTCAAAAGGAAAGTTGGGAATGAAGTTTGAGGAACTTGTTCTTGGGAACGCTCTCGAATGCAGGGATGAGAAAATCCCCGAGCCGAATAAATGGGTTAAGGAACCCAGAAGCCATGTGTATTCAGAAAAACAAAAAACAACAGAGAGACTAGCCACACAAGGACGATCCAACAAAGGAGTAGTAAGTCCCCAATGGACTGGCCAAGCTGGTTAGATGCCTCAATCTCATCCTTCTGGTCGGGATGACCTGATGGCACGTTTCTCGGGTTTCAATGAAAGCCCTGGACTTGAGACCACTCTCTCAATAACCTTGTTAGAAAACAAGGGTAGGTACATCAACTTGTGAGAAAGGAATTTAACGTGAGGCGAGATACACCTCACCTAGGTCTAGGACTTACTCGGGTTGACTCACGTGGGCGCCCTCTTAGATCACAAAGAAATCCCCCCAGTCCTACAACTGGTTCGAAATTTCTCCCTTTGACCTGTACTCTCCTTTTTATGCAATCACAAACACATGGTTAATTTTACAAGACAAGTGGGCCAAGGGACGCCACCTTGTCTTTGGGCGAATGCACACAAGCGTGCACATCCAAAAGAAGAAGGGAAGAATAAGAGGATAGAGATTAGGGTGAGGAAAAGAAAAGAAAGAGATAGAATAGAAGGAAGGGGAGAGAAGAATTTTACCAAGCGACTAGACTGACACAGTGGCTAGACTAATAAGTGATTGACCCGGCGTTTTAGCAAAACGGCACGGTAACTCAAATCGGCATGACGACAGTACTACTAGATGACAGAACCAACGCCGACCAGCCTGGCACAATGGCTTGCCTGTTGTGGCAGTAAGGCGGGCACGGTAACTTAGACCGGCAGGGTGACAATACTGCTTGACGACGATACTACCATGACAGTGCTAATCCTATTCTCCCTAGGTCAAAGAAAAGTGGAAGTAGAAAGAAAAGAAAAAAGAGATAGAGGAAAAAGGGAAAATAAAAGAAAAGAGAAAGAGAAGAAAGAGTAAGGAGAGAGAAGAAAATTAAGAAAGATAGAGAAAAGAAGAAGGAGAAGAGAGTGAACGAAAGAGAAGAGAGAAGATGAGAAAAAGATAAAGAAGAAAGAAGAGAAAGAGAGAAGAAAAGAGAGGAAAGAGTAAGGAGAGAGAAGAAAAGAAAGAAACAGAAAAAAGAGAAGGAGAAGATAATAGAAAAAAGAGAGACGGAGAAGAGAAGAGAAGAAAGAATGATAAGAAAGAGAAGGAGAAGAGAATAGAAAAAAGAGAGAAGGAGAAGAGAAGAGAAGAGAGAGTAAGGAGAGATAAAAGAGAAGAAAGAAAAAGAGAGAAGAGATAGAAGAAGGGAGTGAAAGAAAAGAGAAGAGAGAGGTGAGAAGAAGGGAATAAAAGAGAGGAGGAAAGAGAGGAAAAAGAAAGGAATAGAAGAGAGAAGAAAGGAGAGGAAAAAGAGAAGGAAGAAGAAAGAGAAAAAGGAATGAAAAGGGAGAAGTAAGAAAGACGAACATGGAGAGAGAAGTAAATAGAGAGGAAGAAGAAATAAGAGTGGAGACTAGAAAAAAGAAAGAGTGAGGAGAAGAGGATAAAAAAGAGAAAGACAAGGTAGAAGAGAAGAAACATGGACGGCGATGGGCTTCCGTCGTCCATGTCAGGGGAGAGAAAATAGATAAACATGGACGGCGATGGTCTTCCTCCATCCATGACAGGAGAGGGAGAAGAGAGTGAAACATGGACTGTGAAGGACTTTCGCCGTCCATGACAGGAGAGGGATAAGAGAGTGAAACATGGACGACGATGGACTTCTGCCATCCATGATAGGAGAGGGAGAAGAGAGAGAAAAACATGGATGGCGATGGACTTCCGCTATCCATGACAGGAGGAAGAAAAGAGGGAGGAACATAGACATTACAAGAGGGAAGAAAATAAGAAAGAAACATAAATGGCGTTAGGCTTCCGCCGTCCATGACAAGAGGCAAGAGACCTGAACAGTGACCCAGCCCGCCACTAGGGTTAAGGTCTGGCTCACTGTTCATGTTCCAAGAGACAAGAAAGGAAGGAGAATATCATGTGTGACGATCGGTACCGCCGTGCATGACTAAAGAGGAGAGAGAAAGGAAAGACTAGAGAGAGAAAAGGAAAGACATAAAAGAGAGAGAAAGAAAGAGAACAGAGAAAGAAGGGAAGAGAGAAAGAAACATGGAAGAGAGAGAAAGAAAAGATAGAGAAAAGAGGAGAGAGAAAGGGAGAGAATAGAGGAGGAGAGAGAAAGAGAAGGAAGAAAGGAGGAGAGAGAAAGAGAGGAAGAGAGTTAAAAAGAGAAGAGATAAGGAGAGAGAAAGAGAAAAGAGAGGAGGAGAGAGAAAGCTACCTTTACCGAAGGTACCAGAATTTTTTTCTCTCTCCAAGACGTGCCCACAATCTCAATGTAAAACTCTCAAATTTTATTCATCAAGGTGGAACCCTTTACAATTAGGTTTAGCATTTATTTATGGAATTGGGCCCCAAACATGAGTGGATGCCCAAAATCTTGCCTAATTGATGATAATTACAATTTATTTGAATTAAATAAAAATCTAAAAATAGATGCAAAATGATGTTTTTGCCTCTTCCCAACAATAGAAAAAATTCCAAAACAATCCCTGCTGCTGTCCTAGAACCTGCATGATCTCCATAGATGATTCGGGGTTGCTTTGGCTCCCGTTTGGCTGAAAGATAATTACTTTCTCGTTGGGCTCGGCATGATGATCAACTTGGTACCAACTTCGAGCCAAGGATCATGTTTTTAAGCCACGATCACGCAACTTGAAAGTTATATAGATCTTGAAAACTTATGATCGGTAGTGTTCTTGTTTCCTGACACTTTTGCTTAATTTCTTTGTTAAATTGCACTGAGCTTACCGTTATGATCGCGTTGTGATAAACGTAGCTTGATTTCGTGCCCGGACGAAGATTTCGCAATCCTTAAGTTTTGGCTGAAATCTGAAATCCGGTGACCGGAATCTGCAGCAACTTTATTGGCTTCTCGTGTAAAATTTGAAAGTTCATCCGCATGGGGTTCGGACCAGACAAAGCCCTATACCTTACACACGCGATGGAACTCGTCTTCGTCGATCCGTTATGCGAGCACCGTGATTTGACCGCTCGAGCAAGGCGTGTCGCTGCTGAATTTTCTGTAACTTTTTCCACGAATCACAAACTTCTTTCTAGTTTTTCTCCTTGCTCGGGCATTGTTACAGGGTGTACCACATATCAAAACACTTGTCTTGACGACATGAACACACTTAAAAAAGTTTGGGGGCAATCTGACTCAAAATGAGTGAGATACAAGTCTTCGAAGTTGCTGCTCATGATTGTGCACACCAGTCTCCTTTAATAGAGATTGGCACAGGGAGGCCGCATGGGAATAGTGTGTGGCTTACCCCTTTTTACTGTTCACCCATAATTTTGTCTTGACACGTCTGTTTAAGCCGAAACTTGACCCCTTGAGGTTTTCAACCATGCAAGATCCAATAGTTGTGGTCCCACAGCTATTTTACACATTGAAAATAGAATTCTAGTTATGGGGTCAATTTCAGGGTGCTAGAGGTTAATTTTTTTGAAATTGTTTCTTTGTTTGCACTGTCTTAGACAAGTAGGATTGCGACGAAATTTGGCAAGTTGCCTTTTGGAGTCTTTAAGAAGACATTCACCCATCCTGATACAATTTTGAGATTGTAAAAAATTACATTGTATGTCAAGGCTTTAATGACCGGCTTCCTCTTTATTCCACATCGGGGACGCAAGGTACTGAAAAATGTATTCAAACAATATATATATATATATATATATGTATGTATGTATGTAGGTATATATGTATGTATGTATGTATGTATGTATGCATGTGTATATATATATATATATATATATATATATATATATATATATATATTAAGCATTTACGCAACGCTTCCAAAAAAATTTACGTGGAACCGCAACGTATGACATCGTTCGTTGTGGGTCCTTTCAATAAATCTCCACGGACATAGCAAGTCCATGACAGATATGAAATACATATATATATATATATATATATATATATATATATATATATATAAGCATCTACACAACGCTTATGAGCAAAATGCTATAGTGATTTTAGCCAGAGGCCAATCGCCGTCCGAAAAAAATTCACGTGTAACCACAACGGACAGCGTCATTCATTGCGGATCCTTTTAATAAATTGCCACAGACATAGCAAGTCCTTAACAGAGGTGAAATACTGTATCATTTCGCCTATAGGCATTTTTTAGGTTTTCCTTATATATATATATATATATATATATATATATATATATAAACTCTTCCCAATGCCTATAGGAAAAAATGAACAATGATTTCTCCTACCCTCATCACCATCCAAACTTCATCGCACCGTCACAGTTGTCTTATAGTTTTTTAATTTTAATTTTTTTTCTACAAATTCAAATTACTTGAAATTTGGAGGGTGTGTACATCTTAGTGAGACGCACCAAATAAAAATATGAAAAACATAATTTGCAGAATATAAATAACCAAAATACCTCCAAATTTTTATAGGGGTATTTTGGTCAATTTATATTTTTCAAATTATTGTTTTCTTATTTTTATTAGGTGCGCCTCACTGAGATGTACACAAGCTTCAATTTCAAATCATTTTGATAAGTAAAAAAAAGTGAAAATTGAAACACTACTAGACAACTGTGAAGCTATGAAGTTTGGATAGTGATGAGGGTAGGCAAAATCATTGTTCATTTTTGCCTATAGGCATTTTGTAATATCTTCGTGTGTATATATATATATATATATATATATATATATATATATATATATATATATAGACAAATTCACATGAAACTGACAAACAAAAAAAAAACAGCTTGCGAAGCAAGTCTCTTGAATTATAGTACTTTCCTTAAAAAGGGGGAAAAAAGCAGACAAGAACCGAGTAGTCATAGTTAAGTTATTTATATTTCTAAAATAGTCACTCTATATTATGAAATAGTTCAGCATTTGGACCCAAACTATAAACTTCCCCTTCCTCTGAAGGAAACAAAAATCTTTTGGAGGTTAATTGATGAAGATCTTGGCACCAGAAGAGGCTCTGGGGAACTTGGCCAACCTTCTGGGGAACTTGGCCAACCTTTTGCCACCCTCAGATGTTTCTCAAGCTCAATGTTAAGTGAATCAAGCACTTTGGCATTTGATAGCAAGAATCCAACCAATTCCATATCTTTCTCCAAGTCACAGAGGTCCTTGACCTTCACTCTTTTGAGGCAACCCAACCAATCCGACCAATTCCATGTCTTTCTCCAAGTCACAGAGGTCCTTGACCTTCACTCTTTTGAGGCAACTCAACCAAGTGTGAATCGAAATTGTTTGTTGTCAAGTGACTTAAGTAGCTTATACCAATTTGATCAACGAGTTGTGTTTCGCTATAAAGCTAGAAAAATAATAAGAGTGAAAAAGGTCCTCAAGAAATCGAAAGCAAGTGATAAAAGTACAAGAGAAATAAACAAAAGATAAAAGCAATGCGAAATGACTATCAAAAGAGGATGGAAAATTCTGAGGAGCAAATCTTGCTAGTGTTCACCGAAATCCTAGAGGCTCAAAAGGTGGCAACGTGGATGGAGGCTTTGGATGAAGAATTTGAAGAGAGAGGATGTAGAGCAGCTAATGTTGAAGACACATCCCTCGAAATTCTGGCTATGATAATTTCTAAAACCATTAGTTCTAAGTCTAAAGGACTACACAAACCCTAGTAAATCATAGAAAACATAGACCCAGTATAATTGTCTCAAAATTGCTCAAAACCTATCTCAATTTGTAGTAGACCTTGAGATTCTTCTAACAGTCCAAAAATTTCCTAAATCAGACCTACGGTTAAAATGATCTAGATAATGACATTTTAGTCCCTGCTTACTAAGCCTAGGGCGACCCGCACGACACGAGGTGTGTCGTGTTGGCCCGCTCGACCCGCATTGCGTTGGGCGTGCACCCATGCCCGTGTCACGTGGCCTGTTAGGCCCAGGGGCTCCGAATAACAGAGTAAACACACTTTTCTAATTAGATGAATCCAAACAATTCAGATAAATTTGAAAAAATCCGTAAAAAAACCCAAAACAATCAAGAAAAAGCCCCACTTGAAGCCTAGGGACACCCTCTTCCAAAACCCAAAAAATACATCATAAAAAGAAAATAAGTTCCTTATAAATTCTTAGAAAATAGGCAACAATTCCCGAAATTAGGAAAAATAACCCAAAAATACATGAAATTAAAAAAACACTTAGAAAATTCATAAAAAAAAAATAAGAAGAATCCCAAAAATTTCCAAAAAAATCCCAGAAAATACCAAAACTCATATTTACGAAAACCCTTAGGAAACTAAAGAAAATCTCCTCTAAATTCCAAAAAACCTAGGTAAACCCTACTTAAAATTCTCAAGATTTCCCCCTGCCGTAGGAACCCTAGATCTAGATCGAAAACCTTAAATCTACCGATTCCAGTAAGCAAAGTCGTTCAATAGGAAACTAAGGAAAAACTCTTCAAAATTCCAGAAAGACCTTAGATCGACCAATTCCTCCTTGCCTTAGGAACCCTAGATCTAAGTCAAATAACCTTAGATCTAGCAATTCCAACAAGAAAAGGCATCCAAAAGGAGATAGTGGTGCAACTCAAAAAAGCAGCCTGATCCAAGCCCGAAACTTCAAATTCCGGGTTCCCTGATGTAAGTACTCTTTCTTTAATTAATTTTTGTTATTTTTAATATTTAATTTAGCTTTATTTATGTATTTTTCTTATTTTTTATTTAGTAAAATTTTAAAAGAAGTTTTAAAGAAAAATATACAAATTATGAAGTTGGCACTATCAGTAGACCCAAGAAAGAATCGGATATGAATAGATCCATGTCATTCTTGGGCCCATAATTCAAGCGACCCCACTTTCTTTTACTTTTTTTTGAAATTTAACTAAGTTTTACCAAGATTTGTGCAAATCTCATCCCTGAAATCGGTGCAGATCGGAGTGTAAACACGCCCATAAGCGACCAATGTCTCTTTCATTAAATCGATACAAATCGCTATCTTAAACCAATGCTCTCTCTCTCTTCCATCAATATTCTCACTTCCAAGAAAACTCTCTGTAAAATACATGTAAGTCCATTTTTTAATCCCAAAACTCTAAGAGCATTAAGAACCCCGAAAACATTTCTCTTTTATGTAAAACTCTGGAAAAGAATTATATATAAACAATATAGAATTCTAATGAGTTAATTTTAATGATATGATTGTTTTGTTACTATGACAATATGGATCGTATTATATCTTAAATAAATTATAAGATGCAACAACTCTAGCTTTCTCTGTATATTTACTCCAAAAAATCATACAAAGTAATAAATTCTTTAGATATATAGTCTTACAATTACAAAAGCCCCTATTATGACACGCGTATATACCTGAAATGATGTCATGCAAGAGACATGAGCCTAAAGGTGTATCACAATATTGGCTCAAAATAGTGTTCAATAGATAAGACCAAAAACGTTAATCGAAGTTGCAACAGCAGGAAATTTGAAAAACACTCCCACCAGATGCAACTCTAAAATCAAATTCAAATTAAGAAGCGAAAAGAAATATTCAAGGTTTATTTTTTGAAAATTCATGTGTACATTGAACATTTTAGTTGTAGCAATCATTCATATGATTAATTTGACCTTGTATTCTAATCAACAATTGTGCTATTAGTCGGAGCCTGTCAAGAATGTGTTTAAACTTTACAGAAAACTTTGCAAAATCAGCCACAGTGGACTCCAATCTGCTAAAGATATCATATTATAGTGATTGCTATATCATCAATCACTCAAAAAAGTGAAGAAGCCCCCAAAGGATAATTACAACTCAAATCATGCTCGTATCAAGAAACCTTGATTTTGCAGGATTTGATAAATTTATCTGAACCATCTACATATTTAGCCCAAAGAGGTCGAAGTTGAGCAAACGCAATATCGAGCCAGGGCTTGGCCCTGCCATTAAAATGGATTACGGCTGCTTTTTCAGCTGCTTCTACACTAGTGTTAGCCTGGTAGCCGAGCCCCAACATATGCCAAAACGGGTCAATTATGTGGACATGGCCATGGAATGCGATCAAACCTGGTGGCAATGTCCCTAATTGCCATAAGCTCAAGCCAGACTTCAAATTCTGCAACAGCAAAGACAAGTCAATGAAGCATATGGTATCCAATTTGCTTTATTTTAAACCGACCCTTTTCGAAAATCACTATTAGTCAATGATGAGGACGTGTTTCCTTGGAGAAAAACATATATGTTGGTATGAGAAAAGGTCAATGAATTTAATCGCTCCTCAACACAGATAACCATGTAACCAAGTACCCAAAATAGTGTGTATAGCTTCACATATAAGGTATCCATTTCTCAAAAAACAATAAAAATAGAAGTTATAGCTTCGCATGTGACTAACTAGCAAATTCTTCCGTCAGCTACTATTCTTGTTAATATAAAAAATAAGAGATTTTATGCAGATTTTATGCAATGCATCATTGTAACGGTTATATTAGAAAACTTTAAGTTTAAAGTTACCTCTAATACTCAAATCTCCAAAATAATAACAATACAAACAGGCAGGTTGAGGTTTGTAGAAGATGCTCACCTTCTACTATAAAAGTAAGGCATAATTTTAAATTTTGCTTAAAGATGTAGTTCAGGTCATAGACCTTACGATGTCTTAAAAGTCCATGTTAAACCCTAATTATAAATTTTAAAATTCTAAAAATGGTGTAGATTGAGCATATTTATAATACTTATAGCCTGTTACAAGGCACTATTTTTAGGACATCAAATGCCTTTTTTTTTTCTTTTTCTTTTTTTCTTCTTTACATCCATACATCTTGAGGTTAACATGATCACTTGGAAGTTTTCCAGTTTTGCAACAGTCTTTTTCTGCTGGATTTTACTTAACTTCTATAGTTGCAATCTTATATAAACTTTTTCCTGGTATTTCATGGTCAAATTTTGGGAGTAAGGTTTTCTAACATCACTGATAGAATGGTATTATTGCAAAAAAAAACAAAAAGGAAAAACAAAACATGCACCCCTTTTACATATAACGTAAGGGGAGTGATTTCATGAGCAGTATGACTTACCTGTTGAAGCCAAGAATGGTAAGTTTGGCTGATATTAGTCTTCCTCCATGCCTTCAAATCAAAAATATTCATGCCATAAGCCCATGCACATTTCTCTGGGTCAAAATTCTGTGCAATTAAGGGGTGGGAGAAGTTCAAATAGCTCCTCAACTTCTTTGACATCACGAATTTGTCATCTCCTTTGCATGTCTCCACTGCCCCATTTACTTTTCCTTGAAGATCAATGTCCCAAAGAGGAGAAAGATCGCTTTGAACCACGATATCATCATCGAGAAAGACCACCTTGTCAAGGCTTGGAAAGAGCTGTAATTTATAATGCATTCCATTAGTGTGATGAGTAGTATTATTTGGATACAAAATCTAAAATAAAATTTTTCGAATACTGTAACATTTCAAATTTTAAGATTTTACATTCAATGGTTAAAAGTGATTGTGTTTAAATGGGCTTTAAATCAAAATAATACTAGCTATGCATGCCAACAAACAAAACATTATCTCACTAATTCTCTCTCACTAGATAGGACAAATGCTCGCGAAAAAAAAGAGAAGGCAGAACCAGGGGCACACCTCTGGTAGATAGATGCGCAGATGATTCATAACCGAATTATACTTGGGACTCAGTGCTTGAAGCTTGGAAGCCACCACATAAGGCCTGTCACTACCATCCTGAGCTATCGCGATAGACCCCCCTCGATATTCGGCCCGTATCTTCTGGTCCTTCTCCATGGCCTCCAACACCGGCACCTTACCTTTCGTAAACCAATCAAAATGGTGCAAGCCCCTCACCTCCACAATGGCTGGCGAAAGCGAGTGCAGAGAGAACCATGCTTGCATCGGTGCATATGTTTTTCTATCTGTGATAACATGGAGCACCAACTTTTGAGGCAGTAGGAAGTTTTTGACAAGAGAAGAAGCCACTACTGAGGCTGCTAAGACATTGTCTGTGGCGAGAACAAAGTGGAAGAGGGAATTGTCGACGAGGGATGGGACGGACTCGGGCACCGGAAGTTGAAGGCGGGCGCCGGAATTGGTGGAGTGTTCGGCAGCCAGCCTCAAAGCGAGACAGTGGAGGTTTTTGGGGATGCTGGTGGATGCTACATGGCGGTAGAGGTACTCCTGTATCTTTGCTGCCCGGGTCTTCTGCTCTAGGAGCTCCACCTGTAGAGTTCATGGATAAGTAAGGTTTATTTATTTTTATTATTGTTTATTGTCATGATCATTATTATTAAACAATGATGAAACTTTTATGTCTTTGGTTGTTTATACTATTTAATTGCAAAAAATTAAATAAAAAAAACATGAGTCATCCATTAAAAATGAAATCTAGAAAGGCTGGAATAAGTTTGAAAGAGCGATCATCTGCATTTTATGGGTGTTTTGAAATTAAATAAAAAAAGATATAAGTAAAGTGTTAAATGGTTCATCTGATAAGTAATTTGATAAACTTCCGTGAATAATATAACCACAAAATGTTAAGATATTAAGTTTAACAATTAAATATAACATCGACATAAGAAGATATTAGTTTAACCATGATTGATTCTGTAATTTGAACGCCAATTCAACTTAAAATAAAAACTGGTTTCTTTGTAACATTGTTCAACTCGACAAAACTTTTCCCATTTATTATTCTATCTTATGATAGTGTTTCAAAGACAACAGTGTTGAAATGGTTACTGCACTTCTAAGAGGCTAATTCAGTTGTACCTGAGCTTGGTCATGTATATGTTTTGCATTGCTTACACACCTAAAAAGGACTTCTGATGTGCAAGTTTACTTTGGTGACAAGCTAGACAAAATCCCAATACAAACACATTTTCTTTTTGAAACATAGATCTTCCCAATTTGAAGGATTTGTCCTAGATTTTTTAGGTTAATTATTTTCTGGAAATGTTTGTGGACGGGTGAAAGGGTGCACAAGCAGTCTTCCAACAGTTGAGATATATAAAGGCCACAAATTAATTCTATATATTTTTTTTAATTTTTATTTAAATAAAATATTTTTTTGAATATTTGGGTGTAGGTTTATCTTTATAAAGAGAACTAGATAAAAATATTTTAAATACAAAAATAACCAAGTTACCTTTAATCTTATTTTGATCAATAGTTTTTATTCAAAATATTTTTATTAATTCTACTTAGATTAATATCTTTTTAAAAATAAATTAAAAATAAAAAACAAGATTCATTTTTAACCCTTTGATGAAGCTCGTTCAATTTGAACCATTAAAAGGTGCTTGTGCACCTTCTAAGTGTCCACAACATATGGTATAATACTAACCCTTATTTAATTACAATAACGACAGAGTTGGCTACCGTGTTTAAGGTTTCTTAACCCTTGTTCTATCATCTTAACACAAAATGACAAAAAGGGCTTTTAGTTGTTCCTCATTATTAATCATGAACAATGTGCTCTGAACAACCAAGTAAGTGTATTTTTTTTATTCAGTTGAACCCTATTTGGGTCAAATTATTGAAATCCCCTAATTGTTTCTCTCCAATCCTGAACCAAGTCAGAACCCCCCAAAATATTAATTGAGATGATTTCACTCTTGTGATATTTTTTTAAAGAGCCTCACCTTGAGAATAATATTTTCCTTATTCTCTAAGGGGTGCGGTTTCTATAAGGTTGCAACCTTAAACAATCCAATTAAGATGCACCTCCAAATTTTATCATAACATGCGATTTTGATGTAAACAAATCTTAGGATTATCTGAAAACCTATTTTTGTATCTATTTATAAAATTTTAAATTCTAAAAATGGTTAAAATCAAGTAGATCTATAAATAGATGAAAATCTTGAAAATGGACGGTCTAGATAATGTGTTGCAAGATGCACTATTTCTAGTACTCAAATTCTTTTTTTTTTTCATATTTATACATCTCGATGTCGAGATGGTCAATTAGAGAGTTTTTCAACATTAAAACAACCTTTTCTGATGGAGTTTTGAAGTGTCTGTGATTCTACATTTTAAGGTTGCATCTTTTATAAACTTTTTCTTTTTTTAAATAACTTCAACTTTAAATAAAACTAAGACTATTGATTTTCCATTTAATTTGAATATTTATAAATATTTTCTATCAATTCCCTCCACACGCGCACCACGCAAATCACGTTCCGCAAAAATTTGTTGGTATTTAGGGTTATATCTTTGCTTTTGCAATTTTCAATTATGATATGAAATTGCATATAGCTGCATAGGTGGGAAAATTACCTAACTATTGGATATGAGCATATATTATACTCTTTTATGAGCACGTATGCTATGTTTCCTCGGGAGCGAGGGGCATAGTTTATTTATAGTCCCTTGGTCAGATGATTACTTGAGAGGATTTTGTTAATTTGGAATTTTGGTAACCACCTTATAATTACTAGATGATTATTTTAAAATAAAACAAATATGAAATTTGAGTTTTGGGACCCTTGATCTCTCCCTCCAAAAATTGGACAGTTTATCTTCAACCTTGAGGTATTATTGTTTTTCAAGTGCTTAAAGGGTACAATTAGGATTTTTTTTTTATTGAGGTTAATGTATGTGCTAAATAGGTAATATCTCCAACATTTGGGGTCCAAAAGCTATTCCTAGATATGCTTTTACCTGAGGGAGTAAATAAACAGTATACTCGTGAAGGAGAAGAATATCTTTTTGAGTCATTTCCACTCAATACGTTATAGCTTAAAAATTGATTGAAGCAGCCTCAAAATGGAAAACAACTCATTGATGACAGTTTTTGGTTCCGAGTACCCAACTTAAGCCTGGAGTGTAGGATGTTTTCCCTCTTGAAAATAGCTTCCCATACTATGGATAAACACCACAATTTTTTAAACCTAGAGAGGAATAGGATCTAACATTTGTGGATCTTTCCTCTCCTCAACTCTCATAACCTGCTAATTAGTGCTACTTGAATAATCTGATCCTGGGACTAGATATGAATCTGTTCCTAAGAAAAAAAACAAAAAGGCAATTTTCTTAATTTGAGCATTCCATAAAACATGATGGATATAATATTTATTGATGAAAATAACTAAAACTACCATTTCTTTAATCTAAGGAGTGAAGCATGAATGAGTACCATAGCTTTCAGCTTGAAAGCAAAGGTTTTGGCATTCGATCGATTGCTCTTCATCTCTGCAACAAACTTCTCAAGGGACTGTGGAATCTCTGCAACGTCCAATGCCTTTCCTCCATCACTGCCTTCTAACACTTGATACATTTCTTCTGGAACCATCTATAAAATTTATTTTTTCTTCATTAATTTTTAATCCGTAAAGACCCATTTTTTAAACTAATCAATGATATATAGGTAGCTGGGGTGTCAATTTTACCGCTGAGCCTCTCCGCCTTCCCCAAAGCCTTGGTCCAAGCCTTCTCCCCATGCATCCTGAAACCAAGAAGGAAATTTAAAAAGAAAATATAACTAGACATATCTGGTTCATCGGAGATCATTCTCAACAGAGATTTTTGTGAAATCCGCCTTCATACTTTGCAAACCATGAAGCCAATTTCCCACATAACATTGTTATTTTGTATGACCATCATCAGCATCACGAGCACAAAACATAGTATAAGATGTGGCGAAGTTTTACTACCTAACAGAACCCATTTATTTTATCAGGGCTTGGGATGGGTTAAGGGAAAGTTTAACATCCTCACCTTTTATTAGACTACCATTTTGTATGGAAATATAAACATTTAAATTTTTTATACTTCATTGCCATGAAACAAACATGGGCAAGTGGCTTGGTCAATGGAAATCTTTCTTAGAAAGAGATATTTTCCACATATCTTAGGTGAATGAAATTAAGAAAGATGTGAGGGTCTTCTCTGTGAATACCACATATTACTAGGGTCCCTTTTATGAAAACTTTGACTTACTGCATGAACTAGGAGAGTGAGATGATAAATAAAAATTTTAAGGAGCTTGTTAAGAGTTTAGTAAAACAGGGGTTGTTGGTGCTCTAGTTTCTTAGGAAAGCTCTAATCAATTGAAACTCAATACGCTCACCTAATCAGTTGAAATTCTGATGCCCTTAGGAAAAGAGCGTGGGCTTCATTGGTTAGCTCTTGACGAATTGCAAAACTATTTCTATCAAGGGTAGGGGCCCTCGTCCCAAATATAAAAAAAAAAAAAGCAGAATAAAAAACAAAAAAAAAATCAAACTCTAATGCCCTTTTTATCTTTCTTTTTGGTGGGTTCAATGCCAACTAACCTTGTGCTCAAGGCTTCTTTTTAGCCCTAGACGAGCGAAACAAATTTCTCTCTCCATGTTCCACTATTGTGGAAATTAGGAGTAGCCAAACGATATTCTACTCAAGTAGAATGTCCATTTACTCCCTAGGGTAAAACCCCAACTAGAATTAGTTATAGGATCTCAAATTTTAGGATGTAACCTCTTCAACCCATAGATTAACCTCAATGCAAAAGATTTTTTAATTGTACCTTTTATGCACTTGAATAAAATAATATCTCGAGGCCATCCAATTTTTAAAAGGAAAAGTTTATATAAGGTTGCAACCTTCAATGTAGAATCACATATGCACCTCAAAAATCTATCGAAAATGTTGTTTTAATGATGCAAAACTCTCTAACAGATCAGCTTGACATCAAGATACATGAATATGAAAAAATGTTTTTGAGTCCGGGAAATAGTGCAAGCAACGCATTATCTAGACTGTCCGTTTCAAGATTTTCAAATATTTATAGATCTACTTGATTTTAACCATTTTTGGAATTTAAAATTTTTTAATTAGGTACGAAAATAGATTTTAAGATAATACTAAGAATTTTTTACAACAAAATTATATGTTATGATAAAATTTTAAGGTGTGCCTTAATTGGATTGTTTAAGGTTGCAACCTTATAGAAACCACACCCATTTTCAAATAGTAAGATCTAAATGTTAGAAAACTTGAATTCAATTCTTTTTTTTTTTTTTTTTAAATAATCATCTAGTGATTCGTAAGTAGTTTTCCAAATTTTAGATTGCAAAATTCTCCTAAATATTGTAGAACCATACGTTCCAAGTAGCATAGTATATATGCTCTTATTCGTATGCGCTCATGGCAAATATCACTTCAATAAAGTTTCTTTATCTTAGAATATTAAATTACATAATTTTGAGTTATTTCCTTAAATGAAATCAAAAGTTCACAATTACAAAATGAAAAATGGCTTGATAAGGGCCGCAACCCTATCAAAATAAATAAAGCTTTACTTCATAACATATCAAAAATTGCAATTCAAGTGTTGAAAAACTTTTAAATTGGTCATCAGAACTTGAACATTATGATTGTGCAAGAAATTAAGAATTTAAATTCTAAAATTAATGAATATTGCAACAAATTATCTAAACCATCCATTTCACCTTAAAAATAAGTGTTCTCGTATCTGCAATATCTATAACATTTTTGTTTCAAATTTTTTTGTTAGTATTGGAAATTAATTTTAGAATCATCATGGAGATTTTTGATGCTGAAAATGCTTTTCAAATGAAGATTTGATGTGAGGCTTTAATTTATTTTCATAAAGTTTAGCCCAATAAAAACTTCATCTGACAAAAAAAAATGTGGGCTAAGATTGTAAGTAACATTAGCGATAGTCTTAAGACTGCACGCAAGTTGGAGAGAGAGAGTAGAGGGAGAGAGTTTAGGGATTGAGAGGATCTGGGAGGAATGACACGTGTCCTTTCCTTACCTAGAGTTAACCTTGACATGGTACCATCTATTAAACGTGGAAGACCATGGATCAATTGATAATTCCATTTTTCACAACAACCTTCTTTTTATTTAATTTCAACAAAAATAAGCAAAGAAACTTCCACCCAATTGGAAGAAATGCAAATTCAACAGAGAATACATGTCTTTCATTTCTTTATAACATTACAAGGCATAAACCGAAATAATTAGTACAGACAAACATGCGCTTTTGTTTTTTTTTTTTTTTTTAGGAAAGTGTTTTTTAAAATATAGAAGTTCTATCCTCTCCTTATCATCCAGCCATTCATTTTTTATCAAGAGAGTCACTCATCGTTTGATCTTAGATTCGACGTCTCGAAGTATTTATTTTTAGTTTTTTAATACAATTTTTCTGAATATAAAATTTGGTATGTGTCATCTTCTCATTGGGGTGCACCTATAAAAGATATTAACAATAATTTTTAGATAAAAAATAATGACCAAAATACCCCTTAAAACTTTCAAAAGTATTTTGGTCATTTTATTTTATTGAAAATCTTATTTTTATATTTTTCATTAATGAATGCGAGTTTAATATAAGAGTGGACGTCCAAAATTTGATTTCAAAACAGTTTATAGAAGAAAAACAAAAACAATACAATGTAGAGACATGATATCGTGATTGAGACAATCTTAACCCTCTTTAAAAAAATTAGACAGTTGGATAAGAAGGAGGATAGAACTTCTATGTTACACAAAACATAAAAAGCTTCACCTTTTTGAAATCCCATAACAAGTACATGTCGGATACAATTAAATGGTGAGGGGAAATACAATTAAATAGTACAACTGTCACATGCTTGAACCACGACACCATACCTCTAAAAAAAATTCCTAAAGACCAATTACGGTTGTCAGTATTCTACTTGGGTAAGCATGTCCCCTAGTGTGTAGTTTATTGTACACATGAGTGACATTCACCATTCCATGTAAATAATAAGCGGTTGAAATCATTTGGTAATGGTCAGGGTTTAATTAATGGGTGTGGTTTATGTAAGGCTGCAATTTTAAACAATCCAATTAGAGTGCTAAAATATTTATAGGATTATTTAAAAATTTAAAATCAAGTAGACTATAAACATATGAAAAAACTTGAAACTAGATGGTCTAGATAATGTGATGCAAGATACACTATTTTTAGGGCTCAAAATCTTTTTTTTTTTTTTCATATTCATACATCTCAATATCGAGATGACCAATTATAATGTTTTTCAACATTAAAACAACTTTTTCTAATGGATTTTTAAGGTGCACCTTTATTTCAACATTTTAAGGTTGCAACCTTATATAAACTTTTTCCTTAATTAATAGGGTGTATTTTTATAAGGTAGCAACCTTAAACAATCAAATTGAGGCCGCCTACAGATTTTATCATTGCTGTAACTTTTGTATCAAAATTTTTTAGGATGGCTTGAGAATCTATTTTGATATCCAGTTATAAAATTTTAAACTCTAAAACTAGTTCAAATCAAAACACATGAAATCCTTGAAAATGGACGGTCCAGATAATTTGTTGCAAGATACATTATTTTTGGCGCTCGAAATCTTTTTTCTTTTCATATTCATACATCTCTATGTTGAGATGATCAATTAGAAGGTTTCCAACATCAAAATAATCTTTTGTGACTTTAATTCTACACTTTAAAGTTGCAACCTTATATAAGCTTTTTTCTAATTAATATGCTCCATCCATCTTCATCACAGGAGGCAGATGTTTCATATGCCTTATACGTGTAGCGAATGCCTCACTTCCATCTTCATTTTGCACAGCATATATTTTCAAAACTGAAATTCCTATTTACATTGATGATGCACAGTATACAATGCGCCGTTTGGATATCGACCGTCTGGTATCTCACACAAGGGTTGCATGTATCCATCGATCTAGTATTCAAACTATACTCAATTCATATTCTTGAAAAGAATTAAAAAATATATATGTTTTACAGCAAAAAAGAAAATAAATATGTTGGAGGGAATAAAAACAAAGAATATTTTTATCAAGAACTAAGCTACCAATATTTTGATATTTCACCCATTTATCAAAACACACATGAAATATGAGCTATTTTAACATATGATTGTGTTTTCTAATGGGATTTTGAAATTAAATAAAAAAAATAGTCGAAATATCAAATAATTCATCTCTCGAGTACTTTTTGATAAATTTTCACGCGTACATAGAGAGAGAGAGCTACCTAAGGAGGAGCACTTGTCTTCTCCATCGAGGGAATCGATGGCGGTGATCACGAATGCGAAGCGAAGGAGAAAAGTGATGAAGAGGAGGGTGTAGAAGAGGGTCTTGTATGACACTCGCCTGGACCCAACCTTCACCTTGATGAATTCCTTGAACCCTTTCCCTGTGGAGAGTGTCACATGCCTTAGGCTCGGTGAAACGTGCAGCTGCATCTCTGTCTCTCTGCAAGCAACAAGACTCCTAAAGGCCTTTTCCATCTTCCATGCCGAATAATACGTATATTTTACAGGGTTGGAAGGAAGGCATTCTTCTTTTATTTTCCAAAATTGTTACTTTCCTTTACCAACCTCGGCTGCATACTGTAGATGTTCTTCTCCCATTTGAAATGCATGCGTTTGTTATTACAGCTTCAAAGGAAAGCATGGTTTGATAAAACATCCTTTTTCAGTTTGGCCCATCAACTACTTATGCGTGTTAGACTTTCCCCCTCATTCTCTCTTTTTTTTTTCTTTTTTCTTGTTTTTTTTTTCCCTCTCTCTCTAGAGTTCTCTAGTTTGCCGGTGTTCCTCCGATGTTGCAATTTGCCAATCAAAGAGACACCGTGACTGAGATTGTATCTTTGACGAGTTTGAATGGCCCTACTTTTTGAATCTTCTCTCTCTCTCCAAATTTTTTATTTAGTCGTTTTCTCTCTTTAAATTTTTCAATTAGTGGTGTGTTTTTTTAGTAATATGTTTTGGCTTAAAATGGAAGTGGAGAAGGATGGGGGGCTGCTATCGGAGGGCGGGGCTTTGCCAGCAATTGAAGTCGTGGAGGTTGGAAACATTGAAAAGAAGGAACGATGGAAGGTAGAGCGTCCTTCTGCTCTTGTCATAAGTTGAAAGGGAAAGGGACAGTATGGGTATGTTTGTCTTCTTCTATACTATGCTCCTTTCGGAGCATAATTTATTACTCACCATGTCAGAACAATCTGAAAATTTGGGAATCATTTAGGAATGACTAGGTGATTATCTGAAATAATAAGACAATTATAATATGAGTTTTCTAACTCATAGATAAGAATTCCATGGTCTCTATTAAATTTCGAGACATTATTTTGTTCAAGTTCATAGAAGGTACAATTAGGATTTTATTTTTTATTGAGATAAATCTATGGGGGTGACAAGGTTAGTTTCCCAAAATTTGAGGTCCTAAATTAATTCTAGGTGGGATTTTATCCCAACAGAGTAAATCGATATTCTACGTAGAATATTTTTTGGCTTTTTCTTTTTGCCATTTCTTGTTAAGAACCCCGTACTAAAAAAATCATAGTTAATAGTAGCTGACAGATGTAAGATCAAACGTGTTGGGGTGCACCAGAAAGTCATATTTATTTGGACTTGATCGCAGTGAATAACACACCCCAACCATCCGATTTTAAATTTGGACCTTCCCGTACCAAGGTAAACAATCTCATTGTATAATATTGCCATGACTAATCCAATCCGATTTTAAATTTGGACCATCCCGTACCAAGGTAAACAATCTCATTGTATAATATTGCCATGGCTAATCCAATGCAAATAGGAAAGGGGTAGCACCCCCATAACTAGTTACCACCTTATGATTTTCAATCCTGTTTTTCCCACTAAAATACTCAAAAAAGTAAAAAAAGCAAATGCAAATAGGTGAAATTTGTTATTTTAGTTTGCTTTTGTGTGCGAGCAAAATGGGTAGGGTGGCAATGGACCCGACCGGACCCAAGACAAGATGGGATGGGGTCCAAAACCTGGACCCAAATACTCTTCGGGTCCAGGTCCGAGTTTAGCCGGATACGACCGGTACCTATAAATCGTTGGAAATAAAATACTTTCTTTTAAGCCCTATCCGTTTGGGTGCATTAAGGATCTTATACAATAAGAACTCGTAGTCATCTTTAGCTACTAAATGACAAATTAGAAGGCTTGAAATCTAACGGCAGATGATTGTAACATTGTTGCCAATATTATGGATATATGATGGTAAAAAAAAACGGGAGAAAAAAAAGAAGCTCATAGTCATTGGGTGACAATGGACCCAACCAGAACTGAGACCCGATGGTATGGGTCCAGTTTTTGGACCCGAATTTTATCTAAGTTTGGGTTCGGATCCAGCGGACCCGACCTAATGCCACCCCTAAAGAGAGATGGTGGAGGGAGGAAGAAATTACCCTTAACCGAGCAAATAAGACCACATTTCTAGTTTCACTTAGCTTGTCTGCATGAGAGAGAGAAAGAGAGAGAGAGAATTTTCCTTGACTTTGGAGTTTTCAATCCTTTCGTAGGTGTTGTATTTGATGGAAGATCACCAATAGTCGTTGCATGAACAATTACCATGTTTGATATGGTGAAAACGAGACCTATCCCTAACAATTATTTCTCTACCATACACTTGAGACACCAAGTTCACCACCCTGTGGCAATCATCACATATCCTCAGATTTTTCACAACACGAATTGGGGTCCCATTTTTTGTGGTCATCAACCCAAAAGCAATCGCCAACTTCTCTCTGTGGTAATACAGCGATTGCTCCCTTTCCTCCTCAACAATATCAAATAAAACAGGCATACCATTTGGAACATACCCTTTCTTCTTCACTTGCTTCATAATTTCATCCAGCATGGCATATAACTCGTGTGAGAGAATGTGACTTATCCCCCGCAAGAAACTCATGAATTACACCACCAACTTCAATTGAGCTCCACCCAGGAACTGACTCAACCCTTCTTTGTTTCATTACCCTCCTCACTCTACCCACTCCATCCCACCTATTGTTAGAAGCATAAATGTTAGAGAGAAGCACAAGCCCCCCACCATGCTTAGGCTCCACTTCTACAACGTAGTCGATGATTCTCTCACCTAGTTCAATATTTCCATGGATTCTACAGGCACTGAGCAAGGCCCTCCATATAGCACTATCAGGCTCTATGGCCATGCCTTCAACGAAATCCCACACCTCTTCTAACCTACCGGTTCGCCCCAAAAGATCAATCATGCACCCATAGTGCTTGATCCCAGGAATAACACCTCATCTCTTGGAAGATCCGACGGCCTTCATTTACCAATCCCGAATGGGTACATGCATTAAGAACGCCTATGAATGCTATGCTATCTGGCTTAATCCCCTCTCTTAACATCCTATTGAAAAGCTCAATGGCCTCTAAGCCATTTCCATGCATGGCCAACCCTGATATCATACTAGTCCAAGCCATCAAATCTTTACCATGCATAATCCTATTAAACACCTTAAGCGCATTATCAATACTCCCACACTTTGAATACATATCAATTACTGTTGTGCCCAAGCTATAAGTTAATGGGGTTCCGGATTTTTTGATATAAATATGGATCCATTTGCCTTGGTCAAATGCACCCAAATTCGAACAAGCTGAAAGGGAACACACCAGGGCCAATTCATTAGGTTTCACAAGAGCATTTTGCATAATAGAGAAGAGCTCTAAGGCATCTTTATATTTCTCACTCCTAACACAAGCTGAGATCATTACGCCCCAAGAAACATCACTTCTTTCAGGCATCTTATCGAACATTTGGCGTGCAGCAGAAAGGTCACCAGATTTTGCATACCCATTCACCATTGTCGTCCACAAAACCACATCTCTCTCTAAAATTTCATGAAATAGCTGGTGAGCAACTGACATTCTATTCAAATTGGTAAAGAAACCCACCAAAGAATTCTTAACATGAGAGTTCGATTCGGGCCCATATTTTATTTAGTACCAACGAGAAACAAGCCTCCCCTTCTTCAGGTGATGCCAGCCTAGAACAGGCTGCAATGACAAATGTGAAGGTGTATTTATCGGGGGAGATTCCTTTATGGAGAATAGAGCGGAAGATAGAGAGAGATTTTTTTGGAATGTGGCTCTTTGAATAAGCTTGGATCATGGTGTTGTAGAGGATTATGGATTGACTATTACAAACATCAAATATGGTTCTTGCACAATTAAGGTTCGGAGGTCGAGAAATGACGCAAAACCGGATGAGCCAGTGTAGAAGAGAGATGTGATGGGAAAGTCCATGGGTGATTGCATGGGAATGAATTTGTTTCAGTTCTGAGAATTTGGAGCACTTTTGTAAGAGGCGAAAGACTGGGTTCAGGTTAGATGCGGTCGGTGAATCGTAGCAATGAGAGAGCGAGGAGAAGCAGATCAATTTATGGGTATTGATGAGTTTAAATTGAACAAGAGAACGGGTTTTGCTTGTTGTCGTTAAGAGAAGTAAGGAGAGAGGAATAAAAGGCATTAAGAGTCATTTGATTATTAATGGTTTCCTAATTGCAGTAGAGAGAGAGAAAGAGAGATATGCATGCATTAGTAGAGGAGAGGAAGAGCGTAATTGTCATCGTTTTCAGGCGTTCTCGAGGAGGGAGGGGACATCAAAAAGTAAAACCAGCGTGTGCCGAATCAACTGAGTTTGTCTACAGCTTACTCCCGCTGGAGCAAATAACATTGGCCAAAAGATATTCTACTCCTGTAGGAGTAGAATGTCCATATACTCCCTAGGGTAAACCCCATGACTTTATTTTAGGGCTTTTAAATTTTGGGAATTTAACCTTTTTAACTCACCTCATAGATTAACTTCAACTAGTAGATTTACATACATTGCATGTAGAAAAATAAGAAAAAATAATAAATAAATATAATCAAAGAAAATAATTTTAAACAATATATAAATCGTTTTTAAATGATAAAATTTAGATAAAGAATAACATTGATTTTTTTGTACTTTAAATTTCTTGAAAAAATGAGTCATAAATAAATTTCAAAAAGAATTTAAAATACAAGATTTGGAAAAATAAATTAAAAGTAGCAATAAATATAAGGGTGCGGTTTGTATAGAACGGAAGCTCTAAACAATCTAAGTAAAATGCACCTTCAAATAGTGTCGATAATATTGGGTTTGGTGATAGCCAAATCACCGTACCCATATTTTATTCTTAAAGATTACGAATATTATCGTAAAAAAGAAAATAACTTTCTTGGGAAGCAAGAAATTGATCTCTATGTAAGAGAGTTAAAGAAGGCATAATACCCATTCTTTTGAAGGTCACTTATTTGTGGGTTATGGGAATGGATCTCCAAAGAGGAGATGGTTCTCCAAGAGAGAGCCATGACCTCCAAAAGAGAGGCGCTATTCTCATGGTTTTGGGATGGTATGGTTTCCATTTCTAAAGAGAGAAAATCTCTCGATTGCTCTCAAGGTTATCTTTCTGATAGCGGTTATGCGGTGGGAAAGAATATTTCGATCGATGATGTTGCTCGATCAGGAGATCAAGGTTAGAAGGGAAGATCAATTAGAGGTTTTTACCAATGTCTAAAGAGATGTAATATCTTTTGTATCCCAAAACTATAATTTTCATTGTGATAATGAATTTCTATTTGCAAAGGCCATGAATGTCTACGGGGTGTACCGCGTATTGTGTGTTGTGGTGGGGTATTTTTTTTATGTTTGCTTTATTTTTTATACTCAATTTATAGTCGTATTCATGTACTTCGCATTTTTTCTATTATGTACATGATCTTGGATGGGATCCTGATATTTGGGATTCATGGTTCCGTAAGAAAGAGGTACCCAAGAACCGTACAATTGGTATCAGTTCACTAGGTGTGTACGAGGCTAAGGCTTACAGTAAGAAAGAGATGAATGACGAAGTTTGATGGCTATATGGTTTGAGGTGGAGGACTATTGAGGCAAAGTGTTTGTAAAAATTCCACAATGGATGCAAGTGAGAATAAATTAAGAAATCTATTCAATGAATGTTATCAAGGAAATTATGGTGATTTTGCTCTCAAGGTGGAGATTGTTGGGTTTGGTGATAACACCATACTCATATTTTATTCTAAAAGATTAAGGGTATTATCATAAAAAAGAAAACGACTTTCTTGGGAAGCAAGAAAGTGATCTCTATACAATGGAGTAGAAGAAGTCATTGGTTAGGTGCCTCAATCTTGCCCTCTAGATCTAGATGATCAGGTGGCATGTATCTTAGATTTCTAGTGAACCCAGATTTGAGATTGCTCTCTCGGAACCTTGCTCAAGAGCAAGGGCAGGTATACCAATCGATGAGAGAGGAATTTAAGGTGGGTTCGGGACTTACTCGGGTTGGCTCGCGTGGGTGTCCTCTTAGATCACATCGAAAAGCCCTCCAGCTGCTTTAGTTGATTCGGAATCGCCTCCCTTGATCTGTAATCTCCTTGTGTTTCTGTATAACACTTCTATAGTTAATTTATAAGATAAGTGGGTCGAAGAGACCCACCCTTGTCTTAGGGCAATGCACATTCATATGGCTAAGAATGTGAGAGGTTAGGATGTTGGAGTGGAAGTTTCGAGCAAAGGTCAAAAAGAGAAGAAAACTTGATGAAGGGACGAGACTAGCTTGATAGCCAGACAGTGACCGACTCGGAGTGGTAGAAAGATGGGCATGGTACTCAAGACCAACACAGCGGCAAGACTACTCAAAATCGAGGCCGATATGGCGGTGCTAGGCTAAGTCAACCCTCAATCAAGTAAAAAGAGGAGAGAATGAAGAGAAGGCACGAGATGACAGAGAGATCGGGTCCTGACTGCGCTAGGCATCACCACCCACGACCATGGAGTAACAATGTCACGGCCCTTGGACGGCGCTAGACACTATTGATCATGCTATGAGGGGAAGTAGGGAACTATGAACGACGCTAGGCATTTTCATTGGCAACACAAGAAGGCAGCGCACTTTTGCTCGGGCGGCGATAGCCTCTCGTGAAGCACGCGACAATAGCCATTTGCAAAATGCACGACGATAGTTCTCATGAGGGCTACGACGGTAGGCGTGGGACACAGGGGGGGCGACGATGAGCACTGAACGCACAAAGGAGACGAGCGGATGGCGATAGGCACCGCTCGAAGGAAGAAAGTCCACGGGCAGCAATAGACATTGTCGAGACCTCTCGTAGGCGGTGATAGGTGCACGACGGGGGAAGACCCCTGCGAGCGGCAATGAATTTTTCCATTTGCGCTCTTCACTCAGGCGTTGAGAACGCGTCTGCAGACGGTGATGAGCAACGCTGTCTGCAAGCCTCGCTGAGAGGCAGAGATGAACGAACAGAAGGAGAAGGAGGCTCATGCATGGCACTACCATGGCCTTGCGCGACCGGTGAGACCACAGGAGAGGCATGCACGGTACTGCCAGGGCCGTGCATGACCTCTGAGGGGAGCTCAGATGGAAAAGAGGAAGAAGAAGGAGAAGAAGAGATAGAAGAAGAAAAGAAAAAGAAGAGAGAGAAGGTTTACCTTAAGCCTAAGGGTACAGGTCCAAAAGTTTATCTCATGTTATTCTCTCTCTCTCTCTCTCCAGACATGACCCAATAATGAGAAGAAAGAGACGAACAAACACAACTCGATTCTATGCCCAAACCAAGATTTTACAACATTGAAATTTTGGCCAGAATCTGGAATTTCGGCGATGGAATTTGTAGTCTCTTTGTCATCTTTGTGTGCAGAATCCGACCGTTCATCATGCACGGGGTTCGGATCAGAGATAACTTGAGACCTTACGTATACGATGGAATTGATCTCACGTCGATCGAGATAGCGAGCGGCGTGATTTAGCTGCTCAAGCAAGGCACGACGCTGTTGATTTTCTTGCATTTTCTTTACTAATCAGCACCTTCTCTCTAGCTTTTCTTCTCGCTCGGGCGTCATCATGCGGTGTGCCATATATCAATATGCTCGTCTTGATGAGACGAATACTCTCACAAAATTTGGGCTTGATTCGACCTCAGACGAGTGAGAAGTAAGCATCGGAAGTCCCTAGTCGTGACTGTCCCTTCAATGGTGTGGAGTTGCAGGGTGGCCGCACAGGAATAGCATGCGGTTCCTCCTGATTCACTCTTTCGCCTCTAAAATTTTTCTGGAGTGTCTGTTTAAGCTTAAATTTGACTCCTGGGGATTTTCAACCATGTCGAATCTAATGGCGGTGGTCCCAAATGTAGCTCTAGTTATAGGATCCATTTCAGGGTGCTAGACGCTGATTTTGTCGGAATTGTTTCTCAGTCTGCACTACATGTCGGAATGCCACAAAACTTGGCAGGAGTCTTTTGAGAGTTCTCATGAAGATCTGGAATAGTTCTGGGGCTATTATGAGATTGTTGGAATTTCCACTGTTTGCTAGGCTTTTATTAAGCGGGTGCCCCATGATGATGAAAAATATCTTCCAACAACATGCCCCACCGAATGTTGTGCTTCGAGAGAATCGACTGTTGAAGTCCTCACCCTCGAGGGACTATCTGCGATTCTAAAGCGTGAGGCCTTTGTTGGGACCTCGGACAAAATTAGGCCTATCTAAAGGCCAACTGCTATGAACCTTTGGTCGGCATTATTCGCTGCTACATCAGGTTTTCTTTTGATATTCAGGGTATCTCTGTAGGTCCCATCTAGCGGGGTCCAGTCGGGGGCTTCTGACCTGCCCGAAAGTCTGGGCCATTGTTGGCTAGGGGATTTTTACGAGGAATACCCTGAAGTCTCTGGCAGGTGAGACCCTGACTTCATCACTTTCTTCTTCGTGATGGTCTTTAGTGTTTCAGAGGGACCTTTTGGTCATCGTCCTCATCCTCAAGGACTCTTGTTATTGTTGATGTTGAAATGTAGGAGATCTTATGCGGCTCTCACTCCCTGATGAGCCAATTTGTTTTGTGACTGGATGCTGGTATTTGAAGATTTTAAGTAGACCTCATTAGCCAGGCTTGTGATTGTTTGGTAATTGAGTATCAGCTGAGGCGGCGGTAGTGTGTCAACCTATTTTGTCAGTCTAAGTGCCCTTTCGCGGGTTTTCACTTGAACATGGGAAGTGGTACCGTAAAGACGATTTTCACCAACTTCTATTATTTTTGGACTCTTTTACTCATGACCTCATGGTCATGTCCAACATTTTCATCAGTTTTTACTCACGATGACCTTTTGAGGTTTTCACCATGCCTGCGTTTTGTTTTCATGAAATTCTTTTAATCATGGTTTCGTGACCATGCCCATCCATCATTTTTACTCATGGAGTTCCCTTGCATAAGTGTACACCATGCCCGTTTTTTTTCTGTGAAGGCGTGTTTAGGGTCATGCCTTCGGGACCTGTGCGAAGCCTTTTAACGTCATGTGGTTAGAACATGCACTATAGTTTTGAGTCATACAACTGGACAATGATGGTGATGAATGAAAATCTTTAGGGGCCATGGAGTGAGTATGGTGGTAGTTACGACTCAATTTGGGAAGATGGCACAAGGCTACCTATGCATGAAAAATGGTGGGTGAAGAATGGTGACCCACTAGGTGACGGCAAGTATGGGTAGCAAGATGGCTCGCCATTTTGTGAGCATGGGTGAGACTCACTGGAGAATAATGGACTCACTGGGGAGGTAATGAAGGTGGTGCACACACACGACATGTTGGTTAGGGAAGGCATGCGTGGAGATGCGTGTAAAGGGCATGTGTGCATATGTGGACTCACTGGGGAGGTAATGAAGGTGGTGCACGTACACGACGGGTCAGTTAGGGAAGACGTGCATGGAGATGCACGTAAAGGGTGTGTGCGCATATGTGGACTCACTGGGGAGGCAATAAAGGTGACGCACACGAATGGGTCGGTTAGGGAAGACATGCGTGAAGATGTGCATAAAAGGTGGGGGGGTATTTAAGGTCATACCTCCTGGACTTGAGCGAAGCAGTTTAACGTCATGCGAGCAGGACCTGCACTATGGTTTAAGGTCATATAGCTTAGACAGTGGTCATGCAGTTTAAAGTCATGCAACCAGGACCATGTAGTTTAAGGTCGTGCCACTAGACCTCTGCTATAGTTTAAGGTCATATAGTTTGGACCATGGCTTGTGCAGTTTAAAGGTCTTGCAACACGAACCAAAGCTGTACAGTTTTAAGGTCATGCAGCACCGACTGGGGCTGTGAAGTTTAAGGTCATGCAATACGGACCATGGCTGTATAGTTTATGGTCATGCAATACAGACCAGTAAGTGGGTCACCATGAAGGTAAAAGTGTAAAGGGGATAGGTCTGTGGATAGCTACCTGACTCCTTAGGGATAAAGATAGTTAAGGCTATACACAAGCAGAGAGGTTTAGATAAAGGTGGCGCCCCTACGAGGAGTGGCTAGCGGAAGAGACTTCACTAGGGATTAGGAGGGCCAGTGTGACTGTACGGGAATAATGAGTAATGGTATGGATGTAACTCTGCTAAGAATGACAGGCCAGAGCACAGATGAACCTTACTGAGGATTGAAGGGATAAGAATGGCCTTGACTATCTGGGAATAGTGGGTTGCAGTAAGATGTGACTCTCAGTGGAATGTTGGTGCGAAACAAACTATTGAGGATTAAAAGGGTAGGTACAACCCGTGCATGCATCTAACTCCACTAGGGGTATTGATGAAGTACACCTTTAGCAAATAGGTGGCCCATCTCTCGGTTGGAGTTATGCGTATGGACCATTTGTCGTGCCGTGTGTTACGGTTTCAGGTTCTTGTAACTCGAACCATAGCTATGCAGTTTTAAGTCGTACGGTTAGGATCATGCAGTTTAAGGTCGTGCAACTAGACCTTCACTACAGTTTAAGGTCATGTAGTTTGGACCATATCGCTAAGCCTTTTAAGTCATACGGTCAGGACGTGTACTATAGTTTAAGGTCACACAGCTGGACCATAGTTGTACAATTTTGAGTCGTCCGACGAGGACTAAGCAGTTTAAGGTCGTGTAACTAGACCTTCGCTACAGATATTGTTTGGACCATGGCTGTGCAATTTAAGGTCATGCAGCACTGATCGTGCACTATGGGTTAAGGTCACACAGCTAGACCATAGTCATACAGTTTTGAGTCGTGCGATGAGGATTAAGCAGTTTAAGGTCGTGCAACTAGACCTCAGCTATAGTTTAGGGTCATGTAGTTTAAACCATGGCTGCGCAGTTTAAGGTCATGCAGCACAGATCGTGCACTATAGTTTAAGGTCACACAGCTAGACCATAGTCGTATAATTTTGAGTTGTACGACGAGGACTAAGCAGTTTAAGGTCGTGCAACTAGACCTTCGCTACAGTTTAGGGTCATATAGTTTGGACCATGACTGCGCAGTTTAAGGTCATGCAGCACTGATAGATGTGTGATGAAGGAATTCGACTTCATGGGGAACAGAGCCGTCACCAGGGACTGGACTCCCTAAGGAGTGAGACTGTGATGAAGGGAATGAACTTCCGGAAGAGGTAGGACAATGGTTCAGAGGGGAGTGTCGTGGCATGCGCGTGACACTAAGGGTTGCGTGGTGCATGCGGCTCTTGGCCTATTGTGAACTGTAGGATGTTTCGTTCTGATAAAGCGTGCGGCGTTGACTTCTCGGTTAGGCACACGGTGATAACCCCTTAGGTGAAGCGCACGACGATAACCTATGGGTGAAGCACGTGGCAATGGCTCCTTGACGAAGCGCGAGGCGATAGCCTTGACGAGGAGCTCGACGATAGCCCCCAGACAAAGCACGCAACGATAACCTTTGGGTGAAGAGCGTGACGATGACCCTTTCGGGTCTCGAGCTTGACCCGTCCCGGCCTGGTCTTATTGCCATCAGGAACTGAGGGCTGGAGTGTCATTTCATCTTTGTCGACGGCAGTTTGCGGCACCGTCGAGTATACAAGGGAAAGCCCGTTTCTACTATTTTTACCGAAGGGTAAAACAGTTAAAGAGTTTGTAGAGAGAGAGAGCTTGAACTTCTGAGAAGATACTTTTAGCGAGAGTTTTGCGGCAAAAGTTTGCAGCAGTCAGGCCTTCAAGGGCTTTTCGGTGAACTCGAGTAGGTCCAAGGCATCGTATCATGCTTGCGGATACTTTAGAAGAGTGCCAAGGCTTTCTGAGCAAGGAACATGGCTCCTCGGGGTCTTAACAAGATTTGCAGAGGTGCTCTACCATAGTTCCGATACCTTCTTCGATAGTCCCGTGGCTGAAGGGAAGGTCGTAGAGAAGTCATAGGAGTCTGACGGTCCTTTAGCTATCAAAAGCAAAGAAGGAGTAGTCGTAGTGGGCTCATGAGGAATTCAGTGGAATTTCGGTGAGTTTGTGATGAACTGTCGAAGAAAAAAAATAGGGAGAGGGGAAACCCTCAGGGTCTCAGGGAAGCTTTCGAAGATTTTGAGTGGTTTTTCACTAACTCTGGTAATGAGTAGAAGGCGGGAAAGGGCTTTCCGGTGAACAGAAGTGAACTCCCGGCGAAGAGGGAAAATGCCTGTGGGAACCCAAGGGGTCGCAAGACTGCAATGGTTGAGAGGGGAAGGGTTGTGGGAAAGGGAATGAGCTCAAATACGACTGTTGCTCAAGTGCTGTTGGAAACTTGGAGATATGTTAGCAACACATGGCTGCTTGGTCATGGGGAGGCAGGGATGTCGCTGATGGACCTACACTTCGTTGGTGGGTTGCCGCTTCTTGGTGCTATGTATGATGAGTTTATTCCTCTGAACTCAGTCATTTTTTGAGGGGAAAAGGTAGGTAAAGAAGCCCCACCGACTGGGCTTTGGGAATTGTTCGAGATCTACCAACAACTCTATAATGAGCCCAAAAACGGGCAAGTTACCTTCGTAAAGTGGCTAACCTTTTTCTGCGGCGACTATACAGATGAAGTTGGTCCGTCGCCGAGAAAAGAAGGGAAGGAAACTCCACCAATTTTCAAGTTGCGAAGGAGAACGAGCATGTCTTCTTGGCAGCTTACTTGGTACTCTTCCTATGTAAATTCACCCTGGGTGGACGTCATTCGACCAGGCACTTTTTATGTGTCTTGCGATATGGCATGGGGAAAGGGGTACGCACTCGCACAACCTGTTCTGTACAGCATTTATCATGGCTTGGGAGCCATTTCCAGGGGAAGACAATATCAAGGGGATGAAGGAGGGAATGACATTGTAGATGGTGAGGCCTTCCCAGGAGATTTCATGACTCCTGTCCCCGTCCATTACATGTATGGCTGGCTTGGAGCTTATTTTCAGACACATATCTAACAACCAAAGAGTTAGAGGACACTGTGTGCCAAATTTTGCTGAATATTGTGGGGCAGAAGGCAATGTTCCATCCCGCAGGCCATGCACGTAGCTTATTCTACAATGATCACCACCACATGACCTGGGTGGCGTTCCCTGTTGAAGGCCTCACAAAGCGCGTGTATGTTGAAAAGTTGAGCCACAACCTAGATGGTGACTTAATCAACCCAAAAGAATTGATGTTTATTCTAAGTGTGAGAGGCGGAGTTCTTACCTATCGCACTGTCCATACATGAAGCTTTAGGGCTACTTTCCTCATTTTCCTCATCGGTTTGCCTGAGAGCATGGGCTAGATCAAGGCTGTCCATTCTCAGTATTCTTTGAGAAATAACATAACAAGGCTGCTCGCTGGAAGAAGGACCAATTGGGAACCCTCAGGGAGATTTGGCTCCAAAGGAACATTGGCACCGCTTGGGCCACATGCTTGGAGGCCACCAAGGTAAATAAGTATGTGGTGCCCCATTTTTAGCAGGGCTGTAAGAGCAACCGAGGCCCACGAGCTTTGGTGGAGGATCACCAAGAAGGAGTACTGGGACGTGGAACACCCTTGGAAGGGGGACGGTGGCTGCTGAAGCCAAGATACAAGGCAGTGGAAAATAACTATGACCACTCCCCTAGGTTAAATCTTTACCGTGGGCTTCCCTCATGACTGGCGCACGATCGGGCGGCCTCATCAGACTGTCGTGGACGAGACTTTGTCGCGGTTTTTCAATATGGAGAAAGGGACAGAGAGCTTTTTTGACAGCCTCTCTGACATCTTCAAATGGAAGGAAGGTTGCAAAGTCCCAGGGCATGAAGGGCGTTCGGTCCAGGATTTGAATGACCTGATAGGGAGCGGCTCTCATTGCAAGTTAGCCACCAGTTCTTGCAAGTCCGACACCTCGAAGGTTGCTGCACCCGAGAAGGCAAAAGGAAAGAAGAGGAAGTGGGCTGCCCCAACGACTCCTTGTGTTCCTACCAAGAAGGCGACCAGGGCTTCGGGGCGCAAAGGGCATAAGGTTCCAGTGGTTCGTGAGCCAGGAGACAGCTCCTCACCCTCGGCTTCTTTTGGAGGGTTGTGTGTCTCCTGTGATTTCTGCATTGCCCTCTGCTCATGAAGCTTTGCCTTCTCCTTCACCTAAACCCTCTTTTGACCCTTCAGAGGCTCGAGCCGGCATCTCAGATCCTACTGCCCCAATTGATATTGCTTCAGATCGAGAACTGACGTCCATGGCTGAAGGAAAGAACTCAGTCCCAATGGAGGTGAACGGAGCTGATGAGGCGGTGGAGGCACTGAGGGTCTCTGAAGCTCCGAAGACTATCGAGGTAAGGGAAACCCTAGTAGAGCTTGTGGTCATAGAAGAGGATGGAGCCCCAGGGACTGAGGAGGGAGCACCCGAACAACAGTTGATGGCTGCCTTGAGTGATGTATCTGTGGGGGATGCAAAAGCAACATGCCTTGAGGGATCAGGCGAGGCGGTACCCATGACTGTAGAGGAAGCAGGCGCCGTGGGTGAGCCTATTGTAGAAGCGATTGCCGTGGAGGACAAGGGTAAAGAAGGAGATGGGGAAGGTGTCGAGTCTGTCGAGGTGGAGATGGTTGTTTGAGAAGAGGGGACACAAGGAGAGATCGCAGCCATGAGGGAGGAGGCTACCATGGTGCAATCTGAGATTGAGGCAGTGACTCCAGGCGAGGAGGCCTGCCTTGCCCCGGCTACTGTTGCGGTGATTGCAGAGGGTGCAGTTACAACACCTGAGCATGAGAGGACCGAACCTGAAGTGCAGCTTGTGGACACGGTGGGGGCTTGTGTAGAGGGCAGTTTGTGGCACTACCGAGTATAAATGGGAAAACCCCTTTCTACTATTTTTACCAAAGGGTATAACAGTTAAAGCGTTTGTAGAGAGAGAGAGCCTGAGCTTCTGAGAAGATACTTCCGACGACAGTTTTGGAGCCAAAGTTTGCAGCAGTCAAGCCTTCAAGGGCTTTTCGGTGAACTCGAGCAGGTCCAGCACCTCGTATCATGCTTGCGGATACTTTTGAAGAGTGCCAAGGCTTTCTGAGCAAGGAACATGGTTCCTCAGGGTCTTAACAAGATTTGCAGAGGTGCTCTACCATAGTTCCGATGCCGTCTTCGATAGTCCCATGGCTGAAGGGGAGGTCGTAGAGAAGTCATAGGAGTCTGACGGTCGTCTAGGTATCAAAAGCAAAGAAGGAGTAGTAGTAGTGGGCTCATAGGTAATTCAGTGGAATTCCGGTGAGTTTGTGGCAAACTGTCGAAACGAAAATATAGGGAGAGGGGAAACCCTCAGAGTCTCTGGGAAGCTTTCGAAGATTTTGAGTGGTTTTTCGCTAACTCTGGTAATGAGTAGAAGGCGGGAAAGGGCTTTTCGATGAACAGGAGCGAACTCCCGATGAAGAGGGGAAATGCCTGTGGGAACCCAAGGGGTCGCAGGATTGCAATGGTTGAGAGGGGAAGGGTTGTGGGAAAGGGAACGATCACCCTTCGCACGCGTGGTGATAGGCCACGTCACGATTGTCAGGCAGCGTACCCAGATTTCAAGGGATGTGGTCGTTACTTGTGCGACGCATGCGAACAGGTGGAGCACGAGCGTTTCTGATAGTCCCATGGTCGCGGGACGGCGATACCCTCTTCTGGTTGCGAGACGGCGAAAGCCCTACCTTTTGCGCAAGTCCATACCAACCCAGCGGGCAGACGGTTAAAGTCCTGCCCTTGGTTACGAGATGACGATAGCTCTGCCTTCTGCACATGATGATACCATCCCAATGGGCAGACGGTGAAAGTCTTGCCCTTGGTTACTGGACGACGATATTACGCCTTGAGTGGGCAGTCGGCGATACGCCTTCGTGAGCGTGGTTCATCTTAGCTGCTTAGCGTCTTTTAGCAATGATGCCTTTGATATGATGGCCCAGTCTTCAGGTGCTAATCCAGAAATAACGAACCTCCCGCGAGCAAGGGAGCTTGGCACTGATGTCTTCATTGGCAAAAGCTTGGTGAGAGGCGAGCCCATTTGGCTCACCGAGGCTTTATGTGAATCGAGGTGGCCCTTGAGCGTCACCTTTGTGAGCGACCTCGTCTGGTTGGTGATACAAGAAGATAGCGATGGTAATGTGAGTATAGAGGAAGGGGTAGGCCTTTTGCATTGCCTGCACCGAAACATAACCTTTAACTCGAACTTGCCAATTCTAGGCAATCGAATGGTAGAAACCCCAGGCATGAAATGGTCTTCTGCTGGCCTACAGGTACAAGGAGAGAACCAATACCTGAAGGGGTACTCGTCACGGATCAAGAAAGTGCTGAGGCAATTCAGGAATATTTTGAGGCAGGCTTACCTGCTGGCGGCCCTCCCTGCTGGTCGCGATCCAGTGCTTGACGGGCTACAACGACTGTTGCTAAAATACAATCAAAGTGCTGTTGGAAACTTGGAGATATGTTAGCAACACATGGCTGCTTGGTAATGGGGAGGCAGGGAAGTCGCTGATGGACCTGCACTTCATTGGTGGGTTGCCGCTTCTTGGTGCTATGTATGATGAGTTTATTCCTCTGAACTCAGTCATTTTTGGAGGGGAAAAGGTAGGCAAAGAAGCCCCACCTGCTGGGCTTCGGGAATTGTTTGAGATCTTCCAACAACTTTATAATGAGCCCAAAAAGGGGCGAGTTACCTTCCCCAAGTGGGTCACCTTTTTTTGCGGCAACTATACAGATGAAGCTGGTCTGTCGCCGAGAAAAGAAGGGAAGGAAACTCCACCAATTTTCAAGCTGCGAAAGGAGAACAAGCATGTCGTCTTGGCGGCTTACTTGGTACTCTTCTTATGTAAATTCACCCTGCCAGGAGGGGCAGACGTCATTCGACCCGACACTTTTTATGTGTTTTGTGATATGGCATGGGGAAAGGGGTATGCACTCGCACAACCTGTTCTGTGCAGTATTAACCATGGCTTGGGAGCCATTTTCAGGGGAAGACAATATCAAGGGGATGAAGGAGGGAATGACATCGTAGATGCTAAGGCCTTCTCAAGAGATTTCAAGACTCCTGTCCCAGTCCATTACGTGTATGGCTGGCTTGGAGCTTATTTTCCAGACACATATCTCAAAACCAAGGAGTTAGAGGACACTGTGTGCCGATTTTGGCTGAATATTGCAAAGCAGAAGGCAATTTTCCATCCCGCAGGCCATGCACGTAGCTTATTCTACAGTGATCACCTCCAGATGACCCGGGTGGCGTCTTGGAGGCCTCACAAAGCGCGTGTGTGTTGACAAGTTGGGCCACCACCTAGATGGTGACTTAGTCAACCCAAAAGAATTGATGTTTATTCTGAGTGTGAGAGGCGGAGTTCTTACCTATCGCACTGTCCATACATGAACCTTGAGGGCTACTTTCCTCGTTTTCCTCATCGGTTTGCCTGAGAGCATGGGCTAGATCAAGGCTATCCGTTCTCAGTATTCTTTGAGAAATAGCATAACAAGGCTGCTCGCTGGAAGAAGGACCAATTGGGAACCCTCAGAGAGATTTGGCTCCAAAGGAACATTCGCACCGCTTGGGCCACATGCTTGGAGGCCACGAAAGTCAATAAGTATGTGGTGCTCCATTTTTGGTAGGACAGGAAGGGCAACCAAGGCCCACGAGCTTTGGTGGAGGATCACCAACAAGGGGTACTGGGACGTGGAACACCCTTGGAAGGGGGACGGTGGCTGCTGGAGCCAAGATACAAGGCGGTGGAAAATAACTATGACCACTCTCCAAGGCTAAATATTGACCCTGGGCTTCCCTCATGACTGGCGCAAGATCGGGCGGCCTCACCAGACTGTCTTAGATGAGTCTTTGTCGCGGTTCCTCAATATGGAGAAAGGGACAGAGAGCGTTTTTTACTACCTCTCTGACATCTTCAAATGGAAGGAAGGTTGCAAAGTCCCTGGGCATGAAGGGCGTTCGGTCCAGGATTTGAATGACTTGATAGGGAGCGACTCTCATAGCAAGTTAGCCACCAGTTCTTCCAAGTCAGGCACCTCGAAGGTTGCTGCACCCAAGAAGGCAAAAGGAAAGAAGAGGAAGTGGGCTGCCCCAGCGACTCCTCATGCTCCGGCCAAGAAGGCGACCAGGGCTTTGGGGCTCAAAGGGCATAAGGTTTAAGTGGTTTGTGAGCCAGAAGACGGCTCCTCACCCTCGGCTTCTTTGAAGGGTCGTGTGTCTTTTGTTATTTCTACGTTGCCCTCTGCTCTTGAGGCTTTACCTTCTCCTTCACCTAAACGTTCTCCTGACCCTTCAGAGCCTCGTGCCGACATCTCAGATCCTACTGCCCCAATTGATATTGTTTTAGATCGAGAACTGACGTCCATGGCTGAAGGGAAGAGCTCAGTCCCAATGGAGGTGACCGGAGCTGAAGAGGAGGTGGAGGCAGTGAGGGTCTCTGAAGCTCCGAAGTCTATCGAGGTAAGGGAAGCCCTGGTAGAGCTTGTGGTCATAGAAGAGGATGGAGCCTCAGGGACTGAGGAGGGAGCACCCGAACAACAGTTGATGGCTGCCTTGAGTGATGTATTGTGGGGGATGCAGAAGCAACATGCCTTGAGGGATCAGGCTCAGAGATCCTAGAGGCAGTACCCGTGACTGTAGAGGAGGCAGGCGCCGTGGGAGAGCCTATTGTAGAAGTGATTGCCGTGGAGGACACAGGTAAAGAAGGAGATGGGGAAGGTGTCGAGTCTGTCGAGGTGGAGATGGTTGTTCAAGAAGAAGGAACACAAGGAGAGATCGCCGCCCTGAGGGAGGAGGCTAGCATGGTGCAACC
Source organism: Amborella trichopoda (assembly GCF_054954075.1). NCBI lineage: Eukaryota > Viridiplantae > Streptophyta > Magnoliopsida > Amborellales > Amborellaceae > Amborella > Amborella trichopoda. The sequence goes on along the minus strand of NC_142337.1, from coordinate 27,346,661 downwards.
TAAGATTGAGGCAGTGACTCCAGGAGAGGAGGCTAGCCTTGTCGCGGGTACTGTTGTGGTTATTGCAGAGGGTGCCGCTACAACACCTGAGCATGAGAGGACCGAACCTGAAGTGGACTCCTGAAGTGGACACGAACCTGAAGTGAACCGAAAATCTCCAAATGGGCACAGGTGCTTGCGGAGGTTGAGGAGGAGACGACAGCCTGGGAAGCCAAGATAAGGAGCTAAGCCAAAAGTTACTGGACCTCGAGTGCTCCTTGAGGGAGCAGCTGATTCTAGTGGACCATGAGGCCAAAATGGTGGCTGAATTGGGGGTCGATATTGAGCAAGTGAAGGCCTCAGTCGAAGTGTGTAGAGGGAATGTTAATGAATTCATTGACCACTTTTGACAGTGCGTCCTTTCCATGTATTCTTTCAGTAAAGAAAGGATCCTTGTAATATTTTCTTTTGATGAATGAAATAGTTCTTTTATTTTCTATGCGATGCATGTCTTTTATTTTTCTTCTTTTTCTATTTCTTTGCTTCCTCCTTTCATAGTTTGAGATGCAAAAGAAAAGTCCACTACTTGCTTCATCTTATGGCAGCCTGTTGTGGCTTCAAAGACCTCGAATGGGGGAGCATCTACTTCCTCACCTTTGAGTGTTTGATTGGACAGGGGCTCATAATTCATGGTTCTCATTATTTGGTGAGCCTATTAGTTGTAAATACTCCAATTTGGGGGAACCTTGGCTTCTATTTAAGGTGCATTGCTTTTGAGCTTGTCATAGGTTTGAGTTTCCTAGATGAATCCCTTTAAGTGCTTTGAAGCAACACGCATAACCTCCAACTGATTCTGAAGGCTACGAACCTCACTTCTCAACTCTGTCATGGGGTCTTGTTCCTGAGGGCCAGAGGGTTGACCTTGTCCATCTGTACCTCTTCGGGAGCCTATGAGAGATGTAGGACCTTCTCATGCCTGCTGATGATCCCCTTGTTTAATGGGGATGGAAATTGGAGTACCTTCCTTAGAGGTTGGCGTGCCAATTTTGCTTCTAAAGGTGCAATGGGGATATGCAAGACCTTTCACTGATCCGGCTTATAGGTGACCTCAGTGCTGGAAGGTCTACCTCTAGGGCTTCCTCTAGCTCAGATGTTACTTCTAACTTGTCATTTTGTTCTCGTGATTTAGAAGTAGAGGGGGAAGCTTCGTCTTCGAGAGAACATACCATGACCTCGGAGAGGTGGCAAGGTATACTCGGGTGGATTGGAGTCAATGAGAAGATCTTGCCCTGTCTTTCCTCTTCTTTGAACATGTCCACGATCATTCACCCCAGATCTTCAATATCGTCTTGAGGCGAGGGTCCTATGTCTCTCATAGGCTTCCAATCATCATCCTTTGACTTTTATGGCGCTGAAATATCTATGAAGTAGTACTTGGCATCGGCATGGTGAGTTTCAGCTACAGGGAACGGTCTTTTGTCAGCATAGACCGTGTGCTATCTTCCATCTCAGCTGTATTTGAAGCATTGGTGGAGCATGGAAGGGACCACCCCCTGATCGTGAAGCTAAGGGCGACCAAACAGGATGTTGTAAGAGGTATCGGTGTCGATTACATGGAACTGAGCCTAATCGTTGAAGTCACTGATCTTAAGACAAAGGCGCACTGTGCCAGCTGGCTTCTCTTCTAATTGGTTGAACCTTGCATAGTAATGTGGGTAGGAGTGAGGTCGTCAGACCCTAATCCCAATTGGGTGAGGATCCTTCTTGGGATCAGGTTGACTGTTGACCCTCCATCTACCATAATCCGATTGATAGAGCAGGAGTGCAGTTCACCATTCACAAAGAGGGGCCGATTGTGGAACTTGCTTCGCAATTGAAGGTCATCTTTGGAAAAAGAGATTGCCAAACACCCACTCAAGATGGATGGCTGGGTCAACTTCAATGGGTTCCACTTCGGTCTCATGCACCTCTGGGTTGGAAAGAGCTTGAACCAGAGCCATACGATAGTCCCCAGACAGCAGGAGGGCATCATAGATACTTAGAAGGGATGGAAGCTTTATTAGATGCCCAATTACGTCGTATTTCACTTTATCCTCATTAGTCTTATGTGTTCTTGATCCAGTCACTGGTGTAGGTGGTAGGGTAGGCTTAGGAACAGGCTTTGGTTGGGTTTTGGTTTGTGGCACTGACTGACTTTGTTGCTCAGTCGATGTGGCCTGGGTTGATGAGGAAGTAATAGGTACTTGTATTAGGGATGTAGAGGAGGTTTAGGCTTAGGGAAAAGTGAAGGATCAAGAAATTTGAGGACCTTGAGCTTTTGAGGTATGGGTTGTAGCTTCTTTCCTAATCTTAGACCCATTTGCCCCATGCAGTTTGGTACTTCGGAGGGCTGACTTGGGTGCTCGCAGCCTCCTTTTAGATCCCTGAGGAGGTGTTTGGACTGCCCTTTGGGCTGGTGAGTAGTCCTAGCTTGGTGGACTGCTTCACACTTTAGGGATTTGAGCCTGCATCGCCTTCCTAGGGCTGAGAGGTCGAGGGCTCTGAAGGGTCCAGTGTATGCTCATGAGGGACCGACATCATGGTCTCCTCTTTGACAGGAGCGATGCTCGAGGAGAATGACACAGATGATGCGGCCTTCTTGTACCTTCTGAGTGACTAAAGCTTCGAACCCAGAACATTCTTTTAACTCGTGGCCCATACTTGATGATATGGGCACTAGAGGTTTTCCATACCTTGGGCAAGACATTTAGGCTGCCTGGAGGGCTTGCGAGTAACGAGACCCTGTTGGAGCATTGCCTCGAAGAGGGCCCACAGAGGGTCTGGCTCAGTGCTTCTCAGGGCTTGTGTCGAGGGTTCTGCTTGCACTAGCGGAAGAGGGTCTTGAGGGCGCCCTTCTGGGTTACCATGAACTTCCTGACATTGTTGCATCTTCTTTGACAAGAGTTAATGGAAGCCAGTGCATTCGCTCATTTCATGGCCTCATATCTGGTGGTACGCGCACTAGAGGTTCTCAATTCCTGGAGATAGGAGCTTAGGTTTCCTTATCGGCTTGAGTGTGACGGGTCCTTCTTCGAGCATTTTGGAGAAAAATGCACGGAGGATAGTGAGTGCATCATCACCCTCTTGGATTGTCACTATATGAGAAGCCTCAGTTGCCCCGAATGCCTTCTTTAACTCTTCAAGCTTTATCTAACTCTTGTTAATAAGGGATTTGATAATGTCGTTGAGTTATAGCAGTCGTGAGTAGGGTGGCCTACTCTTCTGTGATAGGCGCAATACCTCTCATTTGTCTTCTGACCAGCCGGCTCATCGGTGTTGACCTCCGGTTGCTGGATCATGTTTTGTTCTAATAGTAGTCGAAGTAGTGCAGACGTCCACTCCTTGTCGAAAGGGTAAACTTTGTTCTGGTGTTGGATCCAGAATTCATTTCGTTGAGAATTTTTAAGAGGGGGGACCTCATTGTAGGACTGTTGCTTGCCCCAAGCCTGAGGCATCTCTGCCTTGGAGAGGTCCAAGGTTTGAGGATCCACGCTCTTAGCATCAGTCACGGTGACGGCTGCTCTAATCACTACCTTTTGGTTACCTTGACTGTTGGAGCAAAAATTTGAGGACGAGAGCTGCCATGGTGCTTGAACAATTTCTCAATTGGATGCCTCAACATGCAGAGCGATCTTAGGAAGCATGTTCTGTATGTAGGTCTAGATCGCTTCCTTCTCAGTCATGAGAGTGGCATGAAAGGTTGTCAGCTCTCTCCATCGGGCGATGGACTTGTCAACCGGCTCACTAGGGTCTTGCATCAGAGTAAGGAGCTCGATGGTTTCCACATTCCTTTGGACTTCTTAGAAGCATTGGTAAAACAATTGCTCCATTTCTTGCCACGTGTGCACCGAGTTTGGTGGTAGGCGAGCATACCACAGCAAGGCTGGCCCTTCAAGAGTCTCTACAAATTGACAGAGGAGAAGTTGCCTGTCAGTTGGAAGTGGGTAGTATGTTAATGAGGGGACAAAGTACTGTTGAACAGAGGAAGTTTCCCTTTTTGGTAGCTTGGGGGAAACGACACCTGATTAATGTATGAGGGGTATGGCTTCTGGTAGAAAGACACCTCCTGCATGCCTGAGATCTTGTTCCTGAGGCTATGGGCCACCATAGCATCTATGTCAGTTTGAGAGACCCCGCGAGAGGCAGAACTGCCTTGGAAGGCCGGTTAGGGAGTTTGCTTGGGAACCGTGTCCTCACCGGTCAAGGAATCGGTCAAAGAAGGGGACCTCGAGGCTTCTAGGCATTCCATCCTTTCAAGGATGGATTGCATCATTACCTCAAACTTATTCATCCACTGTTCTTGAGCGTCATCCAGATCATTTGTCACCATGACACTGACCGTCTCTTCTGGAGGGTCAGAGCCTGGTGGAGCACTGAACTGCCATGGTTGGTGAGTCGTAGTTGGCAAGTCAGTCTGCAAGGGTCCAACCTGCCCCGAACTGAACTCGAGCCTTGTATGTCAATCTTGTGAGGACCGACTTTCGACGGTCTTGGGACCGTGGCTTTTGGGCAGTGATGAACGAGCAATACTCTTGGACCTGCTTAGGTTCTAGAGTTTGAAAAGGGAAGAAGGGATTATGAGGCAGGAGATCACCAAGGGTGGTGACCTCAACTGCCTTGGAGGCTTCTTTGGTCAGGATCTGCACGCCATTCTTTTACTTAATCTTGAGGCGGTTGTAGACTTCATTCCAAAACTGAGCCTGAGACCTGGACTGCCCGTTTTCTTTGAGCATGCGAGGGCCGTGTCCATGAGTTGGAGCAGGGAGTGGGGGACATAAGGAAACCTGGTTTCTGCCTTGGAGGTTGGAGGCTTTTGTCTGACATTTGGCCGCTGCCTCGAATCCCTTTGTGAGGCCCAGGTTCGCTGCTGACCTGAGGCTAGCTCAAGATGGTACTCTTAAGGAAGACCTTTGAGTACCAGGGCTAGAGGTGCTTGCCTGGTGTCATGAGAGTGATAGAGGAAGTAGCTGGTTCATGACTCTGCTAGAGTCAGAACCGGGGAGGAACCTGCAAAGATGGTGCGTGTTCATCCTTAGGGTTAGCCGTCCAAGTGACTTGGGGGTCAACCTAGGCTCGATCAATGGGTTCAACCTGAGGAGGCCGAGACCTGCGAGCTTGTGTCTGCGAGGGACTGGGCAGGAGCCCATCTCTCCTAGGGTGGAGCTGTGTGTGCTAGGAGGGAGGACGGAGTGGGCGACCCTCATGTGCTTGAGGTGGTGTAGAGCTAGCGCTGCCCCGAGCTATGAAAAGCAAATGCTTGGCGCATGCAAGGTTCCACCCGAGAAGGCCTAGCTCTGAATTCAAGCTCAAGGCGACATGAAAGTTGCCCTGATGTGTGGCTCGAGTGGATGTACCACGAGTCCTTGGGTGTGTGACGTGAGTGGTAGCAGATGTGCTACCAATACAAGGGGCCTTGGTGGAGGGTCCACCATGGCGAGGAAGCAGGGAGTCAGGGACCTTTAAGTCCCCTCTCGCAATAACCTAGGAAAGAATCTAGGAGACAGATTGTGACTCGCGACTCAGTAACAGAGTAGGGAAGAAAGCTTGAGCAGTTTGCTTCCTTGGAAGCGTCACGAGTGCGGGGATAAGGAAGTCCTTGACTCAAATAAACCGGTTGAACAACCGAGATGCCATAGAAATTAATGCAAAAAGTAAAAGAGGATATGGGTCAAACAAGAGCGAACAGACTAACGGGTAATAAGTCTCCATTGGAGTCACCTAGCTGGTTAGGTGCCTTGATCTCGCCATCCAGATCTAGATAATCAGGCAGCATGTCTCTCGGGTTTCTAGTGAACCCGGGATTTGAGATCGCTCTCTTGGAACCTTACTCAAGAGCAAGGACATGGATACCAACCGACGAGAGAGGAATTTAAGGTGAATTCGAGACTTACTCTAGCTAGCTTGTGTGGTCACTCTCTTAGATCACGTCGGAAAGCCCCCCAGCTGCTTTAGATAGTATGGAGTTGCCTGCTTTGACCTGTCTTCGCCTTGTTTTTTGCACAACACTTTTATGGTTAATTTGTTAGACAAGTCGGTCGAAGAGACCTACCCTTGTCTTAGGGTAATGCACATTCGTGTGGCTAAGAATGTGAAGGTTAGGATGATGGAGTGGAAGTGTAGAGCAAAGGTCGAAAAGAGAAAAAAACTTGATGAAGGGACGAGACTAGCTTGATAGTCAGACAGTGACCGACTCATAGTTGTTGCAAGACGAGCATCACACTCAGGACCATCACAGCAGTAAGACAACTCAAAACTGAGGCCGATATGGCAGTGTGAGGCTAGGTCAACCCTCAATCAAGTGAGAAGAGGAGAGAATGAAGAGAAAGCATGAGATGACAGAGAGATAGGGTCCTGACGGTGCTAGGAGTCGGCACCCATGACCATGGAGTAGCAGTTTCACGGCCCTTGAACAACGCTAGACACTACTGTTCGCAGCATGAGGTGAAGCAGGGAACTACAGATGGCACTAGGCATTACCTTTGGTAACACAAGAAGGCAACGCACCTCTGCGCTGGTGACGATAGCCTCTTGTGAAGCGCATAACAATAGCCATTTGCGAAGCGCATGGCGATAGTTCTCATGAGGCGCACGGCAATAGGCGTGGAACGTTGGGGGGGCGACGATGAGCACTAAAAGCACAAAGGAGGCTCACGAACTGCGATGGGCACCACGCGCGTAAAGAAAACTCATAGGCGGCGATAGACATTGCCGAGACCTCTTGTGGGCAGTGATAGGCATTGCCATCGAGGATGTGTCTGCGGATGGTGATGAGCAGCACTGTCTGCAAGCCTTGCTGAGAGGTAGAGATGGACGAACAAAAGGAGAAGGAGGCCTACGCATGACACTGCCATCGCCATGCACGACCTATGAGACCATGGGAGAGGCATGCACGACACTGCCACTGTCGTGCATAATGATGGTACGTGGTATATATTGAATTTGCCCCAAACATGGGTATATATTGAATTTGCCCCAAACATGGGTGGATGATCAAAAGTAACCCTAATTGCTAAATATTAAGATTAAATTGAATTAAAAGAAATTTAAAAATAGGTGCAAAATGACAGATGTTCCCCTTTCTAGCAATTTATTGAATTCTAGAACAATCCTTGTGTTTCCTTAGAATGTGCATGATTTTTCATAGATGGTCTGAGGTCGTTCTAAAGCCCAGTTGATCAAACGATAACTGCTTTCTTGTAGGGCTCGGCATGACGATCGTTTTGATACCAACTTCAAGCCATGGATCGTGTTTTTAGTGCACAATCATGTGACTTGAAATTTGAATGGATCTTGAAACTTCGGATGGATAGTGTGCTCATTCCTTGATGTTTTTCTGTGATTTCTTCGCTGAATCACATTGAGCATGCCGTTACAATCTCGAGGCAATAAACGTAGCTCGATTCCGTGCCGAACGAAGATTTTACAACTTTGGAATTTTGATCGGAATCAGGAATATTCGCGACGAAATTTACGATCGCTTCGTCGGTTTCATGTGCAGAATCTGACCGTTTATCATGTAAGGGGTTCGGGTCAGAGATAGCCCGAGACCTTACGTACGTAATGGAATTGATCTCACATTGATCGGGCTCACGAGCAGTGTGATTTGGTCACTCGAGAAAGGCACAACGCTACTGCTTTTCTTACACATTCTTCACAGATCAGCAACTTCTCTCTAGCGTTTCTTCGCGCTCGGGAGTCGTCATGGGGCGTGCCACATATTGAAACGCTCGTCTTGATGAGACAAATACATTCACAAAATTTGGGCATGATCCGACCTCAAACGTGTGAGATATGAGTATCGAAATTCACTGGTCATGACTGTCCCTTCAATGGTGTGGAGTTGTAGGGTGGCTACATGGGAATAGCGTGTGGCTCCTCATGTTTCACTCTTTGCCTATAACGTTTCTCTGGAGTGTCCGTTTAAGTTGAAATTTGACCCCTGGGGGTTTTCAACTATGTGGGATCCAATGACGGTGGTCCCATAGCAAATTGAGACACTAAAAATATAGCTCTATTTATAGGGCCCATTTCAGGGTACTAGATGCCGATTTTACCGGAATTGTTTCTCAGTCTGCATTGCCTTAAACATGTCGGAGTGCGACGAAACTTGATAGAAGTCTTTTGAGAGTCATTCATGAAGATCTTGAATAGTTTTGGGGCTATTCTGAGACCATTGAAATTTCCACTGTTTGTTAGGCTTTTATTAAGCAGGGGCCCCATGATGATGAAAAATATCTTCCAACAGTCATAATACCCATTCTTTTGAGGCCCCTTTAGGGTTATTGGAATGGATCTCCAAAGAGGAGATGGACCTTCAAGAGATAGACATGGCGTCTGAGAGAGAGGCGGTTGTCACACCCCAAGTTTTAAAACACTAAAATTCCTGAGATGTGACAGTCTAATCTTAAAGAACCAAAACAATTTTTAAATTTTTTCTATATATTGGTCCAAAATAATTTTTCCATTCACAAACTTTCAGACTTGTACAAAGTCTATTTCAAAGCTTATAATAACATGAGGATATATATATATATATATATATATATATATATATATATATATATATATATATATATATATATACAACTTTGATAGTACAAAAGTTACAAAGTCGAATTTATCCATGACTACAAACTTCTTCCAAATTACTCCTGCTAAACATACGAACAATAAGGTTGTGATTACTTTGAAAAAATTGCACAATAGCTTGATGAGTTTTACTACTCAGTAAGTGACCATCATTATCCTAAAAAAATCATGGTTAGAAAGTGTAAATGCTTTCTAAAGAATGCATATTAAGAATAATTTTAATGTATTGATTTCATGCCTTCTAATACATGCTATTAAATAGAATCATTTCAAATCTTACACATATCATGTATTCCTTATTGGATAAAGAAAATAAGCATGATACATAAACCATATGCACATGATTCATATCAAGATCAACAATAATCTAAATTTAGTAGTTTAAAACATCACTGCAATTAAATATCAGAAATGATCAAGAAATCATTCATAACAACAGAAGTCCTGCAGTAGAAACACTAACCTCGGGTCTGAGGTTAGAACTTCTACCATCCCACAGAAGAAGCACCACAAACGGGTAAAGTCGTTGCGTAGTGTCTCACACACGCATACAATCCCAACGCATTTTGGGGCTTTTGATAGGCACTAGCCTTGCCAATTATGGCCATCTCATGTGCTCTTCTAGTGAGTGAGCATTATACTACCAAAGGGGTCCCAATGAATAGTGCCTCAGATTTTTGGAGGAGCGACCACCCAAACACACACACTCCTAACTCTCATCCTATCCTCGAGAGTTAGGGAAAAATCACAGCTGCCAGCATAAATATCTCATCAGATCATAACAGATGAATGTCTCCATGTACTCATATCTTATCGAAAGCATGTTACCATGCACACAGGTCTTATCAGAAGCTTGTTACCATGCACACATATCTTATCTGAAGCATGTTCCCATGCACACATATCTTATTAGAAGCATGTTGTCATGCACACATATCATATCGGAAGCATATTGTCATGCACACATATCTTATTAGAAGAATGTTGTCATACACACATATCTTATCATAATCATGTTACCATGCATATATATCTTATCAAAAGCATGTTACCACACACACATATCTTATCAGAAGCATGTTTATGTTAACATGCACACATATCTTATCAGAAGCATGTTTATGTTAACATGCACACATATCTTATCAAAAGCATGTTGCCATACACCCATATCTTATCAGAAGTATGTTTCCATGCACACATATCTTACCAGAAGTATGTTGCCATGCACACATATCTTATCAACAGCATGTTATTTTGCACATATATCTTATTAGAAGCATGTTACCATGTACACGTACTTTATTACCATGCACATAAATTCAAAAGACATTAGCATGTCAATTGCAGGCCATATATCAATGTATTAGATATCAAGAAACAATAATATCATATTTTCAAAATATCATTGAAATTATTAACATAAATTCACATGACGCAATTTATAACAATCACTTGCACATAACACTTGCACGCAACACTTACATAGAACACTTGCACATAATGCTTACATAAAACACTTGCGCATAACACTTGTGCATAACACTTCCACATAACATTTGCACATAATAATTCCACATAACACTTGCACATAATACTTTCACATAACAGTTGCACATAACACGTGCACATAACACTTACAATACCGCTTGGACATAACACATGCACATAATACTTGCACATAACAAGTGCACATAACACTTGCACATAATACTTGCGCATAACACATATACCACTTGCATATAACATTTATACTATCTAAGATTTATGTTGCAAATATTACAATTAAATACAAAAATATGTAAAACTTACAGTTTCAAAAATATTACACTTAAATGTAGAAATATCTCTAGGAATATTATAGAAATATCAGCTTTCTTTAAATAATGATTTTTCAAAACAAATGAAGCCACTTACACATAAAACTTACGATATCTAAAATTAATAATAATAAAATGAAATATTTCAATTTTATTGAATGAGAAAATATAATAATTTACAATATCTAAAATTCATAATAGCAAACGAAATATCACAATTTTATTAAAAGCGAAAATATCAATTTTTAAATAACCTGTTTACAGAAAAATGAGATCACCTACATATATGTTACTCTTATATGTTATTATCGTTACCGGAGAAGAACTGGAATCAAGGGTGTTTAGTGCTGAGAGAGCTCATTGTAACCACTCACAACAAGAGAGAGAGAGATCACTGTAAAGAACGTTCAGTGTTCATAGTTATCAACAAGAAACTCACTAATCATCAGTACGAGAGAGCGAGAGAGTATGCCTTGTTGAGAGAGAGTCTCAGCTCCCTATTTAAACTAAGCTCATAAAGGGTCTTTTATGAGAGGGAGAGAGTATAGCAAGAGAGAGAGACCTTTTTAAAATCTTCACATCTTTTGTAAGAGGGAGAGAGAGTATATCATGAGAGAGAGACGCCTTTTAAAATTTTAACACCTTTTATAAAAGGTGTCTCAACTACATGAACGAGGGCTGTTGGGTTGCCAGTGGTAAAACATCACCTTTAGGGCCTGTTTGATAACTGGTAACAACTTCATGAACTCTGAATTGAAAGTTCCTGAAGAACTATAACTTAGAAGTTCCTGAAGAAGTTCTTGGTTTCTGTGTTTGATAACATCCATGGGAAGTTAAGAAGTTCCTAGTTTTTGTGTTTGATAACCTCCTGAGAAGTTAAAAAGTTCATGGTTTCTGTGTATGATAACCTCTTGGGAAGTTAAAGAAGAAATGGGTATCTGTATTGGATTAGCTTTAAGTAATAGGTAAGATGTAAATGTTAAAATTGAGGCCCAGATATTATTTATTTTTTATTAATTTGTAGAATATTTTTTTTGGAATACAATATCAATTGAAAGTAAAGTACAATATTATTTTTCTGTAATAACTTGAGCACTACTTACATTCACCACTGATGCATCCATATCCCAACATAAAAAATATATGTCATTCACAATTCAAAAATATACGTCATTTACAAGTCATGCACATAACATTTGTGTGTTCTCTCTCTCTCTCTCTCTCTCTCTCTATCTAAGTTTATAATGGCACACAACATTTATATGTTAATATGTTATCTATTAAGGTATTTGTGATGCATGTCAAGCAACATTCATAATTCATGCATCCATATATAACCATGTATAAAACCAGCCCATTCAACAATAACCTGTAATAGTATAAACATACATAATTGAAAATGCAAGAAACCATTCAAACACACATGCACAATGCAAGTAGTAAGAAATCAGCCCATTCAATAATAACCTGTAATAACTTGAGCACTACTTACTATTTGAGGTCATTTTCTATCACTTGTATCTCTAGTGCGAATAAGGAGAGACTAGTTCGCGACCTAGGTCCACAGGTACCAAAATGCTTGTGGACTACGGAAGTCGTAGGGCAATAAGCCCTGATTCAAAAGTGAAATTTCCAACAGTCTTAGAATGGCCTAATAAGTTTCAAGATCGTGCCTAAGGGTATCCTAAGAATACCTGCCAAGGTTTCTCGCAATCTGACGAGTTTTAGGCAGTGCAGACATCAAAACAGTTTCTGGAAATTATGGCTCTATCATGATGAAAAATAGACTTTGAACTAGAACACCATTATTGGAGTGTTAAATGGCCTCCAGACCATCACTATTAGATTTAGAACATTTGAAAACCTCCAAGTACCAATTTTCGACGTATTTGGATGCTTTTAGAGAAAGTTATGGCAACATTACCCAAAATGGGTAAGTCATACATTGTTACGATACACCCTTGGTGAACCAGTTGCCATAAATGGAAACTGTGGTTCTCAATTTTCGGGGCAAACTTCACATGGCCATATCTCCCTCATCCCGAGTTGGATCAAGCCCGGATTTTGGAAGCATGTTCGTCTCGTCAACCTGGTCGATTTAATATGTGGCACGCATGATAACACGGCCCGAGCAGAGAGAAATCGAAGAGAGACGTTTGCCGAAAAACTTCCAAAAGTAGCAGGAAATTTCCAACAACATGTCTCCTTGATCAAATGGCCATATCAGGACGCCCACGAGTCAAATCGACCTCAAACCAGACCCATTACGTGCACGGGTCAGAGGCTTCATTTGAGCCGAACCTCGCACGTGATGGATGGTTAGATTTGATGCATGATAAGTCTAAAGTTGATGCAATCCCGACGACGGATCCAAACTTCTGCCAAAGTTTCCCAATTTGAAAAACAGTCGTCTATGCACTAAATCAAGCCGTTCTTTTTACAAATCGATCTTGGCAACATGTTCAACACGTTACAATGAAGAAACCGACAAAAAACATTAAGAAACTGGCTGAATCTTAAATCTAAGATTACACGTTTTCCCATGTTTGTCGCATCATGATCATGGCTCGATCGTCCGATTCATGGTTGAAAAAGGGTATCAAACGATCGTCTTCCTGAGCCAATCAAGAAAAGAGTAATCTTTTGGCCGGATGAAGACCAGAAGGACCCCGAACAGATCACGAAAGATCGTGAAGATTGCATGGCCATTACAAGGACTGATTCAAAATTTCACGGATTGTTAGTGCAGGGGAAAAATCATCATTTTGTCCCTATTTTCATAATTTTTTTAATTTATCTAATTGTTAATTTTCATCAATTAGGTTAGAAATTAATCATCCACCCATGTTTGGGCCCCATTTTTATATAAGAACATACCATTTACATGTAAGGACCCGTCTTTGATCAATTTAAAATTCCCTTTTGCTTGAGTTTTTTTTTGTCACAGCTAGGAGAGAGAAAGGAGAAAGAAAATTTGGACGGGTATCTCTAGGTCTCAAAGGTAACTTTCTCTCTACTCTCTTCTTTATCTCTCTGCTTTCTCTCTATTCTCTTTCTCTCTCTTCTTTCTCTCTCTTTTTTCTTCTATCATGCACGACAGAGATCACTATCGAGCATGACTTTCTCTCTCCTCTTTCTTTTTCTTTCTTCTTCTTTCATTTCTTCTTTCTTTTTATTTCTTTCCTTTCTTCTTTCCTTTCTTTCCTTTCTCTCTCTTTTTCTTTCCTTTCTCTCTCTTGTTCTTTACTTTCTCTCTGTTTCTCTTTCCTTCCTCTCTCTTCTTCTTTCCTTCCCCTCTCTTCTTCTTTCCTTCCTCTCTTTTCTCCTTTCTCTATCTCGCACGGCAGTGAATACTGCTAAGTGCGACCTTCCCTCTCTTTTCTTTTCTCTATCTCGCATGGTAGTGAACACTGTCAAGCGCGACCTTCTTTCTCTCTCTTCTCTCTGTCTCAGCACGACTCTCTTTCTTCGCTCCTCCTTTCTTTCCCACGTGGTGGCACACACTGCCGGGTGGGATGCTTCCTTCTTTCTCTTTCTCCTTTCTCCTCTTTTTCTCCATTGCTTGTTTGAACAAAGAGTAGCTTGAGTCTTGTGCTGCAACGTCAGCCTTGATGTCGAGCAGTTTAGCCATCGTGTCGGTCTAGTTACTTTGCTCATCTAGCTACTGCATCAAACTAGTCATTGTGTCAGACTAGCCGTCGTACCAGTATTGTCATCGAGCAGCTTAGCCATCATGCCCGTTTAGTTATCATGCTTGTCTACCTACCGCACCAAACCAGCCGTCGTGTGTCACAACCCCGCCCCCTGACCCCTATCGGAGGGCGACAGAGTACGGGATCGTGACCCGAGGTCGTGAACACCACTGAGGTGGGAGTGGCTCAACGCATATAACAGGCGGAATCAAGAGCTAACCATGAAATTAAAGTAAAAAAAATCCATTCATCAGACAGATATTAACACAAAAACACAACCATTTATAATAACATCCACTATCCAAAAACGCTTTTACAATCATTTCAAGGCACTACTGAACCACTGAATACAGAGTACAAAACATCCCAGTTGTATGACTACTAAACACCTACTGTGAAAAACTTATGCAGAATCTTTTCTCCAAAACTTCAAGCTTCACACGTTTAGCATGCAAGATGCCATCCATCCTTCAGATGAAGACTATCACTTTACAATCATGGGATAAAAAATATGGAATGAGCTAACAACCCAGTAAACAGATCTCCACCCTTACATTTCAACTTATATAAACGGTGGTAGCAATTAACAATGCTCACTAATTTACAACGATATCAAGAAAGTTTCCTATATTATGCTCTTTAATAATTTCACAGTATAAGGATAAACACAGATAGAAAATCAAGAACATGTAGTGCATAAATTATAAATCGTTTCATTTTAAGCGGATAATAAGACTAACGGTTCACAATTTCACACAATAGGAGCTAGAAGAGCCACTCCTGAAATAGAAGTTCCATCGATCGGGTCAAGAAAATCCTGTTGCATGAAACCTCTACTCTCGTTCAGGAGGGAAGACAATGACAAGTGGGTGTCCCACTTCGTAATGCCCTCAAACACGCACACGTCCCCAACGTGCTTTGGGGTATTTGATAGGCAGAGGCCTTGCAAGACACGACCCTCTCATGTACCCTTTCGACGAGAGAGTGTTACACTACCATTGGGTGACCCAATGCATAGTGCTAATAAAGTTTTAGGGGGGTGCGACCCACCTTGTTATCCAGTTTCACCTCCAGACCTCAGTCCTATCATTAGGGTCGAGGTGTAGTCAACAGATGCTGGCATAACAGTATTCAACAGTACATCACAGTACAAAGCAGTATCACAATACCCACTACCAATAGGTGACCCATTGCGTAGGGGTCAGTATCAGTATCAGTTTCACAGTCACAGTATAACAACACCCACTACCAATGGGTGGCCCAATGCATAGTGGTCAGTATTAATAGGGCTTACAGTAGCAGTATCACAGTATGACAGTAGCAGTATCAATTATGACAGTAGCAGTAACATAGTATGATAGTAGCAGTATCAATTATGGCAGCAGCAGTATCATAGTATGACAGTAGTAGTAGCATAGTATGACAGTAGCAGTATCACAGTATGACATTAGCAGTATCACAGTATGATATAGCAGTATCACATTATGATAGTAGCAGTATCACAGTAAGACAGTAGTAGTATTATAGTATGACAGTAGCAGTATCACATTATGACAGTAGCAGTCTCACAGTATGACAGTAGAAATATCACATTATGACAGTAGTAGTATCACAGTATGACAGTATCACTATCACAGTAGGACAGTAGCAGTAACACATTATGATAGTAGCAGTATCATAGTATGACAGTAGCAGTATCACAGTATGACAGTAGTAGTATCACATTATGACAGTAGCAGCATCACTATATGACAGTAGTATCATCACTTTTTTAGTACCATAATTCACATTTCCTGTTGTTTCAGAAAGTGACATTCAACTATAAAGAAGACCGTAACTTTTTATCCATTTAGAATTTGGAGATGGTTATAAAACCAATTTTATACTAGACACACCCATCTTTCAAATGGTTGTGGTTTAAAGAAAATTGGACTTTATTTGGCCCCTTAGAGGTTCAAGGAAAAGGGGGTTTGCTAGTTGTACCCTGCTACGTACATAGAACAATGACATACCTGTTTCATATCACTATAATTCTCAATCCGTGAAGTATTTTGAGACAATTTAAAAATAAAATTTTATTCAAGACATATATATTTCTAATAAGGCTAATTTGAAAGTATTTGGGCTCCATTTGGTTGCTCAAAGGTCTGTGCCAAACAAGGTGATAATTATGAGTTTTATCAAAACCATCCACAATCACCTATTTTCATAAAATAAAGCATAACTTTCAATCTAAGAAGAATTTCAAAATAATATCTTCATGAAAAATTTAGCCCACTCAAGGACCTTTCAAATGGCTATGGTTTGATAGGAAATTGACGTTGTTTAGTTAGTTAAAATAGTGACTACAGTAGTGTCAGTGGAAAATCCAGGAAAAATAGTTAATAGTGATACATACTTATATTTTTAAAACATAACTTCATTTCTATAAAGAATTTCGACAGTGGTAAAACATGAAAATTTTACTAAACTCGTATATATTTCCAATGGTTGTAATTTGAGGCCAATTGGACCTCGTTTGTCTATTAAAAAACCCATTACAAAAACATATACAGTCTTGGAATTTCACATTAATGCCACACATACCTCAAGAACATGTTCCATAACCTCAATTTCATGGTGTAGACACAATAACAACTATTTTCTTACAATTTACATACATAAACATGCATTTATTACAGAATTTATGACTCATACTTTCATTCTCAACATCCACATTCATCATAAAACAAAAGCCCCAAATTCCAGTGAACAAGGCATAAGATATCACCACATCACATACACTTTCATTACTCATCTCATAAGCATAAAAATCCATGAATTCTTATAACTATAATGCAATGGTGATGGATCCACTTACCTAAATGCATTGGTTTCCCAAAACGTCCTCCACATACTCCTCCTTCAAGCTTCTAACAAGTACTCTTCAATAGTGGACAGTAGCAAACCAAAGGGCTCAAGGTTGGGAGGCTTTTTGAGAGAGAGAGAGAGAGAGAGAGAGAGAGAAGAGAGAGAGAGAGAAAGAGAGAGCTGGGTGCTAAATGGGTAAGGAGAAGGGGGAGGTGAGATGGCAGCAAGCCACTTGCAAGTGGCATAAGGAGGGACGTGAGGTGGCAACAATCTACCTCCAAGTGGCATAAAGAAAGCCTCCATGTGTGGTCGGATGCCTCGATCTCGCCTCCCCAGATCTAGGTGATCGGGTGAGATGTGTCTCGGGTTTGGAAGACCCGAGACATGAGACCGCTCTCTCGAGAACATTGTTTAGAGAGGAATTTTGAACGTGAGTTGGGGACCAACCTCACCTGAGTCCGTGACTCGCGCAGGCGCCTTCTTAAATCATGACGGAAAGCCCCCCAGCTACTTAACTAGTTCGGACTCACCTCCCTTGACCTGTAATCTCTTGGATTTCTGCACAACACCAACATGGTTATATTGCAAGACAAGTGGGTCGAAAGACCCACCCTTGTCTTAAATGCACATTCATATGGCAGAGACGATGAGAAATTAGGGTGATGAATAAGAGGAGTAAAGAGAAGAGGACTGGACAAGGGGACGAGACTAGCATGATAGATGGACAAGTACAGTGACCGACTTAGAGTGGTGCCAAGACGAGCATGGTAACTTTGACCGGCACGACAACAATAGTACTCGAAACTAAGGCCGATCTGACCATTCTAATATGGTGTGGCAGCAAGACGGGCATGGTACTCTTGACCAGCACGATAGCAATACTACTCGACAGTCAGACCGCTATGACAGTGCTAGACTGAGTCAATCCTTCAGTCATGCGAGAAGAGAAGAGAAGAGAAGAGAAGAGAGCAATGAGAAGACGTGAGTAGTCGGATGCCTCGATCTCGACCCCCTAGATATAGGTGATCCGATGACATGTGTCTCGAGTTCGAAAAACTTGGGATCTGAGATTGCTCTCTCAGAAACCTTGTTCGTGAAACAAGGGCAGGAGCTCAATTAGTGAAAGCAGAATTTTAAACGTGAGGTGGTGACCAACCTCACCTGGGTCGGTGACTTACTCGGGCTGACTCACGCGGGTGCCCTCTTAAATCACGACGGAAAGTCCCCCCAACTACTTTAGCTGGTTCAGATTCGCCTCCTTTGACCTGCAATCTCCTTGTTTTATGCACAACGCTATCATGGTTAATTTGTAAGACGAGTGGGCTGAGGGACCCACCCTTGTCTTAGGGCAATGCAGATCATATGGCAGAGAAGATGAGAAGTTAGGGTGATGAAAAAGAGGGTTTGAATAAAGAGAGAAAGAGAAGAGGACTTGAAGAGGGGACGAGACTAGCATGATAGCTGGACAGTTACAGTGATTGGCTCGGAGTGGTAGCAAGACGGGCATGATAACTTAGACCGGCATGATGACAATATTACTCGAAACCAAGGCCGATATGACTATCCTAATCTGGTGTGGTAGCAAGACGGGCATGATACTTAGGACCAGCATGACACTATTACTGCTCCACAGCCAGACCACTATGACAGTGTTAGATTGAGTCTACCTTAAGTACAGTGAGAGGAGAAGAAAAGAGGACGAAGAGAAGACGCGAGATGGCAAAGGAGGAAGGTCTCGATGGCCTAAGGTATCGCCCCCCGACAGATGTGGAGTAATAGTGTCATGACCCCTAGACGGTGCTGAACACTGTTGCTCGCGGCGAAAGGGCGAGCAGTGAAATGCAGACGGCGTTTTCCATCACCGTCAGCAACACAAGAAGGCAGAACAACCCTTTGCTGGCGGTGAGAGGTATCGCTGTCTAGGATAGGCAAGAGCAGGCAAAGGAAGCTTATAGACGACGATACGTACAGAGCGCACGAAAGAAGCTTTTGGATTGTGATAGGTACAGAGCGTACGAAAGAAGCTTGCGGATGGAGATAAGCATTGTCGTGACCCTTAACGGGGGGCGATAGGCATCGCCGTCTGCGATAGGAGCGCAACAGGGTGAGACCCCTACGGGTAGCGATGGGCAGCGCCGTCTGTAACCTATGAGAAGAGAGGAAGATGGTTCGCGGTAGGCGATACACATCGTCGTTGAGAGAAAAAGACGAACAAAGAGAAGGAGACTGAGACTCATGTATCGCACTGCCATCACCATGCACAACCTGCAAAGTTACAGGAGGAGAAAGGAAGAATGAGGCATGCACGTCACTGCCACCACCATGCATGGCCTTTGAGAAAGACTCAGACGAAGAAGAAGTAGAAGAAGAGAGAGAAGAAGAGAGAAAAGAAAACCAGAGAGAGAAGAAGAGAAGAGAGGGAAAACACCTTGAAGGTCGGAGGGTACCACTCTAAACTTTCTCTCTCCTCTCTCTCTCCAAAAAGGAAACGTGACCCAACTTGTGCTCTTGAAAGAGAATTTTATTAATCAAAATAGTCTATGTAGTCTAAAAAAAAGAGCATGTTTACGATGAGAGGTAGCGTCTATTTGTAGACTCGGGTTGAAACATGGGTGGATCACCCAAAACTAACCCTACTTGATGATAATTACAATTTATCAAAATAAGAAAAATAAGAAAATAGGGTGCAAAATGACTGATTTGCCAGTGCCTAACAATTGGAGAAATCCTAAAACAGTTCCTAATGAGAACTTGGGATGTTCTTGATTTTTCTTGGACGATCCATTGACAATCTAACATCCGAATGAACAAAAGATGATTGCCATCGTGTAAGGCTTGATGCAACGATCATTTTGATATTAATTTTAAGCCATGAATCATACTTTAAAGACAAGATCACATAATTTAAATTTTGAATAGATCTTGAAAATTTTTGATCGATAGTGCGTCTTCATCTTGATATTTTTCATCAAATTCTTCACTGCATTGCACTGAGCATGTTACCACAATCGTGTTGTGACAAACGGGACACGATTTGGTACCCGAACGAAGTTTTGGGCAATCTTGGACTTTGGCCAGAATCTGAATTCCAATAGCTGGAAACTACAATCAATTCTACACCTTCGTATGCGAAATCTGGCCGTCCATCGTGTACAAGGTTTAGACCAATGATAGCCATTGACCTTACGAACGCGATGGAACTGATCTCATATTGATCTGATGTGCGAGTGTCGTGATTTGCTCGCTCGAGCAAGGAATTTCGCTGCTGTTTTTCCTGCAACTTTCTTCACGGATCAACAACTTCTCTTTAGGTTTTCTCTGTGCCTGGGTGTCGTCGCAAGGCGTGCCACATATCAAAACACTCGCCTTGATAAGACGAACATGCTCACAAAATTTGAAGACAATTCAACTCAGGACGAATGAGATATGAGCTTCACAAGTCACTGTTCGTGATTGTCCCTTTAGTGGAGATTACTTGCAAGGTGGCCGCACAGGAATAGTGTGCGGCCTCTCTTGTTTCATTCCTCAGCCCATAACTTCTTCCTAGAGTGTCCGTTCAACATGAAATTTGATCTCTAAAGGTTTTCAACCATGACGGATCTAATGACGGTGGTTCTACAACTGTTTGATGCATTAAAAATATAGTTCTAGTTTAGGGGTCTGTTTCAGGGTGCTAGAGGCTGATTCTGCCGAAACTGTTTTTCAGTCTACACTGCTTTAGAGATATCAGAACGTGACGAAACATGGCAGCGAACTTTTTGGAGTCCTTATGAACATTTTGATTTGTTCAGGGGCCATTCTGAGATTGTTGAAATTTTCACCATCTATCAGACTTTATTGACTAGCTTCTCTTTTTATTCCGCATCGAGGACCCATGGTGTCGAAAAATATATTCAAAAAACATTCCTTGCCTAATGTTGTGCTTCGAGAGAAGCGAGAAGGAAAACATTCGAAAAATTTCCTTTGGCTTTATTACTTTTTTCTTCCTAGCCACAAGACCATGTGAATGCCGAGGAGATTCACGCAATGTTGTAACTAGGATGCTCAGATGTTTGGATGCAATGTACAGGTCCATCCATGGAGATTTTATGGGGTAAAGAGAATTTGAGGGATCTTGTCATGGTCCTCACCGTCACGGGACCGTAGGGGTTAGTTTTTAATGTCTTCACTCATCTCTATCTCTCTTTCTCTCTTCTTCTCATCTTTATCTCTCTTTCTCTCTTTTGCTGATCTTTATCTCTCTTCTTCTCATCTCTATCTCTCTTTCTCTCTCTTCTTCACATCTCTATCTCTCTTTCTCCCTCTTTGGCTAGTATCTTCTCTCTCTTCTTATCTACATCTCTCAATTCTCTGTATAATACAGTCGACAAAGCCTAATACATCTCTCCCTTCTCTGTCTAACACAATCGATGAAGCCTAGCGCTGACTTCATCTTCTCTCCCTTCTTTGTCTGACACAGTTGGCGAAGTCTAGTGCTGACTGCATCTTCTCTCTCTTCTTTATCTAATACAGTTGGTGAAGCTTAGCGTCGACTGCATCTTTTCTTCCTTCGTCTAACACAGTAGATGAAGCCTAGTGTCAACTGCTTCTTCTCTCTTGTCTTTAACTAATACAGTCTGTGAAGCCTATCGACGACTACATCTTCTCTCTCTTCATCTAACATAGTCGACAAAGCCTAGTGTCGATTGTATCTTCTCTCTCTTCTTTGTCTAATACAGTCAACGAAGCCTAGTGTCGACTGCATTTTTTCTCTCTTCATCTAATACAATCAAAAAATCCTAGTGTCGACTGCATCTTCTCTCTCCTCTTTTCTTAAACACAACTGACAAAACCTAGTACCAACTGTGTACATCTCTCTCTTCTTTTTTCCACCCAATCGATGATGCACAACGTCAACTGCATCTTCTCTCTCCTCTTTTCTTAAACACAGCTAATGAAGCCTAGCACCGACTGTGTTTGTCTCTCTCTTCTCCTTCCAACCCAGCCGACGATGCCTAGCACCGACTGTCCCTTTCCTTCTCTTCCTCTTCAAACTCAGCTGGTGATGCCTAACGCCGACTGTGTCTCTCACATTCTTCTCATTCATTCTCTCTTCTCTCACACTCTTCTCCTTCTTACTTTCTCTTCCTCTCTTTCTCTTCTCTTTCTTATTATCTTACTTTTTAATCTCTCTTTATGATTTTTATTTCTGTTATCCTTTCGTTTGATCAAGATGGATTGAGATTAGCCTCATATGATAGTCCTGTCATCTAGCCATAATGTTGTTGTGACATAATTACTGTGCCCAATTTATTGCCATGACCGACTAACCATCGTACTTAACTAGTCAGTATCGGTGTTCATGTCTAGTAGTAATCCTGTGAGCCAGTCTGAGTTACTGAGCCAATTTTACTACCACGTCAGGCCAACTATTCACTAGCTTAGTCACGATGCTGATCTCTTCTCTCTCCTCCATCCTTCTTCTCTTATTCTTCTCTTCTTCTTTTGAATGCCCATGCTTGTGTACGTTCATCAAAGAGGAAAAGGGTGTGGTTCGTCGAACCACCTGTCTTATAATATTTTCCATATGTGTGTGATTGTAAAAAACAGGAGAATACAAGCCAAAGGAGGTGATTTCGAACAAGTTTTTACTGGGGGGCTTTGATCTAGGAGGGTGCCCACGCGAGCCAGCCCGAGTAAGTTCGGAACATACCTTAAATTCCTCTCACCGATTGATAATATCTGCCCTCGTTCCCAAGAGAGCGATCTCAAAAGTCTCGGGTCTCCCTTGAAACCTGAGACGCGTGCCACCCAATCCTAAAAGATCTGGAGGGTAAGATCAAGGCACCTAACCAAGCACACATGCATGGAGAGAGAGAGAGAACATGCAAACATGAGAGAGAAAAGTTCCCCTTTGACTACCGTACACCACCCAAGCCCAACGGTGCACACAAACGCCCATCCTCCCAGCAACAAACTCATCTGCCCGTGCTCACAATGCAAGTCCATATCCATCCGCACTCGCCAGCTTGCCATAACCATCCACACTCAACAATGCTCTAATCCACCTACACACAAAAGCGCAATAGCCATCCGTGCACCCCAGCACACACCCATCCACACATCATCGCGCACCTGTTGTGCTCAACAACGTACTTATACACCCACATGTTACTGCACCACCCACATCCATGCTCTCACTCCCTCCCGTGCTCTTTAACACATATCACCCATGCGCAATAGCCTGCTCGCACTTAACCGGGCACTGATCCGTCAACGCTCTCACAAGTGCACTCACGCCATCTTCCTCGTGTCGACGACTCACCGGCACACTTCAATAAGCAGAAAAAATTCGGGTCCACACAGAGTTACATAGTGTTTGGGTTGTGGGGAGCTTATTTCCCTTTCAATTTCTTCTCATTTGGTCACCTTTAGGGGGCACTTTAGTTTAGTGGCATAGTTATAGGCTTAGTTCTATAACTCCACTTTTCCAAACCCTTTGAGTATCAAGGCTTCAAGCCTAGTGCCTTCCTTGTCTCCGGTAATACCTCTTGGGAGAGGTTATGTGGGAGGCTGCAGATTCTCTTTAGGTCACCTCTTCATTTCTCTTATCTTCTTCTTCTTCTCTCTTCTAAACCTCATTCACTCACTCTTATTCTTTTCTCTCTTCTCTCTCTTTCGTATCTCCTTAATCACTCTAACCCCAAAACTAAAGCCACACACCCATAAAAAGGTACATCATATAGGAATATATTCCATCTGGACTTCGCTAGCAGTTTTCAAGTGAGATTTGATGTGAAGTGTTGAGTTTCGATAGGGCGCTGCTGGACAGCTGGAGGGCTTTCTTTCATTGATCTAAGAGGGCAAAAGCCTAGGCTTATCCCATGAACTCACAACCGTAGTGAGGTAGGTGCTCCAATCCATCTCTTTCATTGCATTAAAATCCTCTCATAGTTGGACATACCTATCCGCACGTGACATATTAGTCGTACGTGCTCTCATGGAGGTCAAGAAATTGCTTGAGAGGGAGTCAATCAAACCCGGGTCCTCGACGAACCTCAAACGAGGCGGATCCGGGCCATAACATGTAGGACAGGTGTTCCATCTCTTCCCAGGAGTGAACAAAATTATGAGGTAAACGCGAATACCATTTGAAGGCAGGCTTGGCTAGTGTTTCAACAAACTATCATAGAGGCAGTCTGGGATCAGAAGCTGACTCTTAACATGCAGACACGAAGTGTGCCACATGTTGTTGGGGTGAGCCGATAACATCAAAGATAGGCAGTCTTCCCTTTTGATAACCCAAGGGAAAAGGAACTTGATCAATGAAGGTAGGTAAGGCTTCTTATAATGAGCATTTTCATGGGCCTTTGAGACTTGTAAGCCTAGAATGCTTCGATTGGTCATGTTTTGAATATCTTCTTGAGTAACCACTAGGGAAATAGCTTGGGAAGCTACATGGGTTGACCATCAAGAAAGACTAGGGAAATAGGAGGACTTGAAGTTTGAGCTAAAGGGGGAGGTGGAGGTCTTCACTTTTCTTCTTCAAAGTGGGGATTAAGAGGAGAATTCGCTTCCTGGTGCGAAGATACCACGATTGGTCGAGCATTGTCAAACCCTTTAAGCTTGTCTAGTATGTTGTTTTGTTGAAATGCACAATTGGGTCTTCAAGGCCATTGCCATCTGGGCTGACCAATATCACGTCAACTCGTTCCTCAGAGTTTAGTAATTCTGGGATGGAAGTAGTCTTGCTCCTCTTAGAACCCCGATCAGGCAATCTCGACAATAAAGGTCCATACTGCCCTGACTGGATCTGGGATTGCCTTGATGCTCGAGTAACCCTTGGCTCTTGATGGCCTTGGGGCCGTAGTTCGGGTAAACATGGCAAGAGATAGCCTTGGGGCCATGGCTCAATTCGAATGGGCTCGTGTGAGCCTTGGGGCCATATCTCCTTTTGTTGTGGCTAGAGATGGCCTTGGGGGCGTGGTTCAGAGGAACTAGGTTCATCTTCTCGAACTTTTACAATCGAGCATTGAACAGTGCCACTCATTTCAGGTTCCATTTTACTTTGCAATGGGTAAAATGGGTTCTTCTTTAGTAGGTCTTCTAAAGTTGAGGACTCTGACTTTTTTTCCAACGAGAGGCTCTTTCATGCCTTTATGTTGCTTGATTCGTAGATTCTAGTAAATCCACTCCCAAAACTTAAATTAGGTATAGGACCCTGATTGATTGGTCTGTCTCAAGAAGACTAGAGCAAAGTCAATCAATTCAGGTAGGGTATGGTGCCCTGGGAGTAGGGAGCTCGAGGTCGACTTTGGAAGCTTAATTTTGTTTGAAGAAGGGAGGGACTACTTCATTAGCTTTGGGGGCATCATCTTGCCCCGAGTGCACCTCGAGGGCCGACACGTGTATATGAAGTAAGAGTGGATAAGCGTGTTCTCGAAGGGAACTTCTTCGAGTACCACGTTGTCATGAGTTTTGGGGTATAAGAGAACATGTGTTGTTGGCCTTTCCCCATGAAGCCAGCGACAACATTGGACTTGCATGTGTGTGCACGATCCATAGAGGTGTTTAGAGTGGCTTGGGGGCCAACTTGTAGTGCAGCAAGTGGTCTGGCATTTGGGATGCTAACCTTTGCAGTTGCAGCAGTCATAGGACCACATTGGTTCGCACGCATGCACATATTTGTTTGTGACCTTTCACTGAGTTGTGAATCGTGTGCTTTCTTAAATGCAATATTTGGACTGCCCCTAGTTGAGTGAATATTATGCAATGCAGTACGAGTGGCTTGAGAATCACTTTTAGTTGACTCGAAGCAAGTGAGGTGGTTCGGGGTAGCCTTTACTTGCCCTGATTCATCACAGCTATGGCTGAGCCATTTGCCATGACATGTGCAAGTGTGTGTTGGATGGCTTTGGAGACATTCGAATTAGATGGTCTTGCGAGCTATCAGTCAGCATTATGTGTGTGGGGCAATATACCAGTATGAGTAGTGCCCATGTGTAGTAGAGACAGGTTGCCCTTGTGGTTACCCACTGAAGCAATGGTCTTATAAGAACCAGTTGCGAGAGAAAGGGGAATGGTCTTAAAACCACTCTTGAGCCTATGACTGGTAGAGATCCACCCGTAGTAGTGTGAGCATGAAGGGCAGTGATTTTAGAACCGCTTATTCAATTGACACCAATGGATTTGCCTTTAATGCCGGTAGAGAGGGAGTAAGGGATTTGGGGTCCCTTTCTCGAGTTTACCTGAGCCTAAGCTCGGATGGTAGGGTCAGAGAGACCACTCATAAGAAACATGGGAGTAGTAGATTGAAGAATCTTACTTCTTGTCGTTACCTTCACAAATGTGGGAATAATGAAATCCCCAATTTGGATGAGAGAGGAGTAATTAGTTGCATTTTTTAAGAAAGAGTGAGATGAGATACCGGTTTGAGAGTGGACGAACCAACTAAAGGGTGGCCTATCCTCAGTGGAGTTGCCAGTTGGTTGGGACTGGATCTACCTCGCTCAGGTTCCCTTGGGGGCCCGGGTTCGATTGACCCCCTCTCGAACAACCATTTGACCTCACAAGCACATGTGCAGCTCGTGTGTCACATACGGATAGGTACGTTCAACTATGATAGGATTTTAAAGTGATGAAGTGATGGACTCGAGAACCTACCTCACCGTGGTTTGAGTTCGTGGGATAAGCCTGTTCCATTTCCCTCTTAGATCAATGAACAAAAGACCTCCAATAGTCTAGTATCTCGGTTTGAATTCGGCCCTCTTTTTTAAACTCGATATCTCACATGAACTCTCACTTGAAAACTGTTAATGAAATCCAAATATAGTATACTCCTCTTTGATGGGATTTATGGAGTAATGGTTCTAGTTTTGGGCGTAGAGTAGTAAAATAAATAGTAAAGAGAGGGAAGAAAGAAAAGAATAAGAATGAGTGAATGAGAACTTAGTGTTTGAATACATTTTTCAGCACCTTGGGTCCCTGATGCAGAATAAAAGAGAAGTCAGTCAATAAAGCTCTGACATACAGTGTAATTCTTTATAGTCTCAAAATTGCCTAAGAATAGGCTAGAATCTTTGTAAGGACTAAAAAGGCCACTTGCTAAAGAAACAATTTCGGTAAAATCAGCCTCTAGCACCCTAAAACAGACCCCATAACTAAAACCTTATTTTTGGTGCGTCAAACAGTTATGGGACCCCCACCATTGGATCCAGTACGGTAGAAAACCAGTAGTGGTCAAATTTCGGCTTAAACTGACACCCCAAGACAGCGTTATGAGTGAAACATTAAAAAGGGTAGGCCGCACACTATTCCCGTGCAGCCTCCCTGCACCAATCTCCATTAATGGAGACTGGTTTGTTTAATCAGGAGCAGCAACTTTGGAGACTTATATCTCACTTGTTATGAGTCAAATCACTCCCAAACATTTTTTAACATGATCATCTCGTTAAGACAAGCGTTTTGATATGTGGTACCCCCCGTGACGATGCCCGATCAAGGAGAAAAACTAGAGAGAAGTTCATGATTCGTGAAGACTGTTGCAGAATATCAGCAATAGCATGACCCACTCGAATGATCGTATTACGATGCTCATGTTCCAGATGGATGCGAAACCAGTTCTGTAATGTACGTAACGTATGAGGCTACATCTGAGTCGAACCTCACACAAGATGAACTGTCAGATTTCACTCACAAATTCGACAAAGTAGCTTTAAATTTCGACCGCCAAAATTCATATTTCAGCCAAAAACCCAAGAGGGCAACATCTTCATCCGGACATGAAATCGAGCTGCAATTGTTGCAATGCGATCGTGACGGCTTGCTCAGTACAAATCAGTGAAGAAATCAAAGAAATACTTCAAGAAATGAGTACACTATCGATAAGAAATTTTCAAGATTCCTCAAAAATTTGAGTCCTATGATCGTGGCTTAAAAATGCAATACATGAATAGAAGTTGGTACCAAATCAATCATTATGCCGAGCCCAACGAGAAAGCAATCATCTTTTTACTAAACGAGTGCCGGAGCAACCTAGAATCATCCATGGGAGATCGTGCATGTTCTAGGGCAGTAGCAGAGACTGTTTTTTAATGTTATGTATTGTTGGGCAAGGGTAAAAACACCATTTTGCCCGAATATTTATATTTTTTTTAATTTAAATAATTGTAATTATCATCAATTACGATAGATTTTGGGCGTCTACCCATGTTTTGGGCCCAATTCTATAAATACGTGCTAAACTTAATTGTAAAGGGCTTCCCTCAGTCTTCAATTTCATGAATAAAACTTGAGATTGTGGCACATCTTAGATAGAGAGAGGAGAGAGAAGAAAAAGTTTGATATCCCTCGATAAAGGTAATTTTTTTTCTCCTCCTATCTTCTCTCTCTTTCTCTCTCCTCCTCTCTTCTCTTTCTTTCTCCTCCTCTCTTCTCTCTCCTCCTCTCTTCTCTATTTCTCTCTCCTCTCTTCTCTCTTCTCTCATCTATATCTCGTCTCTCTTTCTCTCTCCTCTCCTCTCTATTTCTCTCTCTCTTCTCTCATCTCTATCTCTCTCTTTCTCTCTCTTCTCTATCTCTCTCTCCTCTTCTTCTTCTCTGTCTCTCTCTTCCTGTCTTTTTCACTCTTCTCTCAACACACGCGACAGCGGGCCATGATCATGCGTGTCTTTCATCCCCTTCCTCTTCTTGTCTGTTCTTTCTTTAATCACCCCCTTTCCTTCGTAATCTTTCCTCTCTCTTTCCTGATCATCTTTCTTCACTTTCCTTCTCTCTCTTCTTTCCTTCCTTTCTTTTGCCTCTCTTTCTTAATCTCTCTCTTCTTTCTTTCTCCTTATTCCACTCTTTCTCTCTCTTTTCTATTCATACACGGGGGAACGTATCACCAGGCATGATATCCACCACCTTCTGAAACATACACAGTGAGTCAGGCCTTAACCTGAGTGGCGGGCTGGGTCTTTGTCCAAATTCCCTTATCTCCATGTCGTGCATGACGATGCCTATCGCCGCGCGTGTCTTCTTCTTTCTCTCTCCCATCTCCTTCCTTCTATCATGGTTGATAGAACCCCATTGTCGTCCGTGTTCCCTTTCCCCCTCCCTTTCTTGTCATGGATGGCAGAAACCCATCGCCATCCATGTTTAATTTCTCTCTCCCTTCTCTGTCGTGGACGACAAAACCTCATCACTGTTCATGTTCTCTTTTCTTCTTCCTTCTCCTCAGTCATGAGGGACGAGATCTCATCGCTGTTCATGACTTCTTCTCTTTTCTCTCTCCTCTGTCATGGATGGTAGAACTTCATCACCGCATGGTTTCTCTCTCACTCCCCCTTTTCCTGTCATGGACGACGGAAGCCTATCACCGTCTATGATTTCTTTCTTTTTCTCTCTCCTCAGTCATGGACAGCAGAAGCTCAGAACCGTCCATGTTTCCTTCTGTTTCTCTGCTTTCAATCATAGACGGCGAAAGCCTATCACCATCCAGTCTCTTTCTTCTTCTCTCTCCTCAATCATGGACGATGAAAGCCTATTGCCATCCATGTTTCTTTCTTTTTCTCTCTCCTCAATCATGGACGGCAGAAGCCTATCGCTGTCCATGTTTCTTTCTTTTTCTCTTTCCTCAGTCATGCACGGTGGAAGCTCATCGTCGTCCATGCTTCTTTCTCTTCTCTCTCTTTAGTCATGGACGGCAGAAGCCCATTGCCATCCATGTTTCTTCTCTTCTTCCCTTCTTTCTCTATCTTCCTTCAACTTTCGTCTTTCTTCTATCTTCTCTTCCTTCCCTCTCTCTCCTTCACTCTCCTTTCTCTTTCATCCTTTCTTCCTCTTTGTTTGTCTACCTGTCTGCTCTTCTCTTTCCTTATTTTCTTCTTTCCTCTCTCCTTTCTTCTCTTCTCTTCCCTTCTTCTTCTCTCTTCTCCTCTCTTTTATTCTCTTCTTCTTCTCTCTTTCTAATCTCTCATTCTTTCTTCTCTCTTATCTCTCTTTCTTTTCTCTTCTCTTTCCTCCTTCCCTCTTTCCCTCTTATTGAACCAAGGGAGGCTAAGTCTAGTACTGTCATGATAGTCTTTTCGTCGAACAATATTGTCGTCGTGCCAGTCTAAGTTATCGTACCCGTCTTGCTGCCACGCCAAGCAAACCATTGTGTCAGGCTGGTTGGTGTTGATTCTATCATCGAGTAGTATTGTCGTCATGCTGGTTGAGTTATCGTTCCCATCTTGCTACCACATCAGCTCAATTATCATGCCAGTGTAGTCACTTTGTCAAGCTAGCCACCTTGTCAAATGCCTCTTCCTTCTCTTCCCTTTTCTTTACCCCAACTTTCATATCATCATCTCTTCCCTCTCTCTTTTGAATGCGCACACCTGTGTGCATTTGCTCAATGACAAGGTGGGGTCCCTTAGGCCACTTGTCTTGTAAATTAACGATGTCTGTATAATTGTAGAACAGGAGAGTGCAGGTCAAAAGGGGCGATTTCAAACCAGTTGAAGGACTGAAGGCTTTTCGTCATGATCTAAGAGGTTGTCCATGCGAGCTAGCCTAAGTGAGTCACGAACCTAAGTGACCTTGTCCCGCCTCACACTAAATTCCTTTCTCATCAGTTGGTATACCTTCCGTTGTTCCTTAGCAAGGTTCCCGAGAGAGCAATCTCAAGTCAAGGATTCTTCTTAAAACTCGAGATACGTGCCACCAAATCATCTAGATCCGGTGGGCGAGATCAAGGAACCTAGCCACTTAATTTAGAAGAGAAAAGAAGAAGTGGATTAAGAGATAATCAGTGAAGAGTCGACCAAAAGAAAATCAGGTAGCCTCCCTGTGTAACCTCTCCTAAGAGGTATTACCCAAGACGAGGAAAAGTACCCGGCACAAAGCCTTGGTACCCAAAGGGTTTAGAAAGTGGAGTTACAGGACTGAGCATATAACTATGTCACTAAATTAAAGATCCCCCTAAAATTGATCAAGTGAGAGAAGAAAGTGAAAGAGAAAGAGATGAAAGTCTCTCACAACCCGAACACTATGTGACTTGGTGGTTAGAGTAGTGAAATGTTCAGAGCTCTAATGATAGATAACTCAGGATGACCCCAACTGGAGTGACCGAGTGTAAGAGAATCAGTGTCTCTTATGACCTGACTTCATTGTACAAGCTGATGGTTAGAGTAGCAATACGAGAGTTAGAACCCTAGGGCACTATCTCAGAACGACCCCGAGTCGAGTGCTCAAGAAGTGAAGGAAGCAATAAGAAAAGTGAGAGATAAAAGAATGATGAAGTAAAAATAAAGT
Organism: Amborella trichopoda; assembly: GCF_054954075.1. NCBI lineage: Eukaryota > Viridiplantae > Streptophyta > Magnoliopsida > Amborellales > Amborellaceae > Amborella > Amborella trichopoda. The sequence continues at coordinate 27,315,436 of NC_142337.1, read as the reverse complement.
AAAGTGAATTAGAAGTTAAGACATGATTTAGAGAGAGAAGTGAGCGTTTAAAGTGAGGGAAAATGAGATGAATGGGGGTCAAAGAATGATGGACCCGCTTATGGTGTGGGTCCAGACTCGTAAGGGGCGAATAGAGTTTATAGGTGAGAGAGGTGCAAATAGAGTTTATAGGTGAGAGAGGGGAAGATTAGAGTATAGGGCGGATAGGGCAGATAAGACAAGTACGGAGGATAGGGCGATTAGGGCGAGTAGGTCAGATAAGGCGAATAACGTTAGTAGGGCGGATAGGGTGAGTAGGGCAGATAAGGCGAATAGGGCAAGTAGGGAGTATAGGGTGGACTGGATGAGTAGGGTGGATAGGGCGAATAGGGCGAGTAGGGTGGCGTAACAATCTTAAACTTTCAAAAAAAAAAAAAAAGGAAAAAAAAAAGAAGAAACTTTTAATACATGACAATTCGTTTGAACATGATGGTCCTTAGGGACCATCGTTACTTTTAAAAGCTTTTGGTTTAAAAGCTTTGTTGCTTCCTTGCTCTTGCCACGTCCACTAAAGGATGTGGGCTTTAGGCGTTTAAAGCGTAAGCTAACGCTCACACCTGTAACGTAATAAAAGAATAAAATAATATATTAGTAGAATTTAAATTCAAAGAGGTGAGGACTCCTACCTTAGAAAACGTATGAGATTTTTCTCTCTAATCGAAACACAGTGAACTCCTCTCTCTAGCCGAATTTTTATCGGAAGCTCCCTCTCAAATATTTGTGTGTAAGTGACATCATCTTCCTAAAATATAGTCCGTTTTTAATAAATAGTGATATTTTCGTCTAGGATCTATGTTTTATAAGTTTTGTGTGTAAGTGACATCATCTTCCTGATATATAGTCTGTTTTTAATAAATAGTGATATTTTCGTCTAGGATCTTTATTTTATAAGTTTTGTGTGTAAGTGACATTATTATCTTGAAAAATAATCCATTCTTTTTAAAAATTAAATGAAATAATTATTTCTGCTTATTATCATGAATTTTAAGCGCGATAAATTTTATGCGCACGCGACCTCATTATTTTGAAACATAACCTTTTTAATAAAAATTGTGATATTTTATCTATGTTAAAAATTTTGAATGCCGTAAATTATTAGAAATAAATTTATTTATTTTTCTTGTCTATTGTTAAAAAATTTTAGATACTGTAAAATTATTAGAAATAAATGTGATATTTCTGCTTTTAGTAAAATTGTGATATTTCTTTCTACTATTTTTTAATATTTTGATATTGTAAAATTCATGTGCAAATGACTGCCTTATTATTTAAAAATTGATATTTTTGCAATTGATAATAGCATTGTTGTGAAATGTTTATTTGTGAATTGATATCCCATAAATTGTGATAATTCCGTATTCTTGAAATTCTATAAGAGTTTTTCCTATACATATTAAACTGGCAATTATGCTAGAATGCCTTTACGAACTACTACCTTTCTAAATTTGAGCCCAAAATATTTGATTGGTTATTTTTGAAATGTTATTGAAAGTGATTATTATTAATGGTTTCAGTGAAATTCATATTAATGATTTCAGTGATATGTTGAGTACATGATATTGCTGCTTTCAAATGTTTAAAAAGATTTAGAAATACTTTAAGTATGCAAGTGGACTCATCCCGTTCGTCGGTGAGGTATAAGTGGACCTATCTGGGACGCCGGTAGGGATGAAGTGGACTCATCCAGTACCCCGGTAAGGTATAAGTGGACCTATGTGGGACGCCGATAGGGATTAAGTGGACCCATCAGGACGTTGATGGGGTATATAGGTGACCTACTTAGGACGTCAGTAGGGTATTTTGTGAAATCCTTTGAATTATGCACTACCGTTAAAGTGTTATATGTATTTCAATTATTCGAATTATACTTAATTATGCATTTATTGAAAGTGAAACTGTTGATGCTTTTCTGTTAATAGATCTCCTTTTTGAAAATATTGATACCTTTCAACCATGATTATTTTTAGGATTATGATGATCACTTACTGAGTAGCCAAACTCATCAAACTATGGTAAATATTTTTCAAGATAACTGCAGTTTCATTTTGAGTGCTCGTCGGGATCAACTCTGGAAGATATTATTGTTGTGCTAGCTTAACTTTCTTTTGTTACCTTGTAAGAAGTCGCCGTTGTAAATTTGTCCTATCAAGAGATTTATATATGTTTTGATTGTCACATCTCAGGAATATCAGTATTGCAAATTCTTGGGGTTTGACTGGTGGATAGGGTGGATAGGACGAGTAGGCAGATAGAGCAGATTGGGGTATAGGGTGAGTCGGACGAGTAAGGCGAATAGGGCATATAGTGTGAGTAGGGCGGATAGGGGGAATAGGGGTGAGAGAGATGAGGGTACGAGAAGAGAGGAAGAGAGTGGGAGAGGGGCAGACCCGCCTATGATGTAGGTCTGTGTCCTAAGTGAGAGAGAGAGAGAGGAGAGAAGAGAGGAAAGGGAGTGTTGGATCCACCCAAAGTGCTGGTCTAGGTCTGGACGACAGAGAGAGAGAGAGAGAGAGAGAGAGAGAGAGAGAGAGAAAGAGAGCGGGGGAGAGCTCAGACCCACCCTGCATCCGAGCAAGGAGAGAGAAAAAGAAAGGAGAAAAGGAAGAGAGAGAAAATGAGAAAGAAGGGATAGAAGAAAGAAGAAGAGAGAGAAAGGGATAAAAGAAGAGAGAAATAGAGAAAGGAGAGAAGAGAGACGAGAGAGTGGACCTAAAACAAGCTTAAGCCTAGGTGAACCTTTGTTGGTCCCTTTAAATGCACATGAGAGAGAGAGTTTTAGGCTTGGTGGGTCAAGACTAGGGTCTAGAGGTCTAGGAACCCAGTTTAGATGGGTTGGGTTAAGATATGGTGTATAAAAACTAAGGTGTATAGGATAGGCTAAGGTGTATGACACACTATGGTGTGTGGTGTACGATAGAGTGTATGATAACTAAGGTAGGGCATAGGGTGTATGGAGTAGGATTGGAAGCTTGGGGTTCTAAGGTGTATGGAAGGTAGGAGTTTTAGGGACTATGGGATTGGGAGTTGGGAAATGCTAAGGGAGTTGGAACTTTGGGGTTGTAGGATTCTAGGGTTATTTTCTCTCTCTAGGACAAGTTTCTTTATCTTCTTATCTTGAGTCTTGAACTTGAAAGCATAAGTAAAAGAATAAGCAAGAACTAAGAATTCAAGAATTTCACCCGAAATGTTTAAATGTCCAAAAGTCTCTATTACAAATGACTTTGGTTCCTTATATAGAGCAACCAAAAAACAAGGGTGGAATGCTCAAAAACACCCAAAATTGTCAAAAAATACACATTTTATGAATTAAAAAACTAATATTTTTTTTGGACCAAATGACCAAAATACCCTTAAGCATGTTTCAACAAATACTAAAACCATCCCTCCATGAGGTACCTCTTGCCATTAGTAGACCTGCAGAGCTTTTTTCAGACGCTTATGATGGTAATCCGGGTGATCAATCGTTGTAGAAACAATGCTTGAACTATTGCGCGCATTTTGATACCCATTGATCATCTTGAAATGGATTTTTAACGAAGAACCCAAATTCGGCTAAGTCCATAAACTTTTTGATTCTTCGATGACCAATCCGGGATGATCTATGATATTTTATGCCTTCATATCGTACACAAATTGAAGAGGATACTATCACGATCATTTTGCAATAAATTTCGTCAATTTTGATCCCTGTTTGAGCATGTTCTAATTTTGGGAATTCGCCAAAAATGGGATTCTGACGACTAGAAAAGTATGTCATTTTTTACCTTAAAATTCATGTCATTCGGCCTCTGATCATTCACAAAAACTATATCAAACTATAGCTCTTCAAAGCACGGTCACAACAAACTCATACATGTGACGATCCGACATTGGTATCTTGAGCAATAGCCTCTCAAAGAATTGGACGTTCTACTTTATAAATATAAATGTTTATGTTTCGATCCCATCTTCTCTCTAGATATTCTCTCGTTTCGTGTCACACCATGACGCGTGCCATATGTCAAAATGAGCGGATCATCGAGATCTAACACTTGTCTGGATTTGAGCTTAATTAGACTTAAAATGAGCAAGTTATGAGCATTTGAAAATCATCCTGAAATGAGAATGCACAGTTTCCATTTACAGAAACTGGTTCACCGAGGCTACACCGCAATACTGTAAAACTCACCCTTTTATGGTAGGTTAGGCCCATAATGGTCCTGGAGGGTCCGATTGAGCCAAAGTTGGTACATAAGGGGCTTTTGACATTTCGGATCCAATGGAGGTGGTCTGATGTTGTTTTGAAACCCATAAATAATGCTATAGTCTTGGGGTCCATTTCAGCATGATAGGAATTGGATTTGAAAACCAAGTTTCGTCCTGATCATATCAAAACTTGTCAAAACACGATGAAACTTTGCAGGTGTCCTTAGGGTATCCAAACATACCATCTCATGAAATTTGAGGCCATTCTAACACTTCTTCAAAGGTCACCCGATTTTATGCTTATTGCTATAGTGTTATTGTGGTCTGGCGGGCCGGTGGACTACTACATATTTATGCTCTATCTTTCTTGATTTTAATCGGATCTCTCTCGTTCTGTTTGCAAACTGTTGTGGGTTGAATTTATTGTTGATTATGTACCATATGGAGTTTTTTTAAAAGTGTATAAGCTTCCCAAACTTGATAGACACCCCTAGAGATATATAAACCACTCTTGCACTCATCTTTGAGAGCAAATTAGGTCCTCAAAAGCCCCGATTGTGGGTTGGGCACATGGGGTTCGATCCATAGCTTCCCTCATGATTGTTTGCATGATAATTTGATATATTTACTGTTATTGGGTATATTATGTGAATATTGAGACTGCTTATAATCTTGTACTATGAGCTTCATTTTACATTTTATTATTTATGTGGATTGAGATCTCGTTGTATTATTATGATCAAGTATATGGTGTGTATAAGCTAATGTGGCATATGACAAGAATGAAGATTGAAGAAGAGATCATTATGTAATTTTTATAGAATCATAAATTTGAGCATAAGTCTTGTAATATGTTGTAGAGATGTACATTTTGTGCATTTGGACAACGTATTGAGCTAAAATGTATTTTGAGAAGGGATATGTAAGGGACCTATTAGAATTATAATTTTATTTATTAAGGTAGATATAAACCAAGTTTGAAGGCTGGAATTTATGTATTATGGTTTTGTATTTCCTTCATGTATTTAAAGGCTTATGTTTTAATAGAATGGAAACATTTTAAAGTTATGAATTGGGCCCCTTGGTCTTATACCACCAACAACTTATTCTAAAATTCTATCTTTCTTGTGATATATCTCTCTCTCTTTCTATCAATGATCTCTCTCTTTCTATCAATGCTCTCTCTCTTTCTCTCAATGCTCAACTTCTCAATCCACACACTAATTTAGGAACTTTTGATTTCATTCTCTCATGCTCTCTAAGTAATATCATGTTTCCCAGATAGGTGCATTCTAAAATTCTATCTTTCCATTTATCAGTCTCATTCTCTCATTGCTCTCATTTACCCACGCACCAATTCTATCAAGAGCGAAAGAGAGTGAGTCATAATTATTTTGTCACCTTCCAAATTTTTGACACATCTCCTCAACACGTCCCATAGAAATTTAATCTTATTTTCAAATATAATCTTCAATTTCCATATCTATTAAGTGAGAAAGAGAGGGAGTGAGAGCAAGAGAGAATAGGAGAGTGATAAATATGAGGGAAGAGATTAAAGAAAAGAGATATTTGATTTTGGGGGAGAGATTTCAGGAAAGAAAAGAGGGAGACAATATGGTGTTGGGAAGAGGGAGAAAGAAATATGGGTTGGGAAGAGGCAGAGAGAAAACAAAGCGAGAGAGTTATGGTCGTGAGAAGAAGAAAAGCGAGAACGAAGAGAGAAAGAGAGCAATTATAGTTTATCATCATTGAAAAATAAAAAACACCAAATTCAAACAAAGTAAAAGGAAAATAACATTTTCCAATTATCCAAATTCATCGTATAGAGTGAGAGAAGAGAGAAACGTAAGAGGATGATAGAGAGAGTTCGCTGTATAGAGGGAGAGAAGAGAGAAATTTTAAAGGATGATAGAGACCTTTGAGATGTCTGTTCCATTGCTCTAAATTCATTGTATAGAATGAGAGAGAGAGAGAGAGAGAGAGAGAGAGAGAAGAGAAAGCTGAAGAGGTGTTTACGACGAAAATCAAATAGATATTTCGACGAAGATCTCTCAGAGTTTGACACCTTAAAATTATAAAACTAACGTGGTAGAGAAACTGGGACAATTCGAATTCAGATCTGAGGCCAGATCTACCAAAATACGAGCAGATCTGCTCTCAGATCTGTGGCAGAGCCAGCATGATCCAAAACATTAAAACAAGAGTTCAAAGTAGAAAACAGAAAAATATTAATCAAAATGAAATCAAAACAGTAAGAAGAAGAAGAAAGAAAGGGTAAGAGAACAATACCGAATCGGGCTCGATGGCTTGGGACCCCTGAGCCTTCGAGGGGTCGTCCATATCAAAACCGGCATCCTCTTTACCTCTCTAATTCAGAAGTTGACCAGAAGATCTCTCATTTTAAAGGGTTGTTGTGCCCTATAGATGACTGAAGATGGTCAGGGTTTTTGGACCTGTCCTTTCATGGCTTAAGGTTTCTCAAGCTTTGGGTTAGGGTTTTTAGGTTAGGGTTTTAGGCTTAACTTTCTCAGAGCATAGGGGCTAGGGTTTCAATCTTCCTCTCCTCCTCCTCAATGGCCATAAAAAAGGATTTATAAGGGCCAAGGATTTGTTGAGAAGGGCATCTTTACATAACCAACAGATCTTCCAACCAAAGGTACCATTACGGGGATGCGGGTTTGGGCGACACTAGTGGTGTCGCTCGAGCGACGTGCTTAGTGTCACACAAACAAACATGGTAAAAACTACACAAAAAGAAATGAAATCGACGCACAAAACAAATTTCTAATTTGGGTCTGAATAGGGCTAGGAGACATCAGTAGTCAGCTGGGCGGCACCACTCGAGTCGCTCAGTCTAGGCTGGCCGACCGCCTGGTGACGCCCAAACCAAAGTGGTCCAAACTAAATTTTTCCACTTCAGGTGTGTTCCTCAACCTCTTTTGAATCTCTCAGAGAAATTTTGGGTCAAAAAGGAGTTTTCTATTATTTTTAATGATTTGTTTTATAAGGACTCTAGATGAAAACAGGGTATCTGTAGGGCTCTAGGTAAGCAAAATGGTTCTGGGTCATAGGGTTGGCTGTGTGGGCTATGGATTTGGGTTTACTAGGATAATGTTATCCTAAGAGTTTAGGAAACCACATAACTTTCCATATTTAAAATGGGGTAACTATAGTTTGCCCCTCTTGGGCACTCTTGTCCTTCGAGGGACAAGTGAGTGGTAATGAAGTAGACACTTTGGTGTTCCCTATCCTTCGAGGGGCAGGTGAACGTCAAAGGTAATGCAAACATTTTAAATTTCTTCCTGACATCATGTGGTCAGAGAGCACAGAAACTAATCCCTCCAAGTCATTGCGCTCACCGAGCTCATTCACCAAGAGCATTTTCATCTTAGGGTTTTCGGCGTGAGATGTCGATGAGTTACACAAGCTTGAAACTCGAGTTGGATTTTCTGGCCATGCCACTTAACTTCAGGGGTTTCACAGTTTGAAATTCCTTAACCCTGACATCTTATTTGATTTCATTAGGGTTTCCTAAGGCCTTCTATAGGACAAGGCTTTCTATACGAAGAGACTTGTCTGGCCGATTTCGAAGATAGTGACGAGGCAGCAACGTGGTAATCATGGTAATGTGGTTATCGCGGCAACACGGTAATCATATACGGGTGTCCAAGCTCCTTCTTTTTTTAAAGTCTTTTTTTTAGAAATTTTGAAAACAAGGGGGACTTTTAAAATAAAACCTAGAGCTTGAACAGATCATGATTTTAACAAAGAAATTAAAGTTTTTGAAAACACAAGACATAGAGTGAAAATCTTTTAAAAATAGAAAGATATTTTGAAAAACAAGGCTGGTTAGTAGTTTTAACTCCTGCAATCATAGAGTCCTCTAAGCAGTTTAGCGTCTTATACTCAACCTTTTTATGTCTTACGGGGATAGACAGAATACACCTGACCCTTTTATGTCTTACGGGGCTAGATGAAATACACCTTTTACATCACATGGGGCTAGAAATTACCTGTCTCGGCTCTTTTACATTGCACGAGTTTGACGTTGACTGGATACACCTGACCTCTTACATCATAAGGGGTTAGACGAAATACACCCGACCCTTTTACATCATACGGGGGGGCTAGACAGAATACACTCGACCTTTTACGTCGTACGGGGCTAGACGTTGAGCTGGATACACCCGACCTTTAATATCATATAGGGCTAGACATTTTCTGAATACACCCAACCTTTTACCTCATATGGGGCTAGATGCGTTCTGAATACACCCGACTTTTTGCATCGTACGAGGCTAGAATTTTTCCTATCTCGGCTCTTTTACGTTGCACAAGTTTGATGTTTTTCCTTTCTCGACTCTTTTAGGTTGCATGAGTTTGACATTTTCCTGTCTCGACTCTTTTACATTGCACGAGTTTGACGTTTTCCTGTCTTGGATTTTGGTTGGCTCATTAGGCTTGTTCCACAGAGGAATATTTTCTTTTTGCTTTTTTTTTTTTTTTTTGAAATTGGTCAACAGTTTAGGCTCATGCTACCAAGGAGCGAGTTAGAATTTTTGAAATTTACTAAGATGTTTGAAAACAATCATTTTTTTGTTTGAAACAAATATACATGATAAAACCAAACTTGTTCCCCTTAGTTTCCAAAATTATTTGGGGCATTTTTGAGAAAATATTTTTGGTCGACACAAGTTCTGTCGCCCGGCCAGCACTGGTGGTGCCGCCCACACAATCTGGGTGACACGACTAGTGTCGCCCATAAATAAATATATATATATATATATTTATTTATTTATATATATATAATATATATATATATATATATATATATATATATATATATATATATATATATATATATATATATATATATATATATATATATATATATATATATATATATATATATATATATATATATATATATATATATATATATATATATTGATATATTATTTTGCAAAGAAAAGTTCGGTTGACACTAATAGTGGTTCCCGAGCGACACTAGCGGTGTCGTCTAGACTGGTGTACGGATTTGGGCGGCACCAGTAGCGTCGCCCAGACCACCGACCTCCAAATTTTTAAATTCTTGTTTTGGAAAGTCTTGGGGTTGCTTAAACCATTTGTTGGCCTAAATGCAAACCTGCATGACCAGTTTTGGGTGAGATTTCCTCCCCCTCCTTCCCATTCTCCTTTTATCCTTCAAGCAGTTCTTTCTTCTTCCCATCTTCATCTTCTTCCTTCTTTATCATCTTCCCTTTGATCTTACTGGTTTTTCTTGTTCTCACTCTTAGGCTTTCATGGATCTTAAGAAGGGCAAAGGGAAGGATTCTGAGCGGGCTGATAATGGAGGAAAGGAGGAGGTTCTTCCTTTGTTTTATATGGTTAGGCACTTCCCTGAAGGTCTGCCCTCTCATATCTCGCAGGGCCTTCGATCGGGTGAAGTTCCTCGGCGTGTCAATGGCTTCCTTGTCATTGAGCCTTGGTTCAAGGATTGGTTTCTTTCCGCTCGGCAGTGGCCCGAGCTCATGGCCTTTTTGGCTTTAGTTTCGATGATAGGCATCTTGAAAATGGCCTCTTGCCATGTGAACTTTTTGCTCCTCGAGGCTCTTGCTGAGAGGTTCAACTATCAAACAAACCCCTTCTTCCTTCCTACTGGCGAGACAACGCCAACTTTGGAGGAAATTGCAAGGGTTTCTGGCTTCAGCTTTGAAGGAATTTCGTATCAACCTTCTACTACCACCGATGATCATTCCATCATGGATGAGCAGGAATTGGGGGCTGCCTACTCTTCACACGGTCAGTGGGTTGATATGGAGTTGCTGGTCTTGAATCGAGAGCGGTTTCGGGCCACCGAACAGATCTGTATTTTCCTTTTTGTGCTATGGGGATCCGTTGTTTTTCCCAGCAGCTGTATGATGGCACGTAGTTCTCTTGTTCCTTTATCCCATTCCTTCTGGGAGAGGGTTACACCATTGTTCCAGCTGTGATGGCGGGCATTTACTCGGGTCTTCATGACCGGGTCACTTGAGGAGACCGATTCATTGAGGGCAGTATCTTGATTTTGCAGGTATATTGCCAAATTCAATTTTATTTTATTTTTGCCACTGGAACTCAGTTTTTCTTCTAGTTTTGGTCCCTAGATCCCGTACTTTTGCCATAAAAAGTCACTGAAAAAGTCATAGATTGATCCAGCAGGGTCTGAGGTGGGCGACACTGGGGGTGTCGCCCCCACAAGCGCACTGGTTGGGAGACACCAGGCATGTCGCCCCGGTCATTCTACCCCGGGCAGTTTTCGAGGTTTTGGGTGCTGCTGGAGTTCAATTTTTCTTCCTTTCTTACCTCTGGAACCCAACTTTTGTCATAAAAGTCCATTGGAACCAACCCAAACTGATCTGGGAGTCTTTGGTGTGGGCGACATTGGTGGTGTCGCCCACACAAACTGGTCGACACCAGTAGTGTCGCCCAAGTCATTATGCCCTAGATGATTCTAGGGTTCTGGATGGTTGTCTTCTGACCTTTTGGGGTCCTGTTGGCTCCTATTTTCTACAGATTTGGGCATACAAAAACATCGCCATTGTCTATCCTCCTCGATCAACGACGACTGTATCTACTGCTCTGCGACTAACGTATGTCAATGAGTCCACCCGACCTCGAGATGTCAATTATTATTAATGGGTTTTGGACGAGTTGTTATCCTTTCATTGGGTGATCAGGGGTCTTGAGAATGTGACCATGTTTCTGCCTACTATGGGGTATTCATGTCTTAATCTTGCGGGGCAGTACAAAGGGGTATTTCCCTTAAAGGGTGATTCGCCAATTTCATCATACTGAGAATTATACTTCCCTAAGAGATGCGATCGATCACCGCCCTATTTTTCCTCTTTGACCCTTCTGGTCAAGGTAGGTTTGTTATGGATGGAGAAGAAGTCTTCTTCTAGTGAGGGTTGGTCAAGCAAGGCAAGCCCACGATCACCTCCAACTACAATTCTTGGTGGGACCGTGTTTACCCTTTTCCGTTGTGCCCAAAGTTCTCGAGACTCCATGATGAACGTTCTGCCCCTGCTAGGGATCTCCTGTCTTCTCGAGAAAACAATGCCTCTTCTTCAAATAAGTGGGTTAAATCCGATGTTTCTAACATCAGTTTAGAAGATGCTGAAGTCGAATTGGCTCGATGGGTAGCCTTCGTGGCCGAACTCAAGGAGAAGGATGTTGATCCGAAGCCGAAGACTGTGTAGCCAAAATTTGGCATGAATAAGTAGATCTTATGATCACCATTATCTTTCAAAAGTTTTATTTTCATTGAAGTCTATTAGGACGATACAAATTTTGGTCTCAAGACCCGAGTAAGTGCATGTAATAAGCTCATTTTCAATGGATGAATAAGGTTCGAATTTAGAGACATTTAGAATTTTATTTCCCATTTTGATTGATTCCCTAGGATTATGGAATCCCCTTTATATATTTTTTTCAAGTTTTTTTTCTTTTTTTTCTTTATCTGCCCCTATTATGGGATATTTGATCATCTGTATATGTGCAATTGATTTGTCGAAGTAGAGTGGGTCATTTTTCTCTGCACACACTTGTCAAACTGAATTTTTACATACTCAGTCCCCTAGTTGTAGGGTCGTTGTCACAAAATTTCGATTATCGGACTATCATACACACATGCGGGGATGAGCTTGCGTCATTTTGCCTCGATGATCTAGCTGAGAGAGAGAGAATGCTCCCAAACTAGCCAATGTAGTCATCGGCGAGGTGCACCCATCTCCGATATGTGGTAGTTGGCAGTTATACTCATACAATCATGGAGTGTCTGACTAGTTCAAGCCTTCATAACAGGCACAGGAAGTTGGCTTTGAGAGCGAGACCAGATCGACTAACAGTTTAACCTCTTGTAGTGATGGAGGAAGTCCTTTCTAAAAGGGTTTTAAAAAACTTTTGAAAATGGAAGATTTTAACAGTTAATTTGAAAAGCATTTTCAAAAGGGATAGGCCTTATAGTTTTTACCACCTGTGGCCCTTTGGTGGTCATTTTCTTTATTATGTTTTACCCGAAAATGATGAAAGGACTTCCTTGTGGGGTTGTGAGAACTCAAAAGTCTCAAAGTTGTCCTTTTACCTTTGGAGCTATCATCTTGTACTTCGCTGGTCCATGAAGAGTTCTATAGATTCTTGCCGGGCTTCCATCTTGGAGAAGTTTCGACGTTTTTCCAAGGTTTGTTGAAGTCCCTTCGGTTTTCCATTCATGTCACCCTCCCACATCTTTCTGAGTTGGTTATGTTGGGAACCTACAGGGTTTAGGAGGAATCTTCGTCCTCAGGGTCTACTTGTGTAGTTCGAATTTGCAAGTACTTGTTTGTACTTGAGTGTTTTGCTTGTGCAATTCTGTTATAACTCATAAGTACTTGTTTGTAGTTTAAGTTGTGAATCGGAGATTTTTTATTTTTTATTTTTCTTTACCCATGATACCTTTTCAGGTTTTCACCACTTCCATTTTTTACTTTTTCTTTTTTATTTGTGATGCCCTTTTAGGTTTTCACCATGCTTTTGAGCTCGTTACGGGTAGTATTCTTTGAGATACATCGCATTAATGGGGTTGTTGAGTTCGTACCCCTCCTGATTTTTTTTCTCGTAAGAATTGCCTGCGTGCACTCGGGTAACCACAAATGGCCCCTCCCAATTAGGTTTAAACTTGCCTAAAGGGTGTAGATTTGCAATAGCGTGAAAGATTTTCTTGAGTACCATGTCCCCTTCTCTAAATTGTCGAGGAACAACTTTTCTTTAGTATGCCCTCTCTCATCTACACAGGCAAGTAACGATATTTTGTGTTGCTCGTACTCGTCTTCCATTCAAAGTGACGAGGGTAGCAATTCGTGCTTCGATCTTTTGTTCCTCATCTGAATTTTGTGAATAAGCACTCGGAGAGACGGTATCTCAACTTCAATGAGTGGCATTGCTTCCATACCATACACCAATGAGTATGGGGTGATGCCAGTAAGAGTCTTCTTGATTGTCCGGTAGGCCCATAGCTCGTCATTTAGATTTTCATTCCACTTTCTATTATTCTTTCTATTATTCGTGGCCTCTGCTTGTCCATTTCCTTGAGGGTAGTAAAGTCTGAAGAATTTTTAAGTTATCCCAAAATTTTTGCATACCTTAGTAACCTTTTCATTTTTGAAGTTGGATCCATTGTCAGTAATGATTGACTCAAGAACACTGAATCTGATTACAATGTTATTCTTTATGAAACAGGCAACATGTTGTCCTTCAATTTTGACAAATGATGAGGCCTCTACCCATTTTGTAAAGTACTTTGTAGCCGCTAATATAAAATGGTGGCCGTTTGAGGCTTTTTGTGAGATTATTCTAATGATATCAAGACCTCACATGGCAAAGGGCCATATGGGTGGTGTTGAGTTGAGTGGTACGGACGGTGCATGGATGAGGTCTCCATAAAGTTTACATTTGGGACACCTCTTAACAAACAACCAACAATCTTTGGTCATGTGGTTTAGGGTGCGCAACACAGCCATATGACCTGCACAACATATGTTTAGGGTTGTTTATGTGTTCGTAGTTTATGCTTCTCCTATGAGAATAAACTATGAGTGCTCAAACATAAATGGCATAGTGTGTTGTGTGCTCAAATACAACTATGTTGTTTGAGTGCTCAAAACATAGTTGTTTGAGTGCTCAAAACATGTTTTCAATTTTTGTGTTCTATGAGTCTTATGTTTTGAGCCGTTTTGAGTGCTCGATGTTTTAAGTACTCAAAAAACATGCTTTGAGTACTCAAAATATTTTGGATTACTCATAGAGTTTTGAGCACTCGTATATGTATATATATATATGTATACATATATACTTATATATGTATGTATATATGTATACATATATATGTATATATGTACGTATATATGTACTATGTATGTATACGTAATACATATGTATATATGTACTATGTACCCATAAGTATACATATGAGTACATACAAAATATACATATGTATACATACTCATATGTATATATATACATATATAGTATATATATATATACATATATACATATTAGTACATACATATGTATATAGATATATATATCTATATATATGTACACATATATTTATACATATGTATATATGTACATATGTATACATATATGTACATATATTTACATATGAGTTTTGTATGCATATACATATATATATGTACTCAAATATATGTATATACATACAAAACTCGGAGCTGGTCAGCCGACTCCGAGTACATATATATGTATATATATACATATATATATACAAATAATTGAGTACATATATACATATACATATATTTATATATACATATATACATGTAGATACATATATTTGTGTATATATATATATATTTGAGTACATATTTGTATATATATTTGTATATACATATATATGTATATATATATATACAATATATGTATATACATATATGTATATATGTATATACATATGTATGTACTTATATGCATGTATATGAGTACATATATATATATACATATATACGTATCAGTATATATATACATATGTACTTATATGAGTACATATGTATAAATGAGTATATGTACTCATAAATATATGAGTATATATACTCATATATATATATGAGTATATACATATACATATGTACTCATATGTATATACAAAACTTGTAGGTATATACATATGAGTATTTTATGTACCCATATGTATACATACAAAAATATGTATACATATTTTGAGTACTCATATATGTTTGTATGCATATGTATGTACATATATACAGATACATATGTATATGCATACATAAATATATGTATATATATGTATATATATGTACAGATATATACATAAATGAACATATACATATACATAAATATATATTTACCTGTATTTATGTATACATGTAATTATATGTATTGATGTAAATATACATAAATACATGTAAATATACATGTATATACGTATATACATATATATATTTGTATACATATATATATATATATGTATATGTGTATATAAATTTATACATGTATAATTGTATACATATATGTTTACATATATGTATATGTGTATATGTGTATACACATATATTTATATATGTAAATACACATATGTTTATACATACGCACATGTATATAGATGTATATAAGTATGTGTATATATGTATATACATATGTGTATATACACATGTACACATATATACATACGTATACACATATAAACGTATACATATATAGCTGTATACAGATAAATATGTACATGTGTACACATATATATATGTATGCACATAAATATATGTATTTTATATGGAAATATATAAGTATACATAAAGACATTGAGTACATATAAGTACTCAAGTGTACTCTATGAGTTTTTAGTACATGTTGAGTACTCAAAACATTTGAGTACTCGTCGAGTAAATATAGTACATACATGAGTACATATGTACTCTTATACATAGAGTACTCAAAATATTTTGAGTACTCAAATGTACTCACAACTCATATCTACTCAAAACAATTGTACTTATGTACATATGTACATTTGAGTACATAGAGTTATGTACATATGTACATAACTCATATGTACGTATGAACTAAAAACATATTCACATATGTACATATGAGCTTTGAGTACTCATATGTACAAACGCATATGTACATATATACATATGAGTTTTGAGTACTAATATGTACATATATACAGAGTACTCATATGTACATATGTACATAACTCATATGAGTTATGTACTTAAAACGTTTTGAGAGGTTAAAGTTTGGGAGGGAAACTTCTTTGAATTAGTGATCATGTTTGCTGCACCAATTTCCCCCTTTTGTTGTCTGCCCTGTGTGTTATTTCGAGAGCTTCTATTACCGTGGTTGTTTACTGAACTTGCAGATGGTTGTTGTGTCCTAGCATGATGGTGTGACAAACTTTCTATGCGAACTAATTTAGAGATCAACTCTGACATGGAGGTCGGAATGGATGCCTCAACATGTAGAGCAATTTCGGGTCGCATGTTCGACATGTAAGTCTGGACTTCTTCCTTCTCAGGCATAAGATTAGGATGGCGAGAAACCAAGTTTCTCCATCTTGATATGAACTGATCCACGAGTTCATCAGGTTCTTGAGTCAGGTTGAGAAGTTTGATAGTTTGAACCTCTCTCTCGACCTCATAGAAGCGTTGATGGAAAAATTTCTCCATCTCCTCCCATGTATGCACCGAGTTTGGAGGATGCCGGGCATACCATTGGATTGTCGAGCCATCGAGGATCTCAACAGACTGTCGGAGAAGAAGTCTCCCATCAGCCGCTATTTCCTGACATGCCGCCTGAAAGTGGGCAATATGCTGATTCAGGGAGGTGTTTCCACTGAATAAGGGAAACTTCCATTTCTTATAGCTTGAGGGGAAGGGACCTGATCAATATAGGAGGGGTAAGGTCTTTGATAAGATATCACACTCTATATCCCCGAAATTTTTATGTTATTTTGGCTTTGGGTGACCATAACGTCAATATCTAACTGAGAGACCGGATGAGGGATAGACTTGTCTTGTGAGGTAGACGGAGGGGGCTGCAGTGGAGGTGCACCATCAGAGTGATGAGAATTGACCTCATGGTTAGCCGATTGGCGTGCCACATCTATACGATCGATCTCCTCTATCATCACGTGCACCATATTCTCAAACTTGCTCATATGATCCTCTTGTGCATCACCGGGCTTGCTTACGACCATTATGCTGACCGTTTCTCTAGGGAGGTCAACATTAGTGGCAGCTGCAGACATGTGAGCATGACGGGTTATATGTGGTAGGTCAGTTAGTAAGGGGGCAGCATGCCCTGACTGAACTCGACTCCTGTACACGGATCGTGTTTGGACCTCTTCTCGATGGTCTTGGGACCATGGCTGCTGAGTGGCCGAGACTTCTTCTGTGACAGTAACCACAACATAGGGCTCATGGAGTTCTTCTTCATGGTTCATTGTTTGAAGGGGATAGAAGGGATTCAGGTGAAGAGGGTCATCAAAATTGGCAGTTTTAACTGCTTTGGTCACCTCCCTAGTAAAAATTCACAGACCTCCATCGCATTTGGCCTTGAGGTTTTGATGGACCTCGAGCCAAAACTGCGATCTAGGTCATGGCATGTCTACTATTCTGCCACAGGAGAGAGCTGTCTTGATCAGATGCGACAAATGGATGAGGGCCAGGAACTGGAGTCATCTGGGGCCAGGGAGAATAAAAGACTTGATCTTCCTTGAGGTCCATGCCTCGAGCTCTCTTATGCGCTCTAGAGACATGACCTAAGTGATAGGGCTGTTTCAGAATGGTACACTCGGGGAAAACCTTCGAGTACCAAGGCTGAAGGTGCTTGCTCGATGAAGAACAAGCAGGCAGGAGTAGGGTTAACTCATGAGGAGGCATGAGTTGAGGGCGAGGGGATGCTTGAGATGGTCACTCATGTGCGCCCTTCGGAGAAGGATCTCGGGGGACCTAGGGTCCACCCGGGCTCGTGCAGGTTATCTGTCCTTAAGAGGTCGAAAACTACCAGCAGGTGTCTGTAAGAGAACGGGTGCCGACCTGCCCCTTAGAGGGTGTGCTTGTGTGTGCATAGTAGGAGGACGAAGAGGTCATCTCCTGTGTACTTGGGTTGGCATAATAACGGCGTTGCCCCGAGCAGTGAGATGCATATGAGTAGCGTGCGCAGGACCTGGCCTTGGAAGGTTTGATCTTGGACATGTACGCGAGGTAATAGACAGGTTGCCCCAAGGTTTGGCTCGCGTGGGAAACCCACAAGCCTTGTGTTGTGTGTGAGGGATGGAGACCGTGGGGTTTCCGCCTCGAAGTGTTGAGCCTCTAAGGATAGAGACCAATGGTGCAGAAATGTGGGGGGTAGCCTTATGGCTACCCAAAAGAGCAATGGCAACTTCCTTGCCTTTTGTAGAAAGGGAATGGGCAGCCTTCCGGCATACCTCAAGGACTCGACCAGCAAGTGACTTGCCGGTGGCTGGGAGTATGATGTGTGGGGAAACAGAAGTGCTGCCCATGCAGGGCGCCTTGGTGGAGTTTCCACCAGAGCGAAGAGATAGGGAGTGAGGGACCTTCAAGTCCCTCCTCACACCGGTCTAGGTTAAGACCTAGGAGCTAGACAAGGGGTCTTTGCTCAAGAGGATGGTTGAGAAAGAAGTCAAAGGACCCTATTCCCTGGGACACTCTCGAATTAGGGGATAAGAAAATCCTCGATCCGGATAAATGGGTTACAGAACCCAGCAGCCATAAGTGAATATGAAAAAAGAACGAAAGCAAATAATAAAAAAAGAGACTAGCTAAACAAGAATGATCCAATTAAGGAGTAGTAAGTCTCTAGTGGAGTCATCAAGCTGGTTAGGTGCCCTGATCTCACGCTTCGAATCTTGGAGGATCCTAGACGTTATTACAAATATCGACCAACTAAGCACGATTGTCGATCTATCGTAGCAGTAAAGCGGGCCAAGTGATCATGGCATAACAACTTTACGACTAGTTGACAGGCCTGCCATGAGATGCTAACCTCAATCCCCCTTGGTCGAACACAAGAGTGACAAAGGAATGGTTTGAAGAGAAGAAGGGAATTGACAGAAGGAGAGAGAAGAAGAAAGAGAGGAGGGAGAAGAAAGGAGAGAAGATGTAGTCGGCGCTAGACATTGCCGATTGTTTCAGGAGATGAGAGAGGGAGGAAGCTGTCAGTGCTAAGTCTCGCTAACTGATAGAAGAAGAAAGAGAGAACAAGTTGGTGCGATGTCTCGCCGACTGACAGAGAAAGAGAGAGAAAACCAGTCGACACGAAGGTCTCATCGACTCGTAGAGAGAAAACCAGTCGGCATTAAGTCTCACCGACTATCACAAGAAGAGAGAGAAAATCAATCAGTGTTAGGTCTTACAACTGACAAAGAAGAGAGAGAAACCCAGTCCACGCTAAGTCTCACTGACTGACAAAGGAAGAGGAGAAACTCAATCGGTGTTAGGTCTCGTCTATTGACAGTGGAAGAGAGAGAAATCTAGTCGGTGCTCGGTCTCACAGACTGACAAAGGAAGAGAGAGAAACCCTAGCCAGCTCTAGGTCTCGTCAACTGACAGAGGAAGAGAGAGAAAATCAGTCGCTGTTAGGTCTCACCGACTGATATAAGAAAAGGGAGAAACCCAGTCGACACTAGGTCTCACCCACTAGCAAAGGAAGAGAGAGACGACCAGTCCGTGCTAGGTCTCACCGACTGACAAAGGAAGAAAGAGAAACCTAGTCAGAGTTAGGTCTCATCGATTGACAGAGGGGAGAGAGAAAATTAGACGACGTGAGGTCTCGGCAATTGACAGAGGAAGAGAGAGAAGATCAACTGATGCTAAGCTTCACCGGTTGCATCAAAAGGGTACAAATGGAGATAGAAATGAGAGGAGAAGATGGAGAAAGAATAGAGAAAAGAGAGAGATTGAGAAAGAGAGAGAAGAGAGGGAGAGGAGACCTATCGACGCTAAACCTCGTTGATTACATCATAAAAAAGAAAAGAGAGAGAAAGAGAGAGAAGAGAGAAAGAGAGAAAGAAAGAGAGAAGAGAGAGAAAGAGAGAGGAAACCAATCAGTTATAAACCTCACCAATTGCATCAAAAAGAGAGAGAAAGAGAAAGAAAGAGAGAAGAGAGAGAAAGAGAGGGGAAAGAATGAGAGAGAGAGGGAGGAGAGAGAAAGTAGCCTGCTCAAAGGGTATCGACCGTTTTCTTCTCTCTCTTCTCTTTCTCCAAGACGTACTCATAGGCTCAAGCAAGAAATCAAAATTTTTATTCAACCTTCAAACCATCAACTGAAGGCCGAGGGTCCCTTTTACAATGAGGCAGTGCTTGTTTATATAGAATTGTGCCCAAACATGGGTGGATTGATCCAAATTAGACCTAATTACCAAAAAGTAAGATTTAATTGAATTAAAAGAAATTCTAAAAATGGGTGCAAAAGGACTATTTTTCCCCTGCCTAATAATGTGTGGAATTCTATAACAGTCCTTGCTACTGCTCGAGAACTTGTATGATCTTCCGTAGCTGACCTGGGGTTGCTCTGATGCGTATTTGATTGAAAGATTACTGTTGTCTTGTAAGGCTCGACATGGCGATTGTTTGGATACTAACTTCGAGCCATGAATCATGTTTTTAAGCCATGATTATGAGCCTTGAAATTTGTTTGAATCTTGAAAATTTTGGATCGATAGTGCGGTCATTCCATGATGTTTTTCTATAATATTTTCATTGTAGTTCACTAAGCATGCCATCATGATCGCGTGGCATCAAACGGGACACAATTTGAAGCCCGTACGAAGATTTTGTAACTTTTGAGTTTTGGTCGGAATTTAGAATCCGGCGGCCAAAATTTCGATTACTTCATGGGCTTCGTGCATGAAATCTGACCGTCCATCATGTACGGGGTTCGGACTAATGATAATCATGGGTCGTATGCACACAATGGAATTAGTTTGGTGTTGATCCGATATGTGAGAATTGTGATTTGTTCTATCGAGTAAGGCATGTCGCTACTGAATTTTCTACACTTTCTTCACGAATCAGCAACTTGTCTCTAACGTTTCTCCCGGCATGGAGATTGTCTTGGGGCGTGCCACATATCAAATTGTTCTTCTTGATGAGACGAATTTGTTCACCAAATTTGGGAGCGATCCAATTTGGAACGAGTGAGTTACGGACCCCAAAAGTGATTGTCCATGACTGTAAAAACAACCACCTTTAATGGTGTTTTGGTGCAGTGAGGCCACACGGGAATAGTGTGCTGCCCCTCCTGTTTCAATGTTTTTCTCATATCTTTGTTCTCGAGTGTCCGATTAAGCTGAAACTTGGCCCATAGGAGTTTTCGACCGTGTCGAATCTAATGGCGGTGGTTCCACAGTGATTTGAGACATCAAAAATATAGTTCCAGTTGTAGGTTCCATTTCAAGGCGCTAGAGGTCAGTTTTTCGAAAATGTTTCTTTTGTGTTCATTGCCTTAGACATGTTTGATCTCGGTGAAACTTTGCAAGTGGTATTTTAAAGTTCTTATAAAGATCTTGACCAGTTCTGGGGCTATTTTGAGATTGTCAAGAATTTTCATTGTTTTGTAGGCTTTATTGACATGCTTCCTATCAGGGACCAAGGTGCTAAAAAATACGTTCAAACAAGGCGAGTTTAGATTTGAGGTGCACAGCAGGGTAAAGGTTCTATCTATATCTCTCTGGTTTATCTTTCCAGCCAAAATTTTTTGAAGTCTCTCAGGTTTCTAAAAGTCTGTCAGAGTCTTTGTTCCCACTCCTTCAAATAACCATTGAGATCGTTTGTTTTAAAAAAATAAAAATAAAAAAGAACGGGTAGCTTTCCCTAGGCCCCACACCCAAGATAAATGGCCTAGAAAGTAGGGGAAGTGCGTGAGAACGTGTAAAAAAGAGTTTTAGTGAAAACGTGTTTGGGCGACACACGTAGTGTCACCAAAATCAAAACACGTCTAATTTGAAAAATTATTTTTCATACGTGTTCTTGAGCTTGTTGTGAAGCTTCAAGAAAATTTTTGGGTTTAAACGAATATTTTTACTATTTTTAATGAGTTTTTCCGTAAAACAGTGTGTTCTTAGGGTTTTGGGTCAAAACAGGGTATAACAGGGTCTCTTGGCCGGCAAAATGGTTCTGGGTCCGTGGGTAAGTTGTGGGACTTATGGATTTTGGTTTCACTAGGTCAATGTGATCCTAAGGGTCCAAGAAAACCATAGAACTTGCTAGATTTAATGTGAGGTGTCTACAGTTGCCCCTCTTTGGCACTCCCTATCATTCGAGAGGCAGGAGAGTGACAAAGAAGTAGACATGCTATCGTTCCCTGTCCTTCGAGGGGCAAACAAACATGCATTCTCTGTCCTTCGAGGGCCAGGTGAGTAGCAACAATAAACTCTCTGATGGTCCTTGTCTTTCGAGGGACAAGAGAATGTCAAATATGAAAGTCATTACGATGTCACCTGGGCAGATGGCACACCAATTATCCCTCCAAACCATTGCACTCCCATGCTCACCCACCTAGGGCATTTTCATTCTAGGGTTTTCGGAGTGAGGTGCTGGCGAGTTATGCAGGATTGAAACTCGAGGTGGATTTTACAGCCATGCCACGTGACCTTAGGGTTTTCATAGTTTGAAAATTTTAACCCTGGTAACTTCTTTGATTTCCTTAGGGGTTTCTTAAGGCTGTCTATAGGAAAAGGCTTTCTATAGGAAAAGGATTTCTATAGGACTTGACTTGTCTGATCAATTCCTAAGGCTGTCTATAGAGAGGCGAGACAGCAAACGCGATAATCGTGGCAACGCGGTATTCATCATATACGGGTGCCCATGCTCCTTCATTTTTATAAGTCTTTTTAGAAATTTTTGAATGTAGGAAGGGATTTGAAACAGAACTCAGAGCAGGGACAGGCTACGATTTTAACAAAGAAATTAAAGTTTTTTAAAGAACAAAACATATAGTGAAAATTTTGACAAGAGAGAGATATTTTGAAAAACAATGTTGGTTAGCAGCTTTAGCTCCTGCAACCATAGAGCCCTCTAAGCAGTTTAGCATCGCACAACGATAAACAGTGTAGTAGTTGGCAGTTATACTCATACGATCATAAAGTTTCTATTATTTTATTTTTATTATATATATATATATATATATATATATATATATATATATATATATATATAAATTTTTTTTTTTTTTTTTCCTTTGCCCCTTTCGGGGGATGGTTTTCTTTAATGTAGGTCTTACAGTTTAACCACTTGTGACAGCTTTGGTGGACCTATGTGAGTGTATCGAGTCCTTGCTTGAATCTTCGGAACAACGAATCATCAAGTATTTCTTTGTCTTCCAACCTTAGCTCCTGTATTGCAATTCAAAGGAGAGTTAACTGGAGTTTCGAGCGAAACAGAGTCTTGAAAATATAGTATATCGTCCCAGGGCATTCATAATCTCTTTGGATTTCCAATTTCATTCCTCCACCAATCACCTTACAAACTTTAGAAGATCTAGGTCCTTAACAATGATCGTCAGGCTAATGCTTATTGATTTTCTTTTAACACCACTTTGACTCGGAGGAAGGAAGAGAATAGGTTTAGAGATTAACGACTTTGGAGAGTAGAAGGAGAGAACTTATTTATTTTATCTCACCGCCCTGGGGTTCCTTTCGGATTTTTAGCCCGGTGACATTTTTTCCAATGTAGGGAGTCCTTTCAGATTTTTAGCCCTACCAATGAGATTTTTTAATTTATTTTCTCATTGCCTCGGGGTTCTTTTCGGATTTTCAGGTCGGTGACATTTTTTCCAACGCTTGGGAATCCTTTCGGATTTTAGCCTAGCAGATGAGATTTTCTTTTCTTTTATTTTTTTCTATTTTTTTCTTTTTAAGAAGAAGAAGAAGAAAATAATGATAAAGGAAGAGGAAGGGAAAGAAGATTCAAAGGTGCCTCTTTTCATTGAAATTTTCCTTTAAACTGCTCCACTTGGACCTCGATTTTGGGACTAAAAATCACTCTCAATTTCCAAATCCCAGGGCCCTCTGTATGGACTGATGGGCTCATTAGGGTTTTCCTGTTAATGGAATACTTTATGTTACACATTAGGTGTTAATGCCTTCTGGAGTGTGAGGGATGAATGCCTCATTTGGTTATTTGCAAGGAGTGATCATGTAATTCCTTTTCGGTGATCTTTTTCATTGCAAATTTCAAATTGTTTCTTGGGGGTTAACTTCATAGTAGACTCCTTTTCAGTGCTTGAGCATAGATGAGACTCTCGCACAAGAGGAGTGGTTGAGTTGGTACTAGATGGCCTTACGACATGTTGGGAGTCAACAAAGAAGGGTTCAATCTCATTAGTTTTTCCCGTTGTATTAAACAGCCTTATGACATGTTGGGAATCAACAAACAAGGGTTCAATCTTATTAGTTGTCCCTATTGTATCCTCTTCATGAGAGGAGTTTGCCCCTATTGAATATTTTGAGGGGGTTGCCACTGCAAGTCCTTCCGTTCCGTTGGGAACTTGCTCTTCACAGGATGCATTCTCTTGACATGGTGGTGCTCGGTTATCGAAGTTGTGCTCATGTTGTTAATGACTTTAGAGAGCCTACCTCTTGAGGAGGTAACATGATCAGATTTTCAATATTCAATTCTTGATCCCAGATTGGTGGATCACTCAAGAAATCTTGTGAAGGTGGCCCATGTAGGCCCCTTAAAATTTCCAATGGTGTTAGCCCCTTATTTGGATGCGTAGTGGGAGACTTCAAGGTGTTGGCCCCTCCTTTAAAAGATGTCCCCCTCTCATTAGCTTTGACCATGTCAATATCTAGGGTATCATCTTCGTCATACTGGTCCCACTTAGGAGGGTCGTTAGAGTTTTAAGATGAAGAGTTTCCTCGAAGAAGACTCAAAAGATCTTCTTCTGCCTCTTGATGGTGATGATCACCAACGAATATGAATTGACTAGGATCATCCTCATCGTCTCCGTTCTCAATCTTATGAATGATAACATCCTCATTTGAGTCACTCGAAGCTCCCATTTCTTCAGTCATTGTGGCCGTAGTTTTTGGGAGAGGATTTGTGAAGATACCCATGTTTTGATTAGATTCCTCAACAAGTTGATTTCTAGGTCTGACAGTGATGTCGCCCCTATTGATCAACCCTGGAAGCACCCTCTTCAAATAGAAATAGTTTTGGGTATCATGAGCTTGGTTTTATGCCACTTGAACCATCTGTTCTTATACTTAACCTCAAATGGTCGTTCAGATGGTGGCGGGACTTGAACCATGTTTTTCTTCAATAGTAACTCCAGCACTTTTTCTAACGGGTCTTTGAGAGGAGTGAAGTTGTCCTCTCGCCATTGATTGTTATTTTGAGCGTTAGCTCTACGCTGCCCCCTTCAAATTTGATTCCTATTGTTATGCTGAGTGGCTGAACCTTGAGCCGGTCCGTTAATGACAACCTCAATTAACCTGACCAGAAACATTCCCCTTACCATTTCTCTTGCTCTTATTCTGTGGAGTCGTGATGGGTTTGTTATCGGGCCTAGTGCTGAAGGGTGTCCCTCTCACCCTTTCATATCGTGCCACCCACTCGATCGTAGAGTCGAAAGAGTGGGGGACAATGCCTTGTCTGAAGAAAGTCATATATTTAGGAGCGGCATTTTTTAAGGCCATGGAAATTTAGCTGGGTCAGTAAGTGGACACTTGATGACTCGCATCGTCACCTCGCGGAATCGACCAATGAAATCCTTGAAGGATTCTCTGGGGTTTTGTTTTGTGGCACTGAGCTCACCTTAGAAGAGAGATCTTGGTGACGACCCATGGTAATAAGAGATGAATTGGTTGAACATTATGTTTGGAGTAATGTGTGGTTGAGCGGTCATTATTCTCTAATGCCAGTTCAAGGCCGCGCCGATCAATGTTATTGAAAATAGAGCCTTCAGCTGGTTAGGCCTATCTCGCAAAGCTCGAATGAAGAGGAGGTACACATTGACGTGAATTTCTAGGTCACTCTTCTCATTGAATTTTTTGCTAAAATTTGGGATTACAAACCCTGTAGGAAGGTCTTCCATGCCTCCAAGGGTCTCATCAACATAGGCCTTTGTGAGTAGGATTTCATGCCTACCCATTCTTACAAGCATATCTTGTATTACCTTTGTGGTGTTGTCTTGTTGGGTATTTGGCATGATAATAGGACCACCAGTCGGTGGGTTTCCAAGCATAGCCTGATGAGTCGAGACTTGAGGTACAAACTATATAAATTTTGTACAAACTATATTTTGTACAATATATATATATATATATATATATATATATATATATACACACAATATGTACAAAATATATATGCAATATATACAAACTATATTGTATATATATTTTGTACTATATATACAAAATATAGTACAAAATATATAGTTACAAACTATCATACACATATGTAACATATATATATATATATATATATATATATATATATATATATATATATATATATATATATATATATATATATATATATATATATATATATGCTACAAAATATAGTTGCAATATCTTGTAACTATATGTTACATATGTTACAATATATGTAACAATATATGTTACAATATCGGTGAGAATTCGATCATCTTTCCCTCCTCCACGTTGCAGGGAGGTTCTAATATCGGTCTTCCTCTGATTTACCTTGACCCAGGTTAGCATCCAAAATCTCTTTGACAATGGTTGTTCAACTTTTGTTGATGTTTTCCTTTAAACTGCTTCAGTTAAACCTTGATTTTGGGACAAAAAATCGCCCTCAGTTTCCAAATCCCTTAACCCTCTATATGGACTGATAGGCTCATCATGGTTTTCCCGTTAATGGAGTACTTTATGTTACACATTAGGCGTTAATTCCTTCTGGAGTGTGAGGAATGAATGCCTCATTTGGTTATTTGCAAGGGGTGAGTGATCACCCAATTCCTTTTCGGTGATAATTTTTATTGCAAAATTTGAATTATTTCTCGGGGTTTAACTCCGTAGTAGACTTCTTTTCAGTGCTCGAGCTTAGATGAGACTCTCACACAAGAGGAGTGGTTGAGTTGGTACTAGATGGCCTTACGACATGTTGGGAGTCAACAAAGATGGGTTCAATCTCATTAGTTGTATTAAACGATCTTATGACGTGTTGGGAATCAACAAACAATCTCATTGGTTGTCCCTGTTGTATCCTCTTTATGAAAGGAGTTTGCCCCTGTTGAATATTTTGATGGAGTTTCCAGTATAGGGCTTTCCGTTCCATTGGGAACTTGGCCTTCGTAGGATGCATTCTCTTGACATGGTGGTTATCTGGTTATCGAAGTTGTGCTCGTATTGTTAATGAGTTTTAGAGAGCCTGCCTCTTGAGGAGGTAATATGATCAGATTTTCAATATTCAATTCTTGATCCCAGATTGGTGGATCACTCAAGAAATCTTGTGAAGGTGGCCCAGGTGGGCCCCTTAGAATTTCCAAAGGATCGACTTCTTTTGACATTTGAGGTGTTGGCCCCTTACTTGGACGCCTAGTGGGAGACTTCGGGGTGTTGGCCCCTCGTTTGGAAGATATGTGTATATGTGTATATGTATATGTATATATGTGTATATGTAAATATAAAAAATATATGTATTTACATGTATTTCTGTATGTACATGTGTATATACCTGTATATACAAGTATAAATAATGCATATATGTTTATGTACATGTATGTATAATTATACTTGTATATATGTGTATATACATATACATATGTATATATTTACATATGTGTATACACATTTGTATATATATACATATTTGTGTATATGTGTATATACACGTGTATCTGTATATGCAGTGTATACACACATATGTTTACACATATATATTTATGTATATAGGCGTATAAATGTATGTATATATATATATATATTTGTACATGTATCTATATATACATAAATGTATACATATGTGTAAATATATGTATATGACATCATATATATTTATATATATATACATATATATATATATATATGTATATGTACATATATATATATATATATATATATATATTTAGCAAATACTACTAAACCTGCATGTTTGATTGCTTGTATAAATGTATGAATATGTTTAAAATGTTGTTCTATAGTATCAGAGAAGACTAAAACATCATCAATGTATACTATCATAAATTTATAATATGGATTAAGTACTTCATTCATTATTTTTTAAAATTCTGATGGAGCATTTTTTAATCCGAATGGCATTACGTTGTACTCATTTGTACTGGTCTAGCTTTTGTAGGAATTTTAGTTTCATCAAATCCTTTTTCATAAGGTAATTCTACTATATGTTTTTTTCTTGCCCAGAATGCATTAGGAAGGTCACTACAAATTTTTGTTTCTATTTGAGTCCGAAGATTATTAATTTTTGTTATTATCTCAAGGTTTTCTAAGTCTTGTTCTATTTGTTTATATTTTATTTCTATTTTAAGGGAACATAGAAACTTTTCTTTATTATCTATTTTGTCTTTGACTCTATTTATTTCTTTAAGTTTTGGTTTTTCTAAAAATTGAGACTTAATTGTTTGTCCTACTCTAGATGTTTCTATTCTTGTATTATTAATTGTTATTGGATAAAGTAAGGTTAGGAATGGAATTCCAAGTATGACTGCTTGACTTAAATTGTTTACCATAATAAAAGGTGTTGGAAAACAAGGTCTATTATTGCATACCATGGCATTTGATAATTTATATTTAATAAATAATCTACTACCATCAGCAGTATTAAGTATTTAAGTAGTTTTATCAAAATATTATGATGGTAGACCTTCATTACTACAATTTAAATCTGCACCTGAATCTACTAAAGCTAATGTTTGGAAATTATATTCTTCTTTGATAACTATTTTTACTAATATAAACTATTTTTGGGAAATAATTTTATTTATCAAGTTTACAGATATATTTTCTTCAACTTCTTTAGTTCCGGAGGTTTCTGGTTCTATATAACTAGGATCTGCTAGTTGATCAAACTCGATTTCCTCTGTATTAGTTACAGTTCCTGATATGTCATTTTGTAATTCTAATATTTTGATTCTAGTTTTTAATTGCCCTACTTCTGTTTTTATTTCATTTACTTCTTTTTTTAATTCAGATATTGTGGGTTCTCTTTGAAGTATATCTTTTTTATTAATTCGTTTGAGTATTCAGCAAAATTGTAATCCTCTGGTGGTTTGAGTAATGGAACTGGTTTATTTTTTGCTTTTGTTAGTGTGATAAATTGGGT
Source organism: Amborella trichopoda (assembly GCF_054954075.1). NCBI lineage: Eukaryota > Viridiplantae > Streptophyta > Magnoliopsida > Amborellales > Amborellaceae > Amborella > Amborella trichopoda. The sequence goes on along the minus strand of NC_142337.1, from coordinate 27,286,379 downwards.
AATAATTTCTCTTTTTTCTTCGGGATCATTTATTTTTTCTATAAGGTCTAATAGTAATGTATCTTCTTTGGATACCATATTACAGGAGCATTCTTCTATATTCTATTCAGAATCAGATTGTTCTGTTGAGGACAAGAAGTAGTCTTCATCTTCTATTTGTCCTACTATTATAGTATTAGTGGAAGATTCAGAAGAATCATCATCATATAGTATCTATTTTCTTTTTTATTATACGTTGGCTTTTATAGTGGCCAACTTTTCCACATTTGTAACATACAGGTAATTTTCTTTTACCTTTATGATATTTGTATTTTGGAGAGAATACTTTTATAAATTTTTCTTTTTTATGTTTTTTTAAAGATTTTTGTTTTTTTTTCTGTCTCATACTTTTTCTTTTTATGAAATTTATCTCTAGTTTTTTCTATATGATATCCAAATTGTTCACAGAAATCTCCTAATTCTTTTTTACCAGTCATTTTTTGTTTATCTAATTATTTCTTTAATTTCATGTCTGTGCATAGGGCTAATCCTTCTGCACATATTTCTGCAGATACTTCTTCCAATGTATAAACATAATATGGTATTATTCCTCCATTTTTATTTATTAATCGAGTTTTTACCTTTTCTGCTAATAGATATGGTAGTCCAGCAATAAATTTTTCTTTCCAATGGTCCTACTGGCTATCTTCTCTACTCAGTAGTCCGGAAAAGAAAACATCTTTGTACCATTTATAATGAGATAGGGTTGGACATCTTAAAGTAGATAACAAATCTTCAAATCTTCAAATCTGGCTTCAAGTAAGGCTGTACTCCCCACAAAATGAAGTGTGATGGTGTAAATGAGAGTATTAACAGCATCACTTTCGGAATATAGAACATCTTGATTATTTTCATTTTTAATAGTCCACTGGCGAGTATTATTCAAAATTTGTTATTTTGTATTTTCAGGTAAGTGGAAATCCCACCAACCTCGAAGCCATCCTGTGAAACCACAGACAATGGCTTTGGCGACCTCTTGATAATATTGTTGTTCATAGTGTCTAATATTTGTTGTTCAGATAATCCTTCTATATTCCAATTTACTATTGATCTTCCTAAATAGGAAATATTCTGGGCTACCAAATCCTCTTCGAATTGTATATCAACAGGGGTAGGTCTATGATGATAGGGCCTAGCTGTACACGGTTTCCATGATTTTTCATATACTATTCATGAATATTATATGTAATGATCTATATTGTGGGATGACAATATTTTCTCTTGTCCTATATAGACTTTCTAATTTTGGATTTATAGAAGAAGTAGAACTTCTTGGTAATTCTATTATAGGTCTCGTAGATGATTTTATTTCAGAATCATCTTTACTGTTATATCTTCTATTGTTGGTAAATTGAATTTCCATTTTACCATTAGGATTTTCTAATATTCTTTCTAGAACATTGTTTATTGTTGTGGCTTGGTATTGATGATTTTCATTGTAGATTGACCATGACTCAGGTAGGGTAATTTCTGACCATTCTATGGTTTTTGGTATGATAGTATTAGATTTTTCAATATTGGTTTGGAAAAATATTGTTTTCCCTCTTGTATCATGTTGTAAAACATTGGGGCATAATGTGGTCATAACTTTGTAATATATTCTATATACTATGGCTAAATTCTGAGATTCTGGGATCATATCGAATCCTTGGGTTTTCAGGTTTAGGGTTAATACCTTAAGAATATTTTGATCTTTTAATGATATAGAATAATTTGAGAAGCAATTAAAATATACTGGACCACTACATAGACTAGATTCTACCATGCCTAATAAGCAATCATTAAACTTATTAAGTCTAGTGTCTCTTAAACACACTAATATTGAATTATTAAGTCCCAACCTAGTTAATGGTTTAATAGCTACTTGTATTAAACCTATATGAAGATAATTGTAACTTTTATCATTATGAGATTGTATTATTTAATTAGTTAATAACTGAAACTCTTCCTGGGTACTTGTTACTGATAAAGTTTGTTCTACGGTTTTTATAGCATAACCTTCTTTGAAGTTGGAAGAACCTTTCTTATATATGTCACTTATAGGGACTTTAAGTATATTCCAGTTCTGTATTTGTTTTTCGATATTGTCTATCACTATCTCTTCTTTATTTTTGATCCTTACAATATTGCTAGTTTGGGGTAATGCTTTATTTGATAGATTCCTAATGAAATTCTCCATTATTAGATTGCGGATGAATGCTCTTAGCTATCTCTTACGTCTTTTTGACCTCAGCGGCTCTCCTGGCCTTAACGGTCTTTTGACTGGATGCTTTCTAGCCTCAACTCTCGGACCAACTTTCTCTAATGAAGGAATTTAATTAGGTTTCTCTCTCCTAAAGTACTACTCTTAGTAGCAATATTCTTTGGATACTTATTTAAAGAAGACTATGGTGTGGCTCTGATACCAATTCTAACCAAGTTCTACCAGTTGATCTAGAAATAAATATTCTAATAATATTTTTATACTATCAATCTTAGATAACAGAAATAAAGACTTAATACTATAATAATTATGAGTGATACAGGAGTAATATCAATAGTAATCCATGTATTATAAGTAGTTTGATATATTTTTATGCTACATACAACACGTATTATCATGACAACTGTAAACTGTTAACTGTTATAAAGACTTAAACAATTGTTACACACTGTTACAGACTGAAGAAAAGTGAAATAAACTTGAAACAAACTAGCAGACTGTTACAGACTGAAACAAACTTGAAATAAACTAGCAGACTATTACAAACTTAAACTTACTTGAAATAAACTAGCAGACTGATACAGACTTAAGCGAACTTTATGAAAATAAAGAATACTTACAGTACACATAAACAATAACTGCAGAAATCTTTCCACTCTGGTGGATAGTAACTTGGTAATATCGAGTGGTTACAATCACAAATAGATAGTAATTTTTACAAAAGGGAAAAAGAAAGAAGAAAGAGGAAAGTCGGAGTTCTTCAAAAGAATGCTCTGATGATCAGAGAAATGCTCGCTTTCGCTCTGCTTTCGATTGGAATGGTTCCCTCTATTTATAGAAGGGAAAAGACTTAGTGGATGCAACCTGGTTCATGATGAAGGAATCTTTCTTTATTGAGAAAAGATGGCTTTGATGGGATGCTGGAGGCTGGATGGATGCCAAGTGGTTGGCCTTTATTTGGGAATCTTTTCGTAAAAGCTTGATGAGACGGGTGCCTTCGGTTTTTTTGCACTGGTGGTATTTTGTTGATGCTTGATGAGATGGCTTCCTGACTTTGTCGATGGTGTTTTACAGGTGGCATTTGTCGTTTAGTACAATTGGTGGCTGTCTCATCAGGTAGTGGCTGTCGCATCGGTTATCTTTTAGTCCCATCTGTTTTTGCTTTAAGTTGCTTTTGTTGCATCTTCTTTTGTCTGCCTTGCTTTAGTCATATCTATATTGCTTTTCTTGCTTTATATCGCATCTGCTTGCTTTTTGTCATATCACAAATACTATTGAAGGTATGTACATTTTGGTTTGATTGGTTAATATAGGGTATGTTTCTGACACATTCCATGTCCTGATGGGTCTGGTGAGTCAGGTGGTACTTCTATTTCGGGAGTGCTGGATGTGTCGGATGCATCATGAATTTGGGCAGTTTCTGCCTCTTCTTCAAATATTTTCATTAATTGCTTTTCTAGCTTCTCCTTGGTGGCTTTAGGATTTTTTTTTTTCACGATGGTAATATATTCTGCCAAACTATTTGGGTTGGAGTATGAATGAGAGCCAAATGCTAATGGGATTTGTTTGAGCTGTATATTGCCAGGTTCAATATTATGGTAGACAAAGACGTCCCACCATTTTATGGCAATCTGTTTGCCTAAACATGACATATATTCAAAATTATTTGTATTATTTGGGGATATCACAAAGTTCCATTTAACGATCCATGGTACTTGATACATAGCAATAAAATATAAGTGGTAATCTATATTGGGATCAGTTCCATTGAATTCAATAAAATGGTTTTGAGAGAGTTGTAGAGGTTCAGGAAGTATTTGGGTTAAAGATCCCCATGTTGTAAACCAGTTACGAAACCAGTTTGGAAATGGAGTGTTTACAGGCATTTTAAACTGTAAGAACCACGTGTGGGAATTATAAGGGTTTTGAAGTGTCAGTATTGTATGCCAAGCATCAATGTAATTAGCATGTCTGTACTATTTATTTGGGAAATCTGGGGAATATAATCTCTTGGCTTTGGAAGGGTCTGATCCCCAATCTTCAAAGGATAATACTTTTCTCATTTGTAATTTTGAATATGCTACTATTTTCAATTTTTTTTTATTATAATGTACTAAGGAAATAGACTATGTTTCTACCAGAATCATTTCGTACCATTCTCTTGTTTTGGTACCTACAGATGAACAAAGATTATTGCATAAGTAATACATAGCAACATTATTTGGGTTGTCATTCACATGTCTAGATTCTATGATTGCATCAGCATCAAAATAGGTTTCAAGATATGGAGATTTACTGGCCAAAGTTGGTTTCTTTGGTATAGAGGTTTGGAAAACTAGAGCTGGAAGAGAAGCTGGAGGTTGGCTTGAATAAGCTGGATAATTGATATTTGGGGAATAGGAAATAGGACTATTACCTGGTGATAAAGCAGGTTCCATTCTTATTGGTGACTGGGTAATATTTACTGGAATGATATCTAGTGAAGTTTCCATAGGGGCTTTTCCCCTTTGTTTAGGAGTCGAAGAAGTATTATTAATCTTATTCATATTTACATAAAACAAAGTTAGTGGAAAAGATAAAGTTGGTGGATCAAAATGATCAGTGTTGCCCTCCTTGCAAAAATTCACGAGTAAGAAAATCTGGGAGATGGTTAGTAGTACCTTTTAAGTGTTCTATAGAAAATCAAAAGATGATAAGATCGCCTGCCATCGAGCAAAGATTTGCTTAGAGACAAGATTTTGCACATCCTTAGTAAGGATATCAGTGGAGACTTTGCAATCTATTCTAATAAGAAAATGAGTATTAAGAATATCACTCTGGAATTTCGTAACACAATGAATTTAATCAAGTTTTTACCTTTTCTGCAAAAAGATATGGTAATCTAGCAAGAAATTTTTCTTTCCAATGGTCCTGCTGGCTATCTTCTCTACTCAATAGTCTGGAAAAGAAAACATCTTTGTACCATTTATAATGAGATAGGGTTGGACATCTTAAATTAGATAACAAATCTTCAAATCTGGCTTCAAGTAAGATGATTCGGGGATTTCTGTAGTAATTTTTTCGTTTTCTTTGTCCTGAATTTTTAAAGTTTTTTCTTTAATTTCTAATTTAGATAATTTTGATACCTTATGAAAAAGGATTTGATGAAACTAAAATACCTACAAAAGCTAGACGAGTACAAATGAATACAACCTTATTAGAATTTTTTAAAAAAGAAATTGATGAATTACAAAGAAAAAATCTAATAGGAGTAAGTGCAACTCCTTGGAGCTATGCTGCTATTTATGTCAGTAAAAATGCTGAAAAAGAAAGAGGCGTACCTAGATTAGTAATAAATTATAAACCTTGAATAATGTTTTACAATGGATTAGGTATCCAATACCTAATAAAAAAGACTTACTCGATAGACTTGCTACTGCTACAATCTTTTCTAAATTTGATTTAAAATCTAGTTATTGGCAAATACAAATAAAAGAAGAACATAGATATAAAACTGCATTTAATGTTCCATTTGGACAATATGAATGGAACGTAATGCCATTCGGACTAAAAAATGCTCCATCAGAATTTCAAAAAATAATGAATGAAGTGTTTAATCCATATTATAAATTTATGATAGTATACATTGATGATGTTTTAGTCTTCTGTGATACTATAGAACAACATTTTAAACATATTCATACATTTATACAAGCAATCAAACATGCAGGTTTAGTAGTATCTGCTAAAAAGATAAATCTTTTTCAAACAAAAATAAGATTTTTCGGTCATCATATTCATTATGGTACAATTATACCAATCGAAAGATCTATTCAATTTGCTGATAAATTTCCTGATATTATTTTGGACAAACTGAATTACAAAGATTTTTAGGATGTTTAAATTATATAGTAGACTTTTATGAAAATTTAGCCATAGATGCTAAACCATTATATGAACGACTTAAAAAGCATCCTCCCAAATGGACGGAGGAACATACTCATGCTATAAGAAAAATAAAAATTAAAGCTAAAGAAATACCTTGTTTAAATCTAGCCAATCCTAATGCTTTCAAAATTATAGAATGTGATGCTTCTGAATTAGGCCTTGAAGGTATTTTAAAACAACGGATAAATTCTAATGAACAATTAGTCCGCTATACTTCGAAAGCTTGGAATTCTACTCAACAAAATTATTCTACAGTGAAAAAAGAAATACTTTCCATAGTTCATTGCGTTACGAAATTCCAGAGTGATATTGTTAATACTCATTTTCTTATTAGAACAGATTACAAAGCCGCCACTGATATCCTTACTAAGGATGTGCAAAATCTTGTCTCTAAGCAAATCTTTGCTCGATGGCAGGTGATCTTATCATCTTTTGATTTTTCTATAGAACACTTAAAAGGTACTCCTAACCATCTCCCTTATTTTCTTACTCGTGAATTTTTGATGGGAGGGCAACACTGATCATTTTGATCCACCAGCTTTATCTTTTCCACTAACTTTGTTTTATGCAAATATGAATAAGAATAATAATACTTCTTCCACTCCTGAACAAAGGGGAAAAGCCTCTATGGAAACTTCACTAGATATCATTCCAGTAAATATTACCCAGTCACAAATAAGAATGGAATCTGCTTTATCACCTGGTAATAGTCCTATTTCCTATTCCCCAAATATCAGTTATCCAGCTTATTCAAGCCAACCTCCAGCTTCTCCTCCAGCTCCAGTTTTCCAAACCACTACACCAAAGAAACCAACTTTACCCAGTAAATCTCCATATCTTGAAACCTATTTTGTTGTTGATGCAATCATAGAATCCAGACATGTGAATGACAACCCAAATAATGTTCTAAGTATTCAACCTAAATAATGTTGCTAAGTATTACTTATGCAATAATCTTTGTCCATCTGTAGGTACCAAAACAAGAGAATGGTACGAAATGATTATGCTAGAAACAAAGTCTATTTCCTTAGTACATTATAATCAAAAGTATTCGAAAATAGTAGCATATTCAAAATTACAAATAAGAAAAGTATTATCCTTTGAAGATTGGGGATCAGACCCTTCCAAAGCCAGGAGATTATATTCCCTAGATTTCCCAAATTAATATTACAGACATGCTGATTACAATGATGCTTGGCATAAAATACTGACACTTCAAAACCCATATAACTCTCACACTTGGTTCTTACAATTTAAAATGCCTGTAAACACTCCATTTCCAAACTGGTTTCGTAACTGATTTGCAACATGGGGATCTTTAACCCAAATACTTTCTGAACCTCTGCAACTCTCTCAAAACCGTTTTATTGAATTCAATGGAAGCGATCCCAATATAGATTACCACTTATATTTTATTGCTATGTATCAAGTACCATGGATTGTTAAATGGAACTTTGTGATATCCCCAATTAATACAAATAATTTGAATATATGCCATGTTTAGGCAAACAGATTGCCATAAAATGGTGGGACGTCTTTATCTACCATAATATTGAACCAGGCAATATACAGCTCAAACAAATCCCATTAGCATTTGGCTCTCAGTCATACTCCAACCCAAATAGTTTGGCAGAATATATTACCATCGTGAAAAAACAAAATTCTAGAGCCACCAAGGAGGAGCTAGAAAAACAATTAATGAAAACATTTGAACAAGAGGCAGAAACCGCCCAAATTCATGATGCATCCGGCACATCCAGCACTCCCGAAATAGAAGTACCACCTGACCCACGAGACCCATCAGGACATGGAATGTCCCAGAAACATACCCTGTATTAACCAATCAAACCAAAATGTACATACCTTCAATAGTATTTGTGATATGACAAAAAGCAAGCAGATGCGATATAAAGCAAGAAAAGCAATATAGATATGACTAAAGCAAGGCAGACAAAGGAAGATGTGACAAAAGCAACTTAAAGCAAAAACAAACAGGACTAAAAGATAACCGATGCGACAGCCACTACCTGATGAGACAGCCATCAATTGTACTAAACGACAAATGCCATCTGTAAAACACCATCGACAAAGTCAAGAAGCCATCTCATCAACCATCAACAAAATACCATCTGTGCTAAAAAATAGAAGTCACCCGTCGCATCAAGCTTCTACGGAAAGATTCCCAAATAAAGACCAACCACTTGGCATCCATCCAGCCTCCAGCATCCCATCAAGCCATCTTTTCTCAATAAAGAAAGATTCCTTCATCATGAACCAGGTGGAATCCACCAAGGCTTTTCCCTTCTATAAATAGAGGGAACCATTCCAATCGAAAGCAAAGCGAAAGCGAGCATTTCCCTGATCATCAGAGCATTCTTTTGAAGAACTCCGACTTTCCTCTTTCTTCTTTCTTGTCCCCTTTGTAAAAACTACTATCGGTGTGAGATTGTAACCATTCGGTAATACCAAGTTACTATCCACCAGAGTGGAAGGATTTATGCAGTTATTGTTTGTGTGTACTGTAAGTATTCTTTATTTTCACAAAGTTCGCTTAAGTCTGTAACAGTCTGCTAGTTTATTTCAAGTTTGTTTAAGTCTGTAACAGTCTGCTAGTTTATTTCAAGTTTGTTTCAGTCTGTAACAGTCTGCTAGTTTATTTCAAGTTTATTTCAGTTTGCTTCAGTCTGTAACAATTTGTAAAAAAATTTTGTCTTTATAACAGTTAACAGTTTACAGTTGTCATGATAATACGTGTCGTATGTCGCATAAAAATATATCAAACTACTTCTAATACATGGTTACTATTGATATTACTCTTGTATCTCTCATAATTACTATAGTATTAAGTCTCTATTTCTGTTATCTAAGATTGATAGTATAAAAATATTATTAGAATATCTATTTCTAGATCAACTGGTAGATCTTGGTTAGAATTGGTATCAGAGCCACACCATAGTCTTCTTTAAATAAGTATCCAAAGAATACTGCTACTAAGAGTAGTACTTTAGGAGAGAGAAACCTAATTAAATTCCTTCATTAGAGAAAGTTGGTCCGAGAGTTGAGGCTAGAAAGCATCGAGTCAAAAGACCGTTAAAGCCAGGAGAGCCGCTGAGGTCAGAAAGACGTAAGAGATAGCTAAGAGCACTCATTCGCAACCTAATAATGTAGAATTTCATTAGGAATCTATCAAATAAAGCATTACCCCAAACTAGCAATTCTCAAAGGATCAAAAATAAAGAAGAGATAGTGATAGACAATATCAAAAAACAAATACAGAACTGGAATATAAGTAAAGTCCATATAAGTGACATATATAAGAAAGGATCTTTCAACTTCAAAGTAGACTATGATATAAATACCGAAGAAAACACTTTATCAATAACAAGTACGCTGGAAGACTTTCAGTTATTAACTAATAAAATAACACGATCACATAATGATAAAAGTTACAATTATCTTCATATAGGTTTAATACAAGTAGCTATTAAACCATTAACTAGATTAGGACTTAATAATTCAATATTAGTATGTTTAAGAGACACTAGACATAATAAGTTTAATGATTCCTTTTTAGGCATGGTAGAATCTAGTCTATGTAGTGGTCTAGTATACTTTAATTGCTTCCCAAATTATTCTATATCATTAAAAGATCCAAATATTCTTAAGGTATTAACCTTAACCTGAAAACCCAAGGATTCGATATGATCCCAGGATCTCAGAATTTAGCCGTAGTATATAGATTATATTACAAAGTTATGACCACATTATGCCCCATTGTTTTACAACATGATACAAGAGGAAAAACAATATTTTTCCAAACCAATATTGAAAAATCTAATACTATCATACCATAAACCATAGAATGGTCAGAAATTACCCTATCTGAGTCATGGTCAAAATCTACAATGAAAATCATCAATACTAAGCCAAACAATAAACAATATTCCAGAAAGAATATTAGAAAATCCTAATGGTAAAATAGAAATTCAATTTACCAACAATAGAAGATATAACAGTAAAGATGATTCTGAAATAAAATCATCTACGAGACCTATAATAGAATTACCAAGAAGTTCTACTTCTTCTATAAATCCAAAATTAGAAAGTCTATATAGGACAAGAGAAAATATTGTCATCCCACAATATAGATCAATACAAAAATCTGAACCAGAAATAACTGACTCAGAAATGGATTTTCAAGTCTTAACTCTTACAGAAGAAAAACGACTTAGTAAACGGATTATAGAACAAGATTACTTATCTGAAGAAAATAAGGAAATAAGAACTTGGTATAAAAAACATTTTCAACCTAGATTAGTAGAATTATTTCATATAAAGTACAATAAGGCACGAAAAAGAGAACGATATAATAAAGGATTTTTTGTATGGTTAAAAGAAATATGTAGAGAAAGAAAAATACATATTTCTAATTTTGAAATAAATACAGTACAAAGTCAATATACTTCATATGAAACAACCGATGGAAATACAATGACAAGTATTCACCCTCTAGAGAAAAGTGTTGTTATAAAAGGATCAAAACCAGAATTAAAATTAGAAACAAACGCTACACCATATAAAGTGACTACAGGAGAAATAGTACATAAAGCTGAATTATTTCCACATGTAATAGAACAAAATAACTATACAAATTTATATATGCAATCTTAAGGAAGGCAGGCATCCAGAATTGAAAATATGTTAAGACCTGTACCAATAAAAGAAACCAAAAATGTTTTATTTAAACCACCTCCATCACTTGATAAAGAAAGATTTAATTTTGGAGAAGATAATAAAACCCTAATGGACCAATTAATATCAAAATTAGAAATTAATGAAAAAACTTTAAAAATTCAGGATAAAGAAAAATAAAAAATTACTATAGAAATCCCCAAATCATCTACAATAACCTTACAAGAAGAGACACTCATAATTGCTAACACAATAGAAAATACGGAAGAAGCTTTTACGGAAAATAGTCATGAACAAGATAATAATAATATTCAAAGAATAGTATATGGAAAATCATGGAAACCTTTAACAGCTAGGCCCTATCATCATAGACCTACCCCTATTGATATACAATTCGAGGACGATTTGGTAGCCCAGAATATTTCCTACTCAGGAAGATCAATAGTAAATTGGAATATAGATGGATTATCTGAACAACAAATATTAGACACTATGAAACATATGACCATGTATGCCTCTGCATGCAAAATGGAAAGCAACCATGATCAAGTGGTCGCAAAAGCCATTGTCTGTGGTTTCACAAGATGGCTTCGAGGTTGGTGGGATTTCCACTTACCTGAAAATACAAAAGAACAAATTTTGAATAATACTCGCCAATGGACTATTAAAAATGAAAATAATCAAGATTTTCTATATTCCAAAAGTGATGCTGTTAATACTCTCATTTTCACCATCACACTTCGTTTTGCGGGGAGTACAGCTATACTTGAAGCCAGATCTGAAGATTTGTTATCTAATTTAAGATGTCCAACCCTATCTCATTATAAATGGTACAAAGATGTTTTCTTTTCCAGACTATTGAGTAGAGAAGATAGCCAACAGGACCATTGGAAAGAAAAATTTATTGCTGGATTACCATATCTATTTGCAGAAAAGGTAAAAACTTGATTAAAAAATAAAAATGGAGGAATAATACCATAATATTTTTTGAAATTCTGATGGAGCATTTTTTAGTCCGAATGGCATTACGTTCCATTCATATTGTCCAAATGGATCATTTAATGCGGTTTTATATTTATCTTCTTCTTTTATTTTTACTTGCCAATAACCAGATTTTAAATCAAATTTAGAAAAGATTGTAACAGTAGCAAGTCTATCGAGTAAGTCTTTTTTATTAGGGATTGGATGCCTAATCCATTGTAAAACTTTATTCAAGGGTTTATAATTTATTACTAATCTTGGTACATCTATTTCTTTTTCAGCATTTTTATTGACATAAAAAGCAGCACAACTCCAAGGAGATGCACTTATTCTTATTAGATTTTTTCTTTGTAATTCATCAATTTGTTTTTTACAAAATTCTAATAAGGTTGTATTCATTTGTACTGGTCTAGCTTTTGTAGGAATTTTAGTTTCATCAAATCCTTTTTCATAAGGTAATCCTACTATATGTTTTTTTCTTGCCCAGAATGCATTAGGAAGGTCACTACAAATTTTTGTTTCTATTTGAGTCCGAAGACTATTAATTTTTGTTATTATCTCAGGGTTTTCTAAGTCTTATTCTATTTGTTTATATTTTATTTCTATTTTAAGGGAACAAAGAAACTTTTCTTTATTATCTATTTTGTCTTTGACTTTATTTATTTATTTAAGTTTTGGTTTTTCTAAAAATTGAAACTTAATTGTTTGTCCTACTCTAGATGTTTCTATTTCTGTATTATTAATTGTTATGGGATAAAGTAAGGTTAGGAATGGAATTCCAAGTATGACTGCCTGACTTAAATTTTTTACCATAATAAAAGGTGTTGGAAAACAGTGTCCATTATTAAGTTTATAATTTATTACTAATCTTGGTACGCCTATTTCTTTTTCAGCATTTTTATTGACATAAAAAGCAGCACAGCTCCAAGGAGATGCACTTATTCGTATTAGATTTTTTCTTTGTAATTCATCAATTTCTTTTTTACAAAATTCTAATAAGGTTGTATTCATTTGTACTGGTCTAGCTTTTGTAGGAGTTTTAGTTTCATCAAATCCTTTTTCATAAGGTAATCCTACTATATGTTTTTTTCTTGCCTAGAATGCATTAGGAAGGTCACTACAAATTTCTGTTTCTATTTGAGTCCGAAGATTATTAAATTTTGTTATTATCTCAGGGTTTTCTAAGTCTTCTTCTATTTGTTTATATTTTATTTCTATTTTAAGGGAACATAGAAACTTTTCTTTATTATCTATTTTGTCTTTGACTCTATTTATTTCTTGAAGTTTTGGTTTTTCTAAAAATTGAGACTTAATTGTTTGTCCTACTCTAGATGTTTCTATTCTTGTATTATTAATTGTTATTGCATAAAGTAAGGTTAGGAATGGAATTCCAAGTATGACTGCCTGACTTAAATTGTTTACCATAATAAAAGGTGTTGGAAAACAAGGTCTATTATTGTATACCATGGCATTTGATAATTTATATTTAATAAATAATCTACTACCATCAGCAGTATTAAGTATTTAAGTAGTTTTATAAAAATATTTTGATGGAACTAGACCTTCATTATTACAATTTAAATCTACTCCTGAATCTACTAAAGCTAATGTTTGGAAATTATATTCTTCTTTGATAACAATTTTTACTAATATAAACCATTTTTGGGAAATAATTTTATTTACTAAGTTTACAGATATATTTTCTTCAACTTCTTTAGTTCCCGAGGTTTCTGGTTCTATATAACTAGGATCTGCTAGTTGATCAAATTCGATTTCATCTGTATCAGTTACAGTTCCTGATATGTCATTTTGTAATTCTAATATTTTGATTCTAGTTTTTAATTGCCCTACTTCTGTTTTTATTTCATTTACTTCTTTTTTTAATTCAGATATTGTGGGTTCTCTTTGAAGTATATCTTTTTTATTAAATCGTTTGAGTATTTTAGCAAAATTGTAATCCTCTGGTGGTTTGAGTAATGGAACTGGTTTATTTTTTGCTTTTGTTAATGTGATAAATTGGGTAATAATTTCTCTTTTTTCTTCGGGATCATTTATTTTTTCTATAAGGTGTAATATTAATGTATCTTCTTTGGATACCATCTTACAGGAACATTCTTCTATATCCTGTTCAAATTCAGATTGTTCTGTTGAGGACATGAAATAGTCTCCATCTTCTATTTGTCCTACTATTGTAGTATCAGTGGAAGATTCAGAAGAATCATCATCATTATTTGTATTATATCATATAGTTTATTTCTTATGGATTCTTCTAAGATTATAGTATCTATTTTCTTTTTTATTTTACATTGGCTTTTATAATGGCCAACTTTTCCACATTTATAACATACAGGTAATTTTCTTTTATCTTTATGATATTTGTGTTTTGGAGAGAATCTTTTTGTAAATTTTTCTTTTTTATGTTTTTTATAAGATTTTTGTTGTTTTTTCTCTGTCTTATACCTTTTCTTTTTATGAAATTTATCTCTAGTGTTTTCTATATGATGTCCAAATTGTCCACAGAAATCTCCTAATTCTTTTTTACCAGTCATTTTTTGTTTATCTAATTGTTTCTTTAATTTCATGTCTGTGCATAAGGCTAATCCTTCTGCACTAATTTCTGCAGATAGTTCTCCCAATTTATAAACAGAATATGGTATTATTCATCCATTTTTTTTTTTTAATCGAGTTTTTTTTAATCGAGTTTTTACCTTTTCTGCAAATAGATATGGTAATCCAGCAATAAATTTTTCTTTCCAATGATCCTGCTGGCTATCTTCTCTACTCAATAGTATGGAAAAGAAAACATCTTTATACCATTTATAATGAGATAGGGTTGGACATCTTAAATTAGATAACAAATCTTCAGATTTGGCTTCAAGTAAGGCTGTACTCCCCACAAAATGAAGAATGATGGTGTAAATAAGAGTATTAACAGCATCACTTTCGGAATATAGAACATTCTGATTATTTTCACTTTTAATAGTCCATTGGCGAGTATTATTCAAAAATTGTTGTTTTGTATTTTTAGGTAAGTGGAAATCCCACCAACCTCTAAGCCATCCTGTGAAACCACAGACAATGGCTTTGGCGACCTCATGATCATGATTGCCTACCATTTTGCATGCAGAGGCATATATGGTCATATGTATCATAGTGTCTAATATTTGTTGTTCAGATAATTCATCTATATTCCAATTTACAATTGATCTTCCTAAATAGGAAATACTCTGGGCTACAAAATCTTCTTCGAATTGTATATCAACAGGGGTAGGTCTATGATGATAGGGCCTAGCTGTTAAAGGTTTCCATGATTTTCCATATACTATTCTTTGAATATTATTATTATCATGTTCATGACTATTTTCCGTAAAAGCTTCTTCTATATTTTCTATTGTGTTAGCAATTATGGGTGTCTCTTCTTGTAAGGCTAATGTAGATGATTCTGGGATTTCTGTAGTAATTTTTTCTTTTTCTTTGTCCTAAATTTTTAAAGTTTTTTCTTTAATTTCTAATTTAGATAATTTTGATATTAATTGGTCCATTAGGGTTTTATTATCTTCTCTAAAATTAAATGTTTCTTTATCAAGTGATGGAGGTGGTTTAAATAAAACATTTTTGGTTTCTTTTGTAGATACAAGTCTTAACATATTTTCAATTCTGGATGCCTGCCTTCCTAAAGATTGCATATATAAATTTGTATAGTTATTTTGCTCTATTACATGTGGAATTAATTCTGCTTTATGTACTATTTCTCCTATAGTCATTTTATATGGTGTAGCTTTTGTTTCTAATTTTAATTCTGGTTTTGATCCTTTTATAACAACACTTTTCTCAGGAGGGTAAATACTTATCATTGTATTTCCATCAGATGTTTTATATGAAGTATATTGACTTTGTATTGTATTTATTTCAAAATTAGAAATATGTATTTTTCTTTCTCTACATATTTCTTTTAACCATACAAAAAATCCTTTATTATATCGTTCTCTTTTTCGTGCCTTATTGTACTTTATATGAAATAATTCTACTAATCTAGGTTGAAAATGTTTTTTATACCAAGTTCCTATTTCCTTATATTCTTCAGAAAAGTAATCTTGTTCTATAATTTGTTTACAAAGTCCTTTTTCTTCTGTAAGAGTTAAGACTTGAAAATCCATTTCTGAGTCATTTATTTCTGGTTCAGATTTTTTTATTGATCTATATTGTGGGATGACAATATTTTCTCTTGTCCTATATAGACTTTCTAATTTTGGATTTATAGAATAAGTAGAACTTCTTGGTAATTCTATTATAGATCTCGTAGATGATTTTATTTCAAAATCATCACTACTGTTATATCTTCTATTGTTGGTAAATTGAATTTCTATTTTACGATTAAGATTTTCTAATATTCTTTCTCGAACATTGTTTGTTGTTTTGGCTTGGTATTGATGATTTTCATTGTAGATTGACCATGACTCAGGTAGGGTAATTCTGACCATTCTATGGTTTTTGGTATGATAGTATTAGATTTTTCAATATTGAGTCGGAAAAATATTGATTTTCTTCTTGTATCATGTTGTAAAACATGTGGGCATAATGTGGTCATAACTTTGTAATATATTCTATATACTATAGCGAAATTCTGAGATCTCGGGATCATATCAAATCCTTGGGTTTTCAGGTTTTGGGTTAATACCTTAAGAATCTTTGGATCTTTTAATGATATAGAATAATTTGGGAAGCAATTAAAGTATACTGGACCACTACATAGAATAGACTCTACCATGCCTAATAAGGAATCATTTATGTCTAGTGTCTCTTAAACATACTAATATTGAATTACTAAGTCCTAACCTAGTTAATGGTTTAATAGCTATTTGTATTAAACCTATATGAAGCTAATTGTAACTTTTATCATTATGAGATTTTATTATTTTACTAGTTAATAAATGAAAGTCTTCTTGCGTACTTGTTACTGATAAAGTTTGTTCTACGGTTTTTATAACATAACCTACTTTGAAGTTGATATCCTTTCTTATATATGTCACTTGTAGGGACTTTATGTATATTCCAGTTCTGTATTTGTTTTTCTATATTGTCTACCACTATCTCTTCTTTATTTTTGATCCTTACAGTATTGCTAGTTTGGGGTAATGCATTATTTGATAGATTCCTAATGAAATTCTCCATTACTAGGTTGCGGATGAGTGCTCTTAGCTATCTCTTACGTCTTTTTGACCTCAGTGGCTCTCCTAGCCTTAGCGGTCTTTTGACTGGATGCTTTCTAGCCTCAACTCTTGGACCAACTTTCTCTAATGAAGGAATTTAATTGGGCTTCTCTCTCCTAAAGTATTACTCATAGTAGAAGTATTCATTAGATACTTATTAAAAGAAGACTATGGTGTGGCTCTGATATCAATTCTAACCAAGATCTACCAATTGATCCAGAAATAATATTCTAATAATATTTTTATACTATCAATCTTAGATAATCGAAATAGAGACTTAATACTATAATAATTATGAGAGATACAGGAGTAATATCAATAGTAATCCATGTATTATAAGTAGTTTGATATATTTTTATGCTACATACAACACGTATTATCATGACAACTGTAAACTGTTAACTGTTATAAAGACTTAAACAATTTTTACAACCTGTTACAGACTGAAGCAAACTGAAATAAACTAGCAGACCGTTACAGACTGAAACAAACTTGAAATATACTAGCAGACGGTTACAGACTTAAACAAACTTGAAATAAACTAGCAGACTGTTACAGACTTAAACGAACTCTATGAAAATAAAGAATACTTGCAGTACACACAAACAATAACTGCAGAAATCCTTTTACTCTGGTGGATAGTAACTTGGTAATACCGAGTGGCTACAATCACACATAGATAGTAGTTTTTACAAAGGGGAAAAGAAACAAGAAAGAGGAAAGTCGGAGTTCTTCAAAAGAATGCTCTGATGATAAGGGAAATGCTCGCTTTCGCTCTGCTTTCGATTGGAATGGTTCCCTCTATTTATAGAAGGGAAAAGCCTTGGTGGATGCCACCTGGTTCATGATGAAGGAAACTTTCTTTATTGAGAAAAGATGGCTTGATGGGATGTTGGAGGCTGGATGGATGCCAAGTGATTGGCCTTTATTTGGGAATCTTTCCGTAGAAGCTTGATGAGACGAGTGACTTCTGTTTTTTAGCACAGGTGGTATTTTGTTGATGGTTGGTGAGATGGTTTCTTGACTTTGTCGATGGTGTTTTACAGGAGGCATTTGTCGTTTAGTACAATTGGTGGCTGTCTCATCAGGTAGTGGCTGTCGCATCGGTTATCTTTTAGTCCTGTCTGTTCTTGCTTTAAGTTGCTTTTGTCACATCTTCCTTTGTCTGCCTTGCTTTAGTCATATCTATATTGCTTTTCTTGCTTTATATCACATCTGCTTGCTTTTTGTCGTATCACAAATACTATTGAAGGTATGTACATTTTGGTTTGATTGGTTAATACAGGGTGTGTTTCTAGGACATTCCATGTTCTGATGGGTCTGGTGAGTCAGGTGGTACTTCTATTTCGGGAGTGCTGGATGTGCCGGATGCATCATGAATTTGGGCAGTTTCTGCCTCTTCTTCAAATATTTTCATTAATTGTTTTTTTAGCTCCTCCTTGGTGGCTTTAGGATTTTGTTTTTTCATGATGGTAATATATTCTGCCAAACTATTTGGGGTGGAGTATGAATGAGAGCCATATGCTAATGGAATTTTTTTGAGCTGTATATTGCCTGGTTCAATATTATGGTAGACAAAGACGTCCCACCATTTTACGTCAATCTGTTTGCCTAAACATGGCATATATTCAAAATTATTTGTATTATTTGGGGATATCACAAAGGTCCATTCAACGATTCGTGGTACTTGATACATAGCAACAAAATATAAGTGGTAATCTATATTGGGATCACTTCCATTGAATTCAATAAAACGGTTTTGAGAGAGTTGTAAAGGTTCAGGAAGTATTTGGGTTAAATTTCCCCATGTTGCGAACCAGTTACGAAACCAGTTTAGAAATGGAGTGTTTACAGGCATTTTAAACTGTAAGAACCCAGTGTGAGAATTATATGGGTTTTGAAGTGTCAGTATTTTATGTCAAGCATCAATGTAATCAGCATGTCTATAAAATTTATTTGGAAAATCTGGGGAATATAATCTCTTAGCTTTGGAAGGGTCTGATCCCCAATCTTCAAAGGATAATACTTTTCTTATTTGTAATTTTCAATATGCTACTATTTTAGAATTCTATTGATTATAATGTACTAAGGAATTAGACTCTGTTTCTAGCAGAATCAATTCGTACCATTCTCTTGTTTTGGTACCTATAGATGGACAAAGATTATTGCATAAGTAATACTTAGCAACATTATTTGGGTTGTCATTCACATGTCTGGATTCTATGATTGCATCAGCAACAAAATAGGTTTCAAGATATGGAGATTTACTGGGTAAAGTTTGTTTCTTTGGTGTAGAGGTTTGGAAAACTGGAGCTGGAGGAGAAGCTGGAGGTTGGCTTGAATAAGCTGGATAATTGATATTTGGGGAATAGGAAATAGGACTATCACCTGGTGATAATAGAGGTTCCATTCTTATTGGCGACTAGGTAATATTTACTGGAATGATATCCAGTGAAGTTTCCATTGGGGCTGTTCCCGTTTGTTCAGGAGTGGAAGAAGTATTATTATTCTTATTCATATTTGCATAAAACAAAGTTAGTGGAAAAGATAAAGCTGGTGGATCAAAATGATCAGTGTTGCCCTCCCTGCAAAAATTCACGAGTAAGAAAGTTAGGTAGATGGTTAGTAGTACCTTTTAAGTGTTCTATAGAAAAATCAAAAGATGATAAGATCGCCTGCCATCGAGCAAAGATTTTTTTAGAGACAAGATTTTGCACATCCTTAGTAAGGATATCAGTGGCGGCTTTGCAATCTGTTCTAATAAGAAATTCTAAGGCCATTGTCTGTGGTTTCACAGGATGGCTTCGAGGTTGGTGGGATTTCCACTTACCTGAAAATACAAAACAACAAATTTTGAATAATACTCGCCAATGGACTATTAAAAATGAAAATAATCAAGATGTTCTATAATCCAAAAGTGATGCTGTTAATACTCTCATTTACACCATCACACTTCATTAGATCAATTGATAGATCTTGGTTAGAATTGGTATCAGAGCCACACCATAGTCTTCTTTAAATAAGTATCCAAAGAATACTGCTACTAAGAGTAATACTTTAGGAGAGAGAAACCTAATTAAATTCCTTCATTAGAGAAAGTTGGTCCGAGAGTTGAGGCTAGAAAGCATCCAGTCAAAAGACCGTTAAGGCCAAGAGAGCCGCTGAGGTCATAAAGACGTAAGAGATACCTAAGAGCGCTCATCCGCAACCTAATATTGGTCTCGTAGATGATTTTATTTCAGAATCATCTTTACTGTTATATCTTCTATTGTTGGTAAATTGAATTTCTATTTTACCACTAGGATTTTCTAATTTTCTTTCTGGAATATTGTTTATTGTTGTGGCTTGGTATTGATGATTTTCATTGTATATTGACCATGACTCAGGTAGGGCAATTTCTGACCATTCTATAGTTTTTGGTATGATAGAATTAGATTCATATGTTTCGTAGTGTCTAATATTTGTTGTTCAGATAATTCATCTATATTCCAATTTACTATTGATCTTCCTGAATAGGAAATATTCTGGGCTACCAAATCTTCTTCGAATTGTATATCAACAGGGGTAGGTCTATGATGATAGGGCCTAGCTGTTAAAGGTTTCCATGATTTTCTATATACTATTCTTTGAATATTATTATTATCTTGTTCATGACTATTTTCTGTAAAAGCTTCTTCCATATTTTCTATTGTGTTAGCAATTATGGGTGTCTCTTCTTGTAAGGTTAATGTAGATGATTCAGGAATTTCTGTAGTAATTTTTTCTTTTTCTTTGTCCTGAATTTTTAAATTTTTTTCTTTAATTTCTAATTGAGATAATTTTGATATTAATTGGTCCATTGGGGTTTTATTATCTTCTCCAAAATTAAATCTTTCTTTATCAAGTGATGGAGGTGGTTTGAATAAAACATTTTTGGTTTCTTTTATAGGTATAGGTCTTAACATATTTTCAATTCTGGATGCCTGCCTTCCTAAAGATTACATATATAAATTTGTATTGTTATATTGTTACATGTGGAATTAATTCAGCTTTATGTACTATTTCTCCTGTAGTCATTTTATATGGTGTAGCTTTTGTTTCTAATTTTAATTCTGGTTTTGATCCTTTTATAAAAACACTTTTCTCAGGAGGGTGAATACTTGTCATTGTATTACCATCGGTTGTTTCTTAGGAAGTATATAGACTTTGTATTGTATTTATTTCAAAATTAGGAATATGTATTTTTCTTTCTCTACATATTTCTTTTAACCATACAAAAAATCCTTTATTATATCGTTCCCTTTTTCGTGCCTTATTGTATTTTATATGAAATAATTCTACTAATCTAGTTCTTATTTCCTTATTTTCTTCAGATAAGTATTCTTGTTCTATAATTTGTTTACTAAGTCGTTTTTCTTCTGTTAGAGTTAAGACTTGAAAACCCATTCGTGAGTCAGTTATTTCTGGTTCAGAATTTTGTAATGATCTATATTGTGGGATGACAATATTTTCTCTTGTCCTATATAGACTTTCTAATTTTGGATTTATAGAAGAAGTAGAACTTCTTGGTAATTCTATTATAGGTCTCGTAGATGATTTTATTTCAGAATCATCTTTACTATTATATCTTCTATTGTTGGTAAATTGAATTTCTATTTTACCATTACGATTTTCTAATATTCTTTCTGGAACATTGCTTATTACTGTTGCTTGGTATTGATGATTTTCATGGTAGATTGACAATGACTCAGGTGGGGTAATTTCTGACCGTTCTATGGTTTTTGGTATGATAGTATTAGATTTTTCAATATTGGTTTGGAAAAATATTGTTTTTCCTCTTGTATCATATTGTAAAACATTGGGGCAAAATGTGGTCATAACTTTGTAATATATTCTATATACTATGGCTAAATTCTGAGATCCTGGGATCATATCGAATCCTTGGGTTTTCAGGTTTAGGGTTAATACCTTTAGAATATTTGGATCTTTTAATGATATAGAATAATTTGGGAAGCAATTAAAGTATACTGGACCACTACATAGACTAGACTCTACCATGCCTAAGAAGGAATCATTAAATTTATGTCTAGTGTCTCTTAACATACTAATATTGATTTATTAAGTCCTAACCTTGTTAATGGTTTAATAGCTACTTGTATTAAACCTATATGAATATAATTGTAACTTTTATCATTATGAGATTGTATTATTTTATTAGTTAATAACTGAAAGTCTTCCGGCGTACTTGTTACTGATAAAGTTTGTTCAACGGTCTTTATAGCATAACCTACTTTGAAGTTGAAAGATCCTTTCTTATATATGTCACTTTTAGGGACTTTAGGTATATTCCAGTTCTGTATTTGTTTTTCGATATTGTCTATCACTATCTCTTCTTTATTTTTGATCCTTAGAGTATTGCTAGTTTGGGGCAATGCCTTATTTGATAGATTCCTAATGAAATTCTCCATTATTAGGTTGCGGATGAGTGCTCTTAGCTATCTCTTACGTCTTTTTGACCTCAGCGGCTCTCCTGGTCTTAACGGTCTTTTGACTGGATGCTTTCTAGCTTCAACTCTCGGACCAACTTTCTCTAATGAAGGAATTTAATTAGGTTTCTCTCTCCTAAAGTATTACTCTTAGTAGCAATATTCTTTGGATACTTATTTAAAGAAGACTATGGTGTGGCTCTGATACCAATTCTAACCAAGATCTACTAATTGATCTAGAAATAAATATTCTAATAATGTTTTTCTACTATCAATCTTAGATAACCGAAATAGAGACTTAATACTATAATAATTATGAGAGATACAGGAGTAATATCAATAGTAATCCATGTATTATAAGTAGTTTGATATATTTTTATGCTACATACAACACGTATTATCATGACAACTCTAAACTGTTAACTGTTATAAAGACTTAAACAATTTTTAAAAACTGTTACAGACTGAAGCAAACTGAAATAAACTTGAAATAAACTAGCAGACTGTTACAGACCGAAAAAAACTTGAAATAAATTAGAAGACTGTTACAGACTTAAACAAACTTGAAATAAACTAGCAGACTGTTAGAGACTTAGGAGAACCTTATAAAAAATAAAGAATACTGACAGTACACACAAACAATAACTGCAGAAATCCTTCCACTCTGGTGGATAGTAACTTGGTAATACCGAGTGGTTACAATCACACATGGATAGTAGTTTTTACAAAGGGGAAGAGAAACAAGAAAGAGGAAAGTCGGAGTTCTTCAAAAGAATGCTCTGATGATCAGGGAAATGCTCGCTTTCGCTCTGCTTTCGATTGGAATGGTTCCCTATATTTATGAAAGGGAAAAGCCTTGGTGGATGCCACCTGGTTCATGATGAAGGAATCTTTCTTTATTGTGAAAAGATGGCTTGATGGAATGCTGGAGGCTAGATGGATGCCAAGTGGTTGGCCTTTATTTGGGAATCTTTCCGTTGAAGCTTGATGAGACGAGTGACTTCTGTTTTTCAGCACAGGTGGTATTTTGTTGATGCTTAATGAGATGGCTTCTTGACTTTGTCAATGGTGTTTTACAGGTGGCATTTGTCATTTAGTACAATTGGTGGCGGTTTCATCAGGTAGTGGCTTTTGTCATTTAGTACAATTGGTGTGATATAAAGCAAGAAAAGCAAGCAGATGTGATATAAAGCAAGAAAAGCAATATCGATATGACTAAAGCAAGGCAGACAAAGGAAGATGTGACAAAAGCAACTTAAAGCAAAAACAGACGGGACTAAAAGATAACCGATGCAACCGCCACTAATTGTACTAAACGACAAATGCCACCTATTAAACACAATCGACAAAATCAAGAAGCCATCTCATCAAGCATCAACAAAATACCACCTGTGCTAAAAAATGGAAGTCACCCATCTCATCAAGCTTCTACGGAAAGATTCCCAAATAAAGGCAACCCACTTGGCATCCATCCAGCCTCCAGCATCCCATCAAGCCATCTTTTCTCAATAAAGAAAGATTCCTTCATCACGAACCAGGTGGCATCCACCAAGGCTTTTCCGTTCTATAAATAGAGGGAACCATTCCAATCGAAACCAGAGCGAAAGCGAGCATTTCCCTGATCATCAGAGCATTCTTTTGAAGAACTCTGACTTTCCTCTTTCTTGTTTCTTTTCCCCTTTGTAAAAACTACTATCTATGTGTGATTGTAACCACTCGGTATTACCAAGTTATTATCCACCAGAGTGGAAGGATTTCTGTAGTTATGGTTTGTGTGTACTGTAAGTATTCTTTATTTTCATAAAGTTTGCTTAAGTCTGTAACAGTCTGCTAGTTTATTTCAAGTTTGTTTAAGTCTGTAACAGTCTGCTAGTTTATTTCAAGTTTGTTTAAGTCTGTAACAGTTATTTCAAGTTTGTTTAAGTCTATAACAGTCTGCTAGTTTATTTCAAGTTTGTTTCAGTCTGTAACAGTCTGCTAGTTTATTTCAAGTTTATTTCAGTTTGCTTCAGCCTGTAACAGTTTGTAAATATTGTTTAAGTCTTTATTACAGTTAACAGTTTACAGTTGTCATGATAATACGTGTTGTATGTAGCATAAAAATATATCAAAGTACTTATAATACATGGATTAATTTTGATATTACTCCAGTATCTCTCATAATTATTAGCGTATTAAGTCTCTATTTAGGTTTTCTAAGATTGATAGTATAAAAATATTATTAGAATATTTATTTCTAGATCAACTGGTAGAACTTGGTTAGAATTGGTATCAGAGCCACACCATAGTCTTCTTTAAATAAGTATCTAAAGAATACTGCTACTAAGAGTAATACTTTAGGAGAGAGAAACCTAATTAAATTCCTTCATTAGAGAAAGTTGGTCCGAGAGTTGAGGCTAGAAAGCATCCAGTCAAAAAACCGTTAAGGCCAGGAGAGCCGCTGAGGTCAAAAAGGGGTAAGAGATAGCTAAGAGCACTCATCAGCAACCTAATAATGGAGAATTTCATTACGAATCTATCAAATAAAGCATTGCCCCAAACTAACAATACTCTAAGGATCAAAAATAAAGAAAAGATAGTGATACACAATATCGAAAAACAAATACAGAACTGGAATATATCTAAAGTCCCTATAAGTGACATATATAAGAAATGATCTTTCAACTTCAAAGTAGGTTATGCTATAAAAACTGTAGAACAAACTTTATCTGTAACAAGTACCCAGGAAGA
The DNA here is from genome assembly GCF_054954075.1 of Amborella trichopoda. Taxonomy (NCBI): domain Eukaryota; kingdom Viridiplantae; phylum Streptophyta; class Magnoliopsida; order Amborellales; family Amborellaceae; genus Amborella; species Amborella trichopoda. The sequence continues at coordinate 27,261,132 of NC_142337.1, read as the reverse complement.
CTTTCAGTTATTAACTAATAAAATAATAAAATCTCATAATGATAAAAGTTACAATTATCTTCATATAGGTTTAATACAAGTTGCTATTAAACCATTAACTAGGTTAGGACTTAATAATTCAATATTAGTATGTTTAAGAGACACTAGACATAACAGCTTAAATGATTCCTCATTAGGCATGATAGAATCTAGTCTATGTAGTGGTCCAGTATACATTAATTGCTTCCCAAATTATTCTATATCATTAAAAGATCCAAATATTCTTAAGGTATTAACCCTAAACTTGAAAACCCAAGGATTCGATATGATTGCAGGATTTCAGAATTTAGCCATAGTATATAAAATATATTACAAAGTTATGACCACATTATGCCTCAATGTTTTACAACATGATACAAGTGGAAAAACAATATATTTTCAAACCAATATTGAAAAATCTAATACTATCATACCAAAAACCATAGAATGGTCAGAAATTACCCTACCTGAGTCATGGTCAATCTACAATAAAAATCATCAATACCAAGCCACAACAATAAACAATATTCCAGAAAGAATATTAGAAAATCCTAATGGTAAAATAGAAATTCAATTTACCAACAATAGAAGATATAACAGTAAAGATGATTCTGAAATAAAATCATCTACGAGATCTATAATAGAATTACCAAGAAGTTCTACCTCTTCTATAAATCCAAAATTAAAAAGTCTATATAGAACAAGAGAAAATATTGTCATCTCACAATATAGTTCAATACAAAAATCTGAACCAGAAATAAATGACTTAGAAATGGATTTTCAAGTCTTAACTCTTACAGATGAAAAACGACTTAGTAAACAAATTATAGAACAAGATTACTTATCTGAAGAAAATAAGGAAATAAGAACTTGGTATAAAAAACATTTTCAACCTAGATTAGTAGAATTATTCATATAAAGTACAATAAGGCACAAAAATGAGAACGATATAATAAAGGATTTTTTGTATGGTTAAAAGAAATATGTAGAAAAAGAAAAATACATATTCTTAATTTTGAAATAAATACAATACAAAGTCAATATACTTCATATGAAACAACCGATGGAAATACAATGACAAGTATTCACCCTCCTGAGAAAAGTGTTGTTATAAAAGGATCAAAACCAGAATTAAAATTAGAAACAAAAGCTACACCATATAAAATGACTACAAGAGAAATAATACATAAAGCTGAATTAATTCCACATGTAATAGAACAAAATAACTATACAAATTTATATATGGAATATTTAGAAAGGCAGGCATCCAGATTTGAAAATATGTTAAGATCTGTACCTGTAAAAGAAACCAAAAATGTTTTATTTAAACCACCTCCATCACTTGATAAAGAATGATTTATTCTTGGAGAAGATAATAAAACCCTAATGGACCAATTAATATCAAAATTATCTAAATTAGAAATTAAAGAAGAAACTTTTAAAAATTCAAGACAAAGAAAAAGAAAAAATTACTTCAGAAATCCCCGAATCATCTACATTAACCTTACCAGAAGAGACACCCATATATGCTAACACAATAGAAATTATGGAAGAAGCTTTTACGGAAAATAGTCTTGAACAAGATAATAATAATATTCAAAGAATAGTATATGGAAAATCATGGAAACCTTTAACAGTTAGGCCCTATCATCATAGACCTACCCCTGTTGATATACAATTCGAAGAAGATTTGGTAGCCCAGAATATTTCCTATTCAGGAAGATCAATAGTAAATTGGAATATAGATGGATTATCTGAACAACAAATATTAGACACTATGAAACATATGACCATATATGCCTCTGCATGCAAAATGGTAGGCAACCATGATCAAGAGGTCGCCAAAGCCATTGTTTGTGGTTTCACAGGATGGCTTCGAGGTTGGTTGGATTTCTACTTACTTGAAAATACAAAACAACAAATTTTGAATATTACTCGTCAATGGACTATTAAAAATGAAAATAATCAAGATGTTCTATATTCCGAAAGTGATGTTGTTAATACTCTCATTTACACCATCACACTTCATTTTGTGGGGAGTACAGCCTTACTTGAAGCCAGATCTGAAGATTTGTTATCAAATTTAAGATGTCCAACCCTATCTCATTATAAATGGTACAAAAATGTTTTCTTTTCCAGACTATTGAGTAGAGAAGATAGCCAGCAGGACCATTGGAAAGAAAAATTTATTGCTGGATTACCATATCTATTTGCAGAAAAGGTAAAAACTCGATTAAAAAATAAAAATGGAGGAATAATACCATATTCTGTTTATACATTGGGAGAACTATCTGCAGAAATATGTGCAGAAGGATTAACCCTATGCACAGACATGAAATTAAAGAAACAATTAGATAAACAAAAATTGACTGGTAAAAAAGAATTAGGAGATTTCTGTGAACAATTTGGATATCATATAGAAAAAACTAGAGATAAATTTCATAAAAAGAAAAGGTATAAGACAGAGAAAAAAGAACAAAAATATTGTAACAAACATAAAAAAGAAAAATTTATAAAAAGATTCTTTCCAAAATAAAAATATCATAAAGGTAAAAGAAAATTACTTGTATGTTATAAATGTGGAAAAGTTGGCCATTATAAAAGCCAATGTAAAATAAAAAAGAAAATAGATACTATAATCTTAGAAGAATCCATTAGAAATAAACTATATGATATAAAACAAATATATGATGATGATTCTTCTAAATCTTCCACTGATACTACAATAGTAGGACAAATAGAAGATGAAGATTATTTCATGTCCTCAACAGAACAATCTGAATCTGAACAGAATATAGAAGAATGTTCCCGTAATATGCTATCCAAAGAAGATACATTAATATTAGACCTTATAAAAAAAATAAATGATCCCGAAGAAAAAAGAGAAATTATTATCCAATTTATCACATTAACAAAAGAAAAAAATAAACCAGTTCCATTACTCAAACCACTAGAGGATTACAATTTTGCTGAAATACTCAAACGAATTAATAAAAAAGATATACTTCAAAGAGAACCCACAATATCTGAATTAAAAAAAGAAGTAAATGAAATAAAAATAGAAGTAGGGCAATTAAAAACTAGAATCAAAATATTAGAATTACAAAATGATATACCAGGAACTATAACTGATACAGATGAAATCGAATTTGATCAACTAGCAGATCCTAGTTATATAGAACCAGAAACCTCCGGAACTAAAGAAGTTGAAGAAAATATATCTGTAAACTTAGTAAATAAAATTATTTCCCAAAAATGATTTATATTAGTAAAAATTGTTATCGAAGAAGAATATAATTTCCAAACGTTAGCTTTAGTAGATTCAGGTGCAGATTTAAATCGTATTAATGAAGGTCTAGTTCCATCAAAATATTTTGATAAAACTACTCAAATACTTAATACTGCTGATGGTAGTAGATTATTTATTAAATATAAATTATCAAATGCCATGGTATGCAATAATGGACACTGTTTTCCAACACCTTTTATTATGGTAAAAATTTAAGTCAGGCAGTCATACTTGGAATTCCATTCCTAACCTTACTTTATCCCATAACAATTAATAATACAGGAATAGAAACATCTAGAGTAGGACAAACAATTAAGTTTGAGTTTTTAGAAAAACCAAAACTTAAAGAAATAAATAGAGTCAAAGACAAAAAAGATAATAAAGAAAAGTTTCTATGTTCCCTTAAAATAGAAATAAAATATAAACAAATAGAAGAAGACTTAAAAAACCCTGAGATAATAACAAAAATTAATAATCTTCGAACTCAAATAGAAACAGAAATTTGTAGTGGCCTTCCTAATGCATTTTGGGCAAGAAAAAAACATATAGTAAGATTACCTTATGAAAAAGGATTTGATGAAACTAAAATTCCTACAAAAGCTAGACCAGTACAAATGAATACAACCTTATTAGAATTTTGTAAAAAAGAAATTGATGAATTACAAAGAAAAAATCTAATAAAAATAATTGCATCTCCTTGGAGCTGTGCTGTTATTTATGTCAATAAATATGCTAAAAAAGAAAGAGGCGTACCAAGATTAGTAATAAATTATAAACCCTTGAATAAAGTTTTACAATGGATTAGGTATCCAATACCTAATAAAAAAGACATACTCGATAAACTTGCTACTGCTACAATCTTTTCTATATTTGATTTAAAATCTGGTTATTGGCAAATACAAATAAAAGAAGAAGATAAATATAAAACTGCATTTACTGTTCCATTTGGACAATATGAATGGAATGTAATGCCATTCGGACTAAAAAATGCTCCATCAGAATTTCAAAAAATAATGAATGAAGTACTTAATTCGTATTATAAATTTATGATAGTATACAATGATGATGTTTTAGTCTTCTCTGATACTATAGAACAACATTTTAAACATATTCATACATTTATACAAGCAATCAAACATGCAGGTTTGGTGTAGAGGTTAGGACAACTGGAGCTGAAGGAGAAGCTGGAGGTTGGCTTGAATAAGCTGGATAATTGATATTTGGGGAATAAGAAATAGGACTATTACCAGGTGATAAAGCAGGTTCCATTCTTATTGGTGACTGGGTAATATTTACTGGAATGATATCCAAGGAAGTTTCCATAGGGGCTCTTCCCCTTTATTCAGGAGTGGAAGAAGTATTATTATTCTTATTCTAATTTGCATAAAACAAAGTTAGCGGAAAAGATAAAGCTGGTGGATCAAAATGATCAGTGTTGCCCTCCCTGCAAAAATTCACGAGTAAGAAAATCAGGGAGATGGTTAGTAGTACCTTTTAAGTGTTCTATAGAAAGATCAAAGGATGATAAGATCGCCTGCCATCGAGCAAAGATTTGCTTTGAGACAAGATTTTGCACATCCTTAGTAAGGATATCAGTGGCGGCTTTGCAATCTGTTCTAAATTTGATTTAAAATCTGGTTATTGGCAAACACAAATAAAAGAAGAAGATAAACATAAAACTGCATTTAATGTTCCATCTGGACAATATGAATGGAACGTTATGCCATTCGGACTAAAAAATGCTCCATCAGAATTTCAAAAAATAATGAATGCAGTATTTAATCCATATTATAAATTTATGATAGTGTACATTGATGATGTTTTAGTCTTCTCTAATACTATAGAACAACATTTTAAACATATTCATACAAAAAGATAAATCTTTTTCAAACAAAAAGATAAATCTTTTTTAAACAAAAATAAGATTTTTAGGTCATCATATTCATTATGGTACAATTATACCAATCGAATGATATATTCAATTTGCTGATAAATTTCCTGATATTATTTTAGACAAAACTGAATTACAAAGATTTTTAAGATGTTTAAATTATATAGTAGACTTTTATGAAAATTTAGCCATAGATGCTAAACCATTATATGAAAGGCTTAAAAAACATCCTCCCAAGTGGAAGGAGGAACATACTCATGCTATAAGAAAAATAAAAATTAAAGCTAAATAATTACCTTGTTTAAATCTAGCCAATCATAATGCTTTCAAAAGTATAGAATGTGATGCTTCTGAATTAGACCTAGGAGGTATTTTAAAACAACGGATAAATTCTAATGAACAATTAGTCCGCTATACTTCGAAAGCTTGGAATTCTACTCAACAAAAGTATTCTACTGTGAAAAAAGAAATACTTTCCATAGTTCATTGCGTTACGAAATTCCAGAGTGATATTCTTAATACTCATTTTCTTATTAGAACAGATTGCAAAGCCGCCACTTATATCCTTACTAAGGATGTGCAAAATCTTGTCGCTAAGCAAATCTTTGCTCGATGGCAGGCGATCTTATCATCTTTTGATTTTTCTATAGAACACTTAAACGGTACTACTAACCATCTCCCTGATTTTCTTACTCGTGAATTTTTGCAGGGAGGGCAACAAAGATCTATCAGTTGATCTAGAAATAAATATTCTAATAATATTTTTATACTATCAATCTTAGATAACCGAAATAGAGACTTAATACTATAATAATTATGAGAGATACAGGAGTAATATCAATAGTAATCCATGTATTATAAGTAGTTTGATATTTTTTTATGCTACATACAACACGTATTATCATGACAACTGTAAACTGTTAACTGTTATATAGACTGAAACAATTTTTACAAACTGTTACAGATTGAAGCAAACTGAAACAAACTTGAAATAAACTAGCAGACTGTTACAGACTTAAACAAACTTGAAATAAACTAGCAGACTGTTACAGACTTAAACAAACTTGAAATGAACTAGCAGACTGTTACAGACTTAAGCGAACTTTATGAAAATAAAGAATACTTACAGTACACACAAACAATAACTACAGAAATCCTTCCACTCTGGTGGATAATAACTTGGTAATACCGAGTGGTTACAATCACACATAGTTAGTAGTTTTTACAAAGGGGAAAAGAAACAAGAAAGAGGAAAGTCGGAGTTCTTCAAAAGAATGCTCTGATGATCAGGGAAATGCTCGCTTTCGCTCTGCTTTCGATTGGAATGGTTCCCTCTATTTATAGAAAAGAAAAGCCTTGGTCGATGCCACCTGGTTCATGATGAAGGAATCTTTCTTTATTGAGAAAAGATGGCTTGATGGGATGCTGGAGGCTGGATGGATGCCAAGTGGTTGGCCTTTATTTGAGAATCTTTCCGTAGAAGCTTGATGAGACGAGTGACTTCTGTTTTTTAGCACAGGTGGTATTTTGTTGATGCTTGATGAGATGGCGTCTTGACTTTGTCGATGGTGTTTTACATTTGTCGTTTAGTACAATTGGTGGCTGTCTCATTAGGTAGTGGCTGTCGCATCGGTTATCATTTTGTCCCGTCTGTTTTGCTTTAAGTTGCTTTTGTCACATCTTCCTTTATCTGCCTTGTTTTAGTCATATCTATATTGCTTTTCTTACTTTATGTCACATCTGCTTGCTTTTTGTCATATCACAAATACTATTGAAGGTATGTACATTTGGTTTGATTGGTTAATACAGGGTATGTTTTTGGGACATTCCATGTCCTGATGGGTCTGGTGAGTCAGGTGGTACTTCTATTTCGGGAGTGCTAGATGTGCCGAATGCATCATGAGTTTGGGCAGTTTCTGCCTCTTCTTCAAAAATTTTCATTAATTGTTTTTCTAGCTCTTCCTTGGTGGCTCTAGGATTTTATTTTTTCATGATGGTAATATATTCTGCCAAACTATTTGAGTTGGAGTATGAATGAGAGCCATATGCTAATGGGATTTGTTTGAGCTGTATATTGCCTGGTTCAATATTATGGTAGACAAAGACGTCCCACCATTTTATGGAAATCTATTTGCCTAAACATGGCATATATTCAAAATTATTTGTATTATTTGGGGATATCACAAAGTTTCATTTAACGATCCATGGTACTTGATACATAGCAATAAAATATAAGTGGTAATCTATATTGGGATCACTTCCATTGAATTCAATAAAACGGTTTTGAGAGAGTTGCAGAGGTTCAGGAAGTATTTGGGTTAAAGATCCCCATGTTGCAAACCAGTTACAAAACCAGTTTGAAAATAGAGTGTTTACAGGCATTTTAAACTGTAAGAACCAAGTGCGAGAATTTTATGAGTTTTGAAGTGTCAGTATTTTATGCCAAGCATCAATGTAATCAGCATGTCTGTAATATTTATTTGGGAAATCTGGGGAATATAATCTCTTGGCTTTGGAAGGGTCTGATCCCCAATCTTCAAAGGATAATACTTTTCTTATTTGTAGATTTGAATATGCTACTATTTTCGAATTTTTTTTATTATAATGTACTAAGGAAATAGACTTTGTTTCTAGCAGAATCATTTCGTACCATTCTCTTGTTTCGGTACCTACAGATGGACATAGATTATTGCATAAGTAATACTTAGAAACATTATTTGGGTTGTCATTCACATGTCTAGATTCTATGATTACATCAGCAACAAAATAGATTTCAAGATATAGAGATTTACTAGGTAAAGTTGGTTTCTTTAGTGTAGAGGTTGAAAAACTGGAGCTGGAGGAGAAGCTGGAGGTTGGCCTGAATAAGCTGGATAATTGATATTTGGGGAATAGGAAATATGACTATTATCAGGTGATAAAGCAGGTTCCATTCTTATTGGTGACTAGGTAATATTTACTGGAATGATATCCTGTGAAGTTTCCATAAGGGCTTTTCCCCTTTGTTCAGGAGTGGAAGAAGTATTATTATTCTCATTCATATTTGCATAAAACAAAGTTAGTGGAAAAGATAAAGCTGGTGGATCAAAATGATCAGTGTTGCCCTCCCTGCAAAAATTCACGAGTAAGAAAATCAGGGAGATGGTTAGTAGTACCTTTTAAGTGTTCTATAGAAAAATCAAAAGATGATAAGATTGCCTGCCATCGAGCAAAGATTTGCTTAGAGACAAGATTTTGCACATCCTTAGTAAGGATATTAGTGGCGGCTAAGCAATCTGTTCTAAATTTGTTTTAAAATCTGGTTATTGGCAAATACAAATAAAAGAAGAAGATAAATATAAAACTGCATTTAATGTTCCATTTGGACAATATGAATGAAACGTAATGCCATTCGGACTAAAAAAAGCTCCATCGGAATTGCAAAAAATAATGAATGCAGTATTTAATCCATATTATAAATTTATGATAGTATACATTGATGATGTTTTAGTCTTCTCTGATACTATAGAACAACATTTTAAACATATTCATACATTTATATAAGCAATCAAACATGCAGGTTTAGTAGTATCTAGTAAAAAGATAAATCTTTTTCAAACAAAAATAAGATTTTTAGGTCATCATATTCATTATGGTACGATTATACCAATCGAAAGATATATTCAATTTGCAGATAAATTTCCTAATATTATTTTAGACAAAACTGAATTACAAAGATTTTTAGGATGTTTAAATTATATAGTAGACTTTTATGAAAATTTAGCCATAGATGCTAAACCATTATATGAACGGCTTAAAAAACATCCTCCCAATTGGACGGAGGAACATACTCAAGCTATAAGAAAAATAAAAATTAAAGCTAAAGAATTACCTTGTTTAAATCTAGCCAATCCTAATGCTTTCAAAATTATAGAATGTGATGCTTCTGAATTAGGCCTAGGAGGTATTTTAAAACAACTGATAAATTCTAATGAACAATTAGTCCGCTATACTTCGAAAGCTTGGAATTCTACTCAACAAAAGTATTCTACTGTGAAAAAAGAAATACTTTCCATAGTTCATTGCGTTACGAAATTCCAGAGTGATATTCTTAATACTCATTTTCTTATATATATATATATATATATATATATATATATATGTATATATACATATATATATATATATATGTATATATACATATATATATATATATATATATATATATATATATATATATATGTATATATACATATATATATGTGTATTTATATATATATACATATACGTATATATAAATGTATATATACATATATATATATATATATATATATATATATATATATATATGTATATATACATATACATATATATATATGTATATAGGTATGTATATATACATATATATATATGTGTATATATTTATATATATATATATATATATATATATATATATATATATATATATATATTTATATATATATATATATATATATATACATATATGTATATGTAGGTCAGACTAGAAGTGATTTTTGACAGTTTGGTGAATCAGGTGAAATCAGCTCATTGTTTTGGATGTATTTGTACCCTAGACTTGCATAAAAAGTTTGTAACCTTGTTTGTAGGCAACGAGCAAAGCCAGTGGTAGCAAGGTCCTACTCTTGGCTAGGCTTTTTGCTCTTTCAAAGCACATGTCTGAGAGTGTTTCGCAAGTGTAAAAAGCCCTCGTTGTTGCGGGCTTTGACAAGACTTAACCCTCATGAGTGATTTGATGTGTAGCTTATGCGAAGCAAGCCAGTGGAGGCACAGAGCAAGCCCCAAGCGATTTGATGTTCCGCATAAGCTACATATCAAATCACTCCATAAGGTAGCCAAGTCTTTTCAAAGCCCAAGTTGAAGGCAAAAAAGATGAAGTCACACGAATATCTTCGGTAGTCAGTCCATTTCCATTAGCCGACCGATGGGAGCGAGAAGTATGGGATATGTCCGATGTTTCTCCGATCAGTCATTCGGATCTACGCCGTATATCAACAGATCATGGTTTCGAGGGTCATCCATTACGAAAAGACTTTCCTCTCAGTGGATATGTGGAAGTACGCCATGATGATTCAGAGAAACATGTGATATCTGAACCAATTGAGATGACTCAAGAATTTCGCTATTTCTATTCTGCTAGTCCTTGGGAATAGCGTAGCGATGGATAATTAAGAATCAGAATAGGCCTAGTCCAGGGGACAAATCAATAGGAAATGCTATTTGCTTCGTCAGAAGAAAAATGGACTTCTATGAAATGAAAGAGTTTCATGGGAATTGTCTTGATCATCGGATATAATTGAGAAATAGGAAGAAATACGTCTTATGAATTCCTGTTATTCTTCCCTGTTTGGAATGAGTCAAGTATCAAGCTACAAGTCTCGATCGATATGAAACGCACATGGTTTTTTTGTGTTTCTTTCGATTTCTTTTTGTGATTCTTTTGGTTTCATTGGTAGCATAAGAGTACGCGCGCTAGCCTTTTGAAGCAGCAAGCTGAAACAGCCAAGAAAGCAACCTGACAGCAGCGCATCAGGTTGTGTAAGCAAAGCGAGCCTTATAGAAAGTTGTTGCACGCTAGCAGCAAGCAACGACTGAAAAGCAAGGCACGGGAGGAACGAACATTTTGCAACATTGGCACAAGTATCCCCTACACGACTTGCTTCAAGATCATTCAAAGCAGTTGTTCAAGCTCGAGATAGACTGTTGCTTGAGCTGACTGCAAGCAACTTAAGAAAGTCTTCAAGAGTTCTCCTAACTAAGGAAAAGCAGACTGTGGTAAATTCTTGGACGATTCAGTGAAAAAAAAAATCCAATTGGAAGTCAAAATTTCAGAGAAAAAAAGAGACCCAGACCAACTTGCTCGGAGAAAAGAAGAAAGGTTTAGAAGAATAATTTCAGTTGCATTCTTCTAAGGGGACGGGTCCTCATGGTATCAATAGCATTTCATCAGAATAAATACAGTCTCTGAAAAATCTCGATCAGAACTTGAGAACATGTATAGGCAGAAACCGTAACAGAAATAGGTAGTTCATAGAGGTCTCTAGTCTATTTTCATGTTCTGATCTCTCCATTATATGTATCCAACGAGTGGATAACTAACGACTGATTCATGAGATATCCTTTGCGCCTTAGCTCCTTAGTGCCTTAACGTTCGGTGAAATCTCTTTAATTAGAAAAGAAAGTTTCCATATGCCATGCCGTGACTCACTCTGTCCAAAGGAGTGACAAATTAAGTCGATCAGTTATATATCCCCGATTCAACCTTCCTCAGTAATGGAAGAACTTCCGAATTCGGAATAGATAGATCTGGTCTCTTCGATTTATGAGAGAAAGTGCATGAATTCCTTTCTAATCTTTCTGCTTTTCTGAAAGCATATATTCAGATTGGGGGCTATCGTCGTATCCAGTTCCTTATGCTTGAATGGCCTAGCCCACTCGGTGGGGGTGAGCCCTTTGGTCGGTCTATCCCTAGGAGAAAGAATCCATCTGTAAGGGCAAGTGTGACCCTCCTTATCTACAGACAAATGATTTCTTATGATTCAATCTTATAGCCAAACCAATGAGTTTCTCATAAGAATCCTTACAACGGTAAGAGTGGGATTTTCCCTCGCCACTCTCGGCTCCTTATGAGAAGCAAGTGAGCAAGGCGAACTATATTAGGAGAAATAGAAGAACAGTACTACCTTGAAGTGAGTCCCTCGATCTTAAGGAGGGACTCATCTTGCCTGAGTCGATCAGTTATCAAGGGGAGGCCCAAATTCCTTTTGATAATGACTGAATTCTTATGAGGCATCAAGGAGGGCTGGCCCCAAAGGAATCTGTCAACTTCGACTCGGACGATCTAAAGGCGAGCGATTCATGCGCAATGGATCGAGGGAATAGGGACTTGGCCTTTACCTTTACCAACAACAGTTCTTGCTAGAGCAATAGTGGTAGCCCCGGCCGGGAAAAAATGAGACTGTCTAAGTCAAGTCAAGCGAAACTTCCCAGGAAGGCGAACGATCTCTTTTCTATTTCATCTATTGAAAACTAAAAATGATTAGGATATATTGTGTAAGTCAAGTCTTTCCTTTCCCTGGGAAAGCAAATGATTCATTCTCAAAGGAGTCGTTTATAGAAAGAGAAGAAGAATCCCGTGGGGATGGGTAGATCTATGTTAGTTAGTTACAGAAGCACTTTCCATAATCAAACCAACCCTTCCGTTTTCTCTTAGTATTTGATGAGATTCTAGCTTGGCTCCCCGCGGCGGTCAGGGGAGGAAACGTTCCGCTATGAGATTTCATTATGATATTGAGATAGCAAAGCTGTTAATCTAGATTCATCATGTATCTTTGTCCATGTAGATGTTGTCCATTTAGAGCAACAGTGGCTATCTTCAAGGAATGAATCAGTAGAAGTTTCTATTAATTTGTCTCTGTCACAGTGACCTTGAGGTCACCATCATGTCGTTGTCCTCTTTGTTCCTGTCCCTTTCGAATGACAGTCCTTTCCTCCTATTTTATTGAATTTGCTTTTCTTATTGAATAGTTCCACTAAGGACTTGTAGGAAGTCACACAAGGATCAGTGGGTGCCCCCGTTTGAATTAAGAATGACCATGGCTAGTCCATGACAGCTTCGTTCATCTTACCGGGTGAGCGTCCCCAATGTGAGACTGCACCCGAAGACCATTACTGATTAAACGCTCCTTATTGATCAGTGGGACTCCCGTTTTTAATGAGGAGCTCGCTTCCCCGTGCTACTGCAGGCGCTTTTGGATGGCCTCCCTTCGACCTACCTCATCTTTCCCTACGCAAGCTGCTCGAGGCTTAACTTCGTTTGGAGTGGAACATGAAGGGATCTCGTGTCGGGATGGAACCGGAAGGAGGAAAGAAAGAAAAATTGAATGAACTGCCTTCCTCAGTAGGGCTTCTACTTTCACGAGCTAAAGGGCGTGACTAAACGCGAGTTGAAGAACAAATATGACGGTAAATGAGTTTTGCCTTTTTTTGACTCTTTTGCCGTGTTTTGTATCAGGGTAGCTATACAGAAACATATGGTTGGATTGAATCCTTCCTTCGCTCCCTAGCAAGCCCTAGGTAGCTCCTTCCGGGGAAAGACCTTCCCCTTATGCATAGAGAAGTAGAAGCAATGTTCATATGAAATTCTTCCCTCCCTAGCATCTAATAGAGCAGTAGGAGATCCAATCATTTCTGGCCAAGCAAGGTCGGGTAGAGATCTATTTTCTGTAGCGGGCGGAAAGCCATTGCTCAATCTGAGACGTCGGTTTATGACATCGGCATAAAAGGGAAATGGAAAGTAAGGATCATAGGATCCCCACTACCTATGGAAAGCTATTCAACCTTTATCCTTATCGGCTACCCCTGCTTCTCATACTTCCCATATTCCTTTCGAAACGCCTTATCAAAGAATGCAAATGAATACTGTCTTGGAGGAAAAATGGCCACTCGACTGATTGATATCTCCTCTCTTGTCCTTAAATGGTCTTGCAACTCCCCTAACTGTTTGCCTATCGACTCATGAAAATGAAAAGATTTCTTGTTTCTGAAGCCTAGCAAACATCCATTCCCTTCAGACTTCCCGGCCCTCCTCCCAACCAAGCATAGGTATAACCCCTCTTTCCCATACAAATAAAGGTTCTATTCTCGTGAATGGAGGGTCGTTAGACAAGCTTGAGCAATTGATTTTCCTCCAAGCATAGATAACCATTTTGATCGAGATGGTCCCCCAAACACTAATCCTGGAATAGGCTACAAAGTTGCTTTCCATTAGCAAACAGATGGCGGAAGCTCTGCTCGAGGCATCTACTCCCGCACAACAAAAAAACTAGATCCTGATACGCTGAATCGTGTAGATTCACCAGGCAGACCTATATGAAAGGACCTTGAGGGGGACACAATCGCCCAATAAATTGCTGTAAGCCTTACTCACTGCTGGTAAAATGGAGAGGTTCCTGCCACCAATGTTATCAACTTTATTCTAGTAAATTCGAAGTGGTGAGTCAAATAAAGGATATTTAGGCTTTCATATTAGCCTGATAAGAAGATAATTACTTCTGTACTGGTAGTAGATATGCCAATGACTTATGGGACTAAGCTAGGTAGCAAATTGGCCTCTGAAATTGATGGCCTGATCACAATATCCTGGGAATATGCCTGAATGAATATCGAAAGGATGGCGGAATACAAAGTCAGGGCTAGGTCGATCTTGATGAAAAAGGAAGCAATGGTGTGTGGAGATACTAGAATGGGTATCTCTTAAGTCTTTGCTACTCGGGTGAGACATAATTTTGTACTAAACGACATTGACAAAGGTTTATTTTGATGGCTGCACTTATGGAGAAGGCACTGGTGGCGGAGTGGTCCTGATATCACCAGAGTCATTTCCATTTTCATATTTGTTCAAACCTGTTGTTGAATATATAAAAAGAAATTCATCATGACTTATGTATTGCCCTGGGATCCAGCATCTAATTTGTTTTGGTGATGCGGAGCTGGTGATTAATCAAGTCGAAGAGGAAATAGTTGCTTGAACAACCGAAACCCTCAAGAAGTAGCTCATCATGTCCTAATTTTGGTCTTTCAATATCAGAAACAATAAAGTGAGACTTTCTAAGCTTCAGATGTGAAAGAAAGTTACCTGAAGCTCAAGAATCCGCTGACCTCATATATAAGCTAACTTTGCCCTCAAAGAAATTTGATGTTACATTGTTTGAATCTGTCCATCAAATTCAAAGACTATAACATACTCATAATTTTAGGGCGGGTCAGTGAGCCAGCTACTAAAGACCTTCTTTATTAGCTATTGATCCTGAATATATTGAAGCAGGGGTCAAGGGAGTTGTTTCTATTGATCCGGCACCAACGACAGCAAAGACTAAATTCCCTGTTCCAGATCGAAACCCAGAAGCAGGTCCAGTAGGGTGGACTCGTTCATGTGGTTGATGTAACAACTAATTATGTTTCTCTTTTTTGCTATTGAAAGCACCTCACCCAGCATCCCTTCGCCCAGTTTCTAACCAGTACGAGCACTAGATACAGTAGGTCAGGATTCAGAACAACCAGATGGATACAAATGTTTTGATATATTTGATTGCGAAGACGAGTAGGAACCGCAACCAACAACTGCCGAGCTTTGTTGTTGACAGGCGAGGCGAAACTGCCTTTCCCTTTATATCTGAACTCATCTATAAGCCCGAGATCGAGGCCCTTCTCTATGGCTAGCCTCTCTTAGCAAGCCAAGTAACATGGCGGTCGAGCTAAACCAGCCCTAGGACTCAGCATTAGATCCGGAGTGTCCATTCTGTATGTAAGACACACCTATCCTACTAAATCACTAACAATCAAACACAAACCTCACTTGTTTGTAAGGATGAGGAAGATGTGGTTTTTTAACAACGACCTCGACATATAGAAATGATGAAGAATTCACTACTTTAGAAATTATATAGAACTTCTAATAACAGTTGAGCCCTTTCAGTAGCGAAGAAGCAGGGGAAATATCTCATTGCTCACAAGCGAGCTTCAACCTAAAGAGCTCCTTCTTGGATAGAAGGGTCATATCATACCTAGCCCCCACCCACTGTACAGTAGAACAACCATTCACCAATTCACTTGATTCATGCTCGAGGACCTTAACCTGAAGTACCATACTATTCGAGAGCAAAAAGGGGTAAAGTGACGAATCAGATTCCCCGTAGCCTAAAGGACAGGGTCTCGGAGAGAGCTGAGCTAGCAATGTCTTGTCAGCGAGCTATGTTTAACAGAGCTGCAGTAGCTATCTCCCACTGACTAGTACATGGGCCGGGCCACTGTTTCATTTGGTGGATCGACCTTCTCATTCCAAGGGGGGCTATGACATCAAATTCATATTCGTTTCAGGAGGAACAAAATTTGTGCACTTGGCAACACTGTCTCCATTGGCATCCTCAGGACTAAAGAGGAGTTGATCGGAGCCACTTCACTGAAAGGGATCTCTTATGATCAGACAATACCAATCAAATCAACAACTTCCAGTTGGTTATTCTCTCTCTATGAAAAGGTAGAAGGAACACTAAAGGTTCACCATCTTACTAACATGGGAGTCGGGACAACCAGCTTTCTCCTATATCTTCTCACCGAATTTGCTTTTGATTCTTGTTCCGGTAGCTTGAAGCAGTGGGGGGCCAGGAGGCTCATGCTCAAACTTCGACCCGCTCATAGTAGGGAGCGAGGGAGCAGCCGTAAAGCTCATGTAATTACCGCCCATTCATAAAATTGTTCCGCTACCTCACCAATCGATCTACCTGAATAGGGATGAGCCCCTCTTGGACAAATGGCCTGCTTCCCTGGGTCGAACCGATTCATCACTTAAGACGGCAAGTGTCGCTGGGGAAAGACAAAATCAAATGGCTGGAACGGTTTTAACTAAGGTCCACCACTTCTGACGGATCATCCAACAAAAGGGAACTGAGCGGGTGAGTTGAAACGGGATAACATGAGTCTTTAGCCCGGTGTCTCAGTATGATGATGCATAGAGAACTCTCCCTTAGAAGCCACAGTAATATCATCCAAATTGATTGAGAAATGAGTGTCCTCATATCCCACCATTCTTCGCGTAGGCGCCATCTATGATGTGAGAAGGTGAACTTTGCCTTGTAGGCCTGCGACAAGGGGCACATAGAGTGCGACACTAGTGTAAGGTAAATAGCTTGTAAACTTCGCTCTGTCACGAATAGAGCGGGGATTTCCGTCGTGAGTGGTCCATGAAGCTTTACGCATAGTATAGGTCAAGAAAAGCTTCCAAGTACCTTTGGCGATGTAATATGGAGCCCATTTGATTGTAGGAATCTGAGTCCATTTTGGAATTATGAGGACCGAAAGAATAGACCTCCAAAGTTGCTCCCTCGGGGTGGATATAAAATGTGGAGAGTCTAGGCATCTTGAAAGAAATCTGGCACAGTCAGTCAGTTAGGCTGTTGCAAATCGCAATATGATGAGAGACCCAGATATTGTCGATGTCCATCTTCCAAATTCTTGCAGGCTTCTGCCAGCAAAAGGAAATGGCTCTGCTGAGAGGCTTGTCATAGAGAGTGGCAGACCAAACGGATCTCCAAAGCAAAGGGGTAGACAGCCTGAAATTCTTTAATGTGGTGCCTTTTATCGTAGCTAGGCTTCATCGATTCATTGTAAAAGTTTATAATTCTCCTTAGATTAATGATCCGCCTTTGGGCAGACGAGGTCATCATACTTCTTCGACTGGGGATGCTTTCGAGAGCCCGCATATCAACGATGCTTACTGATATTCATACCACGACTCTGAATGCTGGCGTCGCAATAGAGGCTAAAGGTCAATGCATCGAGTTGGGAATTCGATTGAGATAGCATTCTAAATGATTGTATCCTCTTGGGAGGATAAAGTAAAGAGTTCTGGTGCAATAATCGAATCACTGAACTTCTCGGGTAGGCCCTTAGGCTACCCTTAAAACCTCCTCATATCCCTTTAAAAGGAGTCCTTCCGCTGGTAGACACCCTAATTCAGGGCACACTCAAGCCACCGGATGTGGCCAAAACATATAGCAAATATCTAACAATATACATGAGGACTTCAAGCATCTTTGATTCCTGATAAATAATAAGAATTATGAGGAGGGTATAGATCGTAAATACCTTACATATGCCTTACTGCAAATGCTGGCTCGTAAATAGGATTGTGATCAGAGAAAACCTTCTTTCTTCGTTGACAATACTCCCTACGAATGCTAGCAGAATGCTGAAGAGAGTATCGAGCTCTTTGCTAAGGCTTGCACTGAGGAGATGCACATAGGATGTGTACACCAAGACTTCCTCTCTCTTCCGCACCATTCCACTCATTTTTCCCTCTTGTTCCCTCCTTCCCTCTACCACTGCTAGCTAGAATCTTTCTATTTCCTTCAAAGATGGTGCTGACCATAGACCTAAGACCGCAATCGCATATTCAACTTATGAACTCATGACTCTCAACCCATTCCTCTACCTGACAGGCTGACCTACTGCCGCCACCGCAAAAATCTATATTTGTGAATCCATGTTTGAGACTAAGACTTGTTCCTCAACATGCAGAGCTTTCTAAGTGCAATTTCCATTCTTGTCCACTGTTGGGATGCTCTGCCCTTTCATTCCTCCAATCTAGCACTGACCTAACACCGCAAGAGCTATAATCAATATTTAAAAAATTTGACCACCGACCAGTCGCAGGTCACGCACCGGTCGAAGCCTTATCTATAAGACCGTGCTCCTCCTCCACTCAAGTCGTTCCTCTATCGTCAGGAAAACAAGACTACTGATATTGACTGAACACCAAATGGAGCCCGTCTATATAAAGAGAAACATGATCACATGGTCGGTCCACTCACTTCAAACTGAAAAGAAAGAAGAAACTTCAAAAGAAATAAGAGAAAGAAATATAACTATACTGTAATCATAGTGCTACCCCCCTCCCCTATAAAGAGATGCCCTATCTATCTCATTACCCATGCCCTTCTCCAATTAGTCGTTCCCCTCTCCTATGACCACCTTATAAATTCATGTAAATACATATACTTACATATTTTAACATATGTAAATATATTTAAATGTATTTAAATATATTTACATATAAATATATGTAAATATACATGTAAGTATTATATGTAAATATGTAAATACATATATGTAAATTTATGTATTTACATGTATACATGTAGATACATATATTTACACACACACACACACACATATATATATATGTATATGTGTGTGTGTGTGTATTTACATATATGTATACATATATGTATATATAAAATGTGTATACATATATGTATATGTACATGTATACACATATATGTATGTATACATGTATATATGTATATACATATGTGTATTAAGTATTGATTACTCAATATATATGTATATACATATGTGTATTAAGTATTGATTACTCAATATATATGTATATACATATGTATATGTATATATATACATATATGTGTATATGTATATATATATACACATATATGTTTATATATTTGTATATACTGTATGTATATATACATATATGTATATACATGTATATAGAGTACTATGTACCCATGAGTACTCAAAACTCTATGTACTCATGATATTATGTTTTGAGTACATAGATTTTTGAGTACTCATGAGTACATAGAGTTTTGAGTATTTAGTTTCATAGGTACATCTTACAATGTCCTCCTCGGCTGCCCTTGGCTTCACGATCAGGGGGTGGTTCCTTCCACGCTCCAGTAATGCTTCAAATATAGCTAAGATGGGAGACAACACATGGTCTATGCTGAAAAGAGACCGTTCCCTGTAGCCAAGACTCACTATGCTAACGCTAAGTACTATTTCACAGGCCTTCCAGCACCAGAAAATTCAAAGGATGATGGTTGGAATCCTATGAGAGAGATATGTATATGTATATGTTGAAGATCTGGGGTGAATGATTACAGACATGTTCAAAGAGGAGGAAAGACAAGGCAAGATACTCCCCTTAACTCCTATCTGTCCAAGTATACCTTATCACCTCCTTGAGGTGATGGTTCCCCCTCCCGAAGATGAAGCTTTCCCCTTTACATCTAATTTGCCAGAACAAAATGACAAGCTAGAAGCAACTCTTGAGGCTGAGGAAGCCCTAGAGGTGGACCTTCCAGCACCAAGGTTCACCTATAGGCCAGACCAACAAAAGGTCCTGCTTATCCCCACTGCTCTTCTAAAAGTAGAATTGGCATGCCAACCACCAAGGAAGGTACTCCAAATCCTATCCTCCTTGTGGATGGGCATCGCTAGCAGCAAAAAGGAGGTCTTACACCCCTCAAAGGAAGTCGAAAAAGTATAGGTAACAACAGTCATCACTCCAGCTCTCAAGAACAAGACCCCATGGTAGAGCTGAGAAGTGAGGTTCGAAGCCTCTAAAATCAATTGGAGGTTATGCGCGTCTCTTCGAAGCATTAGATGGAGTTCATCCCTGAGACTAAGATCTATAAAGAGCTAAAAACCAATGCACCTCGAATTGAAGCCAAGGCTCTCCTAGATTGGAGTATTTACCGTAAACAGGCTCACCAAATCATGAGAACCATGAATTATGAGCCCTTGTCAAATCAAACGCTAAGGGGTGAGGAAGAAATTGTTCCCCCGCTCGAGGTCATTGGAGTCGTGACAACCTATCAAAATACAAAGCAAGGAGTGGGCTATCATTCTTTGTCTCACACTGTGAAAGGGTAGAAGCAATAAGCAGAAAGAAAAGGAGGAATAAAAGAGCCACACACCACACTTAAGGAAAAGACAAAATTTTATTCATAAAGCAATAGAATATCACAAATAACGGCATACAAAGAAAGTAAAAGGCAAAAAGGGGCGTTTTATTTCTATTGCTAAACGTTTGTGTACAACGAATGAAGAAGATCGCTCAGTTCTCAAGACTAAGATGATAGTAGTTACGTTGTGTCCATTTGATTCCATCCTTCATAGCCGCCGGCTGGAGAAAGGCAAACTTTTTAACCACAGGAGGATATTCCCCACATATCAACTGAGGTGAAAACGAGTCTTTTTCTACCTCACGGGCTGTAGTAAGCAAGCCTTCCAAATCATTGATGTTCCGTTCAAGAGTCACTATGTCATCCTAATTTTCAAATCATGCGATCGCTTTAAATATCAAAGGAATCTCTGAAAGAAAAATCTCAAAATCCGGGTGAACGAACTGATGCATGAGCAAGTTGGTTTTATGGTTACCCAAGTGTGCCGTCACAGAATCTGTGACAATCAAAGGTCTAGGGAAGAACTTAAGTAAAGGCCTGATAGAGGGATAGTTCCCAATAGAAGCTGATTCTTCTAAATGCAGAACCGCCCTAGCCTATTGGGCTATTTCAGTCACCTTCGTTTTGAACAAGTTCGCACAGGGAACATTGAAGTCTAGGAGGTTGTTTATCAACCTTTTAATCAAGAATACGAACATGACAAGCTCGAAAAAAATAGCTTGGCTGAAAAATTGATAAGCGGCTCTAAGAAGATCACGTCCATTGTCGGCAGAAACATTGTGACGATTGAGCCCCATCATTTGTGTAGGCAAAGGCATCACGACTTGTGATATGAAAAAACCTGCACGAATGCGCTAGACGAGAGGATGAATGACCTGTCCCGGAAAGGAGGTGACTTCAAAAGCCGAACTTATGTTGAGCAGAAAGTGCAAGGCTCCCTCCCAAAGTCGCAAGAGGAATCGTGTTGCCCATTACTATTAGGTCGCACGAACCGAAATTATCTTGAGAAGACAATAACTCACTTTCGCCCTCAGATACAAGAGGTTGAGGAGAGGGGAGCAGTTCGTTCTCAGTAATGAGGGGCCCTTTGTCCTCAACCACAATGTGACTCCCGTTTAAGAAAGCTTATATTCTGGGAGCTTTAGAGGTCTTAGCTGACCACTGGGAACCGTTGAAGGGATTTATCCAACCACTTTTAATGCACAAGAAAAAACCAAAAGCACTAACTATTGCAGTGTGTAAAGGCAGAACAATCGTCGTCTCACAGCCAAAGATGGGTTATCATAGTCTCACGGTCAAGGGGCTAACGTTGTCTACCGAAGTAAAGCAGAAATGCCTATGCTCTAGCTGTTCGCACGTGTCACACGTGCGGCACAACACTGCATGCCGCCTGACACCCGTAGTGTGGCCTGTCATTACGCGTGTGGAGGGTGACCGTTCGCCGTCCCACGACCCTTCACCTCCTCGACTGTTCTGGCCTCCCAACACCTCGGGATCTCACTAGTGTTTCCCCTCTTCGTTGGGAACTCAGTACTACTCGTCAAGAAACCTTTCCAATGATGACCAAAGTTAGCAAAAAACTGTCGAAATTCTGTAAAACGCACCCCTGTGGGTTTCCCTTCTCCCTTCTTCGCACTTCTGCGGTTCGCCACAACTTACCAGAATTTTACAATGTTTTCGATGAGTCCACTACTGCTCCTCCTTCTTCTCTAATGATAACCAGAGGACCGTTAGAACCCCCTGACTCTTCTACAACCTGCCAGCAACTGCGGAACTACCAGAAAAGAACTGGAACTCCAGCAGAGCACCACTGCGACTCTTGCAGTTTCACCAGAAAAGTCTCAGCAAAACTATGAGTGGCCCCTGTTGCCTACTCAGAATGCCTTGGCACTCTCCAAAAACACTAGCAAGCACATTGCGAAAGCCCACAACATGCTCAAGCTCATTTGAAAATGCTCAAGCTCATCATAAAATGCTCAAGCTCATCAGAAAACTCTTGAGGGCCTATATGCTGCGGGTATTGGCCAAGAAACTCTTGTTGAAAGTATCTTGATGGAAGCTCTGGCTCTCTCTCTAAAAACTCTCCTCTACTGTTTTACCCTATCGTGAAACAATAAAATGGAGTTTTTCCCCCTTTATACCCAGCGGTGCCACAAAATGGCCTTCACAAATTCGAAATGGTGCTCCAGTCCTCATCATCACACGACAATAAGACCAAGCAGGGGCAGGTCAAGCCTGATAGTCACCACGCGCTTCACCAAGGAGCTATCACCATGCGCTTCATGAGGACTTAACATCGCATGTGCCTCACCAAAAGCCATCGTCTTGCGCTTTACCAAAACGTATCACTGTGGGTGCTTCACAAGGGCTTAACGCCGTGTGCTCTTCATCAAGGGCGCATTCTATTGCACTCCCATCTGGACCATCGTTCTATCTCCCCAGGGAGTTCTTTCCCTGCACCCCAGTCTCACTTCCCAGGAGTTGAGTCTCCAGTTATGGTTCTGTTCCCAAGGGAGTCACATTCCCTGACCACAACCAAGGTCTAGATGCATGACCCTAAAGTGCATGGTCCAAACTATACGACCTCAAAACTGTAGTAGAGGTCTAGTTGCACGACCTTAAACTGCATGGTCCTAGCCGCATGACTTTAAACTGCATAGCCATGGTCTGAGCTATAAGATCTTAAAACTGTAATGCACGGTGCGACAAATATTCCATACGCATGACCTAAACTATGAAATGGGCGCACTGCTTCGCTAGATGTATCCCATCAAACATCCCTAGTGGAGTTAGGTGCATGCAAAAGAAAAAGAATGCCGCCTTGCCCTTCAATCCCCGATGGGTCTGTTTCACACCAACATCCCCAGTAGGAGTCACATCTTATTACGACCCACTATCCTCAGGGAGTTAGCGTCAGTCGTATCCTTTCAACCCCTAGTGAGGTTTCATCTGTGCTCTGACTTATCATTCTCAGCCGAGTTACATGCATACCATTACTCATTAGCCTTGGGGAGTCACACTTTCCCTCTTGATCCCCAATGAAGTTTGCTTCCGTTTGCCACTCCTCGTAGGGCCACCATCATCATCTAAAAGCTCTCTGTTTTTGTTTAGCCTTAGCTATTTTTAGCTCCAGGGAGTCAAATTACTATCCACAGGCATATGCAGCTTCACCTATATGGAAACCAACACCATGGTCCATGCTGCATTATCTTAAACTGCACAGCCTTGGTCTAGGTGCATGACGCTAAAATTGCATGATCAAACTATATGACCTTAAACTGTAGAGGAGGTTTAGTTGCATGACCTTTACATGCCTAGTTCTAGCTGCATAACTTTAAACTGCATAGCCACGGTCCAAATTATATGACCATAAACCATAGTCTATGTCCTAACTGCATGACATTAAAAGGCTCAGCACCACGGTCCCAACTATATGACCTTAAATTGTAGTGGAGGTCTAGTTGCCTGACCTTAAACTACATGGTCCTAGTTCCATGACTTTAAACTGCATAACCACGGTCCAAGTTATATGACCTTATACCATAGTGCATGTTCTGGCCGCATGACATTAAACTGCTTTGCTTAGGTATCGAAGAAACGACCTTAAACTCGCCCCCACATACGTGCACACCCCCTTTATGTGCATATTCATGCATGCTTTCGATAACCGATCTATTCATGTGCACGCACCACCTTCATTACTTTCCCAGTGAGTCCATTCACTTCATTACTAACATTCATCATTCGCTAGTGAGTCTCACCCGTGCTCACAAAATAGCGAACCATTCCACTATCCATACTCGCCGTTAGCTAGTGGGTCACCACTTTTCACCCACCATTCATTCAACATCCATCTTTCATAGGTAGCCTCATGTCATCTCCCCAAAGTGAGTAAAAACCACCACCATACTCACTCCATGGCCTCCACAGACTGTCATTCATCACCACTATAGTCTAGCTGTATGACCCTAATCTATAGTGCACGTCCTGGTCGCATGACACTAAAAGGCTCTGCACAGATCCGGAGGACATGACCTTAAACACGCATTCACAAAAAACAATGGGAATGGTGTATACCTGGACAAGGGAGCGCCATGAGAAAAAATGACGGATGAGCATGGTCTCGAAATTGTGATTAAAAGAGTTTCATGAAAATAAAAACCCGGGCACGGTGAAAACCCTAAAAGGGTACCGTGAGCAAAAACAGACGAAAATGGTAGACATGGCTGCAAGGTCATGAGTAAAAGAGCCCAAAAATTGAGGAGGTTGGTGAAAACCGTCTTTACGGCACCACTTCCCCAGTCCAGGTGAAAACCCGTAAAGGGCGCTTGGACGAACAAAAAACAAGTTGACGTAGCATCACTGTCTCAGTCGACACCTAATTTCCAAATAGGCATAATTCTGGCTAATGAGGGCCATACAAAATCCTCAATTGTTTGCATCCAATCATAACAAAAATGGCTCACCTGAGAGTGAGAGCCTCATAAGATTTCCACACTTCAACACCAACAACAAAACAATCACACTACAAAATGCTAAAGACCCCCCACAAAGGCAAGAAAATGACAAAGCCAGGGCTAACTAAAGACTTCAGGCTACCTCACAAAAATCACCTCAAGCAGACAAGCTAGACGTTCGGGACAAGTTAACAAAAAAACCCTCGACTGGACCCGACATATGGGCCCCAAAGAGGTACCCTGACAGTCAAAAGAAAACCTGGTGTAGCAGTAAACAATGCCATCCAAAGGCTCTTCGGCTGTCAATCCAATAGTGTCCTAAAGCATGAAACTTGGCTGCCAGATAGGCCTGATTCTAATCAACGAATTCCATACAAATCCTCAGCAGTCAAAATCACAAATAGTCCCTTGAGGGTGAGGACTTTGACATGATCCCTCAAAAGTCTCTTCTCCCCCTAAAGTTTCCAAGAATGGACTTGCACATTGCATCCAAAATTCTGAGCATCCTAGTTATAGCGTTGCGTGGATCTCCTCGACGTTCACGTGGTCTTGTGGCTAAAAAGGAAAAAGAAATAAAGCCAGAGGAAATTTTTCGAATGATTGTACTTCTCACTTCTCTCGAAGCACAACATTCGGTGGAGCATGTTGTTTGAAGACATTTTGCAGCACCATGGTTTCTTGATGGGGAATAAAAAAAGAGAAGCCAGTCAAAAAGCCTAACAAAATAGTGGAAATTTCAACAATCTCATAACTTCCCCACAACATATCAAGATCTCCATAAGGACTCCTAAAATTCTCCTGCCAAGATTTGTTGCCCTTCAACATGTCTAAGGCAGTGCAGACTGAGAAGTAGTTTCGGCAGAATCAGCCTCTGGCACCCTGAAACAGACCCTTATAACTGAAACCATACTTTTGGAGCATAAAACGGCCATGGGACTATGGCCATTGGATCTGGCATAGTTGAAAACCGCCATGGGTCAAATTTCAGCTTAAACGGACACTCTAAGAAAAAGTTACAGGCAAAAGATAGAAACAGGAGGAGCTGCGCACTATTCCCATGCAGCCACCCTGCAACTAAACTCCATTAAAGGGATAGTCATGAACAGTGACTTGAGATGCTTATATCTTCCTCATCTGAGATTGTATCATGCTCAAACTTATCGAAGCGTGTTCGTCTCATCAAGACGAGCGTTTCGATTTGTGGCACGCCCTGTAACAACACCCGAGCGCAAAGAAAAGCTCGAGAGAAGTTGTCGATTTGTGAAGAAAGTTGCAGAAAAATCAGCAGCAATACGCCTCGCTAGAGCGGCCGAATCATGTGCTCGTAAAGCTGATCCACGTGAAACCAGTTGCACCTCATGCATAAGGCCCATGGCTATCACCGATCTGAACCTCATGCATGATGAACCATCAGATTTCGCACACGAAGCTGATGAAGTCGCTACAAATTCTAGTATCGGAATTCCAGATTTTTGCCAAAACTCAAAAGTTGTGAAATCTTCATCCAAGCACAAAATCAAGCTGTGTTTGTTGCCACGCTATCATAACGGCATTCTCAGTGTGATCCCACGAAGAAACCATGAAAAAACATCAAGGAACAACCACACTATAAATATGAAGTTTGCAAGATTCATTCAAAATTCAAGTCACATGATCGTGGCCTAAGAACACGATCCATGGAATGAAATTGGTATCAAATCAATTGCCATACCGATCCCTACAAGAAAACAATAATCTTTTAATCAAACGGGCACCAGAGCAACCCCGGATCATCCATGAAAGATCACGCAAGTTCTAGGGCAGCAGCAAAGACTGTTTTGGAATTCCAGGAATTGTTAGAAAGTGGAAAATATGTCATTTTGAACCCTATTTTCCTAGTTAATTTAATTCAGTTAAATCTTGATTTCCAGCAAATAGGTTTAATTTTGATCATCCACCCATGTTTGGGCAAAAATCTATATATACCATGTACTATTATTATACAAACCATTGGCTAAAGAGACTTTTGCTTCATAAAATCCCTATTTCTTCTTACTGTTGGGTCACGTTATGAGAGATAAAGGAAGGAGAGAGAAACTTTTAGATCAGTACCCCTAGACTCAAGGTAAATCATTCTCTCTCTTCTCTTCCTTTCTTTCTTCTTCTCTCTCTTCTTCTCGTTCTTCTTCTTTGTCTGGGCTTTTCTTAGAGGCCATGCACGGCAGTGGCAGTGCCACACATGCCTCTTTCTTTCTTTCTTCTCCTGTGATTCCACAGGTCGAGCTTGGAGATTGCAGCACCATGTGCGAGCTTCTTTCTCCTTCTTTTTATCCATCTTTATCTCTCGACAAGGCTCGCAGACAGCGTTGCTTACTGCTATCCACATATGTGTTTTTGATGTCTCCGCGAGGAGTACAGACGGTAAAGTTTATCGCCACCCGCAAGGGTCTTCCCTTATTGCATGCCTATCGTAGACAACGATGCGTAATGCTGCACACAAAAGGGTCGCGGCAACACTTATTGCCGTCCGCAAGCCTCCTTTATTGTGCTTGGTGCCCATCACCGTCCACAGGGTTTTCTTGAGTCCCACGCCTATCGCTGTGTACCTCCGAAGGAACTATCGTCGTGCGTTTCACAAATGGCTACCGCTGTGCATTTCACAGGAGGCTATCGCCACCCGCGAAGGGGTGTGTTGCCTTCTCGTGATGTTAACGGCAATACTTATCACCGCTTATAATTCACTGCTCACTCTCCAGCCATGAGCAATAGTACTAGCGCTGTTCAAGGTCCATGACACTGCTACTCCACGGCTGTGAATGACGATGCCTGAACGCCATCAGGACCTCATCTCTTCGTCATTTCATGCTTCCTCCTCATTAGTTTGTCTTCTCACTTGACAAAGGGAGACTCGGCATGGCATTACCGTAGCAGTCTGGTTCTACAGCAGTATTACTGTCATGTTGATTCTAAGTATCATGCTCGTCTTGCTACCACACCAGATTAGGACAGTCGTATCGGCCTCGGTTTCGAGTAGTATTATCGATGTGCTGGTCCTGAGTACTATGACCGTTCTGCTACCACTCCGAGTCGGTCACTGGTCCAGCTTATCATGCTTGTCTCATCCCCTTATCAAGTTCCCTTCTCTGCCTTTATTCGAACCTTCAACTTCATCACCCTCACTTATGAATGTGCATTGCCCTAAGACAAGTGTTGGTCCTTCAGCCCACTTGTCTTGCAAGTTAACCATGATAATGTTGTGTAGAAAATAAGGAGATTGCAGGTCAAGGGAGACGATTTTGAACCAGCTGAAGAAGCAGGGGGTCTTTCCGTTGTGATCTAAGTGGGCGCTTGTACGAGGCAGCTTGAGTAAGTCACAGACCCAGGTGAGGTTGATCCCCACCTCATGTTAAGATTCCTCTCTCACTAGTTGGACACCTGTTCTTGTTCTGTGAACGAGGTTCCTGAGTGAGCGATCTAAGTTCCCAGGTCTTTTGAACTCGAGACACGTGTCACCCGATGACCTAAATTGGGGGAGGCGAGATCGAGGCACCTAACCATTCATGTCCCACCTAAATTTAATCTCCTTTAAAAATATAATCTTCACCTTCCATATCAATTGATAGGGAAAGAAAGAAAGAGAGGGAGGGAGAGAGAGAGAGAAAGAGAGAGAGAGAGAGAGAGAATAGGAGAGAGATAATATGGTGGGAGATATTAAAAGAAATAGAGATTTCATTTTAGATGAGAGATTTAAGGGAAAAAAGGGATAAAAATTTGGCGTTGGGATGAGGGAGAGACAAATATTGGTCGGGAAGAGAGAGAGAGAACAAAAAGAGAGAAAGGTTTGATTGGGAAGAGGGAGTGGGGAATTATAGTTCATCATCATTGATAAACAAAAAACAACAAATTCGAACAAAGAGGGAAATAACCAATGCCAATAATCCAAATTCATCGTATAGAAAGAGAGAGAAGAGTGAAACTCAAGAGGATGATAAAGAGAGAGAGTTCATTGTATAAAGAGATGAGAGAAATTTATGAGAATGATAGAGAGAGTTTGTTGGAGATGCTTGTTCCAATGCTCTAAATACATCATATATACATATATATATATATATATATATATATATATATATATATATATATATATATATATATATATATATATATATAGAGAGAGAGAGAGAGAGAGGGAGAAAGAAGAGAGAAACTTAAGAGGATGATAAAGAGAGTTTGTTTGAGAGGGAGATAGAAAGAGCATGTGTCCTAGATAAGTTCATTCTGAAGTTCTATCTTTCTATTTATATATCTCTCTTTCTATCAATGCTCTCTTTCTTTCTCTCAATACTCTACTTCTCAATTGATACACTAATTTAGGAACTTTAGATTTCATTCTCTCATGCTCTCTAAGTAATATCATGTTTCCTAGATAGGTTCTTTCTAAAATTCTACCTTTTCATTTATCACTATTTTTCTCAACGCTCTCCTTCTCTATCCACGCAGTAATTCTACCATGAGCGAAACAGGGAAAGAGATGGAAGCATAATTATTTTATCACCTTCCAAATTTTTGCACATCTCTTAATCATGTCCCATCAATTTAATCTCTTTTTAAATAATACTTTTCACCTTTCATATCAATTGACAGGAAAAGAGATAAAGAGAGGGAGAGAGGGAGAATCAGAGATAGATAAATCTGAGAGGAGAGATTTAAGGAAAGAGAGATTTAAGGAAAGAAAACAGGGAGAAAAATATGGCATTGAGAAGAGGGGGAAATAAATTTTGGTTGTCAAGAGATCGTGAGACAGAGAGAACGAAGAGAGAGAGAGGTATGGCGTTGGGAAGAGGGAAAGACAATGAAGAGAGAGGGCAATTACAAAGCATCATCATTGTAAAATAGAAACACCAAATTCAAACAAAGTAAAGGGGAAAAAACCTGCTCCAATTATCAAAATCCATCATTCTGAGGGAGAGCACAGAGAGAAAATTAAGAAGATGATGGAGAGAGTTCATTGTATTGGGAGAGAAAAGAGAGAAATTTAAGAGGATGATAGAGAGAGTTTGTTGGAGATGCATGTTCCAGTTTTCTACATTCATCCTTTTGAGAGAGCAAGAAGAGACAAAATTAAGAGGATGACAGAGTGAGTTCGTTGGAGAGTTAGAGATAAAGATTATATTCCTAGATAAGCTAATTAAAAAGTTATATCTTTTTATTTATATCTCACTCTCTTTCTTTGAATGCTCTCTCTCTTTCTCTACTTCTCAATACATGCAACAAATTATGATTTTTAGATTTTATTCTCTCATGCACTCTAAAATTCTACCTTTCCATTTAACTCTCTTTCTCAGAACGCTCTACTTCTCTATCCATGCACCAATTTTATCAAAGCGAAAGAGAGAAAGAGAGAGAGCCATGAGTACTTTGTCACATTCCAATGTTTTTCTCAACTCCGAATCACGCACCATCTAAATTTAATGTTCTTTTAAAATATAATCTTCACCTTCCATATATATTGAAAGGAAAAGAGAGAAAGAGAAGGAGAAAGATAAAATATGAGAAAGATAAATGCGAGGGAGAGATTTAAGGAAAAAGATTTGATTTTGGCGGAGAGATTTAAGGAAAGGAAAGATGGAGAGAAATATGACGTTAGGAACAGGGAGCGAGTAATATGGGTTACAAAGAGGAAGACAGAGAGAGCGAAGAGGAAGACAGACAGAACGAAGAGAAAGATAAAGAGAGGTATGGCTTTGAGAAGAGTGAGAGAGAGTATGGAGAGAGAGAGAGAGGGCAATTATAGTTTATTTTTATTAAAAAATAAAAAATTCCAAATTTAAACATAGTAAGAGGAAAAGAACATGTTCCAAAGATCCAAATTCATTGTATATATAGAGAGAGAAGAGAGAAACTTAAGTAGATGATTGAGAGAGTTCATTGCATAGAGAGGAAGAGAAGAGAGAAATTTAAGATGGTGATAGAGAGAGTACATTAGAGATGCATGTTCCAATGTTCTAAATTCATGGTATATAGAGAGCGAGAAGAGAGAAATTTAAGAGGATGATAGAAGAGTTCTTTGGAGATGGAAAGATAAAGAGCGTCTTTCCCAGATAAGCTCATTCTAAAACTCTATCTTTTTATTATGTATCTCTCTGTTACAATCATTGCTCTCTCACTTTCTCTCAATGCTCTACTTCTCAATCCACACACCAATTTAGGAACTTTAGATTTCACTCTCTCATACTTTCTAAGTAATATTATGTTTTCTAAAGAGGCTCGTTTGAAAATTCTACCTTTTCATTTGTCTCTCTCTTTCTCGCAACGTTCTTCTCTATTCATGCACTAATTCTTTTAAGAGAGAAAGAGGGAAAGAGAGGGAGGCATAATTATTTTGTCACCTTCAAAATGTTTTAGCACATCTCCTAATCATGTCCTTTTTAAATTTGATATTCTTTTAAAATATATTCTTCACCTTCAACATCTATTGAGAGGGAACAAGAGAAAGAGAGCGGGAGGGAGAGAATATGAGAGAGATAAATATGGGGGGTGAGATTTAAGAAAAGAGAGATATGATTTTGGGGGAGAGTTTTCAGAAAAGAAAAGAGAGAGAGAAAGAGAATGAAAGAGTTATGGCAATGGGAAAAGGGAGAAAGAGAATGGAGAGAAAAAGAGGGAAATTATAGTTCACCATCATTGAAAAATAAAAAACACCAAATTCAAAATAAGTACGAGAAAAATAACATGTTCCAATCATCGAAATTCATCGTATAGAGATTGAGAAATGAGAGAAACTTAAGAGGATGATAAAGAGTTTGTTGTATAGGGAGAGAAGAGAGAAATTTAAGAGGATGACAGAGAGTATTCGTTGGATATGCATTTTCGAATGCTCTAAATTCATCATAGAGAGAGAGAGATGAGAGAAATTTTAGAGGATGATATAGAGATTTCAATGGATAAAAGGAGGGAAGAGATAGAGTTAAGAGGATGATAGAAAGTTTTCGTTGAAGATGCATGTTCGAATGCTTTAAATTCATCGTATAGAGAGAGAAGAGAGAAATTTAAGAGGATGATACAGAGTGTCCATTGGAGAGAGAGAGAGAAAGAGTATTTCCTAGATAAGCTCATTCTAAATTTCTATCTTTATATTTATATCTCTCTCTCTTTCTATAAATGCTTTCTCTCAATCTCTCAATGCGCTACTTCTCATTCCACACACCAACTTAGGAAATGTAGTTTTCATTCTCCCGTGCTCTGCAAGTAATATCATGTTTCTTAAATACTCGTTCTAAAATTCTACCCTTCCATAAATCTCTCTTTTTCTCTCAATGCACTCTTCTATCCACACAACAATTCTACTAAGAGTGAAAGCGAGAAAGAGACGGAGGCATAAGTATTTTGTCACCTTCTAAATTTTTTGTACATATCCTAATCACGTCTCATCTAAATTTAATCTCATTTCAAAATATAGTTTTTACCTCGATATCATTTGAGATGGAAAGAGAGAAAGAGAGGGAGAGAAGGAGAATAGGAGAGATAAATATTGGGGGAAACATTTAAGGAAAGAGAGATTGATTTTGGAGGAGAGATTTAAGGAAAGAAAAGAGGGAGAGAAATATGGCATTACAAAGAGGGAGAGAAAAATAATTGTTTGAAAGAGATAGAGAGAAAGAACAAACAGTGAGAGAGAGGTATAAATTGGGAAGTGGGAGAGAGAGATGACTATTATAGTTTATCATTATTGAAAAAAATAACACCAAATTCAAATAATGTAAGAGAGAATTAACCTATTCCAATGTTCCAAATTCATCGTATAGAGAGAGAGCAAAGAGAGAAACTTAAGAGGATGATAAAGAGAGAGAAGATTGAGAGAGTTCGTTGGAGATGCCTCTTCCATTGCTCTAAATTCATTGTATAGAGAGAAGAGAGAAATTTAAGGGGATGATAGAGAGAGTTCATTGGAGTGCGAGAGAGAAAGAGTATGTTTCCTCAATACGTTCATTTTAAAGTTTTATCTTTTTACTTATTTCTCTCTCTTAATATCAATGCTCTATCTTTCTCTCAACGCTCTACTTCTCAATCCACGCACCAATTTAGGAATTTTAGTTTTCATTCTCTCATGCTCTCTATGTAATTTCATGTTTCCTAAATAAGCTCATTCTAAAATTCTACCATTCCATTTATCTTTCTGTATCTCTCAACTCTCTCATTCTCTATCCACACACCAATTCAAAAGAGGGAAAGAGAGGGAGGCATTATTATTTTGTCAGCTTTCAAATGTTTTACACATCTCTTAAGTATGCACCACTTAAATTTACTCTTCCTTTAAAATATGATCTTCACCTTCCATATTTATTAAGAGGGAGCGATAGAGAAAATATGAGAGAGGTAAATATGGGGGTAGCGATATAAAGAAAGAGAGATTTGATTTTGGGGAGATATTTAAGGGAAGGAAACTAGGGAGAGAATTATAGTGTTGGGAAAAGGGAGTGAGAAATATGGGTTGGGAAGAGGTAAAGAGTGAGAACAAAATAGAGAGAGGTCTGGTGTTGAGAAGAGGGAGATTGAGAATGAAAAATAAAAGACTCCAAATTCAAACAAAGTATGAGGGAAATAACATGTTCCAATGATTCAAATTCGTCGTATAGAGAGAGATAGAGAGAAGGGAGGAACTTAAGAGGATGGTAGAGAGAGTTCGTTGTATAGAGAGAGAGACAAGAGAAATTTAAAATGGTGATAGAGAGAGTTCGTTAGATATGCATGTTCTAATGCTCAAAATTCATCATATAGAGGGAGCGATAAGAGCTAAATTTAAGAGGATGATAAAAAGAGTTTGTTGGAGTAAGATAGAGAATGAGCATGTTTCCTAGATAGGCTCTTTCTAAAATTCTATCTTTTTATCTATATATCTCTCTCTTTCAATCAATGCTCTCTCTCTCTTCCTCTAGCTGCCCAACTTCTCAATCCAGGCGCCAATTTTGGAAATTTATATTTCATTCCCTCATGCTCTCTAAGTGATATCATGTTTCCAAAATAGGCTCGTTCTAAAATTCTTCTTTCCTAGTAATCTCTCTCTTTCTCTCAACACTCTCCTTCTCTATTCATGCACCAATTATATCAAGAGCAAAAGAGGGAAAGAAAGGGAGACATTATTATTTTATCACCTTCCAAATTTTTGACACATCTCCTAATCACGTCCCACCAAAATTTAATCTTCTTTTAAAACATACTATTCACCATTTATATCTATCGAGACGGAAAGAGACAAAGAGAGGGAGGGAGGGAGAATAAGAAGAGAAATAAATCTGGGGAGAGATTTAAGGAAATACATATTTGATTATGGGTTTGAGATTCAAGGAAAGAAATGAGGGAGAGAAATATGGCCTTGGGAAGAGGGAGAGAGAAATGTTCCATTGGGAAGAGGAGGAGAGAAATATGGGTTGGGCAGAGGGAGAGGGAAATATGGGTTGGGAGGAGGGAGAGAGAGAGAGAGGTGTGGTGTTGTGAAGCAGGAGAGAGAATGGAGTGAGAGAGAGAGACAGAGCAATTATCGTTCATCATCATTGAAAAATAAAAACGACAAATTCAAACAAAGTAAGGGAAATAACATGTTCCAATGATCCAAATTCATTGTATAGAAAGAGAGAGAAGATAAAAACTTAAGAGGATGATATAGAGAGTTTGTTGAAGAGAGAGAGAGATACGTGAGATTTTTAAGAGGATGATAGAGAGAGTTCATTGGAGATGCCTGTTCCAATGCTCTAAATTCATCGTATAGAGAGAGAAGAGAGAAATCTAAGAGGATAATAGAAAGGAAGAGAGAAAGAGCATGTTCCTAGATAAGCTAATTCTAAAACTCTATCTTTTTATTTATATCTCTCTCTTTCTATCAATGCTCTCTCTATTTCTCTCAACGTTCCACTTCTCATCCACACACCAATTTAGGAACTTTAGATTTCAATCTCTCATGCTCTTTATGTAATATCATGTTTCTTAAATAGGCACATTTTAAAGCTCTACCTTTCCATTCGTCTATATCTTTCTCTCAACGCTCTCCTTGTCTATCCACGTGACAATTTTATCAAGAGTATAAGAGGGAAAGAGAGGGAAACATAATTATTTTCTCACCTACCAAATTTTTTGTACATCTCCTATTCATGTCCCATCAAAATTTAATCAACATTCAAAATATAATCTTCACCTTCCATATCAATCGAGAGGGACATCGAGAAAGAGAGGGTGAGAGAGAAAATAGGAGAGAGATAAATATGGGGAAGGGATTTGAGAAAAGAGAGATTTGATTTTGGAGGAGAGATTTAAGAAAAGAAAAGACAAAGAGATATATGGCGTTGGGGTGAGGGTGAGAGAGAATGAAGACAGAGAGATGGCAATTATAGTTCATCATCATTGAAAAATAAAAATTACCAAATTCAAACAAAGTAAGAGGAAAATAACTTGTTCCAATGACCCAAGTTCATTGTATAAAGAGCGAAGAGACAAATTTAAGAGGATGGTAGAGAGCCTATTTCGTTGAGAGAGAAAAGCGAGAAATTTAAGAGGATGATAGAGAGAGCTCATTGGAGATGCCAGATTAATCGTGCATATATATATATATATATATATATATATATATAAAGGAGGATGATAAAGAGAGTTCATTGAAGAGGAAGAGAGAAAAAGCATGTTTCTTAGATAAGCTCATTCTAAAGTTCTATCTTTCTATTTATATCTCTCTCTCTTTCTATCAATGCTCTCTCTGTTTCTCTCAATGCTCTACTCCTCAATCCACGCACCAATTTAGGAAGTTTAGCTGTCATTCTCTCATACTCTATACGCAATATAATGTTTTCTAAATAGGTTTGTTCTTAAATTCTATCTTTTCATTTATCTCTCTCTTTCCTTCAATGCTCTCCTTCTCTCTCCAGGCACCAATTCTATCAAGAGCGAAAGAGGGAAAAAGAGGGCGGCATAATTATTTTGTCACCTTCTAAATTTTTTACACTTCTCCTAACTATGTCCCATCTAAATTTAATCTCATTTCAAATTAAAATCTTCACATTCCTTATCAATTGAGAGAGAAAGAGAGAAAGAGAGGGTGAGATGAAGAATAAGAGAGAGATAAATATGGGGGGAGAGATTTATGGATAGAGATTTGATTTTGGAGAAGAGATTTAAGGAAAGAAAAGATGGAGAGAAGTATGAC
The DNA here is from genome assembly GCF_054954075.1 of Amborella trichopoda. Lineage (NCBI taxonomy): Eukaryota > Viridiplantae > Streptophyta > Magnoliopsida > Amborellales > Amborellaceae > Amborella > Amborella trichopoda. Next base: position 27,225,026 of record NC_142337.1, on the reverse strand, counting down.
GTTAGGAAGAGGGACAGAGAAATATTTGTCACGATGAGATACAGAGAGAACATGAGAGAGAGAGGTATATTGTTGGGAGAGAGAATGAAGAGAGAGAGGGCAATTTACAGTTCATTATCACTGTAAAATATAAAACACCAATTTCAAACAAAGTAAAGGAAAAAGGATCTGTTGCAATGATCCAAATTACTCATATTGAGAGAGAGGATAGAGAGAAACTTAAGATGATGATAGAGAGAGTTTGTTGTATTAGGAGAGAGAAGAAAGAAATTTAAGAGGATGATAGAGAGACTTTGTTGGAGATGCCCGTTCCAATGCTTTAAATTCATCGTACTCAGAGAGTGAGAAGAGAGAAATTAAAGAGGACGACAGAGAGAGTTCGTTGGTGAGGAAGAGAGAAAGAGCATGTTTAAGCTCAATTTAAAATTATTTCTTTATATCTCTCTCTCTTTCTATCAATGCTCTCTCTTTCTTTCAACACTCTACTTCTCAATCCACATACTAATTTAGGAAATTTAGATTTCATTCTCTCATGCTCTCTAGGTTATATTATGTATCCTAAATAAGATCATTTTAAAATTCTATCTTGTCATTTATCTCTCTCTTTCTCTCAACACTCTTCTTTTTTACCCATGCAACAATTCTATCAAGAGCGAAAGAGGGAAAAGGAGGGAGGCATAATTATTTAGTCACCTTCCAAATGTTTTGCACATTTGCTAATCATGTCCCATCAAAATTTAATCTTTTTTCAAAATATAATCTTCACATTCCATATCTATTAAGAGGAAAGAGAGAAAGAGAGGGAGAGGGAGAGAAAATATCAGAGAGATAAATATGGGGGAAGATATTAAGGAAAGGGAGACTTGATTTAGGGGAGATTGGTTAGCTGCCTCGATCTTGCCCTCCAGGTCAGGATGACTTGGTGGCACACGTCCCGGGTTTCAGAGGAACTTGGGATTTGAGACTGCTCTCTTGGGAACTTTGTTAGGAAACAAGAGCAAGTATACAACCATTGATAGAGGAATTTAATGTGAGGCGACACATACCTCACCTGGGTCTGTGACTCACTTGGGCTGACTCGCGTGGGTGCCCTCTTATATCATGACGAAAAGCCCCCAGTCCTTCAACTGGTTCAAAATCGTCTCCCTTGACTTGTACTCTCATGTTTCTATGATCACATACACATGGTTAATTTATAAGATAAGTGGGCCAAGGGACCCCACCTTGTCGTGCACATTAGAGAGAAGAAAGAAAAGGAATGAGATGAAGATCGGGGTGATAAGAGGAGAAGAAAGAGATAGAATAGAGGAAAGGGAAGAGAAGAATTTGACTAAGCAGCTAGACCAGCACAGTAGCTAGATCAGTAAGTGATTGACTCGGTGTTGTAACAAGACAGGCATGGTAACTCAGACCTGCATGACGACAATACTACTCGACGCTAGAACGAAGACTAACCGACTTGACGCAATGGTTCGCCTTTCCTGGCAGCAAGACGGGCATGGTAACGCCGATCGTTACTACAGCAATACCACTTGACGACAAGACTACCATGGCAATGCCAGACTTAGCCTCCCTTGGTCAAACGAGAGGGAAAGAGAGAGAGAGAAGAAAAGAGATAAGAAAGGAAGGAGAGATAAGAAAGATAAAAGAAAGAGAAAGAAGTGGAAAACAAGAAGATAAGAGAAAGAAAAAGATGGGAGATTAAGAGGGAAAATGGGGAGAGAAAAAAAGAAACGAAGAAGGGAGTAGAGTACAAGAGAGGAGAAACGAAGAAGAAAAGATGAGAAGATAATAAAGGAAGGAAGAGAGGGGAAAGAAGAAGAGAGGGAAAGAGAAGAGAAGAAAGGAAGAAGAGCAAAGAGAAAGAAAGGATGAAAAAGATAGGAGAGGGAAGGAGAGAGAGGGAAGAAGAGAGAGAAAGAAGAAAAAGAAGAGAGAAAAAAGAAGAGAAAGAAGGGAAGAAGAAAGTCAAAGGAAGAGCGAGAAGGAAGAGAGGGGAAGAAACATGGATGGTGATGGGCTTTTGCCGTCCATGATCGAGGAGAGAGAAGAGAGAAGGAAACATGGATGGCGATGGGCTTCCACCGTTCATGATAGAGAAGAGAAAAAAAAGAAAGAATCATAGACGACGATGGTCTTTTGTCATCTATAACAGAGGAGAGAGAAAAAAGAAGAAATATGAACGGCAATGGGCTTCCGTCATCAATGACAAAAGAGAGAGAAGAGGGAAGAAAAAACATACGGCGATGGGTTTCCATCATCCATGATAGAGAGAAAAAAGAGAGAGAAAACATGAATGTCGATGAGGTTCTATCGCTCATGACTGAAGAGAGAGAACAAGAAAAGAGAACATGGATGTAGATGGGCCTCTGCCGTCCATGACAGAGGAGAGAGAAGAGAGAGAAGAAAACATGAATGACGATGAGGTCCCATCGCTCATGATTGAAGAGAGAGAAGGAGAAAAGAAAACATGGACGACTATGCGCCTCTATCGTCCCTGACAGAGAAGGGAGAGAGAAAGAGAACATGGATGGCGATTGGTTTTTGCCATCCATGACAAAGAAGGGAGAGAGAAAGAGAACATGGATGACGATGGGGTTTCGTTGTCCATGACATAGAAGGGAGAGAGAACGAGAACATGGACGGCGATGGGGTCCACTGTCCATAACAAGAAAGGGGGAGAGAATGGGAACATAGACATCGATGGCGTTCCGCCGTCCATGACAGAAGAAAGGAGACAGGAGAGAGAAAGTAAAAGACATGCATAGCGATAGGCATTGTCGTGCATGACATGGAGACAGGGGAATTTGGACAAAGGCCCCGCCCACCACTCATGTTAAGGCCCCGCTCACTGTGTATGTCCCAAGAGGTGGAGGACATCATTCCTAGTAATAGGCTCCGTTGTGCATGAATAGAGAAGAGAGAGAAAGGAACAAGGAGAAAGAAAGAAAGAAGAGATTAGGAAAGAGAGGCAAAATAAAGGAAGGAAAGAAGAGAGAGAAAGAAAGTGAAGAAAGAAGATTAAGAAAGGGAGAGAAAAGATTAGGAAGGAAAGGGCGGTGATTAAAGAAAGAGCAGAGAAGAAGAAGAAGGGGATGAAAGACACGCACGACAATGGCCCACTACTGTGCATGTTGAGAAAAGAGCGTGAAAGACAGAGGAAGAGTGAGAGATAGAGATGGAGAAGAGGAGAGAGAGACAAAGAGGATGGGAGAGAAAGAGAAAGATAGAGGTAAGAGGAGAGAGAAAGAGAGATGAGGTAAAAATGAGAGGAGAGAGAAAGAGAGATGATATAATATGAGAGGAGAGAGAAAGAGAGACAAGAAAGATGAGAGGAGAGGAAAGAGGGAGAATAGAGGGGGAGAGAGAAAGACAGAGAAGAGAGGAGAAGAGAGAAAGACAGAGAAGAGAGGAGAAGAGAGAAAGAGATACAAGCGAGGAGGAGAGACAAAGTTACATTTACTGAGGAGTACCGGACTTTTTCTTCTCTCTCCTTCCTCTCTCTCCAAGACATGCCACATTCTCAGGACTAAAAGTCTTAAAATTTATTCATGAAATTGAGGATTGAGGGAAGCCCTTTACAATTAAGTTTAGAATGTTTTATAGAATTGGGCCCAGACATGGGTGGATACCCAAAATCTAGCCTAATTGATGATAATTAAAATTTATTTGAATTAAAGAAAAATATAAAATAGGGCAAAATGATGTTTTTGCCCCTAACCAACAATATATAGAATTTTAAAACAGTCCCTGCTTCTGCCTTAGAACGTGCATGATCTTCCATGGATGATCCGGGGTTGCTCCGATATCCATTTTGCTGAAATATGATTGCCATGGATCGTGTTTTTAGGGCATGATCATCTGACTCAAAATTTAGATTAATCTTGAAAACTTCTGATCAATAATGTGCTCATTTCTTGATGTTTTTCCATGATTTATTCATTGTATTGCATTGAACATGCCATCACGATCATGTTACAACAAATGCAGCTCGATTTCATGCTCGAACGAAGATTTCACACTTTTGGGTTTTTGACCGTAATATGGAATCCGACGGTTGAAATTTATAGCAAGTTATCGGCTTCGTGTGTGGAATCCTACCGTTCATCACTCACGATATTTATATTAATGGTATCCTTAGACCTTACTCACGCAATGAAATTAGTTTCGCATTGATCCGATGTGCGAGCGCCTTGATATGGCCGCTCGAGCAACACGTGTCGCTGATGAATTTCTTACAACTTTTACCACGAATCACCTACTTCTCTCTAGATTTTTTCCCTACTCGGGAGTCAACACGGGGCGTGCCAAATTTTGAAATGCTCATCTTGGCGAGACGAACACTCGGGACGAGTGAGATATGGCTCCCGAAAGTAACTACCTAAAATTGTGAAAACAGTCACCATAATGGTGATTTGTTATAGGGAGGGCGCACAGGAATAGTTGTTTGAACACATTTTTCAGCGTCAAGCATCCCAGATGTAAAATAAAGAAGAAGTCGGTTAATAAAGCCCTGATATATAGTGTAATTTTTTACAGTCTCAAAATTGCCCTAGAACAGGTGAAAATGTTCCTAAACACTTCAAAAGGCTACCTGCAAAGTTTAGTCATAATCCGACATGTTTAAGGTAGTGCAGACAAAGAAAAAATTTCGAAAAAATCAACCTTTAACAGACCTCGTAACTAAAAATCTATTTTTGGAGCGTCAAATTGATGTGGAACCACTGACATTGGATCCGGCACGGCTAAAACCCTTAAGGATTAGGTTTCGTATTATTCGGGCGCTCCAAGACAAATTTATGGGTAAAATACTAAAATGGAGTAGGCCACACATTATTCCCGTGCGCCCTCCCTACACCAAACCACCATTAATGGTGACTGTTTTGATAGATTCGGGTAGACTTTCAGGAGCAACATCTCCCTCATTCTGAGTCGGACCGTGTTCGTCTCGGTAAAATGTGTGTTTCGATATGTGGCATGCCCCAGAGGAAAAGCTAAAGAGAAGTTGGTGATTCGTGGTAAAAGGTGCTTGAAATTCAACTGCGACACATCTCACTCGTGCGGCCATATCACGACGCTCGCGCAACAGACCAACACAACACCAATTCCATCATGTGCGTAAGGTATAGGGATTTTCTGGTCTGAACCCTGTACATGATGAAGCCGATAAATTTGTTGGAGATTTCGTTCACCAGATTTTTTATTCCAACCAAAACTCAAGGATTGTAAAATCTTCGTCCGGGTACGAAATCAAGCTGAGTTTGTTGTGACACAATCGTGACGGCATGCTCGGTGCAATTCAGCAAAGAAACCAAAGAAAAACATCAATTCATCCCAATTTTGAGTTGTGTGATCGTGGCCTAAAAAAGGGATCCGTAGTTCGAAGTTGGTATCAAATAGATCGTCATGTCGAGCCCAATAAGAAAGCAATAAATCTTTCGGCCAAATGGATGCTAGAGCAACCCTGAATCAGTCATGGAAGATCACACACGTTTTAGAGCAGTAGCAAGAACTGTTTTGAAATTTCATGTATTGTTCGGCAGGGGTAAAATCATCATTTTCCTCCTATTTTTAGATTTTCCTTTAATTAATTTTTTTTTTTATTTTTGGCATTTAAAATAGATTTTGATTAATCTACCCATGTTTTGGCAAAAGTTTATATCAGGGCTTTAGTCGCCCGAGTCGACACGGGAATCGGGCACCTTGTGTCGATTCTTCCGCAAAACCTGGAATAGCCAAATCCCAGAGGAGAATCAACGATTTTGAATTGTGAATCACCCCTACTAGGTCATAAATCGCGATTCCAGCCTCTTAAAGACGGCACAGGACCGCTTAGTGACGTCACAGGGCGAGTCCTTACCTAAGGACTTTTTGGTAATTTTTTTCAAAATATCATTACAAGTTATCTATTCTCTTCATCGCGCTGGCATTAAGGCTTTTGTAAAGCTATTTATATCTTATTGATTTTCTCCAATTATTCGATGTGGGACTTGCGCTAAGCGATATTATATTGAAAATTTATACAACCAAGGTAATTATTGTATAAAACTCTTCAGCCGCGCGTGAAGGGCTGACGTTGATAGCAACAGAGGTTTTATGTGTGACCTCTCAAGTTCGAATACCAATTGGGACGCTATTGTTCAAAATTCACTTTTTATCTTCATAAATGTTTTCTTAAAAAATAATATCATAAAAAAAAAGAAATAGGTTTTTACTTTTGTCTTAAAAAAAAAACTAAAATTTGTCTTCATAAAAAAGAAAAGAAAAATATAGGTTTTTACTTTTGTCTAAATTTTTTTTTCATAAAATAATATCATAAAAAAATTCGAAAAAAAAAATATCATAAAAAAAAATAAAAGAAGATAGGTTTTTGCTTTTGTCTTAAAAAAAAAACTAAAATTTGTCGTCATAAAAAAAAAAAAACAAGATAGGTTTTTACTTTTTTCTTAAAAAAAATACTAAAATGGAGAAAATAATATGATAAAAGAAATAAAAAAATAAAAAGTAATAGAACAAGAAAAAAAAAAAGATAATATAACATCTTCTTTTTCTTCTTGTCAAAAAAAAAAAGAAGTAATACAACAAATATCATATTTTCTCGTAAAAAATCGCATTTCTTGTCAAAAAAAATAAAATATATTTCTTAATACAGCAAATATTTTTTAATACAAACTAAGAATAACTGATCTAATAATAATTTTTACTTTTTAAAATTTAGGAATATTAATTTTAAGATATGATTCATACACATTTGCAATATTTCTCTGTCTCTATCAATCTCTTCCATTAAAATTATTCTAGAATTTCTAAAAAATTATATTTTTAAAAATTTGAAGTGTTATTTCAAAAATTGATGCACCTTTGAATAATTTATATATTGATAATCAAATATTATATTTATTTATTTTTTTATTTGCATTATAAATCTTCTAATGTATTATTTTTCTTACGGTTGTCAATAATACATTTTAAATTAAATGGTATTCTAAAATATTTTAAATTTGCTATTATTTATATAACAAAAATATAAACCAACAATTTTCGTTGCAATATATAATATTATAGTTAGATAGGTTGTAATAGTTTTGGATTATAGTTAGTTAGGTTGTAAGAATTTGTTTTTTTTTTTTTTGTAGTGGATTAGGTTTTTCCGTCAATTCGAGATTTTAGTGGCCCTTTTTTATTGATTTAATCCATTATTTATTGGAGTCTATGTATGATTATATACTTTATCCATGGTAATTCTATGTTTTTTATTTATGTGATGCAAATTTAATGGTTAACATAAGTTCGTACATGAAAATAACATCCTAATTATTTACAAATTGATTAAAAATGAAAGCTAGTAATGTAATACCCCTATTTTCTTATTGGATTCTTAAAAAATAACATTTATAATGAATTTTTATAATTTTTTTGTATTATTTTTAAGGCTTAATAGGACCGATTCGACCGATTCTCGATCCGGATTGTCGATTCACTGATCCGGATGGATTCTAATAATGTAATACCCGTATTCTCTTATTGGATTCTTAAAAAATAACATTTATAAGATTCCCGATCCGGATCTCCGATTCACCGATTCGGATGGTTTTGAGGTGCCCGATCAGGGGCACCGATCCGGTTTCTAAACCACTGGTTTATATATATCACGTTATATCATTGTACAGGGGGGACCACGGCTTAATAAAATTTCTATTTTTCGTCATTGTTGGGTCACGTTTTGGGAGAGAGAGGAAGGAGAGAAATGTTTGAGTCAGTGCCCCGGAGCTTAACGTAAATCACTTTTACCCACTTCTTTTTCTCTCTCTTCTCTTTCTCTCTTTTTTTCTCTTCTCTTTCTATCCCTTTCTCTCTCTACTCTTTCTCTATGTTTTCTTTCTCTCTCCTCTCTCTTTATTTATCTTCCTCTCTCCTCTTTCACAGACGGCAGAACACCATCGCCATCCATGTTTCATTCTTTCTCCTTCTCTTCTTCTCTCTTTCCTCCCCTTGTGATCTCGTATGACCACGACCCTCCTCTTCCCTCTTCCCTGTAGTCCCTCACGATGACAACTTTCTCCTCTCCCTGCTTCTGGTTCAGCATGACCACAATTTCTCTCTTTTCTTAGTTTTTTATCCCCTTTACGTCCACCTGCTCTCTGTGCACCCTCAGGTCAACTTCCTTCTTCTTTCTCTGGTAGTCCCTCAGGTCCACCTCCCTTCCCCTTTATTTTCTGTGTACCCTCATACCACCCCCCATTGTGTCGCATTCTCTTTTTCCCTCTCATGCTCTGTGGTCTCATGAGCCCACCATTTCCCAAAACTTTCCTTCCCATCGCCGTCTGTGCAACCAACCACGTCACCAGGTCAACCGGACCTGGAGGTTGAGATCAAGGCATCTGACCTGCTTGGCGACTCCACTGGGGACACACTACCCCATCGTTGAATCATTCTTGTTTGACCTTCCTTTCTTTTTATTTCTGCTCACTATACACACATCTGTCTTTGAGGTGGCTTAACCCCTTCATCCGAGTCGGGGGTTTCATAATTCCCACACTCGTGAGTCTTCATCAGGAACAGGTTCTACGAACCTTGTTCCCAACCTTTCTCCTGAGGATCAACCTTGTGTCGCGTTCCCAGGTCATCACCTGCAAAGAGGTGAGAATGGACTTAAAAGTCCCTCTCTCCCAACCTCCTTGCAATGGTGGACCCTCTGCCAATGCACCCTGCATTGGTGGCACACATGCCACCACACACAGCATGCACTCTGCTATGGACAACTCACTTGCCGGTTTCTCAGCTCGAGGCAGCTCGAAGGCTGCCGTTTCCTCTCCCCGCGATTGACTATCCATCTGTCGTTGCCCCTGTGGGTCGCCGCGAGGCTACCCCCATTCTTTATCCCTCCGAGCCCCTGTAATAGGATGCTTGACACTAAGAGGAGGCAGCTCTGAAGCCACGACAACACACACACACGACCACACACACACTCGGGGCAACCCTGAGGTTATCTGGGGACATTGTCAGGGTTTGGGTCTTCATGAACTGAGTCCTGGACCTCTTTTGCATGCACATCGCACCACTCGAGGCAACCCTCAGGTTACTTTGGGACACTGTCATGGTTCGGGTCTTCTTGAACCTAGCCCAGCACACCCCTTGCATATGCACTGCATCGCTCGGGGCATCCTTGTTACTGCATCTGCCTGAGCACACGAAGGGGATCCTCCTAGTACCCCCTCCCAGCACATGTCTGTTCACTCTGTGAGGGATAGCCACACGACCATTCAATCACACACACAGGCTCACAGCATCGGGCCTCTTAAGGCTGGACACGGTGGGCGAGCCCGGGTTGACCCCTAGGTCACTTGAAGTTCTTTTGTAAGGGGTGCACACGCGTCGATCCCCCCACCCTCCCTAAGCACACCTTTGCACTATGCACACATGCACGAATCTAGCACTCCACCCAGTTCCAAGGGCAATCACGTGAATGGGTTGGAAGAATAGTTCACCTTCGCTCGACGACAGTTCTACCTGGCCATGAGGAAGGGGAATCATGGTCGAGCCTGAAAATGGGATCGGTAGACCAAGACATTGAAGGCCTATCTTAGGGGCAAAGGAAAGAAAGTGATTGAAGACTTCCCTTACAATGAGGAAAACCCATTCTCCCCTCTCATTCCCCTTGATGTGGATGATGCTGGAAAAGCATCGCATGCGGTATACACCAGAAAGATTGATCGAGGCATGATGAAGCATGTTATCTATTAAGATCCAAGCTTGACTCTGGGCAATGGCGAGTCTCCAGATGGGGCAAAGAGCCACTCTGACCCCATCAATCCTTAACGAGTTCAGCCATCATATGATCAAACTCCTGAGCTCCTTTCAAGTCGGGGCACCGAGAGCAAAGGCATCTTTGAGAAGACTGAACTCCGGACAACTTATGTCCTCGAACCAGTTTGCCCTAGACTCCAATTAACTCTAGAAGTACTGTTGTGGGGTAGTCCCGATGTCACAAATGAGATAGAAGTCAAACCCACCGAGGGCGTTGTCCATGATCCCTTGGTGGTAGAAAGTTTGAACTATGAAAGGACCTGTCTTTTTTCCATGATGTACGATAATGATCCACCAGCTACTCCCAAGGTCAACCTCGACATCCCAGCTTCCCAAGATGAAACTGAAAAGAGAACTGATACTATTGAGCTACTTTAAAGAGCTGAAAAGCTCACTGTTGAGAACGATCTCATAAAAAAGAATGGGACTTTGCCATCGTTCACCCTTTCCTAGCCTTCATCGGGATTCATCCTAGAATCTCAAATAAGTGATGGATTCCTGCCCCCTCTGGGTGGTTCTAAGGATGTGGCCTTCCTTAGTCTCGCTCAACCAGATATTCTTACCGTTGATGAGAGTTTGTTACTCTCATTCGAGAAAAGCCTCTCCCCAGTACTAGATGGGATAAGCCACACTCTCCCTGTTGGCAGCCCCACTAAAATGGCTCATCCATGCGCTAAAGCCATCATGATTCCTCGCAAAGCCAGCTGCATGCTTCCCCCATGTCATGCGTGTTGCATGTGCGCTCTCGACAAAAATAATATGGCCTCGTCCAAAGAGGGTTTCACATTCTCGTTTGGTGATGAAGAGCTCAATTCTGATTGGGCGACATCCCTCGTCCTCATGCATCCAATGACTCCAACCTATGATGAGATCTCGTCACTCTCATTCGAGGAAAATCATTTCATGATAGAGGATGAGATGGACATCATTCCATTCGTTGACCACCCCAATGAAATCACACCTCCAGATCCTAAAAACACCATGATTCTTTGAGGGGGCTGACTATGTACGGCCTCCATGTCTTGATTACGTCATGAATCCTTATGAGGCTGATCATGTGTTCGCCCTGTGTCTCGAAAAATTCTCCCCCAGTGATGATCAAGTGACCTCACTATCTAGTGAGAGTTTCAGATTCTCAATAGTTGTCGAGGATACTTAAGCCTCGAAAGATGAAGAGAACCTGAAGAAAGGCTCAATGACCTTCATTAATAATGTTGTCAAAGTAGCGGCAGTTGAGCCTATGGTCGAGAACTCCATTGAGCAAGAGGCATGTGGTGAAAAAACTTTATTAGAGTGTATTGCCCCGAACGAATAAGAAGCTTTCGAAGAAATCGAAACTTTTGAGGTGTGGACTGCAGCTTCTTTCTCGATCTTAGGTTCATTTTCCCCATGCTGGATGGTACTTCCAAGATCTGCACCATATGGGAGGCCTCTTTGGAAGAGTAGCTTGAAGATGGTTGATTTTGGCTTGAGCTGCCAGGGCATCAGCGACAGTAGAGAATCCAGCGGCCTAGGCCACCATCTTTCTTAGGTGCTTCCGTTGCGACCTACTGATGTTTGTACCTTCGAGCTATCTATTTAGAGTGTTGAAGTTACCCAGCTGCACCAATGGAATAAATAGCAGAGGAGGGAGGAGAAGAAGAGTTTGAATGTTCTGGGTAGCTTTTTATGTCGTCACCAGAATTGGACATGTGCAGGGCGTATTTTAGGTCTTGCCCCAGCTTTGACCGTTGGGGGATGCTTTTAGCATCATCACTCGCATTGGACAGATCCCGAGCTATTGGTGACTTAAGGACGTTTGCCTGATTAGATGACGGGATAAGGCAGGTTGCACCCGGGATGAAGTCTTGTAAGGTTGGCAGTGGAGGAAGGGGCTTGAGGAATTCTTCCTCAACTAGTGGCAGACGGATGTGGTTTCTTCGACGAGCTGACCTGGGTGCTCGTCTCCTTCTGGATTCCTGAGGAGGTGTTTGATCTGCTCTATCGGGTTGATGAGTATTCCTAGCTTGGTGGACTTCCTCATGCCTTAGGGATTTGAGCCTACTTTGCCCATGGTAGACTTCCCAGGGCTAAGAAGTCGAGGGTTCTGAAGGGACCAGTGTATGCTCATAGGGGACCTGTAGCATGGTTTCCTACTAAATGGGAGCGATGTCTTGGAAGCGTTCTGAGAGGATGACACAAACAATGTGGCCTTTATGTACCTTCTCAGCAACTACAGCTTCGAACCTAGAGCATTCTTTCAGCTCGTGATACTTGGTGATATCGGCACCATAGGTTTTCTGTTCCTTGAACAAGACGCCTCGACTGCCTGGTAGGCTTGGGAGTGAGGAGACCCTGTTGGACCATCGTCTTGAAGAAGGCCTGTAGAGGTTCTAGCTCAGCCTTTCCCTGAGCTGGTGTCTGGAATTCTTCTTGCACTGGTGTATAGACATCGCCATCTGTGATAGGTAGAGGGCGCGAGAGAAACCAGCAGACAACGACAGGTATTGCCACACCCTTCGCGGGCAGCGATGGGCATCGTCGTATGTGATATGCACGCAGCAGGGTGATACCCTTATGGGCGACAATAGCCATCGTCGTCTGTGCTTCACGCGGAGAGGCAGAGATGAATGAAGAGGAAGAGAAGGCAACTCGCACATGGCGCTGCCATCGTCATGCATGACTTGTGAAGCCATAGCAGGGGGAAAGAGGGAAAGAGGCATGCACGACACTGTCACTGCTATGCATGGCCTCCTAGGGAAGCTCAGACAAAGAAGAAGAAGAAGAAAGAAAAGAAGAGAGAGAAGAAGAAAGGGAAGAAGAAAAGAAATGAAAAGAGAGAAAGATTTACCTTGAGCCTAGGGGCACCGATCCAAAAGTTTCTCTCTCCTTTCTTTCTCTCTTCAAACGTGAACCAATAATGAGAAGAAAGAAAAATCTTATTAAGCAAAGTTCTCCTTAACGAATAAATGACGGGTCTGCGTACAATGGTAGTACGTGGTATATATAGAGTTATGCCCAAAAATGGGTGGATTGATCAAAATTAAGATTTAACTTAATTAAGACAAATAGGAAAATAGGGTGAAAAATGATAGATTTGCCCCTTCCTAACAATTTGCGAAATTTCAAAACAGTCCATGTGCTACCCTAGAACGTTCGTTTTCATGGATGATCCGGGGTTGTTTTGATGCCCGTTTGATCGAAAGATGATTGTTTTCTTGTAGGGCTCTACATGAAAATCGATTTCATACCAACTTTAAGCCATGGATCGTGTTTTTAGGTACGATCATGCGACTTGAAATTTGGATGAATCTTGAAACTTCATATCGATAGTGTGCTCATTCCTTGAAGTTTTTTTTGTGATTTCTTCACTGGATCACACTGAGCATGCTGTCATAATCACGTGGCAACAAACACAGCTCAATTCCATGTTCGGACTAAGATTTTGCAACTTTGGAGTTTTGGCCGGAATTTGGACTTCCTATGCCAGAATTTACAGTCACTTCAGCGGCTTCTTGTGGGGAATCTTACCGTTCATCATGTACGGGGTTTGGACTGAAGATAGCCCTAGATGGTACACATGTGTTGCAACTAGTTTCACATTAATCGGACTCGTGCATAGTGTGATTTGGCTGCTCGAGAGAGGTACGACGCTGATGATTTTCTTGCAACTTTCTTCACGGGTCAACAACTTCTCTCTGAATTTTCTTCGCACTCGGACATCATTACGGGGAGTGTCACGTATCAAAATGCTCATCTTAATGATACGAACACACTCACATAATTTGAGCATGATCCGACTTGGACAGAGTAAGATATAGGTTTCGTAAGTCACTATTCGTGATTGTCCCTTTAATGGAGTTAAGTTGCTGGGTGGCCGCATGAGAATGGCGTGCGGCTCCTCCTGTTTTGCTCTTTCACCTATAACGTCTTCTTGGAATGTCCATTTAAGCTGAAACAGCTTTGGTTTCGATTCGAGGTGCATTGGTCTTGAGTTCATCATAAGTCTTGGTCTCAGAGACAAACTCCTTTAAATTCTTTGAAGTGATGCGCATGATCTCCAATTGGCTTTAGAGATTATGAACCTCGTTTCTTAGCTTTGCCATGGGGTCTTTTTTCTGAGAGCTAGAGGGATGACTCTTGTCTGCTTGTACATCTTCAACAACCCTCGAGAAGTGTACGATTCTCTTTTGGCTGCTGATGCTCCCCTCGTTCAAGGAGGCCGAAAATTGGAGCACCTTCCTTGGTGGTTGGTATGCCAGTTATGCTTCTAAAAGAGAGATGGGGACATGCAGGACCTTTTGCTGGTCCGATGTATAGGTTACCCTTAGGCTGAAAGGTCTACCTCTAGGGCTTCCTCAAGCTCAGGGGTTGCTTCTAGCTTGCCATTTTGTTCTGGTGAGCTACAAGTAGAGGGGGAGCCTTTGTCTTTGGGAAAGGATGCCATGACCTCGGAGAGGTGGAAAGGTATTGTAACAATCCTAAACTTTAAAAAAAAAAAAAAAAAAAAAAAAAAAAAAAAAGAAGAAAATAAACTTTTAATACATGATGATTCGTTTGAACATGATGGTCCTTAGGGACCATCTCTACTTTTCAAAGCTTTTTGTTTAAAAGCTTTGTTGCTTCTTTGCGCTTGCCACGTCCACTAAAGGACGTGGGCTTTAGTCGTCTAAAGCGTAACCTAACGCTCACACCTGTAACGTAATAAAAGAATAAAATAATATATTAGTAGAATTTAAATTCAGAGAGATGAGGACTCCTACCTTAGAAAACTTATGAGATTTTTCTCTCTGGTCGAAACACAGTGAACTCCTCTCTCTAGCCGAATTTTTATCGGAAGCTCCTTCTCAAGTATTTGTGGGTAAGTGACATCGTCTTCCTGAAAAATAGTCTATTTTTAATAAATAGTGATATTTCCGTCTAGGATCTTTATTTTATCAGTTTTGTGTGCAAGTGACCTCATTGTCTCGAAAAATAATCCATTCTTTTTAAAAATAAAATGAAATAATTATTTCTACTTATTATCATGAATTTTAGGCATGATAAATTTTATGCGCACGTGACCTCATTATCTTGAAAAATAATATTTTTAGTAAAATTGTGATATTTTATCTATGTTAGAAATTTTGAATGCTGTAAATTAGAAAAATAAATTTATTTATTTTTCCTGTCTATTGTTAGAAATAAATGTGATATTTTTGCTTTTAGTAAAATTGTGATATTTCTTTCTACTATTTTGAATATTTAGACAATGTAAAATTCATGTGCAAATGACTGCCTTATTATTTAAAAATTGACATTTTTGCAATTGATTATAGTATTGTTGTGAAATGTTTATTTGTGGATTGATATCCCATAAATTGTGGTAATTTCGTATTCTTGAATTTCTATAAGAGTTTTTCTATACATATTAAATTGGCAAGTATGCTAGAATGCCTTTACAAACTGCTACCTTTCTAAATTTGAGCCCAAAATATTTGATTGGTTATTTTTGAAATGTTATAGAGAGTGACTGTTATTAATGGTTTAAGTGAAATTCATATTAATGATTTCAGTGATATGTTGAGTACATGATATTGCTGCTTTCGAATGTTTAAAGAGATTTAGAAATAATTTAAGTATGCAAGTGGACTCATCCGGTTCGCCGGTGAGGTATAAGTGGACCTATCTGGCACGCCGGTAGGGATTAAGTGGACTCATCCGGTACACCTGTGAGGTATAAGTGGACCTGCATGGATTAAGTGGACCTATCTGGGACGTCGATAGGGATTAAGTGGACCCATCAAGACGCTGATGGGGTATATAGGTGACCTACTTGGGACGCCAGTAGGGTATTTTGTGAAATCCTTTGAATTATGTACTGCCGTTAAAAGTGTTATAAGCATTTCAATTACTCGGATTATACTTAATTATGCATTTATTGAAAGTGAAACTGTTGATGCATTTCTGTTAATAGATCTCATTTTGGAAAATATTGATATCTTTCAATCATGATTATTTTTAGAATTATGATGATCACTTACTGAGTAGCCAAACTCATCAAACTATGGTAAACATTTTTTAGGATAACTACGGATTCATTTTGAGTGCTAGTCAAGATCAACCTTGGAAGATACTGTTGTTGTGCTAGCTTTCTTTATTTATTATGTAAGACCTCGCCACTGTAAATTTGTCCTATCAATAGATGTATATATGTTTTGTCCGTCACATCTCAGGAATAATAGTACTGTAAATTCTTGGGGTGTGACAGGTATGCTTGGGTGGATAGGGGTCAAAGCGAGGGTCTTGCCCTGTCTCTCCTCCTCTTTGAACATTTCCGTGATCATTCACCCTAGATCCTCAACATCATCATGAGACAATGGTCCTGTCTCTCTCACAGGCTTCTAATCATCATCCCTTGACTTTTTTGACAATGGAAGTTATGTGAAATAGTACTTAGCGTCAACATAGTGCGTCTCAGCTACGGGGAACGATCTTTTATCAGTGTAGACCGTATGTTGTCTTCCATCTCGACAGTACTTGAAGCATTGGTAGAGTGTGGAAGCAACCACCCCTTGGTTGTGAAGCCAAGGACGACAAAGCAGGATGTTGTAGGAACTATCGATGTCGATTACATGAAATTGAGCCTAATCGTTGAGATCACCGATCTTGCGACGAAGGCGCACTGTGTCGGCTGACTTTTCTCATGACTTGTTAAACCCTTGCACAATGATGTGAGTAGGAGTGAGGTCATCAGACCCTAATCCTAATCAGGTGGGGATCCTTCTTGGGATCAGGTTGACTGTTGACCCTCCATCTAGCATGATTTGATTCAGAGGGTAGGTGTGAAGTTCACCATTCACGAAGAGGGAGCGACTGTGGAATTTGCCTCCCAACTGATGGTCGTCTTCAAAAAAAGAGATTTTCAAGTACCCACTCAGGATGGCTGGGTCAACCTCAATAGGTTCCACTTCAGTCTTGTACACCTCTGGGTTAGAAAGAGCATGAACAAGAGCCATACGGTAATCCCTAGACAGCAGGAGGGCATCATAACTACTTAGAAGGGCTGAAAGCTTTCTGAAGTTTCAATTGCCTCATATTTCACTTTATCCACATTAATCTTCTGTGTTCCTGATCCTGTCTGTGGTGTGGGTGGTAGGGTAAGCTTAGGAACAGGCTTTGGCTGGGTTTTGGTTTGCGACACCGGCTGATTTTGTTGTTCAGCCAATGCGGTTTGGGTTGATGAGGAAGTAATCGGAGATCGTATTAGATATGTAAGGGTTTGAGGTTGAGGTTTAGGGGAAAGCAAAGAATCAAGAAACTTGAAGGCCTTGGGCTTTTGAGTTGAAGGCTGTAGCTTCTTTATTGATCTTTGACCCATTTGCCCTGTGCTATCTGGTACTTCCAAGATCTGCACCATGTGGGAGGCTTCTTTGGAACAGTAGCCTGAAGATGACTTGGTTTTTGCTCATGTTGACATGGCGTTAGTGGCCGTCAAGGATCCAGTCGCTTGAGCCAGCATCTCTCTGAGGCGCTCTTGTTGTGGCTGGGTGAGGCTAGTGTCTCCGAACTCTTTGTTTAGAGTGTCGAAGTCTGGACACTGTCAAGCTGCACCTGTGCAGAAAATAGAAGAGGAGGGAGTAGAAGAAAAGTTAAAACGTTCCAGGCAGCATTTTAAGTCGTCGTCGTAATTGGACATGTCCGGGGGATATTTTAGGTCTTACCCCGGGTTTGACTGTCGTGGGGTGCTTTTAGCATCGTCACCCATATTGGGGGAACCCTGAGTTATTGGTTTTTTTGGGATGTCCTCCTAATTAGACGAAAGGGCAAGGCGAGCTGTGCCTGGGATAACGTCTTGCAAGGTCGGCAGTGGAGGAAGGGGCCTGACGAATTCCTCCTCCACTGGTGGCGGAGGAGGACGATTCCTTCGACGGGTCGACCTAGGTGCCTGCCATCTCCTTTAGGAATCTTGAGGGGGTGTCTTGACCACCCTATCAGGCTGGTGAGTAGCCCTTGCTTGGTAGACTACCTCACGTTTCAAGGATTTGAGCCTACTTCGTCCATAGTAGACGTTTCAGGGTTGAGAAGTCGAAGGCTCTCAAGGGTCTAGTGTTTACTCAAGCGGGGCTGATAGTGTGGCTTCGTTTGGAATGGGAACGATAGCCTGGACGAGTTTCGGGAGAACCGCACAAACGATGTGGCCCTATTGGATATTCTCTCCGACTATAGCTTCAAACCCAAAGCATTCATTGAGTTCGTGGCCCCATATTTGGTGATATGGGCACCAAAGCATTTTTGTGCTCTGGGCAAGATGTCGCGGCTGCCTGGCGAGCTTGGACATGACAAGGCTTTGATGTGGCATTGCCTCAAGGAGGGCCTGCAAATGATCTTGCTCAGTATTTTGCTGGGCGTGAGCAAGGAGGCTTTCTTGCATGGGCAGCAGAGGGACTTGAGGGTGTCCTTCCTTGTTGCCTTGAACTTCTTGGCACTGTTGCATCTTCTCTGCCAAGAGCTTGTGGAAGCTAATGCACAAGCTGATGCCATGGCCTCATATCTGGTGATATGCGCATCAGAGGTTCTCAGTTCCTAGAGACAGGAACTTGCGCTGCCTTGCCGGCTTGAGAGTGACAAGCCTTTCTTTGAGCATTATGGAGAAAAAAGCACGAAGGATAGAGGGTGCCCCATCGTCTTCTTGGATCGTGACTATGTGAGACCTCAGTTGCCCCGAATGCTTTCTTCAACTCTTCGAGCTTTATCTGACCCTTGTTGATAAGGGCTTCGATCATGTCGTTAAGCTTATAGCAGTCGTAAGTGGGGTGGCGTACCCTCCTGTGACTTGCGCAGTACTTCTCATATGCCTTTTGCCCATCCGATTCTACTGTATTAGCGTCTGGCAATTGTATCATTTTCTGTTTTAGCAGCAATCAAAGTAGTGCAAGCGTTCACTCTGTGTCGAAGGAGTAAACGTCATTCTGGTGCTGGGCCCAATAGTTGTTTCGCTTAGAAGGTGGGACACTGTTGTAGGACTGTTACTTGTCCCCCGACCGAAGACACCTGTGCCTTGGAAAGGTCCAGGGTTTGAGGAACCGAGCCTTTGGTATCAGCCACGTGATGGCCACACTAATTACTGGCTTTTGGCTGCCCCGACTGTTGAAGCGAGAGTTTGAGCTGGCAGGTTGCCGACGCGGGTTGCCATGATGCCTGAATAATCCCTCAATACGAACTGCCATGAATATGAGCTCGGACATGGAGGGTGGATTTGATGCCTAGACATGTAGGGTGATCTCGGGAAGCATGTTCTATATGCAGGTCTAGACCGCTTCCTTCTCAGTCATGAGAGTGGCATGGAAGGTTGCCAACTCTCTCCAACAGGTGATGAACTTGTCAACCGACTCACCAGAATCATGCATCAGGCTGAGGAGTTCTATGGTCTCCATGTTCCTTTGGACTTCATAGAAACGTTGATAGAACAATTGCTCCATCTCTTTCCATGTGTGTACCAAGTTGGGAGGCAGCTGAGCATACCACTGAAAGGTTGGCCCTTCAAGGGTTTCGACAAACTGGCAAAGGAGGAGTCATCCGTCAATTGTCGTCTCTTGACAAGCTGCCAAAAAGTGAGTAGTATGCTGGTGCAGAGACGTAGTACCATTGAAGAGGGGGAACTTCCTCTTCTAATAGTTCGAAGGGAAGGGTACTTGGTCTATGTACGAAGGGTAGGAATTTTAATAAAGCGGCGTCTCCTACATTCTTGGGACCTCGTTCTTGACGCTATGGGCCACCATAGCATCTATGTCGACTTGGGAGACCCCACAGGACATAGAACTATCTTGGGAGGCTATTGGTGGAGTTAGCCTGGGAACTGTGTCCTCACCAGTCAGGGAATCGACCTAGAGGCCTCTGGGAGTTCCATATTTCCAAGGATGGCCTGCATCATTTCCTTAAACTTGTTCATTCACTCTTCCTGAGCATTGTCCGGGTCATTGATCACCATGATGTTGACCGTCTCTTATGGGAGGTCAAGGCCTAGAGGGATAGTGGACTGTCGAGATCGACGAGTGGTGCATGGCAAGTAGGTTTGGAGGGGTTCGGCCTGCCCCAACTGGACTGGAGCCTTGTACGCTAATCTTGTTAGGACCGTAGTTTTTGAGTAGTGATGACTCAGCAATACTCTTGAACTCCCTCAGGCTCTGTAGTTTGGAGAGGGAAAAGGGGGTTACGAGGCTGGAGGTCATCAAAGGTGGCGACCTCGACTGCCTTGGAGGCTTCTTTGGTCAAGATCTGAAGACCTCTTTCCTACTTAACCCTGAGATGGCTGTGGACTTCACTCTAGAACCAAGCTTAAGATCTGGACAGCCCCGCCATCTTCGAACACGTAAGGGCCATGTCTATGAGTTGGAGCAGCAAGTGGGATCCGAGGATGAAAGGCAGCCTGATTCTTTGCCTTGAAGGCTGGAGGCCTCTGTCCGACATCAGGTTATTGCCCCAAGTTCCTTTGTGGGGCCCATGTGCACGATTGACCTGAGGCTAAGTCAAGATGATACTCTTAAGGAAGACCTTTGAGTACCAGAGGAAGGAGCTGGTTCACGAATTCATCTGAGTTGAGGTCTGGAAGGAACCTACCATGATGGTGCAGGTGCACCTTTAGAGTTAGTCGTCCGGGTGACTTGGGGGTTGACCCGGGCTCGGTCAGTGAGTCCCACCGGAGGAGGTTGAGACCCACGAGCTTTTGTCTTTGAGTGGTGAGGAAGAAGCCCATCTCTCACAGGGTGAAGCTGTGTGTGCTGGGAGGGAAGACGAAGTGGTCGACCCTCATGTGCTCCAGGTGATGTAGAGCTAGCACTGCCTCGGACTATGGAAAGTAAATGCACGGCGCATGCAAGGTTTCGCCCGAGAAGGCCTAGCCCTGGATGCGAGCTCAAGGCAACGTGAGGGTGGCCCCGAGGTGCGGCTCGAGTGGATTGACCTTGAGCCCTTGAGTGTGTGCGAGGGGTGAAGATCTCAAGACCTCTACCTCTATGTGCCGACTCTCCAAGTGTGGAGATTCGGGTTGGTAAAGGAGCATAAGGGGTTGCCTTTCGAAGAACCTAAGCAGCGACGACAACTTGCTCGCCTTTCGTGAGAGTGATAGGGGCAGCCTTCCTGCATGTCTCAACAATATGACTGCCAGTAGCAGGTGCGTGGTAGCAGGTGTGCTACCCATCCAAGGGGCCTTGGTGGAGAGTCCACTAGGGCGAGAAAGAGGGGAGGCAGGGACCTTTAAGTCCCCTCTCACACCAATCCAGGTGAGAACCTGGGAGCCGGACCGTAGTCCTGACTCAGAAGGAGAATAGGGAAGGAAGCTTGAGAAGTTCACTTCCCCAAGACAGTCATGAGTGCGGGGATAAGGAAGTCCCCGACTCGGATGAATGCGTTGAACAACCTAGGTGACATAAAAGTAAAAGAGGATATTTGTCAAACAAGAGTGAGCCGAATAAGGGGTAGTAAGTCCCCAATGGAGTTGCTAAGCTAGTTAGGTCCCTCAATCTCACCTTCCGAGTCTATGTGATTTGGCGGCACGTATCCTGGGTTTCTGAAGAACCCGAGATTCGATATCGCTCTCTCGAAACCTTGCTCGAGAGCAAGGGCAGGTATACCAACCGATGAGAGAGTAATTAAAGTTATGTTTTGGACTTTCTAAGGCTAGCTCATGTGGGTTCCCTCTTAGATCATGAAGAAAGCCCTTCAACTATTTTAACTAGTTCGGAATCGCCTTCCTTGACCTCAATCCTCACAACACTTCTACTGTTAATTTTCAAGACAAGTGGGTCAAAGAGACCCACCCTTGTCTTAGGGCACTGGACGTTCGCACGAGATAGAAAAGAGAAGAAAACTCGACGAAGAGGTGGGACTTGAATTGCATCAGAGAAGTCATTGACTCAGAATGGTAGAAATACGGGCATGGTTCTTAAAACAAGCACAACAGCAATATTACTTGAAATTGAGACCGACATGGCAGTGCTAGACTAAGTCTACCCTCAATCAGGCGAGAAGAGAATGAGAATGAAAAAAAGAGATGAGACAGTAGAGAGATGAGGTCCCGACGGTGCTAGGAGTTACCTCACGACCATGGAGTAGTAGTGTCGTGGTCCTTGGGCGACGCTCGACACTACTGCTCATGGCTAGAGAGTGAGGAATGATCTACAAATGGTGTTAGGCATCGCCATTGGCAACATAAGAAAAAAACACGCTCCCGTGCGGATGGCGATAGTTTCTGATGAAGCGTGCGATGATTGTTCATTCGTGAAGCACGCAGGAATGGGCATGGGATGCAGGAAGGACAACAATGGATGTAGGAAGGACGACAATGAATGCCGAACACTCAAAGGAAGCATGCTGATGGCGGTAGCATTGCTGAGGCCTATAGCGGTCGGCAATGGGTCTCGCCGTCTGCTATAGATGCACAACATGAAAGGACCCCTGCGAGCAGCAACAGGTTTCACCATCTGGGTTCTTCACTAAGACGTCCAAGCTACGTATGTGGATACCGATGGACAGCGCCGTCTATAGGCCCCAACTAGACGAAAGAGATAGAAGAAACGAGGGAGAAGTAGGTTCGCACATGGCGCTGCCATCGCCATGCGCTACCTGTGTGACCTCAGGGGAGCCTGCGCGGCACTGCCACTGCCGTGATTGACCCCTGCAAGGAGCTCAGGCGGGAAGAAGGAGAAGAGAGGAAAGAAGAGTGAGAGAAGAAGAAAAAGAAAAGAAGAGAGAGAAGATTTACCTTGAACCTGGGGGTACCGATCAATAGTTTATCTCACCTCAACTATCTCTCAAACGTGACCCCATAATGAGAAGAAAGAGAAACTTGTATAAAGTAAAAACTTTCTCTCGTTTGTGAAAGGTTCAGTCCTTGATGCGTATACTGTTGGTACGTATATATAGAATTTGCTCTAAACATGAGTGGATGATCAAAAGTAACCCTAATTATTAGAAATTATGATTAAAGTGTATTAAAAGAAATTAAAAAATTGGGTGCAAAATGAAATATTTTCCCCTTCCTAACAATTCGTGGAATTTCAAAACAGTCCTTGTGTTGCCCTAGAACTTGCGTGACCTTACATGGCTGATCTGGGATCCTTTTGATCCTTTTCTTGTAGGGATTGGCATGGTGATTATTTTGATACCAACTATGAGCCATGGATCGTGTTTTTAGTGCATGATCATGTGACTTCAAACTTGAATGGATCTTCAAACTTCGAACAATAGTGTACTCGTTCCTTGATATTTTTCAGTGATTTCTTTGTTGAATTGCATTGCGCATGTTGTTACGGTCGTGGGGCAACAAACGCAGCTCGATTCTATTCCCCAACAAACATTTTGCAACTTTGGAATTTGACCGAAATTTGGAACTCTGGCAACAGAGGTTGCAGTCGCTTCATCGGCTTAGTGTGCAAAATTCGACCATTCATCACGTACGGGGTTCCGATCAGAGGTAACCTAAGACGTTACACACGAGGGAATTGATCTCACGTCAATCGGGCTCGTGAGCAACGTGATTTGGATGCTTGAGCAAGGCACGATGCTGCTTAATTTCCTGCACTTTCTTCACCGATCATCATCTTCTCTCGAGCTTTTCTTTGCGCTTGAGTGTCGTCACGAGGCGTGACACATATCAAATCGCTTAACCTGACTACATGAACATGCGCACCAAATTTGTGCGAGATCCGACTTGGGACGGGTGAGATATAAGCATCGAAGCTCACTAGTCGTGACTGTCCCTTCCATGGCGTGGAGTTGTAGGGTGGCCGCTCCGGAATAGCGTGCGACCCTTCTTGTTTCACTCTTTTGCCTATAACATCTTCTTAGAGAGTCCGTTTGGGGTGAAATTTGGCCTCTAGAGGTTTTCAACCTTGTTGGGTTCAATGGTAGTTGTCAGACAACAATTTGAGACACCGAAAATGTAGCTCTAGTTATAGGGGTCTTTTTGAGGTCCTAGAGGGCGATTTTGATGGAACTATTTCTGAGTCTGCACTGCCTTAGACATGTCGGAATGTGATGAAATTTGGTAGGAGACTTTCGTGACACCTCATGAAGATTTTGGCTGATTCCAGGGCTATTTTGAGACTGCCATAATTTGCGTTGTTTCCTAGGCTTTATTGAGTGGGGGCCCCATGTTGATGAAAAATACCTTTCAACAAGGAAGTCTCTTTACAATTAGGTTCAGCATGTATTTATAGAAATGGGCCCAAACATGCGTGGATGCCAAAAAAAAAACTTAATTGATGATAATTATATTTTAATTGAATTAAAATAAATTCTTAAAATGGGTGTAAAAGGACTATTTTGCCTCTGCCTAACAATTCATGGAATACCACAACAGTCCCTACTGCTGCCCTAGAACATACATGATCTTCCATGGATGATCCGGGGTTGCTCTGGTGCCCGTTTATCTGAAAGATGATTGTTTTCTTGTAGGGCTCGACATGTGATCAATTTGTTACCAACATCAAGCCATGGATCGTGTTATTAAGCCACGATCATGCGATATGAAATTTGGATGAATGTTGAAAACTTTGGATAGATAGTGTGCTTCTTTCTTGATGTTTTTCCATGATTTCTTTGCTGGATCACATGAGCATGCCGTCACAATCACGTGGCAATAAACGCAGTTCGAATTTAGTGCCCGAACAAAGGTTCCGCATCTTTGGAGTTTTTGTCGGAATTTAGAATTTCGGCACTGGAATTTACCGTCAATTTATTGGCTTCATGTGTGAAATTCGACCGTTCATCATGCACAGGGCTCCGATCAGAGATAGCCCTAGACCTTACACACACGATGAAACTGGTCTCGTATCAATCTGATGTGCAAGTGCGGTGATTTAACCGCTCGAGCGAGGAGTGTCGCTACTGATCGGTAACTTTCTTCACAGATGGGAAACTTCTCTCTAGCTTTTCTCCTTGTTTGGGTGTCATAATGGGGCGTGCCACATATCAAAATGCTAGTCTTGACGAGACGAACACGCCACAAAATTTGAGTGTGATTCGACTAAGGACAAGTGACATATGGCCCTCGAAAGTCACTGCCCGAGATTGTAAAAACAATCATCTTTAATGGTGATTTGGTGCAGAGGGGCCATACGGGATAGTGTGCGGCCTACCCCTTTTTGGTATTTTACCCCTAACATTGTCTTAGAGTGCCCGATTAAGCTGAAACTTGACCCATAGGGGTTTTCGACCTTGTTGGATCCAATGGCCATGGTTCTATAGCAATTTGACGCATAGGAAATAGGGCTCTTGTTACGTCATCCATTTCAGGGTTCTAGAGACTAATTTTTTCAAATTTTGTTCTTTGTCTACAGTACCTTAGACATGTCTAATTGCGATGAGACTTGGCAAGTGCCTTTTTAAAGTGTTTAGAAAGATTTCCACCCGTTTGGGGAAATTCGGGGACTATCGATAATTCCATTGTATGTCGAGGCTTTATTGACCGACTTCTCATGTTATTCCGCATTAGGGACCAAGGTGTTGAAAAATGTCTTCAAACAGACTGTTGGTAGACTTGGAATGAAGCAGCTAGTAAATCTCAAAAAAAAATTGAAGATTAGTAGGTAGTTCCTTTCCCCCTGGATGATCGAGTTTGGAGGCATGAACTCATCATACATTGCTTCGTTCAGCGGAGGGCAGCCATTGAAACCAAGCTCTAATAAGGAGATTCTTTCCTCCCTGTTCCCAAGGATCCATGTGTTGTTAACATGACTCCATGTCTCTAGCAGTCCTTAGCAATATTGGAGAACCGATCATAATAGCCGGCTGAGCACTGAATCGCTACTAGCAGAGAAGCACGCTCAAGAATTCTTGTAAGCACGGCGAGGGAGAGTGAGATAGAGGCCTAATTCCATTTATAGTAGCGTCGATTGTATAAGGAATATGCAGCGCCGATGGTGTAAGGAAGACATAGCACCGGCAGTGTAAGGAAGACGCAGCATCGACTGTGCATGAAAGGCATAACACGAGCTGTGTAAAGAGACCCATCACTGTTTGACAACTCAAGACATAGCGCCACCTGAGTAAAAGAGACAAAGAAGAGCATTACAATGAGTGCGAGAGGCAGTGCCGGTTTTGTAAGTGACCATCACCGGCTGTGTAAGTGAGCATCGCTGGCTGTGTATGGGAGCATCGTCGTGTGTGTTTGGTCAAATCATACATATATCACTAATCAGCGCCACTCCGTAAGGGTCAGAGCCACATGCGATTGCGTCAGCAGCAGGTTTTCCCGGCCACCCTCTCCTTTTTAAACCTTTTCCTCAACTGGGCAGCACCGTCTGTCCCATTTTCTAACCTTTTTCTCTCTCTTTTGAAGTTCACTGTTGCTGCTTGAAGACAACCCACTAGTGGAGCAAAGGGTAAAGCTCGTGAAAGCAGTGGGTGGGGATTTGAGATACCATGGGAGTCAAGGTAAGTGGGTTTAGCTTCTTTGCATCCATGGTTTATGTAAAGAACAAGTATTTAGAATGGGTAAGATGATAAAAAGAAAAGTGTGATGCATGACTGGGGTAACGTGGGGTTGAAGTTTCAGAGTTACGCTTTTAAATTCCATGATTGTTTTTGCCATATATATGATCCTTTTATGTATGGAAACTCATGAAATTGCTCAAGGTGAGACTCCATATCATGAACAAGGTTCCAAGCCCAATATTTAGCTTGGCCAAAAAATATTAAGTGTTCTTTAAGAGCATGTTAACTTGAGAATAAGAATTTCCAGAACTGTGATTGTTTTTTTATCAAAATGTTCGATGCCCAAATAGCATCCAAAGGGGACCAATCGGCTCCAATTGAAAGACTTATATGACCACAAGTTTACTTTTTATTCCATGATAAAATTGTGCATGGATTAAAAGATATGGCCTAAAATGTCGAGGCACTACAAGGCTCACAGTTGCTGCTAATTTCAGCAACTGTGGCCCTCTTTGGGCAGTGCTTTTGACCCAACAAATGGTGTCCAAAAACATTCAAGTTTCCACCATTGGCAAGTTACGTGAATCTACTCAAAGTAGCATGTTTTGTTGTTTTTGAAATTCCCCACGGATTTTGAATTATGCCCCGAAATTCGTGAACATGGCATCACACAATGTTGCTGGGAAGATTTCCAGCAACTAATGCTCACCTTGTGCTAAGTTATAGACCCATCAAATGACATCCAAATTCTTTCAAATTACTATCTTTGTATTGATCTAGGGGTAAGCTTAAAGTTTCATGTTTGAGGCATTCTGAAACTCCCCTTAGATAGGGTGCTATGCCCTCGTAAGAAGAGCATGACACTGTTACATGTTACTGCA
Organism: Amborella trichopoda; assembly: GCF_054954075.1. Classification (NCBI taxonomy): domain Eukaryota; kingdom Viridiplantae; phylum Streptophyta; class Magnoliopsida; order Amborellales; family Amborellaceae; genus Amborella; species Amborella trichopoda. The sequence continues at coordinate 27,197,943 of NC_142337.1, read as the reverse complement.
CCAGTTTTATATCCATGCTACTCTAAGCTTTCTTGATATGTGATAAATGTCAATACCATATGATGATTTTCATGTGAATGCCACAAAGATATGTGAATGATGTCTTATGACTATACTATGTGACAAAAAGGGACCACGAGCACAATAGTGATGAAATGAATTAATAATGAATGCCAATTGCTACTGAGAAGACTTATGTGTAAATGCCCTGTGAAAATTTATGAAATAAATGACTTTTGCTAAATGATATGATGGAATATGATTCATCTGTATGAGGCATTGAATGATGTCAATGAATTGAATGCTTGAACATGATGGATGGCCACTACTTATATTGATATTGACCATTATGCGTTGGGACACTCACCGATAATGGATACTGTTATGATATTGTGCTAGATGGCCACTGCTGATAATGATATTGACCATTATGCGGTGGGACACTCACTGGTAATGGATACTGTTATGATCTTATGATAGATGACCATTGCTTATATTGATATTGACCATTACGCTGTGGGACACTCACTGATAATGGATACTATTATGATATTGTGATTGATGACCACTGCTTATATTGATGCGGACCATTACGTGGTGGGACACTCACCGGTAATGGATACTGTTATGATATTGTGATGAATGGTCACTGCTTATATTGATATTAACCATTACGCGGTGGGACACTCACCGGTAGTGGATACTGTTACGATATCGCATGCTACGCGATAAGACATTCATCAGTAGTAAGGAAAGTGATGCCGGCATATCCCCTAACCTACATAATGATCGGAACGGGTTACGAGAACGGATAGAGGGTCACACCCTAGATTCATGAAATGAAATGAAATGATTGATGCCTTGCAAGGTGCGGGCCTATCGTACCCCCAATGCACGTTGGGGACTGTGTTAGTGTGTTGAGGCTATTACGAAGTGGATTACCCCACTTGTCATTACATTCCCTCCTATATGATGGTAGAGGTCTTAAGCAATAGGATTCGCTTAGCCTGATAGATAGGTCCTCTACTGCGGGAGTAGGTGATTTAGGGACTGAGTGGGTAATGATCGAATTTCTGAATAAGGAATGTTAGGATTGCGCTGATAACTGCTTTTTTCTTCCATAAAGCATCTACTCGTGAAACAACATGTTCTATCAAATGAGAAATGAAACTCTTGCCATGACGATGAGACATGGAAATCATAATGAATATGCTAAACTAAAAAATAAGAGAATCAGAGTCGTGGGGAGATGTCGAATCACTTCTTTCATGACTTGGTTCAAAATGCATGATTTTCTATAAGTATAAGATCATTTTCCTCTAAAGAGTAAACACTTTAGTGGAAGTCCCGTATGATTGTTCGACTCGAGATGTTAGTGGGCCAGCCGTAAATGAAATTTTCATACTCACTGTCTTGATCTAATATTCATATGTGCTAAACTATGATTTTATATCGATGGATCAAACTGTTATCACACAAGGATAGAATCACTATAGATGCATAACATTAGATCCACTTACTAGGCTGTATAGCTCATTCCATTATTTTTCCTCTCCTTGTTGATTGATAGCGACAGGTGCAGCACTTGGAGCTCGTGTTTTGCTGTGGGAAGTTCAGGTTAGATTCTGCAAAGAAGGCACTTAGATCTTGTTTATGTCTTGGTTGTTTGACCTTGGGTTTTTATTCTTTGTTGATATATGTAATATTGGGCCTAGATGCCCTGAACTGAATGTAACATTTTGGAAGAGATTTATATATATAATGGATTTTTGGTGTTTGGGATTGTCGATGTTCACCCGCTAGTTGAGTTATTCTTGAGTTCCTTTTCCATGGTTTGCTCGATTACTGAAAATAAAAGCTTTGAGTTCACTCCTTCTTGAGTGACAAACGTTACATTGGATCACGAACCCAGGCTCGGTTGCTCGTCACCGCGTAAGGTACGGTGATCGAGGGTGGGGTCATGATAGATATGGTATCTAAAGCAGCCAAGATAGGATTATTGGCCTAGGGAGTTTAGGAGAGTCCTTAGATTAGTTTTGGGGTAGACAACTCACTGGGTGTTCATGGGATTAGGTTAAGGATGCCGAGAGCTCGTACCCACAACACGAGTTTCAGTAATGATAATACCGAGGCACTCGACAAGTTTTATAGAACTCTAGGGGGGTTATCACCCAAATGATGAAGGAATCGATGCCAATCCAGTCTACCCCTACACCAGTGCAAAATGACAGTAGCCTCATGGAGAGGTTTAGGAGAATGGCACCCCAACCGGTTTGAGGCAAGGAGGAGTGGAGAAGGCTGAGAGGTGGAAGAAACAAATAGAGAAGATTTTAGAGGTGTTACACTGTTCGGATGAGTAAAATGTTCGGCTAAGGGCCTTTATGCTGGAAGCAGAAGCCGAGCATTGGTGGGATTCGATAAAGCAAACTTGGAGGGAGTTAGGCACTGAGGTCACCTGGGAAAACTTCTGGGCAGCATTTGATGAGAAGTACTTCCCCGATTTAGTCAAGGAAATGAAGGGGGTAGAATTTATTGAACATCAGCAAGGAGGTATGACGGTTGAACAGTATGTCGCCCAATATGCAGATCTTTCTAGGTATGCTCCCCACATCATAAATACCGAGGTGCGAAAGGCCCCTAAATTTTGAAGGGACTTGCGATCGGATATCTGGACTAGAGTGATGTCGGCAAATATAAAGTCGTATGCCCCAATGGTAGACCATGCCCTGAAGATGGAAAAGACTGCGAGGATCACTAGTTATGGAAGGAAGGAAAAATGAATACAGTGCTGTTAGGGAAGTTTGCAAAGAAACCCAGTGGTTTTCGAGGAGAAACACCAGAGGGAAGCCCTGCCCACCTAACCCGAGGATCCCGAAGAATCTTCCAGGAAATATGGGTATTGACTTCCGATCGGGTTATCATCTATTGAGGGTCAAGGAGAGAGACATCCCAAAGACCGCTTTCAGAATTTGATACGGTTGCTACGAGTTTCTTGTGAATCCATTCGAGTTAACCAATGCCCCCGTTGTATTCATGGATTTGATGAATAAGGCGTTTAGGCCCTTCCTAATGACTTTGTAGTGGTTTTTATCGATGATGTCTTGGTATATTCTAAGAGTCGGAATTTGCATGAACAACATCTAAGAATTGTCTTGCGAAATTTGAAGTCGAAAAGATTGTATGCTAAGTTGAGAAAGAGCGAGTTTTGGCTCCCCAGTGTGGCCTACCTTGGGCACTTTATTTCTACGGATGGAATCACGGTTGACCCCTCTAAGATTGAAGACATACTTAAGTGGGAAAGGAGAACAAATGTGACCGAGGTTCTTAGCTTTCTAGGATTGACAGGGTACTACGGGAGCTTTGTTGAAGGATTCTCAAAGATAGTGCTTTCTTTGACTCGATTGACCTAGAAGAACAAAAAATTTATATGGTCAGAGAAGAGTTTTTAGGAATTTAAGAAGAGCTAGTCACAGCCCCAATACTGGCCTTGCCCGAGGGAAATGAAGACTTTGTGGTTTACACCGATACATCTCATAAAGGGCTCTGATGTGTACTCATGAAGAGAGGTAAAGTCATTGCTTATGCCTCCAGAAAACTAAAGCTGTATGAGTAGAACTATCCAACTCACGAACTGGAGCTCAAGGTAGTAGTGCTCGCGTTAAAACTCTGCAGGCACTACCTCTATAGGGCCCAGTTTAAAGTGTTCACGAACCACAAGAGCCTCAAGTACATACTTTCCCAGAAAGAGTTAACTATGAGGCAAAGAAGATGGATGGACTAATGGAATGATTATGATTGTACAATTGATTACCAACCAAGCAAGACTGATGTAGTTGCCGATGCCTTAAGTCGAAAAGTAGTGATATCCGTGGCACATTTGAGGGTTCGAGAAATGAAGCGATTAGAGGATGTGGTGGAGTGTCGTCGATCTTAGCCTCGTAGTGAGGGAGAAGGAATCCTATCGTATTTGAGGATGGAGCCCCAACTCTTTAAACAAATCAAAATGGCTCACAAAGGAGATCCCCAACTGGTAAAAATCCTTAAAAGAACTTAAAATAGAAGGAAAAGAATATTTCTCTATGGGCAGTGATGACTTGTTAAGGTTTAAGAACCAAGTGTGTGTTCTTAATGACGAGAATATAAAAAGGGTTGTCCTAGAGGAAGCACACCACTCCCGCTACACGGTACACCCAGGGAGTATGACGATGTACCAGAATTTGAAAGAGACCTTCTGGTGGAACAACATGAAGCAAGATGTGGCACAGTTTGTCGTTAAGTGTTTGACGTGCCAGCAAGTGAGGGCAGAACATCTGAAACCTATTGGGCTACTACGGCCCCTACCCATACCAGAGTGGAAATGGGAAAACATCACGATGGATATTGTTTCTGGATTACCAAAATCAAGTGCAGGGCATGATAACATCTCGATCGTGGGGGACCGATTAATCAAAGCTACTCACTTTGTACCGGTTCGCACGACCTATACTATAGATAAGCTGACCTAGCTATACATCAGAGAAATTGTGATAATGCACAGGATGCCCATCCGCATTGTGTCAGACAGGGACACCAGATTCACCTTAAGATTTTGGGCAAGTATGCAATCAGCTTTGGGGACCACACTTACTTTTATCACTGCCTTTCACCCCCGAACGAATGGACAATCAGAGAGAACCATTCAAACCTTGGAGGACATGTTAAGGGTGTGTGTCACTTATTTTAAGGGAAGTTGGGAAGACCATCTACCTTTGATACAATTTTCTTACAACAATAGTCTCCAAGCCAGTATTCAGATGGCACCTTATGAGGCCTTGTATGGAAGGAAATGCAGATCGCCCATCTGTTGGGATGAGGTGGGCGAAAGAAGATTATTAGGGCCCGAGATAGTTTAGGTGATTTTCGAGAAGATTGCCTTAATCAGATAGTCCCTCAAGACAGCCCAAATTCGACAAAATCGTCAGAGAGATCTCGAGTTTAAAGTAAGGGACCGAGTCTTCCTGAAGGTATCACCAACCAAGGGTGCTATGAGATTTTGTAAAAAGGGAAAATTGAGCCGACAATTCATTGGACCTTTTGAAGTCCTAGAAAGAATTGGAAGCGTGGATTATCGACTTGCTCTGCCACCTGAACCGGCAAGTGTCCATAATGTATTTCATATAACACAGCTGAGGAAATACTAAGCTGACACATCCCATGTCTTGAAGTATGAACCAATCCCTCTCAAGAAAGATTTGACCTATGTTGATCAATCGATTGGGATATTAGACATGAGGGAAGTGTTGCACAATAAAGAAATTCCTTTGGTCCGGATGTAATGGCAATATCATTCATGGGATGAATCGACATGGGAACTGGATGATGAGGTTAGAGAGAAATACCTCCACCTTTTTAGTTAATGATTAATATGATTTTGAGGACAAAATCCTTTCCAAAGGGGGATGATGTAAGGACAATAATTTTTCTCCCAAATCCAGTGATGCGCATGGTGAGGGAGAGTGAGATAGAGGCCTAGCGTTATTTGGAGTAGCGTCGGTTGTGTAAGGAAGACCTTGCACCGGCTATGTAAGAAAGATGTATCTCTGACTGTGTAAGGAAAACGCAACGCCAGCTGTGTAAGGAAGACGGAGCGTTGGCTGTGTAAGGAAGACGTATCACCGGCTGTGTAAAGAGCCATCACCATCTGAGAACTCAAAACCTAGCACCGCCTGAGTAAAAGACAGACAGAAGAGCATTATCATGTGTGTGAGAGGTAGCGTTGGCTGTGCAAGTGACCATCGTCGGCTGTGTAAGCGAGCAATGCCGGCTGTATATGGGAGCATCGCCGTGTGTATTTGGTCAAATCGTACAGCTGTCACCTATCAGTGCCGCTCTGTACATGTCAAAGCTGAGTGCGATTGTGTCAGCCATAGTGTTTTCCAACCATCCTCCCCTTTTTATGCCTTTTCCTCCTTTGGGCAGCATCGTCTCTCATTTACTTAACTTTTTCTCCCACTGTTGAAGTTCACTGCTGCCCCTTGAAGACAGCCCACTAGTGGAGCTTGGGGGAAATACTGTCAAGGTAGTGAGTGTAAATTTGAGATACAGTGGGAGTCAAGGTAAGTGGAATTAGCTTCTATGCATCCATGGTTTATGTAAAGAACAAATATTTAGAACGACTAAGATGATAGAATGAAAAGTGTAAAGCATAAGTGGGTTAACATGAGGTTGAAATTTCAGGCTTATGATTTAAAATGCCATGGCTGTTTTTACCACATATACGATCCTTTTATGTATGGAAACTCAAGAAATTACTCAATGTGAAACTCCTTATCAAGATCAAGGTTCCAAGCCCAAAGTGTAGCTTGGCAGGAAATATTAATTGTTCTTTAAAAGCATGTTAAGTTGAAAATAAGAATTCCCCGAACGGTGATTGTTTTTGTATCAAAAGTTTTGATGGCCAAATGGCATCCAAATGGGACCAAATTGGTTCCAGTTGAAAGACATATATGTCTACCCCAAGTTTACTTTTTATGTCATGATAAAATTGTGCCTGGATTAAAAGATTTGGCCTAAAATGTCGAGACACGACACCACTCACAGTTGCTGCTAATTTCAGCAATTGTGGCTCTCTTTGGGCTGTGCTTTTGACCTAGCAAATGGTATCCAAAAAATTTCAAATTTCCACCATTGGGAAGGTCTATTAATGTACTCAAAGTTGCATGTTTTTAGGCTTTTGAAATTCTCCACGGATTTTGATTATGCCCCGAAATGCGTGAATATGTCATTGCGCACTGTTGCAGGGAAGATTTTCGGCATCTAATGCTCACATTTTGCTGAGCTACCATCAAATGACACTAAAATTCTTTCAAATTACTATCTTTGAAATGATCTGTGGGTAAGATTAAAGTTTCACATTTGAGGTATTCTGAAACTCTCTGTAGATTGGGAGCTTCGCCCTCGCAAGAGGGGCATGTCACTGTTACATGTCACTGCACCAGTTTTATATCCGTGCGACGTTAAGCTTTCTTGATAAGTGATAAATGTGAATATCATATGATGAATTACATGTGAATGCCATAAATATATGTGAATGAAGTCTTATGACTGTGCTATGTGAGAAAAAAAGGCCACGAGTACAATAGTGATGAAATGAATTCATAATGAATGCCAATTGCTACTGAGAAGACTTATGTGTAAATACCCTGTGAAAGTTGATGAAATAAATGAACTTTGCTAAATGATATGATGATATGATGGAATATGTTTCATCTGTATGAGGCATTGAATGATGTCAATGAATTGAATGCTTGAACATGATGGATAGCCACTGCTTATATTGATATTGACCATTACGCGGTGGGACACTCACCGGTAATGGACACTGTTATGATATTGTGCTGGATGGCCACTACGTATATTGATATTGACCATTACGCAGTGGGATACTCACCGATAATGGATATTGTTATGATCTTGTCATGGATGGCCACTACTTTTATTGATATTGACCGTTACGTGGTGGGACACTCATCGAAAATGGATACTATTATGATATTGTGATGGATGGCCACTGCTTATATTGATATTGTTCATTACATGGTGGGACACTTACCGGTAATGGATATTGTTATGATATTGTGATGGATAGCCACTACTTATTGGTTAGGTGCCTCGATCTCTCCCTCCAGATTCTGATAATCGGGTGGCACGCATCTCCGGTTTCAGGGGAACTTGGGAGTTTGAGATTGCTCTCTCCGAAAGCTTGCTCAAGAGCAAGGGCAGGTGGACCAACCGATGAGAGAGGAATTTAAGGTGGGTTGCGGACTTACTCGGACTGGCTCGCATGGGCACCTTCTTAGATCACAAAGAAAGTCCCCCCATTCGTAAAACTCGTTCGGAATCGCCTCACTTGGCCTGCATTCTCCTGTTTTTGCAATCACACAGATAGAGCAAATGTTATAAGACAAGTGTGTCGAGGGACCTCATCTTGCCTTCGGGGAATGTACATGGACGTGCACATTCAAAAAGCAGAAAAGAAGAATGAGAGAAGAAACATTGGGGTTAAAAGATTTTTACCAGATGGTGAGATTGACAAAATGACTAAAGAAGTAAGTAAGTGACCTGGTGTGCCAGTAAAATGGGCTTGACAACTCAGACCGGCTCTACAGAATTATTAGTAGATGACAGTACCAATACCGATCAGTTAGACACAATGGCTAGTATGTCCTGGCTGTAAAGCGGGCACAGTAACTCTGACAGGCACAACGACATTATGGTTAGATGACAAGACTACCATAGAAGGCTAGTCTCGACTCTTCTTAATCAAAAGAAAGAGTAAGAGAAAGAAAGAAAAAGAACAGAAAGAGAGAGAAGAGAAGAAGGAGAAGAGAATATAAAGACGGGGAGAAAGAGAACAAATGGAGAAGAAAAGCATGAGAGAGGATAACAGGAAAAGAAGAGGTAAAGACAAACAAGATGATAATGGGAGAAGGGGGAGAAAACTCAATCGGTGATGGATTCTGTCGGCTGTGAAATAATGAGAGAAAACACGCAATGCGATGATGGGCTCTCGTCGATTGTGACAGAAGTGAGAGAGAAAGGGGACACATGTGGGAATAGGCTTGCGACAACTATGTTAGAAGAAAGAGGACAGGGAAAGAACACAGACGACGATAGGCCTCAATCGCTTATGATTGAAGAACAAGGATGAAAACACAGGCGGTGCTAGGCTTGCACCGATGGTGATAGAAAAGAAGAAAGAGAGAGGCAATAGGCTAGCGTCGTCTATGACAGAAGAGAAGAAAGAGAGAGAAACACATGCGATGATAGGCTAGCGCCGTCTGTGACAGATGAGAAGAAAGAGAGAGAAAAACAGGCGGCGATAGGTTAACGCCATCTTTGATTGATGAGAATAAAGAGAGGGAACACAGACGGTGATAGGTTAGTGTCGTCTATGACAGATAAGAAGAAGGCAAGAGAACACAGGCAGTGATCGGTTTGCACCATCTGTGACAAACGAGAATAAAGAGGGAGAACACAACAGGCAATAGGTTAGCGCCATCTGTGACAGACGAGAAGAAAGAGGGTAAACTTTGACAGAGGCCCAGCCTACCATCCAGGTTAAGGTCTTGCCCACTGTTCATGTCTCATGAACAGGAAGGCATCACACAAGATGATAAGCCCGCCATGTGTGAATGGAGAAAGAGAAGCATCGAAAGAGGGACATGATAAACTAGAGGAGGAAGAGAGGGAAAGTGATAAAGAGGAGAAAAGAGGAGAGAGAAAGAAAGATCGACGAGAAAATAGGAGAGACAAGAGGGGAGGAGAGAAAAGAGGAGGAGAGAGAGAGGAGAGAGGGGAGGAGAGAGAAAAGAGGAGAGAGAGAAAGTTACCTTATCAAGGGGTATCGATAATTTTCTTCTCTCTCCTCTCTCTCTCTCCAAGACGTACCCACGAACTCAAGAAAAAATTGAATCTTTATTGCATCCATCGATGGTCTTATGTTATTTTTTTCACATTTTGACTTTGCATGTTTATATAGCATTGGGCCCAAACATGGGTGGATGCTTAAAAACTACCTAAAATTGAAGATAGTTAAAATTTAATTGAATTAAAATAAATTCTAAAAATGGGTGCAAAAAGACTGTTTTGCCGTTGATTAACAATGTGTGAAATTTCATAACCATCCCTGACTTGAAATTTGGATGAATCTTGAAAGTTTCTGAATGATAGTGTGCTTGTTCCTTGATATTTTTATTTTATTTCTTCACTGAATCACACTGATCATATCGTCATGATTACGTTACAACAAATGCAGCTCGATTTCATGTTCGGATAAAGATTTCATCGTCTTGAAATTTTTACCGGAATCTTGAAATTCGACGGTTGAAATTTACAGCAACTTTGCCTTTGTGTGTGAAATCCAACCATTCATCGTATGCGAGGTTCAGACCAGAGATAGCCTCGGACCTTACGCACATAATGCAATTTGTTTCGTGTCACTCAAGTACGCGAGCGTCGTGATTTGGCCGCTCGAACAAGGTGTGCTGCTGCAGCTTTTTCTGTAATTTTCTTCACGTATCAAAAAATTCTCTCTAATTTTTCTCTTTGCATGGGCATCGTCACAAGGCGTACCAGATATCAAAATGCTTGTCTTGATGAGACAAATATGCTCACAAAATTTGAGAATGATTCGACTTGAAATGAGTGAGATATGGGCCCCGAAAATGACTGCTTGTGATTGTGAAAACAACCACGTTTAATGGTGTTTTGGTGCAGGGTGGCCACATGGGAATAGTGTGCGACCTACCCCTTCTTGGTATTTTACCCATAACGTTTTTTCGGAGTAACCGACTAAGCCAAAACATGACCCATAAGGGTTTTAGACTGTGCCAGATCTGATGGTAGTGACCCACAACTATTTGACAAACCAAAAATATTGCTCTAGTTACAGGATCCATTTCAGGGTGCTAGAGGCTAATTTTACCGAAATTGTTTCTTTATGTTCACTGCCTTAGATATGTCTGATTATGGTGAAACTTTGTAGGGGTCCATTTTAAGTGCATATGAAGATCTTGACTAGTTTTGGAGCCATTCTGAGACTATCAAAATTTCCACTATTTTGTAGGCTTTATTGACCTGCTTCCTCTTTATTCTGCATCAGGGACCAAGGTGCTGAAAAATGTGTTCAAACAGCTTGCCCCACATAATGTTATTCTTTGAGAGTAGTGAGAAGGACAACATTCGAAAAATTACCTTCGGGCTTTTTACTTTTTTCTTCGTAGCCACAAGACCACGTGAACACCGAAGAGATTCATGCAATGCTGCAACTAGGGGACCTTGTGGAAGTCCTTACCCTCGTGTGGACTGCTTGTGATTCTGAAGCTGAGGATTTTGTACTGACCTCGTTAGTCATAATCGAGCCCGTCTGCCAGTCGAGTGTCATGCTGAAGGGCATTTTTCCCATTTGGTTTGGGTTTCTTTATCTTGGATAGACAACAAAAAAGCCTTTTGTCGGTGATCGTTTGCATTGTGCACCAGTTATTCCTTGGTGGGCAGCGTACCTCAGTTTATTGAGACGACCGGCTTTGAGTATAACCCTACCCATTGTTAGCAGTCCCGCGTAACAGGTTCAAAGTCATGGCTGCCCTAAGCCTTCTTGGGGGCATCTTTGGTTTGTTGGAGTGACTTACTGTTTGTTTATTCTAGATGGTTTGCTAAAGAGCCTTCATTCGGTGATCGTCTGCATCGTGCACCAGTTATTCCTTAATGAGTAGGGTACCTTAGTTTATCGAGTTGACCAGCTTTGGTTATAACCCCTATCCACTGTTAGTAGTCTGGCATAACAGGTCCAAGGTCATGGTTGACTTAGCCTTCTTAGGGTGTCTCCAGCAATGTTGGAGTACATTTAGTAACCTCCTGAGAATGATGCTTCTTCCTCATGAGACTTGTCTTGCCTTCTTGGTGATTCTTCTTTCTTTCAAGACCTTTTTGCTAATAGACTCAGGTTGTTGGAATATTTTCCTAGAAGCTCGTATTTTTTTGTCATGGTATTGTACCACTAGGGAATTTTTTTAATGTGAACTGAAGCCACATGTTGACGTGATCGCTGCATCAACCTGTTTATTGGTCTAAGCGCCCTTTGCGGGTTTTAACTTGAACTCGGGAAGCGGCGGTGTGGAGACAGTTTTCACCAACTTCCTTTTTATTTAGGGCTCTTTTACCCATGACTTCCAGCCATGTCCACCCTTGTATTTTATTTTTACTCAATGTGCCCTTGTGGGATTTTACCATGCCCAGGTTTTTTTTATTCTCGGAACTCTTTTACTCATGGTTTCAGGACCATGCCCGTCCATCATTTTTACTCATGGCGTTCCCTTGTTTTGGTATACACCATGCCCATTATTTTTTGTGAAGGCGTCTTTAAGGTCATGCCTTCGGGACTTGTGTGAAGCCTTTTAACGCCATGCGACCAGGACATGCACTACAGTTTAAGGTCATACAACTGCACTGTGATGGTGATGAACTGTAGTCTGTGGAGGCCATGGAGTGAGTATGGCGATGGTTTAGCTCACTTTGGGAAGATGGCACATGGCTACATATAAAAGGTGGAAGATGTAAGAATGGTTAGTGAAACATGGTGACCCACTAGCTTACGATGAGTATAAGTGGTGGGATGGTTTGCCTTTTTGTGAGCACATGTGAGACTCATTGGGAAATGATGAATGGTAATGAAGTCAATGGACTCACTGGGGAGGTAATGAAGGTGGTGTGCGCACACGAACGGGTCAGTTAGGGAAGACGTGCGTGACAATGCACGTAAAAGGTCTTTGCATGTATGTGGGGGCGAGTTTTAAGGTCATGCCTCGAAGATCTGTGCAAAGTAGTTTAACGTTATGCGGCCGGGATGTGCAAAGAAGTTTAACATCATGCGGCCAGGACCTGTACTATGGTTTTAAGTCATATAACTTGGACCGAGGTTATGCAATTTAGAGTCATGCAACTAGGACCATGCAGTTTAAGGTCATGTAGCTAGACCTCCGCTACAATTTATGGTCATATAGTTTGGACCATGGCGCTAAGCCTTTTAACGTCATACGGCTAGGACGTATACTATAGTTTAGAGTCATATAGTTTGAACAGTGGTGCTAAGCCTTTTAACGTCATACGGCTAGGTTGTATAGTATAGTTTAGAGTCATATAGTTTGGACTGTGAAGTTTAAGGTCGTGCAGCTAGACCTCCGCTATAGTTTAAGGTCATATCATTTGTACCATGCAGTTTAGGGTCATTCACATAGACCAAGGTTGTGCAGTTTAAGGTCACGCAGCGCGGACCATAGCCATGAAATTTTAAGGTCATGCAGTGCGGATCATAACCATGCAGTTTAAGGTCATGCAGTGAGGACATAGCCATGCAGTTTAAGGTCATGTAGCGCACACCATAGCCATGCAGTTTAAGGCCATGCAACACAGACCGTAGCCATGGAGTTTATGGTCATGCAGCACGGACCATAACCACGAAGTTTAAGGTCATGCAACACGGACCATAGCCACACAGTTTCAGGTCATGCAATGCAGACCATGGTGTGGGTTGCCATGTAGGTGAAGCTCCATGGGGAATAAGTCTGTAGATGGAAATCTGACTCCCTGGGGATAAAATGGTTAAAGCTAGCAAAGGGTTTCACATGGGAAGTCCAACTTCATTGGGGATAGGATAACTACGTGTGAGGCAGACTCATTGGTGGTTGCAGTGGTAAAATGAGCCTAACTCCACTGGGGATATTGCAGTATGAGTATGACTCCTACTGGGGCTGAGAGGGTATAACATGGGTATGACTCCCACTAGGGATGAGGAGTGATAAACTGGGTGGAATGACCTAGGTAGAACTCCACTGGGATTGATAGGTGATGGTCAAGGTGTAACTTCACTGGGGATAACAGTAGTAAGATATGCACAGCTTAAGCACGAAGAGTGTGGCGAAGGATTGTTTAGAACACAGCCGACACTGAGAACAACCAACGCTGCTTCTTGAACACTCAGCCGATACTGAACCTTTTGAAAACGCTGTCAGCACTAAGAACAACCAACTTCTATCTCTTGAATACCTGAACGACGCTGATGTTTAAAAATGTAGGTGGTGCTAAGGGTGGTCGTGCTAGCTCTTAAACACGGCCGACGTTGGATTGCTGAGAATGCAGCCGGCACTAGGGTTACTGAAAACACGGTCGGCACTGGGGTTACTAAAAACATAGCTGGCGCTTGTTAGTTTGGACAACATAGTTGGCACTGATTGTGGGTTAGTGTTTGGGTCTTGATCTGAGCTCGACCCAGTCTAGCCCATTGGCGTTTGGCCTTCTAAGACGCAGCTGGCATTCCCAATTTGCAAGGGGCATTTTTTGAAATTATGGGCTATAAAAGGGGGTAAACCCCATTTTCACTATTTTTTACCGAAGGGTAAAAATACTTCAAGTGAAAACTTGGTTTTAATGGTGAGAAGGAGCTTCGACAAACTCAGAGTATTCCGACAAGGGTTAGCGGGAGCTTGCCATTGAGCAGGGAGGTGCCGATCGAGCAAGGAGACCCCTGCAGGATAGGAGGCAGGATCAGTTGAAGTTGCAGGAGTTTCACAACCGGCACATAGGGTTTTCCAGAAAAACAAGAAACTCTAGCCACGGTTTTGTGGATTCCAGAGAAGGGAAGAAGGGGTGAAAGTGACAGTACTGGGCTGCTCAGGGCTTTCCACTGATCTTGGTGATTTTTTTGGTGAGCATAGGTGGTTTCTCAGCGACTTGGGGAAGGGTCGTAGAGGGTTTTCGTCTATGGAGGGGAGTTTCTGACGGGAAATGGAAGGGTGTAGGGAAACGAGCCATCACTGAAGCTGGGCTGTTGCGGGAAGGAGAACGGTTGTCAGTCCGCATGTGTGAAGAATTGTGCTAGGGCAGGACGTGGCAGTTGTCAGGCGGCGTGACAGAGTTCTCGGTGATGCCTATAGAATTTGTAGGACGTGTGGGAGATTTGAACCGGATCAACAATTATCTTTTGAGAACACAGTTGGTGTTGCATTAAGATATAAGGTCGGCACTAAGTTTTGAGTTCACAGCAAGAGCTAGACCTCTTGGAGATACTGACGGCGTTGGACCCATGGAGATACAGCCAACGCTAAGCATCCTTAAACTCAGCTGGCAGTACGCTTCCTTAAACTCATCCAGCACTAGGGTTCTGAAGATACGGCCAACAATATGCCTTTGAAAACACAACCAGTGCCAACTGAGGATACATAGCTGGCGCTGGTTCTTTGGAGGCACAGCTGATGCTAAGCTTCTGTAAATGCAACCGACGCTGGTCCTCTGAAGATGGAGTATGCTTGACATGTTATTTAGTAATTTTCAATCGGCTGCAAATCCTTGAATCCCTTTTCATAATGGCTGAGTCTTCTTACCAAATTCCTGACATAAAGAACCTTCCACATGGAGGAGAGGTCGGTACCCATTAATTTACCGGTGAGGATTTAGTAAGAGGCGAACCTATTTGGATGACAGAGTTGGTATGCAAACCAAAGTGGCCTCTCAATGTCACTTTTATCATTGACCCAGTTTGTTTTGAAGTCCGAGAGGATAATGACAACAATGTCAGTATTCAAGAAGGGGTGGTGCTCCTTTATTGTATGCACCAGAATATAACTTCTGGGAAGAACTTACTCACCCTAGGAAAGCTTATGGTGTAGAAAAAGGAAATAATATGGTTAATAAAATGCCTTCAAATACAGGGGGAGCACCAATATTTAAAAGGATACTCTTCCTGAAATGCAAGGGTGTTGGTGTCGCAGAACAGTATTTTTGAAAGTGTTTCCCTGTTGGCAGCGGTTCAGTGCTCAGCCAACTACTATGATCAGTGTTCCAATACGATCAAGGTATTGTTTGAGACATGGAGCCATGTTAGCACCACCTGGCTTCTTGGGCACAGGGAAGCAGGAATCTCTTTACTTGATCTTCATTTTATTGGGGTCTTCCACTGATCAAGACCATTTACGACGAGTTCGTGCCTCAGAATTCAATCATTTTTTGTGGTGCTAGCTTGGGAGAAGAGGGGCCACTTGCTTGTCTTCAAAATATTTTCAAGGTTTACCAATTGCTCCATGGTCGGTCTAGCAGTGGTCGGGTAACCTTCACCGAATGGGTGAAATTCTTTTGTGGGTGTTTGAATGCATTTTTCAGCACCTTGGTCCCTGATACGGAATAAATATGAAGCAGGTCAATAAAGCCTACAAAATAAGTGGAAATTCCAACAGTCTCAAAATTTCCCCAGAGCTGGTTCAGATCTTAATCTATACTTCGAGAGACCACCTACCAAGTTTCATCATGATCATGCATGTCCAAGGCAGTGAACACAAAGAAACAATTTTGGCAAAATCTGCTTCTAGCACCCTAAAATGGACCCTAAATTTTGGGGCATCAAACAGCTATGGGAACATCGCCATTGGATCTGGCATGGTCAAAACCCTCTATGGGTCAATTTTCGGCTTAATTGGGCGCTTCGGGACAAATTTATGGGAAAACACTGAAAAGGGGTAGGCCACACACTATTCCCGTGTGGCCACCTTACACCAAAACACAATTAAAAGTGGCTGTTTTTACCATCACGGGCAATCACGTTCAAGGCCAATATCTTACAAATTTAGTAAGAATATTCGTCTCATCAAGACGAGAGATTAGATGTATCGTACGCCCCATGATGATGCCCCGGCAGGGAGAAAAACTAGAGAGAAGTTGCTGATCCGTGAATAAAGTTGCAGAAAATTCAACAGCAGCACACCTCACTCCGTTGGCCAAATCATGACACTCGCATACCTGATTGGCACTAAAGCAATTGCATTGTGTGCGTAAGGTCCGTGGCCATTTCTGGCCCGAACTTCATGTACAATGAACAATGGGATTTCAAACATGGAGGAATTGAAGCCATTGTAAATTCCGACGGCCGGATTTCAAGATTTTGGCCAGAAAATCTTCATCCAGACACGTAATCAAGCTGTGTTTGTTGCAACGTGATCGTGACGGTAGGCTCAATGTTATTCAACAAAGAAACCACGAAGAAACATCAAGGAACGAGTACACAATCGATCCAAAATTTTCAAGATTCATTCAAAATTCAAGTCTCATGATCATGGTTTAAAAACATGATTCATGGCATGAAGTTGGTATCAAATCGATTGCCATGCTGAGCCTCATAAGAAAAAAATTGCATTTCGTGGAAGATCATGCAAGTTCTCGAGCAGTAGCAGGGACTGTTCTGAAATTCCACACATTGTTAGACAGGGGCACAACAGTCCTTTTGTACCCATTTTTTGAATTTATTTTAATTAAATTAAATTATAATTATCTTCAATTCTAGGTAGTGTTGGGCATACACCCATGTTTTAGCCTAATTCTATATAAACAGGCAATGCCTCATTGTAAAAAGACGACCAATTCATTTTTATTGGATCAATCAATAATGTTATGAATTTTGCTTAATCTCGTGGGTATGTCATGGAGAGAGAGATGAGAGAGAAGAAAAGGGTCGGTACCATTCGTTAAGGTAACTTTCTCTCTCCTCTCCTCTTTCTCTCCTCCTCTCTTTCTCTCCTCCTCTCTTTCTCTCTCCTTCATTCTTTTTCTCATCTTTATCTTTTCTCTCTCTTCTTCTCATCTATGTCTATCTTTCTCCATCTTCTTCTCATCCTTATTTATTTTTCTCTCTCTTCTCTTCTTCTGACACAATCTGGGAAGCCTAACACTGACTGCATCTTCTCCCTCCTCTTTTTTTGACACAGTCAATGAAACTTAGCACCAATTGCGGCTTCCATCTCCTCTTCTTCTGACATAGTCGATGAAGCCTAGCGCTGACTGCATCTTCTCTCTCTTCTTCTGACACACTCGATGAAGCCTAGCATCGACTGCATCTTCTCTCTCTTCTTTTGATACTATCGGTGAAGCTTAGTGTGGACTATGTTTTCTCTCTCTTTAGTCTAACACAGTCGGTGAAGCCTAGCATAGATTACGTCTTCCCTCTCTTCTATTTAACACAATTGGTGAAGCTCAATGCCGACTGCATCTTCTCCCTCTTCTGTCTGACGCAGTCGGTGAAGGCTATCGCCAACTACATCTTCTCTCTCTTCTGTCTAACACAATTGGTGAAGCTTAACGTCGACTGCATCTTCTCTCTCATCTGTCTATCTCAGTCAGTGAAGCCTAGTGATGACTACATCTTCTCTCGCTTCTAACTAACACAATCAGAAAAACCTAGCGCTGATTGTATCTTCTCTCGCCTCTGTCCAACACAGTTGGTGAAGCCTAGCATCGACTATGTCTTCTCTCTCTTTCCTATCTAATACAGTCGGTGAAGCCTAGCACCGACTGCATCGTCTCTCTCTTCTCTATCCAATACAATCGATGAAACTTAGCACCGACTTCGTCCTCTCTCTCTTCTCTGTCTAATATAGTTAGCAAAGCTTAGCACTGACTGCACCTTTTCTCTCTGTTCTCCTTCCAACCCAATCTGTAATGCCCAGCATCGATTGCATCTTCTCTCTCCTCACTTCTTGGACACAATTGACGAAGCTTAGCACCGACTGTGTCTATTTACCTGTTCTCTTTCCAACCCAGTCGGTGATGCCTAGTGACGACTGTGTCTTTCACCCTCTTTTCTCCTTCCTTCTCTCTTCTCTCACACTCTTCTTCTTCTTTCTCTCTTCCTCTCTTTCTTTCTCTTCTCTTTTTTATTCTCTTACTTCTTACTCGCTCTTTGTGATGTTCATTCTTTCTATTATCCTTTCGTTTTATTAAGAAGGGTTGAGATTAGCCTCTTATGGTAGTCCTGTCGTCTAGCCATAATGTTGTTGTGCTAGAATTACTGTGCCTACTTTATTGCCATGACAGATTAACCATCATGCCTACCTAGTCAGTGTCGGTATTGACGTCTAGTAGTAATCCTGTGAGCCGGTACGAGTTACCGAGCCTGTTTTATTACTACATCATGCCAATTATTCACCAACTTAGTCACTGCACTGAACTCCCTGCTTAGTCGAATTCTTCTCTCCTCCATCTTTCTTCTCTTATTCTTCTCTTCTTCTTTTGAATGCGCATGCTTGTGTAGGTTCCTCAAAGAGGAAAAGGTTAGGTCTGACCCACCTGTCTTTTATCCTTTGCCATATGTGTGTGATTGTAGAAAATAGGAGAATACATGCCAAGGGAGTCGATTCTGAACCAGTTTTATTACTAAGGGGACTTTCTTCAGGATTTAAGAGGGCGCCTATACGAGCCAGCCCAAGTAAGTCTCAAACCCACCTTAAATTCCTCTCTCACTGGTTAGTAACACCTACCCTCGTCTCAAACGAGGTTCCCAAGAAAACGATCTCACAAAGTCTTGAGTCTCCCCGAGACGCGTTCTGCCCGATCCTCAGAAGATTCGGAGGGCAAGATTAAGGCACCTAACCAGCTTCGTGACTCCACTGGGGAGAAACTATCCCTTACTCGGATCGTTCTTGTTTTTCTAGTTTCTTCTTTTATTATTTACTTTCGTTATCTCTTCACACTTTATGTCTTGTGGGTTCTCTAATCAATTCATTCGAATGGGGTATTTTCTTATCCCCGCATTGGCGACTGTCCTCAGGGAACCAGTTCCTCCAACTTCATCCCGAACCATCCTTTTGAGCAAAGACCCCTTTTCTAACTCCCAGGTTTTAACCTGGGCCAGTGTAAGGTGAGACTTAATGGTCCCACACTCCCCAACTCCTCGCTCTGGTGGAACCTCCACCAAGACACCCTACATAGGTGGTGTACAGCCACCGCTTGCAACATGCACCTAACCACTGGCAAGTCACTTGTCAGTCGTATTCCCACGGTATGCAGGAAGTCTACCCAATCCCTTTTCGTAAATGAGAAGAAAGTTGCCATTGCTTTTGTGGGTAACTGCAAGGCTACCCACAACATTTTTGCACCACCAATTTCTATCCCTAGAGGCTCAACACATCTGTGCAAAAGCCCTACGGTCTCCACCCCTCTCACACACCACAAGGCTCGTGGGTCACCTACTCGAGCCACACCTCGGGGAAGCTCTTGTGCTACCTCGAGTCAGCATCTAGGATCAGTACTTTTAAGTTCAGGTCCTGCGCACGCTGATCACATGCATCTCACTGCTTGGGGCAATGCCGTCGTTGCGCCAACCCAAGTACACAGGAGATGATCTTCTCGTCCTCCTACTCTGCACACACATGCGCACCTTATAAGGGGCAGGTATCCACCTCTTCTATTACAGACACTTGCTCGCAGTTCTCCACCTCCTAAGGCCAGACCACTTGCTCGAGCCCAGGTCAACCCCCAGGTCACCTGTGATTCCTCTTCAAGGGGCGCACATGCATCGCCATCACAGACTTCTCCTCGCCCTCGACTCAGGCCTCCTCATGAGTCAACTCTGCTCCTACTCTTCAAACAAGCACCTTTAGCATAGGTACTCGAAGGTTTTCCCCAAGGGTACCATCCTAAACCAGCCTTGTCACTTTGATCGTGTCTCTGGAGCCCACAAGAGAGCTCGGGGCAATGACCTAATGGAAGATTGAGTCCTTCGCCCTCCTCGGCCCAGGATGACTCCAGTCCCTGGCCCTCATCCATTGCCGCACCTAATGGAGACAGCTCTCTGTTGTGCAAGAAGAGCTGACCAGCTGCAACCAAGATTGCAGTTTTGGCGTGAGGTCCATCATGACTTCAAGGCTAAACGTCATAGAGGTCTGTGAATTATGACAAAACAAATGACCAAGGCAGTCAGGGCAACCCGCTTTGAGGACCCTCTTCGCCTGAACCCTTTCTACCCTCGTTAGATGACGAAACCTGATGAACAAGGCCATGAGCCTTGCACTGTGGTTAGTGTCATGGAAGATGACCCAGCCACTTGTTAGCTATAGTCCTAAGACCGTCAAGAACCGGTCCTCAAGCGATAGGCATAAAAGAGCTGGGTCCTGCCAGGGCATGTTAACCCCCTGATGACTGATTTACCGTACACGACTCGTCAAGTTTGCAAGCCCGCAGTTTCAACTAACACTGACCTCCATAGAGAAACCCTCATTGTGATGGTTGTAAGAGAGCCTGGTGACGCGTAGGAAGAGTGCACGAACAAATTTGAGGAGATGGTGCGCGCGATGATGGAAAACATTGATCGTATAGATGCCGCACGCCAGTCAGCTAACCATAAGATCAATTCTCATTACTCTGATGGTATACCTCCAAGGCAGCCCCTTCCCTCTTCCTCACAAGATAATTCACCCCCTCATCCTGTCTCTCAGGCAGACATTGATGCTATGGTCACCCATAGCCTAAAGAACAAACAAAGTCTGGGGATACTGGGTGCAATGCCTTATCAAAGGCCTTACCGTTCATACATTGACCAGGTCCCGTTTCCCTTATATTACAAGAAAGGGAAGTTCCCAAACCAGCAAATTGCCCACTTGCAGGCAGCATGTCAAGAAAAAGCGGCTGATAGGAGACTTCTTCTTCGTCAGTTTGTTGAGACCATTGAGGGCCCAACTTTTCAAAGGTATCCTACATAGGAGGAAATGGAGAAATTGTTATATCAGCCATTCTATGAGGTCGAGAGAGAGGCTCAAACCATTGAACTTCTCACCTTGACTCAAGGCCCCGATGAGCTCGTGGACCAGTTCATATCAAGATGGAGAAATTTGGCTTCTCGTCATCCCAATCCTATGCTCGAGAAGGAAGCAGTCCAAACTTGTGTGCGGAATATGCGACCGAAATCATCCTACATGTCGAGGCCTCTAATCCGACCCCCATCTCAGAATTAATCTCTAAATCAGTTTGTATGGAAAGTCTATCACACCACCATGACGGGTCACGACCATTGTCTACTGGCTCAACCAACAACTGGGGCACTGGCAGCTCTCGGAACAACACATGGGGTAGCTAACAGAAAGGAGTAATCATTGTAGCTGTCACAATCACTGATACAAAGAAGGATCCCTCCCAAACTCTAGACCTCTCTAATGGGGTGAACGCAGCAAAGACAGCTCCCCAGGTAGGCAAGCAACAACAGTCGTACAACCAAGTATCCCTATTAGCCAACCTTGGGTTATGGGTCTCTACAATTGAAGTTGATGAAAATACCTCGAAAAATAACGAGGAAGAGTTGCAAGAAGCCCCAAAAGATTGGGAATGAGGCATTCAAGCTACTGCTAATGAGCTCGAAGAAATAAATCTAGAAGATGACGCCGACCTTAGGCCTAATTTTATCTCAACAAATATGTCTCCAAAAGAAAAATATAACTTCACTACTTTCTTGCAAGCAAATCGAGACGTCTTTGCTTGGAATTACAATGAGATGCCTAGTTTAGACCCTTAAGTCGCTATTCACCTTCTCAGAATTAATCCGACTGTCAAGCCTGTCAAACAGAATTGAGAAGGTTTAGGCCAGACCTCGAGAGATGCAAATAGACGCTGAGATTACCAAACTCAGATAAGCAGGCTTCATTCGTGAAGTCAAGTACCCAAAATGGCTAGCAAATGTAATTCCAGTCAAGAAAAAGGATGGACAAATCAAGGTGTGCATTGACTTTCGTGACTTGAATACCGCTTATCCCAAGGATGACTTCCCATTGCCATTCACGAGATGATCATCGACTCTACCGCTCACTGTAAAATATTTTCCTTTATGGATGGATACTCTGGGTATAATCAAATAAGTATGGCACCCGAAGATGAGGAGGCCACTGCATTCTTAACTCCGAAAGGGGTCTTCTGTGACACAATGATGCCTTTTGGATTAAAGAATGCTGGTGTCAAATACCAGAGAGCGATGACGACCATTTGCAAAGACATGATGCACAAAGAGATGGAGTGTTATGTAGATGACTTGGTGGTAAAATCCAAAGAGAAGGATGCTCACATGAGAGACTTTGAAAAGGGATTCAAGCAGTTTCACCTTCATCAACTTAAAATGTGGTAAAATGTACTTTCAGAGTGCGTTTCAAAAAATTCTTGCCGTTCATCTTCAGATATCGAGGCAGTCAATATCAAGGCGATCCAAGAAAGGCCATCACCGACTACACTTTGAGAACTGTGCTCCCTTTAAGAGCAGCTGGCTTACATCCGCAAGTTCATCTCAAACCTCTCAAGTCGCTATAAACCCTTTACACACCTGCTAAAGAAAGATAAGCATGTCAGACAGCCCTTGTTGACATCTAGCATTATTTGCTCAACCCTCTAGTGCTCTCTACACCAGTGTTGGGAAGACCACTTATCCTATACGTGACCACTCTTGACGAGTCACTCGGAGCATTGTTGGTACAAAACAATAATGATGGAAAAGAAACAACATTGTATTATCTCAGCCGCAGGATGCTGGGGGCTGAGAAGATCTATCCCCCTATAGAAAAGATGTGCTTCGCTGTGATCTTTGGAGTACAAAAACTCTATCACTACTTACTTGGTAATAAAGTGAAACTTATATCAAAAGCTAATCCTATAAAGTTTCTCATGATGCATCCATGCTTGTCAGGACGTCTTGCTAAGTGGGCATTATTGCTGATGGAATTCAACATCACGTATGTCCCATAAAAGGCCATCAAGGGCCAAGCCTAAGCTGATTTTCATGCAGCTCACCCCGTATCTTAGAATCTCCTCTATCAAGCGACCTCCCTGATGAAGAAGTGTTTTGTGTTGAGCTTCTCCAAGCGTGCGAAATGTACTTTGACAGAGCCCTTCAATCTGATCGAGGAGGAGCCGGAGTGCATTCCTGACTCCAAAAGGAGGAATACTACCACTTTCTTTCTCTCTCGTCGAAGCCGGTTCTCATAATGAGGTAGAATATCAGCCTTTATAATCGGGTTGGAGATAGCCTTCGACCTAGACTTGGAGCAGCTCAAGATCTATGACAACTCTGAGTTGGTTATCCAGCAGCACAAAGGGATCTATGACATGAGAAAAGACACTCTCAAGCCCTATCACGATACTGCAAAATCGTATATGGCCCAGTTTGAAGATGTATCCCTGAGGCACATCCCCAGAAGGCTAAATTCACAGGCTGACGCACTTGTGAAACATGATGCTACAATTCAGTTGTCCACATCTGGACCCACGCTTGTTTGGGTGGAAGAATGGAGACACATTGAACTAAGAATTGACGTCAACACGAACGACAAGAGAAATATCTTCTTGGAGTTCCTCCTTATCCATTTGGAGTGCTTCTTATCTGCTAAGGAAGTAATTAAGACTGAACTAGAAGTGGCATGAAGTCAAGGAGCTAAGGGTTGAAACCTAGAACCATAATTCTTTGACCCAATATGGGCGAAAACTAAACAGGTAGAAGATTGGAGAGAGCCCGTCACTAGTTTCTTAAAACATGGCAGGCTCCCAGAAGATCATGTAGAACACAACAACGTACGTCAAATTCCTACCAAGTACACCGTCCTTGAAGGAGATGCTCTCTTCAGGTGGTCGTTCGACGATATTCTTCTTAGATGTGTGGACATCCAAGAAACAAATATGGTGTTAGAAGAAGTCCACTCGGGCATCTATGGACCACACCAGTCCAGTCCTAAGTTCTATTAATGAATACGCAGGTTGGGATACTATTGGCCTTCCATGATCGCTGATTCCTTAAGCTTTGTTATACTTGGTGCCAAATACACTCGAGCCTTGTTCACCAGCCTCCAAAGCCCTTACAACCTACAGTTGCATCACGACCCTTCTCAAAATAGGGTATGGACATCGTAGGGACTATTGATCCTCCTTCGGCAATGGGCCATGTTTTTATTCTAGCTGCAACAAATTATTTCTCTAAGTGGGCTAAAGCGGTCTCCCTTAAGCAAGTTCTTGAGACAACGGTGGCCCACTTCCTTCGACACCACATCATATATTGGTTCGGAGTGAACGACCTGATTATATTTGATAACCATCCTCAATTTAGGTGTCATCACATTGATCGCTCGGTTAACCAATTCGGTTTCGAATGGAGGTACTCGGCTATGTACCTCCCTCGAGCGAATGCCTTGGTTGAGTCCTTCAATAAGATTCTATGCAATGTTTTAAGAAAGTTAATATCAAAGACAAAGAAGAACTGGCATGAGAAGCTTCTTGAAACACTATGGCTTATCGTACTACTACACAAAATGCGACTGATTCCACTCCTATTCCCTGGTCTATGGGGGTGAAGCAGTTTTACCTCTCGAAATTCAGATTCCGTCATTACGGGTTGTTATACATCAAGGACTAACCGAAGATGAGAGAGTAGACTTCGGTATCAAAAATTGGATGCACTTGATGAAAAGAGGCTAGAGGCTCAGCTGAACCTTGAACTCAACCAAGGGAGAATGAAGAGAGCTTTTGAAAAGTCTGTCAAGGTCCGTTCATTCACCTGTGGTGATCTAGTTCTAGTTGTCAAAAGGCCTATTGTCATGCATGGCTAGTTTAAAGGGAAGTTTGAACCTAAGTGGGAAGGTCCCTTTATAGTCAAAAAGGTCTCGCCAAATGGAGCCTATATACTAGCACATCCTAAGGGGGAGGAGGCAATTCCCCCTATTAGTGGGCGATACCTACAAAAGTACTATACTTGATGCATATTTAAAGGAAAGAGGCTCAATGCAAAAAGTGTACGAGATAGTCCAAACAAATTTTGATTCTTTTTATTGCAGTAAAAACGAATTACAAATTACAAGGGAAAAGCTCGTTATTAAGGAGATTACAAGTCTCTTGCATCTGAAGAAAAGAGAACATCTGACACCAAAAGTGTTGCTCTTGCATCTGAGGATAAGAGGACTGTTACAGACAAAAACCTGTAGTATTGCTCTTGCATCTGAGGATAAGAGGACTGTTACAGACAAATACCTGTAGTATTGCTCTTGCATTTGAGGATAAGTGGACGGTTACAGGCAAAAAAGAAATGTCTACCCCATGAAGAAGAAGCCAAACCACTTGGAGAAGTTATAAGTTTCAATTCATCTGACGAATAAGAGGACG
Source organism: Amborella trichopoda (assembly GCF_054954075.1). Classification (NCBI taxonomy): domain Eukaryota; kingdom Viridiplantae; phylum Streptophyta; class Magnoliopsida; order Amborellales; family Amborellaceae; genus Amborella; species Amborella trichopoda. Next base: position 27,172,467 of record NC_142337.1, on the reverse strand, counting down.
GTTACAAGGTAGAAGATGTAGCGAAACAACTCGAAGAAGTTAGCGTCAGTTTATCGGATGTGTATATCAAACATACAAGCCAGATATCTCATCTGACGTGTACGTCAAACATACAATGTAGGATTCATTCGAGGTGTGTATCAAACGTACAAAGTAGGCTGCTCTGGTAAGGAACTGGCCTATGATGGAGAGCATACCATGCTCAAAGTGGATTCCCTTCCACATAATAACATGGACTTCACTGTTGTGCTGGAGGACTTGGCTTCCAAAGGGTATCACAAGCCATGCATTATCACCAGCCCATGAACATCGCCCTACGTAGCTGATCATCGAGCACCACAGGTTCGCATATAACTTATTGCCACATGTGAACATTAATGTGCACATCATGACAGGCCACACGCACTGAGTAGCACCTACTGAAGCCAGCGCTGGCAGTGTCCTCCAAAGGCCAGCTCAAATTGTGCTCCTAACCCTTAGCACCGGTTGCCTTTCTTGAGGTTCAGCGTCAGCAGTGTCAACATCAACTACACTTCTAATCAACAGCTGTCTCAGCACCGACTGTGCTTCTATTAGCGCTAGCTCTGTCGCGACTGTTTGCTTCTCAAGACTCTTCATTTTTAAGGCCTAAGTTTATACAACCCCTTAATGGTCACACAAAAGAGGTAGCCGTACATCTTCCCTGCAACGGTCCACCTTTAGTAACTGTTCGTTTCCTTAGACCCTTCAATTTCCGCCAAAACTCCTCTGTCGTCCCCAAAAAACCTCTGCAACTTACCTTAAGTCATAGAGAAACCACTTACAATCCTTGAAAACCTTTGCTAATCCACCGAAAAATCTTTGCAACTCCACCAAGCTCAGAGAACCTCTACATGGCCACCGATGCCGAGAAACCTACGCAAAACCACCACAGAAATCCCACAGCAAGCGGGAATACCCACTGCTGCCTCAACATGCAAAACCTTAACCCAAAAACTCCTTGTCCTCCTGAAAAAACTCCCTGGAGAACTCTCTTTTCCCGCTACCCTTTTTCTTCAACTTCACCAAACCCCAGCAGATTTCAGTTTGCTAAAACCTTCCCTGTAAGAAAACCTTGCCGGAATCCTTAGTTGCTTGCTGGAACTTCTATCAGGCACCCTCTGCTGACTACTAAAATTTAGTTTAAGTTATTACCTTTGGTGAGAAGTGAAGGTAAATGGGGTTTTACCCACTTATATAGCCAACGCTACCCTCAAATGCCCCTCACAAATTTGGAATCCTAGTCGTGTCCCTAAAAAGCCAAACGACTATGGGTCGGGTTGGGCTTTGACCCGAGGCCCGAAGCAACTCTCATCACTGCCTGAAAAATTTCAACAAGCGAGCTAGAATAAGTCAAGCTTAGGTCATGGCTCGAAGGTCGATACAAACCTAGCGTCGGTTGTGTGTTCGGTAACTCAGAGCCAGTTGCATTCTTAAACAACTCAGCACTGGCTGTGGTAGTGCTGGTTAACTAGTCAGAAAGCAGTGCTGACCATCTTTAGAACTAGTTACATTTGTGAATACTCATCGCCGACTGAGTTCCAGCAACCCTTAGTGTTGTTGACTTAGTGCCGACTATGTTCAAACGATATCACGAGTCGTTCATTGTGCTGGCTGTGGATTTCACCAACCACAGTGTCACTCGGGTGCTCAACAACTCATCACCAGTGGCCTCCAACCGATAGCACAGGGCTGTGTGTTTAGCAACTCAGTGCCGGTCGCATTTTTAATCCAGTGCCTATTGACTGGTTAAAAAGCAACGGTGGTCATCTTCAACTCCGGTTGCAAAGACTCATCAACAGCTGAGCACTCTCAAGAAATAATGGCTGCTACACTTGTCGTCGACAGTATTTTAAGCAGCCTTGGCCAAAGCCGTGAGTGTCCTATCAATATCCCCAATGAGGTTGCACCTTGACCTAGACCTGTTGCCCCCAGCAAAGTGGAACGCAGGTCGACTAAACTCAGGCCATGACTTCTCATCCCCAATAAGAAAACCATGCCCGTACTATTATCCCCAGTAGAGTTAGGGTCATTCTTGTTGCTAGACCCAGTGGTTTGCCTCATGCTTATTTATTCTGACCCATATTTGTCACCTCTTCCCCAATAAAGTCAGCTTTCCTATCTGGACCCCTCATTGGCCCTACCTATCTTATTCTTAGGGAATCAGACTGGTACCCACCGACCTATTATTCCCCATGAAGTCTCACTTACATGGCGACCCTAAACTCCATGGTACGCACTGCGTGACCTTAAACTGCACGAGCTTGGTCTAGTTGCACGACCTTAAACTTCATGATCCACCCTGCATGACCTTAAACTGCACGACCTTGATCTAGTTGTACGACCTTAAGTTGCATGGTCCATGCTGCATGACCTTAAACTGCACGGCCTTGGTCGAGTTGCATGACCTTATGCAGCATGGTCCACCCTGCATGACCTTGAACTACATAGCCTTTGTCTAGTTGCACGACCTTAAACTGCATGGTCCACGCTACATGACCTTAAACTGCATGGCCTTAGTTTAGTTTCATGACTTTAAACAGCATGGTCTGCCTTGCATGACCTTAAACTGCACAGTCATAGTCTAGTTGCACGACCTTAAACTGCATGGTCCATGTTGCATGATGTTAAACTACACAACCTTGGTCTAGTTGCACGACCTTAAACTGCATGGTCTGTCGTGCGTGACCGTAAACTACATGGCTCTGGTCTAGTTGCACAAACCTAAAAACTGCATGGTCCAAACTATACGACCATAAACTGTAGCGGAGGTCTAGCTGCATAACCTTAAACTGCACAGTCTATGCTATATGACCTTAAACCACATAGAACATGTCCTGGTCGCATGACGTTAAAAGGCTCTGCATTATGTCCAAACAATATGACCTTAAACTGTAGTGGGGATCTAGTTGCACGACCTTAAACTGTATGGTCCTAGTTGTATGACTTTAAACTACAGAACCAAGGTTCAGCTGTATGACCTTAAACCGTAGTGCACGTCCTAGACGCATGACGTTAAACTGTTTGCACAGGTCCCGGAGGCATGACCTTAAAACACGCCCCCACATACGCTCACATACCTTCTACGTGCATCTACACGCACATCTTCCCTAGCCAATCCGACCATGTGCGTGCACCACCATCACTATCTCCCCATTGAGTTCTTTCCCATCATCATTCTACATCATTCCCCAGTGAGTCTCGCCCATGCTCACAAAATGGCGAACCATCCCATCACCTATACTCGTCGTAAGCTAGTGGGTCACCATTTTCCACTCACTTCACATGTGTCATCCATCTGCCATAGGTAGCCTCATGCAATTCATCACCATCATGGTCCAGCTGTACGACCTTAAACTAGAATGTATGTCCTGGCCACATGATTTTAAAAGGCTTTGCACAGGTCCCAGAGGCTTAACCTTAAACATACATTCACAATGAAATAACAGGCATGGTGTATACCTTAGTAAGGGAACACCATGAGTAAACATGACGGACAGGCATGGTCACGAAACCATGAGTAAAAAAGTTACGTGAAAATAGAAAAATAGGGCACAGTGGAAACCTGAAAGGGGATAGTGAGTAAAAATAGAAAATAAGGGTGTACATGGCTATAAGGTCATGGGTAAAATATCCCCAAATAAAAAGAAGTTGGTGAAAACCGTCTCTACAGTGCCGCTTCTCAAGTCCTAGTGAAAATCCGCAAAGGATGCTTAGACCAATAAAACAAGTTGATGTAGCACTCGTCTCTACATGCGGCTTCAGCCCTCACTTAAAAGAAGAAAATCCTTTGTGTCACAATGTCAAGGCTTCAAAAATATGAGCTCTAAGGAAAATTTTCTGACAGCTTGAGTCCATTCGCAACAAGGACTCGAAGGACAAAACATTCGCCAAGATGGCAAGGCAAGTCTCATGAGGAAGAAAACTATTCCCACATGGTAACAAACACACTCTAATATTGCTAAAGACCACTACAACGGAAGAAGCTGACAAAGCCAGGGCAAACCTGTAGACTTCAGCTCGCCTCACCGGTAGGCCCAGACTTTCAGGACCGGCTAACAACACTTTCCCCAACTAGACCCGATAGACGAGACGTACAGCAATATTCTGACTGTCAAAAGCAAATCTGGAGTAGCAGCAAACAACACCAACCAAAGGTTCTTTAGAAAACAAATAAGGAAATCATTCCGACAAACCAAAAGAAGCCTCAAGAAGGCTAAGTCAGCCATGAATTTGGACCTGCTATGTAACAAACTAACAACAGTGGGTAAGGGTGGTTGTACCCAAAGCTGGTCTCCTCGATAAACTAAGGTACCCTACCCTTCACGGAACAACTGGTGCAAGACACGGACTAATGCCAACCAAAGGCTCTTTTGTTGTCTATCCAAGACAAAGAAACCCAGACCAAATGGGAACAATGCCCTTCCACATGACACTCAAGTGCAAGACGGGCTTGATTCTGATTGACGAGGTTCGTACAAAATCCTCATCTTCAGAGTCACAAACAGCCCCCACCAGCATGTGGAATTTGATAAGATCCCTCAAAAAATTCTCTTCTTCCACTAAAGTCTCCATGGACGAACTCTCTAACAATGCATCCATACATCTGAGCAGCCTAGTTGCACCATCCATACGTCTTGACATTCACATGGTCCTGTGGCTATGAAGAAAAAAAGTAAAAGCCGAAGGAAATTTTTTGAATGTTGTCCTTCTCGCTTCTTTCGCAGCACAACATTTGGTGAGGTAAGCTGTTTGAATGTAATTTTCAGCACCTTGGTTCCTGATGCTGAATAAATCAGAAGCAGATCAATAAAGCCTACATAATAAGTGAAAATTCCAACAATCTCAAAATTACCCCAGAACTGGTCAAGATCTTCATTTGCACTTCGAGAGACTACCTACCAAGTTTCATCGCCATCATACATGTCAAAGGCAATGAACATAAAGAAACAATTTCGGCAAAATTGACCCCTAGCACCCTTAAATGGACCCTGTAACTAGATTTATATGTTTGGTACATCAAACAGTAGTGGGACCATTGCCATTGGATCTAGCATGGTCTGAAGCCCCTATGGCTCAAGTTTCGGCTCAATCGAGTGGTTCGGGACAAAGTTATGAGAAAAATACTGAAAACGGGTAGGTCGCACACTATTCCCGAATGGCCACCTTACACCAAAACACCATTAAAAGTGGACGCTTTTACAGTCTCGAGCAGTCACTTTCAAGGCTTATATCTCACTTGTTCCACTTCGGATCATGCTCCAATTTGGTGAGCATGTTCGTCTCATCAAGAAGAGCGATTCGATATGTGGTATTCCTCGTGTCGATGCTCGAGCAGGGAGAAAAACTAGAAGGAAGCTTCTGATCCATGAAGAAAGTTACAAAAAATTCAGTGGTAGCATGCCTCACTCCGGTAGCCAAATCACAACGCTAGCATACCCGATCGGTACGAAACCAATTGCATTATGTGCGTAAGGTCTGTGGCCATTTCTAGTCCCAACGCCATGTTCGATGAACAATTGGATTTCACACATGGAGGCATCAAAGCTGCTATGAATTTCAATCATTGGATTTCAAGATTCTGATAAAAAACTCAAGACGACAGAATCTTCATCCAGACATAGAATAAAGCTGTGTTTGTTGCTATGTGGTTATGACGGCAGGCTCAGTGTGATTCAGTGAAGAGACCATGAAGAAACATCAAGGAACGAGCACACTATCGATCCAAAGTTTTCAAGATTCATCCAAAATTCAAGTCTCACGATCACGGTTTAAAAACATGATTCATGGCTCGAAGTTGGTATCAAATCGATCGCCATGCCGAGCCTCACAAGAAAACAATTATCTTTCGATCAAACGGGCATCGAAACAACCCCGGATCAACCATGGAACATCACACAAGTTCTCGAGCAGCAGCCGGGACTATTTTGAAATTCCACACATTGTTAGGCTGAGGCAAAACAATCATTTTGCACCCATTTTTAGAATTTCTTTAATTCAAATAAATTGTAATTATCCTCAATTCTAATTAGTGTTTGGGTGTACACCCACGTTTTTGCTCAATTATATATAAACAGGCAATGCCTCATTATCGATTCATTTTTCTTGGATCATTCAATAAGGTTCTGAATTTTTCTTGAGCTAGTGGGTACGTCTTGGAGAGAGAAAAGAAAAGGGTCGGTCCCTTCAGTAAGGTAACTTTCTCTCTCCTCTCCTCGTTCTGTCCTCCTATCTTTCTCTCTCCTCCTATCTTTCTCTCTCCTCTTTTTCTCTCTCCAACCTTCTTTTTCTCAATTTTATCTATTTCTCTCTCTTCTTCTCATCTCTTTCTCTTTTCTTCTCATCCCTCTCTCTTTTTCTCTCTTCTCTTCTTTTGATACAGTCGATGAAGGCTAGCACCGACTGTGTCTTCTCTCTCCTATTCTTCTGACACAGTCGGTGAAGCCTAAGACCTATTGCATCTTCCCTCTCCTCTTCTTTTGACACAGTCGGCAAAGCCTAGCATCGACTACATCTTCTGTCTCTTCTTTTGATACAGTCGGTGAAGCTTAACACCAACTGCATCTTCTCTCTCTTCTGCCTAACACAATCAGTGAAGCCTAGCACTGACTATTTCTTCTCCCTCTTCAGTCTAACACAGTCGATGAAGCCTAACACCGACTGCATCTTCTCTCTCTTTCGTCTAACACAGTCGGTGAAGCCTAGCACTGACTACATCTTCTCCCTCTTTAGTCTAACACAGTCGGTGAAGCCTAGCACCGACTGTGTCTTCTCTCTCTTTTGTCTAACACAGTCGGTGAAGCCTAGCATCGACTGCATCTTCTCTCTTCTATCTAACATAGTGAGTGAATCCTAACGTCCACTGCATCTTCTCTCTTCTGTCTAACACACTCAACGAAGCCTAACACCGACTATGTCTTGTCTCTCTTCGGTCTAACACAGTCAGTGAAGCGTAACACTAACTGCATCTTCTCTCTCTTCTGTCTAACACAGTTAGCGAAGCCTAGCGTTGAGTGCATCTTCTCTCTCTTATCTATGTAATACAATCAGAGAAGCTTAGCACCAACTACATCTTCTCTCTCTTCTCTGTCCAATATTGTTGGTGAAGCTTAGCACCATCTGCATCGTCTCTCTCTTCTGTGTCTAATACAGTTGGTGAAGCCTAGCGCTGACTGCATCTTTTCTCTCTCTTCTCCTTCCAACCGAGCCGGCGATACCCAGCACCGACTGTCTCTTCTCTATTCTCACTTCTTAGACACAGTCGACAAAGCCTAGCACTGACACTGTACATTTCTCTCTTCTCTTTACAACCCAACCGGCGATGCATAGCACAGACTGTGTCTTTCACCCTCTTTTCTCCTTCTTTCTCTCTTCTTTCACACTCTTCTCCTTCTTTCTCTCTTCCTCTCTTTCTTTCTCTTCTCTTTCTTATTCTCTTACTTCTTACTCTCCCTTTATGACTTTCATTCTTTCTGTTATCCTTTTGTTTGATTAAGAAGGGTTGAGATTAGCCTCTTATGGTAGTCTTATCGTCTAACCGTAAGTTGTTGTGCCAGAATTTCTATGCACGCTTTATTTCCACTACAGACTAACCATCATGCCTAGCTAGTCAATATCGGTATTGACATCTAGTAGTAATCATGTGAGCCGGTCTGAGTTACCGAGCTCATTTTATTACCTCGTCGAGCCAATTATTCAACAGCTTAGTCACTGTGCTGATCTCCTCGCTTAGTCGAAGTCTTCACTTCCCCATCTTTCTTCTCTTACTCTTCTCTTCTTGTTTTGAATGCAGATGCTTGTGTACTTTCACCAAAGAGGAAAAGGTGAGGTCTGACCCACCTGTCTTATAACCTTTACCATATGTGTGTGATTGAAAAAAATAAGAAAGTACAAGCCAAGGGAGTCGATTCCGAACCAGTTTTATTATTGGGGGGCTTTCTTCGTAATCTAAGGGCGTCCACACGAGCCAACCTGAGTAAGTCCCGACCCCACCTTAAATTCCTCTCTCACCAGTTGGTAACACCTGCCCTCATTCTCAAATGTGGTTCCTGAGAGAGCAATCTCAAAAAGTCTCTCTGAAACCCGAGATGCGTTTCGTCCGATCCTCAAAAGATCTGGAGGGTGAGATCGAGGCACCTAACTAGTGGGGACTACCCTGAAGGGGGTCGAGGTACTTCAAGGGGGAAAGGGATGGCAGTTTTAAAGGGGACATCTCCCGTTTGTCAATTCGAGACCAGTAATGACTGCGTGTTCTTGGCCACATATTTGTCCTTATTTTTATGCAAGCTCATGCTCCCTGGAGGGGCGGATGACATTCATTCAGGCACTTTATATGTAGTCTGTGACACGACAAGAGGCCGTGAGTATGCCCTTGCTCAACCTATTTTGTGCAATATATACCATGGCTTAGGGGCCATCTCCTATGGAAAGACTTACAAAGGTAAAGACAGAGGGAATGGCATTGTCGGAGGAGAGGCATTTCCTGGGGACTTTAAGACTCCATTCCCCATCAAGTATGTATATGGGTGGCTAGGGGCCTATTTCCCTACCACCTTTGTCAGAAGCCAAGGCTCGGGAGATAAACTGTGGCCTTGCTTGATGAGGATTGCTTACCAAAAAGCTATCTTTCATAGCCCAGGGGAAGCTCGGGGCTTATTTGAGAATGACTCCTTGAATATGCGACGGGTCCCATTTCCTGTTGGGAGCTTTACCAACCGTGCCTTTATTGATGAACTGGGGAAGGAGCTGGATGGCGCTCCTACTACTATTAGAGTGCTCATGTTCATCCTAAACATTAGGGGGGGAGTTTTACCCTACTGAACTCCTCACAATGCCAGATTGAAGGGGTATTTCCCTCATCGCTTTTCCCATTAGCATGAGCTTGATCAAAGCTACCCCTTCTCCATGCTTTTTGAAAAGTGTCGGGGCAAGGTAAACATGGGGAAGATGGAAGAGCTTGAGACTCTTCGTGAATGCTAGTTGCTAGGACATATACGGATTGCTTGATCCATATGTCTAAAGACGACAGAGATAAGCAAGTATGTGATACCTCACTTCGGCAGAAGGGTCAGAACGATCAAGGTCTATGCAAGCTGGTGGAGAATTACCAGTCGGGGATACTGAAATGAGGATCACCTTTGAAAAGGAGGGAATGGAATATGGTGCCAAGAGACTAGACAGAGGAGAGTTGTGGATCCTCCTACTCCTAGTGAGGTCTTTGTTTTGGGGTATCCCTTGAACTGGCAAGCTTTAAGGATTCCCTGAGAGATAACAGTCGATGACACCTCACCGTAATTCCTCACCATGAAACAAAGAACTAGGAGCATCTTCGATAAACTTAGTTCTGTATTTGAGTGGAGTGGGGGTCGAAAGGTCCCAGGTCATAAGGGGCATCCCATTCAAGACTTGAATGCGTTGATCGTGAGTGGTCCTCATAGAAGACTGGTTGGAGGGCTTTCTTAAGGAGGGAGTTCTGAAGCAACTCCTTCTCCTCCGACAGGGAGAAAGAAAAGGAAACGATCCACCCCTACTGGCACTTGTGCATCGGCTCAAGTTTGTGGGCATACCCGAAGACATAAGGGTGCCAAACTGCCTGTGATCTCGGAACCAGAAGGTAGTCCTTCCTCCTCTGATCAGTTACCAACTCCCCTAGTGTCACCTTCTGCACTTTCTCCAACATCTTCTATCTCTCCTGAATTATTTTCTTCTTCTTTAGAGACTGAAGCAAATGACACTGATCCTTCTGAGCCCATTATTATTGCTTTTGACGGGGAAATGACTCCGAAACTTAGGGAGGTGCCCCTAAGTCCAAGGGTAGTTCCTGACTCAGATTCAGTTCCCTTGGAGACCAGCGAGGCTGAAGGCCATGAAGCGGCTGCTCTAGGAAGGGAATCTGATGCTGACGTGGCCTCTGTGCTTCAGGGGTTTAGTGCCCCGACAGAGGCAGGGATGATGACTCAAGAAGAAGGGCCTATGGTTAGTGATGCCTCTGAGTGTCTGCCCCGAGGGCACAGATAGTGAAGATGAAGGGGAGTCATTGCATTTCTCCTCTTAATGTTTGATTGGCCAAGGGATCATAATTCATTTTCCTCGTCATTTGGTGAGCCTGTTCACTATAGACAGTCCAATCAGGAGGGGCTTCGACCTCCATTAGTGGTGCATTCACTTCAAACCAATCATAGTTTTTGGTCTCAGGCATGAACTCCTTGAGATGTTTTGAAGCAATACGCATGACCTTCAATTGGCTCTGAAGACTGTGAACCTCGGTTCTTAACTTTGCTAGGGGATCCTGCTCTTGAGGGGAAGAAGACTGCCCTTTCACACACTGCTCTCCTCCCACTAAACCAGGGAAGTGTAGAACTTGTGGCTGGTCACTGGTCCGAGGAGCATCCTCTATGCCTATAGCAACAGGATTTTGAAAAATCTTTGACAGCGGTTGGCGCACTACTTCTGCATTCAAAAGTGTAATGGGGATATGTAGGAATTTTTGTTGGTCAGACATATAGATGATATTTGGAGATGTGAAATCTATCCCCATGACTTGCTCAATCTCAAGAATGACCTCTGGTTCATCTTTTGGCAAAAGTGGCTCAGAACTAGGTGCAGACGGTGAGGGTTCCTCTTCGAGTGAAGGCGAAGTTTCTTCAAGGATGATAGTTGGGATGCTAGAATGAATGGGGGTTCAAGGGAGAATTCTACCTTGCCTTTCTTTTTCTTTGAACATGTTTACCAATGTTCTCCCAACATCCTCAACATCTTTGTGAGGCAAAGATGTTGTCTTGATTGTAGACTTGTGATCCCCCTCATTCAGCTTCTGAGGCGACACCAGATTTGTGAAGTAATACTTAACATCAGCATAGTGAGTTTCGACCATAGGAAATTGTCTTTTATCAGCATAGACTGTATGCTCTCTCCTATCTCGACTATACTTGAAGCACTGGTGTAATGTCGATGGAACCACTCCCTAGTCATGGAGCCATGGCCAACCGAGGAGGATGTTGTAAGAAGTGTCGGTGTCGATTATATGAAACTGAGCGTAATCGTTTAGCTAGCCTATATTAAAATGAATGCGAACTGTGCCAGCTGGCTTCTCTCCGGACTGGTTGAACCCTTGAACTGTGACATGGGTCGGAGTAAGATCTTCCGTCCATAACCCTAATCGAGTAAGAATCCTCCTTGGAATAAGGTTGACTGGCGACCCTCCATCCAAAATAATTCGGTTGATGGGGCATGCATGCAATTCACCTGTCACAAATTGAGGGTGATTATGAAAATTTTCTACCAATTGCAGATCGTCCTCTGAAAAGGTGATTGGTGGACATCCTCCTAAAATCGTCGGGTCCACCTTAATGGGTGTTACCTTGGTCTCATACACCTCTGGGTTAGAGGGAGCCTAAACCAAAGCCATAAAGTAATCCTTTGAGAGCATGCGGGCATTGTAAATGCTGAGAAGGGCTGAAAGCTTCCTTAGATGTCCCATCACATCATATTTCACCTTTTTTTGGTCAACACTTTATGCTTCTAGTCCTGCCATGTAAATTTGGATGGAAGAGGTTAATTTTGACCTGCTGACCGACCTAGTTTCTTAGCAGGCTTGGTTTGAGTGATGGAGGTTAGAGGTCTTAGAAGCGATTGTGTCAGAGGTGTTCCACGGAATTGGAGAATAGGTGGGTTGTTGGAGTATTTGGCTTAGGAAGGAGCCCAAGGCGTTGTAAGACAGTAAATTGGTATTTAGATTAGGGAGACGTGGCGTATTAGGAAACTTCAAGGTGCCTGACTTCTACGGTGGAGGTTGTAACGTCTTCCCCTACCTAAGGCTCAATTGCCTCATGGTGGGTGATGCTCCTAGGATTTGCAACATATGATAAGCCTCTTGAGAATAGAAGCTCTGCCCTCTTGATTCTCTCAATCTATGCTTGAAGTCGAGCTCAGGGGGCACTGTGGTTTCTTTGGCTTTGACTTTTTGTACTGCTTTGAAGAAGGTGGCCTGCTTTGGCTTTAATTGCCAAGTCATCAGCAACTGTTAGGAATCCAACAGCCCGAGCCAGGGTCTTTCTCAACCGTTACCGTTGTGTCTTGCTTATGTTGATTCCTTCAAATTCCTGTCGAGAGCCTCAAAGTCTGGACATTTCAAGGTTGTACCTGCAGGAGACATTAGGGAAGAAGGATTAGAAGCAGCAGAAGAAGAAGAAGGAGAAGGGTCAGAAGGTGGGGAACTTTTAAGGTCATTCCCCTCATCATACCGATCTGGGCAGCTTTTTACGTCATCACCAAGGTTGGACGTGTGCAAGGAATCTTTTAGGTCTTTCCCTTGATTAGACCATTGGGGAGTTTTTTTAACGTCGTCACCCTCATTGGATGTGCTATGAGGAGAAGAGGACTCGAGGATGTCCTCTTGATGGGATGAGGAAGGAAGGAGGATCGTGCTAAGGATGAAATCCATTAAGGTTGGCAGTCGGGGGAAGGGGACTGAGAAATTCCTACTCTATTGGTGGTTGTGCCGTCTTGTTTCTCCAGAGTGCGGCCCTAGATGCCTGTCTCCTTCTGGTTTTCTATGGCGGTGCTTGATTCGTCTCGCTAGGCTTGTGAACAGCCCTAGCTTGGCAAACTACTTCTTGCCTGAAGTACTTGAGTTTACTTCGCCCATGGTGGACTATCCATGACTGGGAAGCCAAGGGTTCAGCAGGCTCTGAATCATTATTACGCGAGTCTTATGCTGAGAGGCCCTCTTGCGCCGGTGGAGTAGTGACTTGGCGAGCACTTACAGAGATGTCGTAAGACTTCTGACATTCTCATATTTTCTTTGCGAATATATTATGGAGCTTGGTGCATTCCCACAGGTAGTGGTCCCATATCTGGCGATATGGGCACCAACGGTCTTCAGTTCCCTAGGCAAGGCGTTGGGGCTGCCTTGCTGTCTTTGGTGTGATCAAGCCTTCCTGAAGCATTATAACATAAAAAGCATGAAGGAAATCAAGGGCTTCAACTTCTTCTTGGACGGTTATTGCGTGGGAGGCTTCAGCTGCCCCGAATGCCTTCTTTAAGTCCTCAAGTTGATCTGGCCTTTCTGAATCAAGGCATCAATGATATCCTTTGACGGTAAGCACAGTAATTCGCCTGAGTATCGAGGCCAGCTTACTAAGGGAACTTGGCCTCTAGAAGCTCGATCATGTTATGTTTCAATAATAATTGGAATAGTGCAGGGACCAGACTTTATTCTTATGCCTGGCCCAATAGTCATCTTGATTGAAATTCACAAGTGGGGGTACTTGATTGTACGTTTGTTGTTGCTTGCCTACCTGAGGCATTGTCTTTGTTGTGCTCACCCCATTAGAGAGGTCCAAAATTTGGGAGGGAGCCTTCTTTGGGTAACAGATCGTGACGACTGCACTGATTATTCCTTTTTGTTGGCTGCCCCTAGTTCGAGAGCTACCATTGCCCCAGTTGTTCCCTGAGCTTGCAGATGGTTGGCATGACCCTCTGTGGTGGCGTGCTAGGCTTTCTATGCGGACCGATTTGGAGATCAGCTCTAACATGGAAATCGGATTGAAGGCCTCAACATGTAGGGCGATTTCAGGTTGCATGTTACGCACACAATTTTGAACTGCTTCCTTCTTAAGCCTGAGATTGGGATCACGAGCTGCCAAATTTCTCCATCTTGATATGAACTCGTCCATGGGCGCATCGTGGTCTTGAGTCCGAGTGAGAATCTCAATGGTTTGAACCTCTCTCTCGACCACATAAAAATGTTGTTGGATCAGCTTCTCCATTTCCTCCCAAGTATGCACTGAGTTTAGGGGAAGTCGAGCATACCACTGAAAAGCCGATCCATCAAGGGTTTCAACAAACTGATGGAGGAGGAGTCTCTCCATCAGCCATTGTTTCTCGACACGCTACCTAAAAGTGGGCGATATGCTGGTTTGGGGACGTGGTTCCATTGAATAGGGGAAACTTCCCTTTCTTGTAATCTGTGGGAAGCGACACCTGACCAATGTATGAAGGGTACAGCCTTTGATAAGGCATTGCACCCTGTATCATTGAAATTGTCTGTTCTTAAAGCTATGGGTAACCATAGCATCGATGTCTGCTTGTGAGACAGGGTGAGCGACTGTCACCACCCATCCCCCGACTATCATACCTTACACGGCAACAGATGATCGAGCACGGATCCATGATCTAATGTAATGTTTGTCACTTAGGACGGAGCAGACTTAACACTTTTATTATCGGTGACGAGGCAAACCAAAGAAAACAACAAAAGAAACTGCTCAACTAGCAGAAAACATAAAGAAATCCCAAATATCAAAAATCTATTACATTAAATGCTTCCCAAAATATTACATTCAGTTTGGGGCATTAAGGCCCAATATTACACATCAACAACACAACAATGAACAAAACCTTGGGCCAAACCGCCCAGACATAAACAAAGTCTAAACACCTTCTTCGAGAATTCCCACTCCGACATTCCACAGCAAAATTCTAGCCCTAAGCCTTGACCCTACCACTATCAAACTACAAGGAGAGGAGAAAAATAATGGGATGCGCTATAAAGTCCAATAAGCAAGTGTAGTGTTATGCATCGATGGTGATTCTGTCCATCTGCGATAATAGTTTTGTTCATCAATATACAGTCATAGTTTGGCATATATGAATATCAGATCAGGGTCGGGAATACGAACATTCTTCCAAGCAATAGTCACCATCGAATTAGTATAGTCCTGAGCATTCTATCAGGGAAACCATTAATCATTCAGTCATTCCAAATCCAACATACCATACAGAGATTCAATTATTAACCACACACTCTCAAGATCATCTATTCCCGTAGTAGAGGCCTTATCCATTAGGCTAAGCCAATCCCATTGCTTAAGGCCTCTACCATCACACAGGAGGGAGAGTAATGACATGTGGGGTAGTCCACTTCGTAATACCCTCAACACATGCACACAGTCCCCAGCGCGCACTGAGGGTCCGACAGGTTGTCACCATGCAAGGCATCCAATCAGATCTCATATCTTATCACATAAATCTTAGGGAGCGATTTGCTGCCCCCCTAACCTATTCCTGTCACTGTGTAGGCCAGGGAGTATGCCGGCATCACATTCCTTTCTACCGATGATTGTCCCATCGCGTAGCATGTGATATCACAACAATACCCACTACCGGTGAGTGTCCCACTGCGTAGTGGCCAATATTCTCATTAATGTTTTAGTGAACCTAGCTATCGAAACCATTGGGCTTGGGTCCCACCACTTAGTAGCCAATGTTCTCATCAAGTCCAGTATCCACCACCAAAGGGCTCGAGTCCCAATGCGTAGCGATCAACCATCTCAGCCATATAGCAATGTAACATCCACAAACACTAAGCTTGAGTCCCAGTAGCAGTTTCCACTACCGGTTAGTATCCCTCCACATAGTTGTCAACATGAAAATAAACAATAATCATTCATCACAGTGTCATAATAATGTCCACTATCAATGAGTGTCCCATAGCGTAATGGCCAATATCAAAATAAACATTGGTCATTCATCATAGTATGCCTCTTGCAGATGCATTATTTTTCATCATAGTGTTAAAACATTTACAAGAGACATTTATTGCAAACGATTACACAAGGCATTCACACATGGACCTTCACAGTGGCATGTGGTACTCATTATGAAATTATTTCATCACTAAAGCACTTGTGGCCCCTTTCCACACATAAAGCATTCATTTGACATGGTTCACATATTTTTAAGGCATTTTGCGTGAAATTCATCATATGGCATCCTTCCCAGATCTTCATGGCATTCACATGAAATTTTTCATATAGCATTCACATTTACCATATATCAAAACAATTTAGTGTCGCATGGATGTACAATTGGTGCAGTGATAAGTAACAGTGACATGCCTCTCTTTACGAGGGTGTAGCTCTTGATTTATGGGAAGTTTCAGAATGGCTTCAACATGAAACCTGGAGCTTGCACATAAATCTTACAAAAACATAAATTTGAAAGTGTTTGAGCGTCGTTTAATCGGTTGACAACCTAGTACAAAGTGAACCTTAGGTGCTGGTAATTTTTTGTCACACCCCAAGAATTTACAATACTGATATTCCTGAGATGTGACAGTCAAAACATATATACATCTCTTGATAGGACAAATTTACACTGACGAATTCTTACAAAGTAACAAAAAAAAAGCTTAGACACAACTACAATATCTTCCAAAGTTGCTCTTGACGAGTACTCAAAATGAAACTGCAGTTATCCTGAAAGTGTTTACCATAGTTTGATGAGTTTGGCTACTCAGTAAGTGATAATCATAATTCTAAAAATAATCATGGTTGAAAGACATCAATATTTTCCAAACGGAGATATATAAACAGAAATGCATCAACAATTTCACTTTCAATAAATGCATAATTAAGTATAATCCGAATAATTGAAATGCATATAACACTTTAACGGTAGTGCAGAATTTAATGGATTTCACAAAATACCCTACTGGCGTCCCAAGTAGGTCACCTATATACCCCATCAGCGTCCTGATGGGTCCACTTAATCCCTATCGGCATCCCAGATAGGTCCACTTAATCCCTGCAGGTCCACTTATACCTCACCGGCGTACCGGATGAGTCCACTTAATCCCTAATGGCGTCCCGGATAAGTCCACTTATACCTCACCGGCGAACCGGATGAGTCCACCTGCATACTTAAATTATTTCTAAATCTCTTTAAACATTCGGAAGCAGCAAATATCATGTACTCAACATATCACTGAAAACATTAATATCAATCTCACTCACACCATTAATAACAGTCACTTTCAATAACAACCAATCAAATATTTTGGGCTCAAATTTAGAAAGGTAGCAGTTCGTAAAGACATTCTAGCATAATTGCCAATCTAATATGTATAGAAAAACTCTCATAGAAATTCAAGAATACGGAATTATTACAATTTATGGGATGTTAATTTGCAAATAAACATTTCACAACAATGCTATAATCAAATGCAAAAATATCATTTTTCAGATAATAAGGCAGTCATTTGCACATGAAATTCACAATGTCTAAATATTTAAAAACAGAAGAAAGAAATCTCACGATTTTACTAAAAGCAGAAATATCACATTTATTTCTAATAATTTACAGTATCTAAAATTTTCTAACATAGATAAAACATCACAATTTTTATTAAAAACGTTATGTTTCAAAATAAAGAGGTCGCGTGCGCATAAAATTTATCGCGCCTGAAATTCATGATAATAAGCAGAAATAATTATTTCATTTAAATTTTAAAAGAATGGATTATTTTTCAAGATAATAATGTCACTTACATACAAAACTTATAAAATAAAAATTCTGGACGGAATTATCACTATTTATTAAAAACAGACTATTTTTCAGGAAGATGATGTCACTTACCTAAAATATTTGAGAGGGAGCTTCCGATAAAAATTCGGCTAGGGAGAGGAGCTCACTGTGTTTCGACCAGAAATGGAAAGATTTCAGAATTTTTCTAGAGTGGGAGTCCTCGCCTCTCGTATTTAAACTCTTACGACACCTTATTATAATATTTTATTAAGTGACACCTCATAAACGAGGTGTAACCGTTACAATACCCCTTATATGCTTAAAGCCCACGTCCACTTGACGTGGCAAGGCAGGAGCAAACAAAAGAAACTTAACCAAAAGATTTTGAAAATAGTGAAGGTCCCTAAAGACCATCATGCTCATATAGACCATCAATTATTAAGAGTTTCTTTCCTTCATTTTTATTTTTATATTTTTTACTAATTTTTTTTTAAAATTTTAGAATTATTACATTCTTACGCCCTTAAAGAAATTTAGTCCTCTAAATTTGTGTGCCTGATTACTAAAAAAGATGGGGATATTTTTTTTTTTTTTTTCTCATATTCTTTCAACTTCATTATTATTTTAAGTACATTTTTTTTTTTTTTAAATTTCTTAATAATCCTAAATCTATTGCTCTGATACCATAATTGTCGCACCCCAAGAATTTACAATACTGATATTCCTAAGATGTGACAGTCAAAACATATATACATCTCTTGATAGGACAAATTTACACTGACAAATTCTTACAAAGTAACAAAAAAAAAGCTTAGACACAACTACAATATCTTCCAAAGTTGCCCTTGACGAGTACTCAAAATGAAACCGCAGTTATCCTGAAAAATGTTTACCATAGTTTGATGAGTTTGGCTACTCAGTAAATGATTGTCATAATTCTAAAAATAATCATGGTTGAAAGATATCAATATTTTCCAAAAGGTGATATATTAACAGAAAAGCATCAACAGTTTCACTTTCAATAAATGCATAATTAAGTATAATCCGAATGATTGAAATGCATATAACACTTTAATGGTAGTGCATAATTCAAAGGATTTCACAAAATACCCTACTGGTGTCCCAAGTAGGTCACCTATATACCCCATCAGCGTCCTGATGGGTCCACTTAATCCCTATCGACGTCCCAGATAGGTCCACTTAATCTCTGCAGGTCCACTTATACCTCACAGGCGTACCGGATGAGTCCACTTAATCCCTACCGGCGTCCCGGATAGGTCCACTTATACCTCACCGGCGAACCGGATGAGTCCACTTGCATACTTAAATTATTTCTAAATCTCTTTAAACATTCGGAAGCAGCAAATATCATGTACTCAACATATCACTGAAAACATTAATATCAATCTCACTCACACCATTAATAACAGTCACTTTCAATAACAACCAATCAAATATTTTGGGCTCAAATTTAGAAAGGTAGCAGTTCGTAAAGACATTCTAGCATAATTGCCAATCTAATATGTATAGAAAAACTCTTATAGAAATTCAAGAATACGGAATTATTACAATTTATGGGATGTTAATTTGCAAATAAACATTTCACAACAATGCAATAATCAAATGCAAAAATATCATTTTTCAGATAATAAGGCAGTCATTTGCACATGAAATTCACAATGTCTAAATATTTAAAAACAGTAGAAAGAAATCTCACAATTTTACTAAAAGCAGAAATATCACATTTATTTCTAATAATTTACAGTATCTAAAATTTTCTAACATAGATAAAACATCACAATTTTTGTTAAAAAGGTTATGTTTCAAAATAAAGAGGTCGCGTGCGCATAAAATTTATCGCGCCTGAAATTCATGATAATAAGCATAAATAATTATTTCATTTAAATTTAAAAAGAATGGATTATTTTTCAAGATAATAATGTTACTTACATACAAAACTTATAAAATAAAAATTCTGGACGGAATTATCACTATTTATTAAAAACAGACTATTTTTCAGGAAGATGATGTCACTTATCTAAAATATTTGAGAGGGAGCTTCCGATAAAAATTCGGCTAGGGAGAGGAGCTCACTGTGTTTCGACCAGAAATGGAAAGATTTCAAAAGTTTTCTAGGGTGGGAGCCCTCGCCTCTCGTATTTAAACTCTTACGACACCTTATTATAATATTTTATTAAGTGACACCTCATAAACGAGGTGTAACCGTTACAATACCCCTTATATGCTTAAAGCCCACGTCCACTTGACGTGGCAAGGCAGGAGCAAACAAAAGAAACTTAACCAAAAGATTTTGAAAATAGTGAAGGTCCCTAAGGACCATCATGCTCATATAGACCATCACTTATTAAGAGTTTCTTTCCTTCATTTTTATTTTTATATTTTTTACTAATTTTTTTTTTAAATTTTAGAATTATTACATTCTTACCCCCTTAAAGAAATTTAGTCCTCTAAATTTGTGTGCCTGATTACTAAAAAAGATGGGGATATTTTTTTTTATTTTTTTATTTTTTCTCATGTTCTTTCAACTTCATTATTATTTTAAGTACATTTTCTTTTTTTAAAAATTTCTTAATAATCTTAAACCGATTGCTCTGATACCATAATTGTCACACCCCAAGAATTTGCAATACTGATATTCCTGAGATGTGACAGTCAAAACATATATACATCTCTTGATAAGACAAATTTATACTGACAAATTCTTACAAAGTAGCAAAAAAAAAGCTTAGACACAACTACAATATCTACCAAAGTTGCACTTGACGAGTTCTCAAAATGAAACCGCAGTTATCCTGAAAAATGTTTACCATAGTTTGATGAGTTTGGCTACTCAGTAAATGATCGTCATAATTCTAAAAATAATCATGGTTGAAAGATATCAATATTTTCCAAAAGGTGATATATTAACAGAAATGCATCAACAGTTTCACTTTCAATAAATGCATAACTAAGTATAATCCGAATAATTGAAATGCATATAACACTTTAACGGTAGTGCATAATTCAAAGGATTTCACAAAATACCCTACTGGCGTCCCAAGTAGGTCACCTATATACCCCATCAGCGTCCTGATGGGTCCACTTAATCCCTATCGACGTCCCAGATAGGTCCACTTAATCCCTGCAGGTCCACTTATACCTCACAGGCGTACCGGATGAGTCCACTTAATCCCTACCGGCGTCCCGGATAGGTCCACTTATACCTCACCGACGAACCGGATGAGTCCACTTGCATACTTAAATTATTTCTAAATCTCTTTAAGCATTCGGAAGCAGCAAATATTATGTACTCAACATATCACTGAAAACATTAATATCAATCTCACTCACACCATTAATACTAGTCACTTTCAATAACAACCAATCAAATATTTTGGGCTTAAATTTAGAAAGGTAGCAGTTCGTAAAGACATTCTAGCATAATTGCCAATCTAAAATGTATAGAAAAAATCTTATAGAAATTCAAGAATACGGAATTATTACAATTTATGGGATGTTAATTTGTAAATAAGCATTTCACAACAATGCTATAATCAAATGCAAAAATATCATTTTTCAGATAATAAGGCAGTCTTTTGCACATGAAATTCACAATGTCTAAATATTTAAAAACAGTAGAAAGAAATCTCACAATTTTACTAAAAGCAGAAATATCACATTTATTTCTAATAATTTACAGTATCTAAAATTTTCTAACATAGATAAAACATCACAATTTTTGTTAAAAAGGTTATGTTTCAAAATAAAGAGGTCGCGTGCGCATAAAATTTATCGCGCCTGAAATTCATGATAATAAGCATAAATAATTATTTCATTTAAATTTAAAAAGAATGGATTATTTTTCAAGATAATAATGTTACTTACATACAAAACTTATAAAATAAAAATTCTGGACGGAATTATCACTATTTATTAAAAACAGACTATTTTTCAGGAAGATGATGTCACTTACCTAAAATATTTGAGAGGGAGCTTCCGATAAAAATTCGGCTAGGGAGAGGAGCTCACTGTGTTTCGACCAGAAATGGAAAGATTTCAAAAGTTTTCTAGGGTGGGAGCCCTCGCCTCTCGTATTTAAACTCTTACGACACCTTATTATAATATTTTATTAAGTGACACCTCATAAACGAGGTGTAACCGTTACAATACCCCTTATATGCTTAAAGCCCACGTCCACTTGACGTGGCAAGGCAGGAGCAAACAAAAGAAACTTAACCAAAAGATTTTGAAAATAGTGAAGGTCCCTAAGGACCATCATGCTCATATAGACCATCACTTATTAAGAGTTTCTTTCCTTCATTTTTATTTTTATATTTTTTACTAATTTTTTTTTTAAATTTTAGAATTATTACATTCTTACCCCCTTAAAGAAATTTAGTCCGCTAAATTTGTGTGCCTGATTACTAAAAAAGATGGGGATATTTTTTTTTATTTTTTTATTTTTTCTCATATTCTTTCAACTTCATTATTATTTTAAGTACATTTTTTTTTAAAAAAAATTTCTTAATAATCTTAAACCAATTGCTCTTATACCATAATTGTCACACCCCAAGAATTTACAATACTGATATTCCTGAGATGTGACAGTCAAAACATATATACATCTCTTGATAGGACAAATTTACACTGACAAATTCTTACAAAGTAGCAAAAAAAAAGCTTAGACACAACTACAATATCTACCAAAGTTGCACTTGACGAGTACTCAAAATGAAACCGCAGTTATCCTGAAAAATGTTTACCATAGTTTGATGAGTTTGGCTACTCAGTAAATGATCGTCATAATTCTAAAAATAATCATGGTTGAAAGAGATCAATATTTTCCAAAAGGTGATATATTAACAGAAATGCATCAACAGTTTCACTTTCAATAAATGCATAATTAAGTATAATCCGAATAATTGAAATGCATATAACACTTTAACGGTAGTGCATAATTCAAAGGATTTCACAAAATACCCTACTGGCGTCCCAAGTAGGTCACCTATATACCCCATCAGCGTCCTGATGGGTCCACTTAATCCCTATCGACGTCCCAGATAGGTCCACTTAATCCCTGCAGGTCCACTTATACCTCACAGGCGTACCGGATGAGTCCACTTAATCCCTACCGGCGTCCCTGATAGGTCCACTTATACCTCACCGACGAACCGGATGAGTCCACTTGCATACTTAAATTATTTCTAAATCTCTTTAAGCATTCGGAAGCAGCAAATATTATGTACTCAACATATCACTGAAAACATTAATATCAATCTCACTCACACCATTAATAACAGTCACTTTCAATAACAACCAATCAAATATTTTGGGCTCAAATTTAGAAAGGTAGCAGTTCGTAAAGACATTCTAGCATAATTGCCAATCTAAAATGTATAGAAAAACTCTTATAGAAATTCAAGAATACGGAATTATTACAATTTATGGGATGTTAATTTGCAAATAAACATTTCACAACAATGCTATAATCAAATGCAAAAATATCATTTTTCAGATAATAAGGCAGTCATTTGCACATGAAATTCACAATGTCTAAATATTTGAAAACAGTAGAAAGAAATCTCACAATTTTACTAAAAGCAGAAATATCACATTTATTTCTAATAATTTACAGTATCTAAAATTTTCTAACATAGATAAAACATCACAATTTTTGTTAAAAAGGTTATGTTTCAAAATAATGAGGTCGCGTGCGCATAAAATTTATCGCGCCTGAAATTCATGATAATAAGCAGAAATAAATATTTCATTTAAATTTAAAAAGAATGGATTATTTTTCAGGATAATAATGTCACTTACATACAAAACTTATAAAATAAAAATTCTGAACGGAATTATCACTATTTATTAAAAACAGACTATTTTTCAGGAAGATGATGTCACTTACCTAAAATATTTGAGAGGGAGCTTCCGATAAAAATTCGGCTAGGGAGAGGAGCTCACTGTGTTTCGACCAGAAATGGAAAGATTTCAGAAGTTTTCTAGGGTGGGAGTCCTCGCCTCTCGTATTTAAACTCTTACGACACCTTATTATAATATTTTATTAAGTGACACCTCATAAACGAGGTGTAACCGTTACAATACCCCTTATATGCTTAAAGCCCACGTCCACTTGACGTGGCAAGGAAGGAGCAAACAAAAGAAACTTAACCAAAAGATTTTTAAAATAGTGAAGGTCCCTAAGGACCATCATGCTCATATAGACCATCACTTATTAAGAGTTTCTTTCCTTCATTTTTATTTTTATATTTTTTACTAATTTTTTTTTTAAATTTTAGAATTATTACATTCTTACCCCCTTAAAGAAATTTAGTCCTCTAAATTTGTGTGCCTGATTACTGAAAAAGATGGGGATATTTTTTTTTTTTCTTTTCTCATATTCTTTCAAGTTCATTATTATTTTAAGTACATTTTTTTTTTTTTTAAATTTCTTAATAATCTTAAATCTATTGCTCTGATACCATAATTGTCACACCCCAAGAATTTACAATACTGATATTCCTGAGATGTGACAGTCAAAACATATATACATCTCTTGATAGGACAAATTTACACTGACAAATTCTTACAAAGTAACAAAAAAAAAGCTTAGACACAACTACAATATCTTCCAAAGTTGCCCTTGACGAGTACTCAAAATGAAACCGCAGTTATCCTGAAATAGTTTACCATAGTTTGATGAGTTTGGCTACTCAGTAAATGATCGTCATAATTCTAAAAATAATCATGGTTGAAAGATATCAATATTTTCCAAAAGGTGATATATTATTAGAAATGCATCAACAGTTTCACTTTCAATAAATGCATAATTAAGTATAATCCGAATAATTGAAATGCATATAACACTTTAACGGTAGTGCATAATTCAAAGGATTTCACAAAATACCCTACTGGCGTCCCAAGTAGGTCACCTATATACCCCATCAGCGTCCTGATGGGTCCACTTAATCCCTATCGACGTCCCAGATAGGTCCACTTAATCCCTGCAGGTCCACTTATACCTCACAGGCGTACCGGATGAGTCCACTTAATCCCTCCCGGCGTCCCGGATAGGTCCACTTATACCTCACCGGCGAACCGGACGAGTCCACTTGCATACTTAAATTATTTCTAAATCTCTTTAAACATTCAAAAGCAGCAAATATCATGTACTCAACATGTCACTGAAATCATTAATATGAATCTCACTCACACCATTAATAACAGTCACTTTCAATAACAACCAATCAAATATTTTGGGCTCAAATTTAGAAAGGTAGCAGCTCGTAAAGACATTCTAGCATAATTGCCAATCTAAAATGTGTAGAAAAACTCTTATAGAAATTCAAGATTACGGAATTATTACAACTTATGGGATGTTAATTTGCAAATAAACATTTCACAACAATGCTATAATCAAATGCAAAAATATCATTTTTCAGATAATAAGGCAGTCATTTGCACATGAAATTCACAATGTCTAAATATTTAAAAATAGTAGAAAGAAATCTCACAATTTTACTTAAAGTAGAAATATCACATTTTTTTCTAATAATTTTACAGTATCAAAAATTTTCTAACATAGAAAAAACATCACAATTTTTATTAAAAAGGTTATGTTTCAAAATAATGAGGTCGCGTGCGCATAAAATTTATCGCGCCTGAAGATCGTGATAATAAGTAGAAATAATTATTTCATTTAAATTTAAAAAGAATGGATTATTTTCTAGATAATAATGTCACTTACATACAAAACTTATAAAATAAAAATTCTGGACGGAATTATCACTATTTATTAAAAACAGACTATTTTTCAGGAAGACGATGTCACTTACCTAAAATATTTGAGAGGGTGCTTCCGATAAAAATTCGGCTAGGGAGAGGAGCTCACTGTGTTTCGACCAGAAATGGAAAGATTTCAGAAGTTTTCTAGGGTGGGAGTTGCCTCTCGTATTTAAACTCTTACGACACCTTATTATATTATTTTATTAAGTGACACCTCATAAACGAGGTGTAACCGTTACAATACCCCTTTTATGCTTAAAGCCGACGTCCACTTGACGTGGCAAGGTAGAAGCAAACAAAAGAAACTTAACCAAAAGATTTTGAAAATAGTGATGGTCTCTAAGGACCATCATGCTCATATAGACCCTCACTTATTAAGAGTTTCTTTCCTTCTTGTTTATTTTTTATTTTTATTTTTAATTTTTTTTTTTTAAAATTTTAGAATTATTACATTTTTCTACAACAGTGCGCGGTAACGTCTTTGCACATTGCGGATCACAATTTAAAATCCGTGAGAAATTTCAAAAATCTCAAAACATGCAACTTTGAGTACATTCACAAAATTCTCAAATGGTTGAGATTTTAAGGTTTTTTGACACCATTTCCTTGGTCAAAACATTGCCTGAAGAGGGCCAAAGTTGCTGGAATTAGCAGCAACCGTGGGTCGTGTCGTGCCTCAATTTTAGGCCATATCTCTTTCATTAATGCACATTTTTATCGTGTCATAAAAAGTGAACTTAGAGTAAACATACATGTCTTCTATTTGGGACCAATTTGGTCCCATTTGGACACCATTTGGCCCATGATCATTTTAATGCTAGAAACAGTAAAAGATTTTGCGATTTTTGTCGTGCTTTTAAAGGACCCTTAATATCTCGTGGTCAATGTGCATTTTGGGCATGAAACCTTATTCGTGCCAACAAGTCTCACAATGAGCATTCCATGAGTTTCCATGGATAACAATATCATGCATACATATGTAACATGGTCATGGAATTTAGGAGAACACTCTCAAATTTCCAACCTTGTGCCAACCAATTCGTACTTCACATGTTTCATTCTATCATCCAACCCATTTTCATCATGTTTTCAACAGTCATGGGTGCATAAAAGCTAGACCCACTTACCTTAATTCTCACGGTGCCTCAGCTCCCAGCTCATGGCCTCCACGGGCTCTCCTTAGATCCACCAGTGGGCTTTCTTCAAAGGTCGGCGGTTAACTCCTTAGGGAAAGAGAGAGTGTGAAATGAGCAAATCTTGTTTGTCCAATGGCTTAAGTACTCATGGTTGGTAGGATTCACTATGGCTGACGTAACCACTCATGCCTCTGACACGTATGGGGCGGCACTGTCAGGTGACAGCTGTGTGGTTGACCAAAACACACACCGGTGCTGCTTCCTCTTTCACTCACCCGGCGCTGGCACTGCTTCTCCCTTCTCTCAACCGGTTCTGGCACTGCCTCTCCCTTTTCTCAATCAGTGCTGGCGCTGCATCTTCCTTATCTCAACCGACGCTGGCGCTGCTTCTCCCTTTTCTCAACCTGCGTTGCGCCTTCGTCACTCACCCAGCATTGTGCCTTTCTTCACTCACCCGGTGTTGTGCCTTTCCGTGGAAAAATCGTGGTCCTTACATCATCCTCCTCCTTAAAAAGGATTTTGTCTTCAAAATCATATTAAATTTAATTAAACAGGTGGGGGTATTTCTATCTAATTTCATCTTCCCGTTCCCATGTCAATATTTCCTTTGATTGATACTGCCATTGCACTCGCACCAAGGGAATCTCTTTATTACGCAATACTTTTACCCTCCTGTCTAATATCCCAATCGGTTGTTCAATATAATTCAAATCTTCCTTGAGCAGGATTGGTTCGTACTCCAAGACATGGAATGGGTCAGGTTGGTATTTCCCAGCAGTGATATATGGAAGACATTGTGGACGTTGTCCAGTTCATGTGGCAGAGCAAGTCGGTAAGCCGTGCTTCCATTTCATTTCAGGACTTTAAAAGGTCCAATGAATCATGGGCTCAATTTCCCGTTTTTATTAAATCTCGTAACACCCTTGGTTGGTGATACTTTTAAGAAGACTCGATACGCCACTTCAAACTCGAGGTTTCTCTGGCGTTTATCGGCATAACTCTTTGGCTGACTATGGGCTGTCTTGAGGCACTTTCTAATTAAGGGATACTTCTCAGAAGTTATCTGAACCATTTCGGGCTCTAATAATCTTCTTTCGCCCACCTCGTCCCAAAAGATGGGCGGTCTACACTTTCTCCCATACAGTGCCTCATAGGGTGCCATCTGAATACTGGCTTGGAAACTATTGTCATAGGCAATTTCTATCAGAGGTATATGGTCTTCCCAACTTCCCTTAAATTCAATGACACATGCCCTTAATATGTCCTCCATGTTCTGGATGGTTCTCTCTGATTGTTCATCTGTTTGGGGATGAAGGGCGGTGTTAAATGTAAGTCTGGTTTCCTAAGGCTAACTACAGACTTGTCCAAAATATGGAGGTGAATCTAATGTCCCTGTCAGACATAATGCTGCTGGGCACTCCATGCAATCTCACAATTTCTATGATGTACAACTGGGCTAGCTTGTCCAGGCTATAGGTCGCGTGAACCACCACGACCCAAATACTATCATGCCCTGCACTTGATCTCAGTAATCCAAAAATAAAGTCCATCGTGATGTGTTTCCATTTCCACTCTGATATGGGCAGGGGCCATAGCAGTCCAACAGGTTTCTGATGCTCTGCCTTCACTTGTTGACACGTCAAATACTTAGTGACAAACTGTGACACATGTCGCTTCATGTTGTTCCACCAGAAGGTCTTTTTCAAATCCTGGTACATCTTTGGACTCCCTAAGTGTACCGTGTAGCGGGAGTGGTGTGCTTCCTTTAGGACAACCCTATTTATCTTCTTGTCATTAAGAACACACACTCGGCCTCTAACCCTTAACAAATCATCGCTCCTCATAAAGAAATCTTCTTTTCCTTCCATTTTCATTTCTTCAAGGATTTTTATCATCAAGGGATCTCCTTTTTTGGCCGCTCTGATTTGTTGAAGGAGTTGGGGTTCCATCCTTAAACATGACAACATTCCTTTCCCCTCCCTACAGGGCTGAGATGGGTGCCACTCCATCACATCTTCTAACAGCTTCATTTCTCGAACCATCAAATATGCCACGGAGACCACAACTTTTCGACTTAAGGCCTCGGCTACTACATTAGTCTTGCCCTGTTGGTAATCAATTGTACAGTCATAACAATTCAAGAAGTCCATCCATCTTCTTGGCCTCATGTTCAGCCCTTTTTGGGAAAAGAGGTACTTGAGGCTCTTGTGGTCCGTGAACACCTTAAACTGGGCTCCATAGAGATAGTGCCTCCAAATTTTTAACGCGAACACTATTGCCGCGAGTTCCAAGTTGTGAGTGGAATAGTTTATCTCATGCAGCTTTACCTGCCATAGAGGCATAAGCAATAACTCTACCTCTCTGCATAAGTACACATATGAGCCCTTTATGAGATGCATCGGTGTAAACCACAAAGTCTCCATTCCACTCTTGCAAGGCCAGTATTGGGGCTGTGACTAGTCTCTTCTTAAATTCCTGGAAACTCCACTCACACTCCAATGACCATATAAATTTTGCATTCTTTTGGGTCAGTCGAGTCAGGGGACGCACTATCTTTGAGAATCCTTCTACAAAGCGCCTATAGTACCCTGACAGTTCCAGGAAGCTACGAACCTCAATCACATTTGTTGGCCTTTCCCACTTAAGTACGGTTTCGATCTTAGAGGGGTTGGCCGTGATCCCATCCTTAGAAATAATGTGTTCAAGGAAGGCTACACTGGGGAGCCAACACTCTCTCTTGCACAACTTAGCATACAATCTTTCCAACTTCAAAGTTTTAAAGACCATTCTTAGATGTTGTTCTTGCAATTCCCAACTCTTAAAATATACCAAGATATCATCAATGAAAACTATTACAAAGTCATATAGGAAGGGTCTGAACACCCTATTCATCAAATCCATGAACACAGCGGGGGCCTTGGTTAATCCAAACGACATCTCATAGTGACTGTATCGAGTTCTGAAGGTGGTCTTTGCAATGTTTTCCTCCTTGACCCGCAATTGATGATAACCCCCATCGAAGGTCAATCGCCGAAAACACTTGAGGTCCTTGGAGTTGCCCAAAGAGGTCGTCAATCCTAGGCAGAGGGTACTTATCTTTCACTGTCACTTGGTTCAACTGCCTATACTCAATACATAATCTTGAGGACCCATCCTTTTTCTTCACAAACAAGATCGGTGCCCCCAGGGTTACACACTAGGTCAGACGAATCCTTTATGCAATAATTCCTGCAACTGCTCTTTGAACTATTTCAGTTCTGCTGAAGCCATTCTATATGGGGCTTTAGAAATAGGAGCAATTTTAGGTACTACTTCTGTCTCAAGTTCGATTTCCCTTTCTGGAGGTAGAGATGGCAACTCCTCTAGAAATACCTCAGGGTATTCTTTTACTACTGGTGTCCCTTCTAACTGAGTCTGAACATCCTGATTCTCCACCACATAGCTAGGTATCCTTCACAATTTTTAGCCAGAAGGCGAGAGGCTCCGAAGGTAGAGATGGGGAATTGTCCCTAATGCCCTTGAAATGTATTTCTGCTTGATCGGGACCTTTAAAGGTTACCATCTTTTCATGGCAGTCGATGGTGGCATGGTGTATAAACAATCAATCCATGCCTAGAATTACATCAAATTCTTGAATATCTAGGTGGGTTAGATCCAGAGGTAGGCCGCACCCATCAATGATGAGCTTACACTATTTATATATTCTATCAGTCTCTATAGAGCCTCCCACAGACGTGCATACTATTAAAGTATAATTGAGACATGCAGGTGCGACATTCATGTAATGGGCAAAATGGGGTGCAACAAATGAATGAGAGGATCTAGGGTCAATTAAAACTTTAGCATTACTATCACAAATTGCGAGCATACCTCTAATCACTGAGGTGGATGCCTTAGCCTCTTATTCATTTAGTGCGAACACTCGTCCTTGGGTCCTCGGGCGATCTTTGGTCTTCATCATTGGGCAGTCCTTCTCCCAGTGGCCAGGCTTACCGCATTTCAGATATACATTCTTCTTCCGATAGCATTCCGCAGTAGTGTGGTTGCTTCTCCCACAATAAGTACAAATCGGGTGTCGGTCATTGTCCATATTGCCTGGAAGACTCTTCGGGATCCTTGGGTTAGGTGGGTACGGTCTCCCTCTGGCATTTATCCTAGAAGATTGCCAGGCTTTCTTTCCAAACTACCCTGATGGCACAACTTCCCTTTTTCCTTCCTCCCTTAACCTGTGATCCTCGCAATCGTTTTCCATCTTTAGAGCGTGGTCTACGATTGGGTGTACGACTTTATATTGGCCGACATCACCCTACTCCTGATATCTGGTCTAAGCCCCCTATCAAATTTAGCCACCTTTTGTGCCTAGATATTTATGATGTGGGGCGTATACCTAGAAATCTCTGTAAATTAGGCGACATATTATTCATCAGTCATACCCCCCTTGCTGGAGTTCAATGAATTCTACTTCCTTCCTTTCCTTGAATGAATCAGGGAAGTACTTCTCATCAAAAGCCACCAAAACGTTTTCCCAGGTGATCTCTGTCCCTGTCGCCCTCCAAGTGTTCTTCAACAAGTCCCGTCAGTATTATGCTTGCCCTTATAGCATAAAGGCTCCTAGCTTAACGTTTTTCTCATTTGAGCATTGCAACACCTTTAAGATCTTCTCTATTTATTTTTTCCACCTCTCAGTGTTCTCAACTCCTCCCTGCCCCAAAAAGGTTGGGGGTGTCATTTCCCTAAACCTCTCCATGAGGCTACTGTCATTCTACTCGGGGGTAGGAGTAAACTAGGTTGGCATAGATTCCTTCTTGATTTGGGTCATAACCCCAGAGTTCTATAAAACTCGCCGAGTGCCCTAGTATTGTCATCACTAGAACTCGTGCTGTGGGTATGGGTTCTCTTTTAACCTAGTCACAAGAACACCGAGTCACTTATCCACCCCAAAATAATCCAAAGGACTATCCTAACTCCCTAGGCCAAGAATCTTATCCTGGCTGCTCCGATACCATATTTGTCACGACCTTGTCCGCGACTATCGTACCTTACGCAGCAACGGATGATCGAGCATGGGTCCGTGATCTAATATAACATTTGTCACTCAGGAGGGAGTAGACTTGATGCTTTTATTATCGGTGATAAGGAAAACCAAAGAAAAGAACTAAAGCAACAGCTCAAGTAGCAGAAAACATAAAGAAATCCCAAATACCAAAAATCTATTACATTAAATCCTTCCCAAAATATTACATTCAGTTCGGGGCATTAAGGCCCAATATTACACATCAACAACACAACAATGAACAAAACCTCGGGCTAAACAGCCCAGACATAAACAAGTCTAAACACCTTCTTCGAGAAGTCCCACTCTGGCCTGCCACCGCAAAATCTGAGCCCCAAGCCATGACCCTACCACTATCAATCTACAAGGAGAGGAGAAAAATAATGGGATGAGCTATAAAGCCCAGTAAGCTAGTCCAATGTTATGCATCTCTTGCGATTCTTTCCATGTGTGATAACAGTTCAGTTCATCAATATACAATCATAGTTTGGCATATATGAATATCAGGTCAGGGCGATGAGTAAGAACATTCTTCTAAGCAACAATCACCATCGAATTAGTATGATAAAAAAAATTCTATCAGTAAAATCATTAATCATTCAATCATTCCAATTCCAACATACCATACACAGAAATTCAATTATTAAACACGCACTCCCTAGATCATCTACTCCAATAATAGAGGCCTTATCTATTAGGCTAAGCCAACTTCATTGCTTAAGGCCTCTACTATCACACAGGAGGGAGAGTAATGACAAGTGGGGTAGTCCACTTTGTAATACCCTCAACACACGCACACAATACCCAGCACTCATTGGGGGTCCGACAGGCCGTCACCTTGCAAGGCATCTAATCAAATCTCATATCTTGTCACATAAATCTTAGGGAGCAACCGGTTTTTTTTCCCCTAACCCGTTCCTACCATTGTGCAACCCAGGGAGTATGCCGGTATCACATTCTTTACTACCGATGAGTGTCCTATCATGTAGCAGGGGATGTCACAACAATACCCACTATCGGTGAGTGTCCCACCACGTAGTGACCATTATTCTCATCAATGTTTTTGTGAACCTAGCTCTCGCTATCAATGGGCTCGAGTTCCACCGCGTAGCAACCAATGTTCTCATCAAGTCAGGTATCCAGCACCAAAGGACTCGAGTCCCAATGTGTAACGGTCAACCATCTCATCCTTATAGCAATGTAACATCCACTACCACTGAGCTTGAGTCCCAGTGCGTAGCAAGCATTATCATAGCAGTGTGCACTACCGGTGAGTGTCCCACCGCGTAGTGGTCAACTTGAAAATAAATAGTAACCGTTCATCACAGTTCCATAATAATGTCCACTACCGGTGAGTGTCCCATTGCATAGTGGCCAATATCAAAATAAACAATGGCAATTCATCATAGTATGCCTCAGGCAGATGTTTCATTTTTCATCATAGTGCTATAACATTTACAAGAGACATGTATTGCATAAGCTTTCACAAGGCATTCACACATAGACCTTCACAGTGGCATGTGGTACTCATTATGAAATTATTTCATCACTAAAGCACTTGTGGACCCATTCCACACATAAAGCATTCATTTGAAATGGTTCACATATTTTTAAGGCATTTGAGTGAAATTCATCATATGGAATTGTTCCCGTATCTTCCTCGCATTCATATGAAATTTGTCATATATCATTCACATTTACCATATATGAAAACAATTTAGTGTCGCATGGATATATAATTGGTGCAGTGACGAGTAGCAGTGACATGCTTCTCTTTACGAGGGCGTAGCTCCTGATTTAGGGGGAGTTTCAAAATGCCTTCAACATAAAACCTGGAGCTTGCACATAAATATTTACAATGACATAAATTTGAAAGAGTTTGGGCACCGTTTAGTTGGTCGATAGCCTAGTACAAAGGGAACCTTCGTTGCTGGAAATTTTCCTGCAATAGTTCGTGGTGACGTCTTTGCCCATTTCGGATCACAGTTCAAAATCCGTGGGAAATTTTAAAAATATCAAAACATGCAACTTTGAGTACATTCACAGACCTCTCCAATGGTTGAGATTTTAAGATTTTTGGACACCATTTGCTGGGTCGAAACATTGCCCGAAGAGGGCCACAGTTGTTGGAATTAGCAGCGACTGTGGGTAGTTCATGTCTCAATATCTTAGGCCATATCTCTTTCATTAATGGACAATTTTATCAAGTCATAAAAAGTGAACTTAGAGTAAATATGCATGTCTTCTATTTGGGACCGATTTGGTCCCATTTGGACACCATTTGGCCCATGATAATTTAATGCCAAAAATAGTAAATAATTTGGCGATTTTTGTCATGCGTTACGGACACTTAATATCTCATGGTCAAGGTGCATTTTGGGCATGAAACCTTATTCATGCCAACAAGTCTCGCTATGAGCATTCCATGAGTTTCCATGGATAACAATAGCATACATACATATTTAACATGGTCATGGAATTTAGGAGCACACTATCAAATTTCCAATCTTGTGCCAACCCATTCATACTTCAAATGTTTCATTCAATCATCCAACCCATTTTCATCATGTTTTCAATAGTCATGGGTGCATAAAAGTTAGACCCACTTACCTTAATTCTCACGGTGCCTCAACTCTAGCTCCCGGCTTTCACGGCCTATCCTTGGATCCACCAGTGGGCTTTCTTCAAAAGGCGCCACTAAACTCCTTAGGGAAAGGGAGAGTGTGAAATGAAGAAATCGTCTTTTTCAAAGGGCTTAAGTACTCAAGGTTAATTGGATTCACTGTGGCTGACGTAACAACTCATACCTCTGACACATACGGGGCGACACTGTCAGGTGACAGCTGTCTGGTCAATAAAAACACACACTGGTGTTGCTTCCTCCATTGCTCACCCGGTGCTGGCGCTGCTTCTCCCTTCTATCAATCGGCGCTGGCGCTGCTTCTCCCTTCTCTCAACTAGCGCTGGCACTGCTTCTCCCTTCTCTCAACTAGCGTTGGCACTGCTTCTCCCTTTTCTCAACTGATGCTGGCTTTAGGTCTTCCTTCTCTCAATCGGCACTGGCACTGCTTCTCCCTTTTCTCAACCAGTGCTACGCTACGCCTTTCTTCACTCACCCGGCGCTGCACCTTTCTGAGGAAAAATCGTTGTCCTTACAAGGTTAGACTTGTCCTATGAGGCAAAGGGAATAGAATGCCTTGGAGGCACACTATTTAAGTTGTAGGAATTGACCTCATGGTTAGCTGATTGTCGTGCGGCATCTATAAGATCGATCTTCTCCATCACTGCGCGCACCATATCTTCGAACTTGTTCATGCGGTCTTCCTGTGAGTCAAGTTCATTTATGACCATTACGTTCATTGTTTCTCCAGGGAGATCAGCCTTAGTTGAAGTTGAGGGATTGCGAACTTGACAGGTTGGTCGTGGCTGATCAGTCAGTAAGGGGTCTGCATGCCCCAACTAGACTTTATTTTTGTATACCGATCGCGTGAGGACCGGTTCTCGATAGTCTTAGGACCGTGGTTGCTGATTTGCTGGGTCATCTTCTACGACACTAACCACAGTGTAGGGCTCATGGACTTCTTCTTTAGGTTTCAGCATCTGAAGAGGATAGAAGGGATCAAGCAAAGAGGGTCATCAGAGCTGGTTGCCTCGACTGCTTTAGTCACTTACTTTGAGGTTTTGATCGACCTCGAGCCAAAACTGTGATCGAGACTGCAGCTGGTCGGCTCTTCATGGACAAGAGAGAGTTATCTCCTTCAGGTGCGGCAAAGAATGAGGGTTAGAGACTAGAGTTAACCTGGGTCGGGGAAGAAGAAGGACTCGATCTTCGATCAGGTCTTTGCCACGAGCTCTCTTGTGGGCTCCAGGGACACAACAGAAATGACGGGGCTAATTTAGGATGTTACTCTTGGGGAAGGTCTTCGAGTACTAAGGCTGGAGGTGCTTGCTCGAAGAAGGAGAAGCAAGCAAGAGCAGGGTTGACTTGTGAGGATGCTTGAGTCGAGGGCTAGGGGTTGTCTGTAAGGGCGACGCATGTGTGCCCCTTGAACAAGGATCAAGGGGGACATGAGGGTCGGCCCAGGCTTGAGCAAGTGATCTGGCCATAGGTGGCCGAGAACGGTGAGCAAGTTTCTGTAAGAGAACAGGTGGAGGCCTACCCCTTACAGGGTGCGCATGTGTGTGCTGAGTAGGAGGACAAGAAGGTTGTCTTCCGTGTACTCGGGTTGACCCCGAGCAGTGGGATGCATATGAACAATGTATGCAGGACTCGACCTTAGGAGGTTTGATCCTATTTCCTATTCGAGGTAATATAAGGGTTGCCCTGAGGTGTGGCTCGAGTGGATGACCCACGAGCCTTATGGTGCGTGCGAGAGGTGGACGCCGCAGGATCTCCGCCTTGATATGTCCAGCCTTTAGGGATAGAGACTCGTGCCGGTGCAAGAATTTTGGGGTTATCCTTGCGATGACCCACAGAAGCAATGGCAACTTGCTTGCCTTTTACAGAGAGGGACGGGGCAACCTTCTGACGTACCTCAAAAATAAGACAAACAAGTGACTTACCAATGGCCAAGTGAATTCCTTTTGCGGTAACAGATGTGCTGCCCATGTAAGGCGCCTTGGCGGAAGTTCCCCCATTACTAAGAGATGGGGAGTGAGGGGCCTTTAAGTCCGTCCTCACACCAATCCAGGTTAAGACCTAGGAGCTAAACCTAGGGCCTTTGCTCAAAACAAGGGTTGGGAATGGAGTTGGAGGAACTTGTTCCCTGGGGACACTCGCAAATACGGGGATAAGAAAATCCCTGATCCGGATGAATGGGTTACAAATCCTAGAAGCCATAAGGGATGTGTAAAAATAGAAAAACAGAAAGGAGAAACTAGCCAAACAATTACGATCTGACTAAGGGGTAGTAAGTCCCTAGTGGAGTTGCTAAGCTGGTTAGGTGCCTCGATCTTGCCCTTTGGATCCGAATGATCGGGCGACATGCATCTCGGGTTTCAGGAGAACTCGAGACTTAGAGATCGCTCTCTCAGGAGCCTTGCTCAAGAGAAAGAGTAGGTGGACCAACCGATGAGAGAGGAATTTAAGGTGAGTTCAGGACTTACTGGGCCTGGCTCTCATGGGTGCCCTCTTAGATCACGAAGAAAGTCCCCCAATTGTAAAACTGGTTCGGAATCGCCTCCCTTGGCCAGTGTTCTCATGTTTATGCAATCACACACATATGGCAAATGTTATAAGACAAGTGGGTTGAGGGTCCCCACCATGCATTTGGGGAATGTACACGGGCATGCACATTCAAAAAGAGGAAAAGAAGAATAAGAGAAGATAGATTGGGGTTAAATGAATTTGACCAGATGGTGAGGCCGACACAGTGACTAAACTAGTAGGTAATTGACCCGACATGGTAGTAAGATGGGCTCAGTAACTCAGACCAACTCAACCAAATTACTACTAGACACAATGGCGAGTCTGTCGTGGCGATAAAGCGGGCCTAATAACTCTGATTGGCACAACGACATTAAGGCTAGACGACAGGACTACCATGGAAGGCTAGTCTCGACCCTTCTTAATCAAATGAAAGAGTAAGAGAAAGAAAGAAAAAGAACAGAAAGAGAGAGAAGAGAAGAAGGAGAAGAGAATAGAAAGACGAGGAGAAAGCTAATGAGGGGAGAAGAAGAGCGTGAGAGAGCATAAAGGGAAAGGAAGAGGTAAAGACGGACAAGACGGTAATGGGAGAAGGAAGGATAAAACTCAACCAGTGATGGCTTCCGCTGGCTGTGAAATAAAGAGAGAAGAGAGAGAAAACATGCATGCAGCGATGAGCTCACACCAATTGTGATATAAGTGAGAGAGAAAGGGGGCACAGGCAGCAACAGGCTTACGTCAGCTTTGTCAAAAGAAATAGGAGAGGGGAAGAACATAGGCGCTGATCGGCCTTCAGCGTCTGTGATTGAAGAATAAGGATGAAAACACGGGTGGCGCTAGGCTTGCATCGGTGGTGATGGAAAATAAGAAAGAGAGAGAAACATAGGTGGTGATAGGCTAGCATTGTCTGTGATAGAAGAGAAGAAAGAGAGAGAACACAAGCGGTGAAAGGCTAGCGCCGTCTGTGATAGATGAGAAAAAAGAGAGAGAAACACAGGTGGCGATAGGTTAGTTCCATATGTGACAGACGAGAAGAAAGAGAGGGAACACAGGCGGCGATAGGTTAGCATCGTCTGTGACAGATGAGAAAAAATAGAGAGAACACAGGTGGCAATAGGTTAGTGCCATCTCCGACAGATGAGAAGAAAGAGGGAGACCTTTGATAGAGGCCCAACCTACCATCCAGGTTAAGGACCGGCCCACTATTCATGTCTCATGAACAAGAAGGCATCACACAAGACGATAGGCCCGTCATGTGTGAATGGAGAAAGAGAAGCAAGAAAAGCGGGACATGATAGACTAAAGGAGGAAGAAAGTGAAAGAGATAAAGATGAGAAAATAAGAGCGAGAAAGAGAGATAAATGAGAAAAGAGGAGAGAGAAAGAGAGATAGATGAGAAAAGAGGAGAGAGAAAGAGGGGAGGAGAGAGAAAAGAGGAGGAGAGAGAAAGTTACCTTATTAAGGGGTATCAACCCTTTTCTTCTCTCTCATCTCTCTCTCTCCAAGACGTACCCACAAACTCAAGAAAAAATTGAGTCTTTATTGAATGAATCAAAGTTGAACAAAAGGTCCTGTGTTGCTTTTTTACAATTTGGCTTTGCATGTTTATATAGAATTGGGCCCAAACATAGGTGGATGCCCAAAAACTACCTAAAATTGAAGATAATTATAATTTAATTGAATTAAAAGAAATTCTAAAAATGTGTGCAAAAAGACTTTTTTTCCTCTACCTAACAATGTGTGGAATTTCAAAACCGTCCCTGCTGCTGCCCGAGAACTTGCGTGATCTTTCATGACTGATCTGGGGTTGCTCTGATTCGAAAGATGATTGTTTTCTTGTAGGGCTCGGCATGGCAATCAATTTAATACCAACGTTGAGCCATGAATCATGTTTTTAAGCCATGATCATGAGACTTGAAATTTGGATGAATCTTGAAAACTTTGGATCAATAGGGCGCTTGTTCGTTGATGTTTTTCTTATGTTTCTTCGTTTAATCAAACTGAGAATGCCGTCACGATCACATTACAACAAACACAGCTCGATTTCATGTCTGGATAAAGATTTCGTCATTTATATTTTACCGAAATCTTGAAATCTGGCGACCGAAATTTACAACAGCTTCATCACCTTTGTGTGTGAAATCCAACCATTGAAATCTGAGGTTTGGACCAGAGATAGCCTCGAACCTTACACACATAATGCAATTAGTTTCACATCGATTAGGTACGCGAGCATCGTGGTTTGACAGCTCAAACGACGTGTGCTGCTGCTGATTTTTCTGTAATTTTCTTCATGGATAAGTATCTTCTCTCTAGTTTATCTCCCTGCTCGGGCATCATCAGGGGACGTACCACATATAGAAACACTTGTCTTGATGAGACAAACATGTTCACAAAATTTGAGCGTGATCCGACTTGGAACGAGTGAGATATGGGCCCTGATAGTGACTGCTTGTCACTATGAAAACAACTATTTTTAATGGTGTTTTGGTGCAGGGTGGCCACATGGGAATAGTGTGCAGCCGGCCTCTTTTCGGTATTTTACCCATAACTTTGTCTCGGAGTGCCCGATTAAGCAAAAACTTGACCCATATGGGTTTTCAGCCGTGCCGGATCCGTTGGCGATGGTTTCATAGTTGTTTGATGCACCAAAAATATAGCTCTAATTACAAGGTCCATTTCAGTGTGCTAGAGGCCGATTTTTTCGAAATTGTTTCTTTGTTTTCACTACTTTAGATATGTGTCAAAATTTCCACTATTTTGTAGGCTTTATTGACCTGCTTCCTCTTTATTCCGCATCAGAGACCAAGGTGTTGAAAAATGTGTTCAAACACTTATATTGATATTGACCATTATGCTGTGGGACAGTCATTGGTAGTGGATACTATTATGATATCGCCTGCTATACGATGGGACACTCATTGGTAGTAAGGAAAGTGATGTCGATATATCCTCAAACCTACATAATGATAGGATTAGGTTAAGGGAAAGGATAGAGTCACACCCTAAATTCAGGAAATGAAATGAAATGATTGATGCCTTGCGAGGTAAGGGCCTATTGAACCCCCAATGCACTCTGGGGACTGTGTGAGTGTGTTGAGGGTATTACGAAGTGGATTACCCCACTTGTCACCCTCCCTCCTGTATGATGGTAGAGGTCTTAAGCAATGGGATTGCTTAGCCTGATGGATAGGGCCTCTACTGTGGGAGTAGGTGATTTAGGGAGTGAGTGGATAATGATCAAATTTTTGAATCAGGAACGTTTAGGATGCACTAATTGAATGTTAATGATTTTACTGATTGAATTCTCATGATCGCACTAATTTAATGATAACTGCCGTGTAAATGAAATGTTCATACTCGCTGTCTTGATCTAGTATTCATATATGCTAAACTATGATTTTATATCGATGGATCGAATTGTTATCACACACAGATAGAATCACTGTAGATGAATAACACTAGATCAACTTATTGGGATGTATAATTCATTCCATTATTTCTCCTCTCCTTGTAGAATAAAAGAGATAGGTTTAGGGCTTGGAGCTCTTGTTTTGTAGAGGGAAGTTGAAGTTAGATTCCGCGAAGAAGGCGCATAGATCTTGTTTTTGTTTGAGCTGTTTGACCTTGGGTTTTTGTTCTTGTTGATATATGTAATATTGGGCCTAGCCGCCGCCCATATAGCACTGAGCATCAAACGGCAATGGACCAGGGTCAAGTCACTTGCTAGTCGAGTTCTTGAGGTACACCGGAAGGCTGCCCAATCCCTTTCTACATAAGGCAAGTAAGTTTCCATTGCTCTTATGGGTCACCATAAAGCTATCCCCCACATTTCTACACCATTGGTCTCTATCCCTAGAGGCTCAACACGTCCAGGTAGAAACTCCATGGTCTCCATCCCTCACACACATCACAAGGCTTGTGGGTCACCCACGCGTGCCACACCTCGAGGCAACCCTTATGTTACCTCGAGTCCATGTCTAAGATCGAACCCTCCAAGGTCAGCTCCTTCACACTCTACTCATATGCATCTCACTCCGCGGGGGCAACGCCATTATTACGCCAACCCGAGTACACAGGAGATGACCTCTTCTTCTTCTTACTATGCACACACAAGCGTATCCTGTAAGGGGCAGGCCGGCACCCGTTCTCTTACAGACACCTGCT
The DNA here is from genome assembly GCF_054954075.1 of Amborella trichopoda. NCBI lineage: Eukaryota > Viridiplantae > Streptophyta > Magnoliopsida > Amborellales > Amborellaceae > Amborella > Amborella trichopoda. The sequence goes on along the minus strand of NC_142337.1, from coordinate 27,131,855 downwards.
GGTAGTTCTCGGCCTCTTAAGGCCAGATAATCTGCACGAGCCCAGGTGGACCCCTAGATCCCTCGAGATCCTTCTCCGAAGGGCACACACGTGTCACCACCTCCGGCGTCCCCTCGCCCTCAACTCATGCCTCCTCATGAATCAACCCTGCTCCTGCCTGCTCCTTCTTCATCGAGCAAGCTCCTTCAGCCTTGGTACTCGAACGTTTTCCCCAAGAGTACATCCTGAACTAGCCCTATCACTTAGGTCATGTCTCTAGAGCTCATAAGAGAGCTCGAGGCATGGACCTTAAGGAAGATCAAGTCCTTCATCCTCCCTAGCCCAAGATGGCTCCACTTCCTAGCCCTCATCCATTGCTGCATCTGATGAATACAACTCTCTCTTGTGCCAAAATAGTTGACCTGCCACAACCTAGATCAAAGTTTTAGCACTCCATAAAAACCTCAAGGCTAAACGCGATGGAGGTCTGAGAATTTTTACTAGGAAGGTGACCAAGGCAGTCAAAAGAGCTAATTTTGATGACCCTCTTCACCGGAATCCCTTCTATCCCCTTCAGATAATGAAGCCCAAAGAAGAGCTCATGAGCCCTGTGCTGTGGTTACTGTCGTAGAAGAAGTTTCGGCCACTCAGCAGCCACGGTCCCAAGACTGTCGAGAACGTTCGAAACACGATCCATGTATAGAAGTTGAGTTCTGTCAGGGCATGCTGACCCCTTACTGACTGACCTACCACATATGACCCGTCAAGCTCACAAGTCTGCAGCTACCACTAACGTTGACCTCCCTAGAGAAACGGTCAGCGTAATGGTAGTAAGCGAGCCCGGTGATGCAGAAGAGGATCATATGAACAAGTTTGAGAATATGGTGCATGCGATGATGGAGAAGATCGATCGTATTGACGTGGCATGCCAGTCGGCTAACCATGAGGTCAATTCCCATCACTCCGATGGTACACCTCCATGGCAGACCCCTCCATCTACCTCACAGAACAATTCTATCCATCATCTGGTCTCTCGGTTAGTTATTGACGCTATGGTCACCCATAGCCTAAAGAACAGACAAATTCTGGGGATACAAGATGCGATGTCTTATCAAAGACCTTACCCCTCTTATATTAATCAGGTCCCTTCCCCTTAGACTATAAGAAAGGAAAGTTTCCCTTATTCAGTGGAACCACCTCCCCGAACCAGCATATTGCCCACTTTCAGGCGGCATGTCAGGAAACAGCGGCTGATGGGAGACTCCTTCTCCGACAGCCAATGGTATGCCCAACTTCCTTCAAACTCGGTGCATACATGGGCGGAAATGGAAAAATTATTCCATCAACGCTTCTATGAGGTCAAGAGAGAGGTTCAAACTATCGAACTTCTCACCCTGACTCAAGAAAAAGATGAAACCATGGATCAGTTCATATGAAGAGGGAAAAACTTGGCTTCTCGTCATCCCAATCCTATGCCAGAGAAGGAAGCAGTCCAGACTTGTGTGCAGAACATACGCATGTAAGTACTCTATGTACTCCCTAAGTACTCAAATGTTTTGAGTACTCAAAATATACTAAAAACACAGAGTACACTTGAGTACTCATAGAGTACTCCAAACATTACAGTACTCTATGTACTCATGAGTACTATGTACAACATGTACTCATACTCACATATGTACATATGTATATACTATGTACTCATATGTACATACGTGTACATATACATACATGTATACATATGTATAGATATGTACATATATATGTACATATATATGTACATATATATATATATATATATATATATATATATATATATATATATATATATATATATGAGTACATATGAACATATGTAAATATAAGTGTATACATA